>NC_086097.1:10000-1301875 GCF_963921235.1 Mobula hypostoma | reverse complement strand
TGACTGATGGATGCAGAGTGCATTGTGGATGTGGTGGACACGACTGACCATTGCTGGATCTAGCTCGGGGGGTGGGGGGTAGAATCCCTGCTGTAACATCAGGCGAGTGCCCTGATATGGAACAGCATTGACCATATGGTCACTGGACTGTGGGAACAGTCCCTGTTGTGAGTACTGTAAAATAGAGCAGACTAACAACAACTGCTGTTGGCTAGCTTGCTAAGATGAAGTAGCCCACCATATCTTACCCTTCTTTGATCTCCTTTGCCCCTTTCCCAGCTCCGTTCTTTGGCTGAGGGGGTGGGCAGGCAGGCCACCCGCACTTGGTCTCTGCAGTGCTTCTTGTGGTTAATTGGTGTAGTGGAAGTCCCATCTCTGGGACTCAGTATAACAGATTATTCTTTCTCATTAGAACAGTTCCATCCACTTTGTAACTGGGTGCTAGAAGAACCACAAGAGCGGCCTGAGCTGACTTCCTCGATTTTCCCTCTCTCTAGTCGGTGTCCTTGCCTTTCATGGTTACTTGAGGTCAGGAATTCAGCGTGTGGAGAATCGCAACGCATCGCACTACTCCGTGGACAGCACGTTGGTACATTGCCAGACTGCCTAATGGCTTAGTGTAACACAGCATTGCGCCTCTGCTGCTAATAACTGGATGAGGGTTTTCTTTCTAGAAGCTGAGTTTGAAGACCTTAGTCTCTGTTTGCAAGGGTTAGATACTAAACAGGGGTATTTATTGCTCTGTGCTACCATACGCTGTTGGCTGCATGCGACCAGACTGCAAGGAGCAGGCCTTTGTGTGTTGGACTGTCTGTGTCAGAGGAAAGTGCTTTTAACTGTTGTGAACAAGAGAAAATCTACAGATGCTGGAAATCCAAGCAACACACACAAAATGCTGGAGGAACTTAGCAGGCTGGGCAGCATCTATGGAAAAAAGTACGGTTGACATTTCGGGCTGAGACCCTTCGGCAGGACTGAAGCATCTCTGCCCAAAACATTGTCTGTACGTTTTTCCATAGACGCTGCCTGGCCTGCTGAGTTCCTGCAGCATTTTGTGTGTGTTGCTTTAAATGTTGTGTGTGGTTTAGAAAGGTTTGTATTACAAGTCTCACGCTAGGATGCTTGCTTTAATGTTTCTTCATGAAAGTGAATGTGAAAGCCCCTGTCAAGGGGAGGCAACTCCGGGGAATTACCATCACTGATGGGCGATTACCAAAGGGTTCTTCAGTTGGAGTTTACATGTGACAACCATGTCGCTGATGATTTGGCTCAATGTTTCTCTACATCTGCTTTAAACCTGTGTGGAGTTGGAGGTTTACTGGAGCTCTGTAAATAAAGGTGCTCCATGCAGACACTGCTAAAAGCACAACTGGGCATTGGGTGTGTACCATCAGAGATGGCCCTTTCCCATCGAAGACCACAGGAGTTCACCTGTGGTTAATGCTCTTTTGCTAACTGTGGTTAGTTACTGCAATAATGACCCTCTAAACTTGCCTCTTTCTCTCCTCCTTTCTCAGACAGACCACACTGGTTGTTTACTTCTTATCCTTCACCGGGATGGTGGTCTTCACGTTCACACTTGCCCTGGGTCACCTCTGGGTTGTCTTCCTGACTGCTGGGCTGGTCGGGTAAGTAACCTCTTGCAATGTGCTGTAGGTGTTTACAGGAGTGTCAAGGTGGAAGGATGTGTTGAAAGGGCTTTCTGACGAGAGCTGGTAATATATGTAAAATGGGAAGTTAACCTAGCTCCCTTTCAGATCAAGACAGGAGAACTGATATTGAGCAGAAAAATTAACGAATTATTTCTTGTCTTTACTGAAGAAGACACGGAAAGCATCACAAAAATAATGGATGAGAAGGGAATGAATGTCAGCCGTCACTAAAAAATGAATCATGTGAAAATAAGAGTTTGAGAGGTGACAAAGCCCAAGAACTGATTTGGAGACAGATCTGATATGGGATGGTCAGCATGGCTTTGTGTGCGGGAAGTCATGTCAAACAAATCTCAGGGAGTTCTTCAAGGAGTTAATCAAGACAATAAATGAAGGTTTTTTTTTGGCTGGCTGGTGGCGCAATGGCATCAGTGCCGGACTACGGAGCGAAGGTTCCCGAGTTCGTATCGAAGTCAGGCCACCCCCCCCCCCAAAAAAAGGGGTCGAGTCAGGAATGTTCATATCGTGACCCAGTTAATCCCAAAGGAGACCAATCCTGACACCACGCACTAGACAAGAAAGGCTGACTGTCTGGTGCGACGCGCCAAAAAAAACATTAAAAAATAAATGAAGGTAAAGGCAGTGGATGCAATCTGGGTTACTGGTGCCTTAAAACCAGTCACATCGGGCAGATGGGTTTGGCAGCTCATCTCGGAGAAGAAAATCTCTGATCTCAAACCTCCGCTGCCGTGTGGCTATACCCACTCATGGTAAATGCTTCCAGAGTAAACCTGAAGAAATAACAGGCAGGATTGACAAAGGAAAGTCAGTATGGCTACTGTTGATTTAGATTTTCAGAAGGCCTTTGACAAGATAAGAATCCAGGGTATTACAGAGAAGATACCTGCATGGATAGAAGATCGGCTGATTGGCAGAGTGGGGATAAAGGGGGCCTTTTCTGGTTGGCTGCCGGTGACTAGTGGCGTGCTGCAGGGGTTGGTGTTGGGACTGCTTTTCACATCATATGTCAATGATTAGGATGATGAAATTGCCAAGTTTGTGGACAGTATGAAAATAGGTAGTGCTGAGGAAGGAGGGTGTCTGCAGAAGGAGTCAGACAGATTGGGAGAACGGATAAAGAAGAAGCAGGTAGAATATAGAGTCGGAAAGTTCATGGTCATGCACTGTGGTAGAAAGAATAAAGGTATGGACTACTGAAAGAGAACTTGGGAGTCCTTGTGCAGGATTCCCTAAAGGTTAGTTTGCAGGCTGAGTCAGTGGTAAGGAAGCCAAATGCATTGTTAGTATTCTTTGAGAGGACTAGAATATAAAAGTAAGAGTGTGATGCTAAGGCTTTATGATTATGAGGACATGCAGTCCCCTTTTATTGTCATTTAGTAATGCATGCATTAAGAAATGATAAAAATGTTTTTCCAGAATGATATGACGAAAACACATGACAAACCGACTTAAAAAGTGACAAAAACCACATAATTAAACATATAGTTACAACAGTGCAAAGCAATACCGTAATTTGATAAGAACAGACCATGGTACAGTAAAAGTCTCAAAGTCTCTCGAAAGTCCCATCATCTCACACAGACGGTAAACCTCCAGCGCCGTAAACTTGCCGGTGCAGCATCCTGGAAGTATCCGACCACAGTCCGACTCCAAGTCAGTCCGAAAAACTCCGAGCCTCCGACCAGCTCTCCGACACCGAGCACCATCTCTGCCGAGCGTTTCGACCCCGACCCCGGCAACAGGCGATACGCAAAGCCAAGGATTTGGGGCCTTCGTCTCCGGAGATTCTCGATCGCACAGTAGCAGCAGCAGCGAAGCGGGCATTTCAGAAGTTTCACCAGATGTTCCTCTGCGCTTCTCACAGCTGTCCCCATCAAATCCAGATTGATGCTCGGCCCCCTAGTTACACATATCGATATTCATTCAGAACGGCCGCGCGCACTGCGTCACGCCGCCATCTTCTCCTCCCTCCGGAGGCATTGGTCACACTGTGCTTGGAGTATTGTGAACCGTTTTAGTCCCTTATATCGGAAAAGGTGTGCTGGCATTGGAGAGGATCCAGAGGAGATTCACGAAAATTACCCCAGGAATGAAAGGGTTAACCGATAAGGAGAGTTTCAAAGGTACACTTACTGTCAGAGAAATGTATAGAATATATATCCTGAAACGCTTTTTCTTTTCAACAATCCACAAAAACAGATGAGTGCCCCAAAGAATGAACGACAGTCAAATGTTCGAACCCTAAAAATCCACCCCCTTCCCGTGCGTAAGCCGCAGCAAACGCCAATCCCCCCTCCCCAAATGGCCAAAAAGATCATCGGCACTGCCACCAAGCACTCAAGCATGAGCAAGGCAACAGCAAAGACACAGACTTGCAGTACTCCAAACACTTCGCGTTTCACCTGGTATTCCACATACTACAGGCTGTCTCTCCCTAGTAAGGAAGAAAGAGATGTCTCCATTTTCACAGCGAGCGGGGAGACATAACAAACAACCTGGTTTACGAAGTTAAAAGTCTGCCACGTTGCTTTTTTTCGAGCGCTGTGCCCAAAGAATATGAGTCTCAGGGCACAGAGCCGCAGATATTCTGACTCCTCCGATGACACACAGGTCTCCTGTTGTGATACTGACCCTTGATCTGCCCACCTCCAGAACTAGGCTTCCAAAGCCAAGCGAAATACTTAGGCTGAGCCCTTGGCATGCCGAACAACAATGGCTGGTTATAAAACCCCGAGAGCTGGACCCATTCCTGTAACTCCAGGTCAGGGTCTACAAAAGATCCCTGAAAGGGAAAAATAACGATATTAAAGATGGAAATAGAGCTGTTTCTGAAGATGCAAACAAAGAAGTCGCTGTTCAGCAGCTTCACCTTCTTCAGGATCTGTGCTTGTACTTGCTGGAGTTTAGAAGATTGAGGGGGGATGCATTTGAAACATGTCGAATATTGCGGGGCCTAGATAGAGTGGATGTGGAAAGGATGTTTCCTATAGTGGGGGAGTCTAGAATCAGAGGGCACAGCTTCAGAATTGAAGGATATCAGAGATCAGGAGCAATTTCTTTAGTCAGAGGATAAGTCGTGAGAGAATAGGACCAATCAAGTGTGACAGTGGAAAAATGTGTATCAAACCGGAGGAGAGAGCAGAGGTACCCAATGGATACTTTGCTTATATTCACTGCAGAAAAGGACCTTGGTGATTGTAGGGATGCCTTGCAGCAGACTGAAAAGCTTGAGCATATAGACATTAAGAAAGAGGATGTGCTGGAGTTTTTGAAAAGCATCAAGTTGGATAAATCCGCAAACACGAGGAAATCTGCAAATGCTGGAAATTCAAACAAAATGCTGGTGAACGCAGCAGGCCAGGCAGCACCTCCAGGAAGAGGTACAGTCGACGTTTGGGCCGAGACCCTTCGTCAGGATTAACTGAAGGAAGAGTTAGTAAGAGATTTGGAAGTGGGAGGGGGAGGGGGAGATCCAAAATGATAGGAGAAGACAGGAGGGGGAGGGATGGAGCCAAGAGCTGGACAGGTGACTGGTAAAGGGGGTATAAGGCTGGAGAAGGGAGAGGATCATGGGATGGGAGGAGAGGAGCACGAGAGGGAGATGGAGAGCAGGCAAGGAGTTATAGTGAGAGGGACAGAGGAAGAAAAAAGAGAGAGAAAGGGGGGAATAAATAAATAAGGGATGGGGTAAGAAGGGGAGGAGGGGCATGAACATTAACTTCCGTTAATGCCCCTCCTCCCCTTCTTACCCCATCATTTATTTAATCCCCCCCCTTCTTTCTCTCTCTCTTTTTTCTCCCTCTGTCCCTCAATATAACTCCCTGCCTGCTCTCCATCTTCCTCTGGGCTCCCCTCCCCCTTGTCTTTCTCCCCGGATCTCCTGTCCCATGATCCTCTCGTATCCCCTTTTGCCAATCACCTGTCCAGCTCTTGGCTCCATCCCTACCCCTCCTGTCTTCTCCTATCATTTCGGATCTCCCCCTCCCCCTCCCCCCCCCACTTTCATATCTCTTACTAACTCTTCCTTCAGTTAGTCCTGACGAAGGGTCTCAGCCTGAAACGTAGACTGTACCTCTTCCTAGAAATGCTGCCTGACCTGCGTTCACCAGCATTTTGTGTGTGCAAATTGGATAAGCCACCAGGACTGGATGGGATGTACCCCAGGCTACCGTGGGAGGCGAGGGAGGTGATAGCTGAGCCTCTAGCATTGATCATTGCATCATCAATGGGGAAGGGAGATGTTCCGGAGGATTGGAGCGTTGCAGTTGTTGTTCCCTTATTCAAGAAAAGGGGGTAGAGATAGCCCAGAAAATTATAGACCAGTGAGTCTTACTTCAGTGGTTGGTAAGTTGATGGCAAAATCCTGAGAGAGAGGATTTATGAACATTTGGAGAGGTATAATATGATTAGGAATAGTCAGCATGGTTTTGCCAAAGGCAGGTCATGCCTTACGAGCCTGATTGTATTTTTTGAGGATGAGTGTGAGGTGTTCATTTCGGTAGGTCAAATATGATGGCAGAATATAGTATGGCAAGACTCTTGGCAGTGTGGAGGATCAGAGGGATCTTGGTGTCTGAGTCCTTAGGACACTCAAAGCTGCTACGCAGGTTTACTCTGTGGTTAAGAAGGCACACCGTGCATTGGCCTTTATCAGTCGTGGGATTGAGTTTAAGAGCCGAGAGGTAATGTTGCAGCTACATAGGACTCTGGCCAGAGCCCACTCGGAGTACTGTGCTCAGTTCTGGTCACCTCACTGCATGAAAGATGTGGAAACCACAGCAAGGATGCAGAGGAGATTTACAAGGATATTGCCTGGATTGGGGAGCATGCCTTATGAGAATAGGTTGAGTGAACTCGACCTTTTCTCCTTGGAGCGATGGAGCATGAGAGGTGACCTGATTTGAGGTGTATAAGATGATGAGAGGCATTGATCGGGTGGATAGTCAGAGGTTTTTTCCCAGGGCTGAAATGGCTAGCATGAGAGGGCATAGTTTTAAGGTGCTTGGAAGTACATACAGAGGAGATGATAGGGGTAAGTTTTTTTACACAGAGAGTGGTCAGTGTGTGGAATGGGCTGCCAACGACATTGGTGGAGGCGGATACGATAGGGTCTTTTAAGACATTCCTGGATAGGTACATGGAGCTCAGAAAAATAGAGGGCTATGGGTAACCCTAGGCAATTTCTAAGGTAAGGACCTGTTCAGCACAGCTTTGTGTGCTGTAGGTTTTTCTAATTGACTAAACACATTGATGAAGGTAGAGCAGTAGATGTAGTGTAGATGGATTTCAGCAAGGCATTTGATAAGGTACCCCATGCAAGGCTTATTGAGAAACTAAGGAGGCATGGGATCCAAGGGGACATTGCTTTGTGGATCCAGAATTGGCTTGCCCACAGAAGGCAAAGGGTGGTTGTAGATGGGTCATATTCTGCATGGAGATTGGTCACCAGTGGTGTGCCTCAGGGATCTGTTCTGGGACCCCTTGTCTTCGTGATTTTTATAAATGACCTGGATGAGGAGTTGAAGTGTTGGGTTCGTAAATTTACTGATGACACAAAGGTTGGGGGAGCTGTGGATAATGTGGAGGGCTGTCAGAGGTTACAGCAGGACATTGATAGGATGCAAAACTGGGCTGAGAAGTGGCAGATGGAGTTCAACCCAGGTAAGTGTGAAGTGGTTCATTTTGGTAGGTCAAATATGATGACAGAATATAGTATTAATGGTAAGACTCGTGGCAGTGTGGAGGATCAAAGGGATCTTGGAGTCTGAGTCCATAGGACACTCAAAGCAGCTGCGCAGGTTGACTCTGTGGTTAAGAAGGCATATGGTGTATTGGCCTGCATCAACTGTGGAATTGAGTTTAAGAGCTGAGAGGTAATGTTACAGCTATTTAGGACCCTGGTCAGACACCACTTGGAGTATTGTGCTCAGTTCTGGTCACCTCACTACAGGAAGGATGTGGAAACTATAGAAAGGGTGCAGAGGAGATTTACAAGGATGTTGCCTGGATTGGGGAGCTTGTCTTATGAGAATAGGTTGAGTGAACTCAGCCTTTTCCCCTTGGAGCGATGGAGGATGAGAGGTGACCTGATAGAGGTGTATAAGATGATGAGAGGCATTGATCATGTGGATAGTCAGAGGCTTTTTCCCAGGGCTGAAATGGCTAGCACGAGAGTGCACAGTTTTAAACTTCTTGGAAGTAGGTACAGAGGAGATGTCAGGGGTAAGTTTTTTTACGCAGAGAGTTATGTGTGGAATGGGCTGCCAGCATGGTTGTGGAGGCAGATATGATAGGGTCTTTTAAGAGACTCATGGAGCTTAGAAAAATAGAGAGTTATGGGTAACCCTAGGTAATTTCTAAAGTAAGGACATGTTTGGTACAGCATTGTGGGCCGAAGGGCCTGTATTGTGCTGTAGGTTTTCTATGTTTCTGTGATCAAGCCCAGCCAGTGGAAGGCCTCATGAATGTACTGCTACTGCAAAGCAGCTAATTGCACAACTTATGCCACTGATATTAAACCTGATTCTGAGAAGTTTATGCAAGGTGATAAGCTGGGTAAATGAGCTGAGGATTGGCTAATGGTTTTCGATTCAGATAAATGTGAGCTGTCGGATTTGGAGAGATCAAACATACATAATGGTAGGGGCTGGCAGAGAGTTATGGAACAGAGGTACTTAGGAATACAAGTGCATTGATCACTGAAAGCAGCATCACAGGAAGATAGGGTGGTGATGATGGTGCTCAGCAAGCCGGCCTTCATCATTGAATATAGGGGTTGGGAAGTTATGTTCCAATTATATATGACATTGGTGAAGCTGCACTTGGAGTAATGTGTCCCTTTTTTGTTACCCTGTTATGGGAAAAATGTTAGTAAAATAGAAAGAGTATGAAGAAGATTTACCAGGATATTGCCTGTATTTGGGGCCCGAGTTACAGGGAGAGTGGACTAGGATTTTAACCCATGGAGTGCTGGAGATTGAGTACTGACTTAATAGAGGTATGAATATCTTAGAATCTTAGAATTTAGAATATATTTAAATCTTACATCCATCCCACAATGTGAGGGAGTAAAAATCTTTGTGTTATGACTCTGTCGCAATGTACAGACATGTGAATTTAAAAGTCTAATGGCTTGTAGAAAGAAGCCTGTTGGTCCTGGCTTTAATGCTGCGGTAGCATTTGCCAGATGGAAGTAGCTGAAACAGTTTATGGTTGGGGTGACCAGTGTCCCCGATGATCTTCCAGGCCTCCTTTCTGCACCTGCTGCTGTAAATGTCCTCAGTGGAGGGAAATTCATGTCCACAGATGCGCTGGGCTGTCCGTACCACTCTCTGCGTGCCCAGCAATCAAGGTTGGTGCAGTTCCCGTATCAGGCAGTGATACAGTCAGTCTGTATATCTTAATGGGGCCCCTGTAGAAGGTCCTGAGGATTTGGGAGCCCATGCCGAACCTCTTCAGACGCCTGAAGTGAAAGAGGCACTGTTGCGCTTTTTTTTGCTACAAAGCCGGTGTGTACAGTCCAGGTGAGATCATCAGTGATGTGCATACCGAGGGACTTGAAACTACTCACCCTCTCAACTACAGACCCATTAATGTTGGTCGGGCCCAGCCTGTCTCTGTTCCTCCTGTAATTCACAATCAGCTCTTTTGTTTTTCGGACATCAGGGAGAGGTTTTTATCCTGGCTCCACTGTGTCAGGGTGTCAACCTCTGCTCTCTAGGCTGTCTGATTACCGCTCGAAATAAGGCCGATCAAAGTCGTGTCATCTGCGAGTTTGATCAGCAGATTGGAGCTGTGTCTGGCAGTACAGTCGTGGGTGTAAAAGGAGTAGAGAAGGGTACTCAGAACACAAACCCGGGGGGCACCTCTGTTGAGGATCAGAGGGACAGAGGTGAGGAAGCCCATCCCTATCACCTGTTGGCAATCCGATAGGAAGTCTAGGATCCAGCTGCACAAGGTGGAGTGCAGGCCGAGGTCTCTGAGTTTCCTGTCAGGTCTGGAGGGAATTATGGTGTTGAATACTGAACTGTAGTCCAGGAACACTATTCTGGTGTATGCATCCTTCTTCTCCAGGTGAGTGAGGACAGTGAGTAGTGCTGTGGCTGTGGTGTCATCAGTAAACTAATTCTGTCAGTAGGCGAATTGTAGTCCAGTGCGGGTCGTAGCATGCTGCAGACGTAGTCTGTAACCAGCCTCTCAAAGCACTTGCTTATAATTGAGGTGAGTGCGACAGGGGTTTCCTTAGGTACAGGAACAATGATGGACAATCTGAAACAGGAGGGCACTACACACTAGAGAGGAAGAAACTAATAATGTTCTTAACCACACCAGCTAGCTGTTCCACACATACTTGGAGGATGCGCCCTGGGATGCTGTCCAGCCCCATTGCCTTGCAGCTGTCAACATGCTGGAATGTTCTACGTACCTCAGCCTCTGAGATGACCAAGGTGCCGGTCTCGTCAACAGTTCTCATCTGGGGTTCAGTCCTATCAACCTCAAATTGAGTGTAAAAGACATTTAGCTCGTCCAGGAATGAGGCAGCAATGTTGGCTGTACTGCTGTGCTTCCTCTTGAAGTCCACGATATGTGTGCAGTCTTTGCCATATTCTGCATGCGTCATTGTCACAGAATTGTGAATGGATTTTGTCCTTGTGTTGCTGTTTTACCTTGATAGCTCTACGCAAATCATACTGGCATCTCTTGAGTTACTGTTGGTCTCCAGAGGTAAGGGCTTCTGCCCTTATGCTGAGAGCAACACACACTGAAATATTTATCCAAGCTTTCTGGTTTGGGTAGACCCGTACCAATTTTTGGGGAACAATGTCTTCAATGCACTTCTGAATGAAGCTTGTGACCAGCTCCGTGTATTCAGAGATGTTCTCAGCTCAAGATACCTCCCAGCTGACGCTATCAAAGATCAGAATCAGGCTTATTATCACTGGGTTAAATGATGTTAAATTTGTTTTGTGGCAGCAGTACAATGCAAAAGCACACAATCACCATAAGGTACAAAATAAACAATTAACAAGGGAATGGTGAGGTAATGTTCATCGGTTCATGGACTGTTACGAAACGACGGTGGAGGGGAAGAAGTTCAGCGTGGGTCCTCGGGCTCCTCTATGTGGATGGTTAGGGTGATGGATGCAGCCCTGTTGAGACACCACCTGCGGATCATAAAACACACCGTCCTTTTCCTTAGGAAAGAGTGCTAACAAGAGCCCACAGTTTAAGATTAAAGGTGAGAGATTTAAAAGCATTTAGATAAGTACATGAACAAGTGAAAATCTGCAGATGCTGGAAATCCAAGCAACACACACAAAACGCTGGAGGAACACAGCAGGCCAGGCAGCATCTATGGAAAAGTGTACCGTTGATGCCTCGGGCCGAGCCCCTTCAGCAGTCGATTAGACTCTTTACCATAGATGCTGCCTGGCCTGCTGAGTTGCTCCAGCATTCTGTCTGTGTTCCTTAGCTAAGCACATGCATGGAAGAGTTTAGAGAGCGTGAGCTAAACACAGGCAGCTGGGACTAGTTCACTGAACACACTGTCAGCATGGAGGACCTTACTCCATTGTGTATGACTGTGACTCCATGATAACAGTCCTTGGGTTTTAAGGAGATGGATGATAGATGCACTAGTTGTTGTCTCCCAAAACATGCCCAGTTTCCAGAACAGTTACCACAGATTGAATAAGACCATAAGACATAGGAGCAGAATTAGCCCATTTGCCCATCGAGTCTGCTCTGCTATTCAATCATGGCTGATCCTTTTTCCCCTCCTCAAACCCACTCCCTGGCCTTATTCCCATAACCTTTGATGCCATGTCCAATCAAGAACCTATCAATCTCTGCCTTAAAAGTGCAAACAACATGGATGTCCCTCCAACCTGATGCTGTGCCTTCTTGTTCTAGACTCCCCCACCATGGGAAACATCCTTTCTACTTCTACTCTGTCTAGACAATGCTGTGCCGAACATGCACTTATTTTAGAAATTACCTAAGGTTACCCAGAGCCCACTATCTTTCTAAGCTCCATGTACCTATCCAGGAGTCTCTGAAAAGAACCTATCATATCCACCTCCACCACTGTCACCGACAGCCCATTCCACGCACTCACCACTCTCTGTGGAAAAAAAAACTTACCCCAGACATCTCCTCTGTACCTACTTCCAAGCACCTTAAAACTGTGCCCTCTCGTGTTAGCCATTTCAGCCCTGGGAAAAAGCCTCTGACTATCCATACGATCAATGCCTCTCATCATCTTATACACCTCTATCATGTCACCTCTCATCCTTCGCCGCTTCAAGGAGAAAAGGCCGAGTTCACTCAACTAATTCGCATAAGGCATTCTCCCCAATCCAGGCAACATCCTTGTAAATCCCCTCTGCACCCTTTCGATAGTTTCCACATCCTTCCTGTAGTGAGGTGACCAGAACTGAGCACAGTACTCCAAGTGGTGTCTGACCAGGGTCCTATATAGCTGTAACATTACCTCTTGGCTCTTAAACTCAATCCCATGACTGATGAAGGCCAATGCACCATATGCCTTCTTAACCAGAGTCAACCTGCACAGCAGCTTTGAGTGTCCTATGGACTCAGACCCAAAATCCCTCTGATCCTCCACACTGCCAAGAGTGTTACCATTAATAGCAGATTCTGCCATCATATTTGACCTACCAAAATGAACCACTTCACACTTGTCAGCTCAGTTTTGCATCCTATTGATGTCCCACTGTAACCTCTGACAGCCCTCCACACTGTCCACAACACCCCCAACCTTTGTGTCATCGACAAATTTACTAACCCATCCCACTACTTCCTCATGCAGGTCATTTATAAAAATCACAAAGAGAAGGGGTCCCAAAACAGATCCCTGAGTCACAACACTGGTCACCGACCTCCATGCAGAATATGACCCATCTACAACAACTCTTTGCCTTCTGTGGGCAAGCCAATCCTGGATCCACAAAGCAAGGTCCCCTTGGATCCCGTGCCTCCTTACTTTCTCAATAAGCCTTGCATGGGGTACCTTGCTGAAATCCATGTACACTACATCTACTACTCTACCTACATCAACGTGTTTAGTCACATCTTCAAAAATTTCAATTAGGCTCGTAAGGCATGACCTGCCTTTGACAAGGCCATGCTGACTGTTCCGAATCATATTATGCTTCTCCAAATGTTCATAAATCCTGCCTTTCAGGGTCTTTTCCATCAATTTACCAACCACTGAAGTAAGACTCTGTGGTCTATAATTTCCTGGGCGATCTCTACTCCCTTTCTTGAATAAGGGAACAGCATCCGCAACCCTCTAATCCTCCGGAACCTCTCCTGTCCCCATTGATGATGCAAAGATCATCGCCAGAGGCTCAGCAATCTCCTCCCTCGTCTCACACAGTAGCCTGGGGTATATCTCGTCCGGTCTCAGTGACTTATCCAACTTGATGCTTTCCAAAAGCTCCAGCACATCCTCTTTCATACTGTCTATATGTTCAAGCTATGCAGTCCACTGTAAGTCATCCCTACAATCGTCAAGGTCTTTTTCAGTAGTAATTACTGAAGCAAAGTACTCATTAAGTACCTCTGCTATCTCTTCCAGTTCCATACACACTTTTCCACTGTCACACTTGATTGGTCCTATTCTCTCACGCCTTGTCCTCTTGCTCTTCACATACTTGTAGAATGCCTTGGGGTTTTCCTGAGTCCTGTCCACCAAGGCCTTCTCATGGCCCCTTCTGGCTCTTAATTTATTTCTTAAGCTCCTTCCTGCTAGCCTTATAATCTTCTAGATCTCTATCATTACCTAGTTTTTCAAACCTTTCATAAGCTCTTCTTTTCTTCTTGACTAGATTTACAACTGCCTTTGCACACCACGGTTCCTGTACCCTACCATCCTTTCCATGTCTCATTGGAATATACCTATACAGAACTCCACACAAATATCCCCTGAACTTTGCCACATTTCTTCCATACCTTTCCCTGAGAACATCTGTTCCCAATTTAAGCTTGCAAGTTCCTGCCTGATAGCCTCATATTTCCCCTTACTCCAGTTAAACACTTTTCTAACTTGTCTATTCTTATCTCTCTCCAGTGCTATTGTAAAGGAGATAGAAACCTTCCTGAACACACCTAACAAACGCCTCCCCATCTAAACCCCTTGCTCTAGGGAGATGCCAATCGATATCTGGTAAATTAGATTTTTTTTTTAGATTATGAGGACACTCAGTCCTCGTTTATTGTCATTTAGTAACGCATGCATTAAAAAAATGATACAATGTTCCTCCAGTATGATATCACAGAAACACAAGACAGACCAAGACTAAAACTGACAAAACCACATAATTATAACATATAGTTACAACAGTGCAAAGCAATACTGTAATTTGATAAGAGCAGACCATGGGCACGGTAAAAAAAAAGTCTCGAAGTCCCGATAGCCCCAACATCTTACGCAGACGGTAGAAGGGAGAAACTCTTCCTGCCATGAGCTTCCAGCGCCGCAAACTTGCCGATGCAGCATCCTGGAAGCACCTGACCACGGTCCGACTCTGAGACCGTCCGAAAACTTCGAGCCTCCAACCAGCCCTCCGACTCCGATACTGAGCGCTGAGCACCACCTCTGCCAAGCGCTTCGACTCCGGCCCTGGCCGCCAAGCAACAGGCAAAGCGGAGGGTTCAGGGCCTTCCCCTCCGGAGATTTCAGATCACACAGTAGCGGTGGCAGCAAAACAGGCATTTCAGAAGTTTCTCCAGATGTTCCTCCGTGCTCTCACGTCTGCCTCCATCAAATCAGAATTGTGCACGGTGTCCTACTTGACAGATAACAGGTATTCATCACCAGAGAGGCCGCGCGCACTGTGTCATGCCATCATCTTCTCCCGCTATTAAAATCTCCCATCACGACAACTCTTATTATTACACCTTACCAGAATCTGTATCCCTATCTGCTCCTCGATATCCCTGTTACCATTGGGTGGTGTATAAAAAACACCCAGTTGAGTTATTGAATCCTTCCTGTTCCACCTGCAGAGATTCTGTAGACAGTCCCTCCATGTCTTCCTCCTTTTCTGCAGCCATAACACTATCTGTAATCAACAGTGCCATGCTCCCACCTCTTTTGCCTCCCTCCCTGTCCTTTCTGAAACATCTAAAGCCTGACACTCGAAGTAACCATTCCTGCCCCTGAGCCATCCAAGTCTCTGTAATGGCCACAACATCATAGCTCCAAGTACTGATCCACGCTCTAAGCTCATTTGCTTTGTTCACAATACTCCTTGCGTTAAAATAGACACATCTCAAACCATTGGTCTGAGCACATTCCTTCTCTATCACCTGCCTATCCTCCCTCTCGCACTGTCTTCGAGCTTTCTCTATTTGTGAGCCAACAGCCCCTTCCTCCGTCTCTTCAGTTTAGTTCCCACACCCCAGCAATTCTAGTTGAAACTCTTCCCAATAGCCTTAGCAAACCTCCCTGCCAGGATATTGGTCCACTTTGGAGTCAAGTGCAACCCGTCCTTTTTGTACAGGTCACACCAGCCCCAAAAGAGGTCGCAATGATCCAGAAATCTGAATCCCTACCCCTTGCTCCAATCCGTCAGCCGTGCATTTATCCTCCACCTCATTTTATTCCTATACTCACTGTCACGTGGCACAGGCAATAATCCTGAGATTACTACCTTTGAGGTCCTGCTTCTCAACTTCTTTCCTAATTCCCTGTAGTCTGCTTTCAGGACCTCCTCCCTTTTCCTACCTATGTTGTTGGTACCAATATGTACCATGACCTCTGGCTGTTCTCCTTCCCACTTCAGGATATCGTGGACATGATCAGAAACATCCTGGACCCTGGCACCTTTACCCTAATAAGATCTGGGTTATTACGCAACACCCAATCTAAGATGGTCTTTCCCCAAGTAGGCTCAAGCACAAACTGCTCTAAAAGGCCATCTCGTAGGCATTCAACAAATTCCTTCTCTTGCGATCCGACACCAACCTGATTTTCCCAAACCCCTTGCATATTGAAATTCCACATTACAATTGTGTCATTACCTTGTAACATGCCTTTTCCAGCTCCCTTTGCAATCTCAGCCCCACAACTTGGCTACTGTTTGGGGCCCAAATAATTCCGATATGGTCTTTTAACCCTTGCAGTTTCATAACTCTGAAAAAAATTCAACATTCTTTGACCCTATGTCACCTCTTTCTAAAGACGTAATTCCATCTCTTACCAACAGAGCCACACCACCGCCTGTGTCTCCTACCTGTTCTTTCCATACAAAGTATATCCTTTGATGATGAGCTCCCAACCTTCGATGTTCACGATGTTCAGCCACAACATCATAACAACCAATCTCTAATTGCGCCATGTGTTTGTCCACCTTCTTCCGAATGCTACACGTATGTAAATACCGTACCTTCAGTCCTGCATTCTTCACCCTTTTGAATTTTGCCTCAATGGTATAATTTAACTGTTTGATCTTTTTTCATTTGTACCCAATATTTGACTTGTCCTTCCTTACATTCATGTTACACCCATCAGCTACTTTCTCAGCTCTATCATACTGGTTCCCATCGCCCCTGCAATATTACTTTAAAACCACTCCCAACAGCTCCAGTGAACCTGCCCACAGGAATATCGATCCCCTTCGGATTCAAGTGCAACCTGACCCATTTGTACAGGTTCCACCTTCTCCAAAAGAGGTCCCAGTTATCCAGAAATCTGAATCCCTGCCCCCTGCTCCATTTCTTCAACCACACATTTATCCTCCACCTCATTCTATTCCTGTGCTCACTGTCACGTGGCACAGACAGCAATCCTGAGATTACTACCATACGACCGTAGGACGAAGGAGCAGAAGTCGGCCATTCGGCCCATCGAGTCTGCTCCGCCATTTTATCATGAGCTGATCCATTCTCCCATTTAGTCCCACTCCCCCGCCTTCTCACCATAACCTTTGATGCCCTGGCTACTCAGATACCCATCAATCTCTGCCTTAAATACACCCAATAACTTGGCCTCCACTGCCGCCCGTGGCAATAAATTCCATAGATTCACCATCCTCTGGCTAAAAAAATTTCTTCGCATCTCTGTTCTGAATGGGCGTCCTTCAATCCTTAAGTCATGCCCTCTCGTACTAGACTCCCCCACCATGGGAAACAACTTTGCCACATCCACTCTGTCCATGCCTTTCAACGTTCGAAATGTTTCTATGAGGTCTCCCCTCATTCTTCTAAACTCCAAGGAATACAATCCAAGAGCGGACAAACGTTCCTCATATGTTAACCCTCTCATTCCCGGAATCATTCTAGTGAATCTTCTCTGTACCCTCTCCAACGTCAGCACATCCTTTCTTAAATAAGGAGCCCAAAACTGCACACAGTACTCCAAGTGAGGTCTCACCAGTGCCTTATAGAGCCTCAACATCACATCCCTGCTCCTATACTCTATTCCTCTAGAAATGAATGCCAACATTGCATTCACCTTCTTCACCACCGACTCAACCTGGAGGTTAACCTTAAGGGAATCCTGTACGAGGACTCCCAAGTCCCGTTGCATCTCAGAACTTTGAATTCTCTCCCCATTTAAATAATAGTCTGTCCGTTTATTTCTTCTACCAAAGTGCATAACCATACACATTCCAACATTGTATTTCATTTGCCACTTCTCTGCTCTGGTGGGCTCAACAACAAGCTGTTCTAAGAAGCCATCTCATTGACATTCTACAAATTCTCTCTCTTGAGATCCAGTGCCAACCTGATTTTCCCAATCCACTTGCATGTTAAAATCCCCACAATTATCATAACACTGCCCTTCTGACAAGCCTTTTCTATTTCCTGTTGTAATTTGTAGTCCACATCACTGCAGCTGTTTGGCGCCCTGTATATAACTGCCATCAGGGTCCTTTTACCCCTGTAATTTCTTAGCTCAACCCAAAAAGATTCTGCACCTTCCAATCCTATATCACCTCTTTCTAACGATTTAATATCATTTCTTACCAATAAAGCCACGCCTCCCCCTCTGCCTACCTTCCTATCCTTCCGATACACCGTGTATCCTTGGACGTTCAGCTCCCAGGGACATGCATCCTTTAGCCAGGTCTCAGTGATGGCCACAATATCATACCTGCCAATCTGTAGCTGTACGACAAGATCATCCACCTTATTCCTTACGCATTTAAGTATAACACCTTAAGTCCAGTATTTGGTACTTTTTGCTTTGAATCCACTGCAACTCATCCCAATGGCTGTAAATTTGCCCCATCACCTGCCTGTCCTTCCTGACAGCTTTACTGCTCACTATCTTAGATTTATTTCTGTTTTCCCCTTCCTCTGCTCTATCATTCCAGTTCCCAAGCCCCTGCCAAAATAGTTTAAACCCCCCCAACAGCTCTATTAAACCTTCCTGCCAGGATATTGGTCCCCTTCGGGTTTATGTGTAACCCGTCCTTTTTGAACAGGTCATACTTCCCCCAGAAGAGATCCCAATGATCCAAGAATCTGAAGCCCTGTCCCCTGCACCAGTCCCTCAGCCGCACATTCATCTGCCTGATCCTACTATTCTTGCCCTCGCTAGCACATGGCACAGGTAGCAATCCTGAGATTACTACCCTGGAGGTCCTGCTTCTTAGCTTCCTTCCTAACTCCCGGAAATCTCTCTTCAGGACCTCCTCCTTTGTCCTCTCTGTGTCATTGGTACCAACATGTACCAAGACAACTGGCTGCTCGCCCTCTCCCTTCAGAATATCCAGGACCCGATCTGAGACATTCCGTACCCTGGCACCTGGGAGGCAACACACCATGCGGGTATCTCTGTCAGGCTCACAGAATCTCCTGTCCGTTCCCCTAACTATGGAATCCCCTATGACTACTGCATTCCTTTTCTCCCTCCTTCCCTCCTGCACAACAGGTGGAGGCATTACTAATGATCTTTCAAGAATCAATAGATTTTGGAGTGATTCCTGAGGACTGGAAAATTGCATTCTTTAGGGAGGGAGGCAGAAGAAAGGAAATTATAGGCCAGTCAGTCTGACCGCAGTGGTTGAAAAGATGTTGGGAGTCTGTTACTAAGGATGAAGATTGGGCTACTTGGAGGCACAAGTTAAAATAGGCCAGCGTGGTTTTGTAAATAGGAATTCTTGCCTGATGAATCTGTTGGAATTCTTTGGGGAAATACCAGGTAGTATAGACAAAGGAAAGCCAGCAGATGTTGTTCACTTGGATTTTCAGAAAGCTTTTGACAAGGTGCCACACATTAGGCTGCCTAACGAGACAGAGCCCATGGTATTACAGGAAAGGTACTAGCATGGGTAGAACGTGAACACGAGGAAATCTGCAGATACTGGAAATTCAAGCAACACACACAAAATGCTGGTGGAATGCAGCAGGCCAGGCAGCATCTATATGAAGAAGTATAGTCGATGTTTCAGGCCAAGACGTCGACTGTACTTCTTCCTATAGATGCTGCCTGGCCTGCTGCGTTCCACCAGCGTTTTGTGTGTGTTGCATAATACAGGCCCTTTGGCCCACAATGCTATGCCAAAGTGTACTTACTTTAGAAATTACCTAGGGTTACCCATAGCCCTCTATTTTTCTAAGCTCCGTGTACCTATCCAGGAGTCTCTTAAAAGACCCTATTGTATCAGCTTCCACCACCATTACTGGCAGCCCATTCCACGCAAAGTATGCATGAAGTGTCGAATTGCTGTAAAGTCCCAACTGAATAGCACTATCCTTCTGGGGAATAAGCCTGCTGTCACCTTCTCCCCTTGGCTTTCTTTGCATGCAACAAAACTATATTACAGCCCTGTGCAGTGGTACAGCAGATATGGCAAGTTGCTCCTGAGGACCAACAGTCACTCATGGGGTCTTGGAGCTTCCATAATCCCCATTTCCCAGCAGCAGTCCAGTTCAAAAGTTAAGTTCATAACTTGTGCTAACTAATATTTGCTTAGTTTACAATCTTAATGACAGAACTGTTCCGGATGGTGTCTTGCACTTTACCTGTTTCATAATCAGGTTCTTTATGACTGGTTATCTACCACTTGGCTTTGAGTTTGGTGCAGAGCTCACCTACCCTGAGTCTGAGGGAACCTCTTCGGGACTGCTCAATGAGGCTGCACAGGTAAGCACGTTTGTACACTTATTCGGACTTCCGTTGATCTCACGTGCCCAGTGACTTGTCCACATTGGGGGTATCATTAAGACAGATGTGTCTTAGTTATGGCCTAATGCAGCAGTGTATAATTGTTCCTCCCTGCACCCTCTTGCTCATTAAACTCTCTCCACAGGCCAGATACTTGCCCCTCTCTTTGTAATTGTACACTGCTATCTGTGGGTTCCTCCTTCCTCAGCTGATAAAGAACATCGATCTGTTGTGGGGCTTGCGGTGCTGCTAGTTTTACTAAGTAATGATCCACTATCCTACCCAGCATGAATTTTAGCTTGGAGATCCCAGTCACATTGAAAGTGAAATTCTTACAGCACATGCCTGCAACAAGCATACATACCTGGACCAAGGTACATACAGTTCCCAGAAAAAGGAAGAGAATGGAGTGAGAGGGGAAAATAAATTAGCTATGATGGAATGGTGGAGCAGACTTGATGTGCCATCTGGCCTAATTCTGCTCCTATATATGAAGTCTTGAGCACTGGTTTTGGAAAAACATTTTTCTTTATCAAAATTTGCTTCCACAGTTGATTTAAAGTTGCTGTGAACTGCAAGAAAATATGTCACTGTCTTAAGTGTTGATGCCAACGGATATCAGGTGATGTTTGAAGCTAAACATGACTCTAACTGAGGGCATTGAGACATGACCTTCAGATATTGTATTGAAGTGTCAGTGTTACAGGGTGGATTAAAAGTATTCATCAGCAGGATTTACTTAGTGGGACAAGCTGCAAAAAGTGACAGAAGGAGGAAAGTTGGCAAAAATTTAGCTTAAAAGGGTAATTGGATTACAAATTTAAACATGGGGTTCACTGTTTCAAATAAGAGAGATATTTGAATGAATGAACCACAGTGTAGAAGGAACTTGTAACAGAATGGGAATAACGATTACTTGTATTGGAATTTGGTGAGACAGGGGTGACGTATTTTACATAGAGTTGGTAAAGTGTGCTCTGCGTCAACACAAAAAATATCAACATAACAGGGCCAGCATGAGAACTGGGTCACTCGGGATCAGCCCCAAGTGGGAAGTAGTCTGGGAATGGGGCAGGACATTGGGTCAGAGCTATGAGCCAAGTACTGGGTGAGGGGGTTCGTTTGGAAGGGTGTCCTTTCCTTGGTGTGGATGAATTGGGCTGAATATGTATGATTCCATGACTGAGAAAATGTTAGAAATCAGGAGAACAACATATTACACGTGGGAGGGCATGGTGGGCGTCCACTACCAGGGTCACACCATGTTACCTGTATCTGTGTTTATTGTTTGTATTTCAGGTTTTTGGAATCATCTTCACCATCTCACAGGGAAAACTCATTGATTACTTTGGAACGAAGGCAGGAAATATTTTCATTTTTGTATTTCTCTTCGTGGGAACTGTACTAACGGGTAAGGAAGATTCTGCATTTATCTCAAACCTTGCATTAAATTCAGTGCTTAGATACAGCTGTGAAGCAGAGATTTGATATGTCAATGTAAATCCACATATATCATGATGGGGCTACCTTCAATATTATCATTTCAAGGAAGTTGTTTGGAGGAAGGTTGCAGGGGGATGTTGCAAGGGGTGTTTTACACAAATTGATGGGTGAAGGAACTTGCTACCAAGGTGGTAGTAAAGGCAAATGCATTATTAGAGACATTTAAGAGACTCTCAGCTAGATGCCAGAAAAATGGGCTGTATAGGGATAATCTGATTCTGTGTAGGAGGAAATTTTTAGATAGAACATAGAACATTATAGTGTAATACAGGTCCTTCAGCCCTCAATATTGTGCCAATGTTTTAACCTACTCTAAGATCAATCTAACCCTTCACTCCCACATAGCCTTCATTTTTTTTAAATCGCAGATGTCTGCACCAATTAAATTAAAGCTCTTCTGACCATAAGACATAGGAGCAGAATTAAGCCATCTGGCCCATTCAGTCTGCTCTGCCATTCAATCATGGCTAATCCATTTTTTCTATCTCCTCCTCAACCCCAGTTCCCGACCTTCTCCCCGTAACTTTTTATGCCATGTCCAAACAAGAACCTATCAATCTCTGCCTTAAATACACCCACCAACCTGCCTCCACAGCTGCAGGTGGCAACAAATTCCACAAAATCACCAACCTCTGGCTAAAGAAATTTCTCCGCATCTCTGTTTTGAAAGCGTGCCCCTCTATCCTGAGGCTGTGCCCTCTTGTCCTAGACTCTTCCACTCTGGGAAATACCCTTTCCACATTTATTCTGTCCAGGCCTTTCAACATTCGAAAAGTTTCAATGAGATCCCCCCTCATCCTTCTGAATTCCGGCAAGTACAGACCCAGAGCCATCAAACGTTCCTCATATGATAAACTTTTCATTCCTGGAATCATCCTTGTGAACCTCCTCTGGACCCTCTCCAATGCCAGCACATCTTTTCTAAGATGAGGGGCCCAAAACTGTTCACAATACTCAAGGTGAGACCTCACCAGTGTCTTATAAAGCCTCAGCATCACATCCCTGCTCTTGTATTCTAGACCTCTTGAAATAAATGCTAACATGGCATTTGCCTTCCTCACCACCGACTCTACCTGCAAGTTAACTTTCAGGGTGTTCTGCACAAGGACTCCCAAGTCCCTCTGCATCTCAGATTCCTGGAATTTCTCCCCATTTCAAAAACAGTCTGCACATTTATTTCTACTACCAAAGTGCATGACCATGCATTTTCCAACATTGTACAGGTCGACCTTCACTAATCCAACTACCTGTAATCCGGTTCCTTCACTTATCCGGCACTCCTCAGGTCCCAATGGTGCCAGATTAGTGAAGGTCGACCTGTATTCCAATTGCCACTTCCTTACCCATTCTCCTAATCTGCCTAAGTTCTTCTGCATCTTACCTGTTTCCTCAATACTACCTGCCCCTCCACCAATTTCGTATCATCTGCAAACTTGGCAACAAAGTCATCTATTCCAACATCTAAATCATTTATTTACGGCATAAAAAGAAGTGGTCCCAACACCGATCCCTGTGGAACACTACTAGTCACTGGCAGCCGACCAGAAAAGGATCCTTTTATTCCCACTTGCTGCCACCTACCAATCAGCCAATGCTCTAACCATGGCAGTAACTTTCCTGTGTTACCATGGGCTCTTACTTGGTAAGCAGCCTCATGTATGGCACCTTGTCAAAGGTCTTCTGAAAGTCCAAATACACAGCCTCCACTGCATCCTCTTTATCTATCCTACTTGTAATCTTCTCAAAGAATTCCAACAGGTTCATCAGGCAGAATTTTCCCTGAAGAAAAGTATGCTAACTTTGTACTACCTTGCCCTGTGTCACCAAGTACTCCATCACCTCATCCTTAACAATTGACTCTAAAATCTTCCCAACCACTGAGGTCAGGCTAACAGGCCCTTATAAGATCAATCTCCCTCCATTTCCTGCATATTCATGGGTCTATCTAACAACCTCATAAATGCCACTGTGGTATTTGATTTCACTCACAGAGGCTTGAGTGAGAGAAGATGAAAAAGCTCAAGGTAGATGTTTTCCCTGCTTTATTTATTGTTTCCTTCACGTGGATTGGCACGTGGAATTGGGATATTGTAGCCATTAGTGAGACTTGGTTGCAGGAGGGGCAGGAGTAGCAGCTCAATATTCTGGGGTTCCATTGTTTTCGACAATGCAAAGGCTCCCGAGTTCGAATCCGAGTCAGGTCAGCCCCCGAGCACGTTTTTCATCCATGCTGGGTTGAGCGTTGAGTTAGCCGCTAGGCCTCGTAAAAAAAAAAGGGTCGAGTCAGGAACATTCATATCATGACCCGGTTAATCCGAAAGGAGACGAATCCTTTTTTTTTGTAATCTATATTTTATTGAAGTTCATCATCAAACAAACATTTCGATAAGATGTATTTCAGATATTGTACATATTTTATATCATATAATCATATTTGCATAAATCTCCACATAATATTTATCTGAGGTATACAGGTATCCCCCGCTTTTCGAACATCCGCTTTACGAAACCTCACTGTTACGAAAGACCTACATTAGTTCCCTGTTTTCGCTAACAGAAGGTGTTTTCACTGTTACGAAGAAAGGCAGCGCGCAAAAAAAAAGCAGCCCGCGATAAAAATCAGCGTGCGCCCCAGGCAGCCGCTCTCCCCCAGATTCGGAGCGGCATTCTCGCCGGCATTGCTTAAACACGTGCCTGTGAGCATCCATTTGCAAGATGAGTTCTAAGGTATCGGAAAAGCCTAAAAGAGCTCGTAAGGGTGTTACACTTAGCGTAAAACTAGACATAATTAAGCGTTATGATCGTGGTGAACCAAGTAAGGACAAAGTGAGTTTGGCTTGTGGAAGCTGACGAAGATGATGTTGAAGAGGTTTTGGCATCCCATGACCAAGAACTGATCGATGAAGAGCTGATGCAATTGGAAGAGGAAAGGATAACAATCAAAACCTAATGGGTAATGATAAAGTACGACTTTAATTTTGAAAGGGTACGTTGGTTTAAGGCATATTTGCAGGATGGTTTGAGTGCTTACAAAGAACTGTATGATCTAAAAATGCACGAGGCTCAGCAGTCAAGCAAACCTTCCACATCAGCCACAGCAGACGACGAACCTCAACCTTCGACATCGAGGTGGGCAGTCATAGAAGATGAGCTGCCTCCCTGATGGAAGCAGACGACACCCCAGTGTCCCACCACCCCCACCCCCAGGCCACGGACAGATACCGATTCGCGGAGAATGAAGCGGTAGCCGGGAGACACACAGCACATCTTTAAGAAAAAAGCTGAAATAAACATGCTAATTAATTAGTTGCCGCCCGGCACGTAATTGTCGGCCCAGATCAGAGGTGATTGCTGATTGCGTCGCCTCTGATCTGGGCCGACATTTACGTGCCGGGCGGCGCCTAATTAATTAGCATGTTTATTTTGGCTTTTTTCTTAAAGATGTGCTGAGTGCCTCCCGCCTACCACTGTACCCCTGCATGCTTCGCGGATCAGTATCGGGTCGCTGCCCGGAGGATGGGGGCCACTGCAGCACCCAAACTCCAGTGACTCAGCCTAACACCCCATCATCAGTGTGCTCGCTGTCTTCCCGATTCCCGTGATACTACACTGTACATACATTATTTCTACTTTATATCGGCTGTGTATTTTTACGTGTTATTTGGTATGATTTGGCAGCTTCATAGCTTAAAGGTTACTGGAGAGAGTGTTTCTGCCAACAGCGCTTGCGCTGTGTTTTTGCCGACGGCACTTGCATTGGATTTTCGCTACGGAGAACAGTGCAGCAATGATTGTGGAAAAGTATTTCTACTTTATATAGGCTGTGTATTTATCATATCATTCCTGCTTTTATTGTATGTTACTGTTATTTTAGGTTTTAAGTGTTATTTGGCATGACTTGGTAGGTTATTTTTGGGTCTGCGAACACTCACAAAATTTTCCCATATAAGTAAATGCTAATTGCTTCTTCGCTTTACGACATTTCGGCTTACGAACCATTTCATAGGAACGCTCTACCTTCGGATGGCGGGGGAAATCTGTACACCTATAGAAAGGAGAGGAAAGAAAGAACAAGCAAAAGGAGAAAGCTAAGTACAAGTAGGGAGTGATTTTTTTTTTAGCAACATATTCGTTGATTTGTGAGAATAAAATCAGGCCTATGAGGTGTTATGTAGTTGAACCATTTTTCCCAGTATGAATCAAATTGATCCAACTTATGATTAACAGATGCTGTAATCTTCTCCATTTTGGATGTGTTCATTGTAATTTCCATCTATGCGTTTAAAGTTGGGCTCTCCTATGATAACCATTTCCTGGTAACAGTCTTTTTACCAGCCACCAGCATTATATTCATTAAATATTTATCTCTCTTCAACCATTCTTGAGGTACATACCCAAAATATATGGTCTTACTTTCTAAGGGTATTTCACATTTAAAAATGTCTTGAAGGGCATTGTGTATCCCACTCCAGTAGTGGATTGGGAAAATCAGGTCGGCACTGGATCTCGAGAGAGAATTTGTAGAATGTCTGCGAGATGACTTTTTAGAACAGCTTGTTGTTGAGCCCACTAGGGGATTGGCTGTACTGGATTGGTTATTGTGTAAGGAACCGGATGTGATTAGAGAGATTGAGGTGAAGGAGCCCTTAGGAGGCAGTGATCATAACATGATTGAGTTCACTGTGAAATTTGAAAAAGAGAAGCCGAAATCTGATAGAACCATAGAACCATAGAAACTACAGCACAGAAACAGGCCCTTTGGCCCTTCTTGGCTGTGCCGAACCATTTTCTGCCTAGTCCCACTGACCTGCACACGGACCATATCCCTCCGTACACCTCCCATCCATGCATCTGTCCAATTTATTCTTAAATGTTAAAAAAGAACCCACATTTACCACCTCGTCTGGCAGCTCATTCCATACTCCCACCACTCTCTGTGTGAAGAAGCCCCCACTAATGTTCCCTTTAAACTTTTCCCCCCTCACCCTTAACCCATGTCCTTTGGTTTTTTTCTCCCCTTGCCTCAGTGGAAAAAGCCTGCTTGCATTCACTCTATCTATACCCATCATAATTTTATATACCTCTATCAAATCTCCCCTCATTCTTCTACGCTCCAGGGAATAAAGTCCTAACCTATTCAACCTTTCTCTGTAACTGAGTTTCTCAAGTCCCGGCAACATCCTTGTAAACCTTTTCTGCACTCTTTCAACCTTATTTATATCCTTCCTGTAATTTGGTGACCAAAACTGAACACAATACTCCAGATTCGGCCTCACCAATGCCTTATACAACCTCATCATAACATTCCAGCTCTTATACTCAATACTTCGATTAATAAAGGCCAATGTACCAAAAGCTCTCTTTACGACCCTATCTACCTGTGACGACACTTTTAGGGAATTTTGTATCTGTATTCCCAGATCCCTCTGTTCCACTGCACTCCTCAGTGCCTTACCATTAACCCTGTATGTTCTACGTTGGTTTGTCCTTCCAACGTGCAATACCTCACACTTGTCAGTATTAAACTCCATCTGCCATTTTTCAGCCCATTTTTCCAGCTGGTCCAAGTCCCTCTGCAGGCTCTGAAAACCTTCCTCACTGTCTACTACACCTCCAATCTTTGTATCATCAGCAAACTTGCTGATCCAATTTACCACATTATCATCCAGATCATTGATATAGATGACAAATAACAATGGACCCAGCACTGATCCCTGTGGCACACCACTAGTCACAGGCCTCCAATCAGAGAAGCAATTCTCTACCATCACTCTCTGGCTTCTTCCATCGAGCCAATGTCTAATCCAATTTACCACCTCTCCATGTATACCTAGCGACTGAATTTTCCTAACTAACCTCCCATGCGGGACCTTGTCAAAGGCCTTACTGAAGTCCATGTAGACAACATCCACTGCCTTCCCTTCATCCACTTTCCTGGTAACCCCTCCTCAAAAAACTCCTCAACAGATTGGTCAAACATGACCTACCATGCACACCGTTAAACTCACCGGCCTATAATTTCCTGGATTACTTTTCGATCCTTTTTTAAACAACTGAACAACATGAGCCACTCTCCAATCCTCCGGCACTTCACCCGTAGACAGCGACATTTTAAATATTTCTTCTAGGGCCCCCGCAATTTCAACACTAGTCTCCTTCAAGGTCCGAGGGAACACCCTGTCAGGTCCCGGGGATTTATCCACTTTAATTTTCCTCAAGACAGCAAGCACCTCCTCCTTTTCAATCTGTACAGTTGCCATGGTCTCACTACTTGATTCCCTCAATTCCATAGATTTCATGCCAGCTTCCTTAGTAAATACAGACGCAAAAAACCTATTTAAGATCTCCCCCATTTCCTTTGGTTCCGCACAAAGCCGACCACTCTGATCTTCAAGAGGACCAATTTTATCCCTTACAATCCTTTTGCTCTTAATATACTTGTAAAAGCTCTTTGGATTATCCTTCACTTTGACTGCCAAGGCAACCTCATGTCTTCTTTTTGCCCTCCTGATTTCTTTCTTAAGTATTTTCTTGCACTTCTTATACTCCTCAAGCACCTGATTTACCCCCTGTTTCCTATACATTTCATACAACTCCCTCTTCTTCTTTATCAGAGTTGCAATATCCCTTGAGAACCAAGGTTCTTTATTCCTGTTCAATTTGCCTTTAATCCTGACAGGAACATACTAACTCTGCATTCTCAAAATTTCCCCTTTGAAGGCTTTCCACCTACCAATCACTTCTTTGCCAGAGAACAACCTGTCCCAATCCACGCTTTTTAGATCCTTTCTCATTTCTTCAAATTTGGCCTTCTTCCAGTTCAGATGTGTCGGTATTTCAGTGGAGTAAAGGAAATTACATTGGCATGAGAGAGAAACTGGCCAAAGTTGACTGGAAAGGGACACTGGCGGGAAAGACGGCAGAGCAGCAGTGGCTGGAGTTTATGCAAGAAGCGAGGAAGGTGCAAGACAGGTATATTCCAAAAACGAAGAAATTTTCGAATGGAAAAAGGATGAAACCATGGTTGACAAGAGAAGTCAAAGCCAAAGTTAAAGCAGAGGGCATACAAGGAAGCAAAAATTAGTGGGAAGACAGAGGATTGGGAAGTTTTTAAAACCTTACCAAAGAAAACTAAGGTCATTAAGAGGGAAAAGATGAACTATGAAAGGAAGCTAGCAAATAATATCAAACAGGATACTAAAAGCTTTTTCAAGTAGATAAAGAGTAAAAGACAGGTGAGAGTAGATATAGAACCGATAGAAAATGATGCTGGAGAAATTGTAATGGGAGATAAGGAGATGGCAGAGGAACTGAACGAGTATTTTGCATCAGTCTTCACTGAGGAAGACATCAGCAGTATACCGGACACTCAAGGGCGGCAGGGAAGAGAAGTGTGCGCAGTCACAATTATGACAGAGAAAGTACTCAGGAAGCTGAATAGTCTAAAGGTAGATAAATCTCCTGGACCAGATGGAATGCACCCTCATGTTCTGAAGGAAGCAGCTGTGGAGATTGCGGAGGCATTAGCGATGATCTTTCAAAAGTTGATAGATTCTGGCATGGTTATGGAAGACTGGAAGATTGCAAATGTCATTCCGCTATTTAAGAAGGGGGCAAGGAAGCAAAAAGGAAATTATAGACTTGTTAGCTTGACATCGGTGGTTGGGAAGTTGTTGGAGTCAATTGTCAAGGATGAGGTTACAGAGTACCTGGAGGCATATGACAAGATAGGCAGAACTCAGCATGGATTCCTTAAAGGAAAATCCTGCCTGACAAACCTATTAGAATTTTTTGAGGAAATTACCAGTAGGCTAGACAAGGGAGATGCAGTGGATGTTGTATATTTGGATTTTCAGAAGGCCTTTGACAAGGTGCCACACATGAGGCTACTTATCAAGATAAGAGCCCATGGAATTACGGGAAAGTTACATATGTGGATACCTATTCTGGTTGGCTGCCGGTTACCAGTGGTGTTCCACAGGGGTCGGTGTTGGGGCCGCTTCTTTTTACATTGTACATCAACGATTTGGATTATGGAATAGATGGCTTTGTGGCTAAGTTTGCTGACGATACGAAGATAGATGGAGGGGCCGGTAGTGCTGAGGAAATGGAGAGTTTGCAGAGAGACATGGATAGATTGGAAGAATGGGCAGAAAAGTGGCAAATGAAGTACAATGTTGGAAGATGTATGGTTTTGCATTTTGGCAGAAGTAATAAACGGGCAGGCTATTATTTAAATTGGGAAAGAATTCAAAGTTCTGAGATGCAACAGGACTTGGGAGTCCTCGTACAGGATACTCTTAAGGTTAACCTACAGGTTGAGTCAGTAGTGAAGAAGGCGAATGCAATGTTGGCATTCATTTCTAGAGTATAGGAGCAGGGATGTGATGTTGAGGCTCTATAAGGCGCTGATGAGACCTCACTTGGAGTACTGTGGGCAGTTTTGGTCTCCTTATTTAAGAAAGGATGTGCTGACGTTGGAGAGGGTACAGAGAAGAGTCACTAGAATGATTCTGGGAATGAGAGGGTTAACATATGAGGAACGTTTGTCCGCTCTTGGACTGTATTCCTTGGAGTTTAGAAGAATGAGGGGAGACCTCATAGAAACATTTTGAATGTTGAAAGGCATGGACAGAGTGGATGTGGCAAAGTTGTTTCGCATGATGGGGGAGTCTAGTACGAGAGGGCATGACTTAAGGATTGAAGGGCGCCCATTCAGAGCAGAGATATGAAGAAATTTTTTTAGTCAGAGGGTGGTGAATCCATGGAATTTGTTGCCACAGGCAGCAGTGGAGGCCAAGTCATTGGGCGTATTTAAGGCAGAGATTGATAGGTCCGGGAAGAAAGACAAGGCGGGGGGGGGACCCAGAGGATGGGCAAGAGGTATATTCAGAGGGACAGAGGGAGAAAGAGAGAAAGAATGTGTGCATAAAAATAAGTAACAGATGGGGTACGAGGGGGAGGTTTGCATTTTGATTTCCACAATTTCTCCAGCAAACAGGGAGGTTACTATCATAATGGGATTTCTGAGAGGGTGTAATAAAATATCTTATCAAGTTTTTCCATCTAAACTCCCTTCATTTCTGTGAACTAGTACACTTCCATTGATACCTCCAGTATTGTCCAGTCTTCCTCAGATATTATTTTCCCTCCTTTCTTCTCCCATTTTGTTTTAATGTATGAAGTCGAATGTGTTTTAAGATTTGACAAACCCTTATACATGTTTGAAATGATTCTACTACCATTGTCTGAATTAATTTAGTTTCCAAATAGTATTAGAACATAGAACATAGAATAGTACAGCACATTACAGGCCCCTCAGCCCACAATGTTGTGCCGACCCTCAAACCCTGCCTCCCATATAACCCCCCACCTTAAATTCCTCCATATACCTGTCTAGTAGTCTCTTAAACTTCACTAGTGTATCTGCCTCCACCACTGACTCAGGCAGTGCATTCCACACACCAACCACTCTCTGAGTAAAAAACCTTCCTCTAATATCCCCCTTGAACTTCCCACCCCTTACCTTAAAGCCATGTCCTCTTGTATTGAGCAATGGTGCCCTGGGGAAGAGGCGCTGGCTATCCACTCTATCTATTCCTCATATTATCTTGTACACCTCTATCATGTCTCCTCTCATCCTCCTTCTCTCCAAAGAGTAAAGCCCTAGCTCCCTTCATCTCTGATCATAATGCATACTCTCTAAACCAGGCAGTATCCTGGTAAATCTCCTCTGTACCCTTTCTAATGCTTCCACATCCTTCCTATAGTGAGGCGACCAGAACTGGACACAGTACTCCAAGTGTGGCCTAACCAGAATTTTATAGAGCTGCATCATTACATCACGACTCTTAAACTCTATCCCTCGACTTATGAAAGCTAACACCCGATAAGCTTTCTTAACTACCCTATCTACCTGTGAAGCAACTTTCAGGAATCTGTGGACATGTACCCCGAGATCCCCCTGCTCCTCCACACTACCAAGTATCCTGCCATTTACTTGGTACTCTGCCTTGGAGTTTGTCCTTCCAAAGTGTACCACCTCACACTTCTCCGGGTTGAACTCCATCTGCCACTTCTCAGTCCACTTCTGCATCCTATTAACATCTCTCTGCAGTTTTCAGCAATCCTCTACACTATCTACAACACCACCAACCTTTGTGTCGTCTGCAAACTTGCCAACCCACCCTTCTACCCCCACATCCAGGTCGTTAATAAAAATCACAAAAAGTAGAAGTACCAGAACAGATCCTTGTGGGACACCACTAGTCACAATCCTCCAATCTGAATGTACCCCCTCCACCACGACCCTCTGCCTTCTGCAGGCAAGTCAATTCTGAATCCAACTGGCTAAACTTCCCTGGGTTCCATGCCTTCTGACTTTATGAATAAGCCTACCATGTAGAACCTTGTCAAATGCCTTACTAAAATCAATATAGATCACATCCACTGCACTACCCTCATCTATATGCCTGGTCACCTCCTCAAAGAACTCTATCAGGCTTATTAGACATGATCTGCCCTTCACAAAGCCATGCTGACTGTCCCTGATCAGCAGGCCAGGCAGCATCTCTAGGAAGAGGTACAGTCAGCATTTCAGGCCGAGACCCTTCGTCAGGACTAACTGAAAGAAGAGCTAGTAAGAGATTTGAAAGTGGGAGGAGGGGGAGATCCAAAATGATAGGAGAAGACAGGAGGGGGAGGGATGGAGCCAAGAGCTGGACAGGTGATTGGCAAAAGGGATATGAGAGGATCATGGGACAGGAGGCCTAGGGAGAAAGAAAAGGGGGGGGAACCTAGAGAATGGGCAAGGGGTATAGTGAGAGGGACAGAGGGAGAGAAAGGAGAGTGAGAAGGAATGTGTGTATATACATAAATAAGGAATGGGGTACGAGAGGGAGGTGGGGCATTAGTGGAAGTTAGAGAAGTCAATGTTCATGCCATCAGGTTGGAGGCTACCCAGATGGAATATAAGGTGTTGTTCCTCCAACCTGAGTGTGGCTTCATCTTTACAGTAGAGGAGGCCGTGGATAGACATATCAGAATGGGAATGGGGCGTGGAATTAAAATGTGTGGCCACTGGGAGATCCTGCTTTCTCTGGTGGACAGAGCGTAGGTGTTCTCTTTAATTTTCCATGCTCATTATCACTTAAGTGAATTTCTTGTAAGTGTACTGCATGGGCTTGTTGTTTTTTCATTTTGGATAGAATTTTACTGCATTTGATTGGATTTAACAGCCCATTGACATTAAAAGAAATGAATTTTACTTTGTCCTTCGCCACGTGTATTTATCTGTTAGTATATCATTGAAATTAGTAGAATAAAACTTAATCGATCTACTCCCTGAACAAATAAGAACCAAGAAACGCAAATAATTTTTTAAAAAGGCAACGAAGGTGTGATTCCAAGGCTGAGGTCTCTAGTAGATGACCCTGGGTTGAGCTAGAGGAAACGTCTAGCCGTGGAGGATAGCCCCTCCTTCCTTTGAGTTGGAGGCCCCCATTACAGTACCCAATAAAAGTAAGTGAAAAAGTCTATGTCCATTACACAGAAAAGATTTCCCTGTGTATTCCATATTTTATTTATATATATATATATATATATACACACACACACACACATATATACATATGTAAGGGGGTTTCGACTTTTATGTTACTGCGGAGGCTAAATAAAATGGCATCTTTGTTATGTTAATCTGGGGAATGCGGCTTTGTTGTGTTAAACGTTGAGAAAGTTTGCGCTAGCAGCTTGTTTTTTGCTTTAGAGTGTGATAAGAGAATGCTATTAACCAATTGGGATAGTTGTTATGTTTTTGGTGTATTTAAAGATACTGTATGCGTGGGGTTTTGGGGGAGAAGGCGGGAGAGTGAGACAGAGGATGGACGAGGTGCTGTGAGTCCGCTAACGGGGTTGGACCCCGAGCAGGACATTCGGCGAGGAGACGGAGACGGACTTGTGTGGAGCGTCTGGTCGACCACCGTTGTTGGTCCCAGGCGGCCGGTCGAGGTGATCCGAGGGGGTCGTAGGGTGAAGAAGAAGGTTCTTGAGCTCCAACGGTTTTTGTGCACGAAAGGACTGATAAGTGTGGCGCCTTTTATTTTCCTTTTATATTTTATTCTCTTTTAATTATATAGTTCCAGTAATATCTATAAACTGTATATCATTTAATCATATCTGGTGTATTGCCTGTTATTTGGGCGGGGTGGGGTACCTCACACAGCATCCACACAAACTATTACCCAGTTTGCCGGGGCTGAGGCCGTTTCCCTAGACGACAGCGAGCCGAGCGACCCTGAGGGTGGCCCGGGGGGGCTATAGTGCGTCCTGCAGCAACTTTCTATCATAGACAAATCCTCCACTCCTTCAGGAACATTGTATATCCTGATATTTTTCTGTCGTGATCTTCCCTCCTGGTCAATCAGTTTACTTTCTTGTTGATTTAATATTTTTATCGTCTTACTTAGTATCCGTTCCACGTTTTGCACGCGATCTTCCACTTTCTCAATTCGAGTCTCTGCCACTGCTATTTTCTGATTGACGTTGGTGAGCTCTGACTTGATATCACTGAGTTGCTGTTTTATGTCTTTTTGGAATCCCCGTATCTCTTCCAGAATTTTTATCGTATTTGCTGCTTCGCCTCAACCTCGCTAGCACGCGTTCAGGTAGGAGAGCTGTGCATTGCACCTCTCTCGTCCATAGGCTCTGCAGTGATGCTCTCTTAAGCTCCATTCTTTTTCCCCATTCTTGCCCCCCCTTATCAATTCAGATATTTTCAAAAGATCTATATTTAACCATATAACCATAAATTAATTACCTTAGGAGTAGGTAATGGAGGCAGCAGTTAGGGCAGTCGAGTGCTCCAATTGCAGGATGTGGGAAGTCAGGGCGAGCACAATCGTCCCTGATGACTACACCTGCAAAAGGTGCATCCAGCTGCAGCTCCTGACAAACCGAGTTAGGGAACTGGAGCTCGAGCTGGATGAACTTCAGATCATTCGGGAGGCAGAGGCAGAAATAAACAGGAGGTCTGACCAGGGTCCTATATAGCTGCAACATTACCTCTCGTCTCCTAAACTCAATCCCACGGTTGATGAAGGCCAATACACCGTACGCCTTCTTCACCACAGAGTCAAGTTGTGCAGCTGCTTTGAGTGTCCTATGGACTCGGACCCCAAGATCCCTCTGATCCTCCACACTGCCAAGAGTCTTACCCTTAACACTATATTCTGCCATCATATTTGACCTACCAAAATGAACCACTTCACACTTATCTGGGTTGAACTCCATCTGCCACTTCTCAGCCCAGTTTTGCATCCTATCAATGTCCCGCTGTAACCTCGGACAGCCCTCCACACTATCCACAACACCCCCAACCTTTGTGTCATCAGCAAACTTACTAGCCCATCCCTCCACTTCCTCATCCAGGTTATTTATAAAATTCGTGAAGAGTAAGGGTCCCAGGACAGATCCCTGAGGCACACCACTGGTCACTGACGTCCATGCAGAATATGACCCGTCTACAACCATTCTTTGCCTTCTGTGGGCAAGCAAGTTCTGGATCAACAATGCAATGCCCCCTTGGATCCCTTGCCTCCTTACTTTCTCAATAAACCTTCAATGGGATACCTTATCAAATGCCTTGCTGAAATTCATATACATTACATCTACTGCTCTTCCTTCATCAATGTGTTTAGTCACATCCTCAAAAAATTAAATCAGGCTCATAAGGCACGAACTGCCCTTGACAAAGCCATGCTGACTGCAGGTTTCCCCCGCCATCCGGAGGTAGAGTGTTCCTATGAAACGGTTCGTAAGCCGAAATGTCGTAAAGCGAAGAAGCAATTACCATTTATTTATATGGGAAAATTTTGTGAGCATTCGCAGACCCAAAAATAACCTACCAAATCATGCCAAATAACACATAAAACCTAAAATAACAGTAACATATAGTAAAAGCAGGAATGATATGATAAATACACAGCCTATATAAAGTAGAAATACTTTTCCATAATCATTACTGAACTGTTCTCCGTAGCGAAAATCTCACACAAGCACTCTCAGCAGAAAATCTCACGCAAGCGCTGTTGGCAAAGACATGGCGCAAGAGCTCTCCAATAACCTTTAAGCTATGAAGCTGCCAAATCATATCAAATAACACGTAAAAATACACAGCTTATATAAAGTAGAAATAATGTATGTACAGTGTAGTATCACTTACCGGAATCGGGAAGACAGCTTTGCTGAGCACACTGATGATGGTGTGTTAGGCTGAGTCGTCGCAGGTTGGGTGGTGCAGTGGCCCCCACCCTCCAGGCCGCCGAGCGATACATTGCCGCGAGGCACGCAGGGGCCCAGCGGTAGCCGGGAGGCACACAGCACATCTTTAAGGAAAAAGCCGAAATAAACAAGCTAATTAATTAGGTGCCGCCCGACACTTAATTGTTGGCCCAGATCAGTGCCAATTTCCGATTGCGTCGTCTCTGATCTGGGACGACAATTTTTGTGTCTGCGGAACCTAATTAATTAGCATGTTTATTTCGGCTTTTTTCTTAAAGATGTGCTGTGTGTCTCCCGGCTACTGTTGTATTCTCCGCAAACCGGTATCTGTCCGTGGCCTGGGGGTTTGGGTGGTGGGACACTGGGGTGTCAACTTGTCGTCTGTTTCCATTAGGGCAGGCAACTCATCTTCTTCTTTCTCTGCCCACCTCGATGTTGAAGATCGAGGTTCGTCGTCTGCAGTGGCTGATGTGGAAGGCTTGCTTGACTGCTGAGCCTCGCACGTTTTTCTACCACACAGTTCTTTAATAAGGACTCAAACCATCCTGCAAATATCCCCTAAGCCAACGTACCCTTTCAAAATTAAAGTCATACTTTATCATTACTCATTCGGTTTCGATTGTAATCCTTTTTTCTTCCAATTGCATCAGCTCTTCATCTGTCAGTTCTTGGTGATGGGATGCCAAAACCTCTTCAACATCACGTTTACCAGCTTCCACAAGCCAAACTCACGTTGTCCTTACTTCGTTCACCACAATCAAAACGCTTAATTATGTCTAGTTTTACCGTAAGTGTAACACCCTTACGAGCTCTTTCAGGCTTTTCTGATACCTTAGAACTCATCTTGCAAATGGCTGCTCACAGGCACGTGTTAAAGCAAAGCAGTTCTGAATCCTGGGGAGAGCGGCTGCTCGGGGCGCGCACTGTTTTTCCTGCGTGCTGAATTTTTTTCGTAACAGTGAAAACACCATCTGAAAACAAAAACAGGGAACTAATGTAGGTCTTTCGTAACAGTGAGGTTTCATAAAGCGAACGTTCGAAAAGCGGGGGACACCTGTATTCCTAAACGTATTATACCTCTCCAAATGTTCATAAGTCCTGCTTCTCAGGATCTTCTCCATCAACTTACCACCCACTAAAGTAAGACTCACTCGTCTATAATTTCCTAGGCTATCTCTACTCCCTTTCTTGAGTAAGGGAACAACATCCACAACCCTCCAATCCTCCGGTACGTTCCAATGAGACAGGGAAAGGATGGTAGGCACAGGAACCATGGTGTACAAAGGCTGTTAAAAATCTAGTCAAGAAGAAAAGAAAAGCTTGCAAAAGGTTCAAAAAACTAGGTAATGATAGAGATCTAGAAGATTATAAGGCTAGCAGGAAGGAACATAAGAATAAAATTAAGACAGCCAGAAGGGGCCATGAGAAGGCCTTCGTGAGCGGGATTAAAGAAAACCCCAGGCATTCTACAAGTATATGAAGAGCAGGAGGATAAGACGTGAAAGAATAGGACCTATCAAGTGTGACAGCGGAAAAGTGTGTATGGAACTGGAGAAAATAGCAGAGGTGCTTAATGAATACTTTGCTTCAGTATTCACTATAGAAAAAGGTCTTGGCAATTGTCGTGATGATTTACAGCGGACTGAAAAGCTTGAGCATATAGACATTAAGAAAGAGGATGTGCTGGAGCATTTGGAAAGCATCAAATTGGATAAGTCTCCGGAACCGAAAGAGATATACCCCAGGTTACTGTGGGAGGCGAGGGAGGAGATTGCTGAACCTCTGGCAATGATCCTTGCATCATCAATGGGGACGAGAGAGGTTCCAGAGGATTGGTGGGTTGCAGATGTTGTTCTCTTATTCAAGAAAGTGTATATGGATTTCAGCAAGGCATTTGATAAGGTACCCCATTGAAGGTTTATTGAGAAAGTAAGGAGGCATGGGATCCAAAGGGACATTGCATTGTTGATCCAGAACTGGCTTGCCCACAGAAGGGAAAGAGTGGTTGTAGATGGGTCATATTCTGCATGGAGGTCGGTGACTGGTGGTGTGCCTCAGGGATCTGTTCTGGCACCCTTACTCTTCGTGATATTTATAAATAACCCTTTGTAGCGATGTGCTACACACAGCGCTAGAATAACCACACAGAGTCGGTGAGTTAGAGTTGCGATGAAAGAGATTTATTCAAACTTCACGGCCCGCTTTAAAGCCTTCCCGTTCCCACCCTCCCTGGGCGGGACTACTGTGGGGAATGCATATTCCCAGACCATTTCTGCGCGCGGGATTTTCCCCCTGCTGGTGAAGATGGCCTGGCGCCCTTTTTGCTGCCGGCCCTCTGCCTGCGCGCGCTGTTTCGTGAGCCGGTTCGTGGGTGCCAGAAAGTGGGTCGCCACATAACCCCCCCCCCAGAACCGGCGATACCTCCCCCAATGTCCACAGTCTGGATCGGCCTCTGTTTGGGAGGTCTGCCCCTGCACCGCGGTGCCTGAGCCTGGACCGGTTGCGCCAAGTCCACATGGGCCGGTTTGAGTCGGTCCACCGTGAAAACCTCCTCTCTCCCCCCAATGTCCAGCACGAATGTGGACCCGTTGTTCCTGATCACCTTAAACGGCCCCTCGTAGGGCTGCTGCAGCAGTGCCCGGTGTCCGCCCCGTCGTACAAAAAGAAACTTACAGTTCTGCAGGTCTTTGGTTACGCAGGTCGGGCTCTATCTGTGCTGTGAAGTGGGCATGGGGGCCAGGTTACCGAGCCTCTCCCGTAGTCTGTCCAGGACTGCTGTGGGTTCTTCCTCTTGCCCCCTTGGGGCTGGTATGAACTCTCCTGGGACGACCAGGGGCGCGCCGTACACCAACTCGGCCGACGAGGTGTGTAGATCCTCTTTGGGTGCCGTGCGGATTCCGAGCAGGACCCAGGGAAGTTCGTCCACCCAGTTAGGCCCCTCCAGGTGGGCCATGAGAGCCGACTTCAGGTGACGGTGGAAGCGCTCCACTAGTCCGTTCGACTGTGGGTGGTAGGCAGTTGTGTGGTGTAGCTGTGTTCCTAAAAGTCTGGCCATAGCTGACCACAGGCTGGAGGTGAACTGGGCGCCCCTGTCGGAGGTAATGTGGGCCGGTATCCTGAAGCAGGCTACCCAGGTTGCGATCAGTGCTCGGGCGCAGGATTCGGAGGTGGTGTCGCTGAGCGGGACTGCCTCTGGCCATCTGGTGAACCGGTCTATCATAGTTAGGAGGTACCGCGCTCCTCGTGACACTGGCAGGGACCCCACGATATCCACATGGATGTGGTCGAACCTCCGGCGGGTGGGTTCGAACCGCTGCGATGGAGCCTTGGTGTGCCGCTGCACCTTGGCCGTTTGGCACTGCATACACGTTTTGGCCCATTCACTGACCTGTTTACGAAGTCCATCCACACGAACCTGTTGGAGACCAGCCGGACAGTTGTCCTGATGGAGGGGTGCGCTAAGTTGTGAATGGATTCGAACACCCGCCGGCGCCAGGCTGCTGGGACGACGGGGCGGGGTTGGCCAGTAGCTACGTCACATAGTAGGGTCCTCTAACCTGGGCCTACGGGGAGGTCTTGGAGCTGCAAACCGGAGACTGCAGTCCTGTAACTGGAGATCTCAGCGTCTGCCTGCTGTGCCTCTGCCAGCGCTGCATAGTCCACCCCCTGGGACAGGGCCTGTATGGTAGGTCTGGAAAGTGTGTCTGCCACGACATTGTTCTTTCCAGAGACATGCCGGATGTCCGTCGTGTACTCGGAGATGTAGGACAGATGTCGCTGCTGGCGGGACGACCAGGGGTCGGACACCTTAGTGAACGCAAAGGTAAGCGGTTTGTGGTCTGTGAACGCGGTGAAGGGCCTCCCTTCTAAGAAGTAACTGAAATGCCGGATTGCCAGGTATAGTGCCAATAGCTCCCGGTCGAAAGCACTGTATTTGAGTTCGGGTGGTCGTAGGTGTTTGCTGAACAACGCCAGGGGTTGCCAGCGACCCTCGATGAGTTGTTCCAGCACTCCACCGACTGCTGTGTTGGATGCGTCCACCGTGAGGGCAGTAGGAACGTCCGTTCTGGGGTGCACTAGCACCGCGGCGTTTGCCAAGGCTTCTTTGGTTTTAACGAAAGCGGTTGCGGCCTCTTCGTTCCAGGTAATGTCCTTACCCTTACCCGACATTAGAGTGAACAAGGGGCGCATGGTTCGGGCTGCTGAGGGGAGGAAACGGTGTAGAAATTCACCATACCACGAATTCCTGCAAGCCTTTGATTGTGTTGGGTCGGGGGAAGTGGCGGACCGCGTCTACCTTGGCGGGCAGCGGGGTTGCCCCGTCTTTAGTAATCCTGTGGCCCAGGAAGTCGATGGTGTCGAGTCCGAACTGGCATTTGGCTGGATTGATTGTAAGGCCGAATTCACTCAGGCGGGAGTAGAACTGGCGGAGGTGGGACAGATGCTCCTGCCAACTACTGCTGGCTATGAGGATGTCGTCCAAATAGATGAATGCAAAGTCCAGGTCACGTCCCACCGCGTCCATTAGCCGCTGGAAAGTCTGTGCGGCATTCTTTAGACCAAACGGCATTTGGAGGAATTCGAAAAGTCCGAACGGGGTGATAAGTGCTGTTTTGGGGATGTCGTCCGGATGTACAGGGATTTGATGGTATCCCCGGACGAGGTCGACCTTGGAAAAGATCCTTGCGCCGTGTAGGTTTGCTGCGAAGTCTTGAATGTGCGGCCCAGGGTAGCGGTCTGGCGTTGTAGCCTCGTTGAGTCTGCGGTAGTCACCGCATGGTCTCCAGCCCCCCGTTGCCTTGGGCACCATGTGAAGGGGGGAGGCCCATGGGCTGTCGGACCGTCGTATGATCCCTAATTCCTCCATCTTCTTGAACTCCTCCTTCGCCAGTCGGAGCTTGTCCGGGGGAAGCCTTCGAGCACAGGCGTGGAGGGGTGGTCCCTGGGTCGGGATGTGGTGCTGTACTCCGTGTCTGGGCATGGCTGCCGTGAACTACGGTGTCAGTACTGATGGGAAATTGCCAGGACCCTGGTGAATTCATCGTCGGACAGCGTGATGGAGTCCAGGTATGGGGCTGGCAACTGTGCTTCACCCAGGGAGAACGTTTGAAAAGTCTTGGCGTGGACTAATCGCTTCCCTTGCAAGTCGACCAGCAGGCTGTGGGCTCGTAGAAAATCTGCCCCCAGCAGTGGTTGGGCCACGGGGGCCAGTGTGAAGTCCCACGTGAACCGGCTGGAGCTGAACTGTAGCCGCACCGTGCGGGTGCCGTAGGTTCGTATTGTGCTGCCATTAGCGGCCCTCAGGGTGGGTCCTGGTTCTCTGTTGCGGGTGTCATAACTCGTTGGAGGTAAGACGCTGATCTCCGCTCCGGTGTCGACCAAAAATCGGCGTCCTGACTGCTTGTCCCAGACGTACAGGAGGCTGTCCTGATGGCCAGCCACCGTAGCCATCAGCGGCGGCTGGCCCTGGCGTTTCCCGGGAATTTGCAGGGTGGTCTGCAGCGGCGGGCCTCCGTGCCCCACCGCTGGTGGTAGAAACACCATTGTTCGTTGGGCTCTGCTGCCGGGCCTGGTCTGGTCTGTCGTTGGGCACGCGGCTTGGTGATCTGTGCGACGGATGCCCCTCTCTCTTTCCTGGCATTCCACAGCACATCTGCTCGGGCCGCCACCTCCCGGGGATTGCTGAAATCTGCGTCAGACAGCAGCAGGCATATGTCCTCGGGCAGTTGCTTTAGGAATGCCTGCTCAAACATGAGGCAGGGTTTGTGTCCTTCAGCCAGGGCCAGCATCTCGTTCATTAATGCTGACGGCGGCCTGTCTCCCAAACCATCCAGGTGCATTAAGCGGCGTGCTCGTTCGCGCTGTGAGAGTCCGAAAGTCCTTATGAGCAGGGCTTTGAATGCTGTGTATTTGCCGTCCTCCGGGGGCGACTGTATAAACTCCTCAACTTGTGCAGCAGTCTCCTGGTTGAGGGAGCTCAGCACGTGGTAGTAGCGACTGGACTCCAAGGTTATCTGCCGAATGTGGAATTGTGCTTCTGCTTGTTCAAACCATAAATAGGGTCGCAGCGTCCAGAAGCTTGGCAGTTTTAACGAAACTGCGTGAACAGATGCAGCGTCGGCCATCTCTGGTCCAAATATCGTTTGGGCCGTCGGGGTCACCAATTGTAGCGATGTGCTACACACAGCGCTAGAATAACCACACAGAGTCGGTGAGTTAGAGTTGCGATGAAAGAGATTTATTCAAACTTTGCGGCCCGCTTTAAAGCCTTCCCGTTCCCGCCCTCCCTGGGCGGGACTACTGTGGGGAATGCATATTCCCAGACCCTTTCTGCGCGCGGGATTTTCCCCCTGCTGGTGAAGATGGCCTGGCGCCCTTTTTGCTGCCGGCCCTCTGCCTGCGCGCGCTGTTTCGTAAGCCGGTTCGTGGGTGCCAGAAAGTGGGTCGCCACACCTTGATGAGGAAGTGGAGGGGTGGGTTAGTAAGTTTGCTAATGACACAAAGGTTGGAGGTGTTGTGGATAGTATGGAGGGCTGTCAGAGGTTACAGTGGGACATTGATAGGATGCAAAACTGGGCTGAGAAGTGGCAGATAGAGTTCAACCCAGATAAGAAGTGGTTCATTTTGGTAGGTCAAATATGATGGCAGAATATAGTATTAAGGGTAAGACTCTTGGCAGTGTGGAGCATCAGAGGGATCTTGGGGTCTAAATCCATAGGACGCTCAAAGCAGCTGCACAGGTTGACTCTGTGGTTAAGAAGGTGTATGGTGTATTGGCCTTCATCAATCGTGGAATTGCGTTTAAGAGCCGAGAGGTAATGTTGCAGCTATATAGGACCCTGGTCAGGCCCCCCTTGGAGTACAGTGCTCAGTTCTGGTCGCCTCACTACAGGAAGTATGTGGAATCCATAGAAAGGGTGCAGAGGAGATTTACAAGGATGTTGCCTGGATTGGGGAGCATGCCTTATGAGAATAGGTTGAGTGAATCTCAACAGCTTAGAAGATCGTCGGGGTCTCTCTTCCCGCCATCACAGATATTTACACCACACGCTGCATCCGCAAAGCAAACAGGATTATGAAAGACACAACGCACCCCTCATACAAACTCTTCTCTCTCCTGCCCTCTGGAAAAAGGCAGCGATGCATTCAGGCTCTCACGACCAGACTATGTAACAGTTTCTTCCCCCAAGCCATCAGACTCCTCAATACCCAGAGCCTGGACTGACACCAACCTACTGCCCTCTACTGTGCCTATTCTCTTGTTTGTTATTTATTGTAATGCCTGCACTGTTTTGTGCACTTTATGCAGTCCTGGGTAGGTCTGTAGTCCAGTGTAGTTTGTGGTGTTTTTTTCTTATGTAGTTCAGTGTAGTTTTTGTATTGTTTCATGTAGCACCATGGTCCTGAAAAACATTGTCTCATTTTTACTATGTTCTGTACCAGCCGTTATAGAAACATAGAAACATAGAAAATAGGTGCAGGAGTAGGCCATTCGGCCCTTCGAGCCTGCACCACCATTTATTATGATCATGGCTGATCATCCAACTCAGAACCCCGCCCCAGCCTTCCCTCCATACCCCCTGATCCCCGTAGCCACAAGGGCCATATCTAACTCCCTCTTAAATATAGCCAATGAACTGGCCTCAACTGTTTCTTGTGGCAGAGAATTCCACAGATTCACCACTCTCTGTGTGAAGAAGTTTTTCCTAATCTCAGTCCTAAAAGGCTTCCCCTTTATCCTCAAACTGTGGCCCCTTGTTCTGGACTTCCCCAACATCGGGAACAATCTTCCTGCATCTAGCCTGTCCAATCCCTTTAGGATGTTATACGTTTCAATCAGATCCCCCCTCAATCTTCTAAATTCCAACGAGTACAAGCCCAGTTCATCCAGTCTTTCTTCATATGAAAGTCCTGCCATCCCAGGAATCAATCTGGTGAACCTTCTTTGTACTCCCTCTATGGCAAGGATGTCTTTCCTCAGATTAGGGGACCAAAACTGCACACAATACTCCAGGTGTGGTCTCACCAAGGCCTTGTACAACTGCAGTAGTACCTCCCTGCTCCTGTACTCCAATCCTCTCGCTATAAATGCCAGCATACCATTCGCCTTTTTCACTGCCTGCTGTACCTGCATGCCCACTTTCAATGACTGGTGTATAATAACACCCAGGTCTTGTTGCACCTCCCCTTTTCCTAATCGGCCACCATTCAGATAATAATCTGTTTTCCTATTTTTGCCACCAAAGTGGATAACTTCACATTTATCCACATTAAATTGCATCTGCCATGAATTTGCCCACTCACCCAACCTATCCAAGTCACTCTGCGTCCTCTCAGCATCCTCCTCACAGCTAACACTGCCACCCAGCTTCGTGTCATCCGCAAACTTGGAGATGCTGCATTTAATTCCCTCATCCAAGTCATTACTATATATTGTAAACAACTGGGGTCCCAGCACTGAGCCTTGCGGTACCCCACTAGTCACTGCCTGCCATTCTGAAAAGGTCCCGTTTATTCCCACTCTTTGCTTCCCGTCTGCTAACCAATTCACCATCCACATCAATACCTTACCCCCAATACCGTGTGCCTTAAGTTTGCACACTAATCTCCTGGGTGGGACCTTGTCAAAAGCCTTTTGAAAATCCAAATATACCACATCCACTGGTTCTCCCCTATCCACTCTACTAGTTACATCCTCAAAAAATTCTATGAGATTCATCTGACATGATTTTCCTTTCACAAATCCATGCTGACTTTGTCCGATGATTTCACCGCTTTCCAAATGTGCTGTTATCACATCTTTGATAACTGACTCCAGCAGTTTCCCCACCACCGACGTTAGGCTAACCGGTCTATAATTCCCCGGTTTCTCTCTCTCTCCTTTTTTAAAAAGTGGGGTTACATTAGCCACAATAAAAAGTGACTTGACTTGACTTGAGTGAACTCGGCCTTTTCTCCTCGGAGCGACGGAGGATGAGAGGTGACCTGATAGAGGTGTATAAGATGATGAGAGGCATTGATCGTGTGGATAGTCAGAGGCTTTTTCCCAGGGCTGAAATGGTTGCCACAGGAGGACACAGGTTTAAGGTGCTGAGGAGTAGGTACAGAGGAGATGTCAGGGGTAAGTTTTTTAGTCAGAGTGGTGAGTGCGTGGAATGGGCTGCCAGCAACGATGGTGGAGATGGATACGATAGGGTCTTTTAAGAGACTTTTGGATAGGTACATGGAGCTTAGAAAAATAGGGGGCTATGGGTAACCCCAGTAATTTTTAAGGTAGGGACATGTTCGGCACAACTTTGTGGGCCGAAGGGCCTGTATTGTGCTGTAGGTTTTCTATGTTTCTATAAGTTTGCCCAGGTGGATTGAAGGAGGATACTGGCGGGGATAATGATAGGGTAGAGATGGCTGAAGTTGCTGGGAATAGTTCACAAGGTGCAGGATAAGACCATAAGACATAGGAGCAGATTTAGGCCATCTGGCCCATCGAGTCTAGTCTGCCATTCAATCATGGCTGATCCTTTTTTTTCCTCTCCTCCTCAACCCCAGTTCCTGCCCTTCTCCTGGTAACCTTTGATGCCATGTCCAATCAAGAACCTATCAATCTCTGCCTTAAATACATCCAACGACCTGGCCTCCACAGCTGCATGTGGCAACAAATTCCACAAATTCACCACCCTTTGGCTAAAGAAATTTCTCTGCATCTCCGTTTTGAAAGGGTGCCCTCTATCCTGAGGCTGTGCCCTCTTGTCCTAGACTCTTCCACCGTGAGAAATACCCTTTGCACATCTACTCCATCTAGGCCTTTCAACATTCGATCAATGAGATCCCCCCCCTCATCCTTCTGAATTCCAGTGAGTACAGTTCCAGAGCCATCAAACATTCCCCGTATGATAACCCTTTCATTCCTGGAATTATCCTTATGAACCTCCTCTGGACCCTCTCCAATGCCAGCACATCTTTTCTAAGATGAGGGGCCCAAAACTGTTCACAGTACTCAAGGTGAGACCTCACCAGTGCCTTATAAAGCCTCAGCATCACATCCCTGCTCTTGTATTCTAGACCTCTTGAAAAGAATGCTAACATTGCATTTGCCTTCCTCACCACCGACTCGACCTGCAAGTTAACCTTCAGGGTGTTCTGCACAAGGACTCCCAAGTCCCTCTGTGTCTCAGATTATTGGATTTTCTCCTCATTTAGAAAATAGTCTGCATGTTTATTTCTACTACCAAAATGCATGACCATGCAATTTCTAACGTTGTATTTCATTTGCCACTTTCTTGCCCATTCTCCTCATCTGTCTAAGTCCTTCTGCATCCTACCCGTTTCTTCAATAATACCTGCCCCTCCACCAATCTTCATATCATCTGCAAACTTGGCAACAAAGCCATCTATTCCAACATCTAAATTATTTATATACAGCATAGAAAAGAAGTGGTCCCAACACCGACCCCTGTGGAACACCATTAGTCACTGGACAGATATGTCACAGAATAGGTATGTCCCACAGAAGAAGTTGTTCTCAAATGAAACGGGAAGGCAACCATGGCTGACAAGGCAATTAAGACCATAAGACAAAAGACATAGGTACAAAATTAGGCCATTTGGCCCATCAAGTCTGCCCTGCCATTGGATCGTGGTTGATCCTTTTTTCCCCTCAACCCCACTCCCCAGCCTTCTCCCTGTAACACAGAAAACCTACAGCACAATACAGGCCCTTTGGCCCACAAAGCTGCGCTGAACATGTCCTTACCTTAGAGATTACCTATTTTTACCCATTGCCCTCTATTTTTCTGAGCTCCATATACCTATCCAGGAGTCTCTTAAAAGAACTTGATGCCTTGCCCAATCTAGAACCTATTAAGCTCTACCTTAAATACACACTACGATTTGGTCTCCATAGCTGTCTGTGGTAATAAATTCCACAAATTCATCACTCTCTGGTGAAAGAAATGTCTCCGCATCTCTGTTTTAAATGGACGCCCTCCTATCCTGAGGCTGTGCCCTCTTGTCCTAGATTCCCCCACAACGGAAAGCATCCTTTCCACATCTAATGATTCTTTTTGTTGCTCTCTGTAGGTTTTAAAAGCTTCCCAATCCTCTTCATCCACTAACTTTTTTGCTTTGTTGTATGCCCTCTCTTTCGCTTTTACATTAGCTTTGACTTCCCTTGTCAGCCACAGTGGTACTATTACCATTTGAGTATTTCTTTGTTTTTGGAATACATCTGTCCTGCACCTTCCTCATTTTCCCTAGAAATGAACGCCATTGCTGCTGTGCTGTCATCCCTGCCAGCGTCTCTTCCAATTTACTTTAGCCAGCTCCTCTCTCATACCACTGTAATTTCATTTACTCCACTGATATACTCTTATATCAGACTTTACTTTCCCCCTACCAAACTTCAAGTTGAACTCAATCACATTGTGATCATTGCCTCCTGAGTTATTTTACCGTAAGCTCCCTAATCGCTTCTAATTCATTACTTAATACCCAATCCACTATAGCTGTTCCCCTAATAGGCTCAACGACAAACTGCTCTAAAAAGTCATCTTGTTGTCATTCAACAAACTCACTGTCGCAATCCATTACCAACCTGATTTTCCCAATCGACCTGCATGTTGAAGTTCCCCATGAATTATCACATTTCCCTTTTGACACACCCTTTCTATTTCCCATTGTAATCTGTGGTCCACATCCCAGCCACTGTCGGGAGGCCTGTATATAACTGCCATCAGGGTTCTCTTACCCTTGCAGTTTCTTAACTCAACCCACAAGGATTCAACATCTTATGATCCTGTGTCACAGCTTCCTGCTGATTTGATGCCACTCTTCACCAGCAGAGCCACGTCATCCCACTCTGCCTCCCTTCCTGTCCCTCTGGTACAACATGTAACCTTGAACATTCAGCTCCCAACTAGAATCATCCTTCAGCCACGATTCAATGATGGCCACAGCATCATACCTGGCCATCTGTAATAGTGCAACAAGATCATCCACCTTATCTCGGTCTCGGCCCAAAACTTCGACTGTACTTGTTTTCCATCGATGCTGCCTGGCCTGCTGAGTTCCTCCAGCATTTTATGTGTGTTGCCCAGTTTCCTGTGTCCTGTACCTTGGGTGTAACTACTCCTCTATCACCCTTCAGCCTCCTGAATGATCTGGAGTTCATCCAGTTCCAGCTCCGACTCCTTAATGTGGAGTGTTAGAAGTTTCAGCTGTCTGCAGTCCTCCCAGGTATTCCGTGCCTTTCCATGTCCCATAAGAAGAGCATTCAACTACCCTCCCTGGCATCTCTACTGTCCTAGCTGAGCAATCTACATACAACTTTTTCACCTTCTCTCACTCAAGCCTCTGTGAGTGAAATAGCACAGTGGCATTTATGAGGTTGTTAGATAGACCCATGAATATGCAGGAAATGGAGGGATCGGGATCGGGATCATGTAAAACTGAGTTAGACTTGCATTTTGGACTCTCTCTTTTTTCCGTTAAATTACTTTTATGTTTGGAGTTACAAGTACAGCAGTGGCACTAAGGTACTTTTAAAACAAACACAAGGTGTTAAGATTTTTTATATGCCCATGAGAAAAGGTAAATTAAAAAACACAGCGCAACGCAGCACATGTTTCTTTTAAAGGGACAGAAACAGTCGAGTTAAAAAACTGAAATGGAAGAATTCATGGGTTGATAAACAGTGAATAGTGGGTGATAATAACTATAAAAAGAGAAAGATTGATACATTTGATGACACTACAGGTAACTGGATATCGTACAGAGTAAAATTTCTTCTGTACAGGTCACAGCTTTCCTGGAGGAGAGCCCAGTGATCCAAAAATATGAAATCCTTCCTCCTACACAATCCCTCTACCCTTTCCTGGCCTCACTAGTACGTGGCACAAGTAACAATCCTGCGATCACAACCCTGGAGTCCTGACCTCTAACTTTGCACCTAACTCCCTGCACTGTCTTTGCAGAAGCTCGTCCCTCTTCCAACCTTTGTCATTGGAACCTATATGGACCATCACCTCTGGCTGCTTAGCCTCCCACTTAAGAATTCTGAGGAATCGATCCGAGATGTCCTGAACCCTGGCACCCGGAGGCAACGTGCCATCCAGGAACCTCATTCTCGTCCACGGAACCAACTTTCTGTTCACCTATCTAATGCATTCCCCCTACCACCCACAGCTCACCTCTCCTCCCCTCTCCCCCGCTCTCCCCGACTACCTTTCCTTCTAAGTCACAGAACATTTCCCTCCACTAGATCATTCCCCCACCCTCAACAGTATCCAAAGTATACCTGTTGTTGAGAGGGATGGCCACAGGGGTACACTGCACTGGTTATTTAACCGCTTTTCCCTTCCTGTCACCCAGTTTCCTGTGTCCTGCACCTTGGGTGTAACTATTTCTTCATATGTCCTGTTTATCACCCTGTTAGCCTGCCAAATGATCCACTTCCAACTCCAACAACGTAACACAGAGTTAGAAGTTGCAGCAGGATGCACTTCTTGCAGGTGAAGTGGTCAGGGACACTGGAGGTCTCCCTGCCTTCCCATGTCCTGCAAAAGGAGCATTTCACTATCCTACCTGGAATCTCTACGGTTCTAACTGAGCAAATATAAAGAAGGAAACAATAACTAAACTGAAAAAACACTACCTTTCGCTTTTTGCCTTCTCTCACTCAATCCTCTCCTCGCTGAATCCTTGAAGCGCTAAAGCCTCAAATCCTCACTCTAACAATGCCTGTGCCTTATGTTTATTTGCTCTTGCTAATCAATCTCAATCTGATTGGCCACTGCTCAAAGCTGAAACCCTGTCCAGCGCTGGTTTTGAATGCACATTCGCCAACCTGTGAGAGTCTCCTCTTCTCTTGCTTCCAATCTCTGATTGCCACTGTCATTTTCTGCTTTCCCTAGCAGCTGAGAGTTTGCTATTGGAAGTGAATGACTTTGTTAATGGTGTTGCCAGGTCACAGGACTGGTGTGAGACGTGACTCTTACACTCTTTCACAACATCTTTAGATGTTGGGTGGTATTTATGGGGCGAGGGGCAGAGCAAGTGACCGTTACGTCAGAGCTAAGATACTTCAGTTAATATTACCTTTCAGTGCAGGTGCCCCCTGATTTGCACTTTCTTTTACTTCAATCAATCCTGATTACAATTAGTGAAAGAAAATATGAAAATGCAAATGAAAAGTGGTGAGAAGGAACTAACGATGTCATTCTTCACATTTGACAGCTGTAATTAAATCGGATCTCAGGAGACAGAAGGCAAACATGCATGCGAGAGAGGAGTCCGTGAGTAAACTCTGCTTCAGTCCTCGTACACCTGCATGCACAATCTTTCTCTGTTGGGGAAACCACTTTCTTTGGCATCCTTTCCAAAAGGGTACTGTGGACAGGAATTGCTGATTGGTTGTTCCCAATTCACAGGAACGCCATGATTGTCCCAGCAATATTCTCAGTCTCCGCACGTTCATTTGCCTGTCTAAGAGCTTCTTAAATGCCTTCACCACTCCTGCCAATGCATTCTAGACACCCACCATTCTCTGTGCCCTGCACATCGCCTTTAAACTTACCCCCTTCGTCTTAGACATTTCAATCCTGGGAAAAAGAGATACTGGCTTTCTAAATCTTTCATAATCTTAATTTTTATCAAATCTGCCTTTACTCCCCAACACTCCAGAGAAAACAATCTCAATTTGTCCAACCGCTCCTTATAGCTAACACTCTCTAGTGCAGGCAGCATCCTGGCGAACCTCTTCTACACTCTTTCCAAATTCTCTACGTCCTTCTTATAATCAGAGACAGGATTTTTCTGCACAAACAGATAACTACTAACTCTGATCAGCCATTGACTTTCCTAGTGGACAAAAATCCTATCCAAAATAAGAATCAGGTTTAATATTACTGGCATATGTCATGAAATTTGTTGTTTTGTGGCAGCAGTACAGTGTAATGCATAATGATAAAATATATAAATTACACTAAGAAATATATCCTTACAAATAAATAGTGGAGTCCTTACTGTATTCTCCACCAGTGGTGTTTGACTCACCAGCCTGTGGTTACCTTGATTATCCCTGCTGTTCTTTGCAAGGATGGCTCTGCTGCGCATAAGGCCAGGAAGAAGAGTGGTGAAGCTGTTGTGGTAGGGGATTCTATGGTAAGGGGAATAGAGAGGAGCTTCTGTGGCTGCAAATGGGACTCCCGTGTGGTGTGTTGCCTCCCGGGTGCAAGAGTCAGAGATGTCTCAGAGAGGCTGCAGGGCATTCTGAAAGGGCAGGGTGAGCAACCAGCTGTCATGGTGTATGTAGGTACTAACAATATAGGAAGAAAGCGGGATGAGGTCCTACATCTGAATTTAGGGAGCTAGGAGATAAATCAAAGAGTAGGGCCTCAAAGGTAATAATCTCAGGACTATTACCGGTGCCACGTGCTAGCCGGAGTTGGAATAGCAGGATAGCTAGAATGAATATGTGGCTTCAGTGGTGGGGCAGGAGGGAGGGTTTCAGATTCTTGGGGCATTGGAACTGCTTCTGGGGGAGGTGGGACCAGTACCGTCCGGACGGTCTACATCTGGGCAGGGCTGGGATCAATACCCTAGGGAGAGTGTTTGCTAGTGCTGTTTTGGAGCCTTTAAACTAACATGGCAGGGGTATGGGAACCCACACAGAAAAGAAGAGAGAAGTGATGCAGAGACCAGAGACCAAAGCTAGTCTTAGTGAAGAAAAAAGTGAGAGTAGAGAGCATAAAAGTAAAAAACAAAAATCACATAGGTCACTAGATTCTAAAAGGACAATGAGTATAAGGGCAGTTTATCTAAGTGCCCGTAGTATTAGAAACAAGGTTAGTGAACCTGTGGCACAGATCAGTACCAAGGCATATGATTTAGTGGCCATTACAGAAACCTGGTTGCAAGATGGAGATGACTGGAAATTAAATATCTAAGGGTATCAGGTAATATGCAAAGATAGGCAGGAAGGCAGAGGAGGTGGGGTGGCGCTCTTGATTAGGGATGAGATCATGGCGATTGTGAGAGACGATATAAGATCTACAGAGCAGAATGTTGAGTCCATCTGGGTAGAGATTAAGAAAAGTAAAGGGAAAAAAAAATCACTGGTGGGAGTTGTCTATCGGCCACCTAATAAAAATATTACAGTGGCAGAGGCAATTAACCAAGAAATAACTGAGGCTTATAAGAATGGAACGGCAGTTGTCATTGATTTAATAGGCATCCATTAGTCTCGTGAGACCATGGATTTGCGCCCTGGAAGGTTTCCAGGGCGCAGGCCTGGGCAAGGTTGTATGGAAGACCAGCAGTTGCCCATGCTGCAAGTCTCCCCTCTCCACGCCAGCGATGTTGTCCAAGAGAAGGACACTAGGACCCATACAGCTTGGCACCAGTGTCGTCGCAGAGCAATGTGTGGTTAAGTGCCTTGCTCAAGGACACAACACGCCACCTCAGCCAAGGCTCGAACTAGCGACCTTCAGATCACTAGACGAATGCCTTAACCACTTGGCCACACGCCAGCTTCCACATAGATTGGGTGAATCAGGTTGGTCAAGGTAGTCTTGAGGAGGACTTCATAGAATGCATCCGTGATGGCTTTCTTGAGCAGCATGTTAGTGAACCTACAAGGGAAAATGCTATCTTAGATCTAGTCCTGTGCAATGAGACAGGTAAGATTAACAATCTTTTAGTCAGAGATCCTCTTGGAAAGAGTGATCATGGTATGATTGAATTTCGCATTCAGATGGAGAATGAAATAGTTAGATCTAAAACTCGTGTATTATGCCTAAACAATGGAGACCACAATGGGTTGAGGGAGCATTTGGTTAGTGTAGACTAGGAGCACAGGCTATTTGGTAAGACAGTTGAGGAACAGTGGAATACTTTCAAAGAAATTTTTCACAGTGCTCAACAGAAATATATTCCAGTCAAAAGTAAGGACAGTAAGTGTGGGGAGAGCCAGCCTTGGATAACTAAAGATATAAAAGATAATATCAAATTAAAAGCTCATGTGTACAAAGTCACAAAGAGTAGTGGGAGACTGGAGGATTGGGAAAACTTTAAAAAGCAATGAGAACAACGAAACAAGAAATAAGGAAAGGGAAGATAGAGTATGAAAGTAAATTAGCACAAAATATAAAAACAGATAGCAAAAGTTTTTATAAATATATAAAGCGGAAGAGGGTGGCTAAAGTCAACATAGGTCCCTTGGAAGACGAGAAGGGAGATTGATATTGGGTGATAAGGAAATGGCTGAGGCATTGAACAACTATTTTGTGTTGGTCTTCACGGTGGAGGACGCATCTAATATGCCAAAGAAGGATGTTATGGACGAAATGGGAGGTGAGGACCTCAAAAAAATCACTGTTATTAAAGAGATAGTGATGAGCAAACTAGAGGGCCTGAAGGTAGATAAGTCCCCTGGTCCTGATGGGATGCATCCCAGGGTGCTGAGGGAATTGGCAGAGGTTATAGTAGACACGTTGGTAATCATTTATCAAAACTCTCTAGACTCTGGGCAGGTCTGGACAGATTGGAAGACAGCAATTGTCACGTCACTTTTTAAAAAAGGAAGTAGGCAAAAGACAGGCAACTATAGGCCAGTTAGTTTAACATCTGTAGTCGGGAAAATGCTTGAAGCTGTCATTAAGGAAGAAATAGCGAAACATTTAGTAAGGAGTGGTTCTGTTAGACAGTCGCAGCATGGATTCAGAAAGGGCAGGTCCTGTTTGACAAACTTACTGGAGTTCTTTGAGGACAGAATGAGTGCAGTGGATAGACGGGAACAGGTGGATGTCGTATACTTGGATTTCCAGAAGTCGTTTGATAAGGTGTCGCACAAGAAACTTATAAATAAGATACGGATGCATGGAGTCAGAGGAAGTGTATTGGCATGGATAGTGGATTGGTTAACCAATAGAAGGCAGGGAGTTGGATAAATGGGTGTTTCTCCGGTTGGCAGTCAGTGGTGAGTGGGGTGCTGCAGGGGTCGGTGCTGGGCCCGCAGCTGTTTACCATTTACATTGATGACTTGGAAGAGGGGACTGAGTGCAGTGTAGCAAAATTTGCTGATGACACCTAACTGAGTGGAAAAGCAAATTGTACAGAGGATGTGGAGAGTCTGCAGAGGGATATAGATAGGTTAAGTGAATGGGCCAAGGTCTGGCAGGTGGAATACAATGTTGGTAGATGCGAGGTCATCCACTTTGGAAGGAATAATAGAAGAACAGACTGTTATTTAAATGGTGAAAGATTGCAGCATGCTGTTGTGCAGAGGGACTTCAGAATGCTTGTTCATGAATCGCAAAAAGTTGTCTTGCAGGTACAACAGGTTATTGAGAAGGCAAACGGAATGTTGGCCTTCATTGCTAGAGGGATTGAATTCAAGAGCAGGGAGGTCATGCTGCAACTATACGGGGTACTGGTGAGGCTGCACCTGGAGTACTGTGTGCAGTTCTGGTCTCCATACTTGATGAAGGATATACTGGCTTTGGAGGCAGTGCAGAGGAGGTTCGCCAAATTGATTCCGGGGATGAAGGGATTAACCTATGAGTAGAGATTGAGTCGCCTGGGACTATACTCTCTGGAATTCAGAAGAATGAGAGGGGATCTTATAGAAACTTACAAAATTTTGAAAGGGATAAATAAGATAGAAGTAGAAAAATTGTTTCCATTGTTCGGTGAGACTAGAACTAGGGGACATTGCCTCAAGATTCAGGGGAGAAGATTTAGGACGGAGATGAGGAGAAACTGTTTTCCCAGAATTCTCTGCCCAGGGAAGCAGTTGAGGCTTCTTCAATAAATATATTTAAGAAACAGTTGCCGGCAGATAAGTTTTTACATAGTAAGGGAATTAAGGGTTATGGGGAAAAGGCAGGTAGATGGAGCTGAGTTTACGGACAGATCAGCCATGATCTTATTGAATGAAGGGGCAGGTTCGATGGGCTGGATGGCCTACTCCTTCCCCTATTTCTTATGTTCTTAATGTTCTTAAAGAAAGGAACATCATTAGTGACCCTCAAATCTTCTGGCATCTCAATCTTGGCTGGCAGGATGTTAAAATCTCTGTCAAGGCCTCAGCTATCACCTACCTTGCTTCCTGTAGCAACATGGGTCAGATCTCATCTGGCCCTGGAGATTTATCAACTCTTATGCTATGACTTAAACAGATGTGACCATTAGACCATAAGACAAAGAAGCAGAATTAGGGCATTTAAAACCTTAAGACCGTAAGATATAAGAGCAGAAGTAGCCATTCGGCTCATCAAGCCTGCTGTGGCATTTAATCATGGGCTGATCCAATTCTTTCAGTCATCCCCACTCCCCTGCTTTCACCCCATACCCTTTGTTGCCCTGGCTAATCAAGAACCTATCTATCTCTGCTTTAAATACAGCCAATGACTTGGCCTCCACAGCTGCTCATGGCAACAAATTCCACAGATTTACCACCCTCTGACTAAAGTAATTTCTCCACATCTCTGTTCTAAATGGACGTCCTTCAATCCTGAAGTCGTGCCCTCTTGTCCTGGACTTCCTTACCATGGGAAATAACTCTGCCATATCTAATCTGTTCAGGCCTTTTAACATTCAGAATGTTTCTATGAGATCCCCCCTCATTCTCCTGAACTCCAGGGAATACAGCCCAAGAGCTGCCAGACGTTCCTCATACGGTAACCCGTTCATTCCTGGAATCATTCTCATGACTCTTCTCTGAACCCTCTCCAATATCAGTATATCCTTTCTAAAATAAGGATCCCAAAACTGCACACAATACTCCAAGTGTGGTCTCGCGAGTGCCTTATAGAGCCTCAACATCACATCCCTGGTCTTATTTTCTATACCTCTAGAAATGAATACCAACATTGCATGCACCTTCTTCACCACCTATTCAACCTGGAGGTTAACCTTTAGGGTATCCCGAACAAGGACTCCTAAGTCCCTTTGCATCTCTGCATTTTCAATTCTCTCCCCATTTAAATAATATCTGTGGAATTCTCTTCCACAGGAAACAGTTGAGGCCAGTTCATTGGCTATATTTAAGAGGGAGTTAGATATGGCCCTTGTGGCTAAAGGGATCAGGGGATGTGGAGGGAAGGCTGGTACAGGGTTCTGAGTTGGATGATCAGCCATGATCATACTGAATGGCGGTGCAGGCTGAAAGGGCCGAATGGCCTACTCCTGCACCTATTTTCTATGTTTAATAGTCTGCCCATTTATTTCTTCCACCAAAGTGCATGACCATACAATTTCCAACATTGTATTTAATTTGCCACTTCTTTGCCCATTACCCTAAACTATCTAAAATTCTCTGCAGTCTCTCCGTTTCCCCAACACTACCCATTCCTCCACCTATCTTTGTATCATCGACAAATTTAGCCACATTTATCCAAATTTAGCCAAATTTATCCATTAATCCCATAGTCCGAATCATTGACATAAATCGTAAAAAGCAGCGGTCCCAACACCGACCCCTGTGGAACTCCACTGGTAATCGGCAGCCAGCCAGAATAGGATCCCTTTATTCCCACTCTCTGTTTTCTGCTGACTAGCCAATGCTCCACCCACACTAGTAACTTCCCTGTAATTCCATGGGATCTTACCTTGCTAAGCAACCTCATGTGCGGTACCTTGTCAAAGGCCTTCTGAAAATCCAAGTACACCACATCTACTACATCTCCTTTGTCTACCCTGCTTGTAATTTCCTCAAAAAAATTCAGTAGGTTAGTCAGGTAGGATTTTCCTTTCAGGAAATCATGCTGGCTTTAGCATATCTTGTTTTGTGCCTCCAGGTACTCCATAATCTCATCCCAAACAATCGATTGCAACAACATCCTAACCATTGCTGTCAGGCTAACAGGACTATAAGTTTCCTTTCTGCTGCCTCCCACCCTTCTTAGATAGCCAAGTAACATTTGCATTTTTCAATCATCCGGTACGATGCCAGATTCTATCGATTCTTGAAAGATCATTGTTAATGCCTCTGCAATCTCTTCAGCTACTTCCTTCAGAACCCGAGGGTGCATTCCATCAGGTCCAGGAGATTTATCCACCCTCACACCATTAAGGTCCCTGAGCATCTTCTCAGACGTAATTTTCACTGAACATAGTTCACTTCCCTGACACTCTTGAATGTCCAGTATATAGCAGATGTCATCCACTGTGAAGACTAATGCAAAATGTGCATTCAGTTCCTCTGCCATCTCCAGCGTCATTTTCTATTGGCCCTATATCTACCCTCAATTCTTTTTTACCTTTTATATACTTAAAAAAGCTTTTAGTATCTTCTTTGATATTAGTCACCAACTTCCTTTCATAATTCATCTTTTCCTTCCTAATGACCTTTTTAGTTTCCTTCTGCAAGTTTTTAAAAGCTTCCCAATCCTCTTTCTTCCCACTAGCTTTGGCTTCCTTGTATGCCCTCTCTTTTGCTTTTACTTTGGCTCTGACTTCACTTGTCAGCCAGGGTAGTGTCCTTCTTCCATTCGAAAATTTCTTATTAGGAATATATCTGTCTTGCATTTCCCTCATTTTTCACAGAAACTCCAGCCATTTCTGCTCTGCTGTCCTTCCTGCTAGTGTCTCTTTCCAGTCAACCTTGGCCAGTTTCCCTCTCATGCCATTGTAATTTCCTTTATTCCACTGAAATACCGACACATTGGAATTTAGTTTCTCCTTCTCAAATTTCAAAGTGAACTTGATCATATTGCGATCTTTGTTCGCTAAGGTTTCCAAACCTTAAGCTCTCTTATCACCTCAAGATCATTGCACAACACCCAATCCAGCACAGCCGATCCCCTAGTGGGCTCAACAACAAGCTGTTCTAAAAAGCCATCCCTTAGACATTTGGCCCATTGAGTCTGCTGTGCCATTCAATCATGGCTGAGAGAGGAGCTTCCACAGGTGGATTGGAGGAGGATACTGGCAGGGATGATGGCAGACCAGAGATGGCCGAAATTTCTGGGAATACAAGGCAAAGGATAAATATGTCCGGCAGAGGAAGAAGTTCTCAAATGGCAGGGGTAGGCAACCATGACTGACAAATGAAGTCAAGGACTGCATAAAAGCCAAGGAAAGGGTACATAAGGTAGCAAAAGTGAGTGGGAAGTTGGATGATTGGGAAGCTTTTAAAATCCAACAAAAGGCAACTAAAAAAGCTATAAGGGAAAAGATTAAATATGAGGGCAGACTAGCCAATAATTTAAAGCAGGATACTAAAGTTTTTTTTCAGTTATATAAAGAGTAAAAGGGAAGTGAGAGTTGATATTGGATCACGAAAATGCTGGTGAGGTAGTAATGGGGGACAAAGAAATGGCAGATGAACTTAATGGGTACTTCGCATCTGTCTTCACTGTGGAAGACACTAGCAGTGTGCCAGAGGTCCGTGATTGCCAGGTAGCAGGAGTGAGTGCCATTTCTAAAGGAAAAAGTGCTAGGCAAATTCAAAGGTCTTAAGGTGGATGTCACCTGGGCCAGATGGACTACATCCCAGAGTCCTGAGAGAGGTTACTGAAGAGATAACAGATGCATTGGTCATGATCTTTCAAGAATCACTTGATTCTGGCATGGCCCCAGAGGACTGGAAGATTACAAATGACATTCAACTCTTTAGGAAGGGAGGAAGGCAAAAGAAAGAAAATTGTAGGCCAGTTAGCCTCACCTCAGTGACTGGTTAAGTGCTGGTGTCTATTATTAAAGATGAGATTTCGAGGTACTTGGAGCCTAATGATAAAATCTTCAAGATAAAAAGATGCTGCTCAACAAGATAAACCCTGTGGCGTTACAGGAAAGACACGGGCATGTATAATGGCTGACAGGAAGGAGGCAGCAAGTGGAAATAAAATGGGCCTTTTCTGGTTGTTTGCTGGTGACCAGTGATGTTCCTCAGGGGATTGCTACTTTTCACGTTGTTTGTCAATGATTTAGAAAATGGAATTGATGGCTTTGTGGCAAAGTTTGCAGAGGATATGAAGATAGGTGGAGGGGTAGGCAGTGCTGAGGTAGCAATGCAATTGCAGCAGGAATTGAGACGAATTGGAATAATGAGCAAAAATTGGCAGATGGAATACAGTGCTAGGAAGTGTATGATAATGCATTTTGGTAAAAGGAACAGTAGTTGCCGACTATTATCTAAATGGGGAGAATATAGGGACATAGAAAATCTACAGCACAATACATGCCCTTTGGCCCACAATGCTGTGTCGAATATATACTCACTTTAGAAATTACCTGGGTTACCTATAACCCTCCAATTTTCTAACCTCCATGTACCTATCCAGGAGTCTCTTAAAAGACCCTATCGTATCCGCCTCCATCACCATGGCTGGCAGCCCATTCCACGCACTCACTAATCTCTGCATAAGAGACTTACCCCTAACATCTCCTCTGTACCTAGGCTTTTCAACATTCGAAAGGTTTCCATGAGATCCCCCCCTTATCCTTCTGAATTCCAACAAGTACAGACCCAGAGCCATCAAACGTTCCTCGTATGATAACCCTTTCATTCCTAGAATCATCCTTGTGAACCTCCTCTGTACCCTCTCCAATGCCAGCACATCTTTTCTAAGATGAGGAGCCCAAAACTGTTCACAATACTCAAGGTGAGGCTTCACCAGTGCTTTATAAAGCCTCAGCATCACATCCTTGCTCTTGTATTCTAGACCTCTTGAAATAAGTGCTAACAGTACATTTGCCTTCCTCACCACTGATTCTACCTGCAAGTTAACCTTCAGGCTGAACTGCACAAAGACTCCCAAGTCTCTTTTGCATCTCAGATTTTTGGATTTTCTCCCCATTTAGAAAATAAGTCTACACATTTAGTTCTTCTACCAAAGTTCATGAACATACATCTTCCAACATTGTGTTTCATTTGCCACTTTCTTTCCCATTCTCCTAATATGTCTTGGTCCTTCTGCAGCCTACCTGATTCCTCACCACTACCTGCCCTCCACCAGTGTTTGCAAACTTGGCAACAAAGCCATCTATTCCATCATCTAAATCATTGACATACAGCATAAAAAGAAACTGTCCCAATACCAACCACTGTGGAATACCACTAGTCACTGGCAGTCAACCAGGAAAGGATTCAAGGAAAAAAATACCCTGGGTCTTGTCTTGTAAGCAGTCTCATGTGTAGCACCTTGTCAAAGGCCTTCTGAAAGTCCAAATTTACAACATCAACTGCATTCCCTTCATCTATCCTACTTGTAATCTCCTCAATGAATTCCAACAGATTCGTTGGGCAAGATTTTCCCTTAAGGAAACCATGCTGACTTCATCCTATCTTATCCTGTGTCACCAAGTACTCCATAACCTCATCCTTAGCAATTGACTCAAACATTTTCCCAACCACAGGTCAAGCTAACTGGTCTACAATTTCCTTTCTGCTGCCTTCCTCCTTTCTGAAAGAGTGTAGTGACATTTACAGTTTTCCAGTCCTCTGGCACCATGCCAGGGTCTAATAATTTTTGAAAGATCATTACTAATGCCTCCGCAATCTCTACCGCTACCTCTTTGAGAACTCGAGGGTGCAGTTCTCTGGTCCGGGTGACTTAGGTCTTTCAGCTTTTTGAGCACCTTCTCCCTCACACCCTTCAACACCTGGCACATTGCTAGTGTCTTCCACAGTGAAGACTAATGAGAAATACTCAGTTCTTTCACAAACAAGAGGAAATCTAATTCATCTGCCATCTCATTGGCTCACTGTGTTTATTTCTCTGGCCTCATTTTCCAGTGGTCCTATATCCACTCTCATTTCAATTGTACTTTTTTACATACTTGAATAAAATTTTATTATACACTTTAATATTGTTTGCTAGCTTGCTTTCATATTTCACCTTTTCCCTCCTAATCACTCTTTTAATTGCCATCTGTAGGTTTTTAAACCCTTCCCAATCCTCTGTCTTTCACTAATTTTTGCTTTGTTGTATGCCCTCTCTTTGCTCGTAGATTAGCTTTGACTTCCCTTGTCCGCCATGTTTGTACTATTTTGCTATTTTAGTATTTCTTCGTTTTTGAAATACATCTATCCTCCACCTTCCTCATTTTTCCCAGAAACTCAAGCCATTGCGGCACTGCTGTCATCCCTGCCAGCATCTCCTTCCAATTTACTTTGGCCAACTCCTCTCTCATACCACTGTAATTGACTTTACTCCACTGAAATACTGCTACGTCAGACTTTACTTTCTCCCTATCAAATTTCAAGTTGAACTCAATCGTATTGTGATTACTGCCCCCTAAGAGTTCAAAAATTTTACTTTACTCTCCCTAATCACCTCTGGTTCATTACATAACACCCAATTCAGTATAGAAGATCCTCTAGTAGGCTCAACGACAAACTGCTCTAAAAAGCATAGGCATTCAACAAACTCACTCTCTTGAGATCCATTACCAATCTTATTTTCCCAATTGATGTGCGTTGAAATCTCCCATGACTATTGGAGATTTCATGTAACCTTCATTAAATTAATTATCTTTTATGTCGTTCACAACATCCAAAATATATTTATTATCGAAGTATGTATTATTCAACAAAGTATATATTTAACCTTGAGATTCATCTCCTTACACCTAACAAAACAAAGAAACCCAACAGAACTCGTTCAAAAAGACTGTCAAACACACGTGTGTAAAAAAACAGAACACATCAGGCAAACAATTAAAAGTAAGCAAATAACATTCAAATCTCAAGCTTGTGAAAGTGATTTCACAGCCACAGTGCCAGTTCATCATTACAGCCAGTCTAGGAGCCTGTTAGTTTCAGGCCACAACCTCAGTTCAGCACAGAAATGAGTCAACCCTGCCAAGCAGCGAGCACTTGTCTTTCTCCTTGACATCATGTCCTTTTCAATATGACTCGACATTTAAATCGGCCAAATATCGGCTCTCACACTGCACTTGGACCCAGCCCCTGCCACGTTGATATGCTTTCGGGCCTGGGCAGCACTGCCTTGATTCGACCTGTGTCCAAGCTTTTCAATCTGGCCTGGTGCTTAAATCAGGCCAACATCAGTCGTTCATCTTTCTCAGGCATGGGCCCCATTACCTTGTCTCGACCTCATCGCAGATCTGCTACCTCAGATCAACTCCAGGTCCATTCCAGTAATGGCCAAACATTGGCTTGTTCCTTACTCTCTTAATTTGACCCATACATTTTACCTACCATGGGAGTTCTCCGGGGTCATTTTGGTGGCAGTATACATTCCACCTCAGGCCAATGTCAAGCAGGTTTTAGATGATCTGAGCAATGGAATCAACATGCATGAAACAGCACACCCTAATGCCTTCACCATCGCTTTGGGAGATTTTAACCAGGCCAGTCTGAAAAAAATCACAAAGCATTTACCATCAACAGATCACTTGCAATACCAGAGGTAACAACACACTGGACCATTGCTACACCACCATCAAAAATGCCTACCGTGCTGTTCCACGCCCTCACTTCGGGAAGTCTGATCACCTGGCTGTACTTCTACATCCTGAGTATAGGCAGAGACTGAAGACTGCAGCACCAGTAGTGAGGACCAAGAGGTATGGACAAGGGAAACACAGGAGCGGCTACAGGACTGCTTTGAATCAGTGGACTGGACTGTATTCAGGGATTCATCTTTGAACCTGGATGAGTATGCTGCAGTTGTCACCGACTTCATTAAACCTGTGTGGATGAGTCAGTGCCTACAAAGACTTGCTGTACATTCCCACATGGATGAACCAGGAGGTATATCATCTGCTGAAGGCTAGATCTGTGGCATTCAAGTCTGGTGACCCAGGCCTGTGCCAGAAAACCAGGTATGATTTGCGGAGGGCTATTTCAAGGGTGATGAGACAATTTCGAATGAGGTTGGAGGCAACATCGGATGCACGACAACTCTGGCAGGGTCTGCAAGACATCACTTACTACAAAGCCAAACCCAATAGCATGAATGGCAGCGATGCTTCACTACCAGATGAACTCAACATCTTCTATGCCCACTTTGAAAGGGAGAACACAACTACAGCTGTGAAGATCCCTGCTGCGCCAGAGGACCGTGATCTCTGTCTCAGAGGCCGATGTTAGGCTGTCTATAAAGAGAGTGAACCCTTGTAAGGTGGAAGGTCCCGATGAAGTACCTGGTAAGGCCCTGAAAACCTGTGCCAACCAACTAGCGGGAGTATTCAAGGACATTTTCAACCTCTCACTGCTACGGGTGGAAGTTCCCACTTGCTTCAAAAAGGTAACAATTATACCAGTGCCAAAGAAGGATAATCTGAGCTGCCTTAATGACTATCGCCCGGTAGCACTCACATCGACAGTGATGAAATGCTTTGAGAGGTTGGTTATGACCTGACTGAACTCCTGCCTCAGCAAGGATCTGGACCCATTGCAATTTGCCTATCGTCACAATAGGTTAATGTAGTTGCAATCTCAATGGCTCTTCACACAGCTGTAGACCACCTGGACAACACAAACACCTACGTCAGGATGCTGTTCATTGACTGTAGCTCAGCATTTAATCAAGTCAAGTCAAGTCACTTTTTATTGTCATTTCTGCTGGTACAGTACACAGTAAGAACAAGACAATGTTTTTCAGGACCATGGTGCTACATGAACAATACAAAAACTACTCTGAACTACGTAAAACAACACAAAACTACACTGGACTACAGACCTACCCAGGACTGCATAAAGTGCACAAAACAGTGCAGGCATTACAATAAGTAATAAACAAGACAATAGGCACAGTAGGGGGCAGTAGGTTGGTGTCAGTCCAGGCTCTGGGTATTGAGGAGTCTGATGGTTTGGGGGAAGAAACTGTTACATAGTCTGGTCGTGAGAGCCCGAATGCTTCGGTGCCTTTTGCCAGATGGTAGGAGGGAGAAGAGTTTGTATGAGGGGTGCGTAGGGTCCTTCATAATGCTGTTCGCTTTAGGGATGCAGCGTGTAGTGTAAGTGTCTGTCACTGATGCCGTGTACTCCTCTAAGTTGGTAGAATTGCCATCGGTTGCAGCCTCCCTGAACATGTGCCAGTCAGTGTGCTCAAAGCAGTCTTGAAGAGCAGAGATGGCTCCTGCTGGCCAGGTTTTCACCTGCTTCTGAACTGGTCTGGAGCATCTGACGAGCGGTCTGTATGCTGGGATTAGCATAACAGAGATGTGGTCTGAGTAATCGAGGTGGGGTCGGGGCTCTGCCCGGTACACGTCGGGAATGTTTGTGTAAACAATGTCCAACGCGTTCTCCCCTCTCATTGCAAAGTCCACGTTCTGATGGAATCTGGGGAGCACTGACTTAAGGTTCGCATGGTTAAAATCTTCGGCGCCAATAAACAGTCCATCAGGGTGTGCGATCTGCAGCTCACTAATAGCCCCATAGAGTTCACAGAACGCCTACTTAGCATTAGCGCTGGGAGGAATGTACACACCAACTATAAGGACAGTGGTGAATTCCCGTGGTAAATAAAATGGTCTGCATCTAACAGTCACAAACTCCACTAGCGATGAGCAGTATCTTGAAACCAGCACAGAGTTCTTGCACCATTCCGTATTGATGTAAACACACAAGCCACCACCGCGAGTCTTACCGGAAAGAGCTGCATTTCTGTCTGCTCAAAACAAGACAAGCCCGTCCAACTGAATGGCGGCGTCCAGGATTCCATCGGAGAGCCACATTTCTGTGAAAACATACGCACAGCAGACTCTGTACTCCCGCCGAGTATTTCGTTGGAGTCAGATGTAGTCCAATTTATTGTCCAGGGAGCAGACATTGGAGAGCAGAATGGACGGGAGAGCCGGCCGGCTAAGGTTTGCTTTCTGCCTGGCACAGACTCCTGCCCGCTTGCCTCGCTTCCGCTTCCTCGCGCACCGCTTACGACCTCTCCGCCTCTGGCCACTGGCATTAGGCGACTCCGAGGACTGTAGGCCCGATCCCCTCAGCAAGCCAAGATCGCGTAATTTAACCAGCAGGTCTTGATGAAGGTTTGTTTTTGGGCGATCTCCGTATTGTAGCAGTATCTGGCGATGGTAGATAGTCGCTCTGTTATCCATGTGCCCTAATCAAAACCTGTGCCTTAAAATTAAATTAAAGTAACACCAGATCCGAAAGGCCGCTGCTGCTGTGCCATGCTGGGCCGCCCGGAGAGAGCGAATCCCACCATTCCCACAATCCTGACTGAGAAGTTGCAGAACCTGGGCCTCTGTACCTCTCTCTGCAGTCAGATCCTCGACTTCCTAACCGGAAGACCACAATCTCTGTGGATTGGTGATCCTCCTCGCTGACGATCAGCACTGGCGCACCTCAGGGGTGTGTGCTTAGCCCACTGCTCTACTCTATATACATATGACTGTGTGGCTAGGCATAACTCAAATACCATCTATAAATTTGCTGACGATACAACCATTGTTGGTAGAATCTCAGGTGGTGACAAGAGGGTGTACAGGAGTGAGATATGCCAACTAGTGGAATGGTGCCACAGTAACAACCTGGCACTCAACGTCAGTAAGATGGAAGAGCTGATTGTGGACTTCAGGAAGGGTAAGATGAAGGAACACATACCAATCCTCACAGAGGGATCAGAAGTGGAGAGAGTGAGCAGTTTCAAGTTCCTGGGTGTCAAGATCTCTAAGGATCTAACTTGGTCCCAACGTATTGATGTAGTTATAAAGAAGGCAACACAGCGGCTATACTTCATCAGGAGTTCGAAGATATTTGGCATGTCAACATATACACTCAAAAACTTCTATAGATGTACTGTGGAGAGCATTCTGACAGGCTGCATCACTGTCTGGTATGGGGGGGGTGGGGGCTACTGCACAGGTCTGAAAGAAGCTACAGAGGGTTGTAAATCAAGTCAGCTCCATCTTGAGTACTAACCTACAAAGTACCTGGGTCATCTTTAGGGAGCAGTGTCTCAGAAAGACAGCGTCCATTATCAAGGACCTCCAGCACCCAGGGCATGCCCTTTTCTCGCTGTTTCCATCAGGTAGGAGATACAAAAGCCTGAAGGCACACACTCAGTGATTCAGGAACAGCTTCTTCCCCTCTGCCACCCGATTCCTAAATGAACATTGAACCCTTGGACACTATCATTTTTAATATACAGTATTTTTTTTTGCACGTTATTTTAATCCTTTGAATATACGTACACTGTAATTGATTTACTTATTTATCATTTTATTTACTTCTTTTTCTCTGCTAGATGATGTATTGCATTGAATTGCTGCTGCTAAGTTGACAAATTTCACGTCACATGCCGGTGATAATAAACCTGATTCTGATTCGCCGCACCCCAACCATCCCGCCCCTTCGAGATTTCAGTTCGCAGCACAAAAATGCCAGGCTGTACTGGCGGTTCAAAACCACAGCTCCGAAAGGGAAGCTGCAGGCTGTTGATTGCAGTGATTGTTTTCCAGAAAACGTGATTAATAAAGTAGCTAGTAGTTTTGTTTGCTGTCAGTAAGTCGTCACTGTGTTTCACCAGCACCATCTCAAACCGGAAGGTCATCTCCTTCGTGAATGCAAATGAGAAATATTCTGTGAGGACCCTGCCTGGCTCCACACATCACTGGAGTAAAAAAAAAACAAAATGCTGGAAGAACTCAGCGGGTTAGGCAACATCTGAGGAGGGAAATGTGCAGTCAGTGTTTCAGTCAAAATACTTCATATGCCCTGAGTGTAGGTCTCAACTCAAAATACTGTCTATCCATTTCCATCTTTAGATGTTGCCTCACCCACTGAGTTCTTATAGTACAAACAAGAGAAAATCTGCAGGTGTTTGAAATTCAGGCAACACACACAAAATGCTGGAGCAACTCAGCAGGCCAGGCAGCATCTATGGAAAAAAGTACAGGCAACATTTATAGGCTGAGACATCTTGGCCTGAGACATTGACTGTACTTTTTTCCATCGATGCTGCCTAGCCTGCTGAGTTCCTCCAGCATTTTGTGTGTGTTGCCTTGAGTTCTTATCAAGTTTTTTTTACTTACAGAAAGTCTTGGGATACTACCTTACTTACCAAGGGTTTTTCCATAGCCCCTTTTTTTTCACTTCCCCCCTACATACGTTGTATTCCTCAAGACACTCCTTTCGTTCCAGTTGCCTGTAAATGTCAAAAGTGTCCATTTTTTTGGGCTGATTAGACCTTAAATGCTCCCACAACAGACAGTCCAGGAAGCAATCTCTCCGATGCTCTGAAATCGCTCCTCCTTGAGCTAAGAAACTCTTGAATATCCAGTTCTCAATTAGTTCTCAAGACATCCCAAGCACCCCAAGGACAGCTCATGGTTAGAAACAGAAGACAATATGTCGCAACTGTCCTTGCTCTGTATATCAACTGCCAGCTGTCTACCAGTTGGTTAGATTGCATGTCACTTCATTACTTTACTATACGTTTGAATCACTATTCCCCACAAATATTGTCCCTGTCATTGTTGTAATCCTAATCATCACTGTAAAAACTAAACATGTCAAATAGCTTTGACATTTCTCAGCTTCTCTCCTAAGCCTTTAAAAATCAATAATCTAATCAATGCTCATTCAGAAATTCCTATCCAGTACCTTTTGTTTGTGGGAAAGGATGTACTGTTATATTGCGAACTGTAATTATGGGGATGTGTAATCACGAACCGTTCTTGTGATCACATTTGGTTTTTACTTGGACCTGCTGCATGTTAACATGACAGTGTTCATTTCTCCGTTCTCTTCTATCCTGCGATTCTTATCAAAGGGCATGCAGACTGAAAGAGCTGCATTTGTGTAGCAGCTTTAAGCCTCTTTCAGGTCATCTCAAGAGCTGCAGAGCTGGTGAGGTGATTTGCAAACATGCTGAGTGTACTGGTGGAAGGCACATAGCAGCCCTTGCACATATTATTATCTCTGATGTGGAGATAAGGGCGCCACAGTTAGCATGACACTAATACAACTCAGAGTGTCGGAATTCGAAGTTCAATCCCTGCTTCCTTGGTAAGGAGCTTGTATGTTTTCCACAAGATCACATGGCCAAAGGTGTACCCAGTAGTAGGTTATTTGGTCATTGTAAATCGTCCCTTGATTAGGTTTAGGCAAGGTTTAAAATTCGGGGATAGCTGGTGGCACGGCTCACAGAACTGTAAGTGCCTATTCCACGCTGTACAGATAGAAACGTAGTAAACCTACAGCACAATACAGGCCCTTCGGCCCACAATGTTGTGCCAAACATGTACTTTAGTAATTACCTAGAGTTACCCATAGCCCTATTTTTCTAAGCTCCATGTACCTATCCAGGAGTCTCTTAAAAGACCCTATCGTATCCGCCTCCACCACCGTCGCCAGCAGCCCATTACGCAGAGAGTGGTGAGTGTGTGTAAAAAACTTACCCTTGACATCTCCTCTGTACCTGCTTCCAAGCAGCTGAAAACAGTTTTCAATACCTGGGAAAAAGCCTCTGACTATGCACACAATCAATGCCTCTCATCATTTTACGCACCTCTATCATGTCACCTCTCATCCTCCGTCGCTCCAAGAAGAAAAGGCCGCGTTCACTCAAACTATTCTCATAAGGCATGCTCCCCAATCCAGGCAACATCATTGTAAATCTCCTCTGCACCCTTTCTATAGTTCCCACATCCTTCCTGTAGTGAGGTGACCAGAACTGAGCATAGTACTCCCAAGTGGGGTCTGACCAGGGTCCTATATAGCTGTGACATTACCTCTCAGCTCTTGAACTCAATCCCATGGTTGATGAAGGCCAATGCACCGTATGCCTTCTTAACCACACAGTCAACCTGCACGAAAACTTTGAGTGTCCTATGGACTCAGACCCCAAGATCCCTCTGATCCTCCACACTGCCAAGAGTCTTACCATTAATACTATATTCTGCCATCATATTTAACCTACCAAAATGAACTGCCTCACACTTATCTGGGTTGAACTCCATCTGCCACTTCTCAGCCCAGTTTTGCATCCTATCGATGTCCCGCTGTAACCTCTGACAGCCCTCCACACTATCCACAGCACCCCATCCTTTGTGTCATCGGCAAATTTACTAACCCATCCAGGACATTTATAAACATCATGAAGAGTTGGGGGTCCCAGAACAGATCCCTGAGGGACACCACTGGTCACCAACCTCCATGTAGAATATGACCCATCTACAACCACTCCTTGCCTTCTGTGGGCAAGCCAATTCTGGATCCACAAAGCAAGGTCCCCTTGGATCCCATGCCTCCTTACTTTCTCAATAAACCTTGCGTGGGGTACCTTATCAAATGCCTTGCTGAAATCTATATACACTACATCTACTGTTCTACCTTCATCAATGTGTTTAGTGACATGCTCAAAAAATTCAGTCAGGCTCGTAAGGCATGACCTGCCTTTGACAAAGCCATGCTGACTATTCCTAATTATATTATACCTCTCCAAATGTTCATAAATCTCAGGATGTTCTCCATCAACTTACCAACCACTGAAGTAAGTATCTCTATATAGTAACGCGCAAACGCGATACTCAAGAAACACATGGAGGGAGTGAGAGCTGAACTCAGAATACCTTTACTGATACAAAATCGCGCGCTTAAATCTCCCCTCCCATGGGTCCCTGCGACCCGCGGGGCGGGCGTGACGTCAGACTGTCCCTGGAAGGTCCGCCCCGAGCGGGTAGTTCCAAACGTGCTACCGCGTGTCTGCCCACGGCTCCCAATGGCAGTTCGAGTCCCGCGTGCGTGGGTCGCCACACCCCTCCCGCCCCCCCCCCCCCCAGAAACGTCCATCGGGGGAGTGGAGCCCCCAGTCTGTGTGGCTTGCCTGGGTGGCCGGCCTCGCTGGAGCGGTGGGGGTACCCTCACTGGTTGCTGAATGTCCAAGTGTGCCAGTTTGAGGCGGTCCACTGTAAAAGTCTCTTCCCGGCCACCCACCTGCACGACACACGTGGCTCCATTGTGCCGGATCACCCTGAAGGGTCCCTCGTACGGCCGCTGTAGAGGTGACATGTGCATGCCCCTGCGAATAAAAACATACTCACAGTCTCGGAGGTCTTTAGGGGTGAAGGATAGCGTGGGTCCATGCCTGGAGGTCGGGACCGGTGCCAGGGTCCCTACCTTGTCCCGCAGCCTCGTTAGCACCGCTGCTTGAGTTTCTTCTGAACCTCGGGCCTCTGGTACGAACTCGCCTGGAACCGTCAGGGGGCACCGTAGACCAATTCTGCCGAGGAGGTGTCCAGGTCCTCCTTGGGGGCTGTGCGGATGCCCAGTAGGACCCAGGGAAGCTCATCTGTCCCGTTGGGGCCCCTGAGGCATGCCATCAGGGCCGACTTGAGATGCCACTGGAATCGCTGTACCAAACCGTTGGACTGGGGATGGTACGCTGTGGTGTGATGCTGCTGGGTGCCCAGGAGCTGCGCCAGTGCTGTCCACAAACCAGACGTGAACTGCGCCCCTCTGTCGGAGGTGATGTCCGTTGGGAGGCCGAACCTGGTGATCTGGTTTGCATTGAGCGTCCTGGCGCAGGACTCAGTGGACGTGTTTGCGAGTGGTATGGCTTCCAGCCATCTGGTGAACCTGTCTACCACGGTAAAAATATACCTGGCGCCCCGGGAGACTGGCAGGGGGCCGACGATGTCCACGTGGATGTGTTGGAGCCTCCTGTGCGTCGGCTGGAACTGCTGGAGGGGAGCCTTCACGTGCCGCTGGACGTTGGCGGTCTGGCAGTGTACGCAGGTCCTGTCCCAGTGTCCGACCTGTTTGTGCAAACCATACCAGACGAATCTGTCCACTATCAGCCCGGATGGACGGGTGAGCCAGGTCGTGCAGCGTTTCGACCACCTGGCGCCTCCATGCTGCTGGTACCACGGGTCGGGGTTTGCCGGTAGACACGTCGCACAGGAGTCGATCCGCTGCCAGGCCGATGGAGACGTCCTCCAACTGGAGCCCCGAAACAGTGGTGCGGTAAGCCGGGATCTCGGGTGTCCGACCGTTGTGGTTCTGCCAGTGCTGCGTAGTCTATTCCTGAGGATGATATGCCTACTGAATGGAGGCAGGGGTGAGACAGCGTGTTGGTGATGACATTGTTCTTCTCTGCGATGTGGCGGACGTCCGTGGTGAATTCTGATATAAAGGACAGGTGCCTCTGCTGCCGAGCCGACCATGGGTCTGATGCCTTGCCCAGTGCGAAGGTGAGGGGCTTGTGGTCCGTATACACAGTGAACTCCCTTCCCTCGAGGAAGTACCGGAAATGCCAGACAGCCAGGTAGAGTGCTAGCAACTCTCTGTCGAAAGTGCTGTACTTCACCTCTGGTGGCTGTAGGTGCTGGCTGAAGAAAGCGAGTGGTTGCCACTGGTCCTCAACGATCTGCTCCAGGATTCCGCTGACTGCCGTGTCGGAAGTGTCGACTGTGAGTGCTGTGGGTACATTGACTCTCAGGTGCACTAGGAGGGCCGCCTTTGCCAGTGCCTCCTTGGCCTGCTCGAACGCCTCCGTGGACTCCGCGTCCTGTGCCACTTCAGGCTGAACAAGGGTCTCATGATGCGTGCCGCCGCCAGCACGAACCCATGATAAAAGTTGACCATCCCTACGAACTCCTGCAGGCCCTTGACCGTGTTGGGCTTGGGGAACTGGCGGATGGCCTAGACCTTGTCCGGTAGGGGAACTGCGCCATGTTGGTTGACTCTGTGGCCCAAGAAGTCGATCTCCCGGTCGAGCGTGCTGACCACGTAGTAGTACCACGTGGTGTCAGCTGTCTCTGATACTGAACTGAGCCTCAGCCTGCTCGAACCAAACGTGGGGCTGAGTGGCCCAGAAAGTCAGGAGCTTGAGAGAGACTGCGCTGTGCGAGTTGCTGGAACTCATGGCTGGTCGCTGAGTCGCCGGCTCCAGATGCCGTCTGGAACGTCGGGGTCACCAATGCAGTTGCGCGCAAACGCGCCACTAAAGAAACAGAGGCAGAGACAGCTGAACTCAGAATGCCTTTACTGATTCAAAATCACACGCTTAAATCTCCCCTCCCGTGGGTCCCTGCGACCCGCGGGGCAGACGTGGCCTCAGACTGTCCCCGGAAGGTCCGCCCCGAGCGGGTAGTTCCAAACGCGCTACCGCATGTCTGCCCGCGGCTCCCAATGGCGGTTCGAGTCCCGCGTGTGCGGGTGGCCACATCTAAATAATAAGTAACAATAGCCAGGTCAGTTAGGTACTGCTTTGCTGCTCCTCCGGTCACATCTGCTGAGGAGGGAACAGCCTCGATTTAACTTGGCAGAAAACAGACAGCCCCTCCAATACTGCAGCACACCTGTAGTGCTTGCTGAGTAGTGGCAGATACGGTTTAACCATTTGGAGCAGGATTTAATTACACACGCTCTAAATTAGTGTATATAGGCAGCTAGTTCAGTGGGGACAGATTGGGCCAAAGGGCATGTTTCTGTGCTGTATTACTGTATGAAACTCTGTGTCTCACCTTTGTCAGAGTTTCACCCTTTGGACTACGTATGGAATATGGTAATTCCCTGCTTTCTTGGATATTACGATTCCCATTTGTGTACTTGCCCTCAGCCAGCGGTGCAGAAGTAGGGGGCCGGGTGGCTGAGACTGACAGAGTAGAAATCTCTTCACTCGGAGAGTTGTAAATCTTATCAATGTCATCATCACACACCACCCCTTTGCTTTGGATAAGGACGGCTCCTTTGCTTTGGATAAGGGAGTCTAAGGGGAGGTGGTCAGAATGGAATGGCAATGAATCTCCTGCTGCTTTCCATGGCTGGAGTTTTCCAGGCCTGCTGGAAGAAAAGTCCGCAAAGCTCTTGTCCCCGAGGTGAGCTGGCACAGAAAGCAGAATCAGTGATCAGTGCTCTCCTTGTAAAGGCCAACACATGGAAGCTGCAGGAGGTAGTGAGACTGTTCCAGCTTGAGGCTGCTAGCAAGTCTGTTTCCATTCCCTTCTGGAAGATGTTATTTACCACGGGCGTTCACCTTTTCTTTGGCACTGTGGTTGCTCCGTAGGAAGGTTGTGGGCTAACTCATGGTCTGATGGCTACACCAGTGTTCCTGTACCCGCTGCATCTTCGCAGGCTCTGTGACTAACAGCTCTCTAGACCCGTCAGGTTTACGTGGCAGCATTTCGTCAGTGTGTCCCCTCAGCCCAGTACCTGCATCCCTCTGCTGGCCCCTCACTTGTCCCTGGCGGCAGCAGCTACTCCACCCTCACCCGCCGTCTAACCCCTCCCCAGCCCCGACTCTGGTAACTCACATCAAACATGCAGATGGTAGAGCTAGAACTATGCCCAGCCTTCCACATCGTGGTTCTTCTCAGTCCGACTGGTGACAGGTGTCCAGCCCAGTAGTTGCTGCTCTGGATCACAGTCGCCAAGAAGCCTTCAGACCACATGCAGCTTGTTCACTTGTGGGGAAACTGCTGGAGCTGGGTTTTAGATCAAGCTGATCGTTTCACTTCAAACTTTGCCTGTGTTTGGTGTTTGGTCTCAACAGGACATTAATTGAAGCTGGAGCAAGTGGTTCAGTCAGCTGCCCCACTGAAGTGTGTGTGTTTAAACCTCCTGGGCACTGCTACTAACATTGTGTTGCTTACCTCTCTGGCCTTCAAATCAGAGTAATTAATCCAACACCTTTGCCAGAGCAAACTCAATCGCATTGCATGTGGATCCGGTGAAATGTGAGTGTTCAGATGAGGAGCCAAGAGCATGTTGTTAATGGTAGTTGGTGGCATTGTGACAAGGTGGTGGTGATGGTCTTTTGGTGTGACAAGGTGTTTGGTGGTGATGGTCTTTCGGTGAATCTCGTCTCCCTGGTGTATGGTTTGTGTTGGCATGCAGCTTCTCACGAATGATTGTTGTCTGATCGTTTAATCATGTGCAGTGTATGTATTACAGAGCATAGCAGCAAACCACCTTCTCGGTTACGGCACCACAACTGCTACGATTTCCTCATTCATCCTCCCTCTTCGCATGTTGCCATCGGAGGTACGATTTTGAGTCACTTTCTGCTCACGGATGACTTTTAGTCTGAGTCGGCTGCAGCAGGCTACAGTGACCCACATGGGAGTGACACCACGATGTGTCAGCAGCCACTGGTGTCACCTTACCCAGTGGAAGAAGCTGTGGTATTGAGGTGATGTACTATTTAGTGGTTGTTCTGGGCCTCCATGCTGTGTGTATCTACCTCGTGCTCATGCACAAACACACCTTTTGATCTGGAATCAGCAGGTGGTTAATGAAGTGAAAGACAGCACATTTCATGAATCGTGCCCTCAGTATATTCCCAAAGTTCAGCTACGGAAACTGTCCAAGATTATCTAATGTGCAAACCTCCACAAGCATATTTATTCAAACACCGTAGAAGCTGCTAGTTCTAGATAAAAGTGAAAACTCCAGTCAGCATCTAATGGAATGTTCGACGTTAAAACTACAGCTGTGGAAGGAAAGCAGCTAGATACTTCTTTTGGCATGAATTGAAAGTGCTCTTTTGGCAGAAAGCAGAAATCAGGGAGAAACAGGTTGGTGGGCGATGACGGGTGCAACTCCACCAGAATCAAGGCACAGGTGTAGTTTGAAAGGTTGTTTTGATTCTCGAGGATGAGGCTGTGGATTGTGTGGAAAATGCAGAGTTTTCAGGGTGATTTAGACACACCGGGCAAGGGGGTGCGGTGTAATGTCAGTTAAGTGTGAAGATCCCTACTTTTCTGAGTGTTAAAATATTAGATGCAGTGGAATTCTTAAAGTGCATTTTGGAGAGCTTTTTGAGACAATGTGCAGGTAGACCTACCAGAGAGAGGCTGGCGCCTGACCTAATCGTAGGGAATGTGGCAGACAAGCGGTTAGACCAGTGAAAGACTACAGATTTTAGTCTTATTTTGGAGAAAGGCAAGAATAGAGCAGATATTAAGATCCTGAATTGAGAGAAGGCCTATTTCAGTATGATAAAACAGGAGCTGGCAAAAGTGGATTGGGAGAAGCTAGTTAGATCAGACTAACTCACAAAATGCTGGAGGAAATCATAGGGGAATAAACAGCTGAAGTTTCAGGCTGAGATCCTTCATCAGGATTGGAAAGGAAAGGGGAAGATGCCAGAATAAGAGATTGGGGGGGAAGGAGTATGAGCTTGCGGGTGGTTGGTGAGACCAGGTGAAACGAAAGGTGGGTGGGGGAGGGTGGGATGAAGTGAGAAGCTGGGAGGTGTTAGGTGGAAGTCCTGGGTATGACTCTAAACTGCAACCGGTGATGAGGCTCTGATTGGGGACTTTCAGAGCTTTGGGGAAAGTGGAGGTACCCCTTAGTCATTCATTGCTCCCAGGGCTGCTCTGACCCGGAACGGTAGCACCTACAGGGATTCCTGCTCGGGATACGAGCAAAGGCCAATGGCAGATCTGGCAGGTTCAGTAACTGAACTTATGACGGAAAAGGCGGATGAGCTAGGACCTCAAATGTCAACAGCTATAGTACAGGCGGATGAACATTTGGGAAGAGAAATGATGATTTCTTTAGTTCGACCAATGGTAGGCAACAGCAAACCACCATTGCTAGATACTAGATTCCCTAGAATCTATTTGCTAAGAAAACCATGGTCAAACTCACAAAATGTATCACACAACAACAGCGTCAAGTGGATCTTCAAGACAATTCTGAAGATGCTTCGCTCGGTAGGGTTGATTCTGGGCAGCAGGGGATCCCCGACCATCATCAAGCTATTGCTCATAAAATTCAAGTAACACAAAAAAAAATTATTGCCACTTGGAACGTAAGAACCCTATATCAAGCAGGAAGATTAGACAATGTGATAAATGAAATGGAAAGACTAAAGATTAACATCATGGGAATTAGCGAAGTTCATTGGAGAGGTGCTGGAACATGTCAGAATAGAAATAAAACACTAATTTATTTTTGTGAAACATCCCATAATAATGGATTAGGAATTCTTATGGATGAAAACATGGCAAAAATTGTTTTAGGACATTGGGCAATATCAGAAAGTGTGCTCCTTGTTAGATTCAGAGGACAACCATTTGATTTAGCAATTATACAGGTCTCTGCACCAACAACAGATGGAACAAATGAGGTTATAGATAAATTCTATGAAGAGCTTGAACAAGCAAAGAATGGATGCAAATCTCAAGATATTGTTATTGTCATGGGAGATCTAAATGCTAAAGTAGGACAAGGTGCTGATGGAAATACCATAGGAAAATTTGGACTAGGGGAAAGAAATGAAAGAGGTGAGAAATGGGTAGAATGGTGCAAAATGAATAATCAGGTCATTATGAATACCTACTTTAAAAACCATCCAAGACGCTTGTGGACCTGGAAAAGTCCAGGTGATAACACCAGAAATCAACTTGACTTTATTACTACAAACCAAAGATTTAGAAACTCGGTGATTCAATGCAAAGCATATCCAGACGCAGACTGTAATAGTGACCATAACCCAGTAGTATGTCATTTAAAAGTAAAACTTAAAAAACCAAAGAAGGTTTTTCCTTGTAAATTTTTGTCTAAAGTTTTCTCCTTTAATTACTTGTGGGTAGTCAAGAGATTGTTCAGGTTTACAAGGATGTTGTCAAGACTTGAAGACCTGAGTTATAAGGAAAGGTTAAGTGGGTTAAGACTTCCCTGGAGCACAGGAGAATGAAGGGAAATTTTATAGAAGTACAGTATAGAAAACTGATAGAGTGAATGCATGTAGTCGTTTTCTCCTCAGACTAGAGTTAGATGCCATAGTACTATGGTGAAAGGTGAAATGTTTAAGTTGAATCTGGGGGGGGGGGGGCGGATTTTTTTTCACTCGGAGGATGGTGTGAGTGTAGACTGAGCAGCCAATAGAATAGGTAGATCCAGGACCAGATTATAACATTTAAGAGAAGTTTGGACAGGCACATGGCTGGGAGGGTTTTGAAGGGATATTGTCCGTGTGCAGGTAGATGGGACTAGGTGGAAGATCAGGTCAGCAAGGACAAGATGTACTGTGGTAATTAAGACTCTAGTCCCTTGATGACTATAGAAAGATTAATAATACTCTTAATTAATCAGAAGGACAAAGAGAGGATGTGGGGTGGATCTGGACCACGAGACCATAAGATATAGGAGCAGAATTAGGCCATTTGGTTCATCAAGTCTGTTCTGCCATTTCATCACGACTGATCTATTTTTCTACTCAGCCCCAATCTCCTGCCTCGCCCCACCACGCCCCCCCCCCGTATCCTTTCATGCCCTGACCAATCAAGTATCTATCGACTCCCATCCAGCAGGTAAGGTTAAGGAAAATCCCAGTCTTTAGCCACATTAAGAATAAAGGGGTGGCTAGATGGAAAGTTGGTCCCCTTGGAGATCAGCAGGAGCGTCTGTTTCTTGAACTGTAGGACATGTGTGGGATTTTTAATGAATATTTTTCCTCAGTGTTTACTGAGGAGAAAATCACGGGTTGCTCAAGAGATAAAGAAAACAAGTGCAAGTGATTCATGTTACCAGCAAGGAGTGCAGCCTTTACACTGCCTTCTGCTGGATAAATCCCCAGGGCTTGACTGAGTGTATCTTTGGACTTTGTGGGAGTCTAGAGAATAAATTGCAGGGGCCCTAATGGAATTATTTGCTTCATCATTAGCCACTAGTGAAGTTCCCAAAGAGTGGAAGGTAGCTAATTCCATTCCATTGTTTAAGAAGGGTAGCAAGGACAAGCCAGGGAACTATAGGCTGGTCAGCTTGTTATCAGTGGTGGGGAAATTACTGGAGGAAATTCTGAGCGGTAGTCAGTCTGATCTGAAGGAGTTAACATGGCCTTGTGTGTGTCTTTGGATTTTATCAAGCTCTTGACAGGATCCCATGTGATCAACTGGTCAGGAAAGCTAGGTCATGTGGATTCCAGGGAGAGATGGTGATGTGGATTCACAATTGGCTGCAATTTAGGAAGCGGGCGGGCAGTGGCTGAAGGTTATTTCTCAGAATGGAGGTCAATGACTACAGGTGCGCTGTGGGGGGTTGGTGTTGCAACCCTTGTCATTTGTTATTTATACTTATGATTTGGATGTCAATGCACAAGACTAGGTCAGCAAGTTTGCGGGTGACACAAAAATTAGGAGGTTTTGTTGATAGTGAAGAAGGTTATTGCAGATTACAGCGGGATCTGGATCAGTCAGACATGTGGACCCAGGGGTGGTACATAAGTATGAGGTTATACATTTTGGAAAGTCAAATCAGTGCAGGACTTACACTATAAATGATAGAGTCCTAAGAGAGACAGGATCACAAGTTGCATATTGGGACAGGGACAGGATTACAAGTGTCATCACAGGTAGAAAAGGCATTTAGCAGACTGACATTCACTAGTCAGGCATTGAAACAGGAGTTCGGACATGATGTTGTAGTTCTATGATTCATAGGAGGACTGTGTAGTTTTGATCACAATGTTATAGGAAAGACGTGGTGAAACTGGAAAGAGTGCAGAAAAGATTTAATGAGAACGTTGCTAGAACCAGAGGGCCTCAGTTATAAAGAGACGTTGGCTAGGCTGGGTCTTTATTTCTTGAAAGGTAGGAGAATGAGAGGTGACCTTATAGAAATGTTTAAAATTATAGAAATATAGAAAACCTACAGCACAATACAGACCCTTCGGCCCACAGAGTTGTGCCGAACATGTCCCTACCTTAGAAATTACCAGGTTTACACATAGCCCTCTATTTTTCTAAGCTCCATGTATCTATCTTAAAGTCTCGAAAAAGACCCTATCGTATCTGCCTCCACCACCGTTGCCAGCAGCCGATTCCATGCACTCACCACTCTCTGTGTAAAAAAACTTACCCCTATCATCTCCTCTGTATGTACTTCCAAGCACCTTAAAACTATGCCCTCTTGTGCTAGGCATTCCAGTCCTGGGGAAAAGCCTCTGACTGTCCACACGATCAATGCCTCTCATCATCTTACACACCTCTATCAGGTCACCTCTCATCCTCCGTCACTATAAGCGGAAAAGGCCAAGTTCACTCAACCTATTCTCATAAAGTATTCCCCAATCCAGGCAATATCCTTGTAAATCTCCTTTACACCCTTTCTATGGCTTCCACATCCTTCCTGTAGCGAGGCGACCAGAACTGAGCACAGTACTCCAAGTGGGGTCTGACCAGGGTCCTATATAGCTGCAACATTACCTCTCGGCTCCTAAATTCAACTCCATGATTGACGAAGGCCAATACACCGTATGCCTTCTTAACCACAGAGTCAACCTGTGCAGCAGCTTTGAGTGTCCAATGGACTCAGACCCCAAGATCCCTCTGATCCTCCACACTGCCAAGAGTCTTACCATTAATGCTACATTCTGCCATCATATTTGACCTACCAAAATGAACCACTTCACACTTATCTAGGTTGAACTCCATCTGCCACTTCTCAGCCCAGTTTTGCATCCTGTCGATGTCCCGCTGTAACCTCTGACACAATGCACAACACCTCCAACCTTTGTGTCATCAGCAAACTTACTAATCCATCCCTCCACTTCCTCACCCAGGTCATTTATAAAAATCACAAAGAGTAAGGGTCCCAGAACAGATCCCTGAGGCACACCACTGGTTACCAACCTCCATGCAGAATATGACCCGTCTACAACCACTCTTTGCCTTCTGTGGACAAGCCAGTTCTGGATGCACAAGACAATGTCCCCTTGGATCCCATGTCTCCTTACTTTCTCAATAAGCCTTGCATGGGGTACCTTATCAAATGCCTTGCTGAAATCCATATACATTACATCTACTGCTCTTCCTTCATCAATGAGTTTAGTCACATCCTCAAAAAATTCAATCAGGCTCGTAAGGCATGACCTGCCCTTGACAAAGCCATGCTGACTATTCGTTATCATATTATACCTCTCCAAATGTTCATAAATCCTGCCTCTCAGGATCTTCTCCATCAGTTTACCAACCACTGAAGTAAGACTCACTGGTCTATAATTTCTTGGGCTATCTCTACTCCCTTTCGTGAATAAAGGAACAACATCCACAACCTTCCAATCCTCCAGAACCTCTTCCGTCCCCATTGATGATTCAAAGATCATCGCCAGAGGCTCAGCAATCTCCTCCCTTGCCTCCCACAGTAGCCTGGGGTACATCTCATCCTGCCCCGCCAACTTATCCAACTTGATGCTTTCCAAAAGCTCCAGCACATCCTCTTTCTTAATATCTACATGCTCAAGCTTTTCAGTCTGCTGCAAGTCATCGCTACAATCACCAAGATCCTTTTCCATAGTGAATACTGAAGTAAAGTCTTCATTAAGTACCTCTGCTATTTCCTCCAGTTCCATACACACTTTCCCACTTCACACTTGGTAGGTCCAATTCTTTCATGTCTTATCCTCTTACTCTTCACATACTTGTAGAATGCCTTGGAGTTTTCCTTAATCCTGCCCGCCAAGGCCTTCTCATGGTCCCTCCTGGCTCTCCAAATTTCCTTCTTAAGCTCCTTCCTGTTAGCCTTATAATCTTCTAGATCTCTAACATTGCCTAGCTCTCTGAACCTCTTGTAAGTTTTTCTTTTCTTCTTGACTAGAGTTATTACAGCCTTTGTACTCCATGGTTCCTGTACCCTACCATAACTTCCCTGTCTCATTGGAACATATCTATGCAGAACTCCACACAGATATCCCCTGAACTTTGCCACATTTCTTCCGTACTTTTCCCTGAGAAAATCTGTTCCCAATTTAAGCTTCCAATTTTCTGCCCGATAGCCTCATAATTCTCCTTACTCCAACTAAATGCTTTTCTAACTTGTCTGTTCCTATCTCTCTCCAATGCTATTGTAAAGGAGTTAGATCACTATGAGAGATCTGACACCCGACCAGGTTCATTTTCCAATACCAAATCAAGTACAGTCTCTCCTCTTGTAGGCTTATCTACATATTGTGTCAAGAAACCTTCCTGAACATATCTAACAAACTCCACCCCATCTAAATCCCTTGCTCTTGGGAGATGCCAGTCGATATTTGGGAAATTAAAATCTCCCATCACGACAACTCTTATTATTACATCTTCCCAGGATCTGTTTCCCTATCTGCTCCTCGATATCCTTGTTACTATTGGGCGGCCTATAAAAAACAGTAAAGTTATTGACCCCTTCTGTTCCTAACCTCTATGCACAGAGACTCTGTAGACAACCCCTCCATGACTTCCTCCTTTTCTGCAGCCGTGACACTATCTCTGATCAACAGTGCCACGCCCCCACCTCTTTTGCCTCCCTCCCTGTCCTTTTTCCATATAAAACCTAGCACTTGAAGTAACCATTCCTGGCCCTGAGCCATCCAAGTCTCTGTAATGGCCACTACATCATAGCTCCAAATACTGATCCATGCTCTAAGCTCATGCGCTTTGTTCACAACACTCCTTGCGTTAAAATAGACACATCTCAAACCGTCCATCTGAGCGTGTCCCTTCTCTATCACATGCCTATCCTCCCTCACACACTGTCTCCATGTTTTCTCTATTTGTGAGCCAACTGCCTCTTCCCCAGTCACTTCAGTTCAGTTCCCACCCCTCAACAATTCTAGTTTAAACTCTCCCCAGTAGCCTTAGCAAACCTCCCCACCAGGATATTGGTCCCCCTGGGATTCAAGTACAACCCGTCCTTTTCGTACAGGTCACACCTGCCCCAAAAGAGGTCCCAATGATCCAGAAATCGGAATCCCTGCCCCCTGCGCCAATCCATCAGCCACACATTTATCCTCCACCTCATTCTATTCCTATACTCACTGTTGCGTGGCACAGGCAGTAGTCCTGAGATCACTACCTTTGCGGTCCTGCTTCTCAGCTTCCTTCCTAACTCCCTGTAGTCTGTTTACAGGACCTCTTCCCTTTTGCTACCTATGTCATTAGTACCAATATGTACCACGACCTCTGGCTGTTCTCCCTCCCACTGAAGGATATCGTGGACACTATCTGAAACATCCCAGACCCTGGCACCTGGGAGGCAAACTACCATCCGTGCTTCTTTCCCGCATCCACAGAATCACCTGTCTGACCCCCTAACTATGGAGTCCCCTATCACTACTGCCTTCCTCTTCCTTTCTCTACCCTTCTGAGCCAGAGGGCCGGAATGAGAGGCAAAGATAAAGTGGAGTTTTTTCCCCAGGGTAGGAGGAGTCCAAACCTAGGGGGCATAGATTTAGGCTGAGAGGGGAAATTTTTCAAAGGGACCAAGGGGCAACTTTTTCCACACAGAGGGTGCTGAGTGTATGGAACAAGCAGGCAGAGGTAATGACGGAGGCATGTACAATAATATAAATTCAGGAGCACTTGGATAGTTTTTTGGAGGGGTGGGGTTATTGCCAAATTGGGACAGGCTGAGTGGGCACTGTGGGTGTCATGGAGTGGGTGAGCTGAAGGACCTGTATCGATGTGGTATTGTTTTATGACTGGAAGGAGTGTACAGGATTATAAACGGCTTAGACTTCATACATAGCAGGAATGTTTTCAACATTGCAGAAGTGTCTAAGACAAGAGGCCATAATTTTAAGGCAAGGAGGAAGAGATTGACGGAGGATCTGGGGAGATGATTTTCAGCCAGTTGGTGGTTGAAATATGAAACACACAGAGATGGAGACGGGTATTCTCACAAGATCTGCATGGTATCCAGACCATCCAGTATCCAGACTTGAAGTGCAAGGCATTGAAGGCTACCAAATGGCAGTTGATTGATGGGATCAGTAACTGGTAGTTGCTGGCTGGCAAGTGCAGAGTTAAGTAAACATAGAAAACCTACAGCACAATACAGGCCCTTCAGCCCACAATGCTGTACTTACTTTAGAAATTGCCTAGGCTTACCCATTGCCCTCTATTTTTCTGAGCTCCGTGTACCTATCCAGGAGTCTCTTAAAAGACCCTGTTGTATCCGCCTCCACCACCGTCACCGGCAGCCCATTCCACGCACTCATCACTCTCTGCATAAAAAACTTACCCCTGACATCTCCTCTGTACCTACTTGCAAGCACCTTAAAACTGTGCCATCTCATGTTAGCCATTTCAGCCCTGGGAAAAAGCCTCTGACTATCCACACGATCAATACCTCTCATCACCTTGTACACCTCTATCAAGTCACCTCTCATCCTCCATCGCTCCAAGGAGAAAAGGCTGAGTTCACTCAACCTATTCTCATAAGGCATACTCCCCAATCCAGGCAACATCCTTGTGAATCTCCTCTGCACCCTTTCTATGCTTTCCACGTCCTTCCTATAGTGAGGCGACCAGAATTGAGCACAGTACTCCAAGTGGGGTCTGACCAGAGTCCTATATAGCTGCAACATTACCTCTTGGCTCTTAAACTCAATCCCACGACTGATAAAAGCCAATACACCATATGCCTTCTGAACCACAGAGTCAACCTGTGCAGCAGCTTTGAGTGTCCAATGGACTTGAACCCCAGGATCCTTCTGATCCTCCACACTGCCAAGAGTCTTACCATTAATGCTATATTCTGCCATCATATTTGAGCTACCAAAATGAACCACCTCACACTCCACTGGCCACTTCTCAGCCCAGTTTTGCATCCTACCAATGTCCCGTTGTAAGCTCTGACAGCCCTCCACACTATCCACAACACCCCCAACCTTTGTGTCATCAGCAAATTTACTAACCCATCTCTCCACTTCCTCATCCAGGTCATTTATAAAAATCACAAAGAGCAGGGGTCCAAAACAGATCCCTGAGGCACACCACTGGTCACCGGCCTCCATGCAGAATATGACCCGTTTACAACCACTCTTTGCCTTCTGTGGGCAAGCCAGTTCTGGATCCACAAAGCAATGTCCCCTTGGATCCCATCTCTCCTTACTTTCTCAATAAACCTTGCATGGGATACCTTAGCAAATGCCTTACTAAAATCCATATTCACTACATCTACTGCTCTACCTTCATCAATGTGTGTAGTCACATCCTCAAAAAATTCAATCAGAGTTGGTAAAATGTGGTCAGGAAAGATTCCTTCATCAGTATATAGAAGTCACAACGAGAGAGTGTGCAATACTGGATCTGCTATTGGGACGTGAGACAGGGCAGGAGACAAAAGTTTGTGTAGGAAACACTTTGCATCAAATGACTAAAATGCCATTAGTTTTAAAGTAAATATGCAAAGAGATAGGTCTGGTCCGCAGGTTGAGATTCTAAATCAGAGAAAGTCCAATTTTGATGGTATCAGAAATGAACTGGCAAGTGTGGATTCGAACAGGCTGTTTTCTGACAAAGGTGTACTTGGAAAGTGGGAGGCCTTCAAAAACAAAATTTTGAGAGTACAAAGCTTGTGTATACCTGTCAGAATAAAAGTAAAGATAACAAGTGTAAGGAACTTTGGTTTTCAAGAGATATTGAGGCCCTGTTTAAGAGAAAAAAGAGGGTGCATAGCAGGTATAGGCAAATAGGAAAAATGAGGTGCTTATGGAGTACATGAAATGCAAGAGAATACTTAAAAGAAATCAGGAAGGCTAAAAGAAAGTATATAGTTGCTCTAGCAGACAAGGTGAGGGAGAATCCCAAGGGATTCTACAGTTATGTTAAGAGCAAAAGTATTGTTCTGGACAAAATTGGCCCTCTGGACGACCAGAATGGTAATCCATATGTGCAGCCAAAACAGATGGGGGAGATCTTAAATATGTTCTTTGCATCTGTATTTACTTGGGAGACAGATATACAGTCTATAGAAGTGAGGCAATGCACATTAACTTCATGGACCCTGTACAGATTACAGAGGGGGAGGTGCTTGCTGGGATAAATCCCCATGGCCTGACTAGGTGTTCCCCCGGACTCTATGGGAGGCAAGTGCAGAAATTGCCAGGGTCCTAGCAGAGATATTTAAATCATCTTTAGCGACAGGAGAGGTACCAGAGGATTGGAGAACAGCCAAAGTTCTGCTATTTAAAAAGGCTCTAAACATAAACCAGGAAATTATAGGCCAATGAGTCTGACATCGGATGTGGGAAAGTTATTGGAAGGTTTTCAAAGGGACCAGATATGTAAGTATTTGGATATATATGGACTGATTAAGGATGGCTTCTCGGCTTCATGCATGGTAAATCATGTCTAACCATCCTTCAGGAGTTTTTAGAGGAAGTTACCAGCAAGTGGAAGCTGTCTACAGGGACTTTAATAAGGCAATAGACAAGGTCCTGCAGGATGAGGTAGTAAAATTGGATTAGATATTGGCTTTGTGGTAGAAGCTAGAGAGTGGTAGTAGTGGGTCGTCTCTGAGAGGAGGCGTGTGGTGTGCCGCAGGGATTGGCGCTGGATCCTTTGATGTTTGTCATCTCTATCAGTGATCTGGATGATGATGTGGTTAACTGGATCGGCAACTTTGCAGATGACATCAAGATTTGGGGTGTAGTGGATAGTGAGGAAGGCTGTCATGGCTGCATCAGCAGGAAAAATGGGCTGGCAAATAGCAGATGGTATTTAATGCAGACAAGTGCAAAGTTTTGCACTTAGACAGCACCAGTGAGGATAGATCTTACACAGTGAACGGTAGGGCACTAAGGAGTATGGTAGAACAAATGGATCTGAGAATACAGGTACATAATTCATTGAAAGTGGTGTCACAGGTAGATAGGGTCATTAAGAAACCCTTTGGGCATATTGATCAAAAATACATATATTGAGTACAGAAGAATGGTATGTTAGGTTAAAGTTGTATAAAACATTGGTGTGGCCTAATTTGGAGTATTATGTTAAGTTTTGGTCACCTACCTCATGAAAGGTTGAAAAAGTCCAGTTAAAATGTACAAGGATGGTACTGGGTCTGAAGACCTGAGTTAGGAGGAAAATTGAATAGGTTAGGTCTGTATTCTTTAGAACATAGAAGATTGAGAGGAGTTTTGATAGAGATAGAAAGATAGGGTAAATGCAAACCAGTTTTTTCCACTGAGGTTGGGTGGGACAACAACCAGAGGTCATGGCTTAAGGAGAAAAGTTTAAGGCCCATGAGGGAAAACTTCTGCACTCAGGGCTGTGAGAGTGAGGAAAGAGCTGCCAGCACAAGTGGTCCATGCAAGCTTGATTTCAATGTTTATGAAAAGTTTGGATAGGTTCATGGATAGCAGGGCTATGGTCCATGTGCAGGTCATTGGGAATAGGCAGTTTAAATGGTTTTGGCATGGACTAGATGAGCCGAAGGGCCTGTTTTGTGCTGTACTTCTCTATGACGATCCAGATGATTTGCTACCCTGAATTCAACAGGTCCACTGTGTATCAGACTGGTTGAAACATTGACATTTTCTCTGTCTCTACAGGTGCTGCCTGACCTGCTGGGTATCTCCAGCAGTCTTGGTCATTTCAGGTTTTTAGTATCTCTCAAAATCAGCTCACCAGGCTCTCTCATTCAGAAGGTCAACCCTGGTCTTCACCCCTGCATAGATAGTCCTCTCTGTTCTCTCTACTCTCTACTCTCGTCTCTCTTGAACTAAACATGTTAGTTTTCTCACTTATCCTTAGTTGAAGGATTTGACCTGAAACGTTAAAATGAAACACCACGCTTAGGCAGTGAAACAGTTACTGTTTCAGGTCCAGACCGTGGAAGGTGTTAACTCTATTTCAGAAGTTTCCTAATGTGGAAAGTTTTCTACCATTGCCTTTGCCATGAGTCAGTATTTGGCGGTGGGTGGGTTTGAGTGACCTTCCCTCTGGAGTCTAGCCCACATTCCTACCACTAGATTAGATGATGTTAATGGGTTTATCCAGTAATGTTGACTACCTACACTGCCTAACACGTGTTGTTACTCTCACACACAGCAGTTATCCAACAAGGCCACAGAAGGAATCCACAATTCGATCATCTTGAATGAAGCATCTCTGTGAAGTGACATCCTACCAAGCAGATGAGTGTGCGGTTGGAGCCATTCTGGTCATCCAGCACCGAGAGACCTGCCAGCCGGGGCAGCAGGGACTGCTCGATAACTACGGGACTGATTTGACAAAGTTAATGTTTTCAATAAGTACCTTGATCACTTCTCTTACGGGAAATGTTGATGCATTTTCTAACTGTGTTGCTCCTCCTCATAATCAACTTCTATTAATTTTACCCACCCCCTCAAGGGTAAACCCAATATAATAGATCTGCATGGGCTGCTCTTTTCCTCAATCTGGAAGTGAATAAAATCTCTCGTCTTTTGAGGGACCGGCAGCGGGGTGCTTTGGAATTTGATGGTGGATACAGCAGCTGATCAGGAAGCACCTGGAGAGAATCCAGTGTTCTGCTGATGTTTTGGTACTGAGTTGCACAGCAATGATAAACCGGTACAAGGCTGCTTATGGCCGAGACTTGGTGTACAGCAGAGGAACAGATCTGTAAGCCATTTTTGTTCCATTTTGGAGCAATTCCAGTGATTTAGAGCAATCTCATTAATGCACTTTACAAACCTATAAAGCCTTCCCAGCCAAAAGCAGGCAGAAAATAAGGAGAGGAAGAGAGTATTTAGCCCAAACCAGAGCAGGGGGAAAGGACAGCAAGGGCCCTGAGTGACTGCCGTCTTGCACCTTGGTGCGTTCCAACACCCCGTGGTGCACGTGGGTGAGTGTTCAACAGCTGCTAGTTGAGGCTGCGAGGAGAGAATGATTCCCTGTGCATTATGAATGGACTAATCTGAACATAAGGGCCAACTGCTCTTTAGCTGCCCAGCAGATGATCGGGTGAGCTCTGCCAAGTGGACTGAGCTATTCTCTGATTCCCAGCAACACCAGGAGAGTCTTTATTCAACCACATTTGGAAAATAGCAGCATGAATTGCAGATCAGATGATAGCTTTTCAAATTGAAAGAATCGAACGGGGTTAATAATTATGAATAAAATCACATTAACTGCTAAAACCTTATGGCTTTGGTCCAGTGATTACTCTGGCGTATGAAGGCACACCAGCACACAAGTCCAACACAATGTCTGTCAACAACTTAGCACACAGTGACAACTACAACTGGGTAAATCTACCTGAAGCAATACACACAAAATGCTGGGGGTACTAAGGTCAGGCAGCATCTACAGTAAGAATAAAGAGTCAACGTTTTGGGCTGAGATCCTTCATCAAGACGCTTTGATCAACCTGCAGATGTCTGTGCAGGCTTCCAGCATCACTCTATGTGGATACCATTTACCAGGACTTGGCCGACAGTCTAAACTGTCTTGGCGATTCACGTTTCTGGTGCTTATCAAATGAGAGTTTAACTTCCCTAAACTGAAGTGGTAGTTGGATCACAACTCTATTTTAAAATCGTTATGGAAGAAAAGATAGAACAGGTTGACAAGTTAAACTCTTGAATTGGAGAAGGGCCAAAATCAGAATCAGGTTTATTGTTACTTACATACAGAGCATGGAACAGTACAACACAGAAGCAGGTCCTTCCACCCCAAAACCATTAAATTAGTATTCAAATGGATGGTGCAGGGGCAGGAATGGCTGCTTCAAGTGCCAGGCTTTAGATGTTTCAGAAAGGACAGGGAGGGAGGCGAAAGAGGTGGGGGCGTGGCACTGCTAATCAGAGATAGTGTCATGGCTACAGAAAAGGAGGAAGTCATGGAGGGACTGTCTACACAGTCTCTGTGGGTGGAAATTAGGAACAGGAAGGGGTCAATAACTCAACTGGGTGTTTTTTTTATAGACCACCCAATAGTAACAGGGACAGAGGAGCAGATAAGGAGACAAGATTCTGGAAAGGAGTATTAATAACAGGACTGTTGTAGGAGGTTTTAATTTCCCAAATATTGATTGGCATCTCCCTAGAGTGAGGGGTTTAGATGGGGTGGAGTTTGTTAGGTGTGTTCAAGAAGGTTTCTTGACACAATATGTAGATAAGTCTACAAGAGGAGAGGCTGTACTTGATCTGGTATTGGGAAATGAACTTGGTCAGGTGTCAGGTCTCTCAGGGGGAGAACATTTTGGAGATAGTGATAACAATTCTATCTCCTTTACCATAACATTGGAAATGGATAGGAACAGACAAGTTAGGGAAACGTTTAATTGGAATAAGGGGATACATGAGGCTATCAAGCAGGAACTTGGAAGCATAAATTGGAAACAGATGTTCTCAGGGAAACGTACGAAAGAAATGTGGCAAATGTTCAGGGAATATTTGCGTGGGGTTCTGAGTAGGTATGTTCCAATGAGACGGGGAAAGGATGGTAGGGTACAGGAACCGTGGTGTACAAAGGCTGTTGTAAATCTAGTCAAGAAGAAAAGAAGAGCTTATGAAAGGTTCAAAAAAAAACTAGGTAATGATAGGAATCTAGAAGATTATAAGGCTAGCAGGAAGGAGCTTAAAAATGAAATTAGGAGAGCCAGAAGGGGCCATGAGAAGGCCTTGGTGGACAGGATTAAGGAAAACCCCAAGGCATTCTACGAGTATGTGAAGAGCAAGAATATAAGATGTGAGAGAATAGGACCAACAAATGTGACAGTGGAAAAATATGTATGGAATTGGAGGAAATAGCAAAGGTACTTAATGAATACTTTGCTTCAGTATTCACTATGGAAAAGGATCTTGGCAATTGTAAGGGTGACTTACAGCGGACTGAAAAGCTTGAGCATGTAGACATTAAGGAAGAGGATGTGCTGGAGCTTTTGGAAAGCATCAAGTTGGGTAAGTCACCGGGACGGGATGGGATGTACCCCAGTCTACTGTGGGAGGCGAGGGAGGAGATTGCTGAGCCTCTGGTGATGATCTTTGCATCATTAATGAAGACAGGAGAGATTACAGAGGATTGGAGGGTTGCGGATGTTTTTCCCTTATTCAAGAAAGGGAGTAGAGATAGCCCAGGAAATTATAGGCCAGTGAGTCTTACTTCAGTGGTTGGTAGGTTGATGGAGAGGATCCTGAGAGGCAGGATTTATGAACATTTGGAGAAGCCTAATATGATTAGGAATAATCATCATGGCTTTGTCAAGGGCAGGTCGTGCCTTACAAGCCTGATTGAATTTTTTGAGGATGTGACTAAACACATTGCTGAAAGTAGAGCCGTAGATGTAGTGTATATGTATTTTAGCAAGGCATTTAATAAGGTACCCCATGCAAGGCTTATTGAGAAAGTAAGGAGGCATGGGATCTAAGGGGAAATTGCTTTGAGGATCCAGAACTGGCTTGCCCACAGAAGGCAAAGAGTGGTTGTAGGCGGGTCATATTCTGCATGGAGGCCAGTGACCAGTGGTGTGCCTCAGGGATCTGTTCTGGGACTCCTACTTTCATGATTTTTATAAATGACCTGGATGAGGAAGTGGAAGGATGGGTTAGTAAATTTGCTGATGACACAAAGGTTGGGGGTGTTGTGGATAGTGTGAAGGGCTGTCAGAGGTTACTGCTGGACATTGATAGGATGCAAAACTGGGCTGAGAAGTGGCCACTGGAGTTCAACCCAGATAAGTGTGAGGGGTTCATTTTGGTGGGTCAAATATGATGGCAGGATATAGCATTAATGGTAAGACTCTTGGCAGTGTGGAGGATCAAGGGGATCTTGGGGTCCGAGTTCATAGGACACTCAAAGCTGCTACGCAGATTGACTCTGTGGTTAACAAGGCATACAGTACATTGGCCTTCATCAATCGTGGGATTGAATTTAAGAGCCGAAAGGTAATGTTGCAGCTATATAGGACCCTAGTCAGACCCCACTTGGAGCTCTGTGCTCAGTTCTGGTTGCCTCACTATAGGAAGGACGTGGAAACCATAGAAAGGGTGCAGAGGAGATTTACAAGGATGTTGCCTGGATTGGGGAGCATGCCTTATGAGAACAGGTTGAGTTAACTTGGCCTTTTCTCCTTGGAGCAACGGAGGATGAGAGGTGAACTAGTAGAGGTGTATAAGATGATGAGAGGAATTGATCGTGTGGATAGTCAGAGGGCTGAAATGGCTGGCACGAGAGGACATAGTTTTGAGGTGCTTGGAAGTAGGTACAGAGGAGATGTCAGGGGTAAGTTTTTTTACACAGAGAGTGGTGAGTGCGTGGAATGGGCTGCCGGCTGCGGTGGTGGCGGCAGAAATGATGGGATCTTTTAAGAGACTCCTGGATGGCTACATGGAGCTTAGAAAAATAGAGAGTTATAGGTAAAGCTTTGGTAGTTCTAAGGTAGGGACTTGTTCAGCACAGCTTTGTGGGCTGAAGGGCCTGTATTGTGCTATAGGTTTTCTGTTTCTAATCCCTATTGCCTACACAATGTCAACAATCTTCCATTTCCTCACAACACTGAAAGTCTCGTAAAAATCTCTTATTATATCTGCCTCTATCACCATCCCAGGCAGTGCATTCCAAGCACACACCACTCTGAAATAACCCTTTCTCACCTTAAATGCATGCCCTCTAATATTGGATATTTCAACCTTGGAAAAAATATACTGTCTACTCTATGCCCTTCATAATTTTATAAACTTTGATCAGATCTCCCTTCAGTCTCTGCCGCTCCAGAGAAAACATCCCAAGTTTGTCCAAACTCTCAATATAACACATACGCTCTAATCCAGAAGTATCCTAGTGAACCTCTTTAGCACCCTCTCCAAAGCCTCAAAAACTTTCCCATTATGGGGTGACCAGAACTGTATGTAATACTCCAGGTTGGACCTAACTGGAGTTTCATAAAGCTGCAATTTATCTTCCTGACTTTTGAACTCAGTGCCTTGACTAATAAAGGTGAGCATGCCATATGTCTTCTCAACCTCCTTAGATTATTAGTAGATTAGATTCAACTTTATTGTCATTGTGCCAAGTACAGATACAAAGCCAATGAAATGCATTTAGCATCTGACCAGAAATGCAAAGAATAGTGTTATTTACAAAATAACTGTGAATAAAAGAAGTGCTACAGCACACAAATATAAAAGTACTGAGACAGTACAATATGGGTGCAATACTGCTTAGCGCTGTGATGTGAGGTTCAGCAGTGTCACAGCCTCAGGGAAGAAAATCTTCCTGTGCCTGCTGGTGCGGGAGCGGAGGCTCCTGTAGCACCTACCGGATGGGAGGACAGTAAAAAGTCCATGGTTAGGGTGAGATGCATCCCTGATAATGCTTTTCACCCTGTCCAGGCAGCGTTTATGGTAGATGGCATGTCATCTTATCTACCTATGTCATCACTTTCATGGAGCTATGAACTTGGACCTCAAGATCCCTCTGTTCATCAACACTCAAGGGTCTTGTCCTTAACAGTGTACTGTCGCTTTACACCAAGATGTAACACTTCATATTTGGCCATGTTAAATTCCATCTGCTATTTCTCTACCCATATCTGCAACTGACCCAATATTTCACTGTATTGAAGGACATCCATTTAGAACAGAGATGTGGAGAGATTACTTTAGTCAGAGTGTGGTAAATCTGTGGAATTTGTTGCCACGAGCGGCTGTGGAGGCCAAGTCATTGGGTGCATTTAAGGCAGAGATAGACAGGTTCTTGATTAGCCAGGGCATCAAAGGGTATGGAGAGAAGGCAGGGGAGTGGGGATGACTGGAATGGCCGAGCAGACTCGATGGGCCAAATGGCCTACCCCTGCTCCTATATCTTATGGTCTTACAGTATTCTTTGCCAGTCATCTACATTATACAAAACACCACCAATCTTCTTATCATCTACAAACTTACTGACCCACCCATTTATATTTGCATCCAGGTCATTTATATACATCACAAACAGCAGCAGTCCCAGTCCACATCGCTTCAGAACACCACTAATGACAGATCTCCAGCTAGAATAAGTCTTTTCAACCACCACCCCTGCCCTCTATGGCAAGCCAGTTCTAAATCCAAACAGCCAATTCACTATTGATCCCATTCATCTTAATATTCTGGATGAGCCTCCGAAGGACTTTGTCAAATGCCTCACTAAAATCCATGTAGACAACATCCACAGCTCTACCTTCATCAATCACGTTCATTACCTCATCAAAAAAACTCAATCGTTAATAAGACACGACTTCTCTGCACAAAACCATGCTGGCTCTCCCTAGTTAGGCCATCGTTTTCCAAATGCTATCCCAAAGGATTCTCTCCAGTAATTTCCCTACCACTAACATGAGACTCACCTATCTATAGTTTCTGAGATTATCCTTGGTATCCACCTTGAAGATTAGAGAGAGCACAAAGATATTGCTCAAGGCCCCACCAATCTCTTCACTTGCCTTTCACAAAAACCTGGAGTACATCCCCAAACAACCCTGCTGACTTATCCACCTTAATGCTCTTTAACAGACCGACACAACACAATTTCCTCCCTAATTTCAAAATGCCCTAGTGTATTAATACACTCGGCACTGATCTTATCCTCCATGTCCTTCTCCTTGGTAAATACTGATGTAAGGATCCTCTGCATCCAAGCAAATGTTTCTAACATAGAAACATAGAAAATAGGTGCAGGAGTAGGCCATTCGGCCCTTCCAGCCTGCACCGCCATTCAGTATGATCATGGCTGATCATCCAACTCAGAACCCTGTACCAGCCTTCCCTCCATACCCCCTGATCCCTTTAGCCACAAGGGCCATATCTAACTCCCTCTTAAATATAGCCAATGAACTGGCCTCAACTGTTTCCTGTGGCAGAGAATTCCACAGATTCGCCACTCTCTGTGTGAAGAAGTTTTTCCTAATCTCGGTCCTAAAAGGCTTCCCCTTTATCCTCAAACTGTGACCCCTCGTTCTGGACTTCCCCAACATCGGGAACGATCTTCCTGCATCTAGCCTGTCCAATCCCTTTAGGATTTTATACGTTTCAATCAGATCCCCCTTCAATCTTCTAAATTCCAACGAGTATAAGCCTAGTTCATCCAGTCTTTCATCATATGAAAGTCCTGCCTTCCCAAGAATCAATCTGGTGAACCTTCTTTGTACTCCCTCTATGGCAAGGATGTCCTTCCTCAGATTAGGGGACCAAAACTGCACACAATACTCCAGGTGTGGTCTCACCAAGGCCTTGTACAACTGCAGTAGTACCTCCCTGCTCTTGTACTCGAATCCTCTTGCTATAAATGCCAGCATACCATTCGCCTTTTTCACTGCCTGCTGTACCTGCATGCCCACTTTCAATGACTGGTGTATAATAACACCCAGGTCTCGTTGCACCTCCCCTTTTCCTAATCGGCCACCATTCAGATAATAATCTGTTTTCCTATTTTTGCCACCAAAGTGCATAACTTCACATTTATCCACATTAAATTGCATCTGCCATGAATTTGCCCACTCATCTAACCTATCCAAGTCACCCTGCATCCTCTTATCATCCTCCTCACAGCTAACACTGCCACCCAGCTTCATGTCATCCGCAAACTTGGAGATGCTGCATTTAATTCCCTCATCCAAGTCATTACTATATATTGTAAACAACTGGGGTCCCAGCACTGAGCCTTGCGGTACCCCACTAGTCACTGCCTGCCATTCTGAAAAGGTCCCGTTTATTCCCACTCTTTGCTTCCCGTCTGCCAACCAATTCTCTATCCACATCAATACCTTACCCCCAATACCGTGTGCTTTAAGTTTGCACACTAATCTCCTGTGTGGGACCCTGTCAAAAGCCTTTTGAAAATCCAAATATACCACATCCACTGGTTCTCCCCTATCCACTGGTTCTCCCCTATCCACTCTACTAGTTACATCCTCAAAAAATTCCATGAGATTCGTCAGACATGATTTTCCTTTCACAAATCCATGCTGACTTTGTCCGATGATTTCACTGCTTTCCAAATGTGCTGTTATCACATCTTTGATAACTGACTCTAGCAGTTTCCCCACCACCGATGTTAGGCTAACCGGTCTATAATTCCCCGGTTTCTCTCTCCCTCCTTTTATAAAAAGTGGGGTTACATTAGCCACCCTCCAATCCTCAGGAACTAGTCCAGAATCTGAAGAGTTTTGAAAAATTACCACTAATGCATCCATTATTTCTTGGGCTACTTCCTTAAGCACTCTGGGATGCAGACCATCTGGCCCTGGGGATTTATCTGCCTTTAATCCCTTCAATTTACCTAACACCATTTTCCTACTAACATGTATTTCCCTCAGTTCCTCCATCTCACTGGACCCTCTGTCCCCTACTATTTCCAGAAGATTATTTATGTCCTCCTTAGTGAAGACAGAACCAAAGTAATTATTCAATTGGTCTGCCATGTCCTTGTTCCCCATAATCAATTCACCTGTTTCTGTCTGTAGGGGACCTACATTTGTCTTAACCAATCTTTTTCTTTTCACATATCTATAAAGGCTTTTACAGTCAGTTTTTACGTTCCCTGCCAGTTTTCTCTCATAATCTTTTTTCCCCTTTCTAATTAAGCCCTTTGTCCTCCTCTGCTGAACTCTGAATTTCTCCCAGTCCTCAGGTGAGCCACTTTTTCTGGCTAATTTGTATGCTTCTTCTTTGGAATTGACACTATCCCTAATTTCCCTTGTCAGCCACGGGTGAACTACCTTCCTTGATTTATTCTTTTGCCAAACTGGGATGAACAATTGTTGTAGTTCATCCATGTGATCTTTAAATGCTTGCCATTGCATATCCACCGTCAACCCTTTAAGTGTCATTTGCCAGTCTATCTTAGCTAATTCACGTCTCATACCTTCAAAATTACCCTTCTTTAAGTTCAGAACCTTTGTTTCTGAATTAACTATATCACTCCCCATCTTAATGAAGAATTCCACCATATTATGGTCACTCTTACCCAAGGGGCCTCTCATGACAAGATTGCTAATTAACCCTTCCTCATTGCTCAATACCCAGTCTAGAATAGCCTGCTCTCTAGTTGGTTGCTCGACATGTTGGTTCAAAAAACCATCCCGCATACATTCCAAGAAATCCGCTTCCTCAGCACCCTTACCAATTTGGTTCACCCAATCTACATGTAGATTGAAGTCACCCATTATAACTGCTGTTCCTTTATTGCACACATTTCTAATTTCCTGTTTAATACCATCCCCAAACTCACTACTACTGTTAGGTGGCCTGTACACAAATCCCACCAGCGTTTTCTGCCCCTTAGTGTTATGCAGCTCTACCCATATCGATTCCACATCCTCCCGACTTATGTCCTTCCTTTCTATTGCGTTAATCTCCTCTCTAACCAGCAACGCCACCCCACCTCCTTTTCTTTCATGTCTATCCCTCCTGAATATTGAATATCCCTGAATGTTGAGCTCCCATCCTTGGTCACCCTGGAGCCATGTCTCTGTGATCCCAACTATATCATATTCACTAATAACAATCTGCACTTTTAATTCATCCACCGACATCAACATCCCCCGCTCCCCCCCCCATATATCTTTGAGTGGTCATGCCTTCTCTCTACTTATCCTCCTGCTTTTGATGTATGTATAGAATACATTAAGATTCTCTTTCATCCTATTTGTCATGGCTCCTCCTGGCTTTCCTAATTCCCTTCTCAAGTTCTTCTCTGGCTTTTTTATAGTCCTCAAGGGCACTGTTATTCTAGCTTCATAAACTTTACATCCTTTTCCTTCTTGACTAAATTGACAGCTCTGTCGACATCCTTGCCATCTTTGTCCATCTTTCTGACTGGCACATAAATGTACTTGTCTTGTACTCTGTGCAGTTGCTCTTGAAACACGCTCAACATGTCGAATGTGAACTTGCCCTAAAACAGCTGTTCCGAATTATCTCCCCCTAGCTCATGCCTAATGCTCTTGTAATCTGCCCTGCTGTCGTTCAATACTCCACCAGAAGGCGATTATCCTTATTCCATAGCATTCTTAAAACTTAGGTTACAATGACCACAACTCCTTAACTGCTCACCCACTGAAAGTCAGTCACCTGGCCAGGCTCATTACCCAATACCAGATACAATACAGCCCACCACTTGTTGTACAACAACATATTGAAACCCTTCTGGATGCGCCTAACAAATTTTGCCCCATCTAAACCACTTGCACTATAGTGGTCCCAGTTTATATTAGGACCACCATATTTATATTAGGGAAGTTGAGGTCCACCATGTCAACAGCCCTATTGGTTTCATACGTTTCCTTAATCTGAATGCATATCTGTTCCTCAATGTCCTGGTAGCTACTGGAGGGTCTGTAATACAATCCCATCGGAGTATTTGCACCCTTCTTATTTTTGAGTTCTACCCATATAAACTCAGAGGACGAGCCCTCCATTATGTTCCCTCTGAGTGCAACTGTGATATTGATCCTGATTAGTAGTGTAACTATCCCACTTTTACCTCCCTGTCTTTTCTTCAGCAGTTGAACAGGGCACGACTGTGCAAGCGTGTGTAAGTCGGACCGTGAGGCAGCGGGAGTATTTAAAAGAGAGCAGATTAACGGAGTGGGCGACATTATAGCGGGCGACGGAGTAGAGGGAGACAGAGTAGGAAGGCTTTGGCTCCTGAGGCTGAGGAAGAGCTTCACTCCAAGTGAGGTACAGCTGGGTAAATTCCTTTAATAAATCTAATTACCTTAAGAGTAGGTAATGGAGGCAGCAGTTAGGGCAGTCGAGTGCTATGTTTGCAGGATGTGGGAAGTCAGGGCGAGCACAATCGTCCCTGATGACTACACCTGCAAAAGGTGCATCCAGCTGCAGCTCCTGACAAACTGAGTTAGAGAACTGGAGCTGGATGAACTTCAGATCATTTGGGAGGCAGAGACAGAAATAGACAGGAGTAACAGTGAGATAGTCACTCCTAAAAGTCAGGAGACTGGTAGTTGGGTGACTGTCAGGAGAGGGAAGGGGAATAGACAGAATGAGCAGAGCACCCCTGTGGCCATTCCCACCAATAATAAGTACATCGTTTTGGATACTGTTGATGGGGACGACCTACCAGGGATAAGTTGCAGTGGTTGCGTCTCTGGCACCGAGATGGGACCCTCAACTCAGAAGGGAAGGAGGGAAAAGAGGAGAGCAGTAGTGATAGGGGATTCGATAGTTAGGGGGACAGATAAGAGGTTCTGTGGAAGAGATCGAGAATCCCGGATGGTCTGTTGCCTCCCTGGTACCAAGGTCCGCGATATCTCAGATCGAGTTCTCGGTATTCTCAGCAGGGAGAGTTGGCAGCCGGATGTCGTGGTCCATGTAGGGACCAATGACATGGGTAGGAAGAGTAAGGAGGTCCTGAAAAGTGAGTTTAGGGAGTTGGGCGCCAAGTTAAAGGACAAAACCTCCAGGATAGCAATCTCAGGATTGCTACCAGTGCCACGTACAGGTGGGTTTAGAAATAGTAAGACAGCGCAGATCAACACGTGGCTGAAGACATGGTGCAGGAGGGAGGGCTTCAGATTTATAGATAATTGGGCAGTTTTCCAGGGAAGGTGGGACCTGTTCCAGTGGGACGGTTTACATTTGAACTGGAGGGGGACAAATATTCTTGCAGGTAGGTTTGCTAGAGGGGCTCTGGTGGATTTAAACTAGATACAAGAGGGGAGGGGAACTAGAGTGTAGGAACAGATGTAGGGGAGAAGGAAGAAAAAGAAAATAGCAAAGTTGTTTGCACCGTTAGTGATAAACAGAGAATAAGAAGTGGAAAATTTCTTAAATGCATTTATTTTAATGCTAGGAATGATGTGGTAGCTATTAGTGAAACATGGTTACAGGAGGGGTGTGATTGGCAACTAAATATTCCTGGATTTCATTGCTTCAGGTGTGATAGAATCGGAGGAACAAGAGGGGGAGGTGTTGCATTGCTTGTCAGAGAAAATATTACAGCGGTGCTCTGGCAAGATAGATTAGAGGGCTCGTCTAGGGAGGCTATTTGGGTGGAATTGAGGCATGGGAAAGGTGTAGTAACACTTATGGGGGTGTATTATAGACCACCAAATGGGGAACAAGAATTGGAGGAGCAAATTTGTAAGGAGATAGCAGATATTTGTAGTAAGCACAAGGTTGTGATTGTGGGAGATTTTAATTTTCTACACATAGACTGGGAAGCCCATACTGTAAAAGGGCTAGATGGTTTGGAGTTTGTAAAATGTGTGCAGGATAGTTTTTTGCAGCAATACATAGATGTACAAACTAGAGAAGGGACAGTGTTGGATCTCCTGTTAGGGAATGAGATAGGTTGGGTGACGGAGGTTTGTGTTGGGGAGCACTTCGGGTCCAGTGATCACAATGCTATTAGTTTCAATATAATTATGGAGAAAGATAGGTCTGGACCCAGGGTTGAGATTTTTTGATTGGAGAAAGGATAACTTTGAGGAGATGCGAAGGGATTTAGAAGGAGTGGATTGGGACAATTTGTTTTATGGAAAGAATGTAATAGAGAAATGGAGGTCATTTAAAGGTAAAATTTTGAGGGTACAGAATCTTTATGTTCCTGTTAGGTTGAAAGGAAAGGTTAAAAGTTTGAGAGAGCCATGGTTTTCAAGAGATACTGGAAACTTGGTTCGGAAAAGAGAGATATCTACAATAAATATAAGCAGCATGGAGTAAATGAGGTGCTCGAGGAATATAAAGAATGTAAAAAGAATCTTTATACTTACTTTATACTTCATTGTCGCCACACAATTGGTACTAGAACGTACAATCATCACAGCGATATCTGATTCAGTGCTTCACACTCCCTGGATTACAAATATTAAATATTATAAATATTTAAAAATAGTTAAGATTAGTAAATATTAAAAATTAAATTATAAATCATAAAGAAAAGAAAAATCTTCAGAAAGCAATGAGAAAAGCTAAAAGAAAATATGAGGTCGCTTTGGCAAGTGAGGTGAAAATAAATCCCAAGGGTTTCTACAGTTATATTAATAGCAAAAGGAAAGTGAGGGATAAAATTGGTCCCTTAGAGAATCAGAGTGGATAGCTATGTGTGGAGCCAAAAGAGTTGGGGGAGATTCTGAACAATTTCTTTTCTTTGGTATTCACTAAGGAGAAGGATATTGAATTGTGTAAGATACGGGAAACAGGTAGGGAAGTTATGGAAACTATGATGATTAAAGAAGAGAAAGTACTGGAGCTTTTAAGGAATATAAAAGTGGATAAGTCTCCGGGTCCTGACAGGATATTCCCTGGGACCTTGAGGGAAGTTAATGTGGAAATAGCAGGGGCTCTGACAGAAATATTTCAAATGTCATTAGAAACAGGGATGGTGCCAGAGGATTGGCGTATTGCTCATGTTGTTCCATTGTTTGAAAAGGGTTCTAAGAGTAAACCTAGCAATTATTAGCCTGTGAGTTTGACGTCAGTGGTGGGTAAATTGATGGAAAGTATTCTTAGAGATGATATATCTAATTATCTGGATAGACATGGTCTGATTAGGAAAAGTCAACATGGATTTGTGCGTGGAAAGTCATGTTTGACAAATCTTATTGAATTTTTTGAAGAGGTTACTAGGAAAGTTGACGAGGGTAAAGTAGTGGATGTTGTCTATATGGACTTCAGTAAGGCCTTTGACAGGTTTCCACATGGAAGGTTAGTTAGGAAGGTTCAATCATTAGGTATTAATATTGAAGTAGTAAAATGGATTCAGCAGTGGCTGGATGGGAGATGCCAGAGAGTAGTGGTGGATAACTGTGTGTCAGATTGGAGGATGGTGTCTAGTGGTGTGCCTCAGGGATCTGTACTAGGTCCGATGTTGCTTGTCATATACATTAATGATCTGGATGATGGGGTAGTAAATTGGATGAGTAAGTATGCAGGTGATACTAAGATAGGTGGAGTTGTGGATAATGAAGTAGGTTTTCAAAGCTTGCAGAGAGATTTAGGCCAGTTTGAAGAGCGGGCTGAAAGATGCCAGATGGAGTTTAATGCTGATAAATGAGAGGTGCTACATTTTGGTAGGACTAATCAAAATAGGACATACATGGTAAATGGTAGGGCATTGAAGAATCCAGTAGAACAGAGGGATCTAGGAATAATGGTGCATAGTTCCCTGAAGGTGGAATCTCATGTGGATAGGGTGGTGAAGAAAGCTTTTAGTATGCTGGCCTTTATAAATCAGAGCATTGAGTATAGGAGTTGGGATGTAATGTTGAAATTGTATAAGGCATTGGTGAAGCCAAATTTGGAGTATTGTGTACAGTTTTGGTCACTGAATTATAGGAAAGGTGTCAACAAAATAGAGAGAGTATAGAGAAGATTTACTAAAATGTTATCTGGGTTTCATCACCTAAGTTACAGAGAAAGGTTGAACAAGTTGGGTCTTTATAGTTTGGAACGTAGAAGGTTGAGGGGGGGCTTGATAGAGGTATTTAAAATTATGAGGGGGATAGATAAAGTTGACATGGATATGCTTTTTCCATTGAGAGTGGGGGAGATTCAAACAAGAGGACATGAGTTGAGAGTTAAAGGGCAAAAGTTTAGGGGTAACATGAGGGAGAACTTCTTTACTCAGAGAGTGGTAGCTGTGTGGAACGAGCTTCCAGCAGAAGTGGTTGAGGCAGGTTTTATGTTGTTGTTTAAAGTTAAATTGGACAGCTATATGGACAGGAAAGGAATGGAGGGTTATGTGCTGAGTGCAGGTTGGTGGGACTAGGTGAGAGTAAGAGTTCAGCATGGATTAGAAGGGCCGAGAGGGCTTGTTTCTGTGCTGTAATTGTTATATGGTTATATGGTTAAATTCCTTGGACATTAAGCACCCACCCCTGACTCTCTCAACCAAGTCTCTGTAAAGGCCACAACATCCATGTACTGATCCAAGCTCTAAGTTCATCATCTTTACCCATAATACCCCAAGCATTAAAATACACACACTTCAAACTATCCATTCTATTCTGTTTATTACTTTGCTCCCGCCTGTTTACTGACCCTGACATCTACCTTCTTTTCCATCCCTTTCTGACATGGAGCTCTGGTTCACATCCCCTTGCCAAACTATGCTTTGAAATGTGTTGTTTCCCAGCAGCAGTACAGTGCAATACATAAATATACTATAAATTATAAAATATTTAAAAATTTAAAATCAAATTAGTGCAAGAGAAAAATAAAGTGAGATAGTGTGCATGGGTTCATTGTCCATTCAGAAATCTGATGGCAGAGGAGAACAAACTACTCCTGAAACATTGACTGTATGGCTTTGTGCTCCTGTACCACCTCCGTGATGGTTGCAATGAGAAGAGGGCATGTCCTGGGTGGTGGGGGCCCTTAAAGACGGATGCTGCTTTTTTTAAGGCATTACTTGAGTGCATTACGCAGGATCTATCAGGGGCTGATTTTTTAAAAGCAGAGGAGTATTTGGCAGCCTGTTCTTGTTATGCTGTATGTTGAGATACAAAATTAAGGGAACTCTCAATGACGAGAGATTTTCCGTCTCTAGTCAGGAAAAAGGAAGCATATATCGCCTTTCGACAGCTAGGTACAAATGAACCCCTAACAAATATAAAGTTCAAAAGCAGGCTTAAGAGGGCAGTCAGGATGGCAAAATGAGGGTAGGAGATGGATTTGGTAGGCAGTGTTAATAAATAATGCTAGAAGGTACTTCCACTGTATGAACAGTAAAAGAGAGAGACTAAGTCCTGAAAGGTATCTCTCTAAAATATCTGATAAGTTTCTTTAAACGTAAACAACAGGAATTCTGCAGATGCTGGAAATTCAAGCAACATACATCAAAGTTGCTGGTGAACGCAGCAGGCCAAGCAGCATCTATAGGAAGAGGCGCAGTCGATGTTTCAGGCCGAGACCCTTCGTCAGGACTTCGTCTGCGCCTCTTCCTATAGATGCTGCTTGGCCTGCTGCGTTCACCAGCAACTTTGATGTATGTTGCTTGATAAGTTTCTTCATCTGTTAGGGCATAGTTGGGCAGTGTTGTGCTCTTTGTGTGGGATGTGGGGATTCTCCAGACTCCCAGATAACCACATTGGCACTATGTGCACAGAGCTGCAGCTCCTTTGAGAATGTATTAAGGAACTGGAGTTGCAACTCGATGCCCTTCAGCTCATACAGGAAAATGAGGAGCTGATAGATAGGAGCTACAAAAAGATAGCCACTCCTAGGTTGCAGGAGGCAGCTACCTGGGTGACTGTCTGGAGAGAGAGAGGAAATGGGCGGCCCGTGTGGAAGAGCTTTGTGGCCATTTCCCTCAATAACATATACCAATTTGGATACTGTTGTGGGGGGTGGGTGGAGTGGTAGAAAACAGGGCACGAGCACTGAATCTGGCACGAAAGCTCAGAAAGGAAGGGGAGAGAAGAGGACTGCAATAGTGATGTGGGATTCCATCGTTGGAGAAGCAAACACGAGATTCTGTGGGCGCAATACAGATGCCCGAATAGTATGTTGCCTCTCAGGTATCAGGATCAAGGATGCCAGGGATTGGGTTCACCGCATTCTAAAGGGGAAGATCAGCAACCAGAAGTCATGGTACATATTGGCACCAATGGCATAGGTAGGAAAAAAGCAGGAGGTGCTGAAGAGAGTTTAAGAAGCTAGGTAGAAAGCTGAACCTCCAGAGATGTAATCTCTGGATTGCTGCCTGTGCCACACACCGGTGTAGTTAAGAATAGGATGACTTGGCAGATGAATTGCTTGGCTAAGCACTGGTGCAGGGGGCAGAATTTCAGATTTCTGGATCATTGGGATCTCTTATGGGGAAGGTGTGACCTGTACAAGTGGTCTTGCGGAGGTCACATGACGTAATTTTCCTGCCGGTGAGGTCACATGATGACCTGTTTTCAACAGGTATATAAAAGAGACTCCTGATGTGACGTCGTTGGGATTTTCAGTTTAGTTTTGTGTTAGATGCTCTGTCTTTGCTGCGTATTCGGCTGATGACGCAATTTCGTTTTAAAGTGGAGTTCTACTTTCTATTATAAGTAGTATTGGAGAGTGAAGACCTTACCAAAATTCAGGAATTTGCCGAGTCGAGTAAAGTTGGTGTCATTCGGCAGTTTTGTAGAGGATCGACCTTATTGCTTCTTCGGTCAAGAGATAGTGACCAGTGCCTGAGATAACTCCTGCCAAAAGAGCAAAGAAGTTCGTGCAAGGTTCGCTCGCCAGGAAAAGGGTCAGTTCCTTTTAAGCCATTTATTTCCGTCATTGTGAATCCTGCGGACAAGGCAGGTTCCGGCTGGGATCAGCAGTAACGACGCATCTTCGAGGAATTCTTTACTTCAGGAAAGTTTCTCCTAATTGACTCCATAAGTCTCTTGGACTTTCGAATTTACCATTCTAAGAACTGTGGTCGCATTTACCCTTTTAAGAACTGTTCCAGAGTTGAGGTATAGCAGTTAACTTCCGGTTAAGTTAGTCGTTTAAATACATTTCGCTAATTTTGAGCAAAGTTTAATAAATGTTTGTTTGTTTTTATAAAACCTGACTCAATTCTATATTCATTGTTGCCGGTCAAGTGACAGTTCGGAAACAGTTATTACCCTTCAAATATTAGACTTTGAACCAAAAGGGATAACTTAATTCAACATCACCTACCCCATCACTGGACTGTTATGACAACCTATGGACTTACCATCTCATATCATAGAAAAGTACAGTTTCCCCTCATGTTCTCCTTAAACTTTTCACCTTTCACCCTTAAGCCATGACCTCTAGTTGTAGCCCCACCCAACCTCAGTGGAAAAAGCCTGTATGTATTTACCCCATCTATACCCTTCATAATTTTGTATCCTCTTATCAAATGTCCTCTCAATCTTCACTGTTCCAAGGAATCAAACCCTAACCTATTCCATCTTTTGTTATAACTCAGGTCCTCCAAACCTGGCAATGTACTTGTAAATTCTGTGTACCGTTTCAACGTTATTTATATCTTTCCTGTAGGTAGGTGACCAAAATTGCACACAATACTCCAAATTAGGCCTGACAAATGTTTTACACAACTTAAATATCCCTTCTCCTGTATTCAATACTTTGATTTATGAAGGTCAATTTTGCTAAAAGCTTTCTTTACTACCCTATCAACCTGTGATACCACTTTCAATTAAGTATGGCCCTGTATTCCAGATCCCTTTGTTCAACCACACTCCTCAGTATCCTACTGATAACTGTGTAAGACCTGTCCTGGTTGGTCTTACCAAAGTGCAACACCTCACACTTGTTTCATTAAATTCCATCTGCTATTTTTCATCTCATTTTTCCAGCTGGTCCAGAACCCGATGCTTGGTAGTCTTCCTTGTTGTCCACTACACTCCCAGTCTTGGTGTCATCTGAAAACTTGCTGATCCTGTTAACCACATTATCATCCAGATCGTTGTTATAGATGACCAACAACAATGGATCCAGCACCAATCCCTGCCACAATCCACATGTCACAGGCCTCCAAACAGAAAGGCAACCATCTACTATCACTCTCTAGTTTCTTGCAGAAAGCAAAGTCTAATCTAATTAATTGCTTCATCTTAAATGCCGAGCAACTGAACCTTCGTGACCAACCTCCCATGCGAGACCTCGTCAAAGGCCTTATTAAAGTCCATGTAGACAATATCCATTGTCTCGCCTTCATCAACTTTCCTGGTAATTTCTTCAAAAAACTCTAAGATTGATTAGACATGACCTACCATACATAAAGCCATGCTATCTAGGACAGCCAATTTGTTCTGCTGTTTAAGAAAGGCTTGGAAAATAAACCAGGAATTTATAGGTGGTAAGCCTGACATCAGTTGTGGGTAAGTTATTGGCAGGTATTGTAAGGGACCAAATATTTATTTGAATAAACTTGGACTGATTAAGGATAGTCAGCATGGCTTCATGTATGGTAGGTCACGTCTAACCAATCTAACAGAGTTTTTCAAAGAAATTACCATGGAAGTTGATGAAAGCAAGGCAGTGGATGCTGTCTACATGGACTTTAGCAAGGCCTTTGACAAGGTCCCTCATGAGAGGTTGGTCACCTGTCACTAATGATTGTTTAAATATCTCTACTAAGGCACCAGCAATTTCTGCACTTGCTGAGGGAACACCTTGTCAGGGCCTAGAGATTTATCCACACTAATTTGCTTCAAGACTTCAAGCACCTCCTCTTCTGTAATCTGTACAGAGTCCATGAAGTTGATGCCACTTTGCCTCACTTCTATAAACTCAGTGTCCATATCCTGAGTAAATACAGATACAAAAACAAATGCATTTAATGTTTTCCCCCATTTCTTCTGGAGTCATGCATTCTGATCCTCCACTTTTGAGGGTGTCCCACTTACCAAGTACACCCTTGCCAGAAAACACTCTGTCCCAACCCAGACTTGCCAGATCATTTCAGATACCATCAAAATTGGCCTTTCTCCAATTTAGAATCTCAACCCATGGACCAGACCCATCATTTCACATTTTTACTTTGCATCTAGTGATCACAAAGCAATTAGTTTCAAAGTTCCCCTACATAAACTTCTGACAACTGCCCTGTCCTTCAGGTAAAACCTTGCCTGACAAACCTGTTGGAATTCTTTAAGCAGATTACAAGTAGGATAGATAAAGGGAATGTTGTGGATGTTGAATATTTGGACTGTCAGAAAGCCTTTGACAAGCTGCCATACATGAGACTGCTTACCAAGTTAAGAGCCCATGGTATTACAGGAAAGTCATTGGTACAGTTAGAGTATTGGCTGATTGGTAGGAAACAGTGACTGGGAATAAAAGGATCCTTTTAAGGTTGGCTGCCAGTGGCTAGGGGTGTTCCACAGGGGCTAGTGTTGGGACTATTTCTTTTATGCTGTTCATCATTGACTCAGATGAGGCACAGGTAGTGTTGAAGAAATAGGCAGGCTGCAGAAGGACTTAGACAGATCAGGAGAATAGGTAAGAAGTGACAAATAAAATACAATGTTGGAAAATGCATGGTCATGCACTTCGGTAGTAGAAATAAACCTGCTGATCATTTTCTAAATGAGGAGAAAATCCAAAAATCTGAGAGGCAAAAGGACTTGGGATTCCTTGTGCAGAACACCCTAAAGTTTATATGTTGGACCCAGAGGTTGGTAGTTTAGGACAAGGGGAACCCTACCTCATATGCCATGATGCTGAACTCTTCTTTCGCCAGCTCCGTCTTCGAGCCCACTTCTTCGGCAAGGACTCTCCCACCCCCACCGATGACCCCTTCTCCCGTCTTCAACCCTCCTCCTCTTCATGGACACCCCGCTCTGGTCTTCTGCCTGCTCTGGATCTCTTTATTGCTAACTGCCGATGGGACATCAACCGTTTCGACTTCACCACACCTTGTTCCCACTCCAACCTCACTCCTTCTGAACCCTCTGCACTAATCCTAACCTTACTATAAAACCAGCCGATAAGGGGGGTTGCTGTTGTAGTCTGGCGTACTGACCTCTACCTTGCCGAGGCACAGCATCAACTCGCGGATACCTCCTCTTATTTACCCCTCGATCATGACCCCACTAAGGAGCACCAGGCCATTGTCTCCCACACCATCACCAACTTTATCCACACAGGGGATCTCCCATCCACTGCTACCAACCTTATAGTTCCCACACCCCGCACGTCCCGTTTCTACCTCCTACCCAAGATCCACAAACCTGCCTGCCCAGGTAGACCCATTGTCTCAGCTTGCTCCTGCCCCACTGTACTTACTTCTGCATACCTCGACACTGTTTTATCCCCCCTTGTTCAATCCCTTCCCACCTATGTTCGTGACACTTCTCACGTTCTGAATCTTTTCAATGATTTTAAGTTCCCTGGCCCCCACTGCTTTATTTTCACCATGGATGTCCAGTCCCTATATACCTCCATCCCCCACCAGGAAGATCTCAAAGCTCTCCACTTCTTTTTGGATTCCAGACCTAACTAGTTCCCCTCTACCACCACTCTCCTTCGTCTAGGGGAATTAGTCCTTACTCTTAACAATTTCTCCTTTGGCTCCTCCCACTTCCTCCAAACTAAAGGTGTAGCAATGGGCACCTGTATAGGTCCCAGCTATGCCTGCCTTTTTGTTGGCTTTGTGGAACAATCCATGTTCCAAACCTATACTGGTATCTGTCCCCCTCTTTTCCTTCGCTACATCGACGACTGCATTGGCGCTGCTTCCTGCACGCATGCTGAGCTCGTTGACTTCATTAAATTTGCCTCCAACTTTCACCCTGCCCTCGAGTTTACCTGGTCCATTTCCAACACCTCCCTCCCCTTTCTTGATCTTTCTGTCTCTATCTCTGGAGACAGCTTATGTACTGATGTCTACTATAAGCCTACGGACTCTCACAGCTACCTGGACTATTCCTCTTCCCATCCTGTCTCTTGCAAAAATGCTATCCCCTTCTCGCAATTCCTTCGTCTCCACCGCATCTGCTCTCAGGATGAGGCTTTTCATTCCAGGATGGAGAGGTCTTCCTTTTTTAGAGAAAGGGGCTTCCCTTCCTCCACCATCAACTCTGCCCTCAAACGCATCTCTCCTATTTCACGTACATCTGCTCTCACCCCATCTTCCCACCACCCCATTAGGAATAGGGTTCCCCTTATCCTCACCTACCACCCCACCAGCCTCTGGGTCCAACATATTATTCTCCGTAACTTCCGCCACCTCCAACGGGATCCCACCACTAAGCATATCTTTCACCCCCGTCCCCGCTTTCCGCAGGGATAGCTCCCTACACGACTCCCTTGTCCATTCGTCCCCCCCAATTCCTTCCCCACCGATCTCCATCCCTTATTTATTTATTTTATATATATTTTTTCCCCTTTTTTCTCCCTCTGTCCCTCTCACTATAACTCCTTGCCTGCTCTTCACCCTCTGGGCTCCCCTCCCCCCTTCTATCTCCCCAGGCTTCCCATCCTATGATCCTCTCCCTTCTCCAGCTCTTAGATCCATACCTCTCCTCCTATCTTCTCCCATCATTTCGGAACTCGCCCTCCCCCTTTCAAATCTCTTACTATCTTCTCTTTCAGTTAGTCCTGACAAAGGGTCTCAGCCTGAAACGTCGACTGTACCTCTTCCTATAGATGCTGCCTGGCCTGCTGCGTTCACCAGCATTTTTTGTGAGTGTTGCTTGAATTTCCAGCATCTGCAGATTTCCTCGTGTCTGCGTAAGAAAGTTAACGCTCTTTTTGAGGATGTTGGTCTAATTGATATATGGAGGGACCTTTTCCCCGACAGAAGGGATTACACTCATTATTCTGACCCCATTCCGTATATACAAGAACAGACTATTTCATAACATTTGGAAAAGATAAGAGACAAAATAATCACCTGTGGAATTGGGACAATAGATATAAGTGACCATGCGCCCATATATTTATCTGTTGATTTTGACCTATAACTAAAGAATACTATTTGGAAACTAAATTCAAGTCTACTCAATGATCCCTATTTTAAGGAACAAATTAAAAAAGAAATTGGTCTTTACTTAGAATTCAATGATAGTAGCCGGCTGGTGGTGCAGCGAGATCAGCGCCAAACTCCGGAGCGAAGGTTCCCGAGTTCGAATCCAGGTCGGGCCACCCCCGAGCACCCTTTCCATCCGTGTCGGGTTGAGTGTCGAGCTAGCCACTCAGCCTCGTAAAAGAGACAAGGATCGAGTCAGGAACGTTCATAACGTGACCCGGTTAATCCTGACACCACGTGCCAGACAAGAATGGCTGAATGTCCGGTACAACACGCTTAAAAAAAACCCTCCCATTCTATGGGACACTCTGAAGGCTGTCTTAAGAGGGAAAATTATAGCGATACCTTCATATAAGAAAAAAATAAGGAATAAAACATTAGAGGAATTACAAAATAAGCTGAAGGAACCAGAAAAAGAATTGAGTTTGGCACAGGATACACTAGAGGAAATTTTAAAAAATTAGGTATGAAATTAATAGTTTGGATACACAAGAAATCAGAAAATTTAATGCTTCTGAAACAGAGACACTATGAAAGTAGATCTAAATCTATGAAAATACTGGCTTGGAAACTGAAAAAAAATAGCAGAAAATACAATTCATAGCATTTGGGATCCAAGAACAAAAGTGATTAAAAAAATAAGCTAAGTGAAATTCAAGAAGCTTTTGAAATGTTTTACAAAACTCTATATTCCAAAGTTCCAGGGGGAAGTATAACCCAAATTGACACCTTCCTGAATTCTTTAGAGTTACCCACTTTAAGCAAAGAACAAAATAGAACGATGACTGCTGACATAACTGAAGCTGAACTAAAAACTGCAATTAGTGGGCTTAAGTTAAGCAAGTCACCAGGATCAGATGGATATACGGCAGAGTGGTATGAAGAGTTTAGAAGTGAGTTAATTCCTGTTTTACTCCCCACACTGAACTGGGTCCTAAGAAAGGCTCAAATGCCACCCAGCTGGAAGGAGGCGATAATCTCAGCTACACCGAGCGAAGGCAAGGATAAATGGAATGTGGGTCATTTCGACCAATATCTGTTCTTAATGTGGATTATAGAATATTTACTTCCATTATGGCCAAACAATTAGAAGAGTTTCTACCCACACTGATACATAATGATCAGACGGGTTTTATACAACAACGCCAAACACAAGACAATATACGAAGGACACTTCACATTATGGATCATACACAAAAAAATGAAATTGAAGCAATAGTGATAAGCGTGGATGCTGAAAAGACATCTGATTTGGTTAATTGGAATTTTCTTTACAGAGTTTTACATAGATTTGGTCTACATCACACAATTATTAAAACTATACAGGCACTATACGACAATCCTACTGCCAGGATTAAAATCAATGGATATTTATCTAATAGTTTTACCCTAGAAATGGGCATGAGACAGGGTTGTGCATGGTCACCGCTACTCTTCGCATTATATCTGGAACTATTAGTTCAACACGTCAGACAAAATGATGATATCAGGGGAATTACTATTAAAGGGACAGAGCATAAATTGGCCTGTTATGCGGATGACATTTTGATCTATCTAGGGTAACCAACATACTCCTTACCTAAATTGATGCAATCCATTGAACAATATGGCCAATTATCAGAATACAAGATCAACTTAGATCAAACCCAACTACTTTCATATAACTATAGCCCACCAAGAGAAATGGAAAGTAGATATCCTTGGGCATGGCAAACAGAGTCCGTCAAATATTTGGGCATCACTATGCCAAAAGATTTGGCAAAATAACCAGAATGCAATTATCAGCCTATATATAAAAAAATTAAGGAAGATATAACAAGATGGAACCTAATTCCTTTTCTTGGTCTCAGTTCAAGGATTGAATCTATAAAAATGAATATATTGCCCAGACTACTATATCTCTTTCAGACCCTACCAATAGAGATTAACCAAAATCAATTCAATGAATGGAACAAGATGCTATCAAGATATATATGGCAAGGTAAAAGACCTAGAATTTGTCTCAAAACTTTGCAATTAGCAAAGGAAAGGGGGGATGGGGTCTACCTTCTCTTAGAGATTATTATTTTGCAGCACAGTTGAGAGCCATGATATGCTGGTGCAACCCATCATATGACGCTCAATGGAAAAACATTGAGGAGAGGATACTTTCCATCCCCATACAGGCAATTTTGGCTGATAACAACCTACAAAATTACATAAATAATATTGACAACCCATGGGTGCAATGGACTTTTAAAATATGGGAAACTATTATAAAAGAATATAAACTAGAGAGAGACATTGCAATTCTTAAATGGTGTGCATATGACTCGGATTTTACGCCGAATAAGCTGGATGCTAGATTTAAGGACTGGACAGTGTTACGAGAATACACATAAAATTAAGATGTTGGCTGGCCTGGGCTAGCATCAGTGGCATCAGCAGTTGGTCTGCCACCTGCCCTCAGGGGAAGGAGAGATAAGGAACAATGGAGCAGCGTCTGGAGATGTGTAATGAAAGGGATGTGGGAGGAAGAGCTGTCTGGAGCGGCTCCCCCCTTTGAACCCTGAACTGTTTGAAGTGATGGACAGGCGATACCCCAGCAGGGGGATAAAAAGGGACAGGTTCGCTAAGACAGACACACACGCCACCCGAGGTAACGAGACCCTGGAAGCGGTGTGCTTCTCATGAGTGGGTGAGAAGTCCCAGACAACGACAAGGGTGGAAAGGTACGATCAGCGGGAACCCGGTGTGTGTCCGCCCTTGCCTGGGTGCCGGGTTCACTGCAGAGGATCGACCGCATCTGGAGGAGGGGTCACAGTCGGTGACCTCAGGTGACATCACCAAGGACCTGCCCAAAAGCTGGTTGTGAGCCATCCCGCTGGTCTGTGAGTGAAGCAGTGTGCTGAATGATGAGTTGTTCCTATTCTGTGTCTCTCTTCCCCCACCTTGTCCATCGCCATGGCAACGATTACTGCGAACTGAACTTTGAGTCATTTTGAAATTGGTCATTTACCCCTAGACAACGATAGAGCTTGATTGATGCTGTTATCTTAATTCTGTGCACATGTGTGGTTATCATTGTTGAATTGTTGCATTTATTATCCTTTCGATTACTGTGTTGCTTGTTTCTTTAATAAAACTTTCTTAGTTCTAGTACTCCAGACTCCAACTGAGTGATCCATTTCTGCTGGTTTGGCAACCCAGTTACGGGGTACGTAACAACAGCTAAAGGAATAACAGCTATTTGCAATATAATGAAAGGAGGAACACTGTTCAGTTTTGAAATGCTCAAAGAGAAACACTTATTAGAAAAACAAAACTTTTACTGGTATTTACAGATGTGACAGTATGTTAATAGGATGGTTAAAAATGTAACCAAGGCAAGTACATGTCTGATAGAGCTATTTAGAAAAGCATATAATTCAGACAACAGTAGTAGAATAATTTCAAGTGTTTATAAGGGTTTGTCAAATCTTAAAACACATTCGACTTCATACATTAAAACAAAATGGGAGAAGGAGGAGGGATAATAATATCTGAGGAAGACTGGACAATAATTTGGAGGTATCAATGGAAGTGTACCAGTTCACAGAAATGGAGTGAGTTCAGGTGGAAAAACTTGACAAGATATTTTATTACACCCTCTCAGAAATCCCATTATGATAGTAACATCCCTGCTTGCTGGAGAAATTGTGGAAATCAAAATGCAAACCACTATTATATTTTCTGGGATTGCCCCATTATCAAAGACCATTGGAGTGGGATACATAATGCCCTACAAGACATCTTTAAATGTGAAATACCCTTAGAGAGTAAGACCATATATTTTGCGTATATACTTCAAGAATGGTTGAAAAGAGATAAATATTTAATGAATGAATATTTAATAAATATGGCCATTGTGGCTAAAGGGATCAGGGGGTATGGAGGGACGGCTGGTACAGGGTTCTGAGTTGGATGATCAGCCATGATCATACTGAATGGCGGTGCAGGCTCAAAGGGCCGAATGGCCTACTCCTGCACCTATTTTCTATGTTTCTATGAATGTACTGCTGGCGGCTAGTAAAAAGACCCTTACCAGGAAATGGTTATCACAGGAGAGCCCAACTTTAAATGCATGGATGAAAATTACAATGGACATTTACAAAATGGAGAAGATAACAGCATTTGTTAATCATAAGTTGGAACAATTTGATTCATACTGGGAAAAATGGTTTAACTGCATAACACCTCACAGGCCTGATTTTATTCTCACAAGTCAATGAATATGTTGTAAAAAAAAAATCACTCCCTACTTTGTACATAGTTTTCTTCTTCAGATTGTTCTTTCTTTCCTCTCCTTTCCATAAGTGTATACCTCAGATAAGTATTATGTGGAGATTTGTGACAAATGATTATATGATATATATGTACAGTATCTGAAATACATCTTATGCAAATGTTTGATGATAAAATTCAATAAAAAATAAATTACAAAAAAAAGGGTTATCATACAAGGATCGTTTGATGGCTTCGGGTCTGTACTTACTAGAATTTAGAAGGATGAGGGGGGGATCTCGTTGAAACCTTTCGAAGGTTGAAAAGCCTAGACAGAGTAGGTGTGCAAAGGATGTTTACCATGGTGGGGCAGTCTACAACAAGAGGACCATGGTGGGGTAGTCTACAACAAAAGGACACAGCCTCAGGAGAGAGAGGCGTCCATTTAAAAGAGATGCGGAGAAATTTCTTTTGCCAAAGGGTGGTGAATTTATTGAATTCGTTACCACAGGAAGCTGTGAAGGCCAGGTGATTGAGTGTATTAGAAACATAAAAACATAGAAAAACCTACAGCACAAAACAGGCCCTTCAGCCCACAAAGCTGTGCCGAACATGTCCTCACCTTAGAACTACCTAGGCCCAAAAACCTCTATTTTTCTAAGCTCCATGTAGCCATCCAGGAGTCTCTTAAAAGACCTATCATTTCTGCCTCCACCACGGCTGCCGGCAGCCCATTCCACACACTCACCACTCTCTGCAGAGAAAACTTACCCTGATATCTCCTCTGTACCTACTTCCAAGCACCTTAAAACTATGCCCTCTCATGCTAGACATTTCAGCCCAGGGAAAAAGCCTCTGACTATCAACACGATCAATGTCTCTCAATATCTTGTACACCTCTATCAGGTCACCTCTCATCCTCTGTTGCTCTAAGGAGAAAAGGTCGAGTTAATTCAACCTATTTTCATAAGACATGCTCCCCAATTCAGGCAACATCCTTGTAAATCTCCTCTGCATCCTTTCTATGGTTTCCACGTCCTTCCTGTAGTGAGGACTAAAATTGAGCATACTGTACTCCAAGTGGGCTCTGACCAGGGTCCTATATAGCTACAACATTACCTCTCGGCTCTTAAACTCAATCCCACGATTGATGAAGGCAATGCACCGTATGCCTTCTTAACCACAGAGTCAACCTGCATAGCAGCTTTGAGTGTCCTAAGGACTCAGACCCCATGATCCCTCTGATTCTCCACACTGTCAAGAGTCTTGCCATTAATGCTATATTCTGCCATCATATTTGACCTACCAAGATGAACAACCTCACACTTATCCAGGTTGAACTCCATCTGCCACTTCTCAGCCCAGTTTTGCATCCTCTGACAGCCCTCCACACTATCCACAACACCCCCAACCTTTGTGACATCAGCAAATTTACTAACTCATCCCTCCACTTCCTCATCCAGGACATTTATAAAAATCACTAAGAGTAGGGGTCCCAGAACAGATCCCTGAGGCACACCACTGGTCACCGACCTCCATGCAGAATATGACCCGTCTACAACCACTCTTTGCCTTCTTTAAGGCAGAGATTGTTCGGTTCTTGATTGCACATGGCACGAAGGTCGGGGAGAAGGCTGAGGAGTGGGGCTGAGGAGGAGAGAAAAGGGTCAGCCATTATTCAATGGCGGAGCAGATTTGACTGGCCAAGTAGCCTAATTCTGCTCCTATGTATTATGATCTTATGTTTTCATTTCCTAATTGCAGATCAAGTATCGCACACTTACTCAATGGGACTTCTATGTACTGTAAAAAGGGTGGATAGGATAGAGTTAATCAAATGCGTTCCAGAAATTAATCCATGCCCTGAGCTCATCTAACTTTCCTATGATAGTTAATGCATTGAAATAATTGCAGCTCAGGACATTATTTGCACCATGCTCAACCTTTTGATTCCTGTCTGCGGTAATTTGTCTCCACTATCTGCCCTGGTACTCTGGTTCCCATCCCTATGCAACTCTAGTTTAAATCCCCTCACCTCAGTTCAGCACTAGCAAACCTTCCTGCTGGTCCTCTTCTAGATCAGGTGCAAACTGTCCTTTCTGTACAGGTCCCATCTTCCCTGGAAGAGAGCCCAATGATCCAAAAACCTTGTGCCCTCCCTCCTAACCAACTCCTTAGCCACAAGTTAAGCTGTATAATCTTCCTATTTCTGGCCTTACTAGTACGTGACACAGCTAGCATCCCGAGATCACAACCTTGGCAGTTCTGCCCTTAAATTGGCACCTAATTCCCTGAACTCCCTATGCAGAACCTCATCACTTGTCCTACCCATGTCATTGGTACCTTCATGGATCACAATCTCCAGCTGTTCACCCTCCCACTTAAGAATGTTGAGGACTCGTTCCAAGATATCCCAGACCCTGGTACCCAGGAGACAATATACCATCTGGGAATCTCATTTGTGTTCACAGAACCTCCTTTCTGTTCCCCTAACAAATTCCCCATCACCATATCTTGGCTCTCCTCCCGCCCCCCTTCCGAGTCACAGAACTGGACTCAGTGCTGGAAACCTGACTGCTGTGACTTTCCTCTGCTAGGAAATATTTTTCAAAAGTATGGCATGTTCTGCCGGAAACATCAACTGTACTCTTTCCCTAGATGCTGCCTGGACTGCTGAGTTCTTCCAACATTTTGTGTGTGTAGCTTGAATTTTCAACACCTGCAGATTTGCTCTTGTTTTCAACAGTATCCAAAGTGGCATACCTGTTGTTGAGGGGAATGGCCACAAGGATGATCTGTACTGATAGTTTAACCCCTTTCATCTTACTGACTGTCACCCAGTCTCCAGTGTCCTGCATCTTGAGTATAACTATCTCACTTTATGTCCTCGACCATAAGACATAGGAGCAGAATTGGGCCATTCACCCCATCAGGTCTGCTCCACCATTCCATCATGGCCGATCCCAGATCCCACTCAACTCCATACACCTGCATTCTCACCATGTCCTTTGATGCCCTAGCCAACCAAGAAAATATCAACATCTGCCTTCAATAAACCCACGGACTTGGCCTCCACCACAGTCTGTGTCAGAGCATTCCACAGATTCACTACTCTCTGACTAAAATAAATTCCTCCTTACCTCTTGTAACCCTCAGGTTCAGCTAATGGATTAACCTAGGGGAAGACAGCCTCCGGCCCGGCCAAACTTGAGAAATCTTGTTTGGGTGGATGCTGCATGATGTGTTCCCCGTTACAAATCAGTACCACAAAATAACAAACAGTACACAATATGCAATTAAACAATCAAGCTTTATAATTCTTAATTTAACTATATGGTTGGTAAAGAAACGAGAAAGAAAAGGGCCCATTTACATGAAACAGTCTGGAGCTCACTGCTCCCCATTGACCTCCTCCAAGCGTCACGGACCCTCTCTCCAAGTCCACTCCATCAGCAGACTACCAACTCTCCCCACTCGCCTCTTCTCACCATCCTTCGCTGACAATCGACTGCGAAATCCCTTCTCCCAAAAGAAAGAAACAACATGCCCCTCACTGGATAGCGCACATCCCAAAGCCCCCATTATCTCTAGTCATAACCCAAATATTACTGCTACAGAGAAACCATTACATTAGCAGCGAAACCTTACAGCGTGTAACACTCTCCCCCCACCAAATTTAGTCATGTCTTCATGACATTGAGATAATTTGCCAACTCTTCCTACAAAACACAAAGTCCAATCCAGGTGCACAAGACAGTGACCTAGCTCCCCAAAACTGTAGGGGTCACACTCTGTCCCTCTGGTGCTATATAGGTCAGCCTATCCAGTGGTCTCCTAATTCTCTGAGACCCCCTCACCTAACTCTTTAGGTTCAGACACTACTGGGGTACTTCCAGTCTACCTGGTGAGGCCTCCCCTGACCTTTCACTTGTTCCCACTTGCAACTCAGACCCCTCTGTCCCATGGTCAAGCCCCACTTCATCATTTCCAGGGTCCCACTGCAACCCAGGCTGTCCACAGACAGGCCCCCACCCCACTTCACCTGATTCAGCAGGAGAAAACTGGAAGTCTCTTCCTCAAACAATAGGGAGTGAGCAAAAGGCAGCATATACCACACATCCAGGTGCTCATGCTCCGAATCAGTATCCCTCTCAGGGGTGGGGGCCGGCTTAACCTCTCCTGCTGTTGGCCCTGCAGTTGCCCGGCGTTTCCACTGAGTCCTCTTACTAGGTGTAGGCTCTGGGTCTACCTGCACCTCATGTCCCAGGGGCAGCAAGTGGTTCTGATGGAGGATCTTGACAGGCCCATTCCCATCCTCTGGTTTCACCCAGAAAACTGGTAGGTTTGGCATCTGACTCTCCACCATATCGGGTGTGTGAAACATAGCCGTCAGCTGACTTATGTTTCCCAGGTAGCCCCAATTTCCTTATGAGGATTCTGTCTCCCGGCAGAAGTTGGGAGAACCTCACCTTTTGATCGTACCTCCTCTCACTCCCTTGATTCTGTTTGGCAGCCACGACCCCAGCTAATTCATAAGCCCTTTTCAGCTCTCTTCTCATATAAGACACATACTTCACATAAGTCTTCGGTGGTAAGTCGCCCTCGTCAGTCCCAAAACAAAGGTCAATGGGTAACCTTGCCTTGCGCGCAGACATCAGATAGTACAGTGAGTACCCAGTAGGCTTATTTTGGGTACAGTTGTAACTGTGAACCAGATGTCCAATATGTTGAATTCACCTGCTCTTCTTGCTGATCTCCAGGGTCCCGAGAATGTCTAGCAAGGTCCAGTTAAACCTCTCTGGCTGGGGATCACCCTGTCCTCGACTTCTCGACTCCAAACATGCCCAGTAACTCATGGATGAGTCTGCTCTCGAAATCCCATCCCTGATCACTGTGTGCCGCCTGGGGAGGCCATAATAAATGAAATACTTCTCCCATAACACTTTGGCTACAGTAGACAATGCCTGGTCCTTGGTAGGAAAAGCCTGAGCATATCTGGTGTAGTGGTCCATGATGAATAAGACATTCACTGTTTTGCTGGCATCGGGTTCTGTTGACAGGAAATCCATACACACCATGTCCAGAGGCCCCGCATTCTGCAATTGGAACTAGGGAGCTGCCCACATAGGAAGCGTCTTCTGCCGTATGCATCGAATGTGCAACTTGCAATATTCTTCAATCTCCGACTTCATTTGGGGCCAGTAATCAGTCTCTGAGCAATCCATAGGTCTTTTCCACCCCCAAGTGTCCAGAATCTCAGTTTCAAAGGGATGTCCCTGCATTCTTCTAAATTTCAGTGAATACTGGCCCAAAGCTGCCAAACAGTCCCCACATGTTAACCCCTTCATTCCAGGAATCATCACTGTGAACCTCCTCTGGACTCTCTCCAATGACCACACATTTTTTTCTGAGATACGTGGCCCAAAACTGTTGACAATACTCCAAGTGCGGCCTAACTAGTGTCTCAGCATTATCTCCTTGTTTTTATATTCTCTTCCCCTTGAAATAAATGTCAACATTGTATTTGCCTTCTTTACCACAGATTCACCTGTAAATTAACCTTCTGAGAGTCTTGCATGAGGACTCCCAAGTCCCCCTGCACCTCGGATGTTTGAACCTTCTCCCCATTTAGATAACAGTCCGCACTATTATTCCTTTTACTAAAATGCATTATCTTACATTTCCCAACACTCTATTCCATCTGCCACTTTTTTTGCCCATTCTTCCAATTTGTCCAAGTCCTGCTGCAATCACATTGTTTCCTCAGCACCACCATCAATTCCATTATCTAAAATTCTGACAAATGTGAAAAGTAACGGCCCCAATACTGACCCCTCAGAACACCACTAATCACTGGCAGCCACCAAGAAATGTCCCCCTTTATTCCCACTCACGGTCTCTTGCCTATCAGCCATTCCTCTATCCATGCCAGTTTCCTTCCTGTAACGCCATAGGATTTTATTTTGTTAAGCAGCCTCATGTGTGGCACAGGTGCCCCTCAGGGCTGTGTCCTAAGCCCCCTCCTTTACTCTCTGTATACCCATGACTGTGTCACCACCCACAGCTCCAATCTGCTAATTAAATTAGCTGATGATACTACACTGATTGGCCTTATCTCAAACAATAACAAAGTGACTTACAGGAAAGAAGTCATCACCCTGGCACAGTGGTGTCAAGGAAACAACCTCTCCCTCAATGACACAAAAACAAAGGAGCTGGTTGTGGACTACGGGAGGAGTGGAGACAGGCTAGCCCCTATTGACACCAATGGATCTGGGGTTGAGAGGGTGAACAGCTTTAAGTTCTTTGGCATACATATCACCGAGGATCTCACGTGGTCTGTACGTACCGGCTATGTGCTGGAAACGGCACAACAGCACCTCTTTCACCTCAGACGGTTGAAGAAGTTTGGTACAGGCCCCAAATTCTAAGAAATTTCTACAGCACAACTGACAGCATCCTGCCTGACTGTATCACTACTTAGTATGGGAACTGTACTTCCCTCAATCACAGGACTCTGTGGATGTGAACTTCCCACTATTCAGGACATTTACAAAGACAGGTGTGTAAAAAGGGCCCAAAAGATTATTGGGGACCTAAGTCACCCCAAACACAAATTGTTCCAGCTGATACCATCTGGGAAATGGTACCACAGCATAAAAAGCCAGGACCAACAGGCTCCGGGACAGCTTCTTCCACCAGGCCATCACTGATCAATTCATGCTGATTCTACTGTATATCTATGTTATATTGACTGTCCTATTGTACATACTATAGACACCATAGAAAAACTACAGCACAGAAACAGGCCTTTTGGCCCTTCTTGGCTGTGCCGAACCATTTTCTGCCTAGTCCCACTGACCTGCACATGGACCATATCCCTCCATACACCTCCCATCCATGTATCTGTCCAATTTATTCTTAAATGTTAAAAAAGAACCCGCATTTATCACCTCGTCTGGCAGCTCATTCCATACTCCTACCACTCTCTATGTGAAGAAGCCCCTGCTAATGTTCCCTTTAAACTTTTCCCCCCTCACCCTTAACCCATGTCCTCCTGTTTTTTTCTCCCCTTGCCTCAGTGGAAAAAGCCTGCTTGCATTCACTCTACCTATACCCATCATAATTTCATATACCTCTATCAAATCTCCCCTCATTCTTCTACGCTCCAGGGAATAAAGTTCTAATCTATTCAACCTTTCTCTGTAACTGAGTTTCTCAAGTCCCGGCAACATCCTTGTAAACCTTTTCTGCACTCCTTCAACCTTATTTATATCCTTCCTGTAATTTGGTGACCAAAACTGAACACAATACTCCAGATTCGGCTTCACCAATGATACAACCTCATCATAACATTCCACCTCTTATACTCAATATTTTGATTAATAAAGGCCAATGTACCAAAAGCTCTCTTTACGACCCTATCTACCTGTGACGCCACTTTTAGGAAATTTTGTATCTGTATTCCCAGATCCCTCTGTTCCACTGCACTTCTCAGTGCCTTACCATTAACCCTGTATGTTCTACGTTGGTTTGTCCTTCCAACATGCAATACCTCACACTTGTCTGTATTAAACTCCATCTGCCATTTTTCAGCCCATTTTTCCAGCTGGTCCAAGTCCCTCTGCAGGCTCTGAAAACCTTCCTCACTGTCTACTACACCTCCAATCTTTGTATCACCAGCAAATTTGCTGATCCAATTTACCACATTATCATCCAGATCATTGATACAGATGACAAATAACAATGGACCCAGCACTGATCCCTGTGGCACACCACTAGTCACAGGCCTCCACTCGGAGAAGCAATTCTCTCCATGTATACCTAGCGACTGAATTTTCCTAACTAACCTCCCATGCAGGACCTTGTCAAAGGCCTTACTGAAGTCCATGTAGACAATATCCACTGCCTTCCCTTCATCCACTTTCCTGGTAACCTCCTCGAAAAACTCCAATAGATTGGTCAAACATGACCTACCACGCACAAAGCCATGTTGACTCTCCCTAATAAGTCCCTGTCTATCCAAATGCTTGTAGATTCTGTCTCTTAGTACTCCCTCCAATAACTTACCTACTACCGATGTTAAATTTACCGGCCTATAATTTCCTGGATTACTTAGAAACCATAACCATAGAAACTACAGCACAGAAACAGGACTTTTGGCCCTTCTTGGCTGTGCCGAACCATTTTCTGCCTAGTCCCACTGACCTGCACACAGACCATATCCCTCCATACACCTCCCATCCATGTATCTGTCCAATTTATTCTTAAATGTTAAAAAAGAACCCGCATTTACCACCTTGTCTGGCAGCTCATTCCATACTCCCAGCACTCTCTGTGTGAAGAAGCCTCCCCTAATGTTCCCTTTAAACTTTCCCCCCCTCACCCTAAACTTATCGATCCTTTTTTAAACAACGGAACAACATGAGCCACTCTCCAATCCTCCGGCACCTCACCTGTAGACAGCGACATTTTAAATATTTCTGCCAGGGCCCCCGCAATTTCAACACTAGTCTCCTTCAAGGTCCGAGGGAACACCCTGTCAGGTCCTGGGGACTTATCCACTTTAATTTTCCTCAAGACAGCAAGCACCTCCTCCTTTTCAATCTGTACAATTTCCATGATCTCACGACTTGTTTCCCTTAATTCCATAGACTTCATGCCAGTTTCCTTAGTAAATACAGACGCAAAAAACCTATTTAAGATCTCCCCCATTTCCTTCGGTTCCGCACATAGCCGACCACTCTGATCTTCAAGAGGACCAATTTTATCCCTTACAATCCTTCTGCTCTTAATATACCTGTAAAAGCTCTTTGGATTATCCTTCACTTTGACTGCCAAGGCAACCTCATGTCTTCTTTTAGCCCTCCTGATTTCTTTCTTAAGTATTTTCTTGCAATTCTTATACTCCTCAAGCACCTTATTTAGTCCCTGTTTGCTATCCATGTTATACAACTCCCTCTTCTTCTTTATCAGACTTGCAATATCCCTTGAGAACCAAGGTTCCTTATTCCTATTCACTTTGCCTTTAATCCTGACAGGAACATACAAACTCTGCACTCTCAAAATTTCTCCTTTGAAGGCTTCCCACCTACAGATCACATCTTTGCCAGAGAACAACCTGTCCCAATCCACGCTTTTTAGATCCTTTCTCATTTCTTCAAATTTGGCCTTCTTCCCGTTCAGAACCTCAACCCTAGGACCAGATCTATCCTTGTCCATGATCAAATTGAAACTAATGGTGTTATGATCACTGGAACCAAAGTGCTCCCCTACACAGACTTCCATCGCTTGTCCTAACTCGTTTCCAAACAGGAGATCCAATATTGCATCCCCTCTAGTTGGTACCTCTATATATTGATTTAGAAAACTTTCCTGAACACATTTTACAAACTCTAAACCATCTAGACCCCTAACAGTATGGGAGTCCCAATCAATATATGGAAAATTAAAATCCCCTACCACCACAACTTTATGTTTCCTGCAGTTGCCTGCTATCTCTCTGCAGATTTGCTCTTCCAATTCTCGTTGACTATTGGGTGGTCTGTAATACAATCCCACTAATGTGGCCATACCTTTCCTGTTTCTCAGCTCCACCCATAAGGACTCAGTAGACAAGCCCTCTAATCTGTCCTGCCTGAGCACTGCTGTAATATTTTCCCTGACAAGCAATGCTACTCCCCCACCTTTCATTCCTCTGCCTCGATCACATCTGAAACATCGGAACCCTGGAATATTAAGCTGCCAGTCCTGCCCCTCCTGTAGCCAAGTTTCACTAATTGCTATAACGTCATAATTTCACGTGTCAATCCAAGCCCTCAACTCATCCGCCTTCCCCGCAATACTCATAGCATTGAAATATATACACCTCAGAAGATTTTTACCACCACTCACAACCTATTAGCGGATTTGCTTGAACTTTTAACATCATTTATTTTCACCCCAGCCACACTGTCAGCTCTGGCACTCTGGTTCCCATCCCCCTGCAAATCTAGTTTAAAGCCTCCTCAATAGCACTAACAAACCTCCCTGAAAGGATATTGGTTCCCCTGTAGTTCAAGTGTAACCCGTCTCTCTTGTACAGGTCCCACCTGCCCCAGAAGAGGTCCCAATGATCCTGAAATCTGAAACCCTACCCCCTACACCAGTTCCTCAGCCACTTGTTCATCCTCCAGAGCATCCTATTCTTACCCTCACCGGCACGTAGCACACCACCCTTGAGGTCCTGCTTTTCAACTTCCTACCAAGCTCTCTATACTCACTCTCCAGGACCTCCTCACTCTTCCTTGCTATGTCATTGGTACCAATGTGCACCATGACATCTGGCTGATCACCCTCCTACTTCAGAATGTCATGCAAGCGATCAGAGACATCCTTGACCCTGACACCCAGGAGGCAACAAACCATCCTGGATTCTCTGTCACGACCACAGAACCTCCTATCTGCACCTCTAACTATCGAGTCCCCTATCACTACTGCTCTCCTCTTTTTCCACCCTCCCTTCTGCACTGCAGAGCCAGACTCAGTGCCAGAGATCCGGCTATTGCAGCTTGTCCCAGGTTAAGTCATCCCCCCCCAACAGTATCCAATGTGGTATACTTCTTGTTGAGGGGAATGGCCACAGGGGAACCCTGCTCTGCCTGCCCTTTCCTCTTCCCTCGCCTGACAGTGACCCAATTTCCTGTTCTCTGCTCCTTTGGCGTAACTACCTCCCTGTAGCTACGATCTATAATCTCCTCATTCTCCCGAATGATCCGCAGGTCATCCAGCTCCTGCTCCAGTTCCCTAATGCGGTTTGTTAGGAGCTGCAGCTGGATGCACTTCTTGCAGGTGTCGTTGTCAGGGACACTGGAGGGCTCCCTGACTTCCCACATCCTGCAAGAGGAGTATTCCAACATCCTGCCTGGCATTCTCTCTTCTCTAAACAACCTGAACAAAAAACTTGCCGGAACCTACCCTGACCTCTGTCTGTTCTCGCCGAAGCCTGTTGAGCCAAAGCCATCCCACTCTGACTCAGTTCACTCTGATGATGGCCGCTGTATATGGTGGTCTGCTTTTAAACCTTGGCGCGCTGCGTCATGCGCCTGCGCAGTGCAGACCCTTCTCCCTGAGCAGTGTTTAAAAAAAATGACTTTTTCTACCCAATTTCTTCACTCCCTTCTTCTCAGCTGCTTGCTTCGACTGAAACTATTTATTACAAATTACTATAAAGTGCACATTTAGATGGAAAGGTAACGTAAAGATTTTTACTGCTTGTGTGCATGTAGGACACAAGTAATAAAGTCAATTCAATTATCAATTGCCTTCTGAAAATCCGGTAAATGACACCCACTGACTCTCCTTTGTCCACCCTGCTTGTTACTTCCTTGAAGAACTCTACCAGATTTGTCAGGCAAAATTTCCCTTTACAGAAACCATGCTGATTTTGACTTATTTTATCATTAGTCTCCAAGTACCCTAAAACCTCTTCCTTAATGATAGACTTCAACACTTTCCTAACCACTGAGGTTAGGCTAACTGGCCCATAATTTCCTTTCTTTTGCCTTCCTCCCTTTTTAAAGAGTGGAGTGACATTTGCAATTTTCCAGTCCTCTGGGACCATGCCAGAATCAAGTGATTCTTGAAAGATCATGATCAATGCATCCATTATCTCTCCAACAACCTCTTTCAAGACTGAAATGTAGTCCATCTGGTCCAGGTGACTTATCCACCTTAAGACTTTTGAATTTGCATAGCACTTTTTCGTTTGTAATAGAAATGGCACTCACTTCTACTCCCTGACACTCACGGACGTCTGGCACACTCCTTTTACTCTTTATATAACTGAAAATACTTTTAGTATCCTGTTTTATATTATTTGCTAGTTTGCCCTCATATTCCATCTTTTCCCTTCTTGTAGTTGTTTTAGTGGCCTTTTGTTGGATTTTTAAAGCTTCACAATCCACCAAATTCCCATTCACTTTTGCTACCTTTCCTTGGTTTTTATGCAGTCCTTAACTTCCCTGTCAGCCATGGTTGCCTACCTTTGCCATTTGAGAACTACTTATTTTCTGTGGAGCATATATATCCTGCGCCTTGTGAACTATACCCAGAAACTTCAGCCATCTCTGCTTTGTCATTATCCCTGCCAGTATCCTCCTCCAATCCACCTGGGCAAGCTCCTCTCTCATACCTCTGTAATTCCCTTTATTCTGCTGTGATACTAACACCCCCTCAGCCTCCTGAATGATCCGGAGTTTATCCAGTTCCAGCTCAGAAGCTGTAGCTGCATGCAATTTTGACGGTTGTGGTCCTCAGGGACACTGGAGGTCTCCCTGCCTTCCCACATCCTGCAAGAGAAGCATTCAACTAAACTGTATGCATCTCAACTATTCCTAACTGAGCAACTATAAAGGAAAAACAACAAACAGTAGAAATAGAAAAAAAACTTTACCTACAGCTTTTTTGCCTTCTCTCACTCAAGCCTCTCTTTGCTGAAGCCTTGAAGAGCTAAAGCCTCAAAAACCCCACTCTAACTCTGACCAGTCCAATGATAGCCACTCCGACAAATGCCAATCCTGCTCGCCCCTGCCTTACTTTAACTTGTTTGTCAGGCTAGTTGGGTACTGCTTAAAGTTCCAAACTGCCACAAGTCACTGTCTTTTCTACTCAATCAGCAAACCTCAGTGAACTACATCTTCTTAGGCTCCTGATCCCCAATTGAGCACTGTTCTTGATATTTATTGTCTATTTATTTATTATTATTTCTTTCTTTTTGTATATGGACAGTTTGCTGTCTTTTGTACACTGGTTGAACACCCAAGTTGTGGCAGCCTTTCATTGATTCTTTTATAGTTATTATTCTATTATGGATTTATTAAGTACACCTGCAAGAAAATAAATCTCAGGGTTGTATATGGTGACATATACATACTCTGATAATGAAATTTACTTTGAACTTTTCTCTCACGTCTTACGGAGTGTTATGGACTATCAAATTCACTTGTTACATACGAACATGGAATTTTTTTTTAAATAAGCTATAGCACATGCATTGTAGATATTTGTTTTGCACAGACCGGAGGGGCATCGCAATCTCATTGTCTTCAGCAATGACAATAAAGTTCTAGTCTATTCTATTGTATAGATGATCAGCACCCCTTATGTTCAGAGCCTCAGAAGAGGGCTGAGATTTTTAATGTCTCTTTCTCCTTGGTGTTTACTGAGGAGAAATTCATGGATGCCAAAGAAATGATGGTAATACATTAAGAAGTGACATCTCGAAACTTATCCATATTACCAGGAAGTGGGTATTTACTGAGTTGATGCGTATTAAGGTGAGCAAATCCCCAGGAATTTTATTTTACATCATGGACCAGTTGGGCTGAAAAGCCCATTTCAGTGCTATCTTACTCCATGACACCCCTCAGGTCGTGTTCCAGATTGTAGCCACGCTTACGGTAATTGAGAGAATTTTCTTCTCCACTAATGCTCCAAATGTTTACTTTAAACTCCAGTCATCTGGTTTTGGAAGCATGCTGAGACAAGCATACTCCCCATTATCAGTCTATCTATGCCCTACAAGATTTGCACATCTCTATCAGTTCCCTCTTCTGTCTTCTCCACTCCTATGAAAACAAAGTCCATCTTGTTTCACCTTCAGAAACATCTTGGTAAATCTCCTTTGCACCCTCGCTAAAGATTCCGTATCTAATCAGTCGACTAGAACTGAACAAAATATTCCAAGTGTGATCTAAACAGAGTTTTATAGAGCTGCAACATTACCTCCTGGCTCTTAAATTCAGCTTCCCAACATACCACATGCCTTCTTAACCACCTTATCAACCTGCATGGCAACTTCAAGGGACCTATGGACTTGGACTCCAAATTCTTCCACACTGCAATGAATCCTGCTGTTAATCTTGTCCTCTGCCTTCAAGTTTGATCCCCTAAAGTGAATCATTTAACATTTTTTCCAGATTGAACTCCATCTGCCTCTTCTCAGCCCAGCATCTTGTCTTATCCTGTTGTATTGGATTTTCAGAAGGCCTTTGACAAGGGTGCCACACATGAGGCTACTTAACAAGATAAGAGCCCATGGAATTACAGGAAAGTTACATACGTGGATAGAGCATTGGCTGATTGGCAGGAAACAGAGAGTGGGAATAAAGGGATCTTATTCTGGTTGGCTGCCGGTTACCAGTGGTGTTCCACAGGGGTCTGTGTTGGGGCTGCTTCTTTTTACATTGTACATCAATGATTATGGAATAGATGGCTTTGTGGCTAAGTTTGCTGATGATACGAAGATAGGTGGAGGGGCTGGTAGTGCTGAGGAAACAGAGAGTCTGCAGACAGACTTGGATAGATTGGAAGAATGGGCAAAGAAGTGGCAAATGAAGTACAATGCTGGAAAGTGTACGGCTATGCACTTTGGCAGAAGAAATGAACGGGCAGACTATTATTTAAATGGGGAAAGAATTCAAAGTTCTGAGATGCAACAGGACTTGGGAGTCCCTTACAGGATACCCTTCAGGTTAACCTCCAGGTTGAGTCAGTAGTGAAGAAGGCAAATGCAATGTTGGCATTCATTTCTAGAGGAATAGAGTATAGGAGCAGGGATGTGATGTTGAGGCTCTATGAGGCGCTGGTGAGACCTCATTTAAAGTACTGTGGGCAGTTTTGGTCTCCTTATTTAAGAAAGGATGTGCTGACGTTGGAGAGGATACAGAGAAGATTCACTAGAATGATTCCGGGAATGAGAAGGTTAACATATGAGGAATGTTTGTCCGCTCTTGGACTGTATTCCTTGGAGTTTAGAAGAATGAGGGGAGACCCCATAGAAACATTTCAAATGTTGAAAGGCATGGACAGGGTGGATGTGGCAAAGTTGTTTCCCATGATGGGGGAGTCTAGTACAAGAGGGCATGACTTAAGGATTGAAGGGTGCCCATTCAGAACAGAAATGCGAAGAAATTTTTTTAATCAGAGGATGGTGAATCTATGGAATTTGTTGCCACGGGCAGCAGTGGAGGCCAAGTCACTGGGTGTATTTAAGGCAGAGATTGATAGGTATCTGAGTAGCCAGGACATGAAAGGTTATGGTGAGAAGGCAGGGAAGTGGGACTAAATGGGAGAATGGATCAGCTCATGATAAAATGGCGGAGCAGACTCGATGGGACGAATGGCCGACTTCTGCTCCTTTGTCTTCTGGTCTTATGGTATCCTGTGACAATCCACTACAACTCGAACCTTCGTGTCACCCGCAAACGTACTAACCCACCCTTCCACTTCCTCATCCAAGTCATTTATAAAAAATCACAAGAGCAGAAGTTCCTGAATAGATCCCTGCAGAACACCACTGGTCACTGATATCCAGGCAAAATGTACTCCATCCACAGTCACCCTGTGCCTTCTATGGGCAAGCCAATTCTGAATCCACACAGTCAAATATCCCAGGATCCCATACCTCCTGACTTTCTGAATAAGCCTACCACAGGGAATTTTCTTAAACACCTTACTAAAATCTGTATACACCAGAATCCACTGCTCTACCTTCATTAACGTATTTTTGTAACATCCTCAAAATCCAATCAGACTCATGAGGCACAACCTGCTCTACACAAAACCATGTTGCTATACCTAATGAGGCTATGCTTCTGCAAATTGTGATAAATCCTGTCTCTCGGAATCGTCTCCAACAATTTGCCCAACACTGAAGTATGACTCACTGGTTTATGACTCCCAAGATCATGCCTACTCCCTTTCTTGAACAAAAGAATAACATTTGCTAGTCTTCAACTTTTTGATACTATTCCTGTGACCAGTGAGGACACAAAGATCTTTGTAAAAAGCAAAGTAATCACTTCCTGCAGTAACCTGGGATACATTCTCTTTCTTAATGTTGGTATGTTAAACATCTCTGCCTGTTTTACAGTATCATTACAAACATTACAGTCCCTCAAACTTGACTTCAAGGTGAAGATTGGGAAATTCTTGATTCCCCATCGTCAGGGAAAAAAAGATTGTGTGCATTAATCTCATCTACATCCCTCACGATTTTATGCACCTCTACAACATCACCCCATATGAATAATGTCCCACCTTAATAGAACATAGAACAGTACAGCATATTACAGGCCCATCGGCCCACAATGTTGTGCCGACCCCCAAACCCTGCCTCCCATATAACCCCCCATCTTAAATTCCTCCACATACCTGTCTAGTAGTCTCTTAAACTTCACTCATGTATCTGCCTCCACCACTGACTCAGGCAGTGCATTCCACGCACCAACCACTCTCTGAGTAAAAAAAAACTTCCTCTAATATCTCCCTTGAACTTCCCACCCCTTACCTTAAAGCCAGGTCCTCTTGTATTGAGCAGTGGTGCCCTGGGGAAGAGGTGCTGGCTATCCACTCTATCTATTCCTCTTATTATCTTGTACATCTCTATCATGTCTCCTCTCATCCTCCTTCTCTCCGAAGAGTAAAGCCCTAGCTCCCTTAATCTCTGATCATAATGCATACTCTCTAAACCAGGCAGCATCCTGGTAAATCTCCTCTGTACCTTTTCCAAAGCTTCCACATCCTTCCTATAGAAAGGCGACCAGAACTGGACACTGTACTCCAATTGTGGCCTAACCAGAGTTTTATAGAGCTGCATCATTACATCGCGACTCTTAAACTCTATCCCTCAACTTATGAAAGCCAACACCCCATAAGCTTTAACTACCTTGCTCAACCTCTCCTCAGAACTCAGCCCCAATTCTTAATAACACCATCATAAATCTCCTCTGCACTCTTCCAGTTTAAGAGCATCTTTCCTATAGCAGAGTGACAAAAGGCTGAACTCCATATTCCAAATGTGGCCTCAACTATATAGACATAGAAATCTACAGCACAAAGAGGTGGGCGCATGGCACTGTTGATCAGAGGGAATGACACAGCCGTAGAAAAGGAGAAAGACATGGATGGATTGTCTACAGAGTCTCTATGGGTGGAATTAGGAACAGGAAGAGGTCAATAACTCTACTGGGTGTTTTTTTTTATATATAGACCACCGAATAGTAACAGGGCAATAGAAGAGCAGATAGGGAGACAGATTCTGGAAAGGTGTAATAACAACAGTGTTGTCGTGGTGGGAGATTTTAATTTCCCAAATATCGATTGGCATGTCCCTAGAGCAAGGGTTTAGATGGGGTGGAGTTTGTTAGGTATGTTCTAGAACGTTTCTTGACACAATATGCAGATAAGCCTACAAGAGGAGAGGCTGTACTTGATCTGGTATTGGGAAATGAACCTGGTTAGGTGTCAGATCTCTCAGTGGGACAGCGTTTTGGAGATAGCGATCACAATTCTATCTCCTTTACCATAACATTGGAAAGGGATAGGAACAGACAAGTTAGGAAATTGTTTAATTAGAGTAAGGGGAAATATGAGGCTATCAAATTGTAAGCATAAATTGGAAACAGATGTTCTCAGGAAAATGTACGGAAGAAATGTGGCAAGTGTTCAGGGGATACTTGCATGGAGTTCTGCACAGGTACGTTCCAATGAGACTGGGAAAGGATAGTAGGGTACAGGAACCGTGGTGTACAAAGGCTGTTGTAAATCTAGTCAAGAAGAAAAGAAGAAAGGTTCAAAAAGCTAGGTAATGATAGAGATCTAGAAGATTGTAAGGCTAGCAGAAAGGATCAAGAAAGAAATTAGGAGAACCAGAAGGGGCCATGAGAAGGCCTTGGCGGACAGGATTAATAAAAACCCCAAGGCATTCTACAAGTATGTGAAGAGCAAGAGGATGAGACGTGAGAAATAGGACCAATCAAGCATGACAGTGGAAAAGTGTATATGGAACCGGCGGAGACAGCAGAGGTACTTTGCTTCAGTATTCACTAAGGAAAAGGATCTTGGCGATTTTCAGATGACTTACAATGGACTGAAAAGCTTGAGCATGTAGATATTTAGAAAGAGGATGTACTGGAGCTTTTGGAAAGCATCAAGTTGGATAAGTCACTGGGACCAGACAAGGTGTACCCCAGGCTACTGTGGGAGGTGAAGGAGGAGATTGCTGAGCCTCTGGCGATGAACTTTGCATCATCAATGGGGACGGGACAGGTTCCGGAGGATTGGAGGGTTGCAGGTGTTATTCCATTATTCAGGAAAGGGAGTAGAGATAGCCCAGGAAATTATAGACCAGTGAGTCTTACTTCAGTGGTTGGTAAGTTGATGGAGAAGATCCTGAGAGGCAGGATTTATGAACATTTGGAGAAGCATAATATGATTAGGAATAGTCAGCATGGCTTTGTGAAAGGCAGGTCGTGCCTTACGAACCTGACTGAATTTTTTTGAGGATGTGACTAAACACATTGATGATGGTAGAGCAGTAGATGTAGTGTATATGGATTTCAGCAAGGCATTTGACAAGGTACCTCATGCAAGGCTTATTGAGAAAGTAAGGCGACATGAGATCCAAGGGGACATTGCTTTGTGGATCCAGAACTGGCTTGCCCACAGAAGGCAAAGAGTGATTGCAGATGGGTCATATTCTGCATTGAGGTCAGTGACCAGTGGTGTGCCTCAGGAATCTGTTCTGGGCCCCTACTCTTTGTGACTTTTATAAATGACCTGGATGAAGAAGTGGAGGGATGGATTAGTAAATTTGCCGACGACACAAAGGTTGGGGGTGTTGTGGATAGTGTGGAGGGCTGTCAGAGATTATAGTGGGACACTGATAGGATGCAAAACTGGGCTGAGAAGTGGCAGATGGAGTTCAACCCAGATAAGTGTGAGGTGCAAACACGAGAAAATCTGCAGATGCTGGAAATTCAAGCAACACACACAAAATACTGGTGGAATGCAGCAGGCCAGGCAGCATCTATAGGAAGAAGTACAGTTGACGTTTCGGGTCTAGACCCTTCATCAGAATCCTGACAAAGGGTCACGGCCCGAAACGTTGACTGTACATCTTCCTATAGATGCTGCCTGGCCTGCTGTGTTCCACCAGCATTTTGTGTGTGCTGCTTAAGTGTGAGGTGGTTCATTTTGGTAGGTCAAATATGATGTCAGAATATAGTATTAATGTTAAGACTCTTGGCAGTGTGGAGGATCAGAGGGATCTTGGGGTCTGATTCCATAGGACATTCAAGGCTGCTGTGCAGGTTATCTCTGTGGTTAAGAAGGCAGACAGTGCATTGGCCTTCATCAATCGTTGGACTGAGTTTAAGAGCTGAGAGGTAATGTTGCAGCTATCTAGGACCCTGGTCAGACCCCACTTGGAGTACTGTGCTCAGTTCTGATCACCTCACTATAGGACAGATGTGGAAACCATAGAAAGGGTGCAGAGGAGATTTACAAGAATTTTGCCTGGATTGGGGAGCATGCCTTATGAGAATAGGTTGAGTGAACTCGGCCTTTTTTCCTTGGAGCGACAGAGGATGAGTGGTGATCTGATAAGATATGTATAAGATGATGAGAGGCACTGATCGTGTCGATAGTCAGAGGCTTTTTCCCAGGGCAGAAATGGCTAGCATGAGAGGGCACAGTTTTAAGGTGCTTGGAAGTAGGTACAGAAGAGATATCAGGGGTAAGTTGCCTTTTTTTAAACACAGAGAGTGGTGTGTGTGTGGAATGGGCTCCCAGCAACGGTGTTGGAGGTGGACACAATAGGGTTTTTTTTAAGAGACCCCTGAACAGGTATATAGAGCTCAGTAAAATAGAGGGCTATGGGTAACCCTAGTTAATTTCTCAGGTAAGGACATGTACAGCACAGCTTTGTAGGCCAAAGGGCCTGTATTGTGCTGTAGGTTTTCTATGTTTCTATTACAGCCCCTTCGGCCCACTATTTTGTGCTGAACATGTAACCTACTCTGGAAACTGCCGAGAATATAGTTATTAAGTCTCTTGGAATTTTCCTTTACCTTGCCTGCAAAATCTATCTCACTCCTCTTTGCCCCCTTGATTACCCTCTTAAAAATATGCTTGATATCTTGCGAAGTTCAATATGTCATCATTATGTCAGTAGTTTCCTCAATTTTCAGTGCAGTCACTCATGCAAGTCCCGGTGAAGACTTAGGAATACCGTTGCACTCCGATATAGAAGGATTCTTCATTGCTGTTTCCATAATAATTTTACTTTACCAGTTAGAGTTGTTAGCCCTGAGCTGAACCACTGAACCTGGAGGATCAGTGGACCACTCTTAGACTGTCCTCTACCTTTTGACCTGTGGGTGATCCTACCAAGAGCCAAAGCAGAAAGCCCTGACAACTTGTACAACTGTAACGTAACATCCCAACTTCAATACTCAGTGCCCTGACCGATGAAGGCCAGTGTGCCTAAAGACTTTTTCACTACCCTACCAGATTTCATCAATCTCCTTGGTTATTTCCTCAAACGCCTCAAATTAGTGAAATACGGTTTCTCCCACACAGAACCATGTTGACTATAACTAATCATTTTCTGTCTTTCCAAATGTACATAAATCTCATACCTTAAAATCACAAAATCACATCTCCCCCAATAATTCCCCTTGCATTGATGTAAGATCATTGGTCCATTTCAATGGTTCATCCCTGGTGCTCAATGGGAAAGAAATTCTGGTATCGTCAGTAACCAAACCATTCTCAAGACATCATCCAACCTCCCACCCCTCATATCAAGTCCTTCTCCATAGTCATACTTTATTGATCCCGGGGGAAATTGGTTTTCGTTACAGTTGCACCATAAATAATTAAATAGTAATAAAACTATAAATAATTAAATAGTAATATGTAAATTATGCCAGGAAATAAGTCCAGGACCAGCCTATTGGCTCAGGGTGTCTGACCCTCAAAGGGAGGAGTTGTAAAGTTTGATGGCCACAGACAGGAATGACTTCCTATGACGCTCTGTGTTGCATCTCGGTGCAATGAGTCTCTGGCTGAATGTACTCCTGTGCCCAACCAGTACATTATGTAGTGGATGGGAGACATTGTCCAAGATGGCATGCAACTTGGACAGCATCCTCTTTTCAGACACCACCGTCAGAGGGCCCAGTTCCATCCCCACAACATCACTGGCCTTACGAATGAGTTTGTTGATTCTGTTGGTGTCTGCTACCTTCAGCCTGCTGCCCCAGCACACAGCAGCAAACATGATCGCACTGGCCACCACAGACTCATAGAACATCCTCAGCATCGTCCGACAGATGTTAAAGGACCCTCCCTCCCTCAACAAAGGCAAACCACATATTCATTGCAGAGAAGGACATTCAGCCCATTGTGTTCTTGCTGGCCAGACATGTCTTAGAACATAGAATATTATAGCACAGTACAGGCCCTTCGGCCCACAATGTTGTGCCGACCCTTAAACCCTGCCTGCCATATAACCCCCCACCTTAAATCCCTCCATATACTTGTCTAGTAGTCTCTTAAATTTCACTAGTGTATCTGCCTCCACCACTGACTCAGGCAGTGCATTCCACGCACCAACCACTCTCTGAGTAAAAAACCTTCCTCTAATATCCCCCTTGAACTTCCCACACCTTACCTTAAAGCCATGTCCTCTAGTATTGGGCAGTGGTGCCCTGGGGAAGAGGCGCTGGCTATCCACTCTAACTATTCCTCTTAATATCTTGTATACCTCTATCATGTCTCCTCTCATCCTCCTTCTCTCCAAAGAGTAAAGCCCTAGCTCCCTTAATCTCTGATCATAATGCATATTCTCTAAACCAGGCAGCATCCTGGTAAATCTCCTCTGTACCCTTCCCAATGCTTCCACATCCTTCCCATAGTGAGGCGACCAGAACTGGATACAGTACTCCAAGTGTGGCCTAACCAGAGTTTTATAGAGCTGCATCATTACATCGCGACTCTTAAACTCTATCCCTCAACTTATGAAAGCCAACACCCCATAAGCTTTCTTAACTACCCTATCTACCTGTGAGGCAACTTTCAGGGATCTGTAGACACGTACCCCCAGATCTCTCTGCTCTTCCACACTACCAAGTATCCTGCCATTTACTTTGTACTCTGCCTTGGAGTTTGTCCTTCCAAAGTGTACCACCTCACACTTCTCCGGGTTGAACTCCATCTGCCACTTCTCAGCCCACTTCTGCATCCTATCAATGCCTCTCTGCAATCTTCGACAATCCTCTGCACTATCTATAACACCACCAACCTTTGTGTCGTCTGCAAACTTGCCAACCCACCCTTCTACCCACCACATCCAGGTCGTTAATAAAAATCACGAAAAGTAGAGGTCCCAGAACAGATCCTTGTGGGACACCACTAGTCACAACCCTCCAATTCGAATGTACTCCCTCCACCACGACCTCTGCCTTCTGCAGGAAAGCCAATTCTGAATCCACCTGGCCAAACTTCCCTGCATCCCATGCCTTTTGACTTTCTGAATAAGCCTACTGTGTGGATCCTTGTCAAATGCCTTACTAAAATCCATATAGATCACATCCACTGCACTACCCTCATCTATATGCCTGGTCACCTCCTCAAAGAACTCTATCAGGCTTGTTAGACACGATCTGCCCTTCACAAAGCCATGCTGACTGTCCCTGATCAGACCATGATTCTCTAAGTGCCCATAGATCCTATCTCTAAGAACCTTTCCCAACAGCTTTCCCACCACTGACGTAAGGCTCACTGGTCGATAATTACCCGGACTATCCCTACTACCTTTATTGAACAAGGGGACAACGTTCGCCTCCCTCCAATCCTCTGGTACCATTCCCGTAGACAATGAGGACATAAAGATCCTAGCCAGAGGCTCAGTAATCTCTTCCTTCGCCTCGTGGAGCAGCCTGGGGAACATTCCATCAGGCTCCGGGGACTTATCCGTCCTAATGTATCTTAACAACTCCAACACCTCCTCTCCCTTAATATCAACATGCTCCAGAACATCAACCTCACTCATATTGTCCTCACCGTCAAGTTCCCTCTCACTGGTGAATACCAAAGTGAAGTATTCATTGAGGACCTCGCTCACTTCCACAGCCTCCAGGCACATTTTCCCACCTTTATCTCTAATCAGCCCTACCTTCACTCCTGTCATCCTTTTGTACTTAGCATAATTGAAGAATGCCTTGGGGTTTTCCTTTACCCTACTCGCCAAGGCCTTTTCATGCCCCCTTCTTGCTCTCCTCAGCCCCTTCTTAAGCTCCTTTCTTGCTACCCTGTATTTCTCAATAGACCCATCTGATCCTTGCTTCCTAAACCTCATGTATGCTTCCTTCTTCCACCTGACTAGATTTTCCACCTCACTTGTCACTCATGGTTCCTTCACCCTACTATTCTTTATCTTCCTCACCAGGACAAATTTATCCCTAACATCCTGCAAGAGATCTCTAAACATGACCACATGTCCATAATATATTTCCCTGCAAAAATATCGTCCCAATTCACACCCTCAAGTTCTAGCCTTATAGCATCATAATTTGCTTTTCCCCAATTAAAAATGTTCCTGTCCTCTCTGATTCTATCCTTTTCCATGATTATGCTAAAGGCCAGGGAGCGGTGGTCACTGTCCCCCAGACGCTCACCCACTGACAGATCTGTGACCTGACCTGGTTCATTACCTAATATTAGATCTAGTATGGCATTCCCTCTAGTCGACCTGTCAACATAGTGTGACAGGAATCCGTCCTGGACACACTTAACAAACTCTGCCCCGTCCAAACTATTGGAACTAATCAGGTGCCAATCAATATTAGGGAAGTTAAAGTCACCCATGATAACAACCCTGTTATTTCTGCACCTTTCCAAAATCTGCCTCCCAATCTGCTCCTCAGTATTTCTGCTGCTACCAGGGGGCCTATAGAATACCCCCAATAGAGTAACTGCTCCCTTCCTGTTCCTGACTTCCACCCATACTGACTCAAAAGAGGATCCTGTTACATTACCCACTCTTTCTGTAGCTGTAATAGTATCCCTGACCAGTAATGCCACCCCTCCTCCCCTTTTTCCGCCCTCTCTATCCCCTTTAAAGCAGTGAAATCCAGGAATACTGAGAATCCATTCCTGCCCTGGTGCCAGCCAAGTCTCTGTAATGGCCACGACATCATAATTCCATGTATGTATCCAAGCTTTCAGTTCATCACCTTTGTTCCTGATGCTTCTTGCATTGAGGTACACACAGTTTAGCCCTTTTATCTTACTACCTTTACACCGTTTATTCTGCTTCTCTTTCCTCAAAGCCTCTCTATATGTTAGATCTGGTTTCACTCCACGCACTTCTTTCACTGCTCTATCACTCCGGGTCCCATCCCCCTTAAAAATTAGTTTAAACCCTCCCGAACCCTGCTAGCAAACCTACCTGCAAGGATATTGCTCCCCCTCGAGTTCAGGTGCAACCCATCCAATCTGTACAGGTCCCACCTTCCCCAGAAGAGATCCCAATGATCCAAAAATCTAAAACCCAGCCCCCTGCACCAACTCCTCAGCCACGCATTCAACTGCCATCTCCTCCAATTCTTACCATCACTGTCACATAGCACTGGCAACAATCATGAGAACGCCACCCTTGAGGTCCTGTTCTTCAGCCTTCTGCCTGGTTCCTGAAACTCACACTTCAAGACCTCATCCCTCTTCCTGCCTATGTCGTTGGTGCCAACATGTATCACGACTTCTGGTTGCTTTCCCTCTCGTACCAGGATGTCGTGCACCCGGTCAGAGAAATCCTGGACCCTGATTTCCTCAGAGGCAACACCTCCCCACCAAGCCTGGCTGTTTCCACCCACACTTGCACTCCAGCCAGTACTCTTCTCCCCCATCCATTCCCCATCAGCCTTAATCTCTGCCAGGGCTGACTGTGTCCACCCACGCTCACACCATCCAGGACTCTTGTCTCCAGTTGATTCTCAGTGAGCCTCAATCTTCACCAATGCACACAGGGGAACTTTGCTGCTGGACAGAAATCACTGGAAATCCCTCTCCACCAAGCCTGGCTGCATCCACCCACATTAGCACTCAAGCCAGTCCCCGTGAGCTTCAGTTTCCACCAGCCTGGCTGCTTCCATCGACATTCACACTCCAGCCAGGAATCTTGTCCCCAGTCCATTCCCCGTGAGCCTCAGTCTGTAACAGGACACAGGGCGGGCTCAGCTGTCCAGACAGAAACCACTGCAAGGAAGTGTTTCCAGCACCAGAATTTACTGATAGAAAGAGAACACCCATGTGAACATTCTTCATCACCCTGAGGCACCCTTAAGGTGCTTTCTGTCCATCAACTACTTCAAAAATACATTCACTACTAACTGCTGTGGTGGAGAGGGTGCACAGGTCAATTGCTCGTGTACAGCTGTCTCCTGGCTCAGTCTGCCCCAAACCACCATTCTCATCGGTCATCTCAGATTCTCTTCTTTGCTGGAACTGAAGTCACTTCCTGGGAATCCTCGATGTACTGAAAACCCACCAGCATTCCCAGGATGGAGAAGCCTGCAGGAGAGAAGAAAGGTCAGTGGAAGGACCTGAAGGAACTCCGAACAAGAGCATTTTGTTCTGGGTCATGGGCTGCATTTATCACCCTGCTGTAATCACACTTCAAGAGGGGGTGGGGTACCACGTTCCACAGCCACTGCAGCCCCTCTAGAGAAAGGAGTCCCTGAATTCGGACCCACTGACAGGGAACGGCTGGTGAAATAAGGGATCCTCCAAGAATCAAGGTCATAAGTTCCAAAAAGTAACTTGGTCACAATCAAGTAAATGGGAGGCAGGAAATGCAAATAGCAAAAACTCCCTAGATTTCAGAAAATAGCTCAATAATTTACAATGGGTGCAATGTGTCCAAAGATGAGGGTCAAATGCTGGCAAATAGGACCAACTTAGGTGGACATGCTGGTCAGCGTGGGTGAGTTGGTTGTTCCGAAGGGCCTGTTCCTGTGCTTGATAACTGCTGACTGAATTGGGGGGGCACGAAAGAGAGAATATCCGAGGGGGGTGGAGTGTTTGATCATGTGTTTCTGTGCTATTTAACTATCACTGGGGGTTGGGGGGGGAGAGAAGAGAGAATGTCTGGTGGGGGTGGAGTGTTTGATCATGTGTTTCTGTGCTATTTAACTACCAATGGGGGGGGGTTGGAGTGTTTGATGTGTTTCTGTTCTTGATAACCACCGATTTGGGGGGGGAGGGGGTTGGAGTGTTTGATTACGTGGGTTTCTGTGCATGATAACTGCTGACGGGAAGGGTGGTGGAAGGTGGGGGAGAGAGAATGTCCCCAGGATAGGTGGAGTTTTCAATTGTTACCAGGCTAGATAATTCTAGTAGTTGCCGAGGACAGTCAGCTTCACTAACAAACAAGTTCAGAGAAAGGCTAATGGTAGCTCATCCTTCGTTGCCAGGGAAGTACAAGAGTATAAGAAGATCGTCACAGAGTGATAGTCTGTAGGGTGTCAATTATGAGGTACATAGATAGGGGTAAATGCAAGCAAACCTTTAATCCTTTTCCAGAGGTTGGGTGAGACTAGAACTAAAGGTCATGGGTTAAGGGTGAAAGGTGAAATGTCGAGGACCATCTTCACTCAGAGGCTGGTGAGTATGGAACGAGCTGCCAGTGAATTTCAACATTTAAGAGAAAATTGGATAGGTACATGGATGAGAGGAGTATGGAGGGCTATGGCCCAGGTAGAAGTTGATGGAAGTCAGCAGAATAACAGCTTGGTACAGACTAGATATTCCAGGGGGCTTGATTTTGTGATCTAGTGTTCTATGACTCTAATCATAGTTATAATCACAGAAAGGGCTCTTCAACCTAACTCATTCATGCTGATGAGTTGCTTTATTGAACTAGTTCCCAGTGTGTTCTCACCAACATCTCATACAGCAGCTGTGACACAAGGCCCAGCTGACTGCTCTCCCGATTGGGAGTGACGAGCAGTTGCTGAGAGGCTGGCAAGCTGGAATCAGGGGCACAGGATAGAGGCTGAGGGGGGAGAAACATTAAAGTAATTACTGGATTTCTCTATTCAAGAGAGCTGTGGATGGCCGATGGGATCAATCACTAAGGGAATCAGGGAATGTGAGGTGGGAAGTGGAGGGCTGCACTGTGCCATTGAAGAGTCTCGTTCTGCTTTGCTCAGAGCACACTCACATTGGCTGACTGGTGCCGCTGTGCGGGTGAAGTGAACAACAGTTCGACAGCCTCTGCACCATCCCACACCTCATTCGCAAAGGGCCACAGACCAACACACGCTACCTGCTGAAATCCTGACTATGTCCCACTAGAAGCTACCAACAAAAGCTCCTTGTCGAGATACTGGCCAGCACTCAAACACACACGCACTTACCAGCCACCAAGAGAGGAGCCATTACACCGATGGTTATGGGTGCCGTTTGATAAACGAACGACTCGGATAAGAAGTGAATGAGAGCCAGAATGAAAGTCCAGAGAGTGATGTGATACAATCTGTGAGAGTAAAAAGAAGCCATTATCACCCCACTAGGTTACTGCACCCTCTCCTACCCTGGGACAAGTGTGAACCTCCCTTCACACCATCCCATCACACACTCCCAGGGTCAGATATAAAGTTCCCTCTACACTGTCCTATCACACAGTACCAGGGTCAGTCACTAAATCGGAATCAGAATTAAGTTTAACTTCACTGGCATGCACATGAAATTTGTTGTTTTGCAACAGCAGTACAATGTAATACATGATATAAAATAAATTAGTACGAAAATAAATTAGTCGGTGGTGGGGAAACTGCTGGAGTCAGTTATCAAGGATGTGATAACAGCACATTTGGAAAGCGGTGAAATGATCGGACAAAGTCAGCATGGATTTGTGAAAGGAAAATCATGTCTGACGAATCTCATAGAATTTTTTGAGGATGTAACTAGTAGAGTGGATAGGGGAGAACCAGTGGATGTGGTATATTTGGATTTTCAAAAGGCTTTTGACAAGGTCCCACACAGGAGATTAGTGTGCAAACTTAAAGCACATGGTATTGGGGGTAAGGTATTGGTGTGGGTGGAGAATTGGTTAGCAGACAGGAAGCAAAGAGTGGGAATAAACGGGACCTTTTCAGAATGGCAGGCGGTGACTAGTGGGGTACCGCAAGGCTCAGTGCTGGGACCCCAGTTGTTTACAATATATATTAATGACTTGGATGAGGGAATTAAATGCAGCATCTCCAAGTTTGCGGATGACACGAAGCTGGGTGGCAGTGTTAGCAGTGAGGAGGATGCTAAGAGGATGCAGGGTGACTTGGATAGGTTGGGTGAGTGGGCAAACTCATGGCAGATGCAATTTAATGTGGATAAATGTGAAGTTATCCACTTTGGTGGCAAAAATAGGAAAACAGATTATTATCTGAATGGTGGCCGATTAGGAAAAGGGGAGGTGCAACGAGACCTGGGTGTCATTATACACCAGTCATTGAAAGTGGGCATGCAGGTACAGCAGGCGGTGAAAAAGGCGAACGGTATGCTGGCATTTATAGCGAGAGGATTCGAGTACAGGAGCAGGGAGGTACTACTGCAGTTGTACAAGGCCTTGGTGAGACCACACCTGGAGTATTGTGTGCAGTTTTGGTCCCCTAATCTGAGGAAAGACATCCTTGCCATAGAGGGAGTACAAAGAAGGTTCACCAGATTGATTCCTGGGATGGCAGGTCTTTCATATGAAGAAAGACTGGATGAACTGGGCTTGTACTCGTTGGAATTTAGAAGATTGAGGGGGGATCTGATTGAAACGTATAAGATCCTAAAGGGATTGGACAGGCTAGATGCGGGAAGATTGTTCCCGATGTTGGGGAGGTCTAGAACGAGGGGTCACAGTTTGAGGATAGAGGGGAAGCCTTTTAGGACCGAGGTTAGGAAAAACTTCTTCACACAGAGAGTGGTGAATCTGTGGAATTCTCTGCCACAGCAAACTGTTGAGGCCAGTTCATTAGCTATGTTTAAAAGGAAGTTAGATATGGCCCTTGTGGCTACAGGGGTCACGGGGTATGGAGGGAAGGCTGGGTTCTGAGTTGGATGATCAGCCATGATCATAATAAATGGCGGTGCAGGCTCGAAGGGCCGAATGGCCTACTCCTGCACCTATTTTCTATGTTTCTATGAAAAGAATGCAAAATTATTGAGGTATTGTACATGGGTTCATTGTCCATTCAGAAATCTGACAGCGGAGGGTAAGAAGCTGTTCCTAAACCACTGAGTGTGTGTCTTCATGCTCTTGTACCTCCTCCCTGATGGTAGTAATGAGAAGAGGCCATGTCCTGGGTAACAGGCCCCTTAATGACAGATGCCACCTTTTTGAGGTACAGTAACAGCTTTTCAAGATGTCCTTGCTGCTGGGGAGGCCAGTGGCCATGGAGCTGCCTGTGCTTGCAACTTTCTGCAGCTTTTTCTGATCCCGTGCAGTGGACCTCCATGCCAGATAGTGATGCAACCAGTTCCAATGTCTTTGGTGCCACACCAATTCTCCTCAAACTCCAAATGAAAATATAGCATTGTCGTACCTTCTTTGTAATTGCATCAAAATGTTGGGAAAGCTCTTCAGAGATGTTCACACACAGGAGCTTCCACAATCAGTTCCTTGGGTTTTACTGATGTTGAGTGCAAAGTTGCTATTGCAACACCACTCAACCAGCTGATCTATATCTCACTCCTGCAGATCTCTCCCCAGAACATTTACAGATCGTATGTGAGCAGTGCTTGGAGAGGGTATAGAGAGAGTAGAGCAGTGGGTAAGCACACATTCTTGAGGTGTGCCAGTGTTAACTGTCAATGAGATGTTATTTCCAATCTGTACTCTCAATGATGAAGTCAAAGATCCAGTTGTTGTGGGTGGGGGGGGGGGGTAGAGGGGAAAGCAGGGGCCCAGGTTTTGGAGCTTATTGATTAGAACTGAGGATATGACAGTGCTGAAATCTGAGCTGTAATCACTAAACAGCAGTCTGACGTAGGTATTGCTATTGTCCAGATGATCTAAGGCCAAGTGAGGAGCCTGCAAGATTGTATCTGCTGTGCATCTATTGTGGCGGTAGGCAAACTGCAACAGGTCCAGGTCCTTACTTAGGTAGGAGTTGATTCTGGCCATGACCAACTTCTCAAGATACTTCATTACAGTAAATATAGTGCAACTGGGTGAAAGTTGTTGGGGCAGCTCACCCAGCACTTCTGAGGCACCGGTCTGACAGGTGAGAACCTCTGACTGCAGCAGTGATTGAAGATGTCCTTGAACATCCCCACCAGTTGGTGAGCACAGGTTTTCAATGTCCATAAGACCATAAGATTTAGGAGCAGAAGTAGGCCATTTGGCCCATCGATTCTGCTCTGCCATTCAATCATGGGCTGATCCACTTCATTCAGTCATCCTCACTCCCCTGCTTTCACCCCATACCCTTTGATGCCCTGGCTAATCAAGAACCTATCTATCTCTGCCTTAAATACACCCAATGACTTGGCCTCCACAGCTGCTCGTGGCAACAAGCCGTTTCAGCTACACCATCAGGGCCTGATGTCTTTTGAGGGTTCCCTCTCCTGAAAGATGTTCTTATGCCAGCCTCTGAGACACAGATCACAGGGTCACCAGATGCTGCATAGTTTCACACAGGTGTAGTTTCAGCCTCCCTATCAAAGCATACATAAAGGTCATTGAGCTCATCTGGGAGTGAAGCATCACAACCATTCATGTTAGGTTTTGCCTTGTAGGAAGTAATGGCCTGCAAACCTTGCCAGTGCTGATGTGCATCCAATTCAGTTTTCAAACTTCAGTACGAATTATTTTTCCACCCTTAAAATAGCCTTCCATAGCTTGTACATGGACTTCTTACATAGTTCTGGATCACCAGTCTTGAATACCACAGATCTACCTGGGTTAGGGAATTTAAAAGGAGAGCATTTTTTCTTCAGTGGTTTGATCGAGGCACAACTGAGCAGGCATGTGGATGTCAGTGAGTTAGATCAGCGGGAAGAATTTAAAAGGAGAGCATTTTTTTCTTCAGTGGTTTGATTGAGGCACGACGTCAGTGGAGATTTTAATTTCCCCAATATTGATTGGCATCTCCCTAGAGCAAGGGGTTTAGATGGGGTGGAGATAGGTGTGTTCAGGAAGGTTTCCTCACACAACACGTAGATAAGCCTACATGAGGAAAGGCTGTACTTGATCTACTATTGGGAAATTAACCTGGTCAGGTGTCAGGTCTCTCAATAGATAGTGATCACAATTCTATCTCCTTTACCATAGCATTGGAGAGGGATAAGAGCAGACAAGTTAGGACAACTTTTAATTGGAGTAAGGGGAGATATGAAGCTATCAGGCGGAACCCTGGAAGCATAAATTGGGAGATGTTCTCAGGGAAATGTATGGCAGAAATGTGGCAAATGTTCAGGGGATATTTGCGTGGCATTCTGCATAGGTACATTCCAATGAGAGAGGGAAAGGATGTTAGGGTACAGGAACCATGGTATACAAAACCTGTTGAAAATCTAGTCAAGGAAGATTCAAAAACCGAGGCAAAGGTAGCGATCTTGAAAATTATAAGGCTAGCAGCAAGAAACTTAAGAAAAAAATAAGGAGAGCCAGAAGGAGCCATGAGCAGGCCTTGGTGAGCAGGATTAAGGAAAACCCCAAGGCATTCTACAAGTACGTGAACAGCAAAAGGATAAGATGTGAGAGAATAGGACCAATCAAGTGTGACAGTGGAAAAGTGTGCAGGGAACCGGAGGAGACAGCAGAAGTACTTAATGAGTACCTTGCTTCAGTATTCGCTACAGAAGACGACCTGGGTGATTGTAGGGATGACTTACAGCAAATTGAAAAGCTTGAGCATGTAGATATTAAGAAAGAAGATGTGCTGGAGCTTTTGAAAAGCATCAAGTTGGATAAGTCACTGGGACCGGATGAGATGTACCCCTGGCTACTGTGGGAGGCGAGGGAGGAGATTGCTGAGCCTCTGGCAATGATCTGTGCATCAATAATGGGGACAGGAGAGGTTCCGGAGGACTGGAAGGTTGTAAATGTTGCTTCTTTATTCAAGAAAGTGAGTAGAGATAGCCCTGGAAATTGTAGACCAGTTGATGGAGAAGATCTTGAGAGGCAGGATATATGAACATTTGGAGAGGAATAATATGATTAGGAATAGTCAGTATGGCTTTGTCAAAGGCAGGCCATGCCTTACAAGCCCAATTAAATTTTTTGAGGATGTAACTACACACAAAACATGAAGGTAGAGCAGTAAATGGATTTCAGCAAGGCATTTGATAAAGGACCCCATGCAAGGCTTATTGAGAAAGTAAGGAGGCATGGGATCCAAGGGGACATTGTTTTGTAGATCCAGAATTGGCTTGCTCACAAAAGGCAAAGAGTGGTTGTAGACGGGTCATATTCTGCATGGAGGTCTGTCACCAGTGGTGTGCCTCAGGTATCTGGTCTGGGACCCCTTCTCGTCGTGATTTTAATTGACCTGGATGAGGAAGTGGAGGGATGGGTTAGTAAGTTTGCTGATGACACAAAGGTTGGAGGTGTTGTGGATAGTGTGGAGGGCTGTCAGAGGTTACAGCGGGACATTGATAGGATGAAAAACTGGGCTGAGAGGCGACAGATGGAGTTCAACCCAGGTTAAGTGTGAAGTGGTTCATTTTGGTAATATGATGGCAGAATATAGTATTAATGATAAGACTCTTGGCAGTGTAGAGGATCAGAGGGATCTTGGGGTCCAAGTCCATAGGACGCTCAAAGCAACTGCGCAGGTTGACTCTGTGGTTAAGAAGGCATACAGTGTATTGGCCTTCATCAATCGTGAAATTGATTTTAGGAGCCGAGAGGTAATGTTGCAGCTATACAGGACTCTGGTCAGACCCCGCTTGGAGTACTGTGCTCAGTTCTGGTCGCCTCACTACAGGAAAGATGTGGAAACCATAGAAAGGGTGCAGAGGAGACTTACAAGGATGTTGCCTGGATTTGGGAGCATGCCTTATGAGAATAGGTTGAGTGAACTTGGCCTTTTCTCCTTGGAGCAACGGAAGATGAGAGGTGACCTGATAGAGGTGTATAAGATGATGAGAGGCATTGATCGTGTGGATAGTCAGAAGCTTTTTCCCAGGGCTGAAATAGTTGCCACAAGAGGACACAGGTTTAAGGTGCTGGAGAGTAGGTACAGAGGAGATGTCAGGGGTAAGTGTTACATACCTCAAGGAGATCTGTGATTTTTTTTGTGAGAATGATGTAATGGTCTTTTGGAGGTCACCTGATGTAATTTTCCCGCCGATGTGAGGTCACGTGATGACATGTGCACCACGGGTATATAAGGGAAGACCTCAGATGACGCAGTTAGTTTTTAGTTTTCCAGGTAGAACATTGATGTGTCTCCGTTTCTGTTGCGTATTTGTTTTTATGACGCAGTTTCATTTTTAAAATGGAGTGTTATGTTCTGTTGCAAGGTACAATAGTGTTGGACTGGAATTTTTTGCTGGATGTGTTAATGTACCTTATTCCAGCAGTAGTACGAGAGAGTGAAGACTTTATCGAAGTACAAGACCCGAAGGATTGAGAGGAGTCGGTATCGTTCCGCAGTTTTGCAAAGGATCGACCTTATTGAGTCTTCGTTGCAGGAGTGGTGACCTGCATCAAAGATAACTCTTGCCAAAAGAGCAAAGAGTTCATGCAAGGTGCTCTCTAGAATTTGAGGTCAATTGTTTTAAACTGTTTATTTCCTGCATTGTGAATCCTTTGGACAGAACAGAAAAGTCGCGTCTATGAAGAAATTCTTCTCCAGAGACGTCTTTCCTAATTGAACGTATAAATCTGTTGGACTTTCGAATTTACCATTTTAAGAACTATATCTGACTTTACCGCTTTAAGAACGAGTGCCGAGTGACGATTCGTTGAACAGCTCCATAGCAGTTAACTTGCGGTTAAGATTTTCATTTGTTTTTTTTATTGTTTATCCGGGTTTAATAAATGTTTGGTTGTTTTTATGTATCCTGTCTTGATTGATATTCATTGTTGCCGGTTATGTAACAGTAAATTTATTTATTTATTTGACACAGAGTGGTGAGTGCATGGAATGGGCTGCCAGCAACAGTGGTGGAGGTGGATACAATAGGGTCTTTTAAGAGACTCTTGGATGCTTAGAAAAATAGAGGGTTATGGGTAAACCTGATTAATTTCTAAAGTACATGTTCAGCACAGCATTGTGGGCCGAAGGCCTATATTCTGCAGCAGGCTTTCTATGTTTAGCCCTCAGTAGGCCACGAATCTCCTGGTTCATCCACAGCATTTGATTTGGGTATGTGGTATATTCTTGAGGCCACACATTTTAATGAAATCAATGATAACTGCAGCATATCATTCAGATTTGAAGATGAATCCAGTCCACCAACTCAAAACAATCCTGTAAGCGTTCCTCTTCTTCCCTCGTGTGTACCTTCCTGGTTCTCACCATTCGTGCTGCAGTTTTCAGTCTCTGCCTGTACACTGGGAGTAGAAGAACAACCAGGTGATCAGACTTTGTAAAGTGTGGGCATGGGATGATACAGTAAGCGTTCTTGATAGTGGTATAACAGTGGTCAAGTGTGTTGGCTCCTCTGGTTCCACAGGTCTGATGTTGGTGGTAGTTATTCAGAGACTTTGAGCTGGACTGGTTGAAATCTCTCACAATGCTGATTACACTGCTCAGCTTCTCCAGTGCCAGTCTGAATTTGGCCAGAGGTGGAATGTACACCACTACCCCAGAAGCTGCAAGGATGTGGAAACTATAACAGAGCCTCGCTGACTAAAGTCCCTCCGAAGCAGGTGACTTTAACAGAACATCGCTGACTGAAGTCCCTCCGAAGTTTTGCCAACACATCCAGGTGGGCATACGGGGAGATAGCTTACTTGACATCCCTTTTGCAACGCTTACAAAGCGCTCCTCCGTCCTCCATTTGGAAAATTAGATCACTCCTCATTTTTTCAGGTGTCAAAGTACAGGCAGAAGCTGAAACAAGAGGCAGCCATAGTTAAAACCGTCCACTGTTGGTCCAACCATGCTGCAGAATAGCTTTGATGATGTTGACTGGAATGTCTTCCATGATGAGGATGTCTCCAAGTTCACGGAAAGGATCACGAGTTTCATCCAGAAGTGCATCAAGGATGTTGTCCCCCAAAAATCAGTCAGGGTCTTCCCGAATGAGAAACCCTGGATTAACAGTTCCTTACGAGCAGCACTTACGAGCAGCGAGACAGGGCTTACATTGCCGGTAATCAGTAAGAGCTCAAGAAATGTAGCTATGATCTGCGCAAAGTCATCAAGGCAGTGGAACAACAACAGAGACAAGATCCAGACTCAACTCTCCACTAACAACACATGCAGCTTATGGCAGGGTCTGCACACCATCGCAGACTTCAAAGCGAAACGCAGTAGAGTTTCCAGTATCAATGCCTCTCTCCCAGACAAGCTAGATCTTTTTTAGCTGGATTCAATGTCGCCAATACTGAGCCCTGAGGAGACCTGCAGATGATGCGACCAGCAGCTTGGTCATCTCTGAATCCGAAGTATGCAAAAAGAAAGGACCTCTGCCGCTCACTAAGCCCCCTCCTTTACTCTCTGTATACCCATGGCTATGTCACCACCCACAGCTCCAATCTGCTACACTGATTAGCCTAATCTCAAATAATAATGAGGCAGCCTACAGAGAGGATGATGACTTCCACCTCCCAATGATCTGACAGGAAGTCCAGGATCCAGCCACACAAGCCAGTATGAAGGCTGAGGTCTCTGGGCTTCTTGTTGAGCCTGGTGGGAATTATGGTGTTGAATGCAGAACTGTAGTCCAAGAACAGCACTCTCACATAAGCATCCCTCTTCTCCAGGTGTGTAAAGACAATGTGTAGAGCTGTGGCTATTGTGTCGTCTGTCGATCGGTTGTGTCGGTAGGCGACCTATGGTTGTATTGCCACCCAAAGCTCCAATCTGCTAATTAAATTTGCAGATGATACTTTATTTATTGACCTTATGGCAAATAATAACGAGGCAGCCTACAGAAAAGTCATCACCCTGACACAGTCATGTCAAGAAAACCTCTCCCTCAATGTCGCAAAAACCAAGGAGTTTGCTGTGGACTACAGGAGGAATGCCAGCTATTGACACCGATGGATCTGGGCTTGAGCGGCTGAACAGCTTTAAGCTCATCAGCATAAATATCACGTGGTCCGGACATACCGGCTGTGGGGTGAAAAAGGCACAACAGCACCTCTTTCACTTCAGACGGTTGAAGAAATCTGGTATGGCCCCCCCAAATTCTTAGAACTTTCTATAAGGGCATGATTAAGAGCATCCTGACTGGCTGCATCACTGCCTGGTGTGGGAACTGTACTTCCCTTGATCACAGGACTCCGTAAAGAGTGGTGCAGACAGCCCAGCGAATCTGTAGATGTGAACTTCCCACTATTCTGGATTTTTACAAAGACCGCTGTGTAAAAAGGGCCCGAAGGATCACTGGAGACCTGAGTCACCCCAACCACAAACTGTTCCAGCTGCTGCCATCTGGGAAATGGTACTGCAGCATAAAAGCCAGGACCAGCAGACCCCAGGACAGCTTCTTCCACCAGGCCATCAGACTGCTTAATTCATGCTGACGCTAATGTATTTGTTATATTGACTGTCCTGTTATACATATTTATTAAAAACTATAATTTCACATTTGAATGGAGACCGAACGTAAAGATTTTTAAGCAACACGCACAAAATGCTGGTGGAATACAGCAGGCCAGGCAGCATCTCTAGAAAGAGGTACAGTCGACATTTCGGGCCGAGACCCTTCGTCAGGATTATCAGAAAGAAGAGCTAGTAAGAGATTTGAAAGTGGGAGGGGGTGAGGGAGATCCGAAATGATAGGAGAAGACAGCAGGGGGAGGGATGGAGCCAAGAGCTGGAAAGTTGATTGGCAAAAGGGATACAAGGCTGGAGAAGGGAGAGGAACATGGGACGGGAGGTCAAGGGGGAAAAAGGGGGAGGGGAGCCCAGAGGAAGATATAGTGAGAGGGACAGAGGGAGAAAAAAGAAAAAGAAAGGGGAATAAATAAACAAAGAGATGGGGTAAGAAGTGGAAGAGGGGCATTAACAGAAGTCAATGTTCATGCCATCAGGTTGGAGGCTACCCAGACAGAATATGAGTTGTTCCTCCAACCTAAGTGTGGCTTCACCTCAACAGTAGAGGAGGCCATGGATGGACATATCAGAATGGGAAGCGGATGTGGAATTAAAATGAGTGGCCACTGGGAGATCCTGCTTCCTCTGGCAGATAGAGTGTAGGTGTTCAGTGAAACTGTCTCCCAGTCTGCATCGGGTCTCGCCAATATAAAGAAGGCTGCACCGGGAGCACCGGACGCAGTATATCACACAAAGATTTTTACTCATGTATTTGAAGAATGTAAGTAATACAGTCAATTCAATTCAATAACAGACAATACTTGACAGTTGAACGGGACATGACTGCGCAAGCGCGTGTAAGTCGGAGCGTGAGGCAGTGGGAGTGTTTAAAAGAGAGCAGATTAACAGAGTGGGCGACGGAGTAGAGGGAGACAGAGTAGGAAGGCTTTGGCTCCTGAGGCTTCGGCGAGCAGAGGCTGAGGAAGATCTTCACTCCAAGTGAGGTAAGGTTGGGTAAGTTCCTTTGATAAATCTAATTACCTTAAGACTAGGAAATGGAGGCAGCAGTTAGGGCAGTCGGGTGCTCCGATTGCAGGATGTGGGAAGTCAGGGCGAGCACAATCGTCCCTGATGACTACACCTGCAAAAGGTGCATCCAGCTGCAGCTCTTGACAAACCGAGTTAGGGAACTGGAGCTGGAGCTGGATGAACTTCGGATCATTCGGGAGGCAGAGGCAGAAATAAACAGGAGTTACAGGGAGATAGTCACCCCTAAGAGTCAGGAGACAGGTAGCTGGGTGACTGTCAGGAGAGGGAAGGGGAATAGACAGAATGAGTAGAGCACCCCTGTGGCTGTTCCCACCAATAATAAGTACATCGTTTTGGATACTGTTGATGGGGACAACCTACCAGGGACAAGTTCCAGTGGGTGCGCCTCTGGCACCAACTCAGAAGGGAACGAGGGAAAAGAGGAGAGCAGTAGTGATAGGGGATTCGATAGTTAGGGGGAAGAGATCGAGAATCCCGGATGGTCTGTTGCCTCCCTGGAGCCAAGGTCCGCGATATCTCGGATCGAGTTCTCAGTATTCTCAAGAGGGAGAGTGAGCAGCCGGATGTCGTGGTCCATGTAGGGACCAATGACGTTGGTAGGAAGAGTGAGGAGGTCCTGAAAGGTGAGTTTAGGGAGTTAGGCGCCAAGTTAAAGGACAGGACCTCCAGGATAGCAATCTCAGGACCGCTACCAGAGCCACGTGCAGGTGGGTTTAGAAATAGTAAGACAGAGCAGATCAACACGTGGCTGAAGACATGGTGCAGGAGGGAGGGCTTCAGATTTATAGATAATTGGGCAGTTTTCCAGGGAAGGTGGGACCTGTTCCGGCAGGAAGGTTTACATCTAAACTGGAGGGGCACAAATATTCTTGCAGGTAGGTTTGCTAGAGAGGCTCCGGTGGATTTAAACTAGATACAAGGGGGAAGGGGAACCATAGTGTAGGAACAGATGTAGGGGAGAAGGAAGAAAAAGAAAATAGTAAAGTTGTTTGCACCGTTGGTGATAAACAGAGAGTAAGAGGTGGAAAATTTCTTAAATGCATTTATTTTAATGCTAGGAATGATGTGATAGCTATTAGTGAAACATGGTTACAGGAGGGGTGTGATTGGCAACTAAATATTCCTGGATTTAATTGTTTCAGGTATGATAGTATCAGAGGGACAAGAGGGGGAGGTGTTGCTTGTTTGCCAAAGAAAATATTACAGCGGTGCTCTGGCAAGATAGATTAGAGGGCTCATCTAGAGAGGCTATTTGGGTGGAATTGAGGAATGGGAAAGGTGTAGTAACACTTATGGGGGTGTATTATAGACCACCAAATGGGGAGTGAGAACTGGAGGAGCAAATTTGTGAGGAGATAGCAGATATTTGTAGTAAGCACAAGGTTGTGATTGTGGGAGACTTTAATTTTCCACACACAGACTGGGAAGTCCATACTGTAAAAGGGCTGGATGGTTTGGAGTTTGTAAAATGTGTGCAGGATAGTTTTATGCAGAAATACATAGAGGTACCAACTAGAGAAGGGGCAGTGTTGGATCTCCTGCTAGGGAATGAGATAGGTCAGGTGACGGAGGTTTGTGTTGGGGAGCACTTCGGGTCCAGTGATCACAATGCTATTAGATTCAATATAATTATGGAGAAGGATAGGTCTGGACACAGGGTTGAGATCTTTGATTGGAGAAAGGCTAACTTTGAGGAGATGCAAAAGGATTTAGGAGTGGATTGGGCCAATTTGTTTTATGGGAAGAATGTAATAGAGAAATGGAGGTCATTTAAAGGTGAAATTTTGAGGGTACAGAATCATTATGTTCCTGTTAGGTTGAAAGGAAAGGTTAAAAGTTTGAGAGAGCCATGGTTTTCAAGGGATATTGGAAACTTGGTTCGGAAAAAGAGAGATATCTACAATAAATATAGGCAGCATGCAGTAAATGAGGTGCTCAAGGAATATAAAGAATGTAAAAAGAATCTTAAGAAAGAAATTAGAAAAGCTAAAAGATATGAGGCTGCTTTGGTAAGTAAGGTGAAAATAAATCCCAAGGGTTTCTACAGTTATATTAACAGCAAAAGGATAGTGAGGGATAAAATTGGTCCCTTAGAAAACTAGAGTGGACAGTTATGTGTGTGGAGCCAAAAGAGATGGGGGAAATTGTTTGTTGTTTGTCATATACACTAATGATCTGGATGATAGGGTGGTAAATTGGATGAGTAAGTATGCAGATGATACTAAGATAGGTGGAGTTGTGGATAATGAAGTAAGTTTTCAAACCTTGCAGAGAGATTTAGGCCGGTTAGAAAAGTGGGCTGAAAGATGGCAGATGGAGTTTAATGCTGATGAATGTAAGGTGCTACATTTTGGTCGGACTAATCAAAATAGGACATACATGGTAAATGGTAGCGCATTGAAGAATGCAATAGAACAGAGGGATCTAGGAATAATGGTGCATAGTTCCCTGAAGGTGGAATCTCATGTGGATAGGGTGGTGAAGAAAGCTTTTGTATGCTGGCCTTTATAAATCAGAGCATTGAGTATAGGAGTTGGGATGTAATGTTGAAATTGTACAAGGCATTGCTGAAGCAAAATTTGGAGTATTGTGTACAGTTTTGGGCACCGAATGATACTTATACTTTATTGTCGCCAAACAATTGATACTGGAACATACAATCATCACAGCGATATTTGATTCTGCACTTCCCACTCCCTGAATATATAGGAAAGATGTCAACAAAATATAGAGAGTACAGAGAAGGTTTACTAGAATGTTACCTGGGTTCATCACCTAAGTTACAGAGAAAGGTTGAACAAATTGGGTCTTTATTCTTTGGAACGTAGAAGGTTGAGGGGGGACTTGATAAAGGTATTTAAAATTATGAGGGGGATTGATAGAGTTGACGCGGATAGGCTTTTTCCATTGAGAGTGAGGGAGATTCAAACAAGAGGACATGAGTTGAGAGTTAAAGGGCAAAAGTTTAGGGGTAACATAAGGGGGAACTTCTTTACTCAGAGAGTGGTAGCTGTGTGGAACGAGCTTCCAGCAGAAGTGGTTGAGGCAGGTTCGATGTTGTCATTTAAAGTTAAATTGGACAGCTATATGGACAGGAAAGGAATGGAGGGTTATGGACTGAGTGCAGGTCGGTGGGACTAGGTAAGAGTAAGAGTTCGGCACGGACTAGAAAGGCCGAGATGGCCTGTTTCCATGCTGTAATTGTTATATGGTTCTATGTGGTTATTGACCGGGAGATGTTTGAGGCCGGGTGAGTAGGACTAAGACAGATACTCATTCATATCTGTGCATTGCAATAATGATGAAGCATATTCCACCTCATCTAACTTTAGAAGACTCAGTTGCCCTATCTTTGTGGGAGAATGCTGGAAGTTTCAGGTTGGAGCGCTGAATATGAAATAGCAGGGATAAGCCACGTTTCTGTGAAGCAAAGTACACAGCACTCTCTGATGCCCCTCTGGTACAATTTTGATCTGATGTCTTCAGTTTCACTTTCCACCCCATCTAAACCCCTTGCTCTAGGAAGATGCCAATCAATATTTGGGAAATTATTACACCCTTCCAGAATCTGTCTCCCTATCTGCTCCTCAATGTCCATGTTACTATTGGGAGATCTATAAAAAACACCCAGTAGTTATTGACCCCTTCCTGTTCCTAAATTTCACCAACAGAGATTCTGTAGACAATCCCTCCATGATTTCCTCCTTTTCTACAGTCATGGCACACGGTACCACACCCCCACCTCTTTTGCCTCCCTTCCTGTCCTTTCTGAAACATCTAAAGCCTGGCACTTGAAGTAGCCATTCCTGTCCTTGAGCCACCCAAGTCTCTGTAATGGCCACAACATCATAGCTCCAAGTACTGATCCAAAGCTCATCTGCTTTGTTCATGGTGCTTCTTGCATTAAAATAGACACATGTCAAACCATCAGTCTGAGCGCATCCCTTCTCTATCACCTGCCTATCCTCCCTCTCGCACTGTCTACAAGCTTTCTCTATCTCTGAGCCAACCACTCCTTCCTTTGTCACTTCAGTTCAGTTCCCACCCCCAACAATTCTAGTTTAAACTCTCCCTAATAGCCTTAGCAAACCTCCCCACCAGATATTGGACCCCTCGGATTCAAGTGCAACCCATCCTTTTTGTACAGGTCACACCTCCCCCAAAGGAAGTCCCAATGATTCAAAAACCTCCCTGCCCCCTGCTCCAATCCCTCAGCCCCGCATTTATCTTCCATCTCACTCTATTCCTATACTCACTGTCACATGGCACAGGCAGTAATCCGAGATTACTACCTTCATGGTCCTGCTTCTCAACTCTTTCCTAACTCTCTGTAGTCTGTTTACAGGACCTCCTCCCTTTTCCTACCAATGTCACTGGAACCAATATGTACCACGACCTCTGGCTGCTCATCTTCCCACTTCAGGACATCGTGAACGCGATCAGAAACATCCCAGATCCTGGCACCTGGGAGGCAAACTACCATCCGTGTTTCTTTCCTGCATCCACAGAATCGCTTACCTGACCCCCTAACTATAGAGTCACTGCTGCCATCCTCTTTCTTTCCCTACCCTTCTGAACTACAGGGCCAGACTCTCTGCCTGAGGCACTGCCATGTTGCTTCCCCCATGTAGGTCATCCCCCGCCCCCCCCCCCCCACCAACAGTATTCAAACAGGAGTACTTATTGTTAAGGGGGACAGCCACTGGGGTACTCTCTAGCACCTGACTCTTGCCCTTCCCTCTCCTGACTGTTAACTTATCTGTCTCCCGATGACCCGCTGTGACTACCTGCCTATAGCTCCTCTCTGTCGCATCCTCACTCTCCCTGACCAGACGAAGGACATCGAGCTGCAGCTCAAGTGCGCTAACGCGGTCCCTAAGGAGCTGCAGGTCAAAGCATGTGGCGCAGATGTGGCCGTTTGGGAAGTTGGGAGTTCTACGGACATCCCACATCTGACACCCAGTACAGAACACCGGCCTCACAGACCTATTTCCTGTTCCTCACAAGTAGCTTATGTTGCCTCAACCCATTATCACTGAAGCCGATAAGAGAAGTTTGGATAAGTACATTAATGGGAGAGGTATGGAGGGAGATGGTCTGGGTGGAGGTAGATGAAACTATGCAGAAGATCAGGTCAGTATGGACTAATGCACGAAAGGGACTGTTTCTGTGCTATTCTCTATGTGAATAGGCAAAGTGCAGATGGCTATTGTCTGAGTGCAGGCAAATGGGATTAATATAGAAAGATGTAAAGGGGCTGGCATGGATGAATTGGGATGAAGGGCACATTTCTGTGCAGTATAACTCCGTGCAGCAACTTGCATCTGGGGAGCTGGAACTGGATGGACTCTGGATCATTCGGGAGGCTGAAGGGTGAGAGATGGTTGAGCCCACTGGGGATCAACTATTGTGGATTGGGTGGTGAGCAATCAACCAGAATTGATTAGAGCTTAAGGTAACAGAACCCTGAGGGGAAGAGGTCATAATGTAATCAAATTCACCCTGAATTTGAGAAGAAGCTAAGGTCAATGTATCAGTGTTACAGTGGAGTAAAGGGAATTAGAGGCACGAGAGAGGAGTTGGAAAAGAACACTGGCATGGATGACAGAAGAACAGCAACAGCAGAATTTCTGGAAGCAATTCAGAAGGCATACATATATAGGATCCTGGTCAGCCTGGGGTACATCTCATCGGGAACCGGACGAGATGTACCCCAGGCTACTGTGGGAGGAGGGGGAGGAGGAGGAGATTGCTGAGCCTCTGGCGATGATCGTTGAATCATCAATGGGGATGGGAGAGGTTCCAGAGGATTGCAGATGTTGTTCCTTTATTCAAGAAAGGGAGTAGAGATAGCCCGGAAATTATAGACCAGTGAGTCTTACTTCAGTGGTTGGTAAGTTGATGAAAAAGATCCCGAGAGGCAGGATTTATGAACTTTTGGAGAGGTATGATTAGGAATAGTCAGCATGGCTTTATCAAAAGCTGGTTGTACCTTACAAGCCTAATTGAATTTTTTGAGAATGTGACTAAACACATTGATGAAGGAAGAGCAGTAGATGTAGTGTATATAGATTTCAGCAAAGCATTTGATAAGGTACCCCATGCAAGGCTTATCGAGAAAGTAAGGAGGAATGGTGTTGGTGCGTGGCCAAGTGGTTAAGGCGTTGGTCTACTGATCTGAAGGTCGCTAGTTGGAGCCTCAGCTGAGGTAGCGTGTTGTGCCTTTGAGCAAGGCACTTAACCACACATTGCTTTGTGACAACACCAGTGCCAAGCTGTATCAGCCCTCGTGCCCTTCCCTTGGACAACATCGGTGGAGTGGAGAGGGGAGACTTGCAGCATGGGCAAATGCTGGTCTTCCATACAACCTTACAAGGCACAAATCCATGGTCTCATGAGACTAACGAATGCCTATTAAGGAGGCATGGGATCCAAGGGGATATTGCTTTGTGGATCCAGATCTGGCTTGCCCACAGAAGGAAAAGGGTGGTTGTAGACAGGTCATATTCTGCATGGAGGTCGGTGACCAGTGGTGTGCAGGAATCTGTTCTGGGACCCTTACTCTTTGTGATTTTTATAAATGACCTGGATGAGGAAATGGAAGGATGAGTTAGTAAGTTTGCTGATGACATAAAGGTTGGAGGTGTTGTGCATTGTGTGGAGGGCTGTCAGAGGTTACAGCAGGACATTGATAGGATGCAAAACTGGGCTGAGAAGTCGCAGATGGAGTTCAACCCAGATAAGTGTGAAGTGGTTCATTTTGGTAGGTCAAATATGATGGCAGAATATAGTATTAATGGTAAGACTCTTGGCAGTGTGGAGGATCAGAGGGATCTCTGGGTCTGAGTCCATAGGACACTCAAAGCAGCTGCACAGGTTGACTCTGTGGTTAAGAAGCCATACTGTGTATTGGCCTTCATCAATCGTGGAACTGAATTTAGGAGCCGAGAGGTAATGTTGCACCTATATAGGACCCTGGTCAGATCCCACTTGGAGTACTGTGCTCAGTTCTGGTCGCCTCACTACAGGAAGGATGTGGAAGCCATAGAAAGGGTGCAGAGCAGATTTACAAGGATGTTACCTGGATTGGGGAGCATGCCTTATGAAAATAGGTTGAGTGAATTCGGCCTTTTCTCCTTGGAGCGACAGAAAATGAGAGGTGACCTGATAGAGGTGTATAAGATGATCAGAGGCATTGATCGTGTGGATAGTCAGAAGCTTTTTCCCAGGGCTGAAATGGTTGCCACAGGAGGACACAGGTTTAAGGTGCTGGGGAGTAAGTACAGAGGAGATGTCGGGGGTAAGCTTTTTCACTCAGAGTGGTGAGTGCGTGGAATGGGCTGACAGCAATGGTGGTGGAGGCGGATACGACAGGGTCTTTCAAGAGACTTTTGGATAGGTACATGGAGCTTAGAAAAATAGAGGGCAATGGGTAAGCCTAGTAATTTCTAAGGTAGTGACATGTTCCACACAACTTTGTGGGCCATAGGGCCTGTATTGTGCTGTAGGTTTTCTATGTTTCTATATCCCAAAGAGAAAGGATTGGCTAACAAGATATATCAAAACCAATATAAAAACCAAACAGAGTATATATTTGATACAGCAAAATTAGTATAGGGTTAACAGATTGGGAAGCTTTTAAAGACCAGCAGAAATCAACTAAAAAAGGTCATTAGGAAGGTAAAGATGGAATACGAAAGTAAGCTAGGCAATAATATTAAAGAGGATACTAAAAGTTTCTCAGATACGTAAGTGGAAAAGAAAGATGAGAGTGGATCTCTCTGGTTCATTAGACTACAACTCTGCCTTCAATACCATCGTTCCAAATAAACTGATTCCTAAGCTCTGGAACCTGGGCCTTAGCACTCAAATCTGCAGCTGGATCTTCAACTTCCTCACAGACAGGACCCAGGCTGTAAAAATAGGGGACAAGCTCTCCTCTACAATCACTCTGAGCACCAGTGCCCCACAAGGCTGTGTACTCAGCCCCCTGCTGTACTCACTGTACACCCATGATTGTGTAGCCAAGCTTCCATCAAACTCAATAAATAAGTTTGCTGATGACACAACAATCGTAGGCTGTATCTCGGGTAATGATGAGTTTGAGTACAGAGTGGAAATTAAGAACCTGGTGGCATGGTGCAAAGACAATAACCTATCCCTCAACGTCAGCAAGACGAAGGAATTGGTTGTTGACTTCAGAAGGAGTAGCGGACCGCACGACCCAATTTACATCGGCAGTGCGCAAATGGAACAGGTCAAAAGCTTTAAGTTCCTCAGGGTCAATATCACAAATGACCTGACTTGGTCCAACCAAGCAGAGTTCAATGCCAAGAAGGCCCACCAGCACCTTTACCTCCTGAGAAAACTAAAGAAATTTGGCCTATCCCCTAAAACCCTCACCAATTTTTATAGATGCACTGTAGAAAGCATTCTTCTAGGGTGCATCACAACCTGGTATGGAAATTGTCCTGTCCAAGACCAAAAGAAGCTGCAGAAGATCCTGAATACAGCGCAGCACATCACACAAACCAATCTTCCGTCCGTGGACTCACTTTACACCGCACGCTGTTGGAGCAGTGCTGCCTGGATAATCAAGGACACGACCCACCCAGCCAACTCACTTTTCGTCCCTCTTCCCTTTGAGAGAAGGCTCAGGTGCTTGAAGATTCGTACAGCCAGATTTGGGAACAGCTTCTTTCCAACTGTGATAAGACTGCTGAACGGATCCTGACCAGGATCTGGGCCGTACCCTCCAAATATCCGGACCTGCCTCTCGGTTTTTTTGCACTACCTTACTTCCCATTTTTCTATTTATGATTTATAATTTAAATTTTTAATGTTCACTAATTTTAACTATTTTTAATATCTTAAATATTTAATATTTGTAATCCAGGGAGTGTGAAGCGCAGAATCAAATATCGCTGTGATGACTGTACGTTCTAGTACCAATTGTTTGGCGACAATAAAGTATAAAGTATGAAGTGATGCTGGAGACGTAGTTATGGGGGCAAGGAAAATGCTGACAAACTGATAAAGTATTTTGCATCACTCTTCCCTGCGGAAGATACTAGAAGAATGGTGGAAGTTCCAGAGTGTCAGGGGTCCATGTTGTGTGAAGTTACTATTACTAGGGAGAAGACATTTGGGAAACTGAAAGATCTGAAGGTAGGCAAGTCACCTGGATCAGACAGTATACACCCCTGGGTTCTGACACAGCTGGCCGGAGGCATTATTAATGACCTTTTAAAGATCACTAGATTCTGGAATGGTTCTGGAAGCTGAAAATTTCAAATGTGCTCTTCAAGGGAAAGAGGCAGAATAAAGGAAACTATAGGCCAGTCAGTCTGAATTTTCTGGTTGGCTGCTGGTGGTTGGTGGCATCCCACTGGGGTCTGTGTGGGACCAATCCTTTTTGCATTATATGTCAATGATTTGGATGATGGAATTGATGACTTTGCGGCAGAGTTGTAGTTGTTGGCAGATGGAATAGTGTCGGGAAGTGTACGGCCATACACTTTGGTAGAAGAAATGAAAGGTTGACTATTTTCTAAATGGAGAAAATACAAAAATCTGAAGTGCAATGGGACTTGGGAGTCCTTGTGCTGGATTCCCGAAAGGTTAATTTACAGATTGAGTCTGTGATGAAGAAAGCAAATGCAATTTTAGAACATAGAACACAGAATAGTACAGCACAGTACAGGCCCTTCAGCTCACAATGCTGTGCCAACCCTTAAACCCTGCCGCCCATATAACCCCACCACCTTAAATTCCTCCATATACCTGTCTAGTGGTCTCTCAAATTTCACTAGTGTATCTGCCTCCACCACTGACTCAGGCAGTGCATTCCACACACCAACCACTCTCTTGAGTAAAAAATCTTCCTCTAATATCCCCCTTGAACTTCCCACACCTTACCTTAAAGCCATGTCCTCTTGTATTGAGCAGTGGTGCCCTGGGGAAGAGGCACTGGCTGTCCACTCTATCTATTCCTCTTAATAACTTGTATACCTCTATCATGTCTCCTCTCATCCTCCTTCTCTCCAAAGAGTAAAGCCCTAGCTCCCTTAATCTCTGATCATAATGCATACTCTCTAAACCAGGCAGCATCCTGGTAAATATCCTCCGTACCCTTTCCAATGCTTCCACATCCTTCCTATAGTGAGGCGACCAGAACTGGACACAGTACTCCAAGTGTGGCCTAACCAGAGTTTTATAGAGCTGCAACACATATCAAAGTTGCTGGTGAACGCAGCAATGTCAGGACGAAGGCTCTCGGTCTGAAACGTCGACTGTACCTCTTCCTAGAAATGCTGCCTGGCCTGCTGCGTTCACCAGCAACTTTGATGTGTGTTGCTTGAATTTCCAGCATCTGCAGAATTCCTGTTGTTGCATTTTATAGAGCTGCATCATTACATCGCGGCTCTTAAACTCTATCCCTCGACTTATGAAAGCTAACACCCCATAAGCTTTCTTAACTACCCTATCTACCGGTGAGGCAACTTTCAGGGATCTGTGGACATGTACCCCCAGATCCCTCTGCTCCTCCACGCTACCAAGTATCCTGCCATTTACTTTGTACTCTGCCTTGGAGTTTGTCCTTCCAAAGTGTACCACCTCACACTTCTCCGGGTTGAACTCCATCTGCCACTTCTCAGCCCACTTCTGCATCCTATCAATGTCTCTCTGCAATCTTTGACAATCCTCTACACTATCTACACCTCCACCAACCTTTGTGTCGTCTGCAAACTTGCCAACCCACCCTTCTACCCCCACATCCAGTTCGTTAATGAAAATCATGAAAAGTAGAGGTCCCAGAACAGATCCTTGTGGGACACCACTAGTCACAACCCTCCAATCTGAATGTACCCCCTCCACCACGACCCTCTGCCTTCTGCAGGCAAGCCAATTCTGAATCCACCTGGCCAAACTTCCCTGGATCCCATGCCTTCTGACTTTCTGAATAAGCCTACCATGTGGAGCCTTGTCAAATGCCTTACAAAAATCCATGTAGATCACATCCACTGCACTACCCTCATCTATATGCCTGGTCACCTCCTCAAAGAACTCTACTAGGCTTGTTAGACACGATTTGCCCTTCACAAAGCCATGCTGACTGTCCCTGATCAGACCATAATTCTCTAAATGCCCATAGATCCTATCTCTAAGAATCTTTTCCAACAGCTTTCCCACCACAGACGTAAGGCTTACAGGTCTATAATTACCCGGACTATCCCTACTACCTTTTTTGAACAAGGGGACAACATTTGCCTCCCTCCAATCCTTCGGTACCATTCCTGTGGACAACGAGGACATAAAGTTCCTAGCCAGAGGCCCAGCGATCTCTTCCCTCGCCTCGTGGAGCAACCTGGGGAATATTCCATCAGGCCCCGGGGACTTCTCCGTCCTAATGTATCTTAACAACTCCAACACCTCCTCTCCCTTAATATCAACATGCTCCAGAACATCAGCCTCACACATATTGTCCTCACCATCATCAAGTTCCCTCTCATTGGTGAATACCAAAGAGAAGTATTCATTGAGGACCTCGCTCACCTCCACAGCCTCCAGGCACATCTTCCCACCTTTATCTCTAATTTTGGTAATAATTTCAAGAGGACGAGAATATAAAAGTAAGGATGCAAAGTTGAGGCTTTATAAAGCACTGGTGAGGCCTCACTTGGAGTAACATGCGGAAGAGCTAGTAAGAGATTTGAAAGTGGGAGAGGGAGGGGAAGATCCAAAATGATAGGAGAAGACAGGAGGGGGAGGGATGGAGCCAAGAGCTGGACAGGTGATTGGCAAAGGGGATATGAGAGGATCATGGGACAGGAGGTCCAGGGAGAAAGACAAGGGCAGGGGGGGTTCCCAGAGGATGGGCAAGGGGTATAGTCAGAGGGAGAAGGAGAGTGAGAGAAAGAATGTGTGTATAAAAATAAATAACGGATGGGGTACGAGGGGGAGGTGGGGCATTAGCGGAAGTTAGAGAAGTCAATGTTCATGCTCTCAGGCTACCCAGACGGAATATAAGGTGTTGTTCCTCCAACCTGATTCCACATCCCATTCCCATTCTGACATGTCTATCCACGGCCTCCTCTACTGTAAAGATGAAGCCACACTCAGGTTGGAGGAACAACACCTTATATTCCGTCTGGGTAGGCCTCCAACCTGATGGCATGAACATCCACTTCTCTAACTTCCGCTAGTGCCCCACCTCCCCCTCGTACCCCATCCGTTATTTATTTTTATACACACATTCTTTCTCTCACTCTCCTTCTTCTCCCTCTGTCCCTCTCACTATACCCCTTGCCCATCCTCTGGGTTCCCCCCCACTTGTCTTTCTCCCCGGACCTCCTGTCCCATGATCCTCTCATGTCCCTTTTGTCTATCACCTGTCCAGCTCTTGGCTCCATCCCTCCCCCTCCTGTCTTCTCCTATCATTTTGGATCTCCTCCTCCCTCTCTCAAATCTCTTACTATCTCTTCCTTCAGTTAGTCCTGACGAAGGGTCTCGGCCTGAAACGCCGACTGTACCTTTTCCTAGAGATGCTGCCTGGCCTGCTGCGTTCACCAGCTACTTTGATGTGTGTTGCTTGAATTTCCAGCATCTGCAGAATTCCTGTTGTATGTTGGAGTAACATGATCAGTTTTGGGCCCTTTATCTGAGAAAAGATGTGCTGAAACCCGAAAGGGTTCAAAGTAGGTTCGCAAAAATGATTCCAGTATTGAATGGCTTGTCATATTGTAAGGGTTTCTTCTTTCATGTTACTTGCTAAGGCTAATAATGAAATGGCTTCTCTGTAGTGTTAACTGATGAGGCAATGTTCTCTGTAGCAGCGTGCTTGGGTTATAATTAGCGCTAACGGGACTTGTATTCATTTGCTAAGCAATTGGGATAGATGTTATTCTTTCTGTCTGTGTGGGCTTGAGGGAGAAGGCGCGAAGAGGATGAAGAGAGAAGAGGTGGCTTGAGGAGACGGTGGCCGGACCCGCTGGGCCTGGGCTCGGGGCAGGAGCCCAGGGGTCAACTAGCAAAGGAGGATCAGCGAAAGGGAATCCGTGAGCTCCAACGTTTGTGCACTGGAGATGTTTATGAGATTATTGGTGTCTTTTACTTGTTTTCCTTTTCTTTTGTTTCTCCACTAACCCCATACTTAAATATAAAATTTTAATCGTTTAACCGCACATTGTGGACTGAATGTTATTTCAGGGTACTGATGTTATACAAGGGACACACCACGCAGCATCCACCCAAACAAGAATGCTAAAGTTTGGCTAGGGAGGGGGACGCCACCCCCGAGATCATGTCACTAGATGCTGCGAGTCTTACAATATGAAGAGCGTTTGATGGCTCTGGACCCGTATCCACTGGAATTCAGAAGAATGAGTGGTGACCTCATTGAAACCTATCAAATGATGAAAGGGCTTGATAGAGTGCAGGTGGAGAGGATGCTTCCTATGGTGGGAGAGTCTAAGGCTACGTCCACACTAGACCGGATAATTTTGAAAACGCCGGTTTCGCGTAAAAACGAAAGGGGTCCACACCAAGCACTTTTGAAAATACCTCCGTCCACATTAAAACGGGTACTTGGGTGAATCTCCTCCTACTGGGCATGGGCAGGACACATCTACAGAAAACAAGCGACATGTTTGGTGTCGAATCTTGCTGTGGAAGTGCACGTTTGTGCAGTTACAGACTAGAAAAACTTAAAAGGAAATTGCCAAACAAGGGACAGCTGTTGGTTCTCGCACAGGAGGACTTAAAATTAAAAACAACAAATATGGAGGCAAACAAACAAACAAGTATGGAGGCAACCGACAGGGAGTTCACAGACAGTATGACCCGGCTGACAACGAACATTGAAAAACTGATTAACTCTGTTGCATTAATAAAGCACCTCGTTAAATGTATAAAACATGTCTGCATCAGTGTTATCTTGTATTTCCATACAATGTTACATTAGGCTGTTACGCATCTATTGTCAGAGAAGTACTTGCATAAATAGGTAAACCACCTTCATACAAGCAAGGACAGAAAACAGGGCAAAGTGAGTATACTTATTTATTCAGTAAGTTATGGGTCAAAGTATTTGGTAAGTACATTTCTAACTCTTTTGGCTTCGGTATAGTTGCTGTCTGTTCTGAAATCGTTAGGTTGTGTGGGGACTTGCGTTTAAGAAAACTATGAAATGCCGCGCTGCCGCCACCATCTGTTCCAGCACGTCATGACAGCATTTTTAGAAATCTCTGGTTACCCCGTCCACACTGCTCTGCACAATCGGCATTTTCAAATTTACACACTCCGGAGGGCGTTTTAGAAAAGCTCCATTTTCAGGGGAGGAAAACGCCATTTCAGTGTGGACAGAGGGTCAAAACGAAGAGAAAAAGCTTCAGTTACAAATTTATCCGGTCTAGTGTGGATGTAGCCTAAGACAAGAGGACATAGCCTCAAAACAGAGAGGTGTCCTTTTAGAACAGAGATGGAGGAATTTCTTTAGCCAAAGAGTGGTGAACCTAAGGAATTTGTAGCCACAGGCATCAGTGGCGGACAAGTCTTTATGTATATTTAAGGCAGAGGTTGATAAATTCTTGAGTAGTCAAGGCATGAAAGGATACGGAGTGGTAGTGGGGGGGGGACGTAGGCAGAAGGTTGGGGCTAAAAGGAAAATTGTATCAGCCATGATAAGATGGCAGAGTAGACTGGATTGGCCAAACTGCCTAATTCTGCTCCTACTTCACAGAACACAAAAATCTACAGCACATTACAGGCCCTTCAGCCCACAATGTTATGCCGACTATGTAACCTACTTCAGAAACTGCTTAGAATTACCCTACTGCACACCTCTTTATTTTTCTAAGCTCCACGTGCCTATTTAAGAGTCTCTTAAAATACCCTATTTTATCCACCCCCCACCAGCATCACCGGCAGTCCAGTCCACACACTCACCTCTCTGCGGAAAAAACTTACCCCTGACATCTCCTCTGTACCTACTTCCAAGCACCTTAAAACTGTGCCCTCTCGTGCTAGCCAATTCAGCCCTGGGAAAAAGCCTCTGACTATCCACATGATCAATTCCTCTCATCATCTTGTACACCTCTATCAAGTCGCCTCTCATCCTTCGTCGCTCCAAGGAGAAAAAGCCGAGTTCACGCAACCTATTCTCATAAGGCATGCTCCCCAATCCAGGGAACATCCTTGTAAATCTCCTCTGCACCCTTTCTATGGTTTCCACAACCTTCCTGTAGTGAGGCAACCAGAACTGAGCACAGTACTCCAAGTGGGGTCTGATCAGCATCCTATATAGCTGTGACATTACCTCTTGGCTCCTAAACTCAATCCCACAGTTGATGAAGGCCATTACACTGTATTCCTTCTTAACCACAGAGTCAACCTGTGCAGCAGCTTTGAGTGTCCTATGGACTCAGACCCCAAGATCCCTCTGTTCCTCCACACTGCCAAGAGTTTTACCATTAATATTATATTCTGCCATCATATTTGACCTACCAAAATGAACCACCTCACACTTATCTGGGTTGAACTCCATCTGCCACTTCTCAGCCCAGTTTTGCATCCTATCAATGTCCTGCAGTAACCTCTGTCAGCCCTCCACACTATCCAAAACAACCCCAACCTTCGTGTCATCAGCAAATTTACTAACCCATCCCTCCACTTCTTCATCCAGGTCATTTATAAAATTCGTGAAGAGTAGGGGTCCCAGAACAGATCCCTGAGGCATACCACTGGTGACCAAACTCAATGCAAAATATGACCCGTATACAACCACCCTTTGCATTCTGTGGGCAAGCCAGTTCTGGATCCACAAAGCAATGTCCCCTTGGATCCCATGCCTCCTTATTTTCTCAACAAGCCTTGCATGGGGTACCTTGTCAAATGCCTTGCTGAAATCCATGTACACTACATCTACTGCTCTTCATTCATCAATGTGCCTAGTCACATCCTCAAAAAATTCAATCAGCCTCGTAAGGCACACCAGCCTTTCACAAAGCTATGCTGACTATTCCTAATCATATTATACCTCTCCAAATGTTCATAAATCCTGCCTGTCAGGATCTTCTCCAACAACTTACCAACCACTGAAATAAAACTCACTGGTCTATAATTCCTGGGATATCTCTAATCCCTTTTTTGAATAAGGGAACAATATCTGCAACCCTCAATTCTCTGGAACCTCTTCTGTCCTCGTTGATGATGCAAAGATCATTGCCAGAGGCTCAGCAATCTCCTCCCTCACTTCCCACAGTAGCTTGGGGTACATCTTGTCCGGTCCCAGTGACTTATCCAACCTGATGCTTTCCAAAAGCTCCAGCACATATCTACATGCTCAAGCTTTTCAGTCTGCTGTAAGTCATCCCTACAATTGTTAAGATCCTTTTCTGTAGTGAATACTGAAGCCAAGTATTCATTAAGTACCTCTGCTATCTCCTCCAGTTCCATACACACTTTTCCACTGTCACACTTAATTGGTCCTATTCTCTCACGTCTCATCCTGTTACTCTTCACATACTTGTAGAATGCCTTGGGGTCTTACTGAATCCTGTCCGCCAAGGCCTTCTCATGGCCTGTTCTGGCTCTCCTAATTTCATTCTTAAGCTCTTTCCTGCTAGCCTTATAAACTTCTAGATCTCTATCATTACCTAGTTTTTTGAACCTTTCTTAAGCTCTTCTTTTCTTCTTGACTAGAGTTACAACAGCCTTTGTACACCACAGTTCCTGTAACTTACCATCCTTTCCGTCTCATTGGAACGTACCTATGCAGAACCCCACGCAAATATCCGCTGAACATTTGCCACATTTCCTCCATATGTTTCCCTGAGAACATCTGTTTCTAATTTATGCTTCTGACCTCGCACCTTACTATTTATCTGTACTGCACTTTCTCTGTAGCTGTTACGCTTCATACTGTACTTAGTGCATTGAGGTAGAACAGGGTAAAAACAATGTGTGATGACTTGATTCGTAAGAAATGCATGCCTGACAAGTGTTTTTTTTACTGTATCTTGCTACACATGACAATAATAAACCAATTCCAATCGCTGCTCCATGCTCTGAAGTTCCCTCCAGTTTCATTAAGGGTGCTAGTTTAGATACTGGCGCTCACTGCCAATGCACCTTATCCAGTGGTGGGACACACTGTACCTGCATAGGCACACTGTCATTGTAATAGCAAACAGGCAGGCTAAAACTATCCCCAGCAGAACAGCTCCACTGAAAACCTTCCATTGCTGCAGCCTCTCAAATGCAGAGGACCAAGTGGGAGTGGGTCTGGCCCTGAACAAAGATGGGGTCTTTGTGCCAGTGGTCTCCTGAAGAAAGGTGGGACAGACCGGACACCTCCACCCCTGGGGACCTTCACAGTGTCAGACAGCAGAGCGTAGTGGAGTCTGCTCTTGCTAACTGCCTGCCCCTGTTTGTTTTGAGACCACCCTGGAAAGGAGGCACCTGCTGGAGGCTTCATCAGCGGTTCCCAAATTTTCTTCTGCCATGGACCCCTACTATTAACTGAGGGGTGTGTAGTCCCCGGGTTGGAAACACCTGACCATGGATAAACTTACTAGATAAATACACATAATGGAAAGGTAGCATAATGCTATTACATCGCCAGTGACTGGAGCTCAACGTCACTGTTGTAAGGCATCTATACGTTCTCTCCATGGCAGCACAGGTATCCTCCCACATTCTAAAATCACAATTATTTTTGCGTAGTAGGGGAATTAAGGGTTATGGGGAAAAGGCAGGTATAACATAGAATAGTACAGCACATTACAGGCCCTTCGGCCCACAATGTTGTGCCAACCCTCAAACCCTGCCTCCCATATAACCCCCCACCTTAAATTCTTCCATATACCTATCTAGTAGTCTCTTAAACTTCACTAGTATATCTGCCTCCACCACTGACTCAGGCAGTGCATTCCACGCACCAACCCCTCTCTGAGTAAAAAACCTTCCTCTAATATCCCCCTTGAACTTCCCACCCCTTACCTTAAAGCCATGTCCTCTTGTATTGAGCAGTGGTGCCCTGGGGAAGAGGCGCTGGCTATCCACTCTATCTATTCCTCTTATTATCTTGTACACCTCTATCATGTCTCCTCTCATCCTCCTTCTCTCCAAAGAGTAAAGCCCCTAGCTCCCTTAATCTCTGATCATAATGCATACTCTCTAAACCAGGCAGCATCCTGGTAAATCTCCTCTGTACCCTTTCCAATGCTTCCACATCCTTCCTATAGTAGTTGGAGATGATCGGCCACGATCTTAGTGAATGGTGGGGCAGGCTCGATGGGCCAGATGGCCTATTCCCACTCCTATTTCTTATGTTCTTATGTAAAGATGTACAGGTTAGGGTTGGGTGGCGGGCATGCTATGTTGGCGACATTTGCCGGCTGTCCACGGTATATCCTCAGACTGCATCAGTCACGAAACAAATGACGTATTTCACTGTATGTTTCAATGTACATGTGACAAATAAAGCTGATCTTTATCTTTAAAAGACATGGGGGCAAGGTGTAAAAGGCAAAGAAATAAGGTTAGGAGATTAAAAAAACACCTAATTAGGTTAGACTTAGCACTAAAGGTAAATGAGAAGCTGGTCAGACCCTCAGAACAGACGGTGAAAATGCCATAGGTACCTACGTTCGGTTTTGAATGTCCACTGCACAAGTGCACCGGATGATGGAGGAGAGCAGAGTCCAGATCCCAAACGTTCTTGCCTGCAGATCGTTCACTGCACAAAATCAACAGTTGTAAAAAATCAAATATTCCAGCAGCAACAAAGGGGATGTAGTGGATGGGGCACCCTGCGTCAGATCCACGTGCAAGAGACATGTACCGAGCCCACCGGAGGTAGTTGAGGTGGATGGCGTGCCCTGCATCAGATCTATATGTCAGAGACGTGTACCGAGAACACCAGAGCTAGCTGAGGTGGATGGCGCATCCTGCATCAGATCTATGTGCAAGAGACACAAATGAACTGGAGGCAGTTGGTAGCCCACTGTGCAATCCCACACCAGACCATTAGTGCACTCCCTATGGCTGAGAACAGCTGTGAACACCCCTCTTCCTGCTCAGACACCCTACACACCACAGAAGCCCTTACCCCTCCCAACACAATATTAGAGTTGTACGGCACAGGCCCTTTGGCCCAACATGTCAATACTAACCTGTATACACAGATATATTCATCCCTTTTATCCACATGCTTCTATACCTTGCCAAGTTCAAAATGCCTCTCAAAAGTAGTGAGTTGTATCTGCCTCCATCAAATCCTCTGGTATCGCATTCCACTTATTGTGTTAAAAAAAAATCTTTGCCCCTCTGATTCTCTTTAATCTCTTTCCTCTGAGCCCAAACTCAAACGCTCATATCTGTAATGCACCTACCACAGGTAAAGGAGTCTGACCATCTCCCACTTTATCATTTTATACACCTCTCGGACCACCCCCAATCTCTTTCACGCAAAGGTTTCAGAGGTACATTTAATATCAGAGAAATGCATACAATATACATCCCAAAATGCTTTTTCCTTGCAACCATCCATGAGAACAGAGGGGTGCCCCAAAGAATGAATGACAGTTAAATGTTAGAACCCCAAAGTCCCTCCCAGCTCCCCCTCCCTCTGCATATAAGCGGCAGTAAGCAACAATCCCTCCTCCCCCCACAGCAAAAATAAGCATCAGCATCCAACAGCAAGCACTCAAGCGTGAGCAAAGCAACAGCAAAGACACAGACTCCAAAGACTTCGCGTTTCACCCAGTATTCGACATACCACAGGCTCGCTCTCTCCCGAATAAGGGAGAAAGAGGAGAGTCTCCATTTTCACAGCGAGCAGGGAGACATAACAAACAACCCACTCGTTTATGTTAAAAGTCCATTACGTTGCTTTTTTTTTTTGAGTTCTGCGCCCAAAGATCCGGGTACACAACCATCGATATTCTGACTCCCCCGACGACACACGGGTCTCCTGCCATGACACCGATCTTCAATCCACCCGTCTCCAGAGCCCCAAGGTCCTATGCCTCCAAATTCAAGCTGGACTGTTAGGCCGAGCCCCTGGCGTGCCGAACAACGGCCAGTTATGAAACCCCGAAAGCAGGTCCCATTCCCATAAAGAACCATAGTCAGCGTGTTCTCCAGGAGAAACAACCCCAGCCTGTCCAATCTCTCCCCATAACCAAAACTCTGATCCATGCTCACACCCCCAGAGCATTCCTGATACACAGACTCCCCTGTTTACACTCACCAGAAGACCATGGTCTACTCACACTCAGCACCGCAGAAATCCTGACACACACTGAGTCTCTGTTCACTCAACACGGAACTGTCTTGCTCATCCTCACCCCAGACCCTTTGATGCACCCTGGCTGACCAGGGAAGTCAAAGCCATTGTAAAAGCAAAAGAAAGGGCGTACAACAAAGCAAAATTTAGTGGGAAGTTTGATGATTGGGAAGTTTTAAAAAATGTACAGAGAACAAAAAAATCATTAGAAGGAAAAAGATGAAATGTGAAAACAAGCTAGCAAATAATATCAAAATGGATAGTAAAAGTTTTTCAAGTATGTTAAAAATAAAAGAGAAACGAGAGTGGACATAGGACCGCTAGAAAATGAGACAGGAGAAATAATAACAGGGGACAAGGAGATGGCTAATGAACTAAATGAGTATTTTGCATCAATCAACACACATCAAAGTTGCTGGTGAACGCAGCAGGCCAGGCAGCATCTCTTGGAAGAGGCACAGTCAACGTTTCGGGCCGAGACCCTTCGTCAGGACTAACTGAAGGAAGAGTTAGTAAGAGATTTGAGAGGGGGAGGGGGAGATCCAAAATGATAGGAGAAGACAGGAGGGGGAGGGATGGAGCCAAGAGCTGGACAGGTGATTGGCAAAGGGGATATGAGAAGATCATGGGACAGGAGGCCCAGGGAGAAAGACAAAGGGCGGGGGGGAACCCAGAGGATGGGCAAGGGGTATAGACAAAGGGGGGAAAACTTCACTGCGGAAGACACTAGCAGTATGTCTGATGGTGTAGTGTGTGACGGAAGAAAAGTAGGTGCAGTAACGAGAGAGGGTTCTCAAAAAGCTAAAAGACCTAAAGGTACACAAGTCACCTGGACCAGATGAACTGCACCCGAGGGTCCTGAAAGAGATAGTGTTAGAGATTGTGGTGGCATTAGAAATGATACTTCAAAAATTATTGGACTCTGGCATGGTGCCAGAGGACAGGAAAATTGCAAATGTCACTACACTCTTTAAGAAAGCAGGAAGGCAGCAGAAAGGAATTTATCGACCAGTTACCCTGACCTCAGTGGTAGGGAAGATGTTGGAATCAATTTTTAAGGATGATGTTATGGAATACTTGGTGACACAGGACAATAGACAATAGGTGCAGGAGTAGGCCATTCGGCCTTTCGAGCCAGCACCGCCATTCACTGTGATCATGGCTGATCATCTACTATCAGTATCCAGTTCCTGCCTTATCCCCATAATCTTTGATTCCGCTATCTTTAAGAGCTCTACCCATCTCTTTCTTGAAAGCATCCAGAGACTTGGCCTCCACAGCCTTCTGGGCAGAGCATTCCATATATCCACCATTCTCTGGGTGAAAAAGTTTTTCCTCAACTCTATTCTAAATGGCCTACCCCTAATTCTTAAACTGTGGCCTCTGGTTCTGGACTCACCCATCAGCAGGAACATGCTTCCTGCCTGCAGCGTGTGCAATCCCTTAATAATCTTATATGTTTCAATAAGATCCCCTCTCAGCCTTCTAAATTCCAGAGTATACAAGCCCAATCGCTCCAATCTTTCGACATATGACAGTTCTGCCATCCCGGGAATTAACCTTGTGAACCTACGCTGCACTCCCTCAATAGCAAGAATGTCCTTCCTCAAATTTGGAGACCAAAACTGCACACAGTACTCCAGGTGTGGTCTCACCAGGGCCCTGTACAGCTGCAGAAGGATCTCTTTGCTCTTATACTCAATTCCCCTTGTTATGAAGGCCAGCATGCCATTAGCTTTCTTCACTGCCTGCTGTACTTGCATGATAGGACAAAGTCAGCATGGCTTCCTTCAGGGATAATCCTGCCTGCCAAACCTGTTGGAATTCTTCTTTGAGGAGATTACAAGTAGGATAGATATAGGGGATGTAGTGGATGTTGTATATTTGGACTTAAAGAAGGCCTTTGACAAGGTGCCACACGAGGCTGCTTACCAAGTTAAAAACCCATGGTACTATACGAAAGTTACTAACGTGGTTAGAGCATTGGCTGATTGGTAGGAGGCAGCGAGTGGGAATAAAATGATCCTTTTGGGGTTGGCTGCCAGTGACTACTGGTATTCCTCAGGGGCTTGTGTTGGGATGACTTCTTATGCTGTATATAAATGATTTAGATAATGGAATAGATGGCTTTGTTGCCAAGTTTGCAGATGATAGAAAGATTGGGGAGGGGCAGGTAGTGTTGAGGAGACAGGTAGGACGCAGAAGGACTTGGACAGATTAGGGTAATGGGCAAGAAAGTGACAAATGAAATACAATGTTGGAAAAATGCATGGTCATGTACTTTGGTAGTATAAATACAAAGTTTGTAAATGTGCAGTCAATTTTCTAAACAGGGAGGAAATCCAAAAATCTGAGATCCAAAGGGACTTGGGAGTCCTTGTGCAGTACACCCTCAAGGTTAACTTGCAGGTCAAGCTGGTGGTGAGGAAGACAAATGCCATGTTAGTATTCATTTCAAGAGGTCTAGAATATAAGAGCTGAGACTTTATAAGGCACTGGTGAGGCCCCACCTTGAGTAATGTGAACAGTTTTGGGCCCCTCATCTTAGAAATGATGTGTTGGCATTGGAGAGGGTTCAGAGGAGTTTCACAAGGATGATTCCAGGAATGAAAGGGTTAACTTCCAAGGAATGTTTGATAGTTCTGGGTCTGTACTCACTGGAATTTAGAAGGATGAGTGGGATCTCATTGAAACCTTTCCAATGTTGAAAGGCCTAGATAGGATAGATGTGGAAAGCAACACACATCAAAGTTGCTGGTGAATGCAGCAGGCTTAGATGTGGAAAGGATGTTTCCCAGGGTGGGAGAGTCCAGGACAAGAGGGCACAACCTCAGGATAGAAGGGCACCCTTTCAAAACAGAGATGCAAAGAGATTTCTTTAGCCAAAGGGTGACGAATTTGTGGAATTTGTTGCCACATGCAGCTGTGGAGGCCAGGTCGTTGGGTGTATTTAAGGCAGAGATTAATAGGTTCTTGATTGGACATGGCATCAAAGGTTACAGGGAGAAGGCCAGGAACTGGGGTTGAGGAGGAGGAAAAAAAAGGATCAGCTATGATTGAATGGTGGAGCGGACTCAATGGGCCAGATGGCCTAATTCTGCTCCTATGTCTAAAGGTCTTATGGTCTCATCAATGGTACAACCATCCCTCTTCCCACCGTGTGACACCCTCAGGCAACCCCCATTTCTCAATCAGTCCAGTACCCCACAACCACACCACTATCCCAACATCGAGTCCCATCACCTGCAAACTTTCCTTACCGAGCGCCGGTTTTCCCGTGTAGAGTTTCTCCGACAAGAAGCTGTGATCCCTGAAGCTCTGAATCGTATTGCCAGCAGCAATGACAGCGACCATCACCAGCCAGCTGCGGAGAACATTGAGGAATCGGCTCATCCTGGTTGAGAGGATGTTTCCTATAGCGGGAGAGTTTAGAACCAGAGGGCACTGCGTCAAAATAGAATGTCCCTATCAGAACAGAGGTGAGAAGGAATTTCAGCAGTCAGAGGGTTTCAATGCCACAGGCAGCTGAGGAGGCCAAAACATTAGGTATACTGTATTTAAATTGGAGGTTAATAGATTCTTTATAGGGGCATGAATGCAAGAGAATGGGGTTAATAAATCAGCCATGATGGAATGGCAGAGCAGTCTCGATAGGCCGTATGGCCGAACTCTGCTCCGATATCTTATAGTCACAGAGGAGGAGAGTACTGTAGACAAGTAGGGAGACAGAGAGAATGTAAGAAGAGTGGGGCTTGACGTTACTATTCCCTGCTGAACCTCAGAGCCAGCCACTGCACTATTGACCTGGCTGCTGCTGCCCTGACAGGTCATGCCTCCGCAGCAGGAATAAAGTAGTCAAGGAGAATGGACACAAAAGGTGGCTGCACTGTCTGCCTGCGTGTCATACCTCTCCCAGTGCTACCCATCTTTCTGAAGCCTATAACATAGGTACTACCGCCTCAGTAAACATTTCACTGATAATTCCGAGTACATCCTGAGTCAACTCCAGTTGGGTGCTCCTTCAATTCTGAACAGCGAGACCTACCCCACATCAGCATTCATTTGGCGGCATCTCCCACAGCAGATCCCTGTCTCGGATCTGCTCCCCACAGCACGTTCCTCCCTCGGAACCCCCACCCCCTCCACAGTGGGTCCCCATCAGGGATCCGACACCCCCCACAGCTTGTTCCTGCATTAGCACCATCCCCCCACAGGGCGTGACCCTCTCCTTGTACCACGTCTCTCCCTCAGTACCGCCCGAGTCCTCCCACAGGCCGTCCCTTCCCTACTGTGTGTTCCTAACTCAGTACTGCTCTCTCCCACTCCCCCAACACAGTGCGTCCCTCCCTCAGTTGCACTCTCCCCCACAGCGCATCCCACTATCAGTAATATATCCCCCCATGCACCCCTAAAGCATGACCCCCCCCCGGTAGCATCCCCCACAACTAGCGTGTCCCTCCTTCGGTAGTGCAACCACCCACACAGCGAGTCCTTTCGTTGGAAGTGTAAGCCCCCCCCCCACAGCATGTCGCTCCTATGGTAGCGAACCCCCACACAGGGTGTCCCTCCCTCCATACACCCCCCCAACAAGTATGTCCCCTCTGTCAGTAGCACAACCGCCTGCACAACTTGGCGCATTCCCCCCCTAAGCATGTCCAAACCCCCCCCCCAGCGTGTCTCTCCCTCGGTGGAACAACCCCCGGAAAGCGTGATCCTCCCTTGGCACCATGCCCTCCCCACAGCATATCCCTAACGCCCCCCCCCCCAGTGTGTCCCTGCCTTGGTAGCGCTAACTCCTCCCGGGATTTCCCTCCTCTGAAGTGCACCCATCCAACCCACACATCCCAAATCCTGCAGGGTGTCTCTATCCACCCCACACCTCAGATCGTCCCTCCTTCAATACCACCCCCACAACACAGGCATCCCTTCTTCGGTCGCGGCCCCCCCCCCCAAACAGCGTGAACCTCCCTCAGTAGTGACATCCCCACAGTGTGTCCCTGCCTTGGTATTGCCACCCCCACCCTACATGGCGTACCCCTGCCTTGGGACCGTCCCCACCCACAGCGTGTCCCTCCCTCAGTAGCACCCCCCCGCTACAGCTGTTCCTACCTTGACAACACAGAGTCTCCCTCAGTACCGTTGCACCCCCCCCACCCCACAGGGTATCCCTCTCTCGGCACAACCCCCTCACACCACCCCACAGGGCATCCCTCTCTCAGCACCACCCCCTCACACCACTCCACAGGTCACCCTCTCTCGGCACCACCCCACAGGTCACCCTCTCTCGGCACCACCCCCCCAACAGGTCACCCTCTCTCAGCACCACCACCCCCCCTCACGGGTCACCCTCCCTCGGCACCACCCCCCCCCCACAGGTCATCCCTCTCTCGGCACCACCCCGCAGATCACCCTCTCTCGGCACCACCCCCTCACCCCAAAGGTCATCCCTCTCTCGGCACCACCACCGCCTCACCCCACAGGGCACCCCTCTCTCGGCACCACCCCTTCACCCCACAGGTCATCCCTCTGTCGGCACCACCACCCAACACAGACCGAGGACATTTCTCCCTCGGTACCGCTCCCGGTACCGTCGACACCCTATAGCGTGTCCCTCCCTCCCTCCCTCGCTCCCTCGCTCCCTCGCTACCGCCCTCCCCCCACAGCGTGTCTCTTCCTCCACCCCACACACCGCCTGTCCCTCCATCCACGGTGAGGAATCGGACAGCAAGCGAGCTGCCTCCCGCCCCACCGGTGCATCCCAGCTCCTGCACTCACTCTCTCCCAATTCACCTGTCGATCACCCCACCTTCACCGACACAGGAAACCGGCACGGCCGCGCAACGCGCTGGCTCTGATTGGTTAATAGTATGTCATGGGTGTGTTCTCCTTGATTGACGTTCCTCTTACCCACTGATAAAAGCGTCTTCTCGTGACGAGCAGCCGATCTTGGTGAGAAAGCACAAGGCCGGGTATTTTTTTAGCGTTTTTAAGGGGTACAGGGGTTTTATATAGAATATGACGAATAAACAGGAATAGGATACTAGGATGGTCAAAGATGGGAGGGTAAAGTGTAGGTTTGTGTATATATATATATATATATATATATGTGTGTGTGTGTGAGAGAGAGAGATTGGGTGAAGGGATTTAGAATGTATGTCTAGTGCACATTCTGGAGCAGAGGGTGGCGGTAATGCACCATTAAGCTGGATGCCAACGGCCGTAAAACAAGATACAGACAGACAGAACAGCCGATCTTCCCAGTCGCCCCATCTGCAAGGGCAGTCCAAATTCGAAGTGACAGGAGGCAAAATCTGAAATTAAAACAGAAAATAATGAAAATTGATCTATTTAAAACTCTTACATGTCGAGTCATCACATGTAGAAATGTATCTGACATCTTACACCATGGCTAGCTATTTTCCTCAGCACCACTCCTACATTGACCCCATATCCTCAATACAACAAAATCCATAATTTTCTTCCTGTTGTCTGGGCCTCCACAGCCTGGGGAGAAATGTAAAAATCCATTGTCCTCTGGGTGAAATGTATTTTCTCTGTCTGGAATGGCTGCCCCTTCTGAGATGTGACTCTGATTCCAGGCATTTTAGCCACAAGAAATGTCAACTTCATACCTCCCAGGTCACGCGTTTCACTGAGAAATGAGAGAACAGTTTATACAACAAGCCCACCATGCCAAAATCAATCTGGTGAACCTTTGCCAAGTGTCTCTTTTTATAAATAAGGAGACCATACCTATATACAATGGCCAGATGCAATCTCACAGTGGCTCTGTACAACACGATGATCATTCTGCTCTTTCCATAAAGACTACATACAGCTTGCTTTCCTAATGGTTCGCTGTATCCGTATTTTAGCTTTCAGAATCAATGTTAATATAATTGGATCTGTTGTGAGATTTGTTAATTTAGCAGCAGCAATAAATGACAAACAGAAAAATAAAGGAATTACAGTGAGTATGTACATGTACTATATATTGAGTGGTTAAATTAAGAATAGTAGTGCAGAAACAGAAATAAATTTTAAAAAGTGAGGTAGTTTTCATGGGTTCAATGTCCATTTATGAATCGGATGGCAGAGGGGAAGAAGCTGTCCCTGAATCGCTGAGTGTGTGCCTTCAGGCTTCTGTACCTCCTACCTGATGGTTACAGTGAGAAGAGGGCATGTGCTAGGGATGGGGGTCCTTAATGATCGACTCTGCCTTCCTGAGGTACCACTCCTTGAAGATATCTTGGATACTACAGAGATGGAGACGGAGCTGATTAATTTTACGACTCTCCCTCTGCAGACCAGCACCTTTCAACTTCTCACCATCGAACAAAAAATATCCTTTTTTACTTCCAGGGTTGATGACCTCATAGTATCCCATATTAAATTCCATCTGCTGGGTCGTTGCCTGTACATATCCTATCTATATTCCTTGTTCTGCCTCCTCCTCAGTGCACATTGCCCACCCAGCTTTACGTAAGCAGTAGACGTGACATATTAACAGACACAAAAGGGTATTTCAGCATCAACAGAATCTCTTGTGACAACATATTTACCCTCTCATTCCCTCATTTAAGTCATTGATAGAGGTTATGAATAGCTCAGGCCCTAGCACCGATCCCAAGGCATGATCAGAATCCAAAATTAGACCAATTATTGCCACCCATTGTTTTATTTATTATTTATTTAGAGATACATTGCAGAACAGGCCCTTCTGACCCACAGAGCCATGCCACCCATCAACTCACCTATTTAACCCTAGCCTAATCACAGGACAATTTATGATGACCAATTAACCTACTGTAATGTTGAATGGGGTTCATGGGTTTGGCAGGTGAGATGGGAAATGCACTAAATTCGAACAGGTATATTAATAATTTATTTACAACTAAAAATTTGATCAAAGATTCATGTTCTCCAAGTTACAGACACTACAAAGCTGTGTACAGTACTCAACGAACATATGTACACTCAACAAACATACTTAATTAAAAGTGCATGCAGAGCATACCTTCCCAATGGGAAAAGCAGCTGCAGTTTCTAAATTAACCAATCACAATGGACAAACAAGAGAATATCTGCAGATACTGGAAATCCAAGCGACAAACAAAATGCTGGAGGAACTCAACAGGTCAAGCAGTTGACGTTTCGGGCCGAAACCTTGCAGCAGAACTGGAGAAGAAAAAGCTGAGGAGTAGATCTAAAAGGTGAAGGGAGGGGAGAGAGACCACCAGGTGATAGGTGAAACCTGGAGGGGGAGGGATGAAGTAAAGAGCTGGGAAGTTGGTTGGTGAAAGAGTCAGAAGGCCATGGAAGAAAGAAAAATGGGGAAGGAGCACAGAGGGAGACGATGGGCGAGCAAGGAGATAAGGTGAGAGAGGGAAAAGCGCATGGGAAATGGAGAAGAGATGGGCTGTTGGGGAGACATTACTGGAAATTTGAGGTATTGATGTTCATGCCATCAGGTTGGAAGCTAGCACTGAGATTGGAGGAATAACACCTCATGTTCCGTTTGGGTAGCCTCCAACCTGATATCATGAACATTGATTTCCCAAACTTCCAGTAATGCCAGGAAGATGATACAGTTTAATACATGGTTGAGGAGTTGGTGTAGGAGGGAGGGCATAAGATTTTTGGATCACTGGCCTCTCTTCCATAGAAAGTTGGACCAATACAGAAGGGACAGTGTGCACCTCAACTGGACGGAGACTAATATCCTAGCGGGAAGGTTTATTAATCTGCAAATTGGGGTTTACACTAGAGTTGCAGCAGGATGAGAACAGTTAGTGGAGAGGTTGTGGAGGCAAATGTTGGTAAGACCTCAAACAGAGTTAGGAATCAAAAGGTTAAGCATGGTGCAACAAAATCAAAACAGATGAATACAGGACTGAAGGTGTTGTATCTGAATGGGTGCAGTATATGGAATAAGGTAGATGAACTTGTGGCACAGATGCAGATTGGCAGGTAAGATGTTGTAGGCACCACTGAACTATGGCTGATACCTGGGAGCTTAATGTCTAAGGATACACATTGTATCGAAAGGATAAGCAGGAAGGTAGAGGGGATGGCATTGTACTGTTGGTGAAAATTGAAATCAAATCATTAGATAGAGGTGAAATAGGGTCAGAAGTTGTTGAATCTTTGTGGATAGAACTAAGGAACTGCAAGGGTAAGAAGATCCTGGTGGGAGTTGTGTACAGATCTCAAAACAGTAGTAGGGATATGGTCTGCAAATTACAATGGGAGACAGAAAAGGCAATGTTACCATCATCATGGGGACTTCAATATGCAGGCAGATTGGGAAAATCAGATTGGTGTGGGATTAAAGGAGGGGGAATATCTAGAGAAGTATTCTAAAGGAAAGATGACACAGCCATGGCTAATTAGAGAAGTCAAAGCCAACATAAAAGCCAAACGGAGGGCATATAATTGAGCAAAAATTTGTGGGAAGTTAGAGGATTGGGAAGCTTTTAAAAACCAACAGAAGGCAACTAAAAAAGTCACTAAGAAGGCAAAGGTGGAATAGGAAAGTAAGCTAGCCAATAACATTAAAGAGGATAGCAACAGTTTTGTTCAGATACATAATGTGTAAAATAGAGGTGAGAGTGGATATTGGACCACTGGAAAACAACGTTGGAGAAGTAGTACACATAAAAGTTGCTGGTGAACACAGCAGGCCAGGCAGCATCTCTAGGAAGAGGTGCAGTCGACGTTTCAGGCCGAGACCCTTCATCAGGACTAACTGAAGGAAGAGTGAGTAAGGGATTTGAAAGTTGGAGGGGGAGGGGGAGATCCAAAATGATAGGAGAAGACAGGAGGGGGAGGGATGGAGCCAAGAGCTGGACAGGTGATAGGCAAAAGAGATACGAGAGGATCATGGGACAGGAGGTCCGGGAAGAAAGACAAGGAGGGGGGGGACCCAGAGGATGGGCAAGGGGTATATTCAGAGGGACAAAAAGGAGAGTGAGAGAAAGAATGTGTGTATAAAAATAAGTAACAGATGGGGTACGAGGGGGAGGTGGGGCATTAGCGGAAGTTAGAGAAGTCAATGTTCATGCCATCAGGTTGGAGGCTACCCAGACAGAATATAAGGTGTTGTTCCTCCAACCTGAGTGTGGCTTCATCTTTACAGTAGAGGAGGCCGTGGATAGACATGTCAGAATGGGAATGGGATGTGGAATTAAAATGTGTGGCCACTGGGAGATCCTGCTTTCTCTGGCGGACAGAGCGTAGATGTTCAGCAAAGCGGTCTCCCAGTCTGTGTCGGATCTCGCCAATATATAAAAGGCCACATCGGGAGCACCGGACGCAGTATATACAATGAAATGGTGGATGAACCGAATAAGTATTTTTCATTATTCTTCACTATGGAAGACACTAGCAGTATGGTGGAAGTTCTAGGTGTCAGAGGGATGAAGTGTGTGAAGTTACCATAACTAGGCAGAAGATTCTTGGGAAACTGAAAGGTCTGAAGGTAGATAAGTCACCTGGACCAGATAGATCCCAGAGTTCTGAAAGAGATGGCTGAAAAGATAGTGGAGGCATCATAAATGACCTTTCAAGAATCACTAGATTCTGGAATGATTTTGGAAGACTTTAAAATTGTAAATCTCACTCTAAGAAGGGAGAGAGACAGAAGAAAGGAAACTATAGGTTAGTGTGACCTCAGTGGTTGTGAAGATATTAGAGTTGATTATTAAGGATGTGGTCTCCAGGTACTTGGAGGCACATGATAAAATAGGCCTTAGTCAGCATGGTTTCCTCATTGGAAAATCGTGCCTGACAAATCTGTTGGAATTCTTTGCAGAGGTAACAAGCAGGATAGACAAAGGAGAATCGATGGATGTTGTGTACTTGGATTTTCACAAGACCTTTGACAAGGTGCCACACATGAGGCTGCTTAACAAGGGGTTCCCTTGTTTTAGACATGATAAAGCAGGAGGGATTAAAGGACGAGGGGTGGCATTACCACTCAGGAAAGTAAGTCACAGTGGTACTCTGAAAGGACAGACTGGAGAACTCGCCGAGCGAGGCTATATGGATGGAATTGAAGAGAAAGAAAGGGATAATTACATGAGTGAGATTATATTATAAACCAGTGGTCCCCAATCTCCGGGCCGCGGACCAATACATTGCCGTGAAGAATGCGCACCCTTTGATCTGGGCCGAAATTTACGTGCCGAGCGGCACCTAATTAATTAGCTTGTTTATTTCGGCTTTTTTCTTAAAGGTGTGCTGGGTGCATTCTGGCCACCGCTGCACCACTGCATTCTTCGCGGCAATGTATCGATCCACGGCCTGGAGGTTGGGGACCACTGTATATAGACCACCCAGTGGACAGCAGGATTTAAAACAGCAAATCTGTAGATAGGTTGCAAACTGTTGCAAGAATCATAAGCTTGTGATAATAGGTGATCCTAACTTTCCGCATAATAACTGGGACTCCTATACTGTAAAAGGGCTGGATGGGATTGAGTTCAGCAAATGTGTTCAGGAAAGTTTCCTTCATCCAACTGAGAGTGAAATACTGGGTTTCCTGTCAGGGAATGGAACAGGCCAGGTGACAGATGTTTGTGTAGGGGAACACTTTGCATTCAGTGATCATAATGACATTAGAACCATAGAAACTACAGCACAGAAACAGGCCTTTTGGCCCTTCTTGGCTGTGCCGAACCATTTTCTGCCTAGTCCCGCTGACCTGCACACGGACCATATACCTCCATACACCTCCCATCCATGTATCTGTCCAATTAGTTTCAAGGTGATTATGGAGAAGGAGATATGTCTGTTCCTTGGGGCTGAGATTCTAAATTAAGGAGATGTCAATTTTGAGGGTATCAGAAAGGATCTGTCAATTGTATGGCACTTGTTCCGCTTTCAAGGGTAAGTGCCAGGAAAGAGAGTGCTACACCTGCCCCTAAACCTCCTCCCTCATTCAAGGCCCCATACAGTCCTTCCAGGTGAGTTGACACTTCACCTATGAGTCTGTTGCAGTTATATACTGTGTTCGGTGCCCCCGGTGTGACTTCCTGTATATCGGTGAGACCCCAACATAGATTGGGAGTCTATTTCACCGAGCAATTACGATCTGTCCGCCAGAAGAAACAGGATCTCCCAGTGGCCACCCATTTTAATTCCACTTCCCATTCCCATTCCAATATGTCAATCCGTGGCCTCCTCTACTGTCGCGATGAGGTCACACTCAGTTTGGAGGAACAACACCTTATATTCTAGCTGGGCAGCATCTAATCTGATGGCATGAACATTGATTCTTGAATTTACGGTAATCACCCCCACCCCCACCTCTCCTTTACCATTCCCCATTGCTTTTTCCCTCTCTCACCTTATCTATTTGCCTGCTTATCGCCTCCCTCTGGTGCTCCTCCCCCTTTTTTTCTTCCATGACCTTTTGTTCTCTTCTTTCAGACTCTACCTTCTCCAGCATTGTGTCTCTTTCACCAATCAACTTCCCAGCTCTTTCTTCATTCCTCCTCCCAGTTTGACCTATCACCTTGTGTTTCTCTCTCCCCTCCCCCCACCTTTTAAATCTACTCCTCAGCTTTTCTTCTCCAATCTTGCCGAAGGGTCTCAGCCCAAAACGCCAACCGTACTTTTTTCCATAGATGCTGGCTGGCCTGCTGAGATCATCCAGCCTTTTGTTTGTGTTGCTTGGATTTTCAGCATCTGCAGATTTTCACTTGTGTAAGACCTTTGAGTTGCCTAGCACTTTTTCCTTTGTAATAACAATGGCACTCACTCCTGCTCTCTGACACTCATGGACCTCTGGCACACTGTGAGTGTCTTCCACAGTGAGGACAGATGCAAAGTATCCATTAAGTTCATCTGCCATTTCTTTGTCCATCATTACTACCTCACCAGCATCATTTCCAGTGGTCCAATATCAACTCTCACCTCCCTATTACTCTTTATAGAACTGAAAAAACTTTTTGTATCCTTCTTTATATTATTGGCTAGTCTGCCCTCATATTTCATCTTTTCCCTTCTTATAGCTTTTTAGTAGCCTTTTGTTGGATTTTAAAAGCTTCCCAATCATCCAACTTCCCACTCACTTTTGCTACCTTACATGCCCTTTCCTTGGTTTTTATGCAGTCCTTAACTTCATTTGTTAGCCATGGTTGCCTACCCTTACCATTTGAAAACTTATTCCTCTGTGGGACATATCTATCCTTCACCTTGTGAACTGTTTTCAGAGACCAGCCATCTCTGTTCTGCCATCATCCCCACCAGTATCCTCCTCCAATCCACCTGGGCTCCTCTCTCATGCCTCTGTAGTTCCCCTTAATTCCATTGCGATACTGAAACATGTGACTTATGCTTCCCCCTCTCAAAATGCAATATGAATTTAATCATATTATGATCACTGCCTCCCAAGGGTTCCTTTACATTAAGCTCCCTATTAAGATCTGGGTTATTACACAACACCCAATCTAAGAGAGCCTTTCCCTGAGTAGGCTCAAGCACGAGCTGCTCTAAAAAGCCAGCTTGTAGGCATTCAACCGATTCTCTCTCTTCTGATCCATTACCAACCTGATTTTCCCAATCCCCTTGACTACTGAAGTCCCCCATTACAATTGTGACACTACCCTTATTACATGCCTTTTCCAGCTCCCTTTGCAATCTCAAACCCACATCTTGGCTACTACGTCCAGGCCTATATATGATTCCCATAATGTTTTTTTCACTCTTGCAGTTTCTTAACTCCACCCACAAAGATTCAACATTCTCTGACCCTATGTCACCATTTCTAAAGACTTGCCCTGGACAGCTTCCTGGCACAGAATTCCACAGATACACCACTGCCTGGCTAAAGAAATTCCTCCTCATCTGCATTCTAAAAGGACACCCCTCTATTCCAAAGTTGTGTCCTCTGGTCTTAGAATTTCCCACCATAGAAAACATCCTCTCTATCCACACTATGAAGGGCTTCCACCATTCCATAGGTTTCAATGAGGTCACCCCTCATTCTTCTGAATTCCATAGACCGTAGCACATAGGAGCAGAATTAGACCATCTGGCCCATCGAGTCTGCTGCGCCATTCAATCATGGCTAATCCTTTTTTTCTCCTTCAAACCCAGTTCCTGGCTTTCTTGCCATAACCTTTGATGCCATGTCCAATCAAGAACCTCTCAATCTCTGCCTTAAATACACCCGACAACCTAGTCTCCACAGCTGCACGTGGCAACAAACTCCACAAATTCACTACACTTTGCCTGAAGAAATTTCTCCGCATCTCTGTTTTTAAGAGGCACCCCTCTATCTGAAACTGTGCCCTCTTGTCCTTGATTCCCCCACCATGGGAAATATCCTTTCCACATCTACTCTGTCAAGGCCTTTCAACATTTGAAATGTTTCAGTGAGATCCCTCCTCATCCTTCAGAATTCCAGTGAGTACAGACCATCAAATGTTTACATAGAACATAGAACATAGAATAGTACAGCACAGTACAGGCCCTTCGGCCCACAATGTTGTGCCGACCCTCAAACCCTGCCTCCCATATAAGCCCCCACTTTAGATTCCTCTATATACCTGTCTAGTAGTCTCTTAAACTTCACTAGTGTATCTGCCTCCACCACTGACTCAGGCAGTGCATTCCACGCACCAACCACTCTCTGAGTGAAAAACCTTCCTCTAATATCCCCCTTGAACTTCCCACCCCTTACCTTAAAGCCATGTCCTCTAGTATTGGGCAGTGGTGCCCTGGGGAAGAGGCGCTGGCTATCCACTCTATCTATTCCTCTTAATATCTTGTATACCTCTATCATGTCTCCTCTCATCCTCCTTCTCTCTAAAGAGTAAAGCCCCAGCTCCCTTAATCTCTGATCATAATCCATATTCTCTAAACCAGGCAGCATCCTGGTAAATCTCCTCTGTACCTTTTCCAATGCTTCCACATCCTTCCCATAGTGAGGCGACCAGAACTGGACACAGTACTCCAAGTGTGGCCTAACCAGAGTTTTATAGAGCTGCATCATTACCTCGCGACTCTTAAATTCTATCCCTCAACTTATGAAAGCTAACACCTCATAAGCTTTCTTAACTACCCTATCTACCTGTGAGGCAACTTTCAGGAATCTGTGGACACGTACCCCCAGATCTCTCTGCTCCTCCACCCTACCAAGTATCCTGCCATTTACTTTGTACTCTGCCTTGGAGTTTGTCCTTCCAAAATGTACCACCTCATACTTCTCCGGGTTGAACTCCATCTGCCACTTCTCAGCCCACTTCTGCATCCTATCAATGCCTCTCTGCAATCTTCGACAATCCTCTACACTATCTATAACACCACCAACCTTTGTGTCGTCTGCAAACTTGCCAACCCACCCTTCTACCCCCCACATCCAGGTCGTTAATAAAAATCACGAAAAGTAGAGGTCCCAGAACAGATCCTTGTGGGACACCACTAGTCACAACCCTCCAATTTGAATGTACTCCCTCCACCACCACCCTCTGCCTTCTGCAGGAAAGCCAATTCTGAATCCACCTGGCCAAACTTCCCTGGATCCCATGCCTTTTGACTTTCTGAATAAGCCTACTGTGTGGAACCTTGTCAAATGCCTTACTAAAATTTATATAGATCACATCCACTGCACTACCCTCATCTATATGCCTGGTCACCTCCTCAAAGAACTCTATCAGGCTTGTTAGACACGATCTGCCCTTCACAAAGCCATGCTGACTGTCCCCGATCAGACCATGATTCTCTAAATGCCTACAGAGAATGCCTTTCTCGTATGGTAACCCTTTCATTCCTGGAATCATCCTTGTGAACCTCCTCTGGACCCTCTCCAATGCCAGCACATCTTTTCTAAGATGAGGGGCCCAAAACTGTTTGCAATACTCAAGGTGAGGCCTCACCGGTGACTTATAAAGCCCTAGCATTCCAGAGGATACAGGCCCAGAGCCAGCAGACGCTCTTCATATGACAAGCCATTCAATCATGGAATTATTTTCATCAACCTCCTTTGAACCCTAACCAACATCAGCACATCCTTTCTAAGATAAGGGGCCCAAATCTGCTCACAATACTCCACGTGAGGCCTCACCAGTGCTTTATAAAGTCTGAACTTTACATCCTTTCTTTTATACTCTGGTCTTCTTGAAATGAATTCAAACATTGCATTTGCCTTCATTGTCGTTGATTCAAACTGCAAATTTCCTGCACAAGGATTTCCAAGTCCCTCTGCACCTCAGTATTTTGTATTTTTCTCTCCATTTAGAAAAGTCAACTCTTTTATTTCTTCTACCAAAGTGCATGCCCATACACTTCCCAACACTGTATTCAAACTGTCATTTATTTGCCCATTCTCCTAATCTGTCTAATCTTTCTGTAGCCTCTCTACTTCCTCAAATCTTCCTGCCCCTCCACCTATCTTCATATCATCTGCAAACTTTGCATTAAAACCATCAATTCCAGCATCCTTGTGTACTCTTTCAACTTTGATTACATTTCACTTGTAGGTAGGTGAGAGAAACTGCACACGATACTCCAAATTAGACCTCACCAGCATCTTATACAACTTATACATAACATCCCTCTGGTCCGACGCGGCCTCCCCAGGGAGCGACTTCCAGCCTGATGTGACCTACCGTGGAGATGGACCTCTGGCCTCACGCCGCCACTTGACCCCTGACCTGACCTGTTAAGAGCAACCACTGATCCGGCCTCCTCTGATTTCCCCTTGGTGTGTCAATTTTCCTCAAAGCTTTGATCAGCAAGAAATAAGGTTGATCATGTCCCTGCGCCCCATCTCTGGTCTCCTGTTCAGGACAGCGCATGATTGTGGTTCTGTCCTGGAACTTCCTTGGGGACAGCAGAGCACTAGGTCACTTGATTGAACGCTAAACTGTAAGTCATAGACTTCCACAGTTTCCTGAGCAGAATTAAGATAAAAAGCATAAGTAAAAGGCATAGAAAAAATGAGATAATTGAAATAAGTAATTGACTCTCTGGAAGCTGTCACCTGAGGAATCATTGTTTGCTGGCGCCACCTTGACTGGGATTTCATTAGGAGTTTGAGATTTAGTACGTCACAAAAGACACCTGCAAATTTCTACAGATGTACCACAGTGAGCATTCTAACAGGCTACATCACCATCTGGAATGGACGGGCTACAGCACAGGGTTGAAATAATCCGAAGAGAGTTGTAAACTTAGTCAGATCCATCATGGGCACTAACCTCCATAGTATTCAGGACATCTTCAAGGACCCCTGTCAACCAGGTTATGGCTGGTTCTCAATGCTACCATCAGGAAGGAACTACAGAAGTTTGAAGGCACACTCAGTGATTCAGGAATAGCTTCTTCCTCTCTGCCACCCAATTTCTGAATGGACATTGAACACTACCTCAGTACTTTTTTATTTCTATTTTTGCACTACTTACTTAATATAACTATTTAATGTATATATAGGCTTGCAGTAATTCACTTTTTTCTGTTATTATGTATTGCAGTGTACCACTGTTGCAAAGACAACAAATTTCACGACATTCACAGCCTGAGTAGAGGGATGTCCATTTAGGACCCAGATAAGGAAACATTTCTTTAGCCAGGAGGTGGTGAATCAGACTGCTGAAGAGGCTAAGTAAGTTCAAACACGCTGGTAAGTTGGTGGTGTGTTCCAACGCAGCAGCCTCTTGGGAGCTAACCAAAGGTGCACTTTTCTTTTTAAAATGTGATTTTTTTAATGATCAAAAGACCATACAGTACTCCAAGACCAATGGGTACAGCAAGTTTAAAACGTCTGTGATCTGTTCGTTCTTTGGAGCTGCCGACCGGGGTGTTGCACGGACCGTGGAAGAGTCGAAGAAGAAGCTGGTGGATGGCTAGAAGGAGAAGCCATCGGTTGAGCTGGAGAAGAAGCTGGCAGGTGGACCAGAGAAGGTTTGGAGGGGCTGACCTGCGTGCAGACAGTGTTGCTGCCTGCTACTCAAAGACATCGGAGTTGGTGCGCAAAAGCAGCGTGCAGCATAACTGTAACTGTCTTGGATGTTTCTCTCGCAAACTCAAGACCCTGTTGGACATTGATAATGTGAGATGCTGCAGGCTTGTTTCCCCTGTTTGGTCGTGAGACAGATGACAAGGGAACAGCAAGGGCTCGGTGTAGCGAGGACATGGCCTCAAGCCGTGGGCTTGCCTGCTGATGCAGTCCAAGTGAGAAAACACTGGAGGCGGTGTAGTGTGGAATCTGTGCTCATTTAGCCTGTGAGCCAGTGGGGTTGGTCAGTACCATCTGAGGGGAATAATGCTTGTAGTGATTTTTGGCAAGGTATACATCTCTAGAGTTAGAAAATATGCGATAGCATTGCACCAGTGGCAGCTTTATTACTTCAAATAAGTAATCACTTTTTGTATATATTCCATATTAACATCAGTGGTCGATGCTTTGGGGGCATACAGGAGACATGTAAGTGCCTCCAGTTTGTCCATCAGTTCTGGGGAGAGGTCCCATTCCTGACCCAACTCTAAGAATGTGTCCTGAGTTTCCCTGTTGCTGGTCAGAAGTTTTAGGGCACTTGTCTTCCCTTTGTCTGCAAAAGCGCTTACAGTGTCACATCCTGTATATGCGTGCAACCCGAAGAGAGCCCTACAAACCTCTATGCCAACAGTGGCAGCAACTTTCCTGATGCTACAAGCCTTGTACGGGTTCTCTAGTCCCACACTTCTGGAACAATGGGGCCTCAATCTTGTCACAAAATGCTAAAGACATGATAAAGGCATCTGTGTCTTCTGAGCAGATCACTACAGATTGGTATCCCTCTCGTGGCATGGGCAGCATGGAGAAGTAGGCAGCCATCTGCTTCTTTTTGTTGACACTGAAGAGCTGACACCTCCTCACTGTCTTGAGATGTGATTCTGTAACATTTGTCATTCACAATTGCATACAGAATCTTCTCCTGTAGCTTTGCTCTGTACTCCGCCTTCTTCCATTCATGGACTATGAAGCTGATGAGACTATTTTTGTTACTGACTTTGGTCAGGAAGCTCCTCCACTGCCTCACCATCTGTGTGCATGTGATACCTTGCAACTCATGACCAGTATCTTCACCCCGTAGAGACCTTTCACTATTCTTGATAGAGTTCTCCTTGTATGTGTCAAACACAACATCTATTCTGCTACTCTGACTGCCTTCCCTCAGAGCTATACCCAGAATTGTCGTGGCAACATCTCTGAAAGTAACTTGATCACCTTTCACTCTTTGGACCAAGTTCATTCCATCAACCACTCTAGCAGAGTTTCCTGGGAGTTGCTCTTCTACTGCTACATTTTTCTGCAAGGTTGTGGCTAAAGTAGCTTTATTTGTCTTTCTCAGCAATCCTTCTGGTGTGGACAGGGCCCAGGACAACGGTCCAAGGGGACGAGAAAGGATATCCTCCATATGTAGACTGAGCCCTTGTGCCATCACTATGATGCATCTAAACAAAGACCTGTCTGCTTTCAAGATGATCACCCTCCCATTTGATTTCACTTCTCTCTTCTTACACATTTACTGAATGTTTTCAGCTTGTTGGTTTTCATTGGGTCATGGAATTTCTTTGTTGGTGGGTCTTCCTCTAGTCTCTCATCCTTGAAGGCTGCATAGCTTTGCTCACCAATCTCATATGCCTTCATCAGGTTAGAGGCAATGTCCTTGGGGGCTGCCTTTGCCATAGAGATGCTAATGAGGTCCTGCTTCTCTGCAAATGGGTTGACCATGTATGAGGCTAACCACTGCTGAAACTGCCTCCTCATCTTTCTGGATTTTTGGCTGCTGCAGCTCCATGTGACAAAGCTCTGACTTGTTGCCTTGCACCATCTCCCTTAACTGTCCCAGGAATGCACTGCGTGCTCAGCTCTTACGTAGTAACGCTTGATGGCTCCAGCATTCAGGCTGAACCGTGATGTGCCTCCAGGAGTCTGTGTGTCTTTGTTCACTGTGGCTTCAATAGCCTGGTCCACAGGGATCTGCCCAAAGAGGTTGTTACTTGACAGCTGCACTGAGAATTGGCCTGTCTTGAAGGCCTCAGACAGAGAAGGATTCTTCTCTGGGAGGTTCATCATCTGAGCAAAGTAAGGGGACAGGTACCTGGCATAATTCATCTTATCATAGGCAAAGCACCATAGGATCATGGTTCTTATAGCATGACGGTGATCATGCAAGCTACCATCACTGCAATACTATCACATATTTTCTAGCACTATGGGTGTATACCTTGCCAAAAATCACTATAAGAATTATTCCCCCCAGATGGTACAGGTGGCCCAAATTTGGGGTCCTGGCTCACGGACTAATTTGGGAGCTAACCTCGTTTGTAAGTGCTGCCCTCCAGTGATCGACTGGCAGAAGGACAGGCTGGATTGCCCATAGCTGTACCATCAATTTGCATGTTGCTCAGGGACCTGGATTACACACGTGTTTTCTTGTGTAATGTGTGTTTTTTTCTCTCTCGCTATTGTGAATGTATATACACCTGGGCTGTTCAACTGTATCCATGTATGGTCTGACTGCAGACATCCCACCCCTGCCGGAAGTTCCGGAGTCTCCTTTATATCAATGGTGGCTCCCTGATGCCCGCAAATTATATACAATATCACGGAAATCAATTTTTTTGAGAGCGAGCCAGAGAGAGAAAGCAAGAGAGCGACCACGAGAGAGAGAGTAAGCAAGTGAGAGCGCGCGAGCGAGAGAAAGCAAGCGAAAATGACGAGAGAGCGCGAGTGAGAGAGCATGCGCACGCCATGGCAGAGTGTTCCAAAAAGGGTCTCGGCCTGAAACGTCGACTGCGCCTCTTCCTATAGATGCTGCTTGGCCTGCTGCGTTCACCAGCAACTTTGATGTGTGTTGCTTAATATAAAACATACGTCACCCCTGCCTACCCTAAAGTGTACCCCTGCCTAGGGGGTAAAAAAAAATAATGACAGTGTTGCTTGCTGCGGTTTGTAACAGTGACTTTTCTATTGCCTATGGTGGGTTAAGACTGTAAAAGACATGTTGAGGTGAGTTTAACAGGTGTCATTCGTTCATTAGTATAGCTAACGTTATTTAAACTAGCTGGCTAGCTGCTAAGGAGCTACTCTATTGCAAACATCCCACCTCCCCCATAAGTTCCAAGAGTCTCTAGCAAATTGATGGTGCTACCTCCCTGAAATGAGTTTTTGCAGGGTGGAATGTCTGTAACTGATAATTAAACAATTTGATTTTCAGTATATTTAAACTGGAGATTGATAGGTTCTTGATTAGTCAGGATATCAAAGGTTCTGGGGACAAGGCAGGAAAATGGGGTTGAGAAAGAAAATAAATCAGTCATGATGAAAAGGCAGATCAGATTCAATGGACCAAATGACCTATGTCTGGTGGTCTAACACACTGTATCTCCCATCAGGAGCCTGGTTTACCTCATTAACATACTATTATGAGCCATTCTCTCTCCCAGTTATGAGGGAGATTCACTCAATACCACCCAGACAGCTTCCCCCTCCACAGCACCAGCCGACTCGACCCTCCCGCCCTGCCCTCCCCTCCCCTCACATTTCCTGCAGTCCTCGCGGCGCCCGCAGTGCGGCGCAAGCGCCTGCGTCGAGGGCGGTTCCGGTTGCTACGGTAACGGGGCCTAGGGGGCTGGAGGCGGCCTGGCTCTGGTTCTGGTGTCGGGTCGCATGGATAAGGAAATGCCGCCGCAGAAGCTGCGCTCGCTGTCGGTGACCGTACAGGACGGACTTCGTTCGGCAGTGAAAGTGCCGTCGCTCGCCCACTGCCTGGAAGAATTGCTGCTGAACAGCCTGGCAGCCGGCTGCGGTTGCGTGGCGGCTCGCGTTAACGCAGATATCGGGCGCGTGCAGGTGGCAGATAACGGCGTGGGGCTGGAGCGCGCGGCGCTGGTGCTGGCGGGAGCGCGCTACCACAGTAGCCGCGCCATTGGGTCTGGGGAAAGGCCTGGGGCCCGGCAGGGTGGGGTTCCCTGGAATACACGGCCAGACTGCCCCTGGGATGGACAGGGAGGGGGTTCCGGGGGTTCTACAGAGGAAGAGAATCCCGGGAGTGGACAGGGAGAAGAACTCGGGGGTGGAGAGGGCCCTGGAGAAGGATTGGAGGAGGAGCCTGAAGTGGGGCCTGGGTGTCGTGGTGAGGCACTGGCCAGCATTGCACACTTGTCGGGTCTGCTGGAGATAGTGAGCAGGCCACGAGGTGGTGGCAGCCAGACATGGGTCAAGTTGTTCCGCAATGGACAGGCCCAGCAGGTGTACAGGGCCGAGGTAGCCAGGCCCAGCCCCGGCACCACTGTCACTGTATGCAATCTCTTTTACCGACTGCCAGTGAGGCGACGCCGTATGATCCGAACCCTGGAGTGGGAGCAGATCCGTCTCAGAGTTCAAGCCCTGAGTCTTCTGCATCCTGGAGTCTCCTTCACCTTGCGGAACGAAGCCTCTTCCACAGCTGGAGGCTCGCTTGTAGTCAGGCTGCCGAAAGCGAGCAGCTTGCCGGCTCGCTTTGCTCAGATCTACGGTACACAGAAGGCAGCAGCTCTTGGCCCTGTTCAGCACTCAAATGACTGTTTCCATATCAGCGGTTTCATTAGCCGACAGGGCCACCATACCAAGGCACAGCGGCAGGTGTTTGTCAATGGGCGACTGGTGCTAAAAACCCGTATACATGTGCAACTGGATTTGCTGATCAGGCGAAGCAGCCTGATATGTAGGTCAGGATGCTCTACTGGGTCCCGTGGAAGCCCTGATCTCCACCCTGTTTATATCATCAATGTCAGGTGTGACCATAGGCAGTATGATGCCTGCTGGGAGACTGGTCGCACCTTGCTGGAGTTCAGCTCCTGGGACCTGCTGCTGAGCTGCTTGGAGGAGGGAGTCCATGCCTTCCTGCTACAGGAGAAACTGCTACTGGAGCCTTTAGAGGAACAGGAACATCCCCAGTCACCTCTTCTCAGCTCAAAACCTGTGTTCTCACATGAAATGGCTGCAGTCCAGTCCAAATCTGTTTATAGGCAGGCAGTACTACCTGAAACCTCTAGGGAAAATGCTGTGTATCAGGGGCTTGCAACAATTGAGAAGGTTGGGGTGTTGGGTGCTGAGGATGAAGAACCAGTCTCGGAACATTCAGGCATTGCGCTACACTCTACTGAAGCTCCAAAACCCATTTTAGACATTGCTGGTCAGCGGACAACTGCCTGCAACAAGTCTCTGTGGAAAGAGTCAGGAGACAGCAGTTCCCTCAGCGGCCTGAGTACATCAGATAGCCCTGAGACACAGCCAATGAAGCTGGTGCAGCCCAGCAGAGAGCAGGTGCTCACAAAAGGAGATGGAATTTATCAGATTGCTGTTGCTTATGAGAGTGAGGGCTCATCAGGTAGCAGTGTCTCACCTCAAGAGGAGGTGCAGACAACAGAAGGGGAGGTTAGTGGACTGCAGACAGGGCGAAAGGAGCTCTCGGGAAAACAGACACACAAGGAGAGTCAGGGAGTGGAACTTGGTGTCACAGGTCTTATAACCCATGTGATCCCTATGAAAATGAAAGGTTCTGACCTCGAACGTGGAAACGATACAGAGAGGGGACGTACCTTTCACTTAGGCCCAGTCAGTGCCTGGGATATTAATGAGAGATTGAAAAGGGGATGTACTCGGCTTATGGCTGGGGGCAATATGCACTTGAGTGACACTAGGGAATGTGGGAAGGCCGAACCCCGAAGATCCAACAGGCTTTGTCAGAAAGTTCAGAGTACTTCCCAGTATCATAATCAGTCTGGGAGCCTCACTGAATCAGTGATGACACCTGGGAAGATTATGTCACTGAAAGATCATGTTAATTCCAAGTGCAGAAAAGTTGCCAATTGTGAACCTATCTCCTGTCAAGCTAGATTCCGCAGCAAGCTAAGTATGTCTCTGATAACTGCTTCGCTGGATGCATTTAGAAGAGAATATGGGAGGGCCAGTGGTCAGGATGGAAGCAACTCTTCCCAACATACTGAGGTCACTCGACATGGCGATGGTAGTCTAGCCATGAAATCGATACCAGAGGATGCCACGGTAATTAAAGAAGCAGACAATTTGAACCAGAATGTAGGTGCAAGATGCCCAGACTTTGGAGCTAATGTCTGCAGTGAGAGTTTACTGCACAGCCAGTCTGTTGGCTTCCAAAGGAATTTGCATACTTGTGGCTCTAGGTCAATAGCTGGACACATATCCCAAGTGCAGCCCAGTCTTATTGCACAAGCTACTTATTCACAAAACAAAAACATTACCCCTGTTTCCAAGGGGCTTCCAAAAACCTTGGCTGCAAAATTGTCCAGATTAAAATACCTTGGACAAGGAGAGAAGAGTTGGGAGTGCAATTCAAGGAGTTTTGCAGACTGTATTTCACCTTTCCAGAGCCTAGAGAGGCTTCCGGAGCTGGAACATGCATCTCCACACTGTTTATCTCCAGAACCACAGCTCTCAGGAGCTGAAGCAAACTCTGATAACTGTGCGGGAGTTGGTGGAGAGGGAAGTTGTACAGGTGCTGGAAATATATGCAACCTTGCTATGATTAATGAAAAGTCTAATTCAGAGGAATTGTCTCGTGCTACAACTGAGGAAAGGGCAGTTGATGGAGCAGTTTCACAGCCTGAGCTGCACCCTGGAGACCAACCCCAAACAGATGAAACAATTGAAGAGCACTTAAGCCAACAGGATGATGCTGTGGCCAGCAGTAAGGAATTTGACCCTTCATGGATTCCCACAGTACCAGGAGCTGCTGAAGCAGATGTTGGTGTGGGCACCCGTCAAGGTGTCAATACTTTGAAAGGTTTTTCTTCACAATGGCTGCAGTATTTTGACGGATCTCTGGGGAAGACGGTGTATGTAAACAGTGTGACTGGAGTGAGCAGCTATGAACTTGCACCAGAGTCTCAGACACATGCTGCCTGCACGAAAGACTTCACAACTATGGCAGTTAACGTCCTCATGAAGACTGGTGAGTGTTTTAAAGAAATACAATGGTATCTCTTTCTACACAGGAAGAAAAATCAACCTATTAGGTAATAACAAATTATCTTGTTTTAATCACATTAGTTTCTGAGAGCTTTCATTGTACAAATAAGCAGTACCAAGATTTGATCAGTTTTCGCTCTTGTTTACAGATCCCTGCATGACCTTGTAGAGATAAAATATAGAATGGAACTTCAAAGGTTATGGGGAGAAGGCAGGAAAATACTATAGAAGCAGAATCGAGAGGCTGACTGGTCTAATTCTCCTGTGTCTTATGGTCCAACAGAGCAGCAAGTGAACAGACCCTTCAGCCCATGTGTTGAATGAAATAATCAAATGCCCAATTAAACTATTTCATTCAGTCCATATCCTCTATTTCTTGTACATTAATGTGTCTATTAAAGAGCCTCTTGAATACCCGTATCATATTTGCCTCCATCATCAACCCCGGTAATACTTTCCAGGCACCCGCCCCACTACTTTCAGTGTTTTTTTAAAAAAAGACAACAACTTGCCCTGCATTTCTCCTTTGAACTTATCTTTTCCCATCTCAAATGTATGCCCTCTGGTGTTGGACACTTCATCCTTGGATACCTGCTGTCCATCTGCCGATGTCAAGATGTACAACTTTATAAGAAATTGGTGCTCTGACTTTACCTTCTGCCCAACCCCGAGTTTAGTGGCTCTTGCAGTAATGGCTGAGACATTCTACCTTTCCTTCCACCTTTAAGAATCATTACAACCTACCCTTAAACCAAGATTTGATAATCTGCCCAAGTGACAGAAGTCTGTGTAGGGGAGCACTTTGGTTCCAGTGATCATAATGCCATTAGTTTCAATTTGATCATGAACAAGGATAGATCTGGTCCTAGGGTTGAGGTTCTGAACTGGAAGAAGGCCAAATTTGAAGAAATGAGAAAGGATCTAAAAAGCGTGGATTGGGACAGATTGTTCTCTGGCAAAGATGTGATCTGTAGGTGGGAAGCCTTCAAAGGAGAAATTTTGAGAGTGCAGAGTTTGTATGTTCCTGTCAGGATTAAAGGCAAATTGAATAGGAATAAGGAACCTTGGTTCTCAAGGGATATTGCAACTCTGATAAAGAAGAAGAGGGAGTTGTATGAAATGTATAGGAAACGGGGTAAATCAGGTGCTTGAGTATAAGAAGTGCAAGAAAATACTTAAGAAAGAAATCAGGAGGGCAAAAAGAAGACATGAGGTTGCCTTGGCAGTCAAAGTGAAGGATAATCCAAAGAGCTTTTACAAGTATATTAAGAGCAAAAGGATTGTAAGGGATAAAATTGGTCCTCTTGAAGATCAGAGTGGTCGGCTTTGTGCGGAACCAAAGGAAATGGGGGAGATCTTAAATAGGTGTTTTGCGTCTGTATTTACTAAGGAAGCTGGCATGAAATCTATGGAATTGAGGGAATCAAGTAGTGAGACCATGGCAACTGTACAGATTGAAAAGGAGGAGGTGCTTGCTGTCTTGAGGAAAATTAAAGTGGATAAATCCCCGGGACCTGACAGGGTGTTCCTTCGGACCTTGAAGGAGACTAATGTTGAAATTGCGGGGGCCCTGGCAGAAATATTTAAAATGTCGCTGTCTCCGGGTGAAGTGCCGGAGGATTGGAGAGTGGCTCATGTTGTTCCGTTGTTTAAAAAAGGATCGAAAAGTAATCCGGGAAATTATAGGCCGGTGAGTTTAACGTCAGTAGTAGGTAAGTTATTGGAGGGAGTACTAAGAGACAGAATTTACAAGTATTTGGGTAGACAGGGGCTTATTAGGGAGAGTCAACATGGCTTTGTGCGTGGTAGGTCATGTTTGACCAATCTGTTGGAGTTTTTTGAGGAGGGGTTACCAGGAAAGTGGATGAAGGGAAGGCAGTGGATGTTGTCTACATGGACTTCAGTAAGGCCTTTGACAAGGTCCTGCATGGGAGGTTAGTTAGGAAAATTCAGTCGCTAGGTATACATGGAGAGGTGGTAAATTGGATTAGACATTGGCTCGATGGAAGAAGCCAGAGAGTGGTGGTAGAGAATTGCTTCTCTGAGTGGAGGCCTGTGACTAGTGGTGTGCCACAGGGATCAGTGCTGGGTCCATTGTTATTTGTCATCTATATCAATGATCTGGATGATAATGTGGTAAATTGGATCAGCAAGTTTGCTGATGATACAAAGATTGGAGGTGTAGTAGACAGTGAGGAAGGTTTTCAGAGCCTGTAGAGGGACTTGCACCAGCTGGAAAAATGGGCTGAAAAATGGCAGATGGAGTTTAATACTGACAAGTGTGAGGTATTGCACATTGGAAGGACAAACCAAGGTAGAACATACAGGGTTAATGGTAAGGCACTGAGGAGTGCAGTGGAACAGAGGGATCTGGGAATACAGATACAAAATTCCCTAAAAGTGTCGTCACAGGTATATAAGGTCGTAAAGAGAGCTTTTGGTACATTGGCCTTTATTAATTGTAGTATTGAGTATAAGAGCTGGAATGTTATGATGAGGTTGTATAAGGCATTGGTGAGGCCGAATCTGGAGTATTGTGTTCAGTTTTGGTCACCAAATTACAGGAAGGATATAAATAAGGTTGAAAGAGTGCAGAGAAGGTTTACAAGGATGTTGCCGGGACTTGAGAAACTCAGTTACAGAGAAGGGTTGAATAGGTTAGGACTTTATTCCCTGGAGCGTAGAAGAATGAGGGGAGATTTGATAGGGGTGTATAAAATTATGATGGGTATAGATAGAGTGAATGCAAGCAGGCTTTTCCACTGAGGCAAGGGGAGAAAAAAAACCAGAGGACATGGGTTAAGGGTGAGGGGGGAAAAGTTTAAAGGGAACATTAGTGGGGGCTTCTTCACACAGAGAGTGGTGGGAGTGTGGAATGAGCTGCCAGACGAGGTGGTAAATGCGGGTTCTTTTTTAACATTTAAGAATAAATTGGACAGATACATGGATGGGAGGTGTATGGAGGGATATGGTCCGTGTGCAGGTCAGTGGGACTAGGCAGAAAATGGTTCGGCACAGCCAAGAAGGGCCAAAGGGCCTGTTTCTGTGCTGTAGTTTCTATGGTTTCTATCTCACCTTGAGGCTTGGTGCTGAACTTTGATAATGAATGCCTTGGTAATTCTGTGATAATTAAAATGAGCCATAAACACAGAAACAGGCACTTCAGCTCAACTGATCCATACCCAGAGTGTGATTTGCCATCTGGCCATTTATAGAGTTATACACCATGGAAACCAGGCCAACCTCCCAACCTGAGCCATTCCCATTTGGCCCTCGTCCCTCTAAACCAGGCATTAACAACCTTGGGTCTGTGGGTCTGTGGTCCCGTGGGTTAATTTACAGATGACACCAAGATTGGTGATGTAGTGGACAGTGAAGAAGACTATCAGAGCTTGCAGTATGATCTGGACCGGCTGGAAAATTAGGCTGAAAAATTACGAATGGAATTTAATGCAAACAAATGCAAAGTGTTGAACCAACCAGGGTAGGTCGTACACAGTGTGTGGTGCGGCACATGGTAGAACAAAGGGATCTGGGAATACAGATCCATGATTTGTTGAACGTTGTGTCACAGGTAGGTAGGGTTGTAAAGAAAGCTTTTGACACATAAACCAAAGTATTGAGTACAGGAGATGGGATGTTATTTTGAAGTTGTATACGATGTTGGTGAGGCCAAATTTGGAATCTTGTTTGCAATTTTGGTCACCTACCTAGAGGAAAGATGTAAACAAGGTTGATAGAATGCAGAGAAAATTTACAAGAACGTTGCTGGGCTTGGATGACTGAGTTACAAGGAAAGATTGAATAGGTTAGTACTTTATTCCTTGGAACATTGAGAGGAGATATGATAGAGGTATACATAATTATGAGGGGCATAGATAGGGTACATGCGAGCAGGCTTTTTCCTCTAAGGTTGGGAGGGAATATAACTAGAAGTCACGAGTTAAGAGTGAAAAGTGCAATAAGAACATGAGGGGAAACTTCTCACTCAGAGGGTTATGAGAGTGTGGAATGAGAGCCAGCGCAAGCGGTGCATGTGAGGGCAGTTTCAACGTTTAAGAGAAGTTTGGTACATTGATGGTAGGAGTATGAAGGGCTATGGTGGCAGTGCAGGTCAATAGGAGTAAGCAGTTCAACTGGTTTGGCATGGAGTCCTGCCGAAGGGTTTTGGCCCGAAATGTCGACTGTACTTTTTTCCATAGATGCTGCCTGGCCTGCTGAGCTCCTCCAGCATTTTGTGTCTGTTTCCCCATGGGAGGATTGGTCCTTTCTCCTTTGAAGCTGTTCATCTGCACAAAGCACCTTGTGCAACAGGGATGGCATCTTTTGCCATCTTCCCTCTTGTCTTCTCCCAGTTCCCACCAAAAAGTCCTCTACCCACACCAGTGTCCATCACTGAAAACCTCTCCACCCAACATTCTCTGGAACCTTTTCCAATTCCACCATCTTGATTGCCTGACACAGCATTCCTAAGTTGAACAACATAGCCCCTTATCTTTAGCTCAAAACCAAACATATAAAAAGCAGAACAGACTGCTGTTACAGAACTGCTAAAATGAAATAGTTACGCCATATCAGTAAAAATCTTAACCGGGTGTTATGTGTGTGAGATGACTTACCATGCACAAGGCTGTGCTGACAATCTGGAGTCATTGTTTATCAATATAAAGACAACTTGTCCTAATTGTACAGGTCTCCTCTGCCTCAGAAGACAGCCTAATGATATAAGAACCTGAATCACTGCCCCCTGCATCAAATCCTCAGCCACACATTCATCTAAGCACGCCCTCGCTAGCACATTTGTGCAAGTTGCTTGGCAACTGTAAGTTGCCTCTCGTATGTAGGTGACTGTTAGAATCTGGGGAAATTGATGGGGAATGTGAAGAGAATGGGTATCATGGAGCCATAGAACACTACAGCACAGAAACAACCTTTGGCCCGTCTGTATCTCTCCTATCCATATACTTATTAGAATATTTTCTTAAATGTTGAAGTCAAACTTCCACTGGAAGGTCATTCCACACTTTTACCACCCTTTGAGTGAAGAAGTTTCCCTTTATGTTCCCCTTAAATATTTCTCCTTTCACCTTTAACCCATGATCTCTTATTCTAGTCTCAACCAACTTCAGTAGAGAAAGCCTACTTGCATTTACCCTCTCTATATCGCTCATAATTTTATACCCCTCTGTCAAATCTCCCCTCTTTTTCCTCCACTCCAGGGAATAAAGTCTGAACCTGCTCAACCTTTCCCTGTAACTTGGGGCCTCAAGCCCCAGGAACATTCTCGCTCTGCACTCTTTCAATCTTATTAACAGAGGGAAGTGACCAAAACTGGACAAAATACTCTAAAGTGGGCTACAGCATAGTCTTATACAATTTCAATATAATACCCCAACTCCTATACTCAGTATATTGATTTAGAGAACCAAAGTACTGAATACAGGGTTTAGAGTGTCAGGGAAAATTTTCTTTGTAAGGATTATTCTGCAAATCATTCTAGAATTGATGGGTTGAAATACCTTCCCGTGTCAAAGGAAATAAGGAACTGTGATCAGCTTCTGCCTCTGCACGCGGGTTTAAGCTTTCTGCTTTCTTGTTAGGTGTCACATACCGATGCTACCCGTTCCGCAGTGAAAACCTGATCCCATTCTTGCCTCGGTCACGAGAAGAAAGACAGGAAGGCAAAGCTGATGAAGGGCTTGGTGATGGAAGAGGTGAGTGTGATTTCCCACCTGTCCTGTTATAGTATTACAGTATAGGCTTTTTCCCAGGGCTGAATAGTTGCCACAAGAGGACACAGGTTTAAGGTGCTGGGGTGTAGGTACAGAGAAGATGTCAGGGGTAAGTTTTTTATGCAGAGAGTGGTGAGTGCGTGGAATGGGCTGCCGGCAACGGTGGTGGAGGTGGATACGTTAGGGTCTTTTAAGAGACTTTTGGATAGGTACATGGAGCTTAGAAAAATAGAGGGCTATGGGTAAGCCTAGTAATTTCTAAGGTAGGGACATGTTCGGCACAACTTTGTGAGCCAAAGGGCCCATATGTGCTGTAGCTTTTCTATGTTTCTAACATGAAAACACATCCAAATTGTCCATGTCACCCAAGCTGTTCCATTTGTCTGCATTTGGCCTTCATTACTTTAAACATCTACTGTCTATGAGCGCAAACACAAGGAAATCTGCAGATGCTGGAATTTCAAACAACGTACATAAAAATTACCGGTGAACGCAGCAGGCCAGGCAGCATCTCTAGGAAGCGGTACAGTCGACGTTTCGGGCCGAGACCCTTCGTCAGGACTAACTGAAAGAAGAGATAGTAAGAGATTTGAAAGGGGGAGGGGGAGATCCAAAATGATAGGAGAAGACAGGAGGGGGAAGGGATGCAGCTAAGAGCTGGAAAGTTGATTGGCAAAAGGGATATGAGAGGATCATGGGACGGGAGGCCCAGGGAGAAAGAAAGGGGGAGGGGGGAAGCCCAGAGGATGGACAAGAAGTATAGTGAGAGGGACAGAGGGAGAAAAAAGGAGAGAAAGAAAATAAATATATAAATAAATAACGGATGGGGTACGAAGGGGAGGTGGGGCATTAACGGAAATTAGAGAAGTCAATGTTCATGCCATCATATTGGAAGCTACCCAGACGGAATATAAGGTGTTGTTCCTCCAACCTGAGTGTGGCTTCATCTTGACAGTAGAGGAGGCCGTGGATAGACATATCAGAATGGGAATGGGACGTGGAATTAAAATGTGTGGCCACTGGGAGATCCTGCTTTCTCTGGCATACAGAGTGCAGGTGTTCAGCGAAACAGTCTCCCAGCCTGCGTCGGGTCTCACCTACATATAGAAGGCTGCATCAGGAGCACCGGACGCAGTATATCATCCCAGCCGACTCAGGTGAAGTGTCGCCTCACCTGGAAGGACTCTGGGGCCCTGAATGGTGTTGAGGGAGGAAGTGTAAGGGTATGTGTAGCACTTGTTCTGCTTACAAGGATAAGTGCCGGGAGGGAGTTCGGTGGGGAGGGATGGGGGGGGGGGTCAAATGGACAAGGGAGTTGCGTAAGGAGTGATCCCTGCAGAAAGCGGTGGGGGGAGGGAAAGATGTGCTTAGTGGTGGGATCCCGTTGGAGGTGGCAGAAGTTACGAAGACTAATATGTTGGACCCGGAGGCCGGTGGAGTGGTAAGTGAGGACAAGGGGAACCCTATTCCTAGTGGCGTGGCAGGAGGATGGGGTGAGAGCAGATGTGCGTGAAATAGGAGAGATGCGTTTGAGAGCAGAGTTGATGGTGGAGAAAGGGAAGCCCTTTTCTTTAAAAAAGGAAGACATCTCCTTCGTCCTGGAATGAAAAGCCTCATCCTGACAGCAAATGCGGCGGAGACGGAGGAATTGCGAGAAAGGGATGACATTTTTGCAAGAGACAGGGTGAAAAGAGGAATAGTCCAGATATCTGTGAGAGTCCGTAGGCTTATAGTAGACATCAGTAGATAAGCTGTCTCCAGAGATGGAGACAGAAAGATCAAGAAAGGGGAGGGAGGTGTCAGAAATGGACCAGGTAAACTTGAGGGCAGGGTGAAAGTCGGAGGCAAAGTTAATGAAGTCAACAAGCTCAGCATGCGTGCAGGAATCAGCGCCAATGCAGTCGTCAATGTAGAGAAGGAAAAGAGGCTGGTGGTGTCAGTGGAGAGGGAAGGTTTGGGGTGAGAGGAAGGTGGAGCCTCTGAGGGCCCAGGAGCTGACCCTTAACATATCTTTGCTCATTGCAGCCAAAAAGTTATATTTTAACTTCATCAGTCCACAGGACTTGTTTTCAAAATGCATCAGGCTTGTTTAGATGTTCTTTTGCAAACTTCTGACGCTGAATTTTGTGGTGAGGATGCAGGAAAGGCTTTCTCCTGATGACTCTTCCATGAAGGTCATATTTGTGCAGGTGTCACTGCACAGTAGAACAGTGCACCACCACTCCAGAGTCTGCTAAATCTTCCTGAAGGTCTTTTGCAGTCAAACAGGGGTTTTGATTTGCCTTTCTAGCAATCCTACGAGCAGTTTTCTCGGAAAGTTTTCTTGGTCTTCCAGACCTTAACTTGACCTCCACTGTTCCTGTTAATGCCATTTCTTAATTACATTACGAACTGAGGAAATGGCTACCTGAAAACACTTTGCTATCTTCTTATAGCCTTCTCCTGCTCTGTGGGCATCATTTATTTTAATTTTCAGAGTGCTAGGCAGCTGCTTAGAGGAGCCCATTGCTGCTGATTGTTGGGACAAGGTTTGAGGAGTCAGGGTATTTATAAAGCTTTGAAATTTGCATCACCTTGCCTTTCCTAATGATGACTGTGAACAAGCCATAGCCCTAACAAGCTGATTAAGGTCTGAGACCTTGGTAAAATTTATCTGAGAGCTCAGATCTCTTGGGGTGCCCAAACTTTTGCATGGCGCTCCTTTTATTCACTCTAAAATTGTACAAAACAAAAATAACACACTAATCTTGCTTAAAATGTGAAAAGAATGTTTCATCTCTAACTTTATGACTTTTGGAGATCAGTTCATCTTCTACTCCCTTAACTATTCACAGTAACAGAAATTTTGACCGGGGTGCCCAAATTTTTACATGGCACTGTACATAATATAGAAGAAGAAAAAGAAAAAAATGTAGTTTAAAAAAAAAAGCAAATCAATTACAGTATAGGTTTATTGAATAGATTAAAAATTGTGCAAAAAGCTGAAATAATATATATTAAAAAAGTGAGGTAGTGTTCACGGGTTCAATATCCATTTAGGAATTGGATGGCAGAGGGGAAGAAGCTGTTCCTGAATCACTGAGTGTGTGTCATCAGGCTTCTGTACCTCCTACCTGATGGTAACAGTGAGAAAAGGGCATGCCCTGGGTGCTGGGGGTGCTTAATATTGGACACTGCCTTTCTGAAACACCACTCCTTGAAGATGTCCTGGGTACTTTGTAGGCTCGTACCCAAGATGGAGCCGTCCAAATTTACAACCCTCTGCAGCTTTTATCGGTCCTGTGCAGCTGCCACCCCATACCAGACAGTGGTGCAATGTGTCAGAATGCTCTCCATGGTACATCTACAGAAGTTTTTGAGTGTATTTGTTGATGTACCAAATCTCTTCAAACTCCTAATGAAGTATAGTCGCTGTCTTGCCTTCGTCAGAACTGCATCGATATGTCAGGACCAGGTGAGGTCCTCGGAGATCTTGACACCCAGGAACTAGAAACTGCTCTCTCTCTCCACTTCTGATCCCTCTATGAGGATTGGTATGTGTTCCTTCCTCTTGCCCTTCCTGAAGTCCACAATCAGCTCTTTCGTCTTACTGATGTTGACTGCAAGGTTGTTGCTGTGACACCACTCCACTAGTTGGCGTATCTCGCTTCTGTACATCTTCTCATCTCCATCTGAAATTCTACCAACAATCAGCAAATTTATACATGGTATTTGAACTATGCCTAGCCACACAGAGAGTAGAGCAGTGGGCTAAGCACACACTCCTGAGGTGCACCAGTGTTGATTGTCAACAAGGAGGCGATATTATCACCAATCCGTACAGATTGTGGTCTTCTGATTAGGAAGTCGAGGATCTAATTGCAGAGGGAGATACAGAGGCCCAGGTTCTGTAACTTCTCAGTTAAGACCGTGGGAATGATGGTGTTAAATGCTGAACTATAGTCAGTGAACAGCATCCAGACGTAGGTGTTTGTGTTGTCCAGGTAGTCTAAGGCCATGTGAAGAGCAATTGAGATTGCATCTGCTGTTGACCTATTGTGACAAGAGGCAAATTGCAGTGGGTCCAGGTCCTTGCTGAGGCAGGAGTTCAGACTAGTCATGACCAACCTCTCGAAGCATTTCATCACTGTAGATGCGAGTGCTACTGGGTGATAGCCATTAAGGCAGCTCAGATTATTCTTCTTCGGCACTGGTATAATTCCTGCCTTTTGAAGCAAGTGGGAACTTCCACCCGTAGCAGTGAGAGGTTGAAAATGTCCTTGAATACTCCCACCGGTTGGTTGGCACAGGTTTTCAGGGCCTTACCAGGCACTCCATTGGGACCTTCCACCTGTTCTCTCATTTTAAAGACAGCCTAACATTGGCCTCTGAGACAGAGATCAGTTGTGGCAGGGATCTTCACAGCTGTAGTTATATTCTCCCTTTCAAAGCGGGCATAGAAGATGTGGAGTTTATCTGGTTGTGAAGCATCGCTGACATTCATGCTATTGGGTTTCGCTTTGTAGGAAGTAATGTCTTGCAAACCCTGCCAGAGTTGTCATGCATCCGATGTCGCCTCCAACCTCATTCAAAATTGTCTGTTTGCTCTTGAAATGGCCCTCCACAAATCATGTCTGATTTTCTGGTACAGACCTGGGTTGCCAGACTTGAATGCCACAGATCTAGCCTTCGGCGGATGACATATCTCCTGGTTCATCCTCGGCTTTTGGTTTGGGAATGTATAGTAAGTCTTTGTAGGCACCGACTCATTCACACAGGTTTTAATGAAGTCGATAACAATTGCAACATACTCATCCATGTTGGAAGATGAATCCCTGAATGCAGTCAGGTCCACTGATTCAAAGCAGTCCTGTAGATGCTCCTGTGCTTCTCTTGTCCATACCTTCTTGATCCTCACTACTGGTGCTGCAGTCACAGTGTGGCTTTCGCAAAGGTTGTGGGACTATTGACATGATTTTTGCCACGCGCCAACTTCAGGAGAAGTGTCAGGAACAGAATTGCAAACTCTACACAACTTCTGTTGACCTCACGAAAGCCTTCGACACTGTCTGCCGACAAGGCCTGTAGAGGATCATGTCAAAGTTCGGCTGCCCTGCCAAATTCATTCAGATGGTACGCCAGTTCCATGATGGCATGATGGCCAGAGGACTGGATGGTGGAGAATCCTCTAAGGCGTTTCCAGTCACCAGTGGTGTCAAACAGGGCTGTGTGCTCGCACCCACACTGTTCAGCATGATGTTTACTGCCATGCTGAATGATGCCTTCCAGGATAGTGATGCTGGAATCAGCCTCAAGTCCAGAGTGGATGGGAAGCTCTTCAACCTGAGGAGACTTAAAGCTATTACCAAAGTGAAGGAGACTGTTCTGAGAGACTTCCTCTTTGCTGATGACTGCGCCCTGTATGCTGGCTCGGAGCCAGAGATGCAAGTCAATATGGACAAATTCTCCATGGCTGGTGACAACTTTGGACTCACCATCAACATCAAAAAGATTTAGGTCATGCACCAGACTGCTCCTCATGCACCGTACACAGAACCCAAAATCACAATCAAAGGACAGAAACTACAGGCAGTGGACCAGTTTACTTACTTGGCATCACCCCCTCCTGAGCAGTGACGATTGATACAGAAGTTAACGGCAGAAAAGCAAAGGCAAGCCCTGCTTTTGGTAGATTGCACTCCACGGTATGGGAACGTCGAGGAATCAGTCCAACAATAAAACTGAAGGTCTACAGAGCCGTGGTACTCACTACCCTCTTGTATGCCTGTGAAACGTGGACTGTGTATTGAAGGCGTGCAAGACAGCTCAACCATTTCCACATGACTTGTCTTCGCAGAGTATTAGGCATCAGATGGCTGATAAAGTACCAGACACTGAAGTTCTCTCTAGAGCAAGTCTACCGTCAGTCCACCATTGGCCTGAGGTGGAATGTATACCGCTACCAAAATGATCCCAGAAATCTCTCGCGGTAGGTAAAATGGACAACATTTAACTGTTAGCTATTCCTAATCTGGTGAGCAGTATTGGGACAGCACTGATATTTTGTGCATCAAGAATATTTGATCATGAGGCATACTCCTCCACCTCTGCTTTTGAGAGATCTATCTATCTCTTTCTCTCCCTCTCCCTCATTTGTTCCTCTCCACTACCATTCATCCACACTCCCCCCTCCCCCTCCCCCAGGGAGCATTCGTTCTCCCTAGGCCTCCTGTCCCCTGATCCTCTCATATCCCTTTTGTCAATCAACTCTCCAGCTCTTGGCTCCACCCTTCCCCTTCCTGTCTTCTCCTATCATTTTGGATCTCCCCCTCCCCCTCCCACTTTCAAATCTCTTACTAACTCTTCCTTCAGTTAGTCCTGACGAAGGGTCTCGGCCCGAAACGTGGACTGTACCTCTTCCTAGAGATGCTGCCTGGCCTGCTGCGTTCACCAGCAACTTTGATGTGTGTTGGATGATATGACGATAGGTGGAGGGGTAGTAACAGTGTTAGGAAATGTATGATAATGCATTTTGGTAAAAGGAACAATGTCGGTTTGTACTGTTTGAACAGATGCTCAGCTGGGGTCAAGTGAGTCATTGCGTTCTTTATTCCTGGAGTGGAGGAATCCAGTCTTTTTCCGACCTCCAGAGGTAAGTCTTGTTGCTTGTGGGGTGTTGTATAATCACCATTACCTGCCCCTACCTGGCTTAATTTTAAAATCATCCTTATTTTCAAATCTCTCTGTAATCTTTATTCTCCACATTTCTGGAATCTTCTCCAGCCTTACCAGTCCAAATTGTGTATTTTTTCAGTTCCAGATTTATTTAATTCCACTTCCCATTCCCATTCTGATAAGTCAATCCATGGCCTCCTCTACTGTCGCAATGAGACCACACTCAGGTTAGAGGAACAACATCTTATATTCTGTCTGAGTAGCCTCCAACCTGATGGCATGAACATCGAATTGTCGAACTTCCGATAATGCCCCCTTCCCATCCCCTTTTCCCTCTCTCACCTTATCTCCTTGCCTGCCCATCACCTCCACTGGTGCTCCTCTCCCCTCTTCTTTCTTCCATGGCCTGGCCTTCCTCTGTTCCCTCCTATCAGCTTCCCCTGTCTTCAGCCCTGTATCTCTTTTGTCAACCAATTTCCCAGGTCTTTACTTCATCCCTCCCCCTCCTGGTTCGCCTATCACCTTGTGTTTCTCTCTCCCCTTTTAAATCCACTCCTTGTTTCTTTTTCTCCAGTCCTGCCGAAGGGACATGAACTGTACTTTTTTTCATAGATGCTGCTTGGCCTGCTGAGTTCCTCCAGCATTTTGTGTGTGGTGCTTGGATTTCCAGCATCTGCATATTTTCTGTTGTTTCTAATTTATTGTTTGTCTTTTTGTGTCCAAATCTTTTACCATCAAATTCTAGGGCACAAGTGTAGTTTAGAGTCAGATATTGTTTGTTCATGCACCTGTAAAGAACATTAAGATGTCTTCATGCATTCTGAGGCTTTAAAGGACTTCTGTTGGGCACCTTGCTATTTAGACAGTGTAGGTTCAGATTCCTACACTTCATACATGAAGAAAACAGTCTTCGAAGTCAGGGGTACTGAGATTTTGGAATAATTTGAGCATGCCTTCTCTCTACCATTCACATCTGCTCAAATCAGTGCTATCAGGGTCTGGCATAGCAAATGCAGAAAGCTGGGAGCCAACTTTAAAGCATATAGACAAGTGGAAAATAGCGCTTAATTCCACGCAGGGCAGTCAACTGAGTTCAAAGGAACATGAACACATAGACAATAGCACTCTGTCTTTGACTCATACTGAGATGAGATTAGCTTTATTTATCACATGAACATTGAAGCAAACGGTGAAATGTATCATTAGCATCAAATCAGCAAGGGATGTTCTGGGGACAGTCCGCAAGTGTCACCATGCTTCCGGCACCAACAAAGCACGTCCACAACTCACTAACTCTGACCCATATGTCGTTGGAATATGAGAGGAAACCGGAGCAACCGGAGGAATCTGAATTCTGATTCTGGTCATATGCTACTGTGCAACCCAAACATACCAACTTTCCACTTTCTAAACTAACCACTTTCTACCATGCTGCACATACATAGTAGTCACATTGAACAGAATTTGCCCGTACATAGAGGTCAGACTCAACAGAAGTGGTGCCCCGTCTGGATAAACCATCTCTCACTGCTCCCCATCAGTAATTTCTTTGGCTCTTTAACTTTTCGACCACATTTTGACTCTTCCTCGTGTTTACGTGGATAAAGTGTCTTCTTGTTTGCTGGGTGGAATAAGAATAGATGGCGTTTTCTACCCCTCCTCCTCAAGGAGGTGCACCAGAGGATTAGCCATAAAAAGAGAGAAAGATAAACTCTCCACTGCTGCAAATTCAGGACCCCACATCCTAGCAACAATCTGGTAAATAATTTCTGCACTCTTTCTAGTTTAATTGCGGCTTTCTTGTAGAGGAAAAGACTTGTATTGTTGACAAGGGTGGAAAATTTTCGTAATTCAGCAAATGAGAAAAATAGCGTTCCGTTATATGGAAAGAGAAATTAAACAATTATTTTTCACGTGTCTTCAAAAATCTAGAAAGTCTCTGGAAATAGTGTAAGATTGTAGATCATAAGACCATAAGACATGGGACCAAAATTAAGCCATTTGGCCCATCGAATCTGCTCTGCCATTCAATCATGGCTGATCCTTTTGTCCCCTCCTCAGCTCCACTCCCTGGTCTTCTCCTTGTAACCTTTGACCTGTGTCCAATCAAGAACCTATCTGTCTTTGCCTTAAATACACCCAATTACCTGGCCTCCACAGCTGCCTGTGGTAACCAATTCCACAAATTCTCCACCCTCTGGCTAAAAAAAATTCTCCTCATCTCTGTTTTAAATGGGTGCCCCTCTATCCTGAGGTTGTACCCTCTTGTGCTAGACTCCCCCACCATGGGAAACATCCTTTCCACATTTGCTCTGTCTCGGCCTTTCAACATTTGGAAGGTTTCAATGAGATCCCCTGTCATCCTTCTAAATTTCAATGAGAACAGAACCAGAGCTATAAAACGTTGCTTGTATGATAACCCTTTCATTCCTGGAGTCATCCTTGTGAACCTCCTCTGGACCCTCTCCAGTGCCAGCCCCTACTTCTCTGAGATGAAGAGGCCAAAACTGTTCACAATACTCACTCATCAGTGCCTTATAAAACCTGAGCATCATGTCCCTGTTTGTATTTTAAACTTCTTGAAATGAATACTAACATTGCATTTACCTTCCTCACCACTGACTCAACCTGTGAGGTAACTTTTAGGGTGTTCTGCACAAAGACTCCCAAGCCCCTTTGCATCTCAGATTTTTGGATTTTCTCCCCATTCAGAAAGTAATCTTCACACTTATTTCTTCTACCAAAGTGCATGACCATGCATCTTCCAAAATAGTATTTCATTTGTCACTTCCTTGCCCTTTCTCCTAATCTGTCTTAAGTCCTTCTGTAGCCTATCTGTTTCCTCAACACCGCAGGCCCCTCCATCAATCTTCATATCATTTGCAAACTTGCCAACAAAGCCATCTATACCATCATCTAAATCATTGATATACAGCATAAAAAGAAGTGGTCCCAACACTGACCCCTGCGGGACACCACTAGTCACTGACACCCACAAGAATCCTTCTATTCCCACTTGCTGCTTCCTACCAACCAGCCCATGCTCTAACCATGTCATTAAATTTCCTGTAATACCATGGGCTCATAGGTTGGTAAGCAGCTTCATCTGTGGCACCTTGTCAAATGCCTTCCGAAAGTCCAAATATACGATATCCACTGCATCCCCTTTATCTATGCTACTTGTAATCCAAAGAATTCCAGCATGTTTGTCAGGCAAGATTTTCCCTTAAGGAAACCATGCTGACTTTGTCCTGTCTTTTCCTGTGTCACCAACTACTCCATAACCTCATCCTTAACAATTGACTTCAACATCTTCCAACCACTGAGGTCAGGCTAACTGGTATATAATTTCCTTTCTGCTACATTCCTCCTTTCTTAAAGAGTGGAGTGACATTTGCAATTTTCCAGTCATCTGACACCATGATTTTTAGACAATAGGTGCAGAAGTAGACCATTCGGCCCTTCAAGCCTGCACCGCCATTCTAAGATCATGGCTGATCATCTACTATCAATACCCGGTTCCTGCCTTGTCCCCATAACCCTTGATTCCCCTATCCATAAGATACCCTATCTAGCTCCTTCTTGAAAGCATCTAGAGAATTGGCCTCCACTGCCTTCTGAGGCAGCGCGTTCCACACCTCCACAACTCTCTGGGAGAAGAAGTTCCTCCTCAACTCTGTCCTAAATGACCTACCCCTTATTCTTAAACCATGCCCTCTGGTAGTAGACTCTCCCAGCATCTGGAACATATTTCCTGCCTCTATCTTGTCCAATCCCTTAATAATCTTATATGTCTCAATCAGATCCCCCCTCAATCTCCTTAATTCCAGCGTGTACAAGCCCAGTCTCTCTCACCTCTCTGCGTAAGACAGTCCGGACATCCCAGGAATTAACCTAGTGAACCTACGCTGCACCTCCTCCACAGCCAGGATGTCCTTCCTTAACCCTGGAGACCAAAACTGCACACAATACTCCAGGTGTGATCTCACCAGGGCCCTGTACTAATGCAAAAGGATTTCCTTGCTCTTGTACTCAATTCCCTTTGTAATAAAGGCCAACATTCCATTAGCCTTCTTCACTGCCTGCTGCACTTGCTCATTCACCTTCAGAGACTGATGAACAAGTACTCCTAGATCTCTTTGTATTTCACCCTTACCTAACTCCACACCGTTCAGATAATAATCTGCTTTCCTGTTCTTGCTCCCAAAGTAAATAACCTCACACTTATTCACATTAAACGCCATCTGCCAAGTTTCTGCCCACTCACCCAGCCTATCCAAGTCACCTTGAATTCTCCTAACATCCTCATCACATGTCACACTGCAACCCAGCTTAGTATCATCAGCAAACTTGCTGATGTTATTCACAATGCCTTCCTCTAAATCATTGATGTAAATCGTAAACAGCTGTGGTCCCAATACCGAGCCCTGTGGCACCCCACTAGTCACCACCTGCCATTCCGAGAAACACCCATTCACTGCTACCCTTTGCTTTCTATCTGCCAACCAGTTTTCTATCCATGTCAATATCCTCCCCCCAATGCCATGAGCTCTGATTTTACCCACCAATCTCCTATGTGGTACCTTATCAAATGCCTTCTGAAAGTCAAGGTACACCACGTCCACTGGATCTCCTGCATCTATCTTCCTGGTTACATCCTTGAAAAACTCCAATAGATTAGTCAAGCATGATTTGCCCTTGGTAAATCCATGCTGGCTCGGCCCAATCCTATCACTGCTATCAAGATATGCCGCTATTTCATCTTTAATAATGGACTCTAGCATCTTCCCCACTACTGATGTTAGGCTAACAAGGCGATAGTTCTCTGTTTTCTCCCTCCCTCCTTTCTTAAAAAGTGGGATAACATTAGCCATTCGCCAATCCTGAGGAACTGATCCTGAATCTAAGGAACATTGGAAAATGATCACCAATGCATCCGCAATTTCCAGAGCCGCTACCTTTAGTACACGAGGATGCAGACCATCTGGACCTGGGGATTTGTTAGCCTTCAGTCCCATCAGTCTACTCATCACCATTTCCTTCCTAATGTCAATCTGTTTCAGTTCCTCTATTACCCTATGTCCTTGGCCCATCCATACATCTGGGAGATTGCTTGTGTCTTCCCTAGTGAAGACAGATCCAAAGTACTTATTAAATTCGTCTGCCATTTCTCTTGATTCCCATTACAATTTCTCCCAATTCATTCTTCAAGGGCCCAACATTGTTCTTAACTAACATACATCAAAGTTGCTGGTGAACGCAGCAGGCCAGGCAGCATCTATAGGAAGAGGCGCAGTCGACGTTTCAGGCCGAGACCCTTCGTCAGGACTAACTGAAGGAAGAGTGAGTAAAAATCCCTTACTCACTCTTCCTTCAGTTAGTCCTGACGAAGGGTCTCAGCCTGAAACGTCGACTGCGCCTCTTCCTATAGATGCTGCCTGGCCTGCTGCGTTCACCAGCAACTTTGATGTATGTTGCTTGAATTTCCAGCATCTGCAGAATTCCTGTTGTTTTTGTTTTTATTGTTCTTAACTATCTTCCTTCTCTTCACATACCTAAAAAAACTTTTGCTATCCTCCTGTATATTCCTAGCTAGCTTGCGTTCATACCTCATTTTTTCTCCCTGTATTGCCTTTTTAGTTAAGTTCTGTTGCTCCTTAAAAATTTCCCAATCATCCGTCTTCCCACTCACCTTAGCTCTGTTATACTTCTTTTTTAGTGCTATGCTATCTCTGACTTCCTTTGTCAACCACTGTGGCCACTTTCTCCCCTTTGAATCCTTCCTTCTCCGGGGGATGAACTGATTTTGCACCTTGTGCATTATTCCCAAGTATAAGAGCTGGAATGTTATGATGAGGTTGTATAAGGCATTGGTGAGGCCGAATCTGGAGTATTGTGTTCAGTTTTGGTCACCAAATTACAGGAAGGATATTAATAAGGTTGAAAGAGTGCAGAGAAGGTTTACAAGGATGTTGCCGGGACTTGAGAAACTCAGTTACAGAGAAAGGTTGAATAGGTTAGGACTTTATTCCCTGGAGATTTGACAGAGGTATATAAAATTATGATGGGTATAGATAGAGTGAATGCAAGCAGGCTTTTTCCACTGAGGCAAGGGGAGAAAAAAACCAGAGGACATGGGTTAAGGGTGAGGGGGGAAAAGTTTAAAGGGAACATTAGCGGAGGCTTCTTCACACAGAGAGTGGTGGGAGTATGGAATGAGCTGCCAGATAAGGTGGTAAATGCGGGTTCTTTTTTAACATTTAAGAATAAATTGGACAGATACATGGATGGGAGGTGTATGGAGGGATATGGTCCGTGTGCAGGTCAGTGGGACTAGGCAGAAAATGGTTCGGCACAGCCAAGAAGGGCCAAAAGGCCTGTTTCTGTGCTGTAGTTTCTATGGTTTCTATGGTGGAATACCTGCCATTGCTGTTCCACTGTCTTTTCTGCTAGGATATCTGACCAGTCAACTTTGGCCAGCTCCTCCCTCATGGCTCCATAGTCTCCTTTGTTCAACTGCAATACTGACACTTCTGATCTGCCCTTATCCCTCTCAACTTGCAGATAAAAACTTACCATATTATGGTCACTACCTCCTAATGGCTCCTTTACTTCAAGATCACTTATCAATTCCTGTTCATTGCACAATACTAAATCCAGAATAGCCTTATCCCTGGTCGGCTCTCGTACAAGCTGCTCCAAAAATGCATCCCGTAGGCACTCTACAAACTCCCTATCCTGGGGTCCAGTACCAACCTGATTTTCCCAGTTCACCTGCATGTTGAAATCCCCCATAACTACTATGAGATTTCCTTTGCCACATGCCATTGTTAACTCCCTATTCAACTTGCACCCAATATCCATGCTACTATTTGGGGGCCTGTAGATAACACCTATTAGGGTCTTTTTGCCCTTACTGTTCCTCAGTTCTATCCACACTGACTCTACTTCTCCTGATTCTATGTCACCCCTTGCAAGGGACTGAATCTCATTCCTCACCAACAGGGCCACCCCACCCCCTCTGCCCACCTTTCTGTCCCTTCGATAGCACGTATACCCTTGTACATTCAATTCCCAGGTCTGATCCCCCTGCAGCCATGTCTCCGTTATCCCAACAATATTATAGTTACCCATTCGCACCTGAGCTTCAAGCTCATCCGCCTTATTTCTGACACTTCGTGCATTCAGATATAGAATTTTTAACCCATTTCTCCTCTCTCTGTTTAAATCGCTACCTATTGTGCATAACCCAGCTCCCCGAACTCTCACCGGGCTATACGCCCCTTGAATTTTGTTGTCCTTCTTAAATTTACTTACTCTTTCTGCACATTTAACTCCATGCTCTGTCAGACCATCCCTCTGCACATGTATCCTCCTTATCACTCGTTCCCCCTCACCTTTCTCTACTTCACACTTAATATTCCAGAACCGTGTAGTCCCCACCTGCCCTTTATACTTCATTTCGCTATCCTCTCTCACATTCTGGATCCCTGCCCCCTGCAAATTTAGTTTAAACCCCCCCAAGCAGCACTAGCAAACTTTCCTGCAAGTATGTTAGTACCCCTCCAGTTCAGGTGTAAACCGTCCCATCGGAACAGATCCCACCTTCCCTGAAACAAAGCCCAATTATCTAAAAACCTGAAGCCCTCCCTCCTGCACCATCCTCTCAGCCACGTATTGATCTGTATAATCCTTCTGTTCCTCGCCTCACTCGCACGTGGCACAAGTAGCAATCCTGAGATTGTTACCCTGGAGGTCCTGCCCTTCAGCTTCGCACCTAACTCCCTGAATTCACTACGCAGGACCCCTCACTCTTCCTACCCACGTCGTTGGTCCCTACATGGACCACAACATCTGGATTCTTGCCCTCCCTCTCGAGAATAACCTGCACCCGATCTGAGATGTCCCAGACCCCGGCACCAGGGAGGCAACATACCATCCGAGACTCCCGATCTCCCCCACAAAATCTCCTATCTGCCCCCCTGACTATAGAATCTCCTATCACTACCGCTGTCCTCTTTTCCCTCCTCCCCTTCTGAGTCGAGGGTCCAACCTCAGTGCCAGAGACAGGACCACTGCAACTTGTTCCTGGTAGGTCATCCCCGCCAACAGTATCCGAAACGGTATACTTATTGTTGATGGGAATGGCCACAGGGGTGCTCTACACTCTCTGCCTGCTCCCCCTCCATCCCCTGACAGTCAGCCAGTTGCCTACCTCCCGTCTTTTCGGTGTGACTACCTCCCGATAACTCTTATCTATCTCTGTCTCTGCCTCCCGAATGATCCGTAGTTCATCCAGTTCCAGCTCCAATTCCCTAACTCGCTCTGATAGGAGCTGCAGCTGGATGCACCTTCTGCAGGTGTGGTCATCAGGGACAACTGCGTTGACCCTGACCTCCCACATACTGCATACGGAGCACACCACTGCTCTAACTATCTCCCCCATTACCTGATCCCAGATTAATCAGAATAAATGAAAAAGTACCTACCGACCTTCCCTTTTTTCCTCAGCAAGCACGTACTCAGGCTCACTGATTACCTTTCACCGAAGACCCCCTTACGCCGAAGCCCACTGAGCCAAAGTCCAGCACTCTGCTGCCCGCACCTGAAAGTGGGCCTCTTTTTAAACTCCACGCTCGCCGCTGATGTCACCCGCGCCTGCGCAGTTTTACCTTCCTCCTCAGGTAATGCCTAGGTAGTCCCGATCTTCCTCGGCCTACCTACAACGGCTGATCCTCCGATCTCCAGTTGTCCGTCGACCTCGAGCACTCCTTGCTCCCCCACCGGCACTGCCCGCGCCTGAAAGTGAAAGATCATTACTCATGCCTCCACAATCTCTACTGCTACCTCTTTCAGAACCCTACGGTACGGTTCATCTGGTCCGGTGACTTGTGTATCCTTGGGTCTTTCAGCTTTTTGAGCAACTTCTTCCGTGTAATAGTAACTGCACTCACTTCTCTTTCCTCACACTCTTCAACATCTGGGACACTGCTATTATTTTCCACAATGAAGACTGATGAAAAATACTCATTTAGTTCAACTGACATCTCCTTATTTCTGGTCTCATTTTCTAGCAGTTCAATATCTACTCTCATCTCTTTTATTTTTCACTTTGATATTGTTTGCTAGCTTGCTTTCGTAATTCATCTTTTCCCTCCTAAGGATTCTGTTAGTTGCTCCCTACAGGGTTTTAAAAGCTTCCCAGTCCTCTGACTACCCACTAATTTTTGCATTGTTGTACTTTTGAGTATTTCTTTTTTTTGGAATGTATCAGTTCTGCACCTTCCTCATTTTTCCATAAATTCATGCCTTTGCTACTGTGCTGTTACTCCTGCCGGTACCTCATAGAACATAGAACAGTACAGCACAGTAAAGGCCCTTTGGCCCACAATGTTGTGACGACCCTTAAACCCTGCCTCCCATATAAGCCCCCAACTTAAATTCCTCCATATACCTATCCAGTAGTCTCTTAAATTTCACTATTGTATCTGCCTCCACCACTGACTCAGGCAGTGCATTCCATGCACCAACCTTTCTCTGAGTAAAAAACCTTCCTCGAGTATCCCCCTTGAACATCCCACCCCTTACCTTAAAGCCATATCCTCTTGTATTGAGCAGTGGTGCCCTGGAGAAGAGGTGCTGGCTGTCCACTCTATCTATTCTGCTTAATATATTGTACACCTCTATCATGTCTCCTCTCATCCTCCTTCTCTCCAGAAAGTAAAGCCCTAGCTCCCTTAATCTCTGATCATAATGCATACTGTCTAAACCAGGTAGCATCCTGGTAAATCTCCTCTGTACCCTTTCCAATGCTTCCACATCCTTCCTATAGTGAGGCGACCAGAACTGGACACAGTACTCCAAGTGTGGCCTGACCAGAGTTTTATAGAGCTGCATCATTACATCGCGACTCTTAAACGCTATCCCTCGACTTATGAAAGCTAACACCCCATAAGCTTTCTTAACTACCCTACCTACCTGTGAACATGTACCCCCAGATCCCTCTGCTCCTCCACACTACCAAGTATCCTGCCATTTACTTTGTACTCTGCCTTGGCGTTTGTCCTTCCAAAGTGTACCACCTCACACTTCTCGGGGTTGAACTCCGTCTGCCACTTCTCAGCCCACTTCTGCATCCTACCAATGTCTGTCTGCAATCTTTGACAATCCTCTACACTATATGAAACACCACCAACCTTTGTGTCATCTGCAAACTTGCCAACCCACCCTTCTACCCCCACATCCAGGTCATTAATAAAAATCACGAAAAGTAGAGGTCCCAGAACAAATCCTTGTGGGACACCACGAGTCACAACCCTCCAATCTGAATGTACACCCTCCACCACCAACCTCTGGCTTGTGCAGGCAAGCCAATTCTGAATCCACCTGGCCAAACTTCCCTGGATCCCATGCCTTCTAACTTTCTGAATAAGCCTACTGAGTGGCACCCTGTCAAATGCCTTACTAAAATCCTTGTAGATCACATCCACTGCACTGCCCTCCTCTATATGCCTGGTCACCTCCTCAAAGAACTCTATCAGTCTTGTTAGACATGATCTGCCCTTCACAAAGCCATGTTGACTTTCCCTGATCAGACCATGATTCTCAAAATGCCCATAGATCCTATCTCTAAGAATCTTTTCCAACAGCTTTCCCACCACAGACGTAAGGCTCACTGGTCTATAATTACCTGGACTATCCCTACTACCTTTTTTTAACAAGGGAACAACATTCGCCTTTCTCCAATCCTCCGGTACCATTCCCGTGGATAACGAGGACATAAAGATCCTAGCCAGAGGCTCAGCAATCTCTTCCCTCGCCTCGTGGAGCAGCCTGGGGAATATTCCATCAGGCCCCAGGGACTTATCCGTCCTAATGTATTGTAACAACTCCAACACCCCCTTTCTCTTAATATCAACATGCTCTATAACATCAACCTCACTCATATTGTCCTCACCGTCATCAAGTTCCCACTCATTGGTGAATACCGGAGAGAAGTATTCATTGAGGACCTCGCTCACTTCCACAGCCTCCAGGCACATCTTCCCACCTTAATCTCTCATCGGTCCTACCTTCACTCCTGTCATCCTTTTGTTCTTCACATAATTGAAGAATGACTTGGGGTTTTCCTTTACCCTACTGGCCAAGGCCTTCTCATGCCTTCTGTTTGCTCTCCTCAGCCTCTTCTTAAGCACCTTTCTTGCTTCCCTATATTCCTCAATAGACCCATCTGATCCTTGCTTCCTAAACCTCATGTATGCTGCCTTCTTCCACCTGACTAGATTTTCCACCTCACTTGTCACCCATGGTTCCTTCACCCTACCATTCTTTATCTTCCTCACTGGGACAAATTTTTCCCTAACATCCAGCAAGAGATCCCTAAACATCAACCACATGTTTTTCCCTGCAAAAACATCATCCCAATTCACACCTGCAAGTTCTAGCCTGATAGCCTCATAATTTTCCCTTCCCCAATTAAAATTTTTCCTGTCCTCTCTGATTCTGTCCTTTTCCATGATAATGCTAAAGGCCAGGGAGCGGTGGTCATTGTCCCCCAGATGTTCACCCACTGAGAGATCTGTGACCTGACCCGGAATCGTTACCTAATACTAGATCTAGTATGGCATTCCCCCTAGTCAGCCTGTCAACATACTGTGACAAGAATCTGTCCTGGACACACTTAACAAACTCTGCCCCATCTAAACCATTGGAATTAATCAGGTGCCAATCAATATTAGGGAAGTTAAAGTCACCCATGATAACAACCCTGTTATTTTTGCACCTTTCCAAAATCTGCCTCCCAATCTGCTCCTCGGTATCTCTGCTGCTACCAGGGGGCCTATAGAATACTCCCAATAGAGTAACTGCTCCCTTCCTGTTCCTGACTTCCACCCATACTGACTCAAAAGAGAATCCTGCGACATTACCCACCCTTTCTGTAGCTGTAATAGTATCTCTGACCAGTAATGCCACACCTCCTCCCCTTCCCCCCCTTTATCCCTTTTAAAGCACTGAAATCGAGGAATTTTGAGAATCCATTCCTGCCCTGGTGCCAGCCAATTCTCTGTAATGACCACTACATCATAATTCCATGTATATATCCAAGCTGTCAGTTCATCACCTTTGTTCCTGATGCTTCTTGCATTGAAGTACATGCACTTTAGCCCTTCTACCTTACTACCTTTACACCCTTTATTCTGCTTCTCTTTCCTCAAAGCCTCTTTATATGTTAGATCTGGCCTTACTCCATGCACTATACTTGCAGTTCTCGCATGACCTTGATCCCCCTCCACCTCACTATCTGCTCTAACACTCTGGTTCCCCTCCCCCTGCAAATCTAGTTTAAACTCCCTGGAGCAGCACTAGCAAACCTTCCCGCAAGGATGTTAGTGCCCCTCCAGTTCAGGTGCAACTCGTCCCGTCGGAACAGGTCCCACCTTCCCTGGAACAAGGCCCAATTGTCCAGAAACATGAAGCCCTCCATCCTGCACAACTCCTTAGCCACGTATTTAACTGCATTATCTTCCTATTTCTAGGCTCACTAGCACGTGGCATGGGTAGCAATCCTGAGATTGCAACCCTGGAGGTCCTGTCCTTCAACGTTGCACCTAACTCCCTAAACTCTCTTTGCAGGACTTCCTCCTTCTTCCTATCCACGTCATTGGTCCCTACATGGACCACAATATCTGGCTGCTCACCCTCCCTCCTGAGAATACTGAGAACTCGATCCGAGATATCATGGACCTTGGCACCAGGGAGGCAACAGATCATCCAGGATTCTCGATCTCTCCCACAGAACCTCTTATCTGTCCCCCTAACTATCGAAACCCCTATCACTACTGCTCTCCTCTTTTCCCTCCTTCCCTTCTGAGCTGAGGGTCCAGTGTCGGTGCCAGAGATGCAACCACTGCAACTTGTCCCTGGTAGGTCATCCCCACCAACAGTATCCAAAATGGTATACTTATTATTGATGGGAATAGCCAAAGGGGTGCTCTACTCATTCTGTCTATTCCCCTTCCCTCTCCTGACAGTCACCTAGCTACCTGTCTCCTGACTTTTAGGAGTGACTATCTCCCTGAAACTCCTGTCTATTTCTGCCTCTGCCTCAGGAATGATCTGAAGTTCATCCAGCTCCAGCTTCAGTTCCCTAACTCAGTTTGTCAGGAGCTGCAGCTGGATGCACTTTTTACAGGTGTAGTCATCAGGGATAATTGTGCTCACCCTGACTTCCCATATACTGCAAACCATTCCAATTTACTTTGGCCAACTCCTCTCTCATACCACTAATTTCCTTTACTCCACTGAAATACTGCTATGTCAGACTTTACGTTCTCCCTATCAAATTTCAAGTTGAACTCAATCATATTGTGATCACTGGTTCCTAAGGGTTCTTTTACCTTCAGCTCTCTAGTCGTCTCCGCTTCATTACAACACACCCAGTCCAGTATAGCTGATCTCCTAGTATGCTCAATGACAAACTGCTCTAAAAAGCCATCTCCTAGGCATTCAACAAACTCACTGTCTTGAGATCCATTATCAACCTGTTTTCCCAATCAACCTGCATGTTAAAATCTCCTATGACTATCATAACATTGCCCTTTTGACTCGTCTTTTCTGTTTCCCATTGTCATCTGTGGTCCCCATCCAAGCTACTTTTGGGAGGTGTGTATATATAACTGCCATCAGGATCCTTTTACCCTTGCAGTTCCTTAACTGAACCCACAAGAATTGAACATCTTCTCATCCTATGTCGTATCTTTCTACTGATACGATGCCATTCTTCACCAGCAGAACCACGTCACCGCCTCTGCCAACCTTCCTATCCTTCTGTTACACTGCATAACCTTGGACATTCAGCTCCCAACTACAACCATCCTTCAGCCATGATTCAGTGATGGCCACAGCATCATGCCTGACAATCTGTAATAGTGCAATAAGATCATCCACCTTATTTCTTGTACTCTGTGCATTGAGATATAACACTTTGAGTGTTGTATTTGCTATACTTTTTGATTCTGCATCTCCAATGCACTGATACTCATCCTGCTGACTGTAATTTTGTCCTACCATCTGCCTGCCCTTCCTGACAGTCTGACTGCATGCTATCTTTGCTTTTTACCATCCATCCTAATCCTGAGTCCCTCCACTCTGGTTCCCACCCCCCTGCTAAATTAATTTAAACCCTCCTCAACAGCCCTAGCAAACTTGCCTTTGAGAATATTGGTCCCCCTCGGGTTCAGGTGAAACCTGTCACTTTTCTACCAGTGATACCTCCCTTGGAAGAGATCCCACTGATCCAAGAACATGAAATCTTGTCCACTGCACCAGCTTCTCAGCCATGCATCTATCTGCCGAATTATCCTGTTTCTACCCTCACTGGCATGTGGCATGAAGCAATCGAGAAATTATTATCCATGAGGTTCTGCTTCTCAGCTTTCTGCCTAGCTCTGTAAATTCTAGCTTCAGGACCTCTTTGTTTTTCCTTCTTATGTCTTGGGTACAGATATGTACCAAGACATCTGGGTGCTGTCCCTCCCTCTCCAAAATGTCGTGGATGCAATCTGAGATGTTCCTGACCGTGGCTCCTGGGAGGCAACATACCATCCACGTGTCGCGTTCACATCCACAGAATCTCCTGTCTGCTGCTGGGGTGACAACTGAGTCCCTAATCACTACTGCTCCCCTCTGCTCCCTCTTTCCCTTTTGTACCATGGACCCGTGCTCAGTGCCAGTAACCTGGTCTCTTTAGTATTCTCTGAGAGGTCATCCCCCACAACGGTATCCGAAACGGTATACTTGTTATTGAGGTGAATAGCCACAGGGGTGCTCTGCACTAACTGTCTATCTCACATTTCTCCTGACGGTCATCCAGCTACTCACCTCCTGCAAATTAGGAGTGACTACTTCCCTGTAACTGTGATTGATTATCTCCTCAATCTCCCGTACAAGCCGAAGGTCATCCAGCTGTTGCTTCAGATCCCTAAACCGGTCTTCAAGGAGCTCCAGCTGGAAGCACTTCATGCAGATGTAGTTCCCTGGGAGACACTAGGAATCCCAACATCCAGCATGAAGAGCACAATGGTCATTTACTACACTCGGTACAGAAAGAGGAAGAAATTGAACCTTAACAGAAGCTTACCCAGAGCCAAAGAATGTCACTCCTACTCTCACCACTGGCCTACTCCCAACAATGGCCACTCCACTTGTCCCTTCTGTACTTTTATTTAATTTGCTGTGATTGGTTCCTGCTATTGTTTGGGCCGCCGAAATGAGCTGAATGCTCACGAAGCTCTCCTTTTAAACAAGTGTCACAGACCTGTGAGGAACGTTGTGGCTGTACTCTGCTCCCACCACTGATTGGACCACTGGAACTATAGGTCAGTCAAGAGGGCATCAAAGAAATTGTCATTAATAAACAAAGGGTATTGGACATTACTGGGATGGAATGGTTTTAAATTCCCAGGTGGTACAGCAGAGTGAAAAAGGTTATCTGAGAATACATTGAGACCTTGATCAAATGGATCCACTCTCGTTTGCCTACTATCACAACAGGTCAACAGCAGATGTGATTTCTCTGGCTCTTCCACTGCGATGGAGCATAAGAACTTGTATGTCAGGGTGTTGTTCATCGACTGCTGCTTGGCCTTCCACACAATCATAGAACATAGATCATAGAACACTACAGGACCTTATAACCTACTTGAAGATCCATCTAACCCTTCCCTCCTAAATGCCCCTCGATTTTTCTGTCATCTATGTGCCAAGCATCCTATCCAAACTCATCAAGGATCCAATTGCAAAGTGAAGTGTTGAGTCCCAGGTTTAAGAGTTTGGAGATGAGTTTGCTTGGAATTATGGTATTGAAGGCAAAACTGTAATCATAAACAGAAGTCCTGATGACTGTTCTTCTCCCTCCAAGATTCTGCCTGACCTGCTGAGTTCCTCTAGCATTTTATGTGTGTTGTTTGGTGTCATTACTGTTGAGGCGTGGCTTTATTGGTAAGAAATGATACTAAATCTTTAGAAAGAGGTGATATAGGATCGGAAGGGCTAGTTGGAATGTACCCTCGTGTTCTGAAGGAAGTAGCTGTGGAGATTGCGGAGGCATTAGCGATGATCTTTCAAAAGTTGACAGATTCTGGCACGGTTCCGGAGGAGTGGAAGATTGCAAATGTCACTCCGCTATTTAAGAAGGGGGCAAGGAAGCAAAAAGGAAATTATAGACCTGTTAGCTTGACATCTGAAGATGAGAAGTTGTTGGAGTCGATTGTCAAGGATGAGGATGAGGCATATGACAAGATAGGCAGAACTCAGCATGGATTCCTTAAAGGAAAATCCTGCCTGACAAACCTATTACAATTTTTTGAGGAAATTACAAGTAGGTTAGAGAAGAGAGATGCAGTGGATGTTGTATATTTGGATTTTCGGAAGGCCTCTGACAAGGTGCCACACATGAGACTACTTAACAAGGTAAGAGCCCATGGAATTACGGGAAAGTTACATACGTGGATAGAGCGTTGGCTGATTGGCAGGAAACAGAGAGTGGGAATAAAGGGATCCTATTCTGGTTGGCTGCCAGTTACCAGTGGTGTTCCACAGGGGTCCATGTTGGGGCCGCTTCTTTTAACATTGTACATCAACGATTTGGATTATGGAATAGATGGCTTTGTGGCTAAGTTTGTTGATGATATGAAGATAGGTGGAGGGGCCGGTAGTGCTGAGGAAACGGAGAGTCTGCAGAGAGACTTGGATAGATTGGAAGAACGGGCAAAGAAATGGCAAATGAAATACAATGTTGGAAAGTGTATGGTTATGCACTTTGGCAGAAGAAATAAACGGGCAGACTATTATTTAAATGGGGAAAGAATTCAAAGTTTTGAGATGCAACGGGACTTGGGAGTCCTCGTACAGGATTCCCTTAAGGTTAACCTCCAGGATGAGTCGGTGGTGAAGAAGGCGAATGCAATGTTGGCATTCATTTCTAGAGGAATAGAGTATAGGAGCATAGAAACATAGAAAATAGGTGCAGGAGTAGGCCATTCGGCCCTTCAAGCCTGCACCACCATTTATTATGATCATGGCTGATCATCCAACTCAGAACCCTGCACCAGCCTTCCCTCCATACCCCCTGATCCCCGTAGCCACAAGGGCCATATCTAACTCCCTCTTAAATATAGCCAATGAACTGGTCTCAACTGTTTCCTGTGGCAGAGAATTCCACAGATTCACCACTCTCTGTGTGAAGAAGTTTTTCCTAATCTCGGTCCTAAAAGGCTTCCCCTTTATCCTCAAACTGTGACCCCTCGTTCTGGACTTCCCCAACATCGGGAACAATCTTCCTGCATCTAGCCTGTCCAATCCCTTTAGGATTTTATACGTTTCAATCAGATCCCCCCTCAATCTTCTAAATTCCAACGAGTACAAGCCCAGTTCATCCAGTCTTTCTTCATATGAAAGTCCTGCCATCCCAGGAATCAATCTGGTGAACCTTCTTTGTACTCCCTCTATGGCAAGGATGTCTTTCCTCAGATTAGGGGACCAAAACTGCACACAATACTCCAGGTGTGGTCTCACCAAGGCCTTGTACAACTGCAGTAGTACCTCCCTGCTCCTGTACTCGAATCCTCTCGCTATAAATGCCAGCATACCATTCGCCTTTTTCACCGCCTGCTGTACCTGCATGCCCACTTTCAATGACTGGTGTATAATGACACCCAGGTCTCGTTGCACCTCTCCTTTTCCTAATCGGCCACCATTCAGATAATAATCTGTTTTCCTATTTTTCCCACCAAAGTAGATAATTTCACATTTATCCATATTAAATTGCATCTGCCATGAATTTGCCCACTCACCCAACCTATCCAAGTCACTCTGCATCCCCTTAGCATCCTCCTCACAGCTAACACTGCCACCCAGCTTCGTGTCATCCGCAAACTTGGAGATGCTGCATTTAATTCCCTCATCCAAGTCATTAATATATATTGTAAACTACTGGGGTCCCAGCACTGAGCCTTGTGGTACCCCACTAGTCACCGCCTGCCATTCTGAAAAGGTCCCGTTTATTCCCACTCTTTGCTTCCTGTCTGCTAACCAGTTCTCTATCCACATCAATACCTTACCCCCAATACCGTGTGCTTTAAGTTTGCACACTAATCTCCTGTGTGGGACCTTGTCAAAAGCCTTTTGAAAATCCAAATATACCACATCCACTGGTTCTCCCCTATCCACTCTACTAGTTACATCCTCAAAAAATTCTATGAGATTCGTCAGACATGATTTTCCTTTCACAAATCCATGCTGACTTTGTCCGATGATTTCACCGCTTTCCAAATGTGCTGTTATCACATCTTTGATAACTGACTCCAGCAGTTTCCCCACCACCGACGTTAGGCCAACCGGTCTATAATTCCCCGGTTTCTCTCTCCCTCCTTTTTTAAAAGGATGTGCAGGGATGTGATGTTGAGGCTCTGTAAGGCACTGGTGAGACCTCACTTGGAGTACTGTGGGCAGTTTTGGTCTCCTTATTTAAGAAAGCATGTGCTGATGTTGGAGAGGGTACAGAGAAGATTCACTAGAATGATTCCGGGAATGAGAGGGTTAACATATGAGGAACGTTTGTCCGCTCTTAGACTGTATTCCTTGGAGTTTAGAAGAATGAGGGGAGACCTCATAGAAACATTTCGAATGTTGAAAGGCATGGACAGAGTGGATGTGGCAAAGTTGTTTCCCATGATGGGGGAGTCTAGTACAAGAGGGCATGACTTAAGGATTGAAGGGCGCCCATTCAGAACAGAAATGCGAAGAAATTTTTTTAGTCAGAGGTTGGTGAATCTATGGAATTTGTTGCCACGGGCAGCAGTGGAGGCCAAGTCACTGGGTGTATTTAAGGCAGAGATTAATAGGTATCTGAGTAGCCAGGACATCAAAGGTTATGGTGAGAAGGCGGGAGAGTGGGACTAAATGGGAGAATGGATCAGCTCATGATAAAATGGCGGAGCAGACTCGATGGGCCGAATGGCCGACTTCTGCTCCTTTGTCTTGTGGTCTTATGGAGATGCTCCAGAGGTGTGCGTATGGCCAGGGAGTTGACATCAGCTTGGATCCTTGACTTCCTGACTTATGAACTACAGTATGCAGCAACATCTTGTCCATGATTATGCTCAACACTGGTGTCTCACAAGGCTGTGTCCTCAGACTCCTACACACTCAAGAATGTTCTTACACCATCCACAGGTTGGCAGATGACATCACCATTATGCCACTCTCTCTGCAAAGGAATACACTACCAATATATGTCATAACTCAATTGATGTACCCTGTTTAGATTTCTGAGATCTTAGAGAAATGTTTTCTACGATCATGTTCCTTTCATAAATCAAGTGATTTCAGTGACCCCCACCACCTCAAACGTGCTTTCTTCTTGCTGCTGCCATCAGGAAGAAGATACAGGAGCCACAGGACTCTCACCAACAGGTTCAGAAGCAGTTATTACCCCTCAACCATCAGGCTCTTGAACCGAAGGGGATAACTCACTTGCACCATCACTGAACTGTTCCTACAAACTATGGACTCACTTTCAAGGATTCTACATCTCACATTCTCCATATTTATTGCTTATTTATTTACTATTATTATTTCTTTCTTTTTATATTTGAACAATCTGTTTTTTTTTTCCACACTGGTTGAATGCCCAGTTTGGTGTGGTCTTTCATTGGTTCTATTATGGTTATTGGATTTATTGAGTATGCCCGCAAGAAAATGAACTTCCAGGTTGTATACGGTGGCATATATGTACTTTTACTTTTGAACTTTTTGTTTTGGAAAGACAGAATATGATATTTAACTGCCCAATTTCATTGTTAATACATTGTAGCTATTTTAAGGCTCCAAAATTCTAAGTAAATATATTAATTGGATTCACTTTATCTTCCAATCAAAAACTTCTATGAAAGCCAAACATCTTCTGAATAGGTCTTTTCCTGCATGTACATTGACACTTCCTGATTTACATAGATAGAACACACAGTATTGTACAGGCCATTCCACCCATGAAGATATTAGCTTAGCAATTTCTAATCTGTAAAAACTAGCGAAGCAATGAAAATGCTCATCAGTGTTTAATTGTAAACAAAATAATGTCTGACAAAGTCAGGTAAACTCTTTATGAAAGAAACAGTGAGTAATAATGGAAAATCAGTGTGTCTAGAGTTCTCAAAGGTTCATCTGGTTCCAGAGTGTGATATGTAAATCTTTTCACATGTGGTGGTATTCCAGGTTGCTGTTGATGTTAGCAGTGAGCAAGCTGACAATTTGGCAGTGAAGATTCACAATGTATTGTATCCCTACCGTTTTACAAAGGACATGATCAGTTCAATGCAGGTGAGAGCAGGGATAAGAGGTAATTTGGGTAAGTGCCATACATTTAATAAATCAGGGAACTGTGGAGACATTTCCTCAGATTATCCCTGAACCTTGCTATAGCTCTGTAATATCTGTGTTTTTTAGGTCCTTAGTCAGGTGGACAACAAGTTCATTGCATGCTTGATAAATACGAGACTTGACCAAGGGACAACTGCAGGTAGGCCTGGCTTGATAAGTGATACCATGAATCCAGTTGAAGGGTCTCAACCAAAAACATTGTCTGTTTATTCCTCTGTAGATGCATCAGGCTGAGTGGGGTGCATCCCCGGGGCATTGGGTGAGTGGGGTGCATCCCGGGGGCATTGCGGTGAGTGGGGTGTATCCCAGGGGCATTGGGGTGAGTGGGGTGCGCCCCGGGGCATTGGGGTGAGTGGGGTGCATCCCAGGGGCATTGGGGTGAGTGGGGTGCGCCCCGGGGGCATTGGGTGAGTGGGGTGCGCCCCGGGGGCATTGGGTGAGTGGGGTGCATCCCAGGGGCATTGGGGTGAATGAGGTGCATCCCAGGGGCATTGGGGTGAGTGGGGTGTGCCCCGGGGGCATTGGGTGAGTGGGGTGCATCCTGGGGGCATCGGGCTGAGTGGGGTGTGTCCCGGGGGCATTGGGGTGAGTGGGGTGCATCCCGGGGGCATTGGGGTGAGTGGGGTGCATCCCAGGGGCATTGGGGTGAGTGGGGTGCGCCCCAGGAGCATTGGGTGAGTGGGGTGCGCCCCGGGGGCATTGGGTGAGTGGGGTGCATCCCAGGGGGCATTGGGGTGAGTGGGGTGCATCCCAGGGGCATTGGGGTGAGTGGGGTGAATCCAAAAGGTGTTGGGGTGAGTGGGGTACATCCCGGGGGCATTGGGGTGAATGGGGTGCATCCCGGGAGCATTGGAGTGAATGGGGTGCACCCCGGGGGCATTGGGTGAGTGGGGTGCATCCCGGGGGCATTGGGTGAGTGGGGTGCATCCCAGGGGCATTGGGGTGAGTGGGGTGTGCCCCGGGGGCATTGGGGTGAGTGGGGTACACCCCGGGGGCATTGGGTGAGTGGGGTGCATCCCAGGGGCATTGGGGTGAGTGGGGTGTGCCCCTGGGGGCATTGGGTGAGTGGGGTGCATCCCGGGGGCATTGGGTGAGTGGGGTGCATCCCAGGGGCATTGGGGTGAGTGGGGTGTGCCCCGGGGGCATTGGGGTGAGTGGGGTACACCCCGGGGGCATTGGGTGAGTGGGGTGCATCCCAGGGGCATTGGGGTGAGTGGGGTGTGCCCCTGGGGGCATTGGGGTGAGTGGGGTGCATCCCAGGGGCATTGGGGTGAGTGGGGTGCGCCACAGGGGCATTGGGGTGAGTGGGGTGCATCCCAGGGGCATTGGGGTAAGTGAGGTGAATCCAAAAGGTGTTGGCGGTGAGTGGTGCCCAAGCTGCTTAGTGCATTTGTTGAAGTGTCTGACTTTTTTTTGTGAGTGAGATCTGGGGGCATTGGGGTGATTGTGGTTGATCCTGGGGGGTGTTTTTGGGGTGGGGGGAGTGGCATATATCCCAGTGCTGTTGGGAGTGAGTGGAACCCAGGCTGTTTAGCACATTTGTTGAAGTGTCTGACTGTTAGTTTTGTTGGAGTGGATCCTAGGGGTGTTGGGATGAGTGCGGTGGATCCCAGGAGTGAGCAGGATGGATCCTGGGGGTGCTGTGGTGGATCCCAGGGTTGTTGGGATGAATGTGGTGGATTCCAGGAGTGCTGGAGTGAGTGGGGTGGATATTGGGGTGGCTATTGGGGTGAATGTGGTGAATCCAAGGGATGTTGGGTGTGAGTGAGGTGAATACCAGGGTGTTTGGGTGAAGGGGTGGATCCCAGGCATGTTGTATTGAATTGGCTGGATCTCAGGGGAGATTGGGGCAGATACCAGTGGTTAGGGGTAGTGGGGTGGATCCCAGAGGTGTTGGGGAGAGTGGGGTAGATCCTCGTGTTAGGGGAGAGTGGGGTAGATCCCAGAGGTGTTAGGGGAGAGTGGGGTAGATCCTAGTGGTGTTAGGGGTGAGTGGGGTGGATCCCAGAGGTGTTAGGGGAGAGTTGGATAGATCCTAGAAGTGTTAGGGGTGAGTGGGGTGGATCTCAGGGGAAAATGGGGTAGATCCCGGAGGTGTTGAGGGTGAGTGGGGTGGATCCCAGAAGTGTTGGGGGTGATTGAGGTTGTTCCCCAGTTTGTTTGGGTGAATGGGGTTGTTCCCCAGTGTGTTTGGGTGAGTGGGGGTGGTGAATGGGTTTGTTCCCCGGTGTGTTTGGGTGTTTGGGTGAGTGGGGTTGTTCCCCGCTGTGTTTGGGTTAGTGGGGTTGTTCCCCTGTGTGTTTGGTTGTCTGGGGTTGTTCCCCGATGTGTTGGGGTATGTGGGTTTGTTCCCCAGTGAGTGGGGTTGTTCCCAGGTGTGTTTGGGCAAGAGGGATTGTTCTCCGGTTTGTTTCAGTTGTTGGTGTTGTTCCCCGGTGTGTTGGGGTGTGTGGGGTTGTTCCCCAGTGCGTTGGGGTGTGTGGTGTTGTTCCCCGGTGTGTTGAGGTGTGTGGGGTTGTTCCCCGGTGCGTTGGGGTGTGTGGGGTTGTTCCCCGGTATGTTGGGGGTGTGGGGATGTTCCCCAGTGTGTTTTGGTGATTGGGGTTGTTCCCTGGTGTGTTTGGGTGGGTGAGTGGGGTTGTTCCCCAGTGTGTTTGGGTGAGTGGGGTTGTTCCATAAGACCATCAGACAAAGGAGCAGAAGTCGGCCATTCGGCCCATCGAGTCTGCTCCGCCATTTTATCATGAGCTGATCCATTCTCCCATTTAGTCCCACTCCCCCGTCTTCTCACCATAACCTTTGATGTCCTGGCTACTCAGACACCCATCAATCTCTGCCTTAAATACACCCAATGACTTGGCCTCCACTGCTGCCCGTGGCAACAAATTCCATAGATTCACCACCCTCTGACTAAAAAAATTTCTTCGCATTTCTGTTCTGAATGGGCGCCCTTCAATCCTTAAGTCATGCCCTCTTGTACTAGACTCCCCCATCATGGGAAACAACTTTGCCATATCCACTCTGTCCATGCCTTTCAACATTCAAAATGTTTCTATGAGATCTCCCCTCATTCTTCTAAACTCCAAGGAATACAGTCCAAGAGCGGACAAACGTTCCTCATATGTTAACCCTCTCATTCCCGGAATCATTCTAGTGAATCTTGTCTGTACCCTCTCCAATGTCAGCACATGCTTTCTTAAATAAGGAGACCAAAACTGCCCACAATACTCCAAGTGAGGTCTCACCAGTGCCTTATAGAGCCTCAACATCACATCCCTGCTCCAATACTCTATTCCTCTAGAAATGAATGCCAACATTGCATTCGCCTTCTTCACTACCGACTAAACCTGGAGGTTAACCTTAAGTGTATCCTGTACGAGGACTCCCAAGTCCCGTTGCATCTCAGAACTTTGAATTCTTTCCCCATTTAAATAATAGTCTGCCCATTTATTTCTTCTGCCAAAGTGCATAACCATACACTTTGCAACATTGTATTTCATTTGCCACTTCTTTGCCCATTCTTCCAATCTATCCAAGTCTCTCTGCAGACTCTCTGTTTCCTCAGCACTACCGGCCCCTCCACCTATCTTCGTATCATCAGCAAACTAGCCACAAAGCCATTTATTCCATAATCCAAATCGTTGATGTACAATGTAAAAAGAAGCGGCCCCAACATGGACCCCTGTGGAACACCACTGGTAACCGGCAGCCAACCAGAATAGGATCCCTTTATTCCCATTCTTTTTCCTGCCAATCAGCCAACGCTTTATCCACGTATGTAACTTTCCCGTAATTCCATGGGCTCTTGTTAAGTAGCCTCATATGTGGCACCCGGTGTGTTTGGGTGGGTGATTGGGGTTGTTCCCCGATGTGTTTGGGTGGGTGATTGGGGTTGTTCCCTGGTATGTTTGTGTGGGTGATTGAGGTTGTTCCCCGATGTGTTTGTGTGGATGATTGGGGTTGTTCCCGGGTGTGTTTGTGTGGGTGATTGGGGTTGTTCCCCGATGTGTGGGGTTGTTCCCCGGTGTGTTTGGGTGGGTGATTGGGGTTGTTCCCCGATGTGTGGGGTTGTTCCCCGGTGTGTTTGGGTGGGTGATTGGGGTTGTTCCCCGACGTGTTTGGGTGGGTGATTGGGGTTGTTCCTTTGTTCCCCGATGTGTGGGGATGTTCCCTGGTATGTTTGGATGGGTGATTGGGGTTGTTCCCCAACGTGTTTGGGTGGGTGAGTGGGGTTGTTCCCCGGTGTACTTGGGTGGGTGATTGGGGTTGTTCCCCAGTGAGTTTGGGTGAGTGGGGTTGTTACCCGGTGAGTTTGGGTGAGTGGGGTTGTTCCCCGGTGTACATGGGTGGATGAATGGGGTTGTTCCCCAGCATATTTCGGTGAGTGGGTGGATCCTGGGAGGCTGGGATGAATGGGGTGGAGTGCAGGGGCTTTTGGCGTGAGTGCAGATGTTGGAGTGTGGGGTTGATCCCATTGGCACTGGGGTTGAGTCAGGTGATCCCAGAGATGTTTTGTTGAGTGTGGTAGATTCCAGGTGTGTTGGGGATGACTGGTGTATCCCAGGGATGTTGGTGTAAGTGGTTTGGAACCCAAGCATGTTGGAGTGAACGGGGCAGATCCCAGGGTTGTTAGCGTTAGTGGTTTGGATTCCTGGTGTGCTTAGGTGCTTGTGTTAAATGGGATTGATCTCAGGAGTGCTGGAATGAGTGGGGTGAGTCCCAGAAGTGTCGCATGGACATCAGGTTTTGGAGCGAATAGAGTGGATCGCGGGCGTTGGGGGTGAGTAGGGTGGATCCCAGGGTGTTGGGACGAGTGGTGTGGAATCTTGGGGTGTTGGTGGTAACAGGGTGGATCCCAGACGTGTTCGGGGTGAGTGGGGTGGATCCAAGGGGTATTGGTGGTGTAGTGTGGATCCCAGCAATGTTGGAGTGAGTGGGGTGGATTCTAGAGGTTTTGGGATGAGTGGGGTCAATCCCAGTGGGGTGTAGCCCAGGGACGTTGGGGTGAATGGCCTGGATCCCAGACATGTTAGAGTGAGCAGGGTGGATCCTGGACGTGTTGGGGTGGATCTCGGGTGTTGGGATGTGGGATGAATCCCAGGAGTGTTGGAATGAGTGGAATGGATCCCAGGGGTGTTTGGGTGAGTGGGGTAGACCCTGGAGGTGTTGGGGTAAGTGAGGTGAATTCCAGGAGTATTGGGTGGATCTGAGTTGAGGTGACTAGCATGGGGCAAGTGGTGTCGAACCCTGGGGTGTTGGGGTGAGTGTGATGGATCCAGTGGTATGAGGATGAGTGTGATGGATTTGGGGTTATGGGTGTGAGTGGGGTGGACTCTAGGGGTATGGGGGTGAGTGGAGCCCAGGTTCTGAAGTACATTTGTTGATGTGTCTGACTGTTGGTTTTGTTGTGTAGGAAATAACCTGCTGGTGCTGGTGGATCAGCATGCTGCACACGAGAGAGTACGTCTAGAGCAGCTCATTTCAGGTAAGGAGGCAGTCCGCACGAAACAGAAACTGTGAGTGAAGTTGTGGAGGGATTCTGGTGTTCTTTCTTTAGTTCGGAATGGCTACAGGGACAAGCTAGGGAACAATGGGACAGCAAGCCTGGCATCGTTAGTGGATGGGATTCTGAAGAACAGAGTTCATTTTGATTTGGACAGACAGTGATTGATTCAGGATAGTCAGCATAGTTGATCATGGGAGATCATGTTTCACAAATTAGTTGGAACTTTTTTGAAGTGGTGACCAGAAAAATTGATAAGGAGGTTGAAGTGCATTGTCAATCTGTACTTCTGCAAAGCCTTTGACAAGGTAGGCTCATCCAGAGGGTTAAATCACATCACATCTGTGGAGATAGCCAATTGGATACAAAATTAAGTTGACAGAAGACAGATAGTTGTGATCAGGGTTGCTTTTCAGATTGGGAACTTGTGACTCGTGATACAGGGTGCTGCGTCTTCTAGTATTCCACATCAGTATTAATGATTTGCACAAGAATATTGGAGCGACATTGAAGAAGGTTGTGTAAGGTTACAACGGGATCTAGGTCAGCTGGAGAAGTGTGGAAGGGATTGGTAGATGGAGATAGCTGATTAGATTGTGAAGGCATTTTTATCAGAATCCGGTTTATTATCACCGGCATGTGACGTGAAATTTGTTAACTTAGCAGCAGTTAAGTTAACAAAATCTAGCAATACATAATCTAGCAGAGACAGAAAAAAAAAATAATAATAAATAAAATAAAACATAATAATAAAAAGTAAATTACACATATTGAATAGATTATTAAAAAACGTGCAAAAGTAATCTTTCAAGAAACAGAATCAGAATCAGGTTTATTATCACTGACGTGTCGTGAAATTTGTTAACTTAGCAACAGCAGTTCAATGCAATACATAATATAGAAGAAAAAAAATAAGTAAATCAATTACAGTATACGTACATTGAATAGATTAAAAATTGTGCAAACAAGCAGAAATAATATATATTAAAAAAGTGAGGTAGTGTTCAAGAGTTCAATGTCCATTTAGGAATCGGATGGCAGAAGGAAAGAAGCTGTTCCTGGATTGCTGAGTGTGTGCCTTCAGGCTTCTGTACCTCCTACCTGATGGTTACAGTGAGAAAAGGGCAGCCCTGGGTGCTGAAGGTCCTTGTTAATGGATGCTGCCTTTCTGAGACTAGTAGGCTAGTACCCAAGATAGATCCGACTAAATTTCTGCAACTTCTTTCATCCTGTGCAGCAGCCCCCACCCACACCAGACAGTGATGCAGCCTCTCTACAGTACATCTATAGACGTTGTTGAGTCTTTTTGTTGACATACCAAATCTCTTCAGACTCCTAGTGAAGTATAGTCACTGTCTTGCTTTCTTTATAGCTGCATGGTTAAGTTGGGACCAGGTTAGATCCTCAGAGAACTTGACACCCAGGAACTTGAAACTGCTCACTCTCTCCGCTTCTGATCCCTCTGTGAGGATTGGTGTGTGTTCCTTGGTCTTGCCCTTCCTCAAGTCCACAATCAGCTCTTTCGTCTAACTGACATTGAGTGCCAGGTTGTTGCTGTGGCACCACTCCACTAGTTGGCATATCTCACTCCTGTACACCCTCTTGTCACCACCTGAGATCCTACCAATGATGGTTGTATCATCAGCAAATTTATCAATGGTATTTGAGCCTAGCCACACAGTCACGTGTATATAGACAGTCCGTCTGTCTGTCTCTCTCTCTCTCTGGCTATCCATCCCATAGGATGATGATGATTCCTTTCAATCAGTTAGTGGGGTGGGATACTCCACTCCTCAGAAAGGAACAGCATGTGCATGAATGGATTTTAGGTGAGTAGGGGGGTTGCACAGGTCCAGACCCACCCTCTCGACATCCCCTCCCGGATCCAGCGGCATGGTGGGGTCTGTCGCAGTGAATAGCCAGACCAAGCTTCGATGCAAGGGATGCCCTTTCTGTGCTTCACAGCACGTGTTTGCTAGATGGCCGTTGACCCTACGAGAGGGTTCATCTGCCCTTTGACAGGACTTGTTTTTCGTCCTGCAGGGTGTCTAGCCACCCTCCTCACCAGGCAAGCCTGGTAGGGGAGCTGGTTTAGTCACCGACAACCCGACCATGCAACAGGTAGTACTGGGTTACATGGTACCAGTAGCACTCAGACGAGTGACCTGACCAGGAGAGTAGAGCAGTGGGCTAAGCACACACCCCTGAGGTCAACCAGTGTTGATCGTCAACGAGGAGGATATGTTATCACCAATCCGCACAGACTGTGGTCTTCCGGTTTGAGGAAGTAACTTGCAGGATAGACAAAGGAAAGTCGGTAGATGTGATTTTCAGAAGGCCTTTGCCACACATGAGGCTGCTAGACAAGAAGAGCCCATTGCATTACAGGAAAGATACTAGCATGGATAGAGGATTGGCTGATTGGCAGAAGTCAGAGAATAGAGTCAGAGAAGAATATGGCACAGAAACGGGTCTTTCAGCCCATCTGGTCCATGCCAAACCATTTGAACTGCCTACACCCATCGACCTGCACTGTGGCCCTCCATATCTCTTCCATTCATGTACCTATCCAGACTTCTCTTAAATGTTGAAATCGAGCTCGTGTGCACCACTTGCACTGGCACCTCATTTCACACTCTCACCACCCTCTGAGTGAAGAAGTTCCCCTCAAGTTCCCTTTAAACTTTTCACCTTTCACCCTTAATCCCCTCGATATTCTACTTTCCAAGGAATAAATTCTTAACCTGTTCAATCTTTCTTATAACCATATAAACCATATAACAATTACAGCACAGAAACAGGCCATCTTAGCCCTTCTAGTCCATGCCGAACTAGTACTCTCACCTAGTCCCACTGACCTTCAATCAGCCCGTAACCCTCCATTCCTTTCCTGTCCATATATCTATCCAATTTAACTTTAAACAACAACATCGAACCTGCCTCAACCACTTCTGCTGGAAGCTCATCCCATACAGCTACCACACTCTGAGTAAAGAAGTTCTCCCTAATGTTACCCCTAAACTTTTGCCCTTTAACTCTCAACTCATGTCCTCTTGTTTGAATCTCCCCCCCCAATGGAAAAAGCCTATCCATATCAACTCTATCTATTCCCCTCATAATTTTAAATACCTCGATCAAGTCCCCTCTCAACCTTCTACGCTCCAAAGAATAAAGACTTAACTTGTTCAACCTTTCTCTGTAACTTAGGAGATGAAACCCAGGCAACGTTTTAGTAAATCTCCTCTGTACTTTCTCAATTTTATTGACATCATTCCTATAATTCGGTGACCAGAACTGTACACAATACTCCAAATTTGGCCTCACCAATGCCTTATACAATTTCAACGTTACATCCCAACTGCTATACTCAATGCTCTGATTAATAAAGGCCAGCATACCAAAACCTTTCTTCACCACCCTATCCACATGAGATTCCACTTTCAGGGAACTATGCACCATTATTCCTAGATCCCTCTGTTCTACTGCATTCTTCAACGCCCTACCATTTACCATGTATGTCCTATTTTGATTAGTCCTACCAAAATGTAGCACCTCACATTTTTCAGCATTAAACTCCATCTGCCATCTTTCAGCCCATTCTTCTAACTGGCCTAAATCTCTCTGCAAGCTTTGAAAACCTACTTCATTATCCACAACGCCACCTATCTTAGTATCATCTGCGTACTTACTCATCCGATTTACCACCCCATCATCCAGATCATTAATGTATATGACAAACAACATTGGACCCAGTACAGATCCCTGAGGCACACCGCTACACACTGTCCTCCAATCTGACACACAGTTATCCACCCCTACTCTCTGGCGTCTCCCATCCCTATAACTCAGATCCTCCAGACCTGGCAACATCCTTGTAAATTTTCTCTACACTCTTTCAACCTTGTTTACATGTTTCCTGTAAATAGGTGACCAAAACTGCACACAGTACTCCAAATTAGGACTCACCAATGTCTCGTACAACTTCAACATAACATCCCATCTCCTGTATTCAGTAGTCTGATTTATCAACGCCACTGTGCCAAAAGTTTTCTTTACGACCCCATCTACCTGTGATGCCACTTTCAATGAATCGTGGACCTGTATTCCCTGATCCCTTTGTTCTATCCCATTATTATCCAGATCGTTGATATAGAGGACAAACAACAATGGTGCTAGTTCTGGGAATTAAGGAATTCAGGGTGGCTATTGGTGACTAGTGGAGTTTCATTTTCTACATTAATAAACTGGGTGAAGGAAATAAAGCTGAAACTTTCATTTTAATTTTAAAATCTTTTTTATTAATTATTATTGAAAATCAACAAAAAATACATTTAATCAAATCAACATATGAATATGTACAATAAGAATTAAATCATCAAATAACTGATTAACAAAGCTAAACAATATATCAATAATAAGAAGAAAAAACAAAATGTTAAAACTTTTTTTGGGAAAAAAGGAAGAAAGTAGAAGCTTTGTGGCCAAGTCTGCAGATGATACAAAGATAGATGGAGGGGCAGGTAATGTTGAGAAGCAGGGAATCTGCAGATGGACTTCGACAGATTGGGAGAATGGGCAAAGAAGTGGCAGATGGATTACAGTGTAGGGAGGTGGGAGGTATGAGGTTTGGAACTTGGTAGAGGTAATAAAGGCATAGACTATTTTCTAAATGGGAGGAGAATTCATAAATCAGAGGTGCAAAGGGACTTGGGAATCTTTGTTCAGTATTCCCTTGAGTTTAAATAGGGGAACTGAGTCAGTGGTAATGAAAGCAAATGCGATGTTGGCATTCATTTTGAGAGGATTTGAATGTAAAAGCAAGGATGTAATACTGAGTCTTTATAAGTCATTGGTCAGACCATATTTGGTAATGTGAGCAGTTTCGGGCCCTATAGTTTAAAGGAAGATGTGCTGGTCCTGGAGAAGGTCCAGAGGAAGCTCACAAGAATGATACTGGGAATGAAAGTGTTAATGTATAAAGAGCTTTTGATGTCTCGAGTTCATCATCTACTTGATTGAATTCAGAAGGATAAGGGGATCTCATTATTAGTTCCATTCTAATTATAAAATTCTGAGGGGGAGCAGATGGTCACAATCTTTTTCCTAGTTTAAGAGATTCTGAAGCTAGACACCACAGGTTTTTGCTGGGCATGGGTGAGAGAGCACAAGTCCGGGTATTTTTAGCGTTTTTAAGGGGTACGGGGGTTTTTTATAGAATATGATGAATAAACAGGAATAGGATACTAGGATGGTCAAAGATGGGAGGGTGAAGTGTAGGTTTGTATATATGTGTGTGAGATTGGGTGAAGGGATTTAGAATGTATGTCTAGTGCACATTCTGGAGCAGAGGGTGGCGGTAATGCACCATTAAGCTGGATGCCAACCGCCGTAAAACAAGACACAGACAGACAGACAGACACCACAGGTTTAAGGTGAGAGGGAATAGATTCAAAAGGAATCTAAGGGGCTAGTTTTTCATAGAAGGTGGTGAGCATATGAACACTCCGTGAAGTGGAAGAGGACATAATCAAGGTAGGTACAAACATAACGTTTGAATGACATTTACTCAGGTATACAAATGGGAAAGATTAAGAGAGATACGGGCTGAATAAAGCAAATAGAATTAGTGTAAGTCGGCATTACGGTCAGCATGGACCAGTGTGGTCAAAGAGTCTGTTGCCGTGTTGAGTCACTATTAGTCTGAATAAAATAATAACGGAATTGTCAATTATTAATGCTTTATCTTGCTGCCCTGATTACAATTTGTGTTTATGGTGTGGATGATACTGATAGGTTGTGAGCTGGGCTCAGTGTATAGGATACTAGCTTGTGTCTGGGTATTGTTTACTGTTGTCTCACTTCACCAGACTCAGCAAAACACCTCTGCTCATAATTCCAGAATACTGATCTAATAGGGGCAGGGTCAGTATAGGGGAAGGTGGGGGGGGGTGGAGTCACACTGTGGAAAGGTCAGATTGTGTGGGGGGGGGCAGCAACTGAAGGAGGGTCATACTGTACAAACTCCCTCCTAAAGTTGGAAAACTGTGGAAATATCCAAAAGAGCAAGTTTAGAGAAGGTTTTGGTAGAGTGGAGTCTCAGCTTGGCAGTGGACCAGAGCAGTTTCTCTTCCTGTATGGATTCTGCTTAGTAAAGTTTTCAGTCTTGTCTTTTGAGTGCTGAGTGGCAGCAGCTGGCAGATTGCCAAGGTTCATTTCTTAAACTTTGTCAGGAGCAGGGACAGATTTATTCTGTTTGTAATAGCAGAGACCATCCACCCCTGTCATTTGGAGTTCCTAGCCCAAGACGCAGCAACACATTCATGACTCCTCACAATATCAGCCTTGGCTTTTAAAGTGCCATTCCTACCAACTGAAGTAGGTACACTGCACAATGGGTGAAAAGGATTTTGGACTCTGCTGTCCAGAGGAAGAGTGGCCTGGGGGATGCCTTCATTTTCGCAGCAGGACTGAAGATTTTTCCACCGCACAGACGTCTCTGCACAGATAATTCCTATTTTCCTTCCCCTCTCTGAACTGTCCTGTTTGCTGGTGTTCCCCGGAGGTATTTCTTCTTCTTCTTGCACCCTTAACTCCTGCTGGAGTTATCGGGGCGCTGTTATGACAAGCTTTGCACCAGCTTTTTGGTGTCCTCATCATGCGGCGTGTCTTGGGCATCTGAAACCTGGCGGAGCCCATCCCTCATCCCTGGTGGTATACAGGTGTATAATCCCAGTGGTGGTAAGAAACATAGAAAACCTACAGCACAATACAGGCCCTTCGGCCCCAAAGCTGCGCCGAACATGTCCTTACCTTACCTAGGCTTACCCATAGTCCTCTATTTTTCTAAGCTCTCTGTATCCATCCAGGAGTCTCTTTAAAGACCCTATCATTTCTGCTTCCACTACTGCCGCCGGCAGCCCATTCCATACGCTCACCACTCTCTGTGTAAAAAAAACTTACCCCTGACAGCTCCTCTGTACCTACTACCAAGCACCTTAAAACTATGCCCTCTCATGCTAGCCATTTCAGCCCTGGGGAAAAGCCTCCGACTATCCACACGATCAATGCCTGTCATTATCTTGTACATCTCTATCAGGTCACCTCTCATCCTCCATCACTCCAAGGAGAAAAAGCTGATTTCACTCAACCTATTCTCGTAAGGCATACTCCCCAATCCAGGCAACATCCTTGTAAATCTCCTCTGCACCCTTTCTATGGTTTCCACGTCCTTCCTGTAGTGAGGTGACCAGAACTGAGCACAGTACTCCAAGTGGGGTCTGACCAGGGTCCTATATAGCTGCCTCTTGGCTCTTAAACTCAATCCCACGATTGATGAAGGCCAATACACTGTATCCCTTCTTAACCACAGAGTCAACCTGCGTAGCAGCTTTGAATGTCTTATGGACTCGGATCCCAAGATCCCTGTGATCCTCCACACTGCCAAGAGTCTTGCCATTATTGCTATATTCTGAAGCATCATGTTAGATTGCGTAGTGATTGTCTTGACAGGCAGCAGCTCTAAGATGTCAGCATTGAAGTCATATGCAGAGGCTGTGGTTTCTGGACTTGCAACTCGTGAAGAGGGTTAGCCTTTCAAAAGGCTGACTTTGGAAAAAAGCTGTGTAATGTACTGTTCCTACTTCAGTACATTGTACAGCAAGACCATTTTCTATCTTTGGTCTGTGAGAGATGTGTTCCTGCCCCTTAGTAGGGGTTAAGGATGAGGAAGGTTTTCATGCAGGTGGAGTCTTCTGGCACCCGTGCAGATGGTTGTATTCTGTGGGGCCCACCCCTATATTCCTGACGTGGCCTCCTACCCCACCTTCATTCCTGGGTGAGGTGCAATCAGAATTAGCCCCAGTGCGGTACGGGGCACCACTGCGGAGTTTTGACCACCCTTTATCCTTTCAGCACCACCTGCCTGTGCAGCTGGAGCTGAGTGGGGATGCTGAGGGACACTCTCAGGTACAATTTGAGGGGCATTATTACACTATTCCTTAGACTATGGGCTGTCCGTGATGCCATGCCTGCAAAGAGTTTGGGCATATTCAAAAGAATTGCCTGAACTGCCAGGCTGCCAACTCTACCGCAGAGACCAGGGCGGCAACACTTGGCCTTCCCCTGCTGTCCCTGTTCCCCCCACCCACTTCCATTCTAGTGGCGGTGGAAGTTGAGGATGGTTCTGGCATGGATGGTGGTGAGGGTTGGGTCCTGGTAATGGGTAGCAAGGTAAAGAAAAAGAAGAAACAAAAGGGAGTCCAAAAGTCACTCCAACCCCAGAGTAACTGAGCATTGGTGCTGAAATTAAGAGAGTTGGTTGTGTCCTTTGAATTGGTAGTTGTCTGGTGGAGCCTTCACCCCGACTCCTGTGCTTTCTCAAGGAGTTCTGGAAGGGGTGAAGGCTCGCAGACTGATCACCTGTTTATCTCCAGGGCACACACCTTACGGGTGTCAGCAGCCTCCATGTTGCTGGTTGTGTGCTCGGACCACCACTTGGTTTTGGCAGAGCTCAATCCACTGCCTATACAGGTGCGGTCCGCAAACCGGCATTCCAACTGCTGGCTGGTGGATGGCCACTTCCAGTAGTCGTTTTGTCATTTTTGGAGAACCTGGAGGAAAGGACTGGGGAGTTTTCTCCTCCCTGAGACTCTGGTGGGATGTGGGCAAGGCTCATATCCAGTTGTTTTGCATGTTGGTCAACTAAGCAGCAGGAGTCTGGGATTGAGCAGCTAAGAAGAGCTGATTGGAGTCTGGGCTGGGGCTGATCATTGGACATCTGCTCCTCTGAGGCATCTGCAGCTCAAGAGGTCCTGAGATGCTTTTGTGAGGTTGCCTCACCCTTCTCACTCTTCTATTCTCTCGAGAAGGCTCGAAGTGTCTGCAGACAGGTCCTCTGTCATGGATCCAGTGAAAATTTTAGCCAAGGTCCTTTTATGAGGCTCTGTTTTCACTGGACCCATCTATCTGTGGGAGGACTTCCGGAAGGGTTAGCCACTGGGAGAGCTGGATGGCTAGATGCTGAGTCCTGCCAAAGGGTCGCGGCCCACAACGTCAACTGTACTCTTTTCCATAGATGCTGCCTGGCCTGCTGAGTTACTCCAGCATTTTGTGTCTGTTTCTTGGATTTCCAGCATCTGCAGATTTTCTCTTGTTTGTTGATAGATGTTCCACTATCTTTGGAAAAGCTGACCAGTGCCCTCAACCAGCTACAGGGAGGCAAGTTTCTAGGGATGGACGGTCTGACAGTAGAATTCCTCTGAACCTTCTGGGACATCCTGGGGCTTGATTATACCAGAGTATTGGGGGAAAGCCTGGCGAGTAGTGAGATGCCCCTCTCTTAGCGCAGAGCAGTTGTAGCCCTGTTGCCAAAAAAAAAGCAAGGGGTCTTCATTGCCTAAAGAATTGGTGTGGAGTATAAAATGCTTGCCAGGGCGATGCTCAATCATCGAGCTCAGTGCTGGCTCAAGTAGTCCATCCTGACCAGTCCTACATGGCCCTATAACGGTACATCCAGGACAGTATCCACCTTGACTGGGAGCTGATTCACTTGTCCCTTGAGGATGGTCTGACCATCGCTTTTCTGTCCCTTAACCAGGAGAAGGCATTTGACATGGTAAACTATGAATACCTTTTTTTGGGAACCTGCATGTGTTCTGGCTTCCATATTTTGTGGCCCATGTCCGACCATTGTACGCTGCTACAGAGTGCCTTGTTAAAGTTAATGGGTTCTTGGCAGTGCCCTTGCACTTTGGGAGGTGGGTGTGTCAGAGGTGCCCCAAGTCTGGGCAGTTGTACTCAGCATGGAGCCATTCCTGTCCTTTCTCTGTAAGGAGCTGATAGGTTTGGTTTTACGCAAACCGTGCATGGAGGTCATCCTTTTGGCTTACACTGACGATGTCCTCCTCATGGTCACTGACCCTGTTGACTTGCAGAGGATGCAGAAGTGCCAGCAGATCTATTCGGCTGCATCCTCTGCAAGGGTCAACTGGCCTCTTAGTGGGTCAGTGGTGCATTGACTCCCTGCTGGAGGGGTTAGGCACCACAGCCCTCCTCTACGTGGGGGGTCTACTGGGTTACCTCTATAATCTGTAACCGGCTGGTACCACCCACTGCTTTTGTCTCTAGGACCCAGAGGAGGGTGGTGGATTGTTTTTCTGGGGCAATGGGAGGCATTGTGTCAATCTGGTATTGAGAAATGAACCTCGTCAGATGTCAGGTCTCTCAGTGGGAGAACATTTTGGAGATATTCTATCTCCTTTACCATAGCATTGGAGAGGGATAGGAACGACAAGTTAGGAAAGCATTTAATTGGAGTAAGGGGAAATATGAAGCTGTCAGGCAGGAACCTGGAAACATAAATTGGGAACAGATGTTCTCAGGGAAGTGTATGGCAGAAATGTGGCAAATGTTCAGGGGATATTTGCGTGGCGTTCTGCATAGGTACGTTCCAATGAGACAGGAAAAGGGTGGTAGGGTACAGGAACCGTGGTGTAAAAAGGCTGTTGAAAATCTAGTCAAGATGAAAAGAAATGCTTACGAAAGGTTCAAAAAACTAGGTAATGATAGTGATCCAGAAGATTATAAGGCTAGCAGGAAGGAGTTTAAGAATGAAATTAGGAGAGCCAGAAGGAGCCATGAGGAGGCCTTGGAGAGCAGGATTAAGGAAAACCCCAAGGCATTCTACAAGTATGTGAAGAGCAAGAGGATAAGACATGAGAGAATAGGACCAATCAAGTGCGACAGTGAAAAAGTGTGTATGGAACCGGAGCAGACAGCAGAGATACTTAATGAATACTTTGCTTCAATATTCACGATGGAAAAGGATCTTGGCGATTGTAGGGATGACTTACAGTGGACTGAAAAGCTTGTGCCTATAGACATTATGAAAGAGGATATGTTGGAGATTTTGGAAAGCATCAAGTTGGATAAGTCTCCCGGACCGGATGAGGTGTACCCCAGGCTTCTGTGGGGAGCGAAGGAGGAGATTGCTGAGCCTCTGGTGATGATCTTTGCATCATCAATGAGGACAGGAGAGGTTTTGGAGGATTGGAGCATTGCGGATATTGTTCCCTTATTCAGGAAAGGGAGTAGGGGGTAGCCCAGGAAACTATAGACCAGTGAGTCTTACTTCAGCGATTGGTAAGTTAATGGAAAAGATCCTGAGAGGCAGGATTTATGAACATCTGGTGAGGCATAATATGATTAGGAATAGTCAGCATAGCTTTGTCAAAGGAAGGTCGTGCCTTACGAGCCTGATTGAATGGGAGATAGAAAAGGCAATGTTACAATCATTATGGGGACTTCAATATGCAGGCAGATTGGAAAAATCAGGTTGGTGTGGGATTAAAGGAGGGGGAATATCTAGAGTGCCTTCAAGATGGCTTTTTAGAGCAGCTTGTGGTTGATCCCACCAGAGGATCAGCTATTCTGGATTAGGTGTTGTGCAATGAACCAGAATTGATTAGAAAGCTTAAGGTAAAGGAAACCTTAGGAACAAGTGGTCATAATATGATCAAATTCATCCTGAAATTTGAGAAGGAGAAGCTAAAGTCAGATGCATTAGTGTTACAGTGGAGTCATGAGAATTACAGAGGCATGAGAGTGCAGCTGGCCAGAATTGATTGGAACAGTACACTGGCAGGGATGATGGCAGAGCAACAATGGCTGGAATTTCTGGAAGCAATTCAGTAAGCACAGGATATATACATCCCAAAGAAGAAGTATTCTAGAGCAATGATGACAAAACCATGGCTAACAAGAGAAGTCAAATCCAATGTAAAAGCCAAAGGGAGGGCATATGATAGAGCAAAAACTAGTGGGAAGTTAGAGAATTGGGAAGCTTTTAAAAACCAACAGAAGGCAACTATAAAAGTCAATAATAAGGTAAAGATGGAATACAAAAGTAAGCTAGCCAATAATATTCAGGAGGATACCAAACGTATCTCCTGATACATAAAGGGTAAAAGAGAGGCCAGAGTGGATATCAGACTGCTGGAAAACAAAGCAGGAGAGGTAGTAATGGGGGGGCAACAAAACAGCAGACGAACTGAGTAAGTATTTTGCATTAGTCTTCTTGTGGAAGACACTAACAGTATGGTGGAAGATCCAGGTGTCAAGGGGCATGAAGTCTGTGAAGTTACCATAACTAGGGAGAACATTCTTAGGAAAAAGAAAGGTCTGAAGGTAAGTAAGTCACCTGGACCAGATGGTGTACAACCCCAGAGTTCTAAGAGAGGTGGCTGAAGAAATCATGGAGGTATTATTAATGATCATTCAAGAATCACTACATTCTGGAATGGTTCTAGAAGACTGAAAAATTGCAAATGTCACTCCACTCCTCAAGAAGGGAGGGGGCAGAAGAAAGCAAACTATAGGCCAGTTAGTCTGACCTTTGTGGTTGGGAAGATGACGGAGTGTCATGATAAAATAAGTCATAGTCAGCATGGTTTCCTCAAGGGAAGATCTTGCCTGACAAATTATTCAAGAAATAACAAGCACAACAGAGAAAGGAGAATTGGTTAATGTTGTGTACTTCGATTTTCAGAAGACCTTTGAAAACGTGCCACACATGAGGCTGCTTAACAAGCTACGAATCTAGAGTGTTACAGGAAAGATTATAGCATAGATAAAGCAGTGGCTGATTGGCAGGAGGCAAAGAGAGGGAATAAAGGGAGTCTGTTCTGGTTGGCTGACAGTGCCTAGCAGTGTTCCACAGTGGTTTTTGTTGGGACTGATTCCTTTTACCATTTTGGATGATGCAATTGATGGCTTTGTTGCAGTTTGCCGATGATATGAACATAGGTGGAGGGGGCAGGTAGTTTTGAAGAAGTAAAAAGGCTACAGAAGGACTTAAATTAGGAGAATGGGTAAAGAAATTGCTGATGGAATATAGTGTCAGGAAGTATATGGTCATGCACTTTGATCAAAGAAATGAAAGGGTTGACTATTTTCTAAATGAAGAGAAAATACAAAAAACGGAGTCACAAAGGGGCATGGGGGTCCTTGTGCAGAATTCCCCAAAGGTTAATTGGCAGGTTGAGTCAGTGGTGAGGAAGGCAAATGTGATGTTAATATTCATTTCAAGAGGACTAGAATATAAAAGCAAGGATGTAACGCTGAGACTTTATAAAACACCGGTGATGTCTCACTTGGAGTATTGTGAACAGGTTTGGGCCCCTTATCTTAGAAAGGATGTGCTGAAACTGGAGGGAGTTCGAAGGAGGTTCACGAAAATGATTCCAGGATTGAATGGCTTGTCACATGAAGAGCGTCTGATGGCTCAGGGCCTGTATTCACCAGAATTCAGAAGAATGAGGGGTGACTCATGAAACCTATTGAATGGTGAAAGACCTTGATAAAGTGGATGTGGAGAGGATGTTTCCTATGGTTGGACAGTCTAAGACCAGAGGACACAGCCTCAGAATACAGGGGCATCCTTTTAGAATGGAGCTGAGGAGGAGTTTCTTTAGCCAGAGAGTGGTGAATCCATGGAATTCTCCCCACGGGCAGCTGTGGAAGCCAAGACCTTATGTATATTTAAGTCACAGGTTGATAGACTCTTGATTGGTCTGGGCATGAAGGGATAAGGGGAGAAAGCAGGAGATTAGGGCCAAGTAGAAAATTGGATCAGCCATGATGAAATGGCGGAGAAAACTCAGTGGGCCAAATGGCCCAATTCTGCTTCTGTATCTTATGGTCTAGAGTAGCATAGAGTAGTTAATCTGTGGAATTCTCTGCCCTAATACTTCTTCAATTACTGCCCCTTTTCTTTCCAAAACTACAAAACTTTACACAAAAATACACAAAACACAAACATCAAGTATTTACAAGACAGTGAACAAATTCAAATTAAAATATGGCTATTACTGTTTATAAAATAGTCAATTCTCGAGGGGAGGGGGGTTACTGTTCCTGGAAATCCAGAACTGTACCCATTGTGACCACGTTTTCCCTTTCCAAGGACACCCGGGCACAAACATACCCCCAAGAAAAGGGGCGGGCAGTCGAGGGCTCTGCCCAGGACGACTGCCCACCACCTGGACCTATGACTGACCATTGTGGTCAGGCCGAGGAGCAAGTCAACCAGTAGATCCTCTGAGCAGCCCAAACCCCCGCCCCCTACCAGGTGTCCATATATTAGGAGTGTGGGGCTAAAGTGTAACCAAAAGCTGCAGAGCTGCCCCATCTGATATTCAGATATAGGCTGCAACCTCTTGCACTCCATATAAATGTGGTACAGTGACTCCTCCCAGCCACAAAATGGTCAAGTGGACTGATTTAAAAACCTGTTGCGTGGTACTGCCCTGTGCAACACTTGCCACCCCAGATAGCTAGTGTACAGGAAAAGGACTCCTGCACAACGGGATTTCTACTGAGGATCTCCTCTGCTGCCGGGTGGCAAAACAGACTACCACAGCAAGTCTGGCCAGCAGATGAAGACGTGGAAATGAAAGTGCACAGGAGCAGCGCATACAATAACTGCCTTGGCACGTCATGGAAAGGCACAGTGGGCATCACTGCACGACAGCTCACGTTATGTGGGACCATCTCCTGACATGAATTATCAGGCCTTGGGTCCAGTGAGCAATTCTGGCTGTACAGGTGTTGGCACAGCCAGGAACCCCCTCCTCCACACATTCCTACACCTCCTCAACACCCACCACAATAGAATGGGGACCCGTCTCTCTCACAGCCATGGCATTATCCCCTGCTGATGCAGGAGCATCTTGACTGGACTGTGACTCACAACAGCTCTTGATAAAACCAGGGCAGCTCCCACAGAGCAGCGCAGCTGACGCTCGCAGCTGGAATCCATATGCCCTCCTGCAGACAATGCCCTGGCAGAGAAAGTACCATCTCGGAGGGTGGTCACTATACAGGTATCTCTGCAGGGTCCTGCAATGGAGTGTTGCCAGCTGGGTATGTAGACACACCAGTGACTGACCATCCTCTGCATCGGAAGACTCAGGACCACAACAGATTAAGTACAGCCTCTCCTCTTGTAGGCTTATCTACATATTGTATCAGGAAACCTTCCTGAACACACCTAACAAACTCCATCCCATCTAAACCCCTTGCAATTGGGAGATGCCAATCAATATTTGGGAAATTAAAATCTCACACCACGACAACCTGTTATTATTACACCTTTCCAGAATCTGTCTCCTTATCTGCTCCTCGATGTCCCTGTTACTGTTGTCTGTAAAACCTTGGCCTCCACTGCAGTCTGTGGCAGAGCATTCCACAGATTCACCAGTCTCTGGCTAAAACAATTCTTCCTTACCTCTGTTCTGAAGGGTCACCCCTCAGTTTTGAGGCTGTGCCTTCTAGTTCTGGATACCTCCACCAAAGGAAACATCCTCTCCAGATCCACCCTACCTTGTCCTTTCAACATTTGGTAGGTTTCCATGAGATCCCCTCGCCGCCTTCTGTATTCCAGTGAGTACTGGTCCAAAGATGTCAAACGCTCCTCATATCTTAACCCTTCACTCCCGGAATTGTCCTCATGAACCTCCTCTGGACTCTCGAATGGCAATGAAACCCGCTGGTTTCCTTGGCTGCGTAAGTCTAGGGATGGCAACATCCAGCCCCGCCAAATGCGTGAAATTGAGGCACTCTCCCACTCCAAACCCCTGTTTGTGTGGATGCTGTGTAATTTGCTACCCTGGTACAAACTAGTGCCATGAAATAACAGACAGTACAACCACATTAAAAAATTATATTTAAGAATCTTAATTTGACAAAAGGGTTAGTAAAGAACAGAACGAAACAAAAGAAAAGGGCCCATTTTAATGAAACAGTCAAACGCGCTCAAGTTGGAGCTCAAAGTTTCTCCATTGTCACTGATCCTCAATTCATCTTGCCCCTGGCTTTGTCAAAGACCTCTTCTCTCCTGCATCTTCCCTCTTCACCTCTTCTCAAACAAAGGCCCTATGTCCAAAAAACCTTAGTGTCCCTCGCCAGGGGAACCTTCCCTTAATTTGGCCATCCTAATTGGATAGCACACATTTCTCCTTATCTCTTATAGAACATAGAACATAGAATAGTACAGCACAGTACAGGCCCTTCTGCCCACAATGTTGTGCCGACCCTCAAACCCTGCCTCCCATATAAGGCCCCACCTCAAATTCGTCTATATACCTGTCTAGTAGTCTCTTAAACTTCACCACTGACTCAGGCAGTGCATTCCACGCACTAACCACTCTCTGAGTAAAAAACCTTCCTCTGATATCCCCCTTGAACTTCCCACCCCTTACCTTAAAGCCATGTATTGAGCAGTGGTGCCCTGGGGAAGAGGTGCTGGCTATCCACTCTATCTATTCCTCTTATTATCTTGTCCACCTCTTTCATGTCACCTCTCATCCTCCTTCTCTTCAAAGAGTAAAGCCCTAGCTCCCTTAATCTCTGATCATAATGCATACTCTCTAAACTAGGCAGCATCCTGGAAAATCTCCTCTGTACCCTTTCCAATGCTTCCACATCCTTCCTATAGTGAGACGACCAGAACTGGACACAGTACTCCAAGTGTGGCCTAACCAGAGTTTTATAGAGCTGCATCATTGCATCGCGACTCTTAAACTCTATCCTTCAACTTCTGAAAGCTAACACCCCATAGCTTTCTTAACTACCCTATCCACCTGTAAGGCAACATTCAGGGATCCGTGGACATGTACCCCCAGATCCCTCTGCTCCTCCACACTACCAAGTATCCTGTCATTTACTTTGTACTCTGCCCTGGAGTTTGTCCTTCCAAAGTATACCACCTCACACTTCTCTGGGTTGAACTCCATCTGCCACTTCTCAGCCCACTTCTGCATCCTATCAATGTCTCTCTGCAATCTTGGACAATCCTCTACACTATCTACAACATCACCAATCTTTGTGGTGTCTACAAACTTGCCAACCCACCCTTCTACCCCTACATCCAGGTCGTTAATAAAAATCACGAAAAGTAGAGGTCCCAGAACAGATCCTTGTGGGACACCACTAGTCACAATCCACCAATCTAAATGTACTCCCTCCACCATGACCCTTTGCCTTCTGCAGGCAGGCCAATTCTGAATCCACCCGGCCAAACTTCCCTGCATCCCATGCCTTCTGACTTTCTGAATAAGCCTACCATGTGGAACCTTGTCAAGTGCCTTACTAAAATCCATATAGATCACATCCACTGCACTACCCTCATCTATATGCCTGGTCACCTCCTCAAAGAACTCTATCAGGCTTGTTAGACACGATCTGTCCTTCACAAAGCCATGCAGACTGTCCCTGATCAGACCATGATTCTCTAAATGCCCAGAGATCCTATCTCTAAGAATCTTTTCCAACAGCTTTCCCACCACAGACGTAAGGCTCACTGGTCTATAATTACCTGGACTATCCCTACTACCTTTTTTGAACAAGGGGACAACATTCGCCTCCCTCCAATCCTCCGGTACCATTCCTGTGGACAACAAGGACATAAAGATCCTAGCCGAAGGCTCAGCAATTTCTTCCCTCGCCTCGTGGAGCAGCCTTGGGAATATTCCGTCAGGCCCCGGGGACTTATCCATCCTAATGTATTTTAACAACTCCAACACCTCCTTTCCCTTAATATCAACATGCTCCAGAACATCAACCTCACTCATATTGTCCTCACTGTCATCAAGTTCCCTCTCATTGGTGAATACCGAAAAGAAGTATTCATTGAGGACCTCGCTCACTTCCACAGCCTCCAGGCACATTTTCCCACCTTTATCTCTAATCCGTCCTACCTTCACTCCTGTCATCCTTTTTTTCTTCACATAATTGAAGAATGCCTTGGGGTTTTCCCTTACCCTACTCGCCAAGGCCTTCTCATGCCCCCTTCTTGCTCTTCTCAGCCCCTTCTTAAGCCCCTTTCTTGCTTTCCTATATTTCTCAATAGACCCATCTGATCCTTGCTTCCTATTCCTCATGTATGCTGCCTTCTTCCACCTGACTAGATTTTCCACCTCACTTGTCACCCATGGTTCCTTCGCCATACCATTCTTTATCTTCCTCAGTGGGCAAATTTATCCCTAACATCCTGCAAGAGATCTCTAAACATCGACCACATGTCCATAGTACATTCCCCTGCAAAACCATCATCCCAATTCACACCCGCAAGTTCTAGCCTTATAGCCTCATAATTTGCCCTTCCCCAATTAAAAATTTTCCTGTCCTTTCTGATTCTGTCCTTTTCCATGATAATGCTAAAGGCCAGGGAGTGGTGGTCACTGTCCCCCAGATGCTCACCCACTGAGAGATCTGTGACATGACCCGGTTCGTTACCTAGTACTAGATCTAGTATGGCATTCCCCCTCGTTGGCCTGTCCACATACTGTGACAGGAATCAGTCCTGGACACACTTAACAAACTCTGCCCCATCTAAACCCTTGGAACTAATCAGCTGCCAATCAATACTAGGGAAGTTAAAGTCACCCATGATACAACAACCCTGTTATTTTTGCACCTTTCCAAAATCTGCCTCCCAATCTGCTCCTCTGTATCTCTGCTGCTACCAGGGGGCTTATAGAATACCCCCAATAGAGTAACTGCTCCCTTCCTGTTCCTGACTTCCACCTTTATTGACTCAAAAGAGGATCCTGCTACATTACCCACCCTTTCTGTAGCTGTAATAGTATCCCTGACCAGTAATGCCACCCCTCCTCCCCTTTTCCACCCTCTCTATCCCTTTTAAAGCACTGAAATCCAGGAATATTGAGAATCTATTCCTGCCCTGGTGCCAGCCAAGTCTCTGTAATGGCAACTACATCATAATTCCATGTATGTATCCAAGTATTATCTTCAACAATAACCCAAACAAGCTGAAAACAGAACAGACCGCTCTTACAGAACTGCTATATGAAATACATACAGCATAACAGTAAAAATATGAACCAGGGCATTACAACAACAAATCCTTTCTGAGATACTGTTAACAATTTTCTTGAGTGGTGCCTGACTAGTGTCTTATAAATTCCTTTGCTTTTATATCCTATTCCCTTTGAAATAAATGCCAACATTGCATTTGCCTTCTTTACCCAGATTTAACCTGTAAATTCACCTTCTGGGAGTCTTGCATGAGGACTCCTAAGTCCCTCTGCACCTCTGATGTTTGAGCCTTCTCCCCATTTAGATAATAGTCCACACTATTGTTCCTTTGACCAAAATGCATTATCATATATTTCCCAACACTATATTCCATCTGCCACTTTTTTTGCCCTTTCTTCCAATTTGTCTAAGTCCTGTTGCAATCACATTGCTTCCTCAGCACTACCTACACCATCATCCGCAAACTTTTCACAAAGCCATCAATTCCATTATCCAAATCATTGACAAACAATGTGAAAAGTAGTGGTCCCAATTCTGACCCCTGAGGAACACCACTAGTCACTAACAGCCAACCAAAAAGGCCACTTTTATTACCACTCACTGCCTCCTGCCTGTCAGCCATTCCTCTATCTATGCCAATATTTTTCCTATAACACAGCAGGATTTTATCTTGTTAAGTAGCCTCATGTGGCACGTTATCAAACGCCTTCTGAAAATCCGAGTAAATGATATCCACTGCCTCCTTTGTCCACCATGCTTATTACTTCCTCGAAGAACTCAACAGATATGTCTTTACAGAAACCATGCTGTCTTTGACTTGTTTTATCATTAGTCTCCAAGTACCCCAAAGCCTCATCCTTCATAATGGACTCCAACACTATCCCAGCCACTGAGGTTAGGCTAACTGGCCTACAATTTCCTATCTTTTGCCTTCCTCCCTTCTTAAAGAGTGGAGTGGCTTTTGCAATCTTCCAGTCCTCCGGGACCATGACAGAATCAAGTGATACTTGAAAGATTATGACCAATGCATCCGTTATCTCTTCAGCAGTGTCTCTCAGGACTCTGGGATGTAGTCCATCTGATCCAGGTGACTTATCTACCTCAAGACCTTTGAGTTTGCCCAGCACTCACTCCTGCTCCCTCACACTCAAGGACCTCTGGCATATTACTGGTGTCTTCCACAGTGAGAACAGATGCAGAGTACCCATTAAGTTCATCCGCCATTTCTTTGTCTCGCATTACTACCTCACCAGCATCATTTCCAGTGGTCCAATATTAACTGTCACCTCCTTTTTACTCTTTAACTTTATAAACTGTAAACTATATAAGTTTAAAAACTATTTGGTATCCTGCTTTATATTATTGGCTAGTTTGCACTCATATATCCTGACCCGGATCTGGGCCGTACCCTCCAAATATATGAACCTGCCTCTTGGTTTTTTTGCACTACCTTACTTTCCATTTTCTATTTTCTATTTATGATTTATAATTTAAATTTTTAATATTTACTAATTTTTACTATTTTAAATATTTTTATTATTACTTGTAATCCAGGGAACGGGAAGTACAGAATCAAATATCGCTGTGATAATTGTACATTCTAGTATCAATTGTTTGGCGACTATAAAGTATTTCATCTTTTAACTTGTAGCTTTTTTAGTAGCCTTTTGTTGGATTTTAAATGCTTCCCAATCATCCAACTTCCTGCTCACTTTTGCTACCTTATGTACCCTTTCCTTGGCTTCTATGCAGTTCTTAACTTCTCTTGTCAGCCATGATTGCCTAGCTCTGTCATTTGAGAACAACTTCTTCTGTGGGACGTATCTAAATGTTGGTATCTACGGGTGAGGTGCCGGAGGATTGGAGGATAGCCCATGTTGTTCCGTTATTTAGAAAAGGCTCTAAAAGTAATCTGGGAAATTATAGGCCTGTAAGTTTGACGTCGGTAGTAGGTAAATTATTGGAAGGAGTACTAAGAGATAGGATCTATAAGTATTTGGATAGACTGTGACTTATTAGGGAGAGTCGACATGGCTTTGTGAGTGGTAAGACATGTTTAACCAATCTATTAGAGTTTTTTGAGGAGGTTACCAAGAAAATGGATGAAGGAAAGGCAGTGGATGTTGTCTACGTGGACTTCAGTAAGGCCTTTGACAAGGTCCCGCATGGGAGGTTAGTTAGGAAAATACAGTCGCTAGGTATACATGGACAGGTGGTAAATTGGATTAGACATTGGCTCAATGGAAGAAGCCAAAGAGTGGTAGTGGAGGATTGTTTCTCAGAGTGGAGGCCTGTGACTAGTGGTGTGCCACAGGGATCAGTGCTGGGTCCATTGTTATTTGTCATCTATATCAACGATCTGGATGATAATGTGGTAAATTGGATCAGCAAATTTGCTGATGATAGTCATAGTCATACTTTATTAATCCCAGGGGAAATTGGTTTTCATTGCAGTTGCTCCATAAATAATAGTAATAGAACCATAAATAGTTAAATAGTAATATGTAAATTATGCCAGTAAATTATGAAATTTGTCCAGGACCAGCCTATTGGCTCAGGGTGTCTGACCCTCCAAGGCAGGAGTTGTAAAGTTTGATGGCCACAGGCAGGAATGACTTCCCATGACGCTCAGTGCTGCATCTCGGTGGAATGAATCTCTGGCTGAATGTACTCCTGTGCCCACCCAGTACATTATGTAGTGGATGGGAGACATTGACCAAGATGGCATGCAACTTAGACAGCATCCTCTTTTCAGACACCACCGTCAGTTCCATCCCCACAACATCACTGGCCTTACGAATGAGTTTGTTGATTCTGTTGGTGTCTGCTACCCTCAGCCTGCTGTCCCAGCACACAACAGCAAACATGATAGCACTGGCCACCACAAACTCGTAGAATATCCTCAGCATCGTCCGGCAGATGTTAAAGGACCTCAGTCTCCTCAGGAAATAGAGACGGCTCTGACCGTTGTAGACAGCCTCAGTGTTCTTTGACCAGTCCAGTTTATTGTCAATTCGTATCCCCAGGTATTTGTAATCCTCCACCATGTCCACACTGACCCCCTGGATGGAAACAGGGGTCACCGGTACCTTAGCTCTCCTCAGGTCTACCACCAGCTCCTTAGTCTTTTTCACATTAAGCTGCAGATAATTCTGCTCACACCATGTGACAAAGTTTCCTACGGTAGCCCTGTACTCAGCCTCATCTCCCTTGCTGATGCATCCAACTATGGCAGAGTCATCCGAAAACTTCTGAAGATGACAAGACTCTATGCAGTAGTTGAAGTCCAAGGTGTATATGGTGAAGTAAGATGTATATATGATACAAAGACTGGAGGTGTAGCGGACAGTGAGGAAGGTTTTCAAAGCTTGCAGAGGGATTTTGACCAGCTAGAAAAATGGGCTGAAAAATGGCAGATGGAGTTTAATACAGACAAGTGTGAGGTATTGCACGTTGGAAGGACAAACCAAGGTAGAACATACAAGGTAAATGGTAAGGCACTGAGGAGTGCAGTAGAACAGAGGAATCTGGGAATACAGATACAAAATTCCCTAAAAGTGGCGTCACAGGTAGATAGGGTCGTAAAGAGAGCTTTTGGTACATTGGCCTTTATTAATCAAAGTACTGAGTATCGGAGTTGGAATGTTATGATGAGATTGTATTTAGGCATTGGTGAGGCCGAATTTGGAGTATTGTGTTCAGTTTTGGTCACCAAATTGCAGGAAGGATATTAATAAGGTTGAAAGAGTGCAGAGAAGGTTTACAAGGATGTTGCCGGGACTTGAGAAACTGAGATACAGAGAAAGGTTGAATAGGTTAGGACTTTATTCCCTGGAGTGTAAAAGAATGAGGGGAGACTTGATAGAGGTATATAAAACCATGATGGGTATAGCTAGAGTGAATGCAAGCAGGTTTTTTCCACTGAGGCAAGGGGAGAAAAAAACCAGAGGACATGGGTTAAGGGTGAGGGGGGAAAAGTTTAAAGGGAACATTGGGGAGAGCTTCTTCACAAAGAGCATGGTGGGAGTGTGGAATGAGCTGCCAGATGAAGTGGTAAACGCAGGCTCACTTTTAACATTTAAGAAAAACTTGGACAGGTACATGGATGAGAGGTGTATGGAAGGATATGGTCCAGGTGCAGGTCAGTGGGACTAAGCGGAAAAATGGTTCGGCACAGCCAAGAAGGGCCAAAAGGCCTGTGTCTGTGCTGTAATGTTCTATGGTTCTATCCTGTGGCTTGTTAACTATTCACAGAAACTTCAGCCATCTCTGCTCTGCTGTCATCCCCGTCGTATCCTCCTCCAATCTACCTGGACAAGCTCCTCTCTCATGCTTCTGTAATTCCCTTTGTTCCATTGCAGTACTGATACGTGTGACTTATGCTTCTCCCTCTCAAATTGCAATTTGAATTCAATCATATTATAAAAGTTGCTGGTGAACGCAGCAGGCCAGGCAGCATCTCTAGGAATAGGTCTCGGCCCGAAACGTCAACTGTACCTCTTCCTAGAGATGCTGCCTGGCCTGCTGCATTCACCAGCAACTTTTATGTGTGTTGCTTGAAATTCCAGCATCTGCAGATTTCCTCGTGTTTGCGTTCAATCATATTATGATCATTGCCTACTAAAATATGCATTATTACACACCCAATCTAAGACAGCCTTTCCCCTACTATGCTCAAGCACAAGCTGCTCTTAAAAGCCATCTTGTAGGCATTCAACAAATTCCTTCTCTTGCAATTCGACACCAACCTGATTTTCCCAATCCCCTTGCATATTGAAGTCCCCCATTACAATTGTGTTTTACCCTTGTTACATGCCTTTTCCAGCTCCATTTGCAGTCTCAAACCCACATCTTGGCTACTATTTGGAGGCCTATATATGATTCCCATATTTTTTTTTTACCCTTACCGTTTCTTAACTCAACCTACAAAGATTCAGCACTTTTTGACCCTAAGTCACCTCTTTCTAAAGATGTAATTGCATCTCTTACCAACAGAGCCGCTCCACTGCCTATGCCTTCCTGCCTGTGTTTTGAATACAAGCTATATCCTTTGATGTTAAGCTCCCAACTATGGCCTTCTTTCAGCTGCGACTCAGAGATGCCCACAATATCATACCGACCAATCTATAATTGTCTCCCTTATTCCGAATACTACTTGTAGCACTTTTGTTCCTGCATTCTTCAGCCTTCTGAATTTTGCCTCTTTGGTACAATTTTACTCTTTGTTCTGTCTACATTTGTACCCAATCATTGGCTTATTCATGCTGCATCCATCATCTACTGTAAACATGCTGGCTCATTCTCAGCTCTGTCTCCTCAAATTTCAGGGTGAATTCGATTATATTGTGATCACATATCCCTAAGGGTTCTTTTATCTTAAGCTCTTCTAATTAATTCTGGTTCATTGCACAACACCAAATCCAGAGATCTTGATTCCCTATTGGGTTCAACCATGAGCTGCTCCAAAAGGCCATCTCTCAGACTCTCTAGAAATTTCCCCTCCTGAAATTTTACATCAACCTGATTTTCCCAATGTTAAAGTCTTCCATGACTATTATAACCTTGCCGTCGTAAGTTGTAGGCCACAACCTTACTACTGTTTGGTGGTCTATGTACAACTCCCATGAGGGTCTTTTTATTCTTGCAGTTCGTTAGCTCTATTCACAATGATTCAACACCTTCCGATCCTATGTCACCTCTTTCTAATGATTTAATTTCATTTTTCTTTTTACCAACAGAACAGCACTGCCTCCTCTGTCATCCTGAGTGTCCTTTAGATGCAATGTGTATCCTTGGACATTGAATCATGACTGAAAGAAGATTATGGCTGGGAGCTTAATGTCCAAGGATCCACATTGTATTGAAAGGGCAACTACAAGTGATGCCTACAACATCATGCATACCAATCTACAACTCTGCTGCAAGATTATCTACCTTATTTCATTGATTGTGTGCATTCAAATATAACACTTTCAGTCTTCTATTCACCATTTTTAATTTTGTCCGCCTTTTACATTGCAACTCATCCTGTTGACTGCAATTCTACCCAAAAGCCTCTCCTCACTACACATTGTCTCTGATTGTAAACCAGCTACTTAATTCGCAACATTATTTTCTGCCTTTCCTACAATACTACTTGCATGGAACTATATGCAGCTCAGAACTCTAGTGGCACTATGCACCTTTTGATTCCTATCTTTATCTGAGATCTTACCAACATCTGCCCCCACCATCTTACCACGAACTGTTCTAGCACTCTGGTTCCCGCTGCAACTCAAGTTCAAACCCCACTGTGCAGCATTAACAAACCTTCCTGCTAGGATGTTAGTCCCCTTCCAGTTCAGGTGCAAACCATCCTTCTGTACAGGTTCCACCTTCACTCGAAGAGAGCCCAATGATGCAAAAATATTATGCCCACCCTCCTATAGCCACATATTAAATTGTATAATCTTCCTAGTTCTAGCCTCACTAGCACGTAGCATGGGTAGCAATCCCGAGGTCACAACCCAGAAGGTCCTTTCTTTAACTTAGCACCTAACTCCCTATGCAGAACCTTGTCACTCATCCTACCTGTGTCATTGGTACCTACATGAACCATGATTTCTGGCTGTTCACCTTCCCACTTAAGAATGCAGAGGATCTGATCTGAGATACCTGGTCCCTGGCTCCCAGGAAGTAACATGCCAAGTGGGAGTCTTGTTCTCGCCGTCAGAACCTCCTGTCCAATCCTCTTAACTAATGAATTCCTTATCACCATAGTGTGTCTCTTCTGCCAAACAAGAGAAAATCTGCAGATGCTGGAAATCCGAGCAACACACACAAAATGCTGAAGGAATTCAGCAGGCCAGGCAGCATCAATGAGAAAAAGTACAATTGATGTTTCTGCCGAACCGAAACCTTTCGGTAGTCCTGCCGCCAATTGGTCATTGGTCAAAGCTCTTTAATGCTGTAGCAACCTGCTGCTGCCTTTTGTACTTGGGCAATGGACCTGATTGAAGTCTCCTCCTCTCCAAAGTTCCGATGTCCGGATTGGCCGCTGGTCAAAGCTCTGAGGATTCAATCAGGTCCACCGCACGAGGATAAAAGGCAGGAGCAGTTTGCAGCAGCGTAATAGAACTTTGACCAGCGGCCAATCGGCATTTGGGATTAATTAGTAAGAGCAAGTTAAAGGAAGGCTGGGGCAAGTGCAGTAGCCGTTGTCTGAGTGGACGTAGTCAGAGTGGTGATCTTAAGGCTTTAACACTTTGAGGCTTCACTCAGAGATAGCAAAGGAAGTAAAAGCTCAAGTTTTTTACTTGGCTTCTTTATATCTGCTCAGCTAGGTGGAGATGACAGGCAGGATGGTGAAATGCTCCTCTTGCGGGATGTGGAAAGGCAGGGAGACCTCCAGTATCCCTGACCACTACAACTGCGAGAGATGCATTCATCTGCAGCTTCTAACAAATCGCGCAAAGGAGGTGGAACTGGAACTGGATGAACTCCAGGTAGGACATGGTAGATAGGGGTGATAGATAGGACATATAGAGAGGTAGTTACACTCAAGGTGCAGAACACAGGAAACTGAGTTGACAGTCAGGGGTTCAGGAGCCAGCGCAGTGTACCCCTGTGGCCAATTCCCCGCCCCCCCCCCCAGCAACAGATGTATCGCTTTGGATACTGTTGGGTGGTTTGACCTAACAGAGGAAAGTCACAGTGGTTGGGTCTCTGGCACTGAATCTGCTTCTGAGATTCACACAGGAAGGGGGAAAAAGAGGCATGCAGAGGTAATAGGAGATTCAATAGTTAGGGAAACGGACAGAAGGATCTGTGGGCAAGAATGAGATTCCTGGGTGCCAGGGTCTGGGATATCTCAGATCATGCCCTCAGAATTCTTAAGTGGGAGGGTGAACAGCCAGAAGTCATGGTCCATGTAGATACCAATGATATGAGCAGAATGAGTGATGGGGTTCTGCAGAGGAGTTCAGGGAGTTGGGTGCTAAGTTAAAAGGCAGCAGGGTTGTGATCTCAGGATTGCTACCCATGCCATGTGCTGGTGAGGCTAGAACTAGGAAGATTATACAGTTTAACACGTGACTAAGGAGTAGGTGTAGGAGGGAGGGCATAAGATTTTTGGATCATTGCGCTCTCTTCCAACAAAGATGGATTGTACAAAAGGGATTGTTTGCCCCTGAACTGGAGGGGGATTAATATCCTGGTGGGAACATTTATTAATGCTGCACGGTGGAGCTTCAACTACAGTTGTAGGGGAATGAGAACCAGAGTGCCAGAACAGTTAGTGGAGAGGTTGTAAGACCTCAGAAAAGTTTGGAATCAAAAGGTTGAGCATGGTGTGACAAAATCAAAAAGGGTGTATACAGGACTGAAGGCATTGTATCTGAATGTGCACATTATACAGAATGAGGTAGATGAACTTGCAGCACAGTTGCAGATTAGCAGGTATAATGTTCTAGGCATCACAGAATCATAGCTGAAACATTATAGCTGGGAGCTTAATGTTCAAGGATACACATTATATCAAAAGGATAGGCAGGAAAGCAGAGGAGGCATCGTTGCTCGTATAGCGTAAAAAGAATTGGTCTTTGGTAGAAGAAATGAAAGGGTTAACTATTTTTTAAATGGAGATACAAGTAAATACAAAAGACTGACTTGCAAACGAACTTGGGAGTCCTTGTGCAGGATTCCCTAAAGGTTAATTTGCGGGTTGTGTCTGTGGTAGGAAGATAAATGCAAAGTTAGCTTTCATTTCAAGAACACTAGAATGTGCTGAAACTGGAGAGGGTTCAAAGGAATTTCATGAAGATGATTCCAGGATTGAATGGCTTGTCATATGATGAGCCTTTGGTGCTGGGCCTGTCTTCACTAAAATTTAGAAGAATGAGGGGTGATCTCATTGAAGCCTATGGAATGTAGCCTACCCACTACACGGTTCACGCGCGCTGCCTCTGCCTTTCAGAATCCTCTCGAAGACTATAGAGTGCTGGAACACCCAAACAATCTCCAAACTTCCACTCTCACGTTGATGTTTCAGTCACACTTGTCGCTTTAATCGGTGAACAATGGAAGCTATAATTGGCAAAATGAGGTCAAACATCAGCTTGTGCACCATCCTGTAGCCTTCTCGCCGTGAGGTTTGCTTACGCCGCCTCTGTCTCCCGGAATCCTCTTGGAGACAGCAGAGTGCTGAGGCACCCAAACAATCTCTAAACAGCAAAACACAGGCTGAAGCCGAGAAACAAACTTAAAACACACAAAAGAATTGAAAGGGATGTTTTCATGATCCATCCAGAAGATGTCGACCAAAGGAACATTGTATGCAGGTGCCACCTTGACCAGAAACACCAGTCCCCTGACATTAATTCAAGAATGGGAAAGACTTTTCTGCCTCTCCAGTAACCTCTGTGACTGTGAGATTAGATAAATTGGCTAGTGAGTCCACTGTTGTTTTCCTTGGGTCACAGGCTCACGATGGGCAAATTAACTTGCAGGTTGAGTTGGTAGTAAGGAAGGCAAATGTGATGTTAGCATTCATTTCAAGAGGACTAGAATATAAAAGCAAGTATGTAATAGAGGCTTTGTAAAACATTGGTCCGACTGCGCTGGAGAATCCTGAGCAACACACTCAAAATACCGGAGGAACTCAGCAGACCAGGCAGCATCTATGGAAAAGAGAACAGGCAACATTTCAGGCCAAGTCTCTTTATCAGGACTGGAGAGAAAAAGTTGAGGAGTCAAAGTTACAGTATTGTCAACAGTTTTGGGTCCCTTATCTCAGAAAAGATGTATTGTCATTGGAGAGAGTCCAGAGGAGGAATTTTTTTTAGCCAAAGAGTGGTGAATCTGTGGAATGCTCCGCCACAGACTGTGGTGGAGCCCAAGTCCATATATTCAAAGCGGAAGTTGATAGATTCCTGATTGGTCAGGGCATCAAGGTTTATGGTGAGAGGGCTCATGTCTGGGGGGAATGGAATCTGGGATCAGCCAGGATGAGATGGTGGAGGGGACTCAATGGGCTGAATGGCCTAATTCTGCTCCCTCATCTTATGGAGTCCTGCACGAACAAGGACTCCCAAGTCCCTTTGCACCTCTGATTTCTGAATTCTCTCCCCATTTAGAAAATAGCCTCTGCCTTTATTCCTTCTACCAATGTGCATGACCATACACTTCCCTACATGATATTCCATCTGCCAATTCTTTATTCATTCTCCCAATCTGTCCAAGTCCTTCTGCAGACATCTTGCTTCCTCAACACTACCTGCCACTCCACCTATCTTTGTGTCCTCCACAAAGCCATCAATTACATCATCCAGATCAATGATAGGTGAGGTGAGGGCCTCTGTCAGTCAGAGTTGACTATGGATATTGTCTCCTAGCTGCCTGAGCAGTACAATATGGAGAGTAAGCTGTTGTTCATGTAGCAAGCTCGCTTTCTTCACGCATCTGATGATCCCAAATGATCGTCGGATGCCAATACAGTTTGGTACCAGCAGTGTCGCAGGAGTTGCCACTCAACATTGAACTCAATGTAGAACTGCCTTGGGGACTCCAGCTGTGGATTTTTCCCTTGTGGCTTACTCCCGAAGTCTTCCCTATGAGTATAGCTGCAAGGCAGCGGAGGTTTGAGATCAGAGTTTTCCTTCTCCTAGATGAGCTGCCAACCATGGCTAACGAGCCCAGTCTGTTCAAAGCGACTGGTTTTAAGGTGCCAGTTACTAGCCTTTGCCCTTTCTCCTGTCAGTAGAAACATTTCCACCAGGTTTAGGAGCTAAGCCACACATGAAAGCCAAGAGCTGGACTTGGTTGTCAGAGGCTATTTGAGGTGCATACTATTGGGAGCATTTAATAAGTAATGGAGCTTGACCCCATTACCACCCCCAGCTGTAACAATCTTAAGGAACCAATGATGTGTAACATGAAAAGAAACCGCCCCAACACCAATCCCACTGGAACATCACTAGTCACCAGCAACCAACAAGAATAGGCCCCCTTTATTCCCACTAATTCAGTTCCAATATTTCATTGCCGAGTTGACATTCCCCATGAGTTGAATTGAGATTTTGTGTTGTTTTTCAGGGTTGTGGCTGTACTCTCCCAAATTTCTACAGATGTACTGTGGAAAGCATTCTAACTAGCTGCATCACCATCTGATATGGAGGGGGTGGGGGGCTACTGCACAGGATCAAAGTAAGCTGCAGAGGGTTGTAAAATTACTCAGCTCTGTAGTCTGCAGGACACTTTCAAGGAGCAGAGCCTCAAAAAGGCGGTGTCCATCATTAAGGACCCCCATCACCCAGAACATGCCCTCTTCTCATTGCTACATCAGGAAGGATGTACGAAACCTTGAAGGCACACTCAACGATTCAGGAACAGCTTCTTCCCCTCTACTCTCCGATTTCTGAATGGACATTGAACCCATGAAAACTACCTCACTTTTTTTCTTTTTTTTTACACTACTTTATTTAACTTAACTATTATATTTACTGATATTAACAAATTTCATGACATATGCCAGTGGATGTTAAACCTGATTCTGATTCTGAGTGGGGTTATGTGGACTGGCAGCCCACTGCAGTATCTGACTGCTCCTTCTTTCTGCAGGTAGTTTTGAGACGGTGCCGGGGACTTCGAGCCATAGGAGGCTGTGCACCTCTACAGTATGTCCACCAATTGAGATAAGCTGCACCCAGCACGAGACTGCACTTCTGCGGTTAGTCCCAGCTGACAGGGTTCCTTTCTGCGAAGGAGTGCTGTGCATCAGAATTCGCCCAGTACTAGTGAGAAGGGGTGGGGGGGGGGGAGTTGAGCAGAGCTGTGAGCTAGAGTGGAGGGGGGGGAATGCTGTGTCAGGGGGACTACAGGGGGATCCCCATTTTACTCACTATCCAAATGCATAGACCTTGTGGGGCTTGAATCAGCAAACGCTCTGTCTGCCAGAGAAAGCAGGATCTCCCAGTGGCCACACATTTTAATTCCACATCCCATTCCCATTCCGACATGTCTATCCACGGCCTCCTCTACTGTAAAGATGAAGCCACACTCAGGTTGGAGGAACAACACCTTATATTCCGTCTGGGTGGCCTCCAACCTGATGGCATGAACATCGACTTCTCTAACTTCCGCTAATGCCCCACCTCCCCCTCGTACCCCAACTGTTACTTATTTTTATACACACATTCTTTCTCTCACTCTCCTTTTTCTCCCTCTGTCCCTCTGAATATACCCCTTGCCCATCCTCTGTGTTTCCCCCCCCCCACCCCCTGTCTTTCTTCCCGGACCTCCTGTCCCATGATCCTCTCGTATCCCTTTTGCCAATCACCTGTCCAGCTCTTGGCTCCATCCCTCCCCCTCCTGTCTTCTCCTATCATTTTGGTCCTCCCCCTCCCCCTCCAACTTTCAAATCTCTTACTCACTCTTCCTTCAGTTAGTCCTGACGAAGGGTCTCGGCCTGAAACGTCGACTGCACCTCTTCCTAGAGATGCTGCCTGGCCTGCTGCGTTCACCAGCAACTTTGATGTGTGTTGCTTCTCTTTCATCTAGTTCAGTTCTGTCTCCCAGTCCTATCCTCTTTTCTTGGAGCTACGTCGTTCTGCAAGTCCCTGCAATCTGTCATTCGGGGGGCTCGATACAGGACTTCTAACATAGAAACATAGAAAACCTACAGCACAATACAGGCCCTTCAGCTCACAAAGTTGTGCCGAACATGTTGCTACCTTAGAAATTACTAGGCTTATCTATAGCCCTCTATTTTTCTAAGCTCCATGTACCTATGCAAAAGTCTCTTAAAGGACCCTATCGTATCTGTGTAGATAAGTTCAGCCTGCTGATGCCACTGGGAATGACTGTGAACTGAGAACAAACTGATGGCTTAAAAATGGTCATGGGTTCTTTAGGAATCCCCAGAGATTGCAACATAAAGTTATAAGGAAAACTTGGACAGGTACATGTTTGAGAAGGGTATGGAGGGCTATGGTACAGGTTGATGGAACTAGGCAGGTTAATAGTTCTGCATGGACTGCATGGGGGGCCTGCTTCTGTGCTGCAATGCTGTGAAGCTCTAAGACATAGCAGCAGAATTAGGCCATTCAGCCCATTGAAGCTGATATTCCATTTAATAACTGATTTATTTTCCCTTCCAACCCCATTTTCTCCCTTCTCCCCATAATCTTTGCCACCCTTTCTAAGTACTTACATAGAACATAGAATATTACAGCACAGTACAGGACCTTTGGCCCGCAATGTTGTGCCGAGCCTCAAACCCTGCCTCCCATATAAGCCCCCACCTTAGATTCCTCCATATACCTGTCTAGTAGTCTCTTAACCTTCACTAGTGTATCTGCCTCCACCACTGATTCAGGCAGTGCATTCCACGCACCAACCACTCTCTGAGTAAAAAACCTTCCTCTAATATCCCCCTTGAACTTTCCACCCCTTACCTTAAAGCCATGTCCTCTTGTATTGAGCAGTGGTGCCCTGGGGAAGAGGCGCTGGCTATCCACTCTATCTATTCCTCTTATTATCTTGTACACCTCTATCATGTCTCCGGTCATCCTCCTTCTCTCCAAAGAGTAAAGCCCTAGCTCCCCTAATGTCTGATCATAATGCATACTTTCTAAAACAGGCAGTGTCCTGGTAAATCTCTTCTGTACCCTTTCCAATGCTTCCACATCCTTCCTATAGTGAGGTGACCAGAACTGGACACAGTACTCCAAGAGTGGCCTAAGAGTTTTATAGAGCTGCATCATTACATCGCGACTCTTAAACTCTATCCCTCGACTTATGAAAGCTAACACCCCATAAGCTTTCTTAACTACCCTATCCACCTGTGAGGCAACTTTCAGGGATCTGTGGACACGTACCCCGAGATCCCTCTGCTCCTCCACACTACCAAGTATCCTGCCATTTACTTTGTACTCTGCCTTGGAGTTTGTCCTTCCAAAGTGTACCACCTCACACTTCTCCAGGTTGATCTCCATCTGCCACTTCTCAGCCCACTTCTGCATCCTATCAATGTCTCTCTGCAATCTTTGACAATCCTCTACACTATCTACAACACCACCAACCTTTGTGTCGTCTGCAAACTTGCCAACCCACCCTTCTACCCCCACATCCAGGTCGTTAATAAAAATCATGAAAAGTAGAGGTCCCAGAACAGATCCTTGTGGGACACCACTAGTCCCAACCCTCTGATCTGAATGTACTCCCTCCACCACCACCCTCAGCCTTCTGCAGGCAAGCCAATTCTGAATCCACCTGGCCAAACTTCCCTGGATCCCATGCCTTCTAACTTTCTGAATAAGCCTACCGTGTGGAACCTTGTCAAATGCCTTACTATAATCCATATAGATCACATCCACTGCACTACCCTCATCTATATGCCTGGTCACCTCCTCAAAGAACTCTATCAGGCTTGTTAGACACGATCTGCCCTTCACGAAGCCATGCTGACTCTCCCTGATCAGACCATGATTCTCTAAATGCCTATAGATCCTATCTCTGAGAATCTTTTCCAACAGCTTTCCCACCACAGACGTAAGGCTCACTGGTCTATAATTATCCAGACTATCCCTACTACCTTTTTTGAACAAGGGAACAACATTCGCCTCCCTCCAAACCATAGAAACCATAGAAACTATAGCACAGAAACAGGCCTTTTGGCCCTTCTTGGCTGTGCTGAACCATTTTCTGCGTAGTCCCACTGACCTGCACATGGACCATATCCCTCCATACACTTCCCATCCATGTATCTGTCCAATTTATTCTTAAATGTTAAAAAAGAACCCGCATTTACCACCTCGTCTGGCAGCTCATTCCACACTCCCACCACTCTCTGTGTGAAGAAGCCCCCCCCTAATGTTCCCTTTAAATTTTTCCCCCCTCATCCTTAACCCACGTCCTCTGGTTTTTTTTCTCCCCTTGCCTCAGTGGAAAAAGCCTGCTTGCATTCACTCTATCTATACCCATCATAATTTTATATACCTCTATCAAATCTCCCCTCATTCTTCTACGCTCCAGGGAATAAAGTCCCAACCTATTCAACCTTTCTCTGTAACTGAGTTTCTCAAATCCTCCGGTACCATTCCCGTGAACAACGAGGACATAAAGATCCTCGCCAGTGGCTCAGCAATCTCTTCTCGCCTCGTGGAGCAGCCTGGGGAATATTCCATCAGGCCCCGGGGACTTATCTGTCCTAATGTATTTTAACAACTCCAACACCTCCTCTCCCTTAATATCAGCATGCTCCAGAACATCAACCTCACTCATATTGTCCTCACCATCATCAAGTTCCCTCTCATTGGTGAATACCGAAGAGAAGTATTCATTGAGGACCTCGCTCACTTCCACAGCCTCCAGGCACATCTTCCCACCTTTATCTCTAATCGGTCCTACCTTCACTCCTGTCATCCTTTTTTTCTTTACATAATTGAAGAATGCCTTACCAACCATTGTTTTAAATATACTCAATGGGTTGGCCTCCACAGCTGTCTGTGGCAATGAACTCCACTGATTCACCACCCCCAGAAAAAGAAAATCCTCCTCACCTCTGTTCTAAATGGACAGTCCTCTATTCTGAGGCTGTGCCCCATGGTGCTAGACTCCCCCACTATAGCAAATATAGGCCTTTCAATATTCATTGTGTAAGGATTTGAGATTACTGGGGCAATGAAGGCTGAGACTGGGGTGCTTCTGGGGCACTGGGCAGCACTGATCACAAGTTTCTCTTTGTTCCCAACAGAGTGTATAGGAAGCAGTTAGAGGCTGCTGGTGTACAGGTGGAGTTCAGAGATACGGGAGGTTCGCAGGTTCTGATCAGGAAGGTGCCAGCTTGTTTCATAGAGAGAGAAGCAACTGAGGTTCGAAGAGGACGACAACCTGTCACTCAAGCCATTCTCCAGGCAAGAATTAAAGTTAATAGGGGAAACAATTCTTCAGCCAGAGGGTGGTAAATGTGTGGAATCATTGCCACGGACAGCTGTGGAGAAAAAGTCATTGAGTATATGAGAGGTAGAGATGGACAAGTTCATGATTAGTCAGGGCATCCAAGGTTATCCAAGGCTTTAGATGTTTCAGAAAGGATGGGAAGGGAGGCAAAAGGTGATGGACTGAGAGCTTGAATACATACATGGAATTATGATGTAGTGGCCATTACAGAGACTTGGCTGGCACCGGGGCAGGAATGGATTCTCAATATTCCTGGATTTCAGTTTTTTTTAAAGGGATAGAGAGGGCGGAAAAAGGGAGGAGGGGTGACATTACTGGTCAGGGATACTATTACAGCTACAGAAAGGGTGGGTAATGTAGCAGGATCCTCTTTTGAGTCAGTATGAGTGGAAGTCAGGAACAGGAAGGGAGCAGTTACTCTATTGGGGGTATTCTATAAGCCCCCTGGTAGCAGCAGAGATACAGAGGAGCAGATTGGGAGGCAGTTTTTGGAAAGGTGTAAAAATAACAGGGTTGTTATCATGGGTGACTTTAACTTCCCTAATATTGATTGGCAGCTGATTAGTTCCAAGGGTTTAGATGGGGCAGAGTTTGTTAAGTGTGCCCAGGATGAATTCCTGTCACAGTATGTGGACAGGCCAACCAGGGGGAATGCCATGCTAGATCTAGTACTAGGTAATGAACCGGGTCAGGTCACAGATCTCTCAGTGGGTGAGCATCTGGGGGACAGTGACCACTGCTCCCTGGCCTTTGGTATTATCATGGAAAAGGATAGAATCAGAGAGGACAGGAAAATTTTGAATTGGGGAAAGGCAAATTATGAGGTTATAAGGCTAGAACTTGAGGGTGTGAATTGGGATGATGTTTTTGCAGGGAAATGTACTATGGACATGTGGTCGATGTTTAGCGATCTCTTGCAGGATGTTAGGGATCAATTTGTCCTGGTGAGGAAGATAAAGAATGGTAGGGTGAAGGAACCATGGGTGACAAGTGAGGTGGAAAATCTAGTCCGGTGGAAGAAAGCATCATACATGAGGTTTAGGAAGCAAGGATCAGATGGGTCTATTGAGGAATATAGAAAAGCAAAAAAGGAGCTTAAGAAGGGGCTGAGAAGAGCAAGAAGGGGGCATGAGAAGGCCTTGGCGAGTAGGGTAAAGGAAAACCCCAAGGCATTCTTCAATTATGTGAAGAAAAAAAGGATGACAGGAGTGAAGGTAGGACCGATTAGAGATAAAGGTGGGAAGATGTGCCTGGAGGCTGTGGAAGTGAGCACGATCCTCAATGAATACTTCTCTTCGGTATTCACCAATGAGAGGGAACTTGATGATAGTGAGGACAATATGAGTGAGGTTGATGTTCTGGAGCATGTTGATATTAAGGGAGAGGAGGTGTTGTTAAAATACATTAGGACGGATAAGTCCCTGGGGCCTGACGGAATATTCCCCAGGCTGCTCCACGAGACAAAAGAAGAGATTGCTGAGCCTCTGGCTAAGATCTTTATGTCCTCGTTGTCCACAGGAATGGTACTGGAGGATTGGAGGAGGTGAATGTTGTCCCCTTGTTCAAAAAAGGTAGTAGGGATAGTCCGGGTAATTATAGACCAGTGAGCCTTACGTCTGTGGTAGGAAAGCTGTTGGAAAAGATTCTTAGAGATAGGATCTCTGGGCATTTAGAGAATCATGGTCTGATCAGGGACAGTCAGCATGGCTTTGTGAAGGGCAGATCGTGTCTAACAAGCCTGATAGAGTTCTTTGAGGAGGTGACCAGGCATATAGATGAGGGTAGTGCAGTGGATATGATCTACATGGATTTTAGTAAGGCATTTGACAAGGTTCTACACGGTAGGCTTATTCAGAAAGTCAAAAGGCATGGAATCCAGGGAAATTTGGCCAGGTGGATTCAGAATTGGCTTGCCTGCAGAAGGCAGAGGGTCGTGGTGGAGGGAGTACATTCAGATTGGAGGGTTGTGACGAATGGTGTCCCACAGGATCTGTTCTGGGACCTCTACTTTTCATGATTTTTATTAATGACCTGGATGTGGGGGTAGAAGGGTGGGTTGGCAAGTTTGCAGACAACACAAAGGTTGGTGGTGTTGTGGATGGTGTAGAGGATTGTCGAAGATTGCAGAGAGACATAGATAGGATGCAGAAGTGGGCTGAGAAGTGGCAGATGGAGTTCAACCCGGAGAAGTGTGAGGTGGTACACTTTGGAAGAACAATCTCCAAGGCAGAGTGCAAAGTAAATGGCAGGATACTTGGTAGTGTGGAGGAGCAGAGGGATCTGGGGGTACATGTCCACAGATCCCTGAAAGTTGCCTCACAGATGGATAGGGTAGTTAAGAAAGCTTATGGGGTGTTAGTTTTCATAAGTCGAGGGATAGAGTTTAAGAGTCGCAATGTAATGATGCAGCTCTACAATACTCTGGTTAGGCCACACTTAGAGTACTGTGTCCAATTCTGGTCGCCTCACTATAGGAAGGATGTGGAAGCATTGGAAAGGATACAGAGGAGATTTACCAGGATGCTGCCTGGTTTATAGAGTATACATCATGATCAGAGATTAAGGGAGCTGGGGCTTTACTCTTTGGAGAGAAAGAGGATGAGAGGAGCCATGATAGAGGTGTACAAGATAATAAGAGGAATAGATAGAGTGGATAGCCAGCGCCTCTTCCCTAGGGCACCACTGCGCAATACAAGAGGACTTGGCTTTAAGGTAAGGGGTGGGAAGTTCAAGGGGGATATTAGAGGAAGGTTTTTTACTCAGAGAGTGGTTGGTGCGTGGAATGCACTGCCTGAGTCAGTGGTGGAGGCAGATACACTAGTGAAGTTTAAGAGACTGCTAGACAGGTATACGGAAGAATTTAAGGTGGGGGCTTATATGGGAGGCAGGGTTTGAGGGTCGGCACAACATTGTGGGCCGAAGGACCTGTACTGTTCTATGTTCTATGTTCTTAAAAGAGGTGAAGGCGTGGCACTGTTGATCAGAGATAGTGTCACGGCTGCAGAAAAGCAGGAAGTCATGGAGGGGTTGTCCTCCAGAGTCTCTGTGGGTGGAAGTTGGGAATAGGAAGGGGTCAATAACTCTACTGGGTGTTTTTTTTTAATATATTGACCACCCAATAGTAAAGGGACATCGAGGAGCAGAGAGGGAGACAGATTCTAGAAAGGAGTAATAATAATAGGGTTGTTATGGTGGGAGATATTAATTTCCCAAATACTGATTGGCACCTCCCTAGAGTGAGGGGTTTAGATGGGGTGGAGTTTGTTAGGTGTGTTCAGGAAGGTTTCTTGACACAATATGTAGATAAGCCTACAAGAGGAGAGGCTGTACTTGATCTGGTATTGGGAAATGAACCTGGTCAGGTGTCAGGTCTCTCAGCGGGAGAACATTTTGGATATAGTGATCACATTTCTAATTCCTTTACCATAGCATTGGAGAAGGTTAGGAACAGCCAAGTTAGGGAAACATTTAATTGGAGTAAGGGGGACTATGAGGCTATCAGGCAGGAACTTGGAAGCATAAATTGGAAATGGATGTTCTCAGGCAAACGTACGGAAGAAACGTGGCAAATGTTCAGGGGTTATTTACGTGGGGTTCTGAGTAGGTATGTTCCAATGAGACATGGAAAAGATGGTAGGGTACAAGATCTGTGGTGCACAAAGGCTGTTGTAAATCTAGTCAAGAAGAAAAGAAGAGCTCACAATAGGTTTAAAAAACTAGGTAATGATATAAATCTAGAAGGTTATAAGGCTAGCAGGAAGGAGTTTAAGAATGAAATTAGGAGAGCCAGAAGGGGCCATGAGAAGGCCTTGGCAGACAGGATTAACGAAAACCCCAAGGCATTCCAGAAGTACGTGAAGAGCAAGAAGATAAGACATGAGAGAATAGGACCAATCAAGTGTGACAATGGTAAAGTGTGTATGGAACCGGCGGAAATAGTGGAGGTACTTAATGAATACTTCAGTATCCACTAAGGAAAAGGATCTTGGCAATTGTATGGATGACTTACAGTGGACTGAAAAACTTGAGAATGTAGATATTAAGGAAGAGGATGTGCTGGAGCTTTTGGAAAGCATCAAGTTGGATAAGTCACCAGGACTGGACAGGATGTACCCCAAGCTACTGTGGGAAGTGAGGGAGGAGATTGCTGAGCCTCTGGCAATAATCTTTGCATCAATAATGGGGACGGGAGAGGTTCCGGAGGATTGGAAGGTTGCAGATGTTGTTCCCTTATTCAAGAAAGGGAGTAGGGATATCCCAGGAAATTATAGGCCAGTGAGTCTTACTTCAGTGGTTGGTAAGTTGCTGGATACGATCCTGAGAGGCAGGATTTATGAACATTTGGAGAGGTATAATATGATTAGGAATAGTCAGCATGGCTTTGTCAAAGGCAGGTCGGGCCTTATGAGCCTGATTGAATTTTTTGAGAATGTGACTAGACACATTGATGAAGGTAGAGCAGTAGATGTAGTGTATATAGATTTCAGCAAGGCATTTGATACGTTACCCCATGCACGGCTTATTGAGAAAGTAAGGAGGCATGGGATCCAAGGGGAAATTGCTTTGTGGTCCAGAACTGGCTTGCCCACAGAAGGCAAAGAGTAGTTGTAGACAGGTCATGTTCCGCATGGAGGCTGGTGACCAGTGGTGTGCCTCAGAGATCTGTTCTGGGACGCCTACTCTTCGTGATTTTTATAAATGACCTGGATGAGGAAGTGGAGGGATGTGTTTGTAAATTTGCTGATGACACAAAGGTTGGGGGTGTTGTGGATAGTATGGAGGGCTGTCGGAGGTTACAATGGGACATTGATAGGATGCAAGACTGGGCCGAGAAGTGGCAGATGGAGCTCAACCCAGATAAGTGTGAGGTGGTTCATTTTAGTAGGTAAAATATGATGACAGAATATAGTATTAATGATAAGACTCTTGGCAGTGTGGAGGATCAGAGGGATCTTGGGGTCCAAGTCCATAGGACACTCAAAGCTGCTACTCAGGTTGACTCTGTGGTTAAGAAGACATACAGTACATTGGCCTTCATCAATCGTGGGATTGAATTTAGGAGCTGAGAGGTAATGTTGCAGCTATTTAGGACCCTGGTCAGACCCCACTTGGAGTACTGTGCTCAATTCTGGTCGCCTCACTATAGGAAGGACGTAAAAACCATAGAAAGAGTGCAGAGGAGATTTTCAAGGATGTCGCCTGGATTGAGAAGTATGCCTTATGAGAATAGGTTGAGTGAACTTGACCTTTTCTCGTGAAGCGACGGAGGATGAGAGGTGACTTGATGGAGGTGTACAAGAAGGTGAGAGGCATTGATCATGTGGATAGTCAGAGGCTTTTTCCCAGGGCTGAAATGGCTACCATGAGAGGGCACAGTTTTAAGGTGCTTGGAAGTCAGTACAGAGGAGATGTCAGGTAAGTTTTTTACACAGAGAGTGGAGAGTGCGTGGAATGGGCTGCTGGTGATGGTGGTGGAGGTAGAAACGATAGGGTCTTTTAAGAGACTCCTGGATAGCTACATGGAGCTTAGGAAAATAGAGGACTATGGGTAAAGCCGAGGTAGTTCTAAGGTAGGGGCATGTTCGGCACAGCTTTGTGGGCCAAAGGGCCTGTATTGTGCTGTATGTTTTTCCTATGTTTCTATGTTATGGGGAGAAGACAGGAGAATGGTGTTGGGAGGGACAGTAAGTCAACCATGATGGAATGATGGAGCAGGCTTGTTAAGGAACTAGAGCTGCAGCTTGATGACATTCAGCTCATATGGGAGTCTGAAGAAATGATAGATAGGAGCTATAGGAAGGTAGTCACCCCAGGGTTGCAGGAGGCAGAAGGTGACTGTTAGGAAAAGGAAGGGAAATTAGCAGCCAATGCAGAACGCCCCGTGGCTGTTCCTCTCACTAATAAGTATACCGTTTTGGACACTGTTGAGGAGGACAACCTACTGTGGGGGTGGGGGGGGTGCGGGTAGTGGAGCTGCAGCGACCGGGTCTCTGGTTCTGTGGCTTAGAATAGAAGAGAGGTGAAGAGGGCTGCAGTAGTGAGAAGAGATTCCATAGTTAGAGGAATAGAGACACTTGGGTGGCATTTTGCCTCCTAGGTGCCAGGCTAAGGGAGTATTGGGTCCATGGCATTCTAAAGGGGGAGGGCATATATTAGCATCATTGACATGGGCTGGGAAAGACAAAGAGGTCCTGAAGAGAGAATATAGGGAGTTGGGTAGAAAGCTAAAAAGCAGGACCAGCATGGTAGTAATCTCTAGATTGCTGCTTGTGCTATGTGCCAGTGAGGGTAAGAATAGAAGCACTTGGCAGGTAAATGCGTGGTTGAGGAACTGGTGCAGGGGGTAGTGGTTCAGATTTCTGGATCATTGAGATCTCCTTTGGGGAAGATGCAACCTGTACAAAAGGAACAGATTACACCTGAAACTGAGGGGGACCAGTATCTTTGTGGGCAGGTTACAAGAGTTGTTCAGGAGGCTTTAAACTCATTTGGTAGGGGGGATGCAACTGGAGTGACAGTGCTATGGTTGGGGCAGTTGGTTTACAAATTGAGGTAGTGGAAAGTAACACCATAAGCAAAAAGCAGGCTGTTGATAGGGCAAAATTGCAGTCAATACAATGAGTTGCAGTGTAGAAGGGGTCAAAATTGAAAAGGGAGATGAATACAGGACTGAGGGTGTAACAGTATATGCATTAAGACCATAAGATGTAGGAGCAGAAGTCAGCCGTTCGGCCCATCGAGTTTGCTCCACCATTCAATCATGGCTGATCCAATTCTTCCAGTCATCCCAACTCCCCTGCCTTCTCCCCATAGTCTTTGATGCCCTGGCTAATCAAGAAACTATCTACCTTTGCTTTAAATGCACCCAATGACTTGGCCTCCACAGCCATTCGTGACAACAAATTTTACAGACTTATTACCTTCTGATTAAAGTAATTTCTCCGCTTCTCTGTTCTACATGAACGTCCTTCAGACCTGAAGTCATGCCCTCTTGTCCTAGACTCCCCTACCATAGGAAATAACTTTGCCATATCTAATCTGTTTAGGCCTTTTAACATTTAGAATGTTTCTATGCGACCCCCCCTCGTTCTCCTGAACTCCAGGGAATACAGCCCAAGAGCTGACAGACGTTTCTCATCCAGGCAACGTTCTTGTAAATCTCCTCTGCACCCTTTCTATGGCTTCCACATCCTTCCTGTAGTGAGGCGACCAGAAATGAGCACAGTACTTCAAGTGGGGTCTGACCAGGGTCTGATATAGCTGCAACATTACCTCTCGTCTCCTAAATTCAGTTCCACGATTGATGAAGGCCAATACACCATATGCTTTCTTAACCACAGAGTCAACCTGTGCAGCTGCTTTGAGTGTCCTATGGACTCGGACACTCCACACTGCCAAGAGTCTTACCATTAATATTATATTCTGCCATCATATTTGACCTACCAAAATGAACCACTTCACACTTATCGGGGTTGAACTCCATCTGCCACTTCTCAGCCTTGTTTTGCATCATATAATATTGTGAGCATCACTCAAATGTGGCTAAAAGTAGATTGATGGCTCTGGGTCTGTACTCGCTGGAATTTAGAAGGATGAGGGGGATCTCATTGAAACCTTTCAAATATTGAAAGGTCCAGACAGAGTAGATGTGGAAAGGATATTTCCCATGGTGGGAGAGTCTTGGACAAGAGGATACGGCCTCAGGATAAAACCATAGACATCGGAGCAGAATGAGGCCATCTGGCCTATCGAGTCTGCTCGGCCATTCAATCATGGCTGATCCTTTCTTTCTATCTCCTCCTCTACTCCAGTTCTCGGCCTTATCCCCTTTGATGCCATGTCCAATCAAGAACCTATCAATCTCTGCCTTAAATACACACAACGACCTGCCCTGCACAGCTGCATGTGGCGACAAATTCAACAAATTCACCATCCTTTGGCTAAAGAAGTTTCTCTGCATCTTTGTTTTGAAGAGGTGCCCTTCTATCCTGAGGCTGTGCCCTCTTGTCCTAGACTCTCTCACCATGGGAAACATCCTTTCCACATCTACCCTGTCTAGGCCTTTCAACATTGGAAAGGTTTCAATGAGATCCTCCCTCATCCTTCTGAATTCCAGCGAGTACAGATCCTGAGCCATCAAACATTCCTGATATGATCACACTTTCATTCCTGGAATCATCCTTGTGAACCTCCACTGGATCCTCTCCAATGCCAGCACATCTTTTCTAAGATGAGGGGTCCAAAACTGTTCACAATACTCAAGGTGAGGCCTCACCAGTGCCTTATAAAGCCTGAGCATCACATCCTTGCTCTTGTATTCCAGACCTCTTGAAATGAATGCTAACATGGCATTTGCCTTCCTCACTACCGACTCAACTTGCAAGTTAATCTTTAGGGTGTTCTGCACAAGGACTCCCAAGTCCCTCTGCATCTCAGATTTCTGAATTTTCTCCCTGTTTAGAAAATAGTCCGCACATTTATTTCTACTACCAAAGTGCATGACCATGCGTTTTCCAACATTGTATTTCATTTTTGCCACTTTCTTGCCCATTACCCTAATCTATCTAAGTCCTTCTGCATCCTACCCTTTTCCTCAACACTACTTCCCCTCCAGTAATCTTCGTATCATCTGCAAACTTGGCAACAAAGCCATCTATTCCATCATCTAAATCATTTATATGCAACATAAAAAGAAGTGGTCCCAACACCGACCCCTGTAGAACACCACTAGTCACTGGCAGCCAATCAGAAAAGGATCCTTTTATTCCCATTTGCTGCTTCCTACCAATCAGCCAATGCTCTAACCAAGTTAGTAACTTTCTTGTAATACCACGGGCTCTTATCTTGGTAAGCAGCCTCATGTGTCAAGGCCTTCTGAGAGTCCAAATATACAACATCCACTGCATCCCACTTGTAATCTCCTCAAAGAACTCCAACAGGTTCGTCAGGCAGGATTTTCCCTGAAGGAAACCACACTGACTTTGTACTATCTTGTCTTGCGTCACCAAGTACTCCATCACCTCATCCTTAACAATTGACTCTAACACCTTCCCAACCACTGAGGTCAGGCTAACTGGTCTTTAATTTCCTTTCTGCTGCCTTCTTCCTGTCTTAAAGAGTCGAGTGATATTTGCAATTTTCCAGTCCTCTGGCACCACGCCAGAGTCCAGTGGTTTTTGAAAGATTATTACTAATGCCTCCACAATCTCTACTGCTACCTCTTTCATGCACCCTTGGGTCTTTCAGCTCTTTGAGCACCTTCTTCCTTGTAATAGTAACTGCACTAACTTCTCTTCCCTCAGACTCTTCAACATCTGGCACAATCTCAAACACTACCTCTTTCAGAACCCTAAGGTGCAGTTCCTTTGGTCCAGGTGACTTATGTACCTTTAGGTCTTCCAGCTTTTTGAGCACTTTCTCTCTTGTAACAGTAACTGCATCCACTTCTCTTCTTTCACGCATTACATCAGGCATATTGCTAGTGCCTTCCACAGTGAAGACTGATGCAAAATTCTGATTTAGTTCATCGCCCATCTCCTTCTTCCCCGCTATTATTTCTCCTTCCTCATTTTCTAGTGGTCCTATAGCCACTGTCTTTTTCTCTTTTATTTTTAACATACTTGAAAAAGCTTTTACTATCAACTTTGATATTATTTGCCAGCTTGCTTTAATATTTCATCTTTTCCCTTCTAATGATTTTTTTTTAGTTGCTCTCTGTAGGTTTTTTAAAACTTCCCAATCCTCTATCTTCCCACTAATTTTTGCTTTGTTGTATGCCCTTTGTTTTGCTTTCACAATGGCTTTGACTTACCTTGTCAGCCATGGTTGTGCTATTTTAACATTTGAGTATTTCTTCATTTTTGGAATACTGTACATAAGTCTTGGACCTTCCTCATTTTTCCCAGAAATGCATGCCATTGCAGCTCTGCTGACATCCCTGTCAACAGCTCCTTCCAATTTACTTTCACCAACTCCTCTCTCATAGCACTGAAATTTACCTTACTCTACTGAAATACTGCTACATCATACTTTACTTTCTCCCTCTCAAATTTCAAGTTGAACACAATCACATTGTGATTACTGGTTCCTAAGGGATTTTTTTCACCTTGAGCTCCCTAATCGCCTCTGGTTCATTACATAACACCAACTCCAGGGCGCAGGCCTGGGCAAAGTTGTATGGAAGACCAGCAGTTGCCCATGCTGCAAGTCTCCCCTCTCCATGACACCAATGTTGTCCAAGGGAAGGGCATTAGGACCCATACAGCTTGGCACCAGTGTCATCGCAGAGCAATGTGTGGTTAAGTGCCTTGCTCAAGGACACAACACGTTCCATCGGCTGGGGCTCGAACTCACAACCTTCAGGTCGCTAGTCCAATGCCTTAACCACTTGGCCACGTGCCCACACAAATCCAATACAGCTGATCCCCTAGTAGGCTCAACGACAAACTGCTCTAAAAAGTTATCTCTTTGGTATTCAACAAACTCACTGTCTTGAGATCATTACCAATCTAATTTTCCCAATCTCCCGTGACTACCATAATATTGCCCTTTTGACATGCCTTTTCTATTTCCTTTTGTAACCTGTGATCCACCTCTAAGCCACTGTTGGGAGGCCTGTATATAACTGCCATCAACGTCCTTTTACCCTTGTAGTTTCTTAACTCAACCCACAAGGATTCAACATCTTCCAATCCTATGTCACATCTTTCTACTGATTTGATGCCTTTCTTTACCAGTAGAGCCACACCAGCCCCTCCGCCTACCTTTCTGTCCCTCCGATATAACGTGTAACCTTGGACATTCAGCTCCCAACTACAACCATCCTTCAGCCACAATTCAGTGATGGCCACATCATACCTAGCAATCTGTAATATTGAAATAAGATCATTCACCTTATTTCTTATACTACGCAAATTTAGATGCAACACCTTGAGTACCATATTTGCTATCCTTTCTGATTCTGCATCCCTAATGAGTTGATACTCAGCTGTTGCTGCAACTAAGCCCTATCACCTGCCTGCCCTTCCTGACAGTCTGACTGCATGTTATCTTTACTTTTTTTTTATCATCCATCCTATCCTGAGTCCTTTCACTCAGGTTCCCACCCTGCCAAATTATTTTAATCCTCTTCAACAGCTCTGACAAACCTGCCCTCAATAATATTGGTCCCCCCCCCCCCAGTAAATCATCCTGTTTCTATCCTCCCACACATGGCACAGGCAGCAATCCAGAAATTTCTACCTGGGAGGTCCTGCTTCTCAGCTTTCTACCTGGCTTTCTAAATTCTCTTTTTCAGGACCTCTTTGCTTTTCCTTCCTATGTCATTAGTACCAATATGTACCAAGACATCTGGCTGCTCTCCCTCCCTCACCAAAATGTTGTGGATGTGATCTGAGACATCCCTGACCCTGGCACCTGGGAGGCAACATTCCATCCGGGTGTTCCGTTCACGTCCACAGAATCTCCTGTCTGTTCCCTTCACTATTGAGTCTCCTATCACCACCACTCCCTTCTTCTCTCTCTTTCCCTTCTGCACCATGGACCCATGCCCAATGCCTGTAAACCCGGACCCAAAGCATTCTCCCGGGAGGTCATCCCCCACAAAAGTATCCAAAGTGGTATACTTGTTTTTGAAGGGAATGGCCAGAGGGGTGCTCTGCTCTAACTGCCTATTTCCATTTCTCCTGACAGTCACCCAGTTACTCACCTCCTGCATATTTAAGGCAGAGTTTGTTAGATTCTTGTTTGGGTAGGGCATCAAGGGATACATGGAGAAGGCAGGAGATTGAGGTTGAAAGGAAAATTGGATCCGCCATAATGATACGGCAGAGCAGGCTGGATGGCCAAACAACCTAATTCTGCTCCTCTATCTTATGGTCTTATGAAAAGCTGGAATGCAAAGGTAAGCCAGCTAACAATATTAAAGAGAATACCAAAGGTTTCTCCAGATATATATATAGTGTGAAAAAGAGGCAAGAGTAGATATCAGACCACTGGAAAACAATGCTGGGAAGGTAGTAATGGGGGCAAGGCAGTGGCGGATGAACTGAATAAGTGTTTTGTATTAGTCTTCACTGTGGAAGAAGTTAACACTATGCCGGAAGTTCGAGAGTGTTGGGGGGCAGAAGTGAGTGAAGTTGCTATTACTAGGGAGAAGGTTCTTAGGAAACTGAAAGGTCTGTAGGTAGGTAAATTATATGTTATAAATTAAGGATTACAGCTGTGAACTTAATCTCCAAGGATACACATTGTGTACAGACCCCCAAACAGTAGTAAGGATGTGGTCTACAAATTACAACGGGAGATAGAAAATGCATGCCAAAAGGGTAATGTTACAATCGTCATAGGAGTTTTCAATAGGCAGGTATTTTTGGAACATGAGATTGGTGCTGGATTCCAAGAGGGTGGATTTCTGAAATATCTACAAGATGGATTTTTAGAGCAGCTCGTGGTTGAGTCCATGAGGGGATCAGCTGTTCTGGATTGGATGTTGTCCAATGAACCAGAATTGATTAGGGAGCTTACGGTAAGAATCCTTGGCAAAAAGTGATCATAATATGATTGAATTTACCCTGAAATTTGAGAAGGAGAAGCTAAAGTCCGATATATCAGTATTACAGTGGAGTAAAGGGAGTTACAGAGGCATGAGAGAGCATTTGGCCAAAATTGATTGGAAATGAACACTGGCAGGGATGATGGCAGAGCAGCAATGGATGAAATTTCTGTACATCCCAAAAAGGAAGAAGTATTCTAAAGGCAAGATGACACAACTGAAGTCAAATCCAACATAAAAGCCAAGTGTATGTTTTGCAATTGAGTTTGTGTTGAACTGGGTTGTTTTCATGGCAGTTATGGAGTGCTGCTGATATTCATACATTCTATCCCTGCTTTCTGAACCATTTCCTCTCTCTACACTTCCAGGAGTTTCTCAGAGAACAGATTGAGGTGAGTGCTCACTCAGTAAGGTAAGTGTAATGAGAATGGGTGGCTTCATGGCTCCAGGCAGGGCACAGTTCAAAGTAAAGTTTAACAAAAGTACACATGTGTCACCATATAAAACCCTGAGGTTCATTTTCTTGTGGGCATTCAGTGTAAATACAAATAAATATAATAGAATCAATGAAAGCCCACATACAACCGGATGCACAAACAACCAATGTGCAAAAGATGATAAACTGTTAAAATACAAGAAGAAAACTATAACAATAAATAAAGCAACAAAAATCAAGCGCGTGAGATGAAGTGCCGTTGAAAGTGAGGTTGTGGGAGCAGATCGGTGATGGGTGAGTGAAATGTGCATGTGAACTCAGGGAGTATGCGCTATTGGCAAATCCATACCAGTGATGTTAAACAGGGTATGAGTGAGAGAGTGGATTTACTTCACCATCCATCAGCATGCTATTGGTGGGATATGTTTGTTCTCCCCCAGTGGTGGCACAGCCATGTCCCCCAGTAAATCTAGGCCTTGCCTCTCCTGTGTCCAGGTGCTTCAGTCAACAGGAGGATTCCAGGGTGTGTTGTCACGTACTGTGCTCAAGGTGCTCTCTTCGCAGGCCTGCCACGGTGAGTCATTATGAAATGGGGAGCAGAGAAAGAGAACTTATTGATCAAAATAAATGTTATTCGTAATAAAACGGAGTTTGGGAGCACCAGGTCAGAAAGTGGAAGGATGGAGCAGAAAGTAGATATCAGGACCGGTAAACAGGCAGGAGCAAAGTAATAGGTACGCCAGGACAGATAGTTTGAAGTGTGTGTATTTTAATGCTAGGGATATTATGGATAAAGGTGATAAACTCAGAGCATGGGTCAGTACGTGGAACTATGAGGTTGTGACCATTACAGAGACTTGAGGGAGGGTCAGGAATGTGTCACTCACAACTCGCTGGAGGAACTCAGCAGGTCCGGCAGCATCCGTGGAAAAGATTGGTCAATGTTTTGGGCCGGAACCCTTCGTCAGGACGGAAGAGGGAAGGGGCAGAGGCCCTATAAAGAAGGTGGGGGGAGGGTGGGAAGGAGAAGGCTGGTAGGTTCCAGGTGAAAAATCAGTAAGGGGAGAGATAAAGGGGTGGGGGAAGGGAGGCAGGGAGGTGATAGGCAGGAAAGGTGAAGAAAGAATAGGGGAAAACACAATGGGTAGTAGAAGGAGGCGGAACCATGAGGGAGGTGATAGGCAGCTGGGGGAGGGGGCAGAATGACAGAGGAATAGAGGAAGGGAGGGGGAGGGAATTACAGGAAGTTGGAGAATTCAGTGTTCATACCAAGGGGCTGGAGACTACCTAGACGGTATATGAGGTGTTGCTCAGGAATGTGAGTTTAATGTCCTAGGGTTTTTATGTTTTAGAAAAGTTAAAGAGGGAGGTAAAAGGATGGGGGGGTGTGGAGTTACACTACTAATCAGGGACAATATCACAGCTGCACTCTGAGGGGACATACTGAAGGGCTCATCTACAGAGTTTATATGGGTAAAACTCAAAAAGAGGAAGGTTGCATGAATAAAATCTTCTCAGGCTTCCAGTTGGGTACAGGTATTGATCTTAACGGAAGTTTCGATTTTTGCCATCTTGATTAGGGATGATGCCTGGGCAGGTCTAGTCTGGTGATAATATATACATACCCCTGTCATCTGTCCCACCTGATTGACCCAATTTCCAGTGAATACAGATCCAATAGATCCAGTATCCAATGAATAATGACCCAATCTCTTCCCATCCCTCAGTCTTGCCATCCCAGTGGTTACAGAGCTGATAGACCCAGTCTCCAGTGAATACAAATGTAATGCTCCCACCTCCAGTGAATGCAGATCTAATAGACCCAATCTCTCCTTATCTCTCAGTTCTGATATCCCAATGAATACATAGTTAATAGACCCAATTTCCAGTGACTACAGATCATAGACCCAATCTCCAGTGAATACAGACCTTAGACCCAACCTCCAGTAAATACAGATCTTAGGCCCAATCTCCAGTGAATACAGATCTTAGACCCAACCTCCAGTGAATACAGGTCTTAGACCCAACCTCCAGTGAATACAGGTCTTAGACCCAACCTCCAGTGAATACAGGTCTTAGACCCAAGCTCCAGTGAATACAGATCTTACACCCAATCCCCAGTGAATACAGATCTAATAGACTCAATCTCTCCCTATCTCTCGGTACTGACATCCCAATTAATACAGAGCTAATAGATCCAACCTCCAGTGAATACAGAGCTAATAGACCCAATCTCTCTGTATCCCTCAGTCCTGCCATCCTGGGAATTAAACGAGTTAACTTTTGTTGCACTGTCTCCATGACAAGCAAACCTTCCTCAGACAGGGAGTCTAAAGCTCTAAACAAGGTCCCACCAATGGTCCATCTACCTCAGCAAGATATCCCCTTCTCAAATCCTCCTGCAATTGAGGCCAATGTACTATTTGCTGCACCTGGACACCTGCATTCAGTTAATTTGTCTCTGTAATGTTGATAGGGGCAGTGAAGTTTGGGGATACACTGAGTGTGGACGAGTGTAGGAGCCTCATCGACTCGCTGGCCAGCTGCGACCTGCCATTCCAGTGTGCTCACGGACGACCCTCCATGCACCCTCTGGCAGATCTGGATCATCTGAATATTGACCACGAGGTATAGGACTCCCACCCAGTACAGTATCCTGTGAATCATTATCTTAGGGTGTGCAATGCAATATTTAGCCAGCAGTTTGTGCACCGCTCCATGCACGTCACAGTATGGTATGGGTTAACTGTTCTGTGCTGTGTAGTACATGGGGTAATGTGTGTGAATGGCTTTACACACCATATAAAAATAAAATGTTATATGCAGGATATTGTGTTGTAAAGGGTAAGGCTACAGTGGCATGATAGACACGTAATACTGTGTTATACATCTGTACCCATGGTTGTGACTGGCAGAATAACAGTTAACAGTCTGAAAATGACCCAGAAATTGGTGGAGCTGTAGATGGCAAGGATACAGCACATCATAGATCAGCTGGGAAGTTGGTTGTGGCAGATAGAATTTAATCCGGACATGTGAGGTAATACACTTGGGAGAGTCAAATTCTGTTAGGACATGTAGAATAAATGGTAGGGGCTGAGAAGAGTTGAAGGCAAATGAGCTCAGGGCATGGATCAACACCTGGAATTATGACATTATAGCCATTAGTGAAACTTGGTTACAGGAGGGGCAGGACTGGCAGCTCAGTATTCCGGGGATCCATTGTTTTAAACGTGACGGAGCAGGAGGGATTAAAGGAGGAGGGGTGGCGTTACTCGTCAGGGAAGATGTCATCAGGACCGACTGGAGAACTCGAGTAGTGAGCTGTTATGGGTAGAACTGAGAAATAAGAAAGGTATGATCACATTAGTGAGGCTGTACTGCAGAGCACCAACAGTTCTAAGCATTTAGAGAAACAAACTTGTAACAAGATTGCAGACTGTTGCAAGAAACATAAGCTTGTTATGTGGGTAATTTTAACTTTGCACACATGGACTGGGAACCCATACTGTAAAACGACTAGATGGGATACAGTTTGTCAGATATGTTCAGGAAAGTTTCCTTCATCAGTATGTCCGAATGAGAGAGCATGCGACAATCAATCTGCTATTAGGGAATGAGACTGGTAGGTGACAGAAGTTTGTGTAGGGGAACATTTTGCATCTAGTGACCACAATGCCATGAGTTTCAAAGTAAATATGCAAAAAGATAGGTCTGGTCCGCAGGCTGAGATTCTAAGTTGGAGTAAAGCCAATTTTGATGGTATTACAAAAGATCTGGCAACTGTGGATCGAGACAGGTGGTTTCTGGTAAGGTGGATAGTGAGGCTATCATGCCTTGCAGAGGGATCAGCATTTGCTGGAAAAATGGCAGATGGAATTTAATGCAGACAAGTGAGAGGTTTCAACCAGGGTAGGTCTTATACAGTGAATGGTACGGCACTGAGGAGTGATAGAACAATGGGATCTGGGAAAACAGGTACATAATTCATTGAAGGTGGCTTCACAGGTAAGTAGGATCGTGAAGAAAGCTTTTGGCACATTCGCTTTCATAAATCAAAGTAATCAGTACAGGAGATGGGAAGTAATTAAGTTGTTGAGGCCTAATTTGGAGTGTTGTGTGCAGCTTCGGTCACCCATAATACATGGGAGCTAGATTAGGCCATTCAGCCCATTGAGTCTGTTCCGCCATTCCATCATGGCTGATCCCAGTTCCCACTCAACCCCATACACCTGCCTTTTTGCCATTACCTTTGATGCCCTGACCAGTCAGGAAACTTGTATGCTTTAAATATACCCACGTTCTTGGCCTCCACAGCTGTGGCAGTGCATTCCACACATACACTGCTCTCTAGCTAAAATAATTCCTCCTTACCTCTGTTCTAAAGGGTCACCCAACAATTTTGAGTCTGTGCCTGCTAGTTCTGGACACCCCCCACCATAGGAAACATCCTCTCCACATCCACGTTATTTAGTCCTTTCAACATTCGATAGGTTTCAATGAGATGCCTCCGCACTCAGAATCAGAATGGGGTTTGTTATCAACGGAGTGTGTGTTCCGGTGAGTTCAGGCCAAAAGCTGCCAAATGCTCCATTCCCTGAATCATCCTTGTGAACCTTCTCTAGAATCTCTCCAATGAAAAGAAATCCTTTCTGTGATATGGGGCACAAACCTGTTGAGAATACTGCAAGTGTAGCCTGACTCGTGGCTTCTAAAGTCTCAGCATTATCTCCTTGCTTTTATATTCTATTCCCTTTGAAATGAATGCCAACATTGCATTTACCTTCTTTACCACAGACTCAACCTGTAAATTAACCTTCTGGGAGTCTTGTACGAAGACTCCTAAGTCCGTTTGCATTTCTGATGTTTGAACTTTCTTCCATTTAGGTAATAGACTGCACTTTTGTTCCTTTTACCAAAATGCATTATCGTACATTTCCCAACACTGTATTCCATCTGCCACTTTTTTGCCCATTCTTCTAACTCGTCTAAGTCCTTCTGCAATCACATTGCTTTCTCAGCATTACCTACCCCTCCTCCTATCTTTGTACAGAAACACAGAACATAGAAAACCTACAGCACAATACAGGCCCTTTGGCCCACAATGCTGTACTTACTTTAGAAATTACCTAGGGTTACCCATAGCCCTCTATTTTTCTAAGCTCCATGTACCTATCCAGGAGTCTCTCAAAAGACCCTATTGTATCTGTCTCCACCACCGTTGCAGGCAGCCCATTCCACATTTACTCTCTGACTGAAAAAACTTGCCCATGACATCTCCTCTGTACCTACTTCCAAGCACCTTAAAACTGTGCCCTCTCGTGCTATCCATTTCAGCACTGGTACAAACCCTCTGACTATCCACACGGTCAATGCCTCTCATCATCTTATACACCTCTTTCAGGTCACCTCTCATCCTCCGCCGCTCCAAGAAGAAAAGGCCGAGTTCACTCAACCTATTCTCATAAGGCATGCTCCTCAATCCAGGCAACATCCTTGTAAATCTCCTCTGCACCCTTTCTATAGTCTCCACATCCTTCCTGTAGTGAAGTGACCAGAACTGAGCACAGTACTCCAAGTGGGGTCTGTTCAGGGTCCTATATAGCTGTAACATTACCTCTCGGCTCTTAAACTCAATCCCACGGTTGATGAAGGCCAATGCACTGTATGCCTTCTTAACCACAGAGTCAACCTGCGCAGCTGCTTTGAGCGTCCTATGGATTCATGCCCCAAGATCCCTCTGATCCTCCACACTGCCAGGAGTCTTACCATTAATACTACATTCTGCCATCATATTTGACCTACCAAAATGAACCACCTCACACTTATCTGGGTTGAACCCCATCTGCCACTTCTCAGCCCAGTTTTGCATCTTGTCGATGTCCCGCTGTAAACTCTGACAGCCCTCCACACTATCCACAACACCTCAATCTTTGTGTCATCAGCAAATTTACTAGCCCTCCACTTCCTCATCCAGGTCATTTATAAAAATCACAAAGAGAAGGGGTCTCAGAACAGATCTCTGAGGCACACCACTGGTGACCGACCTCCATGCAGAATATGACCCATCTACTCTTTGCCTTCTGTGGGCAAACCAATTTTGGATCCACAAAGTAAGGTCCCCTTGGATCCCATGCCTCCTTGCCTTCTCAGTAAGCCTTGCATGGGGTACCTTATCAAATGCCTTGCTGAAATTCAAATACACTACATCTACTGCTCTACCTTCATCAACGTGTTTAGTCACATCCTCAAAAAATTCAATCAGGCTCATAATGCAAGATCTGCCTTTGACAAAGCCATGCTGACTATTCCTAATCATATTATGCCTCTCCAAATTTTCATAAAACCTGCCTCTTGGGATCTTTTCCATCAACTTACCAACCACTGAGGTAAGACTCACTGGTCTATAATTTCCTGGGCTATCACTACTCCCTTTCTTGAAAAAGTGAACAACATTTATAACCCTCCAATGCTCCGGAACCTCTCCTGTCCCCATTGATGATGCAAAGATCATTGAAAGAGGCTCAGCAATCTACTCCCTCGCTTCCCACAGTAGCCTGGGGTACATCCCATCCGGTCCTGGAGACTAATCCATCTTGATGCTTTCCAGAAGTTCCAGCATATCCTCTTTCTTACTGTCTATATGTTCAAGCTTTTCAATCCACTGTAAGTCACCCCTACAATCGCCAAGATCCTTTTCCGTAGTGAATACTGAAGCAAAGTATTCATTAAGTACCTCTGCTCTCTCCTCCGGCTCCATACACACATTTCATTGTCACGCTTGATTGGTCCTATTCTCTCATGTCTTATTCTCTTGCTCTTCACATACTTGTATAGAAACATAGAAGCATAGAAAATAGATGCAGGAGTAGGCCATTCGGCCCTTCGAGCCTGCACCGCCATTTATTATGATCATGGCTGATCATCCAACTCAGAACCCCGCCCCAGCCTTCCCTCCATACCCCCTGATCCCCGTAGCCACAAGGGCCATATCTAACTCCCTCTTAAATATAGCCAATGAACTGGCCTCAACTGTTTCCTGTGGCAGAGAATTCCACCGATACACCACTCTCTTGTGTGAAGAAGTTTTTCCTAATCTCAGTCCTAAAAGGCTTCCCCTTTATCCTCAAACTGTGACCCCCTGTTCTGGACTTTCCCAACATCGGGAACAATCTTCCTGCATCTATCCTGTCCAATCCCTTTAGGATTTTATACGTTTCAATCAGATCCCCCCTCAATCTTCTAAATTCCAACGAGTACAAGCCCAGTTCATCCAGTCTTTCTTCATATGAAAGTCCTGCCATCCCAGGAATCAATCTGGTGAACCTTCTTTGTACTCTCTCTATGGCAAGGATGTCTTCCCTCAGATTAGGGGACCAAAACTGCACACAATACTCCAGGTGTGGTCTCACCAAGGCCTTGTACAACTGCAGTAGGACCTCCCTGCTCCTGTACTCGAATCCTCTTGCTATAAATGCCAGCATACCATTCGCCTTTTTCACCGCCTGCTGTACCTGCATGCCCACTTTCAATGACTGGTGTATAATGACACCCAGGTCTCGTTGCACCTCTCCTTTTCCTAATCGGCCACCATTCAGATAATAATCTGTTTTCCTATTTTTGCCACCAAAGTGGATAACTTCACATTTATCCACATTAAATTGCATCTGCCATGAATTTGCCCACTCACCCAACCTATCCAAGTCACTCTGCATCCTCTTAGCATCCTCCTCACAGCTAACACTGCCACCCAGCTTCGTGTCATCTGCAAACTTGGAGATGCTGCATTTAATTCCCTCATCCAAGTCATTAATATATATTGTAAACAACTGGGGTCCCAGCACTGAGCCTTGCGGTACCCCACTAGTCACCGCCTGCCATTCTGAAAAGGTCCCGTTTATTCCCACTCTTTGCTTCCTGTCTGCTAACCAATTCTCCATCCACGTCAATACCTTACCCCCAATACCGTGTGCTTTAAGTTTGCACACTAATCTCCTGTGTGGGACCTTGTCAAAAGCCTTTTGAAAATCCAAATATACCACATCCACTGGTTCTCCCCTATCCACTCTACTAGTTACATCCTCAAAAAATTCTATGAGATTCGTCAGACATGATTTTCCTTTCACAAATCCATGCTGACTTTGTCCGATGATTTCACCGCTTTCCAAATGTGCTGTTATCACATCTTTGATAACTGACTCCAGCAGTTTCCCCACCACTGACGTTAGGCTAACTGGTCTATAATTCCCCGGTTTCTCTCTCCCTCCTTTTTTAAAAAGTGGGGTTACATTAGCCACCCTCCAATCCTCAGGAACTAGTCCAGAATCTAACGAGTTTTGAAAAATTATCACTAATGCATCCACTATTTCTTGGGCTACTTCCTTAAGCACTCTAGGATGCAGACCATCTGGCCCTGGGGATTTATCTGCCTTCAATCCCTTCAATTTACCTAACACCACTTCCCTACTAACATGTATTTCGCTCAGTTCCTCCATCTCACTGGACCCTCTGTCCCCTACTATTTCTGGAAGATTATTTATGTCCTCCTTAGTGAAGACAGAACCAAAGTAATTATTCAATTGGTCTGCCATGTCCTTGCTCCCCATAATCAATTCACCTCTTTCTGTCTGTAGGGGACCTAAATTTGTCTTTACCAGTCTCTTCCTTTTTACATATCTATAAAAGCTTTTACAGTCAGTTTTTATGTTCCCTGCCAGTTTTCTCTCATAATCTTCTTTCCCCTTCCTAATTAAGCCCTTTGTCCTTCTCTGCTGAACTCTGAATTTCTCCCAGTCCTCAGGTGAGCCACTTTCTCTGGCTAATTTGTATGCTTCTTCTTTGGAATTGATACTATCCCTAATTTCTCTTGTCAGCCACGGGTGCACTACCTTCCTTGATTTATTCTTTTGCCAAACTGGGATGAACAATTGTTCTAGTTCATCCATGCAACCTTTAAATGCTTGCCATTGCATATCCACCGTCAATCCTTTAAGTGTCATTTGCCAGTCTATCTTAGCTAATTCACGTCTCATACCTTCAAAGTTACCCCTCTTTAAGTTCAGAACCTTTGTTTCTGAATTAACTATGTCACTCTCCATGTTAATGAAGAATTCCACCATATTATGGTCACTCTTACCCAAGGGGCCTCTCACGACAAGATTGCTAATTAACCCTTCCTCATTGCTCAAAACCCAGTCCAGAATAGCCTGCTCTCCAGTTGGTTTCTCGACATGTTGGTTCAAAAAACCATACCGCATACCTTCCAAGAAATCCTCTTCCTCAGCACCTTTACCAATTTGGTTCACCCAATCTACATGTAGATTGAAGTCACCCATTATAACTGCTGTTCCTTTATTGCACACAGTTCTAATTTCCTGTTTAATACCATCTCTGACCTCACTACTACTGTTAGGTGGCCTGTACACAACTCCCACCAGCGTCTTCTGCCCCTTAGTGTTACGCAGCTCTACCCATATCGATTCCACATCTTCCCGGCTTATGTCCCTCCTTTCTATTGCATTAATCTCTTCTTTAACCAGCAACGCCACCCCACCTCCCCTTCCTTCATGTCTATCCCTCCTGAATATTGAATATCCCTGAACGTTGAGCTCCCATCCTTGGTCACCCTGGAGCCATGTCTCTGCAAACTTGGAATTGATGGCCACAAAGCCATCAATTCCATTATCTGAATCATTGACAAACAATGTGAAAAGTAGCAGTCCCAATACTGACCCCTGAGGAACACCACTAGTCACTGGCAGCCAACCAGAGAAAGTCCCTTTTATTCCCACTCACTGCCTCCTGCCTGTCAGCTATTCCTCTATCCATGCCAGTATCTTTCCTGTAATGCCAAGGGATTTTATCTTGTTAAGCAGCCTCATGTGTGGCACCTTATCAAATGCCTTCTGAAAATCCAAGTAAATGACATCCACTGGCAGGTATTTCTGGGAATAATACAGAAGGTGCAGGATCAGTTCTTTCCAAAGAGGAAGAAGGATTATAAGGGGGGTAAGGGGCAACCGTGGCTGACAAGGACAGTATAAAAATAAAAGAGAAGAAGTATAACATAGCAAAGATGAGCAGGAAGCCAGAAGATTGGGAAACTTTTAAAGAGCAACAGAAGATAACTAAAAAGGCAATTCGGGGAGAAAAGATGAGGTACAAAGGTAAGCTAGCCAAGAATATAAAGGAGGATAATAAAAGCTTCTTTGGTTATGTGAAGAGGGAAAATATTAGTTAAGACCAAATTTGGGCCCTTGAAGACAGAAACGGGTGAATTTATTATGGGGGACAAAGAAATGGCAGACGAGTTGAACAGCTACTTTGGATCTGAATTCACTAGGGAAGACACAAACAATCTCCCAGATGTAATAGTGGCCAGAGGACGTAGGGTAACGGAGGAACTGAAGGAAATTCACATCAGGCAGAAAATGGTGTTGGATAGACTGATGGGACTGAAGGCTGATAAATCCCCGGGGCCTGATGGTCTGCATCCCAGGGTGCTTAAGGAGGTGGCTCTAGAAATTGTGGACGCATTGGTAATCACTTTCCAATGTTCTATAGATTCAGGATCAGTTCCTGTGGATTGGAGGGTAGCTAATGTTATCCCACTTTTTAAGAAAGAAGAGAGAGAGAGAAAACAGGGAATTATAGACCAGTTAGCCGGACATCAGTGGTGGGGAAGATGCTGGAGTTAATTATAAAAGATGAAATAGCAGCACATTTGGATAGCAGTAACAGGATTGTCCGAGTCAGCATGGATTTACGAAGGGGAAATCATGCTTGACTAATCGTCTGGAATTTTTTTGAGGATGTAACTATGAAAATAGACAAGGGAGAGCCAGTGGATGTAGTGTACCTGGACTTTCAGAAAGCCTTTGATAAGGTCCCACATAGGAGATTAGTGGGCAAAATTGGAGCACATGGTATTGGGGGTAGGGTACTGACATGGATAGAAAATTAGTTGGCAGACAAGAAACAGAGTAGAGATTAATAGGTCCCTTTCAGAATGGCAGGCAGTGACTAGTGGTGTACCTCAAGGCTTGGTGCTGGGACAGCAGCTATTTACAATATACATTAATGATTTAGATGAAGGGTTTAAAAGTAACATTAGCAAATTTGCAGATGACACAAAGCTGGGAGGCAGTGTGAAATGTGAGGAGGATGTTATAAGAATGCAGGGTGACTTGGACAGGTTGGGTGAGTGGGCAGATGCATGGCAGATGCAGTTTAATGTGGATAAATGTGAGGTTATCCACTTTGGTGGCAACAACAGGAAGGCAGATTACTATCTGAATGGTGTCAAGTTAGGAAAAGGGGAAGTACAACTAGATCTGGGTGTCCTTGTTCATCAGTCACTGAAAGTAAGCATGCAGGTACAGCAGGCAGTGAAGAAAGCTAATGGCATGTTGGCCTTCATAACAAGGGGAATTGAGTATAGGAGCAAAGGGGTCCTTCTGCAGTTGTACAAGGCCCTGGTGAGACCACACCTGGAGTATTGTGTGCAGTTTTGGTCTCCAAATTTGAGGAAGGACATTCTTGCTATTGAGGGAGTGCAGCGCAGGTTCATGAGGTTAATTCCCGGGATGGCGGGACAGTCATATGTTGAAAGATTGGAGCGACTGGGTTTGTATACACTGGAATTTAGAAGGATGAGAGGGGATCTGATTGAAACATATAAGATTATTAAGGGATTGGACACGCTAGAGGCAGGAAACATGTTCCTGATGTTGGGGGAGTCCAGAACCAGAGGCCACAATTTGAGAATAAGGGGTAGGCCATTTATACTTTATTGTCACCAAACAATTGATACTGGAACGTACAATCATCACAGCAGTATGTGATTCTGCGCTTCCCGCTCCCTGAATTACAAATAGTTAGTAAATATTAAAAATTTAAATTTTAAATCATAAATAGAAAATAGAAAAATGGAAAGTAAGGTAGTGCAAAAAAAACCGAGAGGCAGGTCCGGATATTTGGAGGCTACGGCCCAGATCCGGGTCAGGATCCGTTCAGCAGTCTTATCACAGTTGGGAAGAAGCTGTTCCCAAATCTGGCTGTACGAGTCTTCAAGCTCCTGAACCTTCTCCCAGAGGGAAGAGGGACGAAAAGTTTGTTGGCCAGGTGGGTCGTGTCCTTGATTATCTTGGCAGCACTGCTCTGACAGCATGCAGTGTAAAGTGAGTCCAAGGACGGAAGATTGGTTTGTGTGATGTGCTGTGCCGTGTTCACAATCTTCTGCAGCTTCTTCCGGTCTTGGACAGGAAAACTTCCATACCAGGTTGTGATGCACCCTAGAAGAATGCTTTCTACAGTGCATCTATAAAAATTAATGAGGGTTTTAGGGGACAGGCCAAATTTCTTCAGTTTTCTCAGGAAGTAAAGGTGCTGGTGGGCCTTCTTGGCAGTGGACTCTGCTTGGTTGGACTAAGTCAGGTCATTTGTGATATTGACCCCGAGGAACTTAAAGCTTTTGACCTGTTCCACTTGCGCACCACTGATGTAAATTGGGTCGTGCGGTCCGCTACTCCTTTTGAAGTCAGCAACCAATTCCTTCGTCTTGCTGATGAAGAACATTTAGAACAGAGTTGAGAAAAAACTTTTTCACCCAGGGAGTTGTGGATCTGTGGAATGCTCTGCCTCTGAAAGCAGGGGAGGCCAATTCTCTGGATGCTTTCAAGAAAGAGATAGATAGAGCTCTTAAAGATAGTGGAGAAGGCAGGAACGGGGTACAGATTGTGGATGATCAGCCATGATCACAGTGAATGGTGGTGGTGGCTCAAAGGGCCGAATGGCCTACTCCTGCACCTATTGTCTATTGTCTCCTTTGTCCACCCTGCTTATTACTTCCTTGAAGAATTATAACGGATTTGTCAGGCAAGATTTCCCTTTATAGAAACTATGCTGATTTTGACTTATTTTAACATTCGTCTCCAAGTACCCCTAAACCTCATCCTTAATAATGGACTCCAACACTTTCCCAACCACTGAGGCTAATGTAAACAAGGTTGAAAGAGTGCAGAGAAAATTTAAAAGGATGTTGCCGGGTCAGGAGGACCTGAGCAATAAGGAAAGATTGAATAGGTTAGGACTGTATTCTTTAGAACGTAGAAAATTGAGAGGAGATTTGATAGAGTTATACAGGATTTTGAGGGGTACAAGTAGGGTAAATGCATGCAGGCATTTTTCACTGAGGTTGAGTGGGACTACAACCAGTGGTCAGTGTGATAGATGAAAAGTCTGAGGGGAAATTTCTTCACTCAGAGGGTCATGAGAGTGTGGAATGAGCTGCCAGCACAAATAGTGTATTGCAAGCTTGGTTTCAATGTTTAAGAAAAGTTTGGATAGATGTATACGGATAGTTGGCGTTTTAAATAGTTGCGGCATGGATCAGATGAACTGAATGGCCTATTTCTGTGCTGTGCTTCTCTATGACTTTATGTACAAAGAGACCTTTGGGAGCAAGTCCATCCTTGCAGGAAGTGGTTACACTGGTGCACAGGTTAGTGAAGAAGGCATTGGTATGCTTAAGCAACACACACAAAAATTGCTGGTGAACGCAGCAGGCCACGCAGCATCTCCAGGAAGAGGTACAGTCGACGCTTCGGGCTGAGACCCTTCGTCAGGATTAACTGAAAGGAAAGCTAGTAAGAGATTTGGAAGTGGGAGGGGGAGGGGGAGATCCGAAATGATGAGAAGACAGGAGGGGGAGGGATGGAGCCAAGAGCTGGGCAGGTGATTGGCAAAAGGGATATGGGAGGATCATGGGACAGGAGGCCCAGGGAGAAAGAAAAGGGAGAGGGGGGGAAAAACAGAGGATGGGCCAGGGGTATAGTGAGAGGGACAGAGGGAGAAAAAGGAGAGAGAGAAAAAGAATATGAGTATATACATTACGGATGGGGTACGAGGGGGAGGTGGGGCATTAGCGGAAGTTTGAGAAGTCAATGTTCATGCCATCAGGTTGGAGGCTACCCAGACAGAATATAAGGTGTTGTTCCTCCAAACCTGAGTGTGGCTTCATCTTTACGCTTAACTCCATAGGCTATGCATTGAGTTGAAGAGTTGGGCCATCATGTTTCAGATGTACATAAAGCACATGGTTTCGGTTACTGCATTATGGAAAGGAAGTGGTAGCAATAGAAATTCACTTGGATGTTACCAGGAAGGGCTATAGTTACAATGCCTATGAAAAGTATTGCTTCCCCCCGCCCCTTGGAAGCGTTCATGTTTTATTGTTTTACAACACTGAATCACAGTGGATTTAATGTGGCTTTTTTGACACGATCAACAGAAAAAGACTCTTTCGTGTCAAAGTGACAACAGAGCTCTTCACCCCCCGCCCTTAATTATGACACCCCAAATCATCACTGATGCAGCTAATTAGTTTTAGTTAAATGGAGATCTGTTTTTGGAGCCCTCTGTATAGTCAAGGTGTTTTAATTGATAGTAGTAAAAATAAACCTGTATCTGGAAGGTCCAACTGCTGGTGAGTCAGTATCCTGGCAAAAACTATACCAGGAAGACAAAAGAACACCCCAAGCAACTCCTGGAAAAGGTTATTGAAAAGCACAAGTCAGGAGATGGGTACAAGAAAATTTCCAAGTCACTGAACATCTTCAGGCATACATTTAAGCCAATCATCAAGTATTGGAAAGAATATGGCACAGCTGTAAATCTGCCTAGAGCAGGCTGTCCTCAAAAGCTGAGTGACAGTGCTATGAAGGGTCTAGTGAGGGAGGCCACCAAGGGACCAAGTAGCTGGGATGGGAGAGAATGTGCATAGAATAACTGATGCCCGGATGATTCACCAGTCGCAGCTTTATGGGAGAGTGGCAAAGAAAAAACCACTGTTGGGAAAAAAAACTCGCATGAGATCTCGGCTAGAGTTTGTCAGAAGGCATGTGGGAGACTCTGAAGCCAGCTGGAAGAAGATTCTATGGTCTAATGAAACCAAAATTAAGCCAAACACCACACATCATCAAAAACACACCATCCCTACCGTGAAGTATGGTGGTGGCTGCATCATGCTGTGGGGATGCTTCACTGTAGCAGGTCCCAGAAGGCTTGTGAAGGTAGAAGGTAAAATGAATGCTGCAAAATACAGGGAAAAATTGGAGGAAAACCCGATACAGTCTGTAAGAGAACTGCGACTTGGGAGAAGATTTGTTTTCCAGCAAGACAGTGATCCCAAACATAAAACCAAAGCTACACAGGAATGTCTTAAAAATAACTAAGTTAATGTCCTGGAGTGGCCAAATCTGAGTCCAGATCTCAATCCAATTGAGAATTTGTGGCTGGACTTGAAAAAGGCTGTTCACTCACGATTCCCATAGAATTTAACAGAGCTCGAGCACTTTTGTAAAGAAGAATGGGAAAAAATTGCTGTATCCAGATGTGCAAAGCTGATAGAGACCTATCCACACAGACTCAAGGCTGTAATTGCTACCAAAGGTGTATCTTGAAGTTGAAGGGGGGTGAATACTTACAGAAATATTTTGTTTATATTTGCAATTAATTTAGATCACTTTGTAAAGATCTATTTTCACTTTGACACAAAAGTGTCTTTTTTGTTGATCAGTGTCAATAAAAGCCAAATTAAAACATGAAAACTTCCAAGGGGGTGAATATTTTTAATGGCACTGTATAAGGAAAGGTTGGGTAGACTGGATTTATTCTTGCTGTATAAGAGTCTCTTTCCCAGGGCAGAAGATTTTTGGACTACTAATCTGTTTTCAAACATGAACTGTAGTTTTGTTCTTGCTTACTGTGAGGTCAAGAAAAGAGTAGGGGGAGCAGCTGTTTGAAATGTATATCAGGTGAGGAATTGTTTGATTGCTTATTGTAAGGCCAGGGTGAATAGAAGGGTAGCAAGATCCAGCGGAGTGCTATTTCCTGGGGTGTGTGGTCTGGCATACAGTCAAGGCAATGAGGATACAGATGGGTGTAGGTGGTGCTGCCACTGATTGAAAAGATTCTGGAGGACATTGACACAAAGGATGTTGAGAGGATATTTTTCTTTGCAGAGGATTCTGGAACCAGGGGCATAGTCTCAGAATAAAGATGTGGCCTGTTTAGCACCATGAATTATACAGTACAGATACACCGCTTCAGCTGACAACATCCATGCTGACCTTTCTGCACATCTGCACAAATCTCATTTGCCCATGTTAGGACAGTATCCTATACCTGCCTATTTAACTGTCTGTCTCAGTGCCTTGTAATCAAACCAATTGTATCTGATTTCACTACCTTTAGATACCTACCACACTTTTTTTTTTAAAAAAAGCTTACTCCTTTAAAACCCCTTCCTTTCATTTTAAACCTATGCTCATGTTTTTGACACTCCTGTCATAAGTTTTGACTATCCACTCATAGGAACAAGTTTTTGAGTTTGGATAGATCCAGTGGTAAAAAAGCAAAGATAGTGTTCAGTCAGACTGTCAGGGAGGGCAGGCAGATGATAGGACATAATTGCAGCCAGCAGGGTGAGTATCAGTGCATTACAGATGCAGAATCAAAAGGGGTAGCAAATGAAGCATTCAAAGTGTTATATCTCAATGTAAGGAGTATAAGAAATAAGGTGAATGATCTTGTTGCACTTTTACAGGTTGCCAGGTATGATATTTTGGCCATCACTGAATCATGGCTGAAGGATGGTTGATGTTGGGAAGCTGAATATCCAAGGTTACAAGTTGTATCGGAGGGATAGGAAGGTCGGCAGAGGGGGTGGCATGCCTCTGCTGGTAAAGAATGGCATCAAATCAGTAGAAAAATGTGACATAGGATTGTGGGTTGAATTAAGAAATTGCAAGGGTAAAAGGACCCTGATGGCAGTTTCATACAGTAGCTAGGATGTGGACCACAGATTGCAACAGGAAATAGTAAAGGCGTGTCAAAAGGACAATGTTATGACAGTCACAGGAGATTTGAACATGCAGGTCAATTGAGAAAATCAGGTTGGAAATGGATTGGATCCCAAGCGAGTGAGTATGTTGAATGCCTATGAGATGGCCTTCTAGAGCAATTAGTTGTTGAGCCTACTAGGGGATCAGCTATACTGGATTGAGTGTTATGTTATGAACCAGAAGTGATTAGGGAGCTTAAGGCAAAAAGAACCCTTAGTAGAGGCAGTGATCACAATATGATTGAGATCATCTTGAAATTTTATTGGGAGAAAGTAAAGTCTGACGTAGCAGTATTTCAGTGGAGTAAAGGAAATTTCAGTGGTATGAGAGAGGAGTTGACCAACGTAAGTTCGAAGGAGATGCTGGCAGGAATGACAGCAGACAACAATAGCATGAGTTTCTGGGGAAAATGAGGAAGGTTCAGGATCGATGTATTCTAAAAACAAAGAAATACCCAAATGGCAAAATAGCACAACCTTGGCTGACAAGGGAAGTCAAAGCTAATGTAAAAGCAAAAGAGAGGACATACAACAAAGCAAAAATTAGTTGGAAGACAGAGGATTGGGAAGCTTTCAAAACACTATAGAAGCAACTAGAAGAATCATTTGGAGAGAAAAGATGAAATAAGGAAGTAAGCTAGCAAACAATATCAAAGTGAATAGTAAAAGCTTTTTCAAATATGTAAAAAATAAAAGAGAGATGAGAGTGGATATAGGACTGCTAGAAAATGGGACCAGAGAAATAATAATGGGGGACAAGGAGATGGAAGATGAACTAAATGAGTATTTTTCATCAGTCTTCACTGTGGAAGACACGAGCAGTGTTCCAGATGTAGAAGGGTGCAAGGGAAGAGATTTGAGTGCAATTACTTTTACAAGGGAGAAGGTGCTCAAAAAGCTAAAAGACGCAAAGGTACATAAGTCTCCCGGACCAGATGAACTGCACCCTAGGATTCTGAAAGAGGTAACTGTAGAGATTGTGGAGGCATCAGTAATGATCCTTCAAATATCATCAGACTCTGGCATGTTGCCAGAGGACTGAAAAACTGAAAATGTCACTTCACTCTTTTAGAAAGGAGGGAGGCAGCAGAAAAGAAATTATAAACCAGTTAGCCTGACTTCAGTGGTTGGGAAGATTTTGGAGTCTGTGGTTAAGGATGAAGTTATGGAGTACTTGGTAATACACGACAAGATAGGACCAAGTCAGCATAGTTTCCTTGAGGGAAAATCTTGCCTGTGGACCTGTTAGAATTCTTTGAGGAGATTACATGTAGGATAAATAAAGGGGATGCAGTGGATATTGTATATTTTGACTTTCAGAAAGCCTTTGACAAGGTGCTACACATGAGGCTGCTTGCCAAGTTAAGAGCACATGATAATACAGTAAATGATGGTAGGAGGCAGCGAGTGAGAATATAAAGATCCTTGTCTGGTTGGCTGCCAGTGACCAGTGGTGTTCCAAAGGGTCAGTGTTGGAACTGCTTCTATTTATGCTGTGTATCAATGATTTAGATGATGGAATAGATGGCTTTGTTGCCAAGTTTGCAGATGATACAAAGATTAGTGGATGAGCAGATAGTGTTGAGGAAATAGGTAGAATGCAGAAGGACTTAGGCAGATTAGGGGAATGGGCAAGAAAATGATAAATGAAATACAATCTTGGAAAATGCATGGTCATGCACTTTGGTAGTAGAAATAAATGTGCAGACTATTTTCTAAATGAGAAAATCCATAAACCCGAGATACAAAGGAACGTGGGAGTCCTTCTGCAGAACAGCCTAAAGATTAACTTGTAGGTAGAGCAGGTGGTGAGAAAGGCAAATGCAATGTTAGCATTCATTTCAAGAGGTCTTGAATACAATAGCAGAGATGTGATGATGAGGCTTTATAAGGCACTAGTGAGGCCTCACCTTGAATATTGTGAACAGGTTTGGGCTTATCATCTCAGAAAAGATGTGCTGCATTGGAGAGGGTTCCGAGGAGGTTCACAAAGATGATTCCAGGAATGAAAGGGTTATCATACAAGGAACGTTTGATGGCTATGGGTCTGTACTTGCTAGAATTTAGAAGGATGAGAGGGGATCTCATTGAAACCTTCCAAATGTTGAAAGGCCTCGACAGAGTAGATATGGAAATGATGTCTGCCATGGTAGAGGAGTCAAAGACAAGAGGGCACAGCCTCAGGATAGAAGGGAGCCCATTTAAAACAGAGATGCGGAGTAATTTCATTAGCTAGTGGATGATGAATTTGTGGAATTTTTTTTTACCACAGGCAGCTGTGGAGGCCAGGTCATTGTGGTATTTAACGCAGAGCTTGACAGGTTCTTGATTGGATACGGCATCAAAGGTTATGAGGAGATGGCTGGGGAATGGGGCTGAGGAGGGGTAAAAAGGATCAGCTATGATTAAATGGCTGAAAATTGCAAATGTCACTCCACTCTTTAAGAAGGCAGGGAGGGAGAGAAAGGACATTATAGGCCAGTTGGACTGATGGAGGTTGGAAACATAATTGGAGTCGATTATTAAAGGTGAGGTTTCAGGGTACTTAGAGGCACATGATAAAATGTGCCAAAATCAGCATGGTTTCCTTAAGGGGAAATCATGCTTGACACATCTGTTGAAATTCGAGATGGGGAGAGAATTCAAGATGCAGAGATGCAAAGGGAGTTGGGAGTCCTTGTGCAGGATACTCTGAGGGTTAACCTCCAGGTTGAGTCAGTTGTGAAGAAGGCGAATGCAATGTTGGCATTCACTTCTAGATGTATAGAATATAGAAACCATAGGAAAAACTACAGCACAGAAACAGGCCTTTTGGCCCTTCTTGGCTGTGCTGAACCATTTTCTACCTAGTCCCACTGACGTACACACGGACCATATCCCTTCATACATCTCCCATCCATGTATCTGTCCAATTTATTCTTAAATGTTAAAAAAGAACCCGCATTTACCACCTCGTCTGGCAGCTCATTCCACACTCCCACCACTCTCTGTGTGAAGAAGTCCCCCCCAATGTTCCCTTTAAACTTTTCCCCCCTCACCCTTAACCCATGTCCTCTGGTTTTTTCCTCCCCTTGCCTCAGTGGAAAAAGCCTGCTTGCAATCACTCTATCTGTACCCATCATAATTTTATATACCTCTATCAAATCTCCCTTCATTCTTCTACGCTCCAGGGAATAAAGTCCTAACCTATTCAACCTTTCTCTGTATCTCAGTTTCTCAAGTCCCGGCAACATCCTTGTAAACCTTCTCTGCACTCCTTCTTCTTCTTTTTAAATCTTTTTATTAAATTAGTACACACAGGATAAAACATATAGCAACCAATACATTGTTACGATATAGATAACAAACCCCATTTCCAGAAAAGTTGGGATATTTTCCAAAATGCAATAAAAACAAAAATCTGTGATATGTTAATTCACATGAACCTTTATTTAACTGACAAAAGTACAAAGAAAAGATTTTCAATAGTCTTACTGACCAACTTAATTGTACTTTGTAAACATACACAAAGTTAGAATTTCATGGCTGCTGCAACACTCAACAGAAGTTGGGACAGAGGCATGTTTACCATTGTGTTACATCACCTTTCCTTTTAATAACACTTTTTAATCGTTTTGGAACTGAGGGTACTAATTGTAATAGATTTGCAATTGGAAATTTTGTCCATTCTTGCTTGATATAAGACTTCAGCTGCTCAAAGTCCATGGTCTCCGTTGTCTGATTCTCCTCTCCATGATGCGCCATACATTTTCAATAGGAGATAGATCTGGACTGGCAGCAGGCCAGTCAAGCACACGCACTCTGTGTCTACAAAGCCACGCTGTTGTAGCCCGTGCAGAATGTGGTCTGGCATTGTCCTGCTGAAATAAGCATGGACGTCCCGGGAAGAGACGTCGCCTTGATGGCAACATATGTCTCTCTAAAATCCTAATATACGCCTCAGAGTCAATGGTACCTTCACGTACATGCAACTCACCCATGCCGTGGGCACTGATGCACCCCCATACCATCACAGATGCTGGCTTTTGCACCTTTCGCTGATAACAATCTGGATGGTCGTTTTCATCTTTGGCACAGAGAATCGACGCCTATTTTTTCCGAAAACTAGCTGAAATGTGGACTCATCTGACCACAGCACATGGTTCCACAGTCTTTCGCTCCATCTGAGATGAGCTCGGGCCCAGAGAACTCGCCGGCATTTCTGCATAGAATTGATGTATGGCTTCCTCCTTGCGTAATACAGTTTCAAGTTGCATTTCTGGATGCAGCGACGGACTGTGTTGAGTGACAATGGTTTTCTGAAGTACTCCCAAGCCCAGGTGGCTATAATTGTCACAGTAGCATGACGGTTTCTTAGGCAGTGTCGCCTGAGGGCTCGAAGATTACGCGCATTCAACAGTGGTTTCCAACCTTGCCCTTTACGCACTGAGATGTCTCTGAATTCTCTGAATCTTTTCACAATATTATGTACTGTAGATGTTGAAAGACCCAAATTCTCTGCAATCTTGCATTGAGAAATGTTCCTTTTGAACTGACTAACAATTCTCTTACGAATTTTGGCGCAAAGGGGTAAGCCACGACCCATCCTTGCTTGCAAAGACTGAGCCTTTGATGGACGCTACTTTTATACCCAGTCATGATACCTTACCTGCTACCAATTAGTCTGCTTAATGTGGAGTCTTCCAAACTGGTGTTACTTGAATATTCTGTGCACTTTTCAGTCTTATTTTAACTCTGTCCCAACTTCTGTTGAGTGTGTTGCAGCCATCAAATTCTAAATTTGTGTATATTTACAAAATACAATTAAGTTGGTCAGTAAAACTATTGAAAATCTTTTCTTTGTATTTTTGTCAGTTAAATAAAGGTTCACGTGAATTAACATATCACAGATTTTTTAATTGCATTTTGGAAAATATCCCAACTTTTCTGAAAATGGGGTTTGTACAAGAGGTATTAATACAAAAAAAATGAAAACAACATAGGTTAGTTAAAAAAAAATAACAAGGTAATATAATTGTGTACTAGTTTTCCATATAACAGTAGAGAGAGAGAAAAAAACCCAGAAGAAAATAAAACCCAAAAAAAAACTACCGTGCCTCTAAGCTACAAAACAAAGCAATGGGCTAGCTAGGTAAATAGTAAACATAACCAGATTAAACAATCACGTCCTAGAACTCGACCTCCACAAGTTAGAAATTTTCTAAATACCATACTTTCTTCCCCTCTGGCGTTACCCCCTACAAATATTTTAGACGCTGTCATTAACCTTAACCCATATCAGAAAGGTGTAAGGGCTATTATTTATAATATTATCATGAAACTTAAGATAGCTCCTTTCGATAAGATTAGGACCGACTGGGTAAAGGAATTGGGCCTCACTATCTCGGCGGATGACTGGGCTCGTATTTTACAACTAGTTAATACTTCCTCTATCTGTTCCAAACACTCCTTAATTCAGTTTAAAGTTGTCCAAAGAGCACACATGTCTAAAGATAAATTTGCTCGTTTTTATTCTCATATTAACCCTCTTTGTGATAGATGTCATGGCGAGATAGCTTCCTTGACCCATATGTTTTGGTCTTGTCCTACTCTGGAAACTTTTTGGAAAGATGTTTTTCATATTATTTCAAAGGTTTTGAATAGTGATACTTCTCTGCACTCTTTCAACCTTATTAATATCCTTCCTGTAATTTGGTGACCAAAACTGAACACAATACTCCAGATTTGGCCTCACCAATGCCTTATACAACCTCATCATAACATTCCAGTTCTTATACTCAATACTTTGATTAATAAAGGCCAATGTACCAAAAGCTCTCTTTACGACCCTATCTACCTGTGACGCCACTTTTAGGGAATTTTGTATCTGTATTCCCAGATCCCTCTGTTCCACTGCACTCCTCAGTGCCTTACCATTTACCCTGTATGTTCTACCTTGGTTTGCCCTTCCAAAGTGCAATACCTCACACTTGTCTGTATTAAACTCATTTGCCATTTTTCAGCCCATCTTTCCAGCTGGTCCAAATCCCTCTGCAAGCTTTGAAAACCTTCCTCACTGTCCACTACACCTCCAATCTTTGTATCATCAGCAAATTTGCTGATCCAATTTACCACATTATCATCCAGATCATTGATATAGATGACAAGTAACAATGAACCCAGCACTGATCCCTGTGGCACACCACTAGTCACAGGCCTCCACTCTGAGAAGCAATCCTCTACTACCACTCTTTGGCTTCTTCCATTGAGCCAATATTTAATCCAATTTACCACCTCTCCATGTATATCTAGCAACTGAATCTTCCTAACTAACCTCCCATGCGGGACCTTGTCAAAGACCTTACTGAAGTCCATGTAGACAACATCCATTGCCTTCCCTTCATCCACTTTCCTGGTAACCTCCTCGAAAAACTCCAGTAGATTGGTCAAACGTGACCTAGCACGCACAAAGCCATGTTGACTCTCCCTAATAAGTCCCTGTCTATCCAAATGCTTGTAGATTCTGTCTCTTAGTACTCCCTCCAATAACTTACCCACTAGCGACGTCTAACTTACTGGCCTATAATGTCCCGGATTACGTTTCGATCCTTTTTTAAACAACGGAACAACATGAGCCATTCTCCAAACCTCCGGCACCTCACCCATAGACACAGACATTTTAAGTGTATCTGCCAGGGCCCCTGCAATTTCAATACTAGTCTCCTTCAAGGTCCGAGGGAATACCCTGTCAGGTCCTGGGGATTTATCCACTTTAATTTGCCTCAAGATAACAAGCACCTCCTCCTTTTCAATCTGTACAGTTTCCATGATCACACTACTTGTTTCCCTTAATTCCATAGACTTCATGCCAGTTTCCTTAGTAAATACAGACGCAAAAAACCCATTGAAGATCTCCCCAATTTCTTTTGGTTCCGCACATAGCCGACCACTCGAATCTTCAAGAGGACCAATTTTGTCCTTTACAATCCTTTTACTTTTAATAAACCTGTAAAAGCTCTTTGGATTATCCTTCACTTTGACTGCCAAGGCAACCTCATGTCTTCTTTTAGCCCTCCTGATTTCCTTCTTAAGTATTTTCTTGCACTTTTTATACTACTCAAGCACTTTATTTACTGCCTGTTTCCTATACATGTCATACAACTCTCTCTTCTTCTTTATCAGAGTTGCAATATCCCTTGAGAACCAAGGTTCCTTATTCCTATTCACTTTGCCTTTAATCCTGACAGGAACATACAAGCTCTGCACTCTCAAAATTTCTCCTTTGAAGGCTTCCCACTTATTGATCACATCTTTGCCAGAGAACAACCTGTCCCAATCCACACTTTTTAGATCCTTTCTCATTTCTTCAAATTTGGCCTCCTTCCAGTTTAGAACCACAACCCTAGGACCAGATCTATCTTTATCCATGGTCAAGTTGAAACTAATGGCGTTATGATCACTGGAACCAAAGTGCTCCCCTACACACACTTCTTTAACTTGTCCTAACTCGTTTTCTAACAGGAGACCCAATATTGCATCCCCTCTAGTTGGTACCTCTATATATTGATTTAGAAAACTTCCCTGAACACATTTTACAAACTCTAAACCATCTAGACCCCTAACGGCATGGGAGTCCCAATCAATATGTGGAAAATTAAAATCCCCTCCCACCACAACTTTATGTTTCTTGCAGTTGCCTGCTATCTCTCTGCACATTTGCTCTTCCAATTTTCATTGACTATTGGGTGGTCTATAATACAACCCCACTAATGTGGCCATACCTTTTCTGTTTCTCAGCTCCACCCATAAGGACTCAGTAGACAAGCCCTCTAATCTGTCCTGCCTGAGCACTGCTGTAACATTTTCCCTGACAAGCAATGCTACTCCCCCACCTTTCATTCCTCTGCCTCTATCACATCTGAAACATTGGAACCCTGGAATATTAAGCTGCCAGTCCTGCCCCTCCTGTAGCCAAGTTTCACTAATTGCTATAACGTCATAATTCCACGTGTCAATCCACGCCCTCAACTCGTCTGCTTTCCCCGCAATACTCCTAGCATTGAAATATATACACCTCAGAAGATTTTTACCACCACTCACAACCCTTCTATTAGTGGATTTGCTTGAACTTTTAACATCATTTATTTTCACCCCAGCCACACTGTCAGCTCTGGCATTCTGGTTCCCATCCCCCTGCAAACCTAGTTTAAAGCCTCCCCAACAGCATTAACAAACCTCCCTGAAAGGATATTGGTCCCTTTGTAGTTCAAGTGTAACCCGTCTCTCTTGTACAGCTCCCACCTGCCCCAGAAGAGGTCCCAATGATCCTGAAATCTGAAACCCTGCCCCCTACAGCCACTTGTTCATCCTCCAGAGCATCCTATTCTTACCCTCACTGGCACGTGGCACAGGTAGCAATCCTGAGATTACCACCCTTGAGGTCCTGCTTTTCAACTTCCTACCAAGCTCTCTATACTCGCTCTCTATACTCACTCTTCAGGACCTCCTCACTCTTCCTTGCTATGTCATTGGTACCGATGTGCACCACGACATCTGGCTGATCACCCTCCCACTTCAGAATGTCATGTAAGCGATCAGAGACATCTTTGACCCCAGCACCCAGGAGGCAACAAACCATCCTGGATTCTCTGTCACGACCACAGAACCTCCTATCTGTACCTCTAACCATCGAGTCCCCTATCACTACCGCTCTCCTCTTATTCCACCCTCCCTTCTGCACTGCAGAACCAGACTCAGTCTGTCAGCCCAAGAGCTGACAGACGTTCCTCATACAGTAACCTTTTCGTTGCTGGAATCATTCTTGTGAATCTTCTCTGAACCTTCTTCAATGTCAGTGTATCCTTTCTAAAATAAGGAGCCCAAAACTGCACACAATACTCCAAGTGTTCATAGAGATCTGGCTGCTGCAGCTTGTCCCAGGTAAGTCTCCCCCCGCCGCCCCCCAACAGTATCCAATGCAGTATACTTGTTGTTGAGGGGAATGGCCACAGGGGAACCCTGCTCTGCCTGCCCTTTCCTCTTCCCTCACCTGAAAGTGACCCAATTTCCTGTGCTTGCTCCTTTGGCGTAACTACCTCCCTGTAGCTACTATCTATAATCTCCTCATTCTCCCGAATGTAAGAGCAGGGATGTGGTGTTGAGGCTCTATAAGGCACTTGTGAGACCACACTTGGAGTATTGTGTGCAGTTTTGGGCTCCTTATTTTAGAAAGGATATACTGACATTGGAGAGGGTTCAGAGAAGATTCACAAGAATGATTCCAGCAACGAAAAGGTTACTGTATGAGGAACGTCTGTCAGCTCTTGGGCTGTATTCCCTGGAGTTCAGGAGAATGAGGGGGGATCTCATAGAAACATTCCGAAGGTTGAAAGGCCTGAACAGATTAGATATGGCAAAGTTATTTCCCATGGTAGAGGGGTCTAGGAAAAGAGGGCACAACTTCAGGACTGAAGGATGTCTATTTAGAATTGAGATGCAGAGAAATTACTTTAATCAAAGGGTGGTAAATCTGTGGAATTTGTTGCCACAGATGGCTGTGGAGGCCAAGTCATTGGGTGTGTTTAAGGCAGCGATAGATGTCTTATAGTGGGGGAGTTTAGGAGCAGAGGACATAGCCTCAGAATAGAGGGACATCCATTAGCCAGAGGGTGGTGAATCTTTGGAATTTATTGCCACAAATGGCTTTGGAGGCCTACTCTTTTGGTATATTTAAAACAGAGGTTGAAAGGTTCTTGATTAATCAGAGGGCCAAAGATTATGGGGAGAAGACGGGAGAAAGGGGTTTAAAGGGATAATAATGTGAAGAAAAAGAGGATGACAGGAGTGAAGGTAGGACCGATTAGAGATAAAGGTGGGAAGATGTGCCTGGAGGCTGTGGAAGTGAGCGCGATCCTCAATGAATACTTCTCTTCGGTATTCACCAATGAGAGGGAACTTGATGATGGTGAGGACAATATGAGTGAGGTAGATTTTCTGGAGCATGTTGATATTAAGGGAGTGGAGGTGTTGGAGTTGTTAAAATACATTGGGACGGGTAAGTCCCCGGGGCCTGATGGAATATTCCTCAGGCTACTCCCAGAGGCGAGGGAAGAGATTGCTGAGCCTCTGGCTAGGATCTTTATGTCCTCGTTGTCCACAGGAATGGTACCGGAGGACTGGAGGGAGGCGAATGTTGTCCCCTTGTTCAAAAAAGGTAGTAGGGATAGTTCAGGTAATTATAGACTAGTGAGCCTTATGTCTGTGGTGGGAAAGCTGTTGGAAAAGATTCTTAGAGATATGATCTCTGGGCATTTAGAGAATCATGGTCTGATCAGGGACAGTCAGCATGGCTTTGTGAAGGGCAGATCGTGTCTAACAAGCCTGACAGAGTTCTTTGAGGAGGTGACCAGGCATATAGATGAGCATAGTGCAGTGGATGTGATCTACATGGATTTTAGTAAGGCACTTGACAAGGTTCCACACGGTAGGCTTATTCAGAAAGTCAGAAGGCACGGGATCCAGGGAAGTTTGGCCAGGTGGATTCAGAACTGGCTTGCCTGCAGAAGGCAGAGGGTCATGGTGGAGGGAGTACATTCAGATTGGAAGGTTGTGACTAGTGGTTTCCCACAAGGATTTGTTCTGGGACCTCTATTTTTAGTGATTTTTATTAATGACCTGGATGTGAGGGTAGAAGGGTGGATTGGCAAGTTTGCAGATGACACAAAGGTTGGTGGTGTTGTAGATAGTGTAGAGGATTGTCAAAGGTTGCAGAGAGACATTGATAGGATGCAGAAGTGGGCTGAGAAGTGGCAGATGGAGTTCAACCCGGAGAAGTGTGAGGTGGTACACTTTGGAAGGACAAACTCCAAGGCACAGTACAAAGTAAATGGCAGGATACTTGGTAGTGTGGAGGAGCAGAGGGATCTGGGGGTACATGTCCACAGATCCCTGAAAGTTGCCTCACAGGTGGATAGGGTAGTTAAGAAATCTTATGGGTTGTTAGCTTTCATAAGTCAAGGGATAGAGTGTAAGAGTCGCGATGTAATGATGCAGCTCTATAATACTCTGGTTAGGCCACACTTGGAGTAATGTGTACAGTTCTGGTCGCCTCACTATAGGAAGGATTTGGAAGCATTGGACAGGGTACAGAGGAAATTCGGCCTGAAACGTCGACTGTACCTCTTCCTAGAGATGCTGCCTGGCCTGCTGCGTTCACCAGCAACTTTGATGTGTGTATCCAGAATGCTGCCTGGTTTAGAGTGTATGCATTATGATCAGAGATTAAGGGAGCTAGGGCTTTACTCTTTGGAGAGAAGGAGGATGAGAGGAGACATGATAGAGGTGTACAAGATAATAAGAGGAATAGATGGAGTGGATAGCCAGCGCCTCTTCCCCAGGGCACCACTGCTCAATACAAGAGGACATGGCTTTAAGGTAAGGGGTGGGAAGTTCAAGGGGGATATTAGAGGAAGGTTTTTTATTCAGTGGTTGGTGGTGGAATGCACTGCCTGAGTCAGTGGTGGAGGCAGATACACTAGTGAAGTTTAAGAGACTACTAGACAGGTACATGGAGGAATTTAAGGTGGGGGGTTATATGAGAGGCAGGGTTTGAGGGTCGGCACAACATTGTGGGCCGAAGAGCCTGTACTGTGCTTTACTATTTTATGTTCAAATCGGTCGTGATGGAATGGCAGAGAAGACTCGTTGGGCTGAATGGCCTAATTCTGCTCTGAAGTCTTATAGTCCGATGACAGTCTGCCATTTCTAGGCCTCTTGTAATTTTATGTACCTTTCTTGTCACCCCTCAGCCTCCACTGGGAGATCCTGAAGTGGCCACACATTTTAATTCCACGTCCCATTCCCATTCGGACATGTCTATCCACAGCCTCCTCTACTGTAAAGATGAAGCCACACTCATGTTGGAGGAACAACACCTTATATTCCGTCTGGGTAGCCTCCAACCTGATAGCATGAACATTGACTTCTCTAACTTCCGCTAATGCCCCACCTCCCCCTTGTACCCCATCCATTATTTATGTACACATTCTTTCTCTCACTCTCCTTTTTCTCCCTCTGTCCCTCTGACTATACCCCTTGCCCATCCTCTGGGTCCCCCCCCCCACTTTTCCTTCTCCCTGGGCCTCCTGTCCCATGATCCTCTCATATTCCTTTTGCCAATCAACTGTCCAGCTCTTGGCTCCATCCCTCCCCCTCCTGTCTTCTCCGATCATTTTGGATCTCCCCCTCCCCCTCCTACTTTCAAATCTCTTACTAACTCTTCCTTCAGTTAGTCCTGACGAAGGGTCTCGGCCTGAAACGTCGACTGTACCTCTTCCTAGAGATGCTGCCTGGCCTGCTGCGTTCACCAGCAACTTTGATGTGTGTCACCTGTTGGGTTGGTGGGATTGGAAAAAATTGTAAATTTCTGTATCTGGATTCATGCATTCAGGTTATGATGTTGCAATGTGTTTAGGAACCGTTGGCCATTCCCATATTATCCTTGGGCTGAAAATCTGTTGACCAGTCCAGGTGAAGGACTGAAAACATCAACTGTTTCCCTCCACAGACACCTATTCCTCCATCGCTCTGTGTGATGCTCCAGAATATGCTTATGCTTCAGGTTCCAGCATCTGCGATCTCTTGTCTCTAAATCCTTTGCATTTGAACATGGTTGTTGAAAGCGGAATCACAAGTACACAAGTGATAAAAAAAAAAGAGCATTTAGAACTCCGGCCTTCAACGTTCAGGGCATCGAGTACAAGAGATCGGACATTATGTTGCAGTTTCACATGTAACGGTCTTTGCCCCACTGACCCACCGTTGCTTAGGTCGACCCCGCCAAACAGTGCAATTGCTTTGGTGCGGATAAGGTGTGAGTCACCCAAAGAACAGCCACAACACAAATATGAAACAATATACAAAGTGTGAGTAAAGAATTCTACTTTATAGCAAATTTTTGGTGATGGGTTAGTAGAAATAACTACAAAAAAAATATAGGTGCCACATAAGTAACTTAGCAGTCTTGTGCACATAGGATTTTAATACGTTGGAGCTCGCGCCTCCGATTCCCTCCACAGGTTCTTCCAAGACTCCGGCCACCCTCCGAACTCCCGAGGTCCGGTTTCTGCCGCCCTGGAACCGCTGTCCGTTCCACACACGTCCATCCTCCCCACTCGCCTCCCGAAAGGCCTGCGCTCCTCAGCTCAGCACACACATACAAGATAACAGAACATGACTTCCATTGGCTAACAAATGAACACAATTTCCACCATCACACTGTATAACCCAAACATTGCAGTCACAGAGAACCCCTTGCCCAGCAGTTAACATTACGAGAAGCTTCATTTTGGTAATAAGCGATTAACAGTTACAGTCCATCTAGTATACTGAGAGTCCTACATACAAATCACTAGTGAATCTGTACCTGGTGTACCATGTACAAGTGCGATCACCCTGTTATGGGAAAAATGTGGTTAAACAAGAAAGAGTACAGGAATTTATGAGGACATTGCCAGGACTAAAGGGCCTGAGTTATAGCGAGAATTTGGCCAGGCTAGGTCTCTATTTTCTGGATTGAGGAAGAATGAAGGACGACCTTAAAAAAAAGTTTAAAATTACGAGCAGCAGAGATAGAATGGATGGTAAGCATTTTCCCCATGGTAGGGGAAAACAAACCGGGGGCTCAGGTTTAAATTAAGAGGGGATTTAATGGGGAACTGAGGGGTAAGTTTTTTTCACACTGAGAGTGGTGAATATGTGGAACGAGCTGCCAGAGGAAGTGGGTGAGGCAGGTACAATAGGGTCATTTAAGAAGCTTTTAGATAAGTACACGGAGGACAGGATTTCGAGGGTTATGAGCCCAACGCAGAAAATTGTGTCCAGCTGCGTAGGCACTGGATGGGCCAGAGGGTCTGTATCCAAGCTGTATTGCTCTATTTTCAAATTAATTCTGATCCACAGGTTCCCAACAGACCTAATTTACAGAAGCTGAGGATGCTGAGGGAAGTGTGGATGAGCGAAGAGGTTTTGTGATTGCCCTGTGTTGTTTCAGTGGAACTGCCCCATTATGAAATGGACAAAATCCCATTGTGAACCTCTGGTCTGCAATGACATTAACCTGACCACTTGGCCAGCTGTGTTCTTTGTATTGACTGTCCATCAAAGGTGCACGAGGTAGGAACTTGGTGCTGGGTGTAACTACTCTGTGTGTGTTGAGCTTGTGTTTTGTATGCACTGTTTTATTGCTAAACTATTTATTTGAATAAATGAAACTTGATTGCTGCACTATCTTTATTGATGGTGGAAGTACTGGAAGTCTGTGGTGGGCTAGTGGGATAGGACATCCTTTTCAAATGTAAACACAGGTAATTCTGCAGGTGTTGGAAATCCAGAGCACACACACCAAAAAGCTGGAGGGGCTCAACAGGTGAGGCAGCTTTTATGAAGGGGAATAAACAATCAATGTATCAAACTGAGACCCTTTATGAGTTCAGCATCCTTTATAAGTGGGCTTATTTCTCACTCTTCAGAGCCTACTGTAATGTAATCATAAGAACGTAAGGAATAGGAGCAGGAGTAGGCCATCCGGCCCATCCAGCCTGCCCCGCCATTCAATAAGATCATGGCTGATCTGTCTGTAAATTCAGCTTCATCTACCTCCCTTTACCCCATAACCCTTAATTCCCTTACTATGTAAAAATCTATCTAACTGTATCTTAAATATATTTAGTGAAGAAGCCTCAACTGTTTCCCTGGGCAGAGAATTCCACAGATTCACCACTCTCTGGGAAAAACAGTTTCTCCTCATCTCTGTCTTAAATCTTCTCCCCTGAATCTTGAGGCAATGTCCCCTAGTTCTAGTCTCACCTACCAATGGAAACAACTTTCCTACCTCTATCTTATCTACCCCTTTCAAAATTTTGTATGTTTCTTAAGATCCCCTCTCATTCTTCTGAATTCCAGAGAGTATAGTCCAAGGCGACTCAATCTCTCCTCATAGGTTAACCCCTTCATCTCTGGAATCAACCTGGTGAACCTCCTCTGCACTGCCTCCAAAGCCAGTATATCCTTCCTCAAGTATGGAGACCAGAGCTGCACATAGTACTCCAGGTGCGGCCTCACCAGTACCCTGTATAGTTGCAGCATGACCTCCCTGCTCTTGAATTCAGTCCCTCTAGCAATGAAGGCCAATATTCCATTTGCCGCCTTAATAACCTGTTGTACCTGCAAGCCAACTTTTTGCGATTCATGAACAAGCATTCCCAAGTCCTTCTGCACAAGAGTGTGCTGCAATCTTTCACCATTTAAATAATAATCTGCTCTTCTATTATTCCTTCCAAAGTGGATGATCTTGCATTTACCAACGGTGTATTTCATCTGCAAGACCTTGGCCCACTCACTTTAGCTATCTATATCCCTCTGCAGACTCTCCGCATCCTCTGTACAGTTTGCTTTTCCACTCAGTTTAGTATCATCAGCAAATTTTGCAACACTTCACTCAGTCCCCTCTTCCAGATCATTGATGTGAATGGTAAACAACTGCGGGCCCAGCACCCCACTCACCACTGACTGCCAACCGGTGAAACACCCATTTATACCAACTCTCTGCCTTCTATTGGTTAACCAATCCACTATCCATGCCAATACACTTCCTCCAACTCCGTGCATTCGTATCTCATTTATAAGTCTCTTGTGTGGCACCTTATCGAATGCCTTCTGGAAATCCAAGTATATGACATCCACCTGTTCCCCTCTATCCACCGCACTCATTATGTCCTCAAAGAATCCAATAAGTTTGTCAAACAGGACCTACCCTTTCTGAATCCATGCTGTGTCTGTCTAACGGAACCACTCCTTTCTAAATATTTTGCTTTTTCTTCCTTAATGACATCTTCAAGCATTTTCCCGACTACAGACGTTAAGCGAAATGGCCTATAGTTGCCTGTCTTTTGCCTACATTCTTAAGTGGTGTGACATTTACTGTCTTCCAATCTGCTGGGACCTGCTCAGAGTCTAGAGAATTTTGGTAAACGATTACCAACGCATCTACTATAACCTCTGCTAATTCCCTTGTGGATGGAGATCAGGTTTGGGTGAGGTAAGTTTCTCTCTTTCTATTCTTATGTGTTCATTCCTCATCTGTTAGGGCATAACAGCTTAGTGAGAATGGCTTCAGGGGCAGTGTTTTGTACTCTATGTGGGAAGTCTGGAGACTGCCGGTCTCCCAGATTAACACTTCTGCACCAAGTGCACTTAGCTGTAGCTCCTGAGAGAACATATTAAGGAACTAGAGCTGCTGCTCAATGACCTTGTATGAGTTATATGGAAGAATGAGGTGACAGAGAGAAGCTACAGGGAGGTAGTCATCCCTATATTGCAGGAGACAGGTAACTGGGTGACTGTGAGCAGGAATGGGAAATACACAGCCAGTGCAGAGTACTCCTGTGGCTGTTCCCCTCAATAATAAGCATAATTCCGATGGGCCAATCAGCAGCAGGATTACGCCACAGCGACAAGGTTTCTCACAATTGAGCGACGCTTGTTTAAAAGGAGAATTTTGCAGACGGTCAGGCTCGTTCCGACATCCCAATCAGCGGCAGGATTATGCCACAGCAACAAGGTCTTTTGCAGGTCGGCGACGCTTGTTTCAAAGGGACAAGCGAAGCGGCCATTGTAGGGAGTAGGCCAGTGGTGAGAGTAGGAGTGTCAGGCTTTGCTTCAAAGGCGGCTTCAGCTCAAAAGAGGCATTGGCTCTAGATAAGCTTCTGTTAAGGTTCCTTTTTTTTCTTTCACTGTACCTCGTGTAGCAATTGGCTGTTGTGTGCTCTTCATGCCGATGTTGAAGTCCTGGGAGACCCAGAGATTCCCTGGGGACATCTGTGTGAAGTGCATCAGACTGCAGCTCCTTGAAGACCGTGTTAGGGATCTGGGGCAGCAGCTGGAAGACCTTTGGCTTGAACAGGAGAGTGAGGAGATAATTGATCAGAGTTACAGGGAAGTAGTCACCCCAAAGTTCCAGGAGGCGAGTAGCTGGGTGACTGTTTGGAGAAATGGAAATGTGAATAGGCAATTAGGGCAGAGCACCCCTGTGGCTTTTCCCTCAATAATAAGTATAAATATATATGAAGTTACCATTACTAGGGAGAAGGTTCTTGGGAAGCTGAAAGGTCTGAAGGTAGATAAGTCACCAGGACCAGATGGTGTACACCTCAGAGTTCTGAAAGACATGGCTAAAGAGATTGCGGAGGCATTAGCAATAATCTTCAAGAATCACTAGTTCCTGGAATGGTTCCAGAAGACTGTAAAATTTCAAATGCCACTCCACTCTTCAAAAAGGGAGAGAGGCAGAAGAAAGGAAATTATAGGCCAGTTAGTCTGACCTCAGTGGTTGGGAAGATGTTGGAGTCAATTATTAAGGATGAGGTCTCAGGGTACTTGGAGACACATGATAAAATAGGCCATAGTCAGCATGGTTTCCTCAAGGGAAAATCTTGCCTGAAAATTCTGCTGGAATTCTTTGAAGAAACAATAAGCAGGATAGACAAAGGAGAATTGGTTGATGTTGTGTATTTGGATTTTCAGGTGACCCATGGTATTACAAGGAAGATCTTAGCATGGGTAGAGCGGTATCTGACTGACAGGATGCAAAGAGTGTGATCAAAGGTAACCTTTACCTTTTCTGGCTGGCTGCCAGTGATTAGTGTGTTGAGACATGATTCTTTTTGTTATATATTAATAATTTGGATGATGGAATTGATGGCTTTGTTGCAAAGTTTGAAGATGATATGAAGATAGGTGGAGGAGCAGGTAGTTTTTGAGGAAGTAGGCTACAGGAAGAGTTGGACAGATTAGGAGAATGGGCAAAGAAATGGCGTATGGAATAGTATTGGAAGGTGTATGGTCATGCACTTTGATAGAACTGAAGGGGTTGACTATTTTCTAAATGGTGAGAAAATACAAAAAACTGAGACACAAAGGACTTGGGAGCCCTTGTGCAGGATTCCCTAAAGGTTAATTTGCAGGTTGAGTCTGTGGTGAGGAAGGCAGATGCAATATTAGTATTCATTTCAAAGGGACTGGAATATTAAATGTTGAATCTTTATAAAGCACTGGTGAGGCCACATTTGGGAGTATTGTATGCAGATTTGGTCTCCTTATCTTAGAAAGGATGAACTGAAATTGGAGAAGCTTCAAAGGAAATTCATGAAAATTTTCCAGGATTGAATGGCCTGTCATATGAAGAGCGTTTGATGACTCAGGGCCTGTATTCACTGGAATTCAGGAGAATGAGGATTGACCTTATTGAAACCTATCAAATGGTAATGTGGATATGGTGAGAATGTTTCCTATGGTGGGAGAGTCTAAGACCAGGGGACACAACCTCAGAATGGAGGGGCGTCCTTTTAGAACAAAGATGAGGAGGAATTTCTTTTGCCAGAGAATGGTGGATCTGTGGAAATTGTTGCCACAGGCAGCTGTGGATGCCAAGTATTTTTGTATATTTAAGGCAGAGGTTGATAGATTCTTTATTGGTCAGGGCATGAAGAGATACAGGGGGCAAGGCAGCTGATTGGGTCTGAGATGAAAACTGGATCAGCCATGATGAAATGGTGGAGCAGACTTGATGGGCCAAATGGCCTAATTATATTCCTAAATCTTATGGTATTGTAAAACTCCAAGCCAGGCACCTTTGCCCAGCACAGCTTGTGTTTTTGGGTCTTGGTGCTACTGGACTACAGGATGTTATTCCCACTAATGCCCCAAAATTTGTTACACCACTCTGTATCTTAAATTTTCCATTTAACTGGGCAAGGATGAGTGAAGTACAATAAAAGAAAAGCTCCGTGGAAGAAGTCCCAGTGAGCCAGAGCCTGAAATGATGAGTTAGAACCATAGAACACTACAGCACAGAAAATAGGCCCTTCGGCCCTTCTAGTCTGCGCCGAAACATTAAACCACTAGTCCCATTGACCTGCATCTAGCCCATAACCATCCAGACCTCTCCCATCCATGTACCTATCCAATTTATTCTTAAAACTTAAGAGTGAGCCTGCATTTACGATGTCAGATGGCAGCTCGTTCCACACTCCCACCACTCTCTGAGTGAAGAAGTTCCCCCTAAACTTTTCCCCTTTCACCCTAAAGCCATGTCCTCTCATATTTATCTCTCCTAAGTGGAAAGAGCCTATTCACATTTACTGTCTATACTCCTCATAATTTTGTAAACCTCTATCAAATCTCCCCTCATTCTTCTACGCTCCAGGGAATAAAGCCCTAACCTGTTCAATCTTTCCCTGTAACTCAACTCCTGAAGACCCAGCAACATCCTAATAAATCTTCTCTGCACTCTTTCAATCTTACTGATATCCTTCCTATAGTTAGGTGACCAGAAATGCACACAGTACTCCAAATTTGGCCTCACCAATGTCTTATACAACCTCCCCATAACATCCCAACTCCTATACTGTACTCAATACTTTGATTTATGAATGCCAGGATGCCAATAGCCTTCTTTACAACCCTGTCTACCTGTGACACCACTTTCAGGGAATTATGTATCTGATCTCCCAGATCTCTTAGTTCCTCCACACTCCTCAGTGCCCTACCATTTACTGTGTATGTCCTACCTTGATTTGTCCTTCCAAAATGCAACACCTCACACTTGTCTGCATTAAATTCCATCTGCCATTTTCTGGCCCATTTTTCCAGTTGGTCCAGATCCCTCTGCAAAGCAATCTGATAAGCAATCATACACTACCACTCTCTGTCTTCTCCCACACAGCCAATTTTGAATTCACATGGAACATATAGAGATTAAAGAGGAGGAGGTGCTTGCTGTCTTACAGCGAATAAAGGTAGATAAATCCCCTGGACCTGACATGATATTTCCTCAGACCTTAAGAGAGACTAGTGTAGAAATTGCAGGGGCCCTGGCAGAAATATTTAAAATGTCCTTAGCCACGATTTTGAATTTCTAGTTCACAACCTCTCCATAGATACCTGGTGTCTGAACCTTCTGAACTAACCTCCCATGTTGCACCTTGTCAAAGGCCTTACTAAAGCCCATGTAGACACACACCCACAACATCCACAGCCTTTCCTTCGTCTACTTTCTTGGTGACCTCCTCGAAAAACTCTACAAGATTCGTTAAACATGATCTACCATGCACAAAGCCAAGCTGACTATCCTTAATCAGCCCTTGGCTGTCCAAATACTTGTATATCTGATCTCTCAGAATACCTTCCAATAATTTACCTACTACTGATGTCAGGCTCACCGGCTTGTAATTACCTGGTTTACTTTTGGGGCCTTTTTTAAACAACGGAACAACATGAGCTACCCTCCAATCCTCCGGCACCGCACTCGTGGCTAAGGACATTTTAAATATTTCTGCCAGGGCCCCTGCAATTTCTACACTAGTCTCTCTTAAGGTCTGAGGAAATATCATGTCAGGTCCGGGGGATTTATCTACCTTTATTCGCTGTAAGACAGCAAGCACCTCCTCCTCTTTAATCTCTATATGTTCCATGACACTGCTGCTTGTTTCCCTTCCTTCCATATACACATTGCCAGTTTCCTGAATAAATACTGATGCAAAAAAATTGTTTAAGATCTCCTCCATCTCGTGAGGCTCCATACATAGACGACCACGTTGATCTTCCAGGGGACCAATTTTGTCCCTTACTATTACTCTTAATATACTTGTAGAAACCCTTCGGGTTTACCTTCACATTATCTGCCAAAGCAACCTCATGTCTTCCTTTTACTTCCCTGATTTTCTTCTTTAGTATTTTCTTACATTTTCTATACTCTTCAAGTACCTCACTTGTTTCTTGTTGCCTATACCTTCTATACACCTCTCTCTTTTTCTTAACCAGATCGCCAATATCCCTTGAAAACCAAGGTTCCCTATGCTTAATAACTTTGCCTTTAATCCTGGCAGGAACATGCAAGCTCTGCACTCTCAAAATTTTGCCTTTGAATGCCTTCCACATACTGAACACATCCTTGCCAGAAAACAACTTATCCCAATCCACTCTTCCTAGATCCTTTCTCATTTCCTCAAAATTGGCCCTTCTCCAATTTAGAACCTTAACTCGAGGACCAGACCTATCCTTATCTGTAATTAACTTGAAACTAATGACATTATAGTCACTGGACCCCAAAATGCTCGCCTACACATACTTCCGGCACCTGACCTGTCTGGTTCCCTAATAGGAGATCAAGTATTGCATCCTCTCTCGTTGGTACCTCTATGTATTGATTTAGATAACTTTCCTGAACACATTTGACAAACTCCAAGCCATCCCCTACTATTACAACTTTCTGTTTCTTACATCGGTCTGCTATCTTTCTACAGATTTGCTCCTCCAATTTGCTCTGACTATTGGGCGGTCTGTAATACAACCCTATTAATGTGGTCACACCTTTCCCGTACCTCAGCTCCACCCATATGGCCTCTGTAGATGAGCCCTCTGGGCTGTCCTGTCTACGCACAGCTGTGATAGTCTCCCTGACTAGTAATGCTACTCCTCCCCCTTTCATCCCTCCCCCTCTGTCACATCTGAAACAACGGAACCCCGGAACATTAAGCTGCCAGTCCTGCCCCTCCTGCAACCAAGTCTCACTAATAGCAATAATGTCGTAATCCCACGTGCTGATCCACGCCCTAAACTCATCTGCCTTGCCTACAATACTCCTTGCATTGAAATAGATGCACCTAAGAACACTTCTACCATGTACAAACCTTTGATTACTGTCTATACATGCAGTCCTCGCATGACCTTCACCCTCCTCCACTTCACTATCTGCTCTAACACTCTGGTTCCCCTCCCCCTGCAAATCTAGTATAAACCCCCCTGAGCAGAACTAGCAAACCTACCCACAGGGATGTTAGTCCGCCTCCAGTTCTAGTTTTGAGATTTCTAATTACATTGAGCTGGGGGCAAAAACAATGGGATTTCCAATCAGTACAAAACCTAGTGATCAGAGATAACTGTCTCACTGAGTGATAACTGCTCCAACACTGAAGCTTGTGTTCAGCTCACTCTGTGTGTGTGTGTGTGTGTGTGTGCGCGCGTGTGTGCGCGCGCGTATCCACACGTGCACAGAACAAACTCTCCGACTTGAACCAAGGCATCAGTTGGTGTCAGCAAGTTTAATTAAGTTATATTTGGTGATCGTCAGGATTGTAAAGTTCCCTCATTAGACGGTATATGTAGGAGGGGGCGTTCCCCCCAATGTTGGAGATGAAGAGTGTGATGAGTTCTGGAGGAACGTAGTCGAACACGGGGCAATGTGCACTCACTTTGCATAGAATCTCACCTGTAAGAAACAAACAACAGTCAGAACAAGAATCAGGTTTCTCTGGGAAAAGACATGATCACATCAAGATGGAGCTGGATAGGTATCAGGAACGAAAGCATTTATGAGGCTAGACGGAGAAAGAGAGAGAGAGGGAGGGAGAGAGAGAGAGAGAGATAGAGAGATATCCTTCTGTACTGCAATCAATTCTTGATTCACGACACACAGATGAACTGCACCCGAGGGTTCTGAAAGAAGTAGCAGCAGAGATTATGGAGACAATAGCAGTGATCTTTCAAAAATCATTGGACTCTGACATGGTGACAGAGGACTGGAAAATTGCAAATGTCACTCCACTCTTTAAGAAAGGAAGGCAACAGAAAGGAAATTATAGACAGTTAGCCTGACCTTAGTGGTTGGGAAAATGTTAGATTCAATTGTTAAGGATGAGGCGATGGAGTACTTAAATTGAATTGACTTTATTTCTCACATCCTTCACGTGCATGAGGAGTAAAAATCTTTACTTTACGTTACGTCTCCATTTAAATGTGCAATGTGTAATCATAGTAATTCATAATAAATAGAACAGTCAATATAGTATAGAGTACACTCAAATTAGTCTCATGGCCTGGTGGAGGAAGTTGTCCTGGCTTTTATGCTGCGGTACCCCTTCCCCGATGGTAGCAGCTGGAATAGATTGTGGTTGGGGTGACTCCTGTCCCCAGTGATCCTACGGGTCCTTTTTACACACCTGTCTTTGTAAATGTCCTGAATCGGAAGTTCACATCTACAGATGCGCTGGGCTGTCCGCAGCACTCTCTGCAGAGTACTGCGATTAAGGGAAGCTCAGTTCCCATAGCGGGCAGTGATGCAGCCAGTCAGGATGCCCTCAACTGGTGATACAGGACAAGATGGAACAAAGTCAGCACGGTTTCTTTAAGGGAAAACCTTGCCTGATGAACCTGTTGGAATTCTTTGAGGAAATTACAAGTAGGATAGATAAAAGGAATGCAGTGAATGTTGTATATTTGGACTTTCAGAAGGCCTTTGTCAAGGTGCCACACATGAGGCTGCTTAACAAGTTAAGAGCCCATGGTATTACAGTAAGGTTACTAACATGGTTAGAGCATTGGCTGATTGGTAGGAGGCAGCGAGTGGGAATGAAAGGATCCTTTTCTGGTTGGCTGCTAGTGACTAGTTGTGTTCTGTAGGGGTCGAAGCAGGGATGTGATACTGAGGTTTTATAAGGCACTGGTGAGGCCTCACCTTGAATATTGCGAACTGATTTGGACTCCTAGTCTCAGAAGAGAGAGGGTTCAGAGGAGGTTGACAAGAATGATTCTGGGAATGGAAGGGTTATCATATGAGGAACGTTTGATGGCTCTGGGTCTGTACTAGCTGGAATTTAGAAGTATGAGAGGAGATCTCATTGAAACCTTTTGAATGATGAAAGGCCTAAACAGGGTAGATGTGGAAAGGATATTTCTCCTGGTGGGAGAGTCTAGGACAAGAGGGCACAGCCTCAGGGAAAAGGGGTGTCTATTTAAATGAGATCCAGAGAAATTTCTTTAGCCAGAGGGTGGTGAATTTGTGGAATATGTTACCACCTGCAGCTGTGGAGGCCAGGTCATTGGGTGTATTTAAGGCAGAGATTAATAGGTTCTTGATTGGACACAGATCAAAGGTTACGGGGAAAAGGCCAGGGAGTGGGGCTGAGGAAGGGAAAAAAGGATCAACCACGATTGAATGGTGAAGCAGTCTCAAAGGGCCAAATGGCCTAATTGTGCTACTATGTCTTATGGTCTTTACAACTTTGGCGGGGTAGGACTACAACCAGAGGCCATGGGTTAAGGGTGAAAGGTGAGAAGATTAAGGGGAACATGAGGAGAAGCTTCTTCATTCAATGTGGAAAGAGCTGTCAGCACAAGTGGCCCATGTTTAATAGAAGTTTGGATAGGTACATAAATAGTAGCGAGATGGAGGGTATGGTCCCGTGCAGATCAATGTGAGTAGGCAGTTTAAATGGTTTCAAGGTGTACTAGTCAAGTCACTTTTTATTGTCATTTCCACCATAACTGCTGGTACAGTACACAGTAAAAACCAGACAATGTTTTTCAGGACCATAGTGCTACATGAAACAATACAAAAACTACACTAGACTGCAGACCTACCCAGGACTGCATAAAGTGCACAAAACAGTGCAGGCATTACAATAAATAATAAACAAGACAACAGGCACAGTAGAGGGCAGTAGGTTGGTGTCAGTCCAGGCTCTGGGTATTGAGGAGTCTGATGGCTTGGGGGAAGACACTGTTACATAGTTTGATCGTGACAGCCCGAATGCTTCGGTGCCTTTTGCCAGATGGCAGGAGGGAGAAGAGTTTGTATGAGGGGTGTACGGGGTCCTTCACAATGCTGTTTGCTTTACGGATGCAGCGTGTGGTGTAAATGTCTGTAATGGCGGGAAGAGAGACCCCGATGATTTTCTCAGCTGGCCTCACTATCTGCCTAGATGCTGTAGATGACTCTGTGCCCTGCCAAGATCAGTATGCCGGGCAAAAAATAAGGGTAAATTTATTGAATTCTCAATGTACTCAACTTGCCAAACTCACCCAGGAAATGCAGCAAGCTGTGTCTGTGGAACAGGTGTACAGGACAATCAAGAGGAAATTTGTCTTCACCAATAGTTAATTATTTAATTTGAGCAAGATTTATTATCCATTTCTTCAATGTGATTCAAAGTTCTCCGTGACTTTCAGATTTATATGCTACAATTACTCTCCCTTTCCCCAATTTAGTTTCTGATACAGAATTGTCCACCCTTTCTCCTGATGGATATGTTTGAAGGATACACTGTACGTGGGTTGGAACAGATTTATATTTCCAGGTACAAGTGGCAAAACTTCTGTTAACCAGCTTGAGTTGATTACCCCATTAATTGGGAGACTGGCAAGCCACTTGTAATGACTGAGTTACTGCCTTGTCTTACCGAAGTACACACTTGGGATCCGTGCATGCTGTGCTCTAGCAGAATGCACAGGTGTACACTGCCAGATCTACCATCACCACATTGATGAGTTCAGTGTGACAGAACCAACCTGCCTGCTCTCAGCAGTACCCAGAGCATATGGGCTAGTAGCCAACCTGAGCCCCACAATGGGAGCTGTAACCAAGAACACGTACCTTCAGTGAAAGGGAGCACCTCTTGCGGCGAAACAAATTTGTGCACCGTGTTCTCCTCGTTGGGAAACTGTGAATGAGAAACTGGTTCATATTCAGCAGCAAACACACCCGCACCCATGACACAACAAGTACTGAATCAGCAGTCAGATCAGTGCTGAGGATTAGCTGAAATAATAGATGATTAATACCAGAAGTGACAGAGCTCCCTGCACAGAGAGACCAATCCATGACTGAAAGAGAAAGGAGCAGCAGCAAACAGCCCGTGCTCTGGAGGTCAAGGCAGGCGTACGGTAGCTTTATGTTCCGACTGATGGTTGGCAGTCACCGATGTGGGAGATTAGGGAGAAGTCTACGTCTCTGATGACTATGTCTGCATGGATCAGTTCGACTCAGCAAGGCACATACAGGAACAGAATGTGTCATAGACAGAGTTTCCAGCAAGTCAGAATCAAACCCTTTGACCCAACTCTACTCACTTCACATTTATAACTGTGTAGCTAAGCACAACTCCAATGCCATGTTTAAGTTTGCTGATGACAGTACTGTTGTAGGCCAAATCAAAGGTGGTGATGAATCAACGTATAGGAAGGAGATTGGAAATCCAGCTGAGTGGTGTCATAACAACAACTTCTTACTCAATGATAGCAAACCCAAGGAGCTGATCATTGACTTCAGGAGGAGGAAACTGGAGATCCAAGAGCCAGCAACTTTAAATTCCTCAATGTTGTCATTTCAGAGGACCTGTCATGGGCCCAGCAAATCAGTGCAATGAGGAAGCATGGTAGCGTCCTTACTTCCTTAGAAGCTTGTGAAGGTTTGGCATCTATACACTACTAAAACTCTCATGCTCTGTCTGTCTGTCTGTGACCTCCAATTAGCGCAAACGGTGCATTACAGCGGCACTTTTTTTGGCTAAGTTGAATTAAAATGCACTAACTTACAGAATGCAGGCAAAGTTCAGGGTGATATATTCGTATAAAATTGCTCATTCGCCAAAAATCAACAGGCTGGCTTTCACCCAAGACCCGATCAGCCATCATGGAAATCGGGACATGACAACCCGACACAGGCACACAGCTAGCCTCAGCAGTGACACCTACCAGAGCAAAAGGGCAGGGCAGCTCTATTTCGAGGGGTCACATTCTGCTAATCACCATCAGCATGTGCAGGATTGGGACAGATCTAACAGACCCATCAATAAGAGATAATTAAATCTTATCGTAATGACGTACTTCGAGACACCCATAAAACCCTTTGCTGCAGTCAAAGGACAGCAGTGACTATATCACGTCCATTTAGGAGAGCACCAACCACATCATCAAGAATAATCAGCATCCTTTGGTGTTAGTGCTTCGTATCTTCTATCCAGCATTAGGGTAAAAAAAAAGGTCAGCCTAATTATGCCACGTGGAAAGGGTAGGGGAACATTATGGTCAAGAGATGACGCCAAACGTCGTCAGGAAGCAGCAAGGAGAGGGAGAGAACAAGAATCGGATGAGGCCAGGGCCGCACGACTCCAGGATCAAACAGTCGGGACAAGAAAAGATTAGAGAAGAAGAGACAGAGGAGGAGAGGCATGCATGTCTCCAGGATCAGAGACAAACAACAAACAGTAGAAGAGCTGAAGAGACGGGGGATGAAAGGGCTGCACGTCTCCAGAATGACAACGAGAGGCACAAGGGTAGCAGATAAACCAGAAATGATGCCATCAAAAGTGTCCTTCGTAAAACGAGGAGCAGCTATATTTGCTTTGCTACGCATTGTTCTTCTTTACTAAACTGAGGTTTTCTACTTCCATTTCCAAAGCAAAGCGATACCAATAGCATTCAGGAAAATTTAATGTTCATTCTGGTCACATCAGACTGCAGTACCCTTCTCTCAAAGGGTGCCCCAATGGGTCACCCCGTTGTCTGGTGTTGTCTAATACTTTAACCACACAGATATGTGGTGGAACGTATATTGACTGGCTGCATCACAGCCTGGTATGGGTGTACAAATTGGTTACATAAGCAGAGAACATGCCAAGGTGGTAGTAAAGCGTGAGGTAATCCATCTTGAAAGAAAGAATGAAAGCATGTTATTTAAACTGAGTCTACAAAATATTGAGGTACAACAGGGTCGGAGTACAAGAGCGAAGGTTGACAGGTAGATTTGAGCGAAGGGGCCTCACTGTAAGCAGTGTGGAATAAAATAAGAATGAGAAGGTATTTCTTCTGAGGGTCACATCCCCAGAAAGCTGTGGTGTCAGAGTGTGAATGTATTCCAGGTGAAGGAACCAGGAGTATGAGGCAGTAGGAAACTGGTATTGACATTAAGGATGGATCAGCCCTGATCTGATTGAACGGCACTAAAGGTGTAAACATGAGATTTGTGGAGGAGAGCTTAGGTGAGGAAGTACCTGTGGACACAGCTTGTACATGGCAGCACAGACGATGACCGGTGTGGAAAAGTGCCTAGCGGCCAGTGCCAGGGTGTGGGCGCCGTTCACCGCCCGCAGGCCCCCATTGGCGAGGATGGTTTTGGTACCAATGATGACCTGTAGAGATGCCAGGAAACCACATCAGTGCAGGCACGCCCCTCCCAACTCCACACCCTCCTCAAACAGCCTCTGAAATTACTACTCCTACACTGACCCACGTCCCCAGCCAACTCTTCTCACAGTGCCGCTCACCCCTCCACTACCCATCCCTCACCTCGACCCAACTCTTCCCTCTGTGCCCCTCACCCCACTACCCATCCCTCACCTCGACCCAATTCTTCCGTGCTGCTCACCCCTCCACTACCCATCCCTCACCTCAGCCCAACTCTTCCCTCACTACCCATCCCTCACCCTGACCCCTCTTCCCTCAGTGCCGCTCACCCCTCCACTACCCATCCCTCACCTCCACCCCTCTTCCCTCACTACCCATCCCTTACCTCGACCCAACTCTTCTCTCCGTGCTGCTCCACTGCCTCATTGGCTCTCCCCTCCCCACTATACCCCACCCTCTCCCTCCCCCTCACATTCCTTGCCTCCTTGTCACCTCCTCCCTGTCCTGCGCCACGATCCCTGTAGTATACAGCACCCTCAGACTGTACCTTATTGACACGTGACATGACAGCGAAGATGGCAGCGTCGGTGATGACAGTCGTTTCGATCCCAGCAGCAGACAGCGCAACAGACATTTCGTGACCCTAGAACCCGGAGACTGAGGTGAATTTCCTATCTGAGCCCAGGTGGATGATCCCTCAACAGGCGGTGGGGAGCCCCAGTGGGGAACCTCTGTGGAAGAGGCAGGACGGCGAGCACTGGAGATGGGGCAGACAGAAACAGCTGGGAGAGTTGGGCAGACGTAGTCTCCCTCCCAAATGAGAAAATCTGCAGGTGGTGAAAATCCAAGCAACACACACAAAATGCAAGAGGAACTTGGCAGACAAGGCAGCATCTATGTAAAACACAGTCCATGTTTCGGGCTGAGACCCGTCAGCAGGACTGGAGGAAAAAAGATGAGGTAATCTGAGTTAAAAGGTGGGGGGAGAGGAGGGAGAAACACAAGGTGATAGGTGAGGCCGGGAGGGCGAAGGGGTGTAAAAAGCTGGGAAGTTGATTGGTGAAAGAAATATAGGGCTAGAGAAGGAGGAAGGTTATGGAAGAAAGAAAAGGAGGGGTGGAAAGCACCAGAGGGAGGCGATGGGCAGGCAAGGAGATAAGGTGAGAGAAGGAAAAGGGGATGGGAAATGGTGGAAGGGGGAGTGGCCATTACTGGAAGTTTGAGAAATCCATGTTTGTGTGATCAGGTTGGAGGCTGCCCAGATGGAATATAAGGTGTTGCTCCTCCAACCTGAGCGTGGCCTCATCGTGACTCCCTCCCCATCTCCCTGCCGAGCCCTGAGCCCCTCACCACTCCCACTAACCTGGCAGTAGGGGGCACACTCGGCCACAATGACATGGAAGGTGCGTTTTCGAGCAGCCTCTTTGAGGAAAGCTTCCACAGTTGGGGATCGTCCCAGGGTCATGATCACTTCGTTGGAATGGATGTGTTCCAGGGCTTGCACTGTAATGTTATCCATTGTCCCCTCTGCAAACACCAGACACTTGCACAGTTACTGCACAGGCCAACTGGCCCACTGCATTGCTGCTCACCAAAGATGGAGCTATCAGGATAAATGCCACGCCCAGCTCGTTCTATCCCCACACCATTTCCGAGCGCACCTCCTGCTCCCCTTTAATCAGGAACTGCGGTACAATCAATCAACAAGAGGAAGTGTATACATAGAGCTACTTTCAATCAGGTCAGTAATCAACATTTAAAAGACAGAGCTTGACGGCAGTTTCTTGGAATTGGGCTGCAACCAATCAATGAGGGATTCATTAGAAAGAGGGAGTAAAAATACCACAAGTGCAAGCAGAGCAGCCATTCTTTTGAGTGTACCAATGTTTAGAGTTGCTCTGACTCATCAAGGCTTGGTAAGTTTCTCTCCTTCATCGTATTTGTTCATTCCTCGTCTGTTAGCGCATAGTAGTGCAGTGAGAATAGCTCCAGGGCAGTGTTTTGTACTCTGTGTGGGATGTCTGGGAGACCTCCACTCTCCAGATAAACACATTTGCACCAGGTGCACCGAGCTGCAGCTGAGAAAATTCAACCCATATGGGAGAATAGGGAGGTGACAGACAGGGAAAGTAGTCATCCGTCAGTTGCAAGAATGGGTAGCTGGGTGACTATCAGAAGGAGGAGGGGAAATGCACAGCCAGTGCCGAGTACACCTGTGGCTGTTTCCCTCAGTATTAGTTACACAACTTTAGATACTGTTGAGGTGCACAGCCTACCGGGGGGAGCTAAAACAACCGGGTCTCTGGCACTGAGTCTGGTGCTATGGCTCAGAAGACCAGAGAGGGAAGAGGAATGCAGTGGTGATAGGAGATTCCATAGTTGGAGGAACAGAGATGAGCTTCTGTGGACACAGTAGAGATGCCCGGATAGTATGTTGCCTCCAGGTGCGAGTGTCGGGGGTCTCGGATCAGGTCCATGATATTCTCAAGGGCGAAGATGAGCAGCCTGAAGTCTTGGTACATATTGGCACCAATGACATAGGGAGACAGGGTGAGGAGGTCCTGAAGAGAGATTCTAGGGAGCTAGGTAGAAAGCTGAAAAACAGGACCTCAAGAGTAGAAATCTCTGGATTGCTGCCTGTGCCACACACCAGGGAACTGGTGCAGGGGGCAGGGGTTCAGATTTATGGATCATTGGGATCTCTTCTGGGGAAGATACAATCTGTACAAAAGGGACAGGTTACACCTGAACCCGAAGGGACCAATACCTTGCTGGCAGGTTTGCCACAGTTGTTTGTGAGGGTTTAAACTAATTTGGTAGGGGAATGGGAACTGGAGTGATAGTGCTCAAGGATGAGGTAGTTGGTTTACAAACAAAAGCAGTGAAAAGGGTGAATACAGGACTCAAAGGTGTTATATTTGAATATGCACACTATATAGAATAAGGTAGATGAACTTGTAGCACAGTTATAGATTGGCAGGTACGATACTGTAGGCATCACTGAATCATGGCTGAAAGATTATAGCTGGGAGCTTAATATCCAAGGATACACATTGTATTGAAAGAACAGGCAAGGCAGGAAGGCAGAGAGGGTGACGTGTCTCTGTTGGTAAAAAATGAAATCAAATCATTAGAAAGAGGTGCCATACTGTAGGGTTGGAAGGTGTTGAATTGTTGTAGGTAGAGCTAAAGACACTGTTGGGAGTTGTATACAGACCCCCAAACAGTAGTAAAGATATAGTCTACATATTACAACAGAAGATAGAAAATACATGCCAAAAGGGCAATGTTACAATAGTCATGGGGATTTCAAAATGCAGGTAGATTGGGAAAATCAGATTGGTGCTGGATCTCAAGAGGGGGAATTTCTAAAATGCCTATGGGGTGGCTTTTTGGAGCAGCTCATGGTTGAGCCCAGTAGGGGATCAGCTATTCTGGATTGGTTGTTGTGCAATGAACCAGAATTAATTGGATAGCCAAAGGTAAAAGAACCCTTGGGGAGCAAGTGATCATAATATGATCGAATTCACACTGACATTTGAAAAGTTGAAGCTAAAGTCAGATGTATCAATATTACAGTGGAGTAAAGGGAATTGCAGAGACATGAGAGGAGTTGGCCAGAAACGACTGGAAACGAACACTGGAAGGGATGACAGTAGAGCAGCAACGGCCGGAATTACTGGAAGCAATTCAGAAACCACATAGAAACATACAAAATAGGTGCAGGAGTAGGCCATTCGGCCCTTCGAGCCTGCACCGCCATTTATTATGATCATGGCTGATCATCCAACTCAGAACCCTGCACCAGCCTTCCCTCCATACCCCCTGATCCCCGTAGCCACAAGGGCCATATCTAACTCCCTCTTAAATATAGCCAATGAACTGGCCTCAACTGTTTCCTGTGGCAGAGAATTCCACAGATTCACCACTCTCTGTGTGAAGAAGTTTTTCCTAATCTCGGTCCTAAAAGGCTTCCCCTTTATCCTCAAACTGTGACCCCTCGTTCTGGACTTCCCCAACATCGGGAACAATCTTCCTGCATCTAGCCTGTCCAATCCCTTTAGGATTTTATACGTTTCAATAAGATCCCCCCTCAATCTTCTAAATTCCAACGAGTACAAGCCCAGTTCATCCAGTCTTTCTTCATATGAAAGTCCTGCCATCCCAGGAATCAATCTGGTGAACCTTCTTTGTACTCCCTCTATGGCAAGGATGTCTTTCCTCAGATTAGGGGACCAAAACTGCACACAATACTCCAGGTGTGGTCTCACCAAGGCCTTGTACAACTGCAGTAGTACCTCCCTGCTCCTGTACTCGAATCCTCTCGCTATAAATGCCAGCATACCATTCGCCTTTCTCACCGCCTGCTGTACCTGCATGCCCACTTTCAATGACTGGTGTATAATGACACCCAGGTCTCGTTGCACCTCCCCTTTTCCTAATCGGCCACCATTCAGATAATAATCTGTTTTCCTATTTTTGCCACCAAAGTGGATAACTTCACATTTATCCACATTAAATTGCATCTGCCATGAATTTGCCCACTCACCCAACCTATCCAAGTCACCCTGCATCCTCTTAGCATCCTCCTCACAGCTAACACTGCCGCCCAGCTTCGTGTCATCCGCAAACTTGGAGATGCTGCATTTAATTCCCTCATCCAAGTCATTAATATATATTGTAAACAACTGGGGTCCCAGCACTGAGTCTTGCGGTACCCCACTAGTCACTGCCTGCCACATGATATATATATCCCAAAGAGGAAGAAATATTCTAAAGGCAAGATGGCACACCGTGGCTAATGTGAAGTCAAAGCCAACATAAAACCCAATAGGGCATATAATAGAGCAAATATTAGTGGTAAGAGAGGATTGGGAGGATTTTAAGAATCAAAAAAATGCAAATAAAAAGTCTTTAAGAAGAAAGAGATGGAATACGAAAGCTAGCCAATAATATTAAAGAGGATACCGAAAGTTTCTTCAGATATATAAACTGTAAAAGAGAGGTGAGAGCGGATATTGGATTGCTGGAAAACAATGCTGGAGAGGTAGCATTGTCGGACAAGGAAATGGCAGATGAACTGAATGAGAATTTTGCATCAGTCTTCACTGTAGAAGGCACTAGCAGGATGGTGGAAGTTCCAGAGTGTTAGGGGTGTTAAGTGTGTGAAATTGCCATTACTAGGGAAGAGTTTTTGCAAAACTGAAAGGTCTGAAGGTGGATAAGTCACCTGGACCAGATGGTGTATATCCCAGGGTTCTGAAAGAGGTAGCAGAAGATATTGGGGAGGCATTAGGGTAGTGCAGTGGATGTGATCTATGTGGATTTTAGTAAGGCATTTGACAAGGTTCCACATGATAGGCTTATTCAGAAAGTTAGAAGGCATGGGATCCAGGGAAGTTTGGCCAGGTGGATTCAGAATTGGCTTGCCTGCAGAAGGCAGAGGGTGGTGGTGGAGGTAGTACATTCAGATGGGAGGGTTGTGACTAGTGGTGTCCCACAAGGATCTGTTCTGGGACCTCTACTTTTCGTGATTTTTATTAACGACTTGGATGTGGGGGTAGAGGGGTGGGTTGGCAAGTTTGCAGACAACACAAAGGTTGGTGGTGTTGTAGATAGTGTAGAGGATTGTCAAAGATTGCAGAGAGACATTGACAGGATGCAGAAGTGAGCTGAGAAGTGGCAGATGGAGTTCAACCCGGAGAAGTGTGAGGTGGTACACTTTGGAAGGACAAACTCCAAGGCAGAGTACAAAGTAAATGGCAGGATACTTGGTAGCGTGGAGGAGCAGAGGGATCTCGGGGTACATGTCCACAGATCCCTGAAAGTTGCCTCACAGGTGGATAGGGTAGTTAAGAAAGCTTATGGGGTGTTAGCTTTCATAAGTCGAGGGATAGAGTTTAAGAGTCGTGAGGTAATGATGCAGCTCTATAAAACTCTGGTTAGGCCACACTTGGAGTACTGTGTCCAGTTCTGGTCACCTCACTGTGGGAAAGATGTGGAAGCATTGGAAAGGGTACAGAGGAGATTTACCAGGATGCTGGCTGGTTTAGAAAGTATGCATTATGATCAGAGATTAAGGGAGCTAGGCTTTACTCTTTGGAGAGAAGGAGGATGAGAGGAGACATGATAGAAGTGTACAAGATATTAAGAGGAATAGATACAGTGGATAGCCAGTACCTCTTGCCCAGGGCACCACTGCTCAATACAAGAGGACATGGCTTGAAGGAAAGGGGTGGGAAGTTCAAGGGGGACAGGAAATTAGAAATGTGTGCAATAAAGGAACAGCAGTTATAATGGGTGACTTCAATCTACATGTAGACTGGGTGAACCAAATTGGTAAAGGTGCTGAGGAAGAGGATTTCTTGGAATGTATGCGGGATGGTTTTTTGAACCAACATGTCGAGAAACCAACTGGAGAGCAGGCTATTCTGGACTGGGTTTTGAGCAATGAGGAAGGGTTAATTAGCAATCTTGTCGTGAGAGGCCCCTTGGGTAAGAGTGACCATAATGTGGTGGAATTCTTCATTAAGATGGAGAGTGACATAGTTAATTCAGAAACAAAGGTTCTGAACTTAAAGAGGGGTAACTTTGAAGGTATGAGACGTGAATTAGCTAAGATAGACTGGCAAATGACACTTAAAGGATTGACGGTGGATATGCAATGGCAAGCATTTAAAGGTTGCATGGATGAACTAGAACAATTGTTCATCCCAGTTTGGCAAAAGAATAAATCAAGGAAGGTAGTGCACCCGTGGCTGACAAGAGAAATTAGGGATAGTATCAATTCCAAAGAAGAAGCATACAAATTAGCCAGAGAAAGTGACTCACCTGAGGACTGGGAGAAATTCAGAGTTCAGCAGAGGAGGACAAAGGGCTTAATTAGGAAGGGGAGAAAAGATTATGAGAGAAAACTGGCAGGGAACGTAAAAACGGACTGTAAAAGCTTTTATAGATATGTAAAGAGGAAAAGACTGGTAAAGACAAATGTAGGTCCCCTGCAGACAGAAACAGGTGAATCGATTATGGGGAGCAAGGACATGGCAGACCAATTGAATAATTACTTTGGTTCTGCCTTCACTAAGGAGGACATAAATAATCTTCCAGAAATAGTAAGGGACAGAGGGTCCAGTGAGATGGAGGAACTGAGCGAAATACATGTTAGTAGGGAAGTGGTGTTAGGTAAATTGAAGGGATTGAAGGCAGATAAATCCCCAGAGCCAGATGGTCTGCATCCTAGAGTGCTTAAGGAAGTAGCCCAAGAAATAGTGGATGCATTAGTGATAATTTTTCGAAACTCGTTAGATTCTGGGCTAGTTCCTGAGGATTGGAGGGTGGCTAATGTAACCCCACTTTTTAAAAAAGGAGGGAGAGAGAAACTGTGGAATTATAGACCAGTTAGCCTAACGTCGGTGGTGGGGAAACTGCTGGAGTCAATTATCAAGGATGTGATAACAGCACATTTGGAAAGCGGTGAAATGATCGGACAAAGTCAGCATGGATTTGTGAAAGGAAAATCATGTCTGACGAATCTCATAGAATTTTTTGAGGATGTAACTGGTAGAGTGGATAAGGGAGAACCAGTGGATGTGGTATATTTGGATTTTCAAAAGGCTTTTGACAAGGTCCCACACAGGAGATTAGTGTGCAAACTTAAAGCACACGGTATTGGGGGTAAGGTATTGGTGTGGGTGGAGAATTGGTTAGCAGACAGGAAGCAAAGAGTGGGAATAAACGGGACCTTTTCAGAATGGCAGGCGGTGACTAGTGGGGTACCGCAAGGCTCAGTGCTGGGACCCCAGTTGTTTACAATATATATTAATGACTTGGATGAGGGAATTAAATGCAGCATCTCCAAGTATCGGATGACACGAAGCTGGGTGGCAGTGTTAGCTGTGAGGAGGATGCTAAGAGGATGCAGGGTGACTTGGATAGGTTGAGTGAGTGGGCAAATTCATGGCAGATGCAATTTAATGTGGATAAATGTGAAGTTATCCACTTTGGTGGCAAAAATAGGAAAACAGATTATTATCTGAATGGTGGCCGATTAGGAAAAGGGGAGGTGCAACGAGACCTGGGTGTCATTATACACCAGTCATTGAAAGTGGGCCTGCAGGTACAGCAGGCGGTGAGAAAGGCGAATGGTATGCTGGCATTTATAGCGAGAGGATTCGAATACAGGAGCAGGGAGGTACTACTGCAGTTGTACAAACCTTGGTGAGACCACACCTGGAGTATTGTGTGCAGTTTTGGTCCCCTAATCTGAGGAAAGACATCTTTGCCATAGAGGGAGTACAAAGAAGGTTCACCAGATTGATTCCTGGGATGGCAGGACTTTCATATGAAGAAAGACTGGATGAACTGGGCTTGTACTCGTTGGAATTTAGAAGATTGAGGGGGGATCTGATTGAAACGTAAAGGGATTGGACAGGCTAGATGCAGGAAGATTGTTCCCGATGTTGGGGAAGTCCAGAACGAGGGGCCACCGTTTGAGGATAGAGGGGAAGCCTTTTAGGACCGAGATTAGGAAAAACTTCTTCACACAGAGAGTGGTGAATCTGTGGAATTCTCTGCCACAGGAAACAGTTGAGGCCAGTTCATTGGCTATATTTAAGAGGGAGTTAGATATGGCCCTTGTGGCTATGGGGGTCAGTGGGTATGGAGGGAAGGCTGGGGCGGGGTTCTGAGTTGGATGATCAGCCATGATCATAATAAATGGCGGTGCAGGCTCGAAGGGCCGAATGGCCTACTCCTGCACCTACTTTCTATGTTTCTATGATATTGGAGGAAGGTTTTTTACTCAGAGAGTGGTTGGTGCGTGGAATGCACTGCCTGAGTCAGTGGTGGAGGCAGATACACTAGTGAAGTTTGAGAGACTACTAGATAGGTATATGGAGGAATTTAAGGTGGGGGCTTATATGGGAGGCAGGGTTTGAGGGTCGGCACAACATTGTGGGCCGAAGGGCCTGTACTGTGCTGTACTATTCTATGTTCTATTAGTAATAATCTTTCAAGAATCACTAGATTCTGCAATGGTTCTGGAAGACTGAAAAATTGTAAATTTCACTTCACTCTTCAAGGGAGAGAGACAGAAGAAATTCTGTCAGTATGACTTCAGAGGTTGGGAAAATGTTGGCGTTGATTGTTAAGGATGTAGTTTTCAGGTACTTGGAGGCACATGATAAAATAAACCGTAATCAGCATGCTCCCTCAAGGGAAAATCTTACCTGACAAATCTGTTGGAATTCATTGAAGAAATAACAAAGCAGGACAGACAAAGGAGAATTGATTGATGTTATATACTTGGATTTTCGTAAGGCCTTTGACACAAGAGGCTGTTTAACAAGTTAAGAGCCCATGGTATTACAAGAAAGGTTCTAGCATGGATTAGGCAGTGGCTGATGGCAGGAGGCAAAGAGTGGAAATAAATGGAGCCTCTTCTGGTTGGCTGTTGGTGATTAGTGGCCCACAGAGATATGTGTTGGGTCCATTTCTTTTAACATTATATGTCAATGCCTTGGATGACTGAATTAATGCGTTTGTTGTAAAGTTTGCAGACAATACAAAGACAGGTGGAGGGGCAGGTAGGTTTAAGGAACTAGAGAGGCTACAGAAAGACTTAGATACATTAGGAGAATGGGCAAAGAAATAGCTGATAGAATACAGTGTTGGGAAGTGTATGGTCATGTACTTTGGCAGAAGAAATAAAATCGTAGACTACTTTCTAAATGGGGAGAAATTTCAAAAATCTGAGGCACAAAGGGACTTGCGCAGGATTCCCTAGAGACTCATTTGCAGGTTGATTTGGTGGTGAGTAAGGCAAATGTAATGTTAGCACTCATTTCAAGAGGACTAGAGGTAAGGTTGTAATGTTGAGGCTTTATAAAGCCTCACTTAAGAGTGTCGTCAGCAGTTTTGAGCCCCTTATCTTAGAAAAGATGTGCTGACACTGGAGTGGATTCAAAGGAGGCCGGACAAAAATGACTCCAGGGTCAAATGGCTTGTCATGTGAAGAGCATTTGATGGCTCTGGGTCTGTATTCAGTAGAACGAGGGGTGACCAAACTGAAACCTCAGATGTTGAAAGGCCTTGATAGAGTGAATGTGGAGACGATTTTTCCTATGGTGAGAGTGTCTAGGACCAGAAGACAGAGCCTCATAATGGAGGAGTATCCCTTCACCACTGAGATGAGGAGGAATTTCTTTAGCCAGAGAATCGTAAATCTGTGGAACTCATTGTCACAGGAGGCCAAGTGGTTACATATATTTAAGGCAGACGTTGATAGAATCTTGATTGGTCAGGGCACAAGGGATACGGAGAGAAGGCAGTAGATTAGGGCTGAGAGGAAAATTAGATCAGCCATGATGAAATGGTGGAGCAGAACACTAGCCCGAATTGCCTAATTTTGCTTCTGTATCTTATGGAATCCAGTGGGGCCAGACACCCCTACTCAACATTAATCCTGGGAGCCCACTGACTGTACCACTTCAGGGAGCATCTACTCCTTCGCCTGAGTGCAACAGTGACAGACACCGACCTTGCTGACCCTGGAGGGACTCACCCCCCCCCGACCCCTGAGGTTGCCACATCTCACCCCTGTTCTCCACCACTTACCAAGCTCAATCAGTAGTTCATTAATGGCCTCAATGACATTGGCTCTTAGTGGTGCAAAGCTCTCACTGAGATCCTCATTCTGGCTGCCGGACATTAGCAGCCGGTGCAGAGATTCCTGGTCCATCTCCTCACTGTGACCCTGCAGCCTGCCACACAATGAGAAGTCAGCAGGGCTCACCTCCCCAATACCTCCCCTCTCCGCTCCAAGCTCGGACTTTCCACCCTCCCTAACTCCCTCCGCACCACAGGACCTGCCTAAATCCCTCCACACTGCTGGCACCTCTCTAATTCCCACCCCAGCACTGGAACCACCCACCCTCCTCACCACTCGAACCACCCTTCCTCTGTCTGCACCATCCAGACTATCCCCTCCTCCCCACCACTGGGATCTCCCTAATCTTGGTGTGAATCCCACAATCCTCTAAAGACTCGCTCACACCTGGCATGATCCTCATAACCCTGTAAAGACCCTCCCACAGCTGGCATGATCCCTGTACCCTCTAAATATGCACCCACACCTAGCATGATTCTAGTAACCCTCTAAATAATCCTCAAAGGACACACCCATACCCAGCATGATTTTTGTAACTCTTTAGAGATCCGGCACTAAACACGGTCCCCTTAACACTCTAAAGACCCACCCACACACAGTATGTTTCCTGTAATTCTCTGAAGACCCACCCACATTTGTTGTGATCCCCATAACTCTCTAGAGACTCACACACACCCACTGTAATCCCCGTAACTCTATAGACTCAACCACACCCACTATAATCCCGGTAACTCTCTATAGACACACACACCCACTGTAATCCCCGTAACTCTATAGACTCACACATCCACTGTAATCCCTGTAACTCTCTATAGACACACACACCCACTGTAATCCCCGTAACTCTATAGACACACACACCCACTGTAATCCCCGTAACTCTCTATAGACTCACACCCACTGTAATCCCCGTAATTCTCTATAGACTCACACACACCCACTGTAATCCCCGTAACTCTAGAGACTCGCACCCACCCACTGTAATCCCTGTAACTCTATAGACTCCCACACACGCACTGTAATCCCCATACTATAGACTCACACCCACTGTAATCCCCGTAACTCTCTATAGACTCACACCCACTGTAATCCCCGTAATTCTCTATAGACTCACCCACCCACTGTAATCCCTTTAACTCTATATAGACTCACACCCACTGTAATCCCTGTAACTCTATAGACTCACTCCCACCCACTGTAATCCCTGTAACTCTATATAGACTCACACACACCCACTGTAATCCCCGTAACTCTACAGACTCACACCCACTGTAATCCCCGTAACTCTATAGACTCACACACCCACTGTAATCCCCGTAACTCTATACACTCACACCCACTGTAATCCCTGTAACTCTATAGACTCACACCCACTGTAATCCCTGTAACTCTATAGACTCACACCCACCCACTGTAATCCCTGTAACTCTAGACTCCCACACACCCACTGTAATCCCTGTAACTCTATAGACTCCCACACCCACTGTAATCCCCGTAACTCTATAGACTAACACCCACTGTAATCCCCGTAATTCTCGATAGACTCACACACCAACTGTAATCCCTGTAACTCTCTATAGACACACACACACTGTAATCCCCGTAACTCTAAAACACACACACCCACTGTCATCCCCGTAATTCTCGATAGACACACACACCCACTATAATCCCGGTAACTCTCTATAGACTCACATCCACCCACTGTAATCCCCGTAACTCTATAGACTCACACCCACCCACTATAATCCCGGTAACTCTCTATAGACATACACCCACCCACTGTAATCCCCATAACTCTATAGACTCACACACCCACTGTAATCCCCGTAACTCTATAGACTCGCACCCACCCACTGTAATCCCCGTAACTCTATAGACTCACACACACCCTGTAATCCCCGTAACTCTATAGACTCACACACACCCACTGTAATCCCTGTAACTCTAGACTCCCACACACCCACTGTAATCCCCATACAATAGACTCACACCCACTGTAATCCCCATAACTCTCTATAGACTCACACCCACCCACTGTAATCCCCGTAATTCACTATAGACTCACACCAACCCACTGTAATCCCTGTAACTCTATAGATTTACACACACTGTAATCCCCGTAACTCTATAGACTCGCACCCACCCACTGTAATCCCCGTAATTCTCTATAGACTCCCACACACCCACTGTAATCCCCGTAACTCTATAGACTGACACCCACTGTAATCCCCGTAACTCTATAGACTCACACCCACCCACTGTAATCCCTGTAACTCTATAGACTCACACACACCCACTGTAATCTCCGTAACTCTATAGACTCACACACCCACTGTAATCCCCATAACTCTATAGACTCACACCCACTGTAATCCCCGTAACTCTATAGACTCACACACCCACTGTAATCACCGTAATTCTCTATAGACTCACACCCACCCACTGTAATCCCTGTAACTCTATAGACTCACACCCACTGTAATCTCCGTAATTCTCGATAGACTCACACACCCACTGTAATCACCGTAATTCTCTATAGACTCACACCCACCCACTGTAATCCCTGTAACTCTAGACTCCCACACACCCACTGTAATCCCTGTAACTCCATAGACTCACACCCACTGTAATCCCCGTAATTCTCGATAGACTCACACACCCACTGTAATCCCTGTAACTCTCGATAGACTCACACCCACCCACTGTAATATTAGTAACTCTATAGACTCTCACACCCACTGAAATCCCCGTAACTCTATAGACTCGGACCCACTGTAATCCCCGTAATTCTCGATAGACTCACACCCACCCACTGTAATCCCCATAATTCTCCATAGATTCACACCCACCCAATGTAATCCTCGTAACTCTATAGACTCACACACACCCACTGTAATCCCCATAATTCTCCATAGATTCACACCCACCCAATGTAATCCTCGTAACTCTATAGACTCACACACACCCACTGTAATCCCTGTAACTCTATAGACTCACACACACCCACTGTAATCCCCGTAACTCTAGAGACTCGCACCCACTGTAATCCCTGTAACTCTATAGACTCCCACACACGCACTGTAATCCCCATACTATAGACTCACACCCACTGTAATCCCCGTAATTCTCTATAGACTCACACACACCCACTGTAATCCCCGTAACTCTATAGACTGACACCCACTGTAATCCCCGTAACTCTATATAGACTCAACACACACCCACTGTAATCCCCGTAATTCTCTATAGACTCACCCACCCACTGTAATCCCTTTAACTCAATATAGACTCACACCCACTGTAATCCCTGTAACTCTATAGACTCACTCCCACCCACTGTAATCCCTGTAACTCTATATAGACTCACACACACCCACTGTAATCCCCGTAACTCTACAGACTCACACCCACTGTAATCCCCGTAACTCTATAGACTCACACACCCACTGTAATCACTGTAATTCTCTACAGATTCGCACCCACCCACTGTAATCCCTGTAACTCTATAGACTCACACCCACTGTAATCCCCGTAACTCTATAGACTCACACCCACTGTAATCCCTGTAACTCTATAGACTCACACCCACCCACTGTAATCCCTGTAACTCTATAGACTCCCACACCCACTGTAATCCCCGTAACTCTATAGACTCACACCCACTGTAATCCCCGTAATTCTCGATAGACTCACACACCAACTGTAATCCCTGTAACTCTCTATAGACACACACCCACTGTAATCCCCGTAACTCTATAGACACACACACCCACTGTAATCCCCGTAACTCTCTATAGACTCACACCCACTGTAATCCCCGTAATTCTCGATAGACACACACACCCACTATAATCCCAGTAACTCTCTATAGACTCACACCCACCCACTGTAATCCCCGTAACTCTATAGACTCACACCCACCCACTATAATCCCTGTAACTCTATAGACATACACCCACTGTAATCCCCGTAATTCTCGATAGACTCACACACCCACTGTAATCCCTGTAACTCTCGATAGACTCACACCCACCCACTGTAATATTAGTAACTCTATAGACTCTCACACCCACTGAAATCCCCGTAACTCTATAGACTCGGACCCACTGTAATCCCCGTAATTCTCGATAGACTCACACCCACCCACTGTAATCCCCATAATTCTCTATAGACTCACACCCACCCTATGTAATCCTCGTAACTCTATAGACTCACACACACCCACTGTAATCCCTGTAACTCTATAGACTCCCACACATGCACTGTAATCCCCATACTATAGACTCACACCCACTGTAATCCCCGTAATTCTCTATAGACTCACACACACCCACTGTAATCCCCGTAATTCACTATAGACTCACCCACCCACTGTAATCCCTTTAACTCTATATAGACTCACACCCACTGTAATCCCTGTAACTCTATAGACTCACACACACTGTAATCCCCGTAACTGTACGGACTCACACACACCCACTGTAATCCCCGTAACTCTATAGACTCACACACACCCACTGTAATCCCCTTAACTCTACAGACTCACACCCACCCACTGTAATCCCCGTAACTCTATAGACTCACACACACCCACTGTAATCCCCTGTAACTCTATAGACTCACACACACTGTAATCCCCGTAACTGTACGGACTCACACACACCCACTGTAATCCCCGTAACTCTATAGACTCACACACACCCACTGTAATCCCCTTAACTCTATAGACTCACACCCACCCACTGTAATCCCCGTAACTCTATAGACTCACACCCACCCACTGTAATCCCCGTAACTCTATAAACTCACACCCACTGTAATCCCTGTAACTCTATAGACTCACACACACTGTAATCCCCGTAACTGTACGGACTCACACACACCCACTGTAATCCCCGTAACTCTATAGACTCACACACACCCACTGTAATCCCCGTAACTCTATAGACTCACACACACCCACTGTAATCCCTGTAACTCTATAAACTCACACCCACTGTAATCCCTGTAACTCTATAGACTCACACACACTGTAATCCCTGTAACTGTACGGACTCACACACACCCACTGTAATCCCCGTAACTCTATAGACTCACACACACCCACTGTAATCCCCGTAACTCTATAGACTCACACACACCCACTGTAATCCCTGTAACTCTATAGACTCACACACCCACTGTAATCCCTGTAACTCTATAGACTCACACACACCCACTGTAATCCCTGTAACTCTATAGACTCACACACACCCACTGTAATCCCTGTAACTCTATAGACTCACACACACCCAGTGTAATCCCCGTAACTCTATAGAGACTCACACACACCCACTGTAATCCCCCAAGTCTTCTAATCACCTACCCATGTGATTCTCATACCTCTCTACAGACGCACACACACCCAGCATGTGCCCGTAACCCTCTACTGATCCACCTACACCCAGTGTGATCCCCGTAACTCTCTAGAGAACCCCACCCCAACTCAGCACAATTCCTGTAACCCTTGTAATACCTTCCCACAGTTGGTATGATTCCTGTAACCCTCTGAATATCCACTCACCCCCTGCGAGATCCCTGTAATCTTCTTAAGACCGACCCACACCCAACGCGATTCCCATAACCGCCTGGAGACCCATTAACACCCGGCATGGTCTCCCTAAACCTCTAAAGACCCACCCACACCCAGTGTGATCTCCCATAATCCACTTAACCTCCCCCCCCCCCATAATCCCCTAAAGAACCCCCCAACCAGTGCATACCCCACTCTCACCGGCTGTACTCTTCACGAATGATCTTCATCACCCGCCGGATAATGTTCCCCACAGTGGTCTCAAAGGGCTGGGCAACAATCACCTTCCGGCTCTCCTTCCGGATCAAGTCCAGCAGCTCCCCTAGAGTGGAAGGAAGTGGCAGGTGACCGGAGTGGGTGAAAGGGCAGTAACTTCGCTGTGGGGCTTCTGACTGATTCCCCCCCCCACCCCCCCACAACTGTGGGGCTCAGGGTATGTAAATGGTGAGTGCCCAGACAAATGGGATAGAGACTGAGATTAAGTCCCTGGGAATGGCAACGTGAAGCGCCAAACTAGGGCTAGGGAGGGTCAGATGTTGGGATCACAGGTACATCAGAGTCTTGGCACTCAGGACAGAGAATATTCAAGGGATAATCAGACACAAAATTACATAACGAAGTGTACAGTAGACCGGACTGGACCAATAGGGAGAGAAACCGAACGAGAATGACAACCAGCTGGAGTGATTGATTCTGAGGAAGAAAGCTGGAGATGTTAGTACTGAGGTCAACACGCCATGCTGCACAGTGCCCAGGCAGAAGATAAAGGGTTGCTGCACCACAGGACGCCACACAGTGAGATCAAAGCACAATCACCCCATCTATATCTGGTCTTTCCAGTGTTGAGGAGACCACAGTGTCAGCATCTCAGGGCATCTGTCCTGGACTCAACACATCGTGGCATGGCAGTGGCTCAACTTCATTAGAGGTTTGACGTGATTTGGCTCAAGAAGACAGGTGATTGGCAAAAGGGATATGAGAGGATCATGGGACAGGAGGCCCAGGGAGAAAGAAAAGGGGGAAATTAGCAGAAGTTTGAGAAGTCAATGTTCATGCCATCAGGTTGGAGGTTTTCTCCCCCCTCCCTCTTTTTTCAGTTACTCTTCTTTCAGTTAGTCCTCATGAAGGGTCTCAGCCCGAAACGTCGACTGTACCTCTTCCTAGAGATGCTGCCTGGCCTGCTGTGTTCACCAGCAACTTTTGAATTTCCGGCATCTGCAGATTTCCTCATGAATGTTGAAAGGCCTAGATAGAGTGAATGTGGAGAGGATATTTCCTATAGTGGGTGAGTCTATGATCAGAGTATGCAGCCTCAGAATAGAGTAGTATTCATTTAGAACAGAGATGAGGAATAATTTCTTTAGCCAGAGCGTGGTGAACCTGTGGAATTCATTGCCACAGACAGCTGTGGAGGCCAAGTCGCTGGGATAATTTAAAGTGGAGATTGATAGGATTTTGCTATGTCAGGGTATCAAAGGTTATAGGGAGAAGGCAGGAGAATGGGGTGGGGAGGACTAATAAATCAGCCACAATGAAAAGGTGGAGCCGATTCGATGGGCTGAATGGCCTAATTGTCATCTGACTGTACATATATGCAGCCAAATGAAACAACATTCCTCTGGACCATGTTGCAGCCAAAAACATGCATCTCACACAGTACATAAAAACATTTACATAAAAAAGTTAAAATATAATTCACAATGCATGTGGTGCACAGCACAGGTAAACTGTAAACAGCTCGCAGTCCTAATGACAAAACTAGTGGCAGGGTATTCATCAGTCTCACAGCCTGACGGAAGAAGCTGTTACTCAGTCTCGCAGTCCTAGTCCTGATACTCCGCTACCTCCTCCCTAACATTGTTGTGTCAGATTGTGGGATGGGTGGTAGGGATCCTCAACAATGCTTTGGGCCCTTCATATTCAACACTCCTGGTAAGTGTCACAGATAGTGGGGAGGATCCTCTCAGCGGTAGGGTCTTGTGGTCCGATACTTTACAGCTTCTATAGCACACAATGATACAGTCCAGTCAGACAGGACAGTGCTGACAGTGCTCCTGTAGGAAGTGGTTAGAATGGGGGTAGGGAGTCTTGCATGCCTCACACCAAGGACTCTTGCTAATTTCTGCAGATGGAAGGTGGAGAACATTCATTCTGATGTGGAAACACAGGGTTGTAGACTCAGCCAACTCTCCCCACCACTGAGGCCATCTTCACGCGGTGATGCCTCAAGAAGGTGGCATCCATCAATACGGACTCTGATCATCCAGACCGTGCCCCTTCTCAATCAGGGAGAAGGTACAAGAGCCTGAAGACACGAACTCAGTGTTATAGCAACAGCTTCTTCCCGTCTGAAATTAGATTTCCGAATGGACAATGAACCCATGAACTCTTGTACATTATTTATAGTAATGTTAGGTCGTGCACACTCCAAACACCAATTTTCACATTGTACATGCGTCAGTGACAATCCAACGGCTTCAGATTTTGAAGTGAAAGGCTGCCTCTGCTGGAAGCAGTGTTTGGGTCCTGTAAAGGTGGCAATGGGAGAGTGTGGTGGGATGTGGGTGACCAGGGGTTGTCAGAATCAAATCAGCTTTATTACCACTGGCATATAACGGGAAATTTGTTAACGTAGCAGCAGCAGTCCAATGCAATACCCAAGCTAGCAGAGAGAGAAAAAAAATAATAAAACATAATAAATAAAGTAAATCAATTATATATATTGAATAAATTTTTTTAAATGTGCAAAAACAGAAATACTGTATATTAAAAAGTGAGGTAGTGTCCAAAGCTTCAATGTCCATTTAGGAATGTGAAACAGTTGCTTCCCACAAGCCATCAGACTCCTTAATACCCAGAGTCTAGTCTGACATCTACATCATTTATTATTATACAGTAATTTGTCCTCTACTGTGCCTATTGTCTTGTTTATTAATTATTGTACTGCCCGCACTGTTTTGTGCACTTTATGTAGTCCTGTGCAGGTCTGTAGTCTAGTGCAGTTTTTATGTTATTTTACGTAGTCTAGTGTAGTCTTGTGCTGTCTCACATAGTCTAGTGTAGTTTTGTGTTGTTTCATGTAGTACCATGGTCCTGGAGGAACATTGTTTTGTTTTTACTGTGTACTGTACCAGCAGCTTATGGTCGAAATGACAATAAACTTGACTTGACTTGGAATCGGAAGGCAGAGGGAAAGAAGCTGTTCCTGAATCGCTGAGTGTGTGCCTTCAGGCTTCTGTATCTCCTACCTGATGGTAACAGTGAGAAAAGGCCATGCCCTGGGTGCTGGAGGTCCTCAATAATGGATGCTGCGAGAGGGGAAGCCAGCCTGATGAAGGGTCTTGGCCTGAAACGTCGACTGTACTCAGTTTCTGCCTGACCAACTGAGTTCCTCCAGCATTTTGTGTGTTGCTTGGATTTCCAGCATCTGCAGATTTTCTGAGAGGGGAACGTATGAGCGGAAAAGGCCAAGGATCAAAGGCAAGTGGTAGATGGTGATGGCCAGGGAACACTTCTCATTCTGCTTAGGACTAGGGAGGGTTCGGGTTGAGCTGTTTCTCCTTCACCAGAAGAGCGAGCGAGACATCCCCTTCACCGACTCCGTTAGGTAAATACCTGGAGTCAGGGGGTAAGTGCTGGCTTTACACCAGGGGTCAGAGGTAAGTGAGGAGTCAGGGGGTAAGTGCCGGTTTTACCAGGGGTTAGAGGTAAATACCTGGGGTCGGGGGTAAGTACCGGTTTTACCCCAGGGATTAGAGGTAAATACCTGGCGTCAGGGGATAAATACCGGTTTTACACCAGGGGTCAGAGGTACGTGAGGAGTCAGGGTAAATACTGGTTTTACATCAGGGATCAGAGGTAAATACCTGGAGTCAGGGGGTAAGTGCCGGTTTTACACCGGGGTCAGAGGTAAATACCTGGGGTCAGGGGGTAAATACCGGTTTGACACCAGGGGTCAGAGGTAAGTGAGGAGTCAGGGGGTAAGTGCCGGTTTTACCCCAGGGGTTAGTGGTAAATACCTGGAGTCAGGGGGTAAGTGCCGGTTTTACACCAGGGGTCAGAGGTAAGTGAGGAGTCAGGGGGTAAGTGCCGGTTTTACCCTAGGGGTTAGAGGTAAATACCTGGAGTCGGGGTAAGTGCCGGTTTTACACCGGGGTCAGAAGTAAGTGAGGAGTCCCGGGAGGTTATGCCCGCTGTCGAGGGTAAATACGGGGGATCAGGTGATAAACTCCCGGGGACAGGGATGCTTATTTCTGGATCGACCCCGATACCTGCGTTGTTCCACCGACTGTGGGCCACGATCCGCCGCAGCAGCCCCGCGATGGCCGCCGCCACATCCCCGGAACGGCGTAGCTGACCCCGGCCGAGCCTCCCGCCGAACGCCGCGACTGCCTCCGCTACCTCAGGCTGCAGGGCCGGCATGGTGCTACCGGAAACTGAATCTCACCAGATCCGGAAGTCTCCGGGGCGACCATCTTGTGGAGCGGTGAGACCGCCATATTGATGAGGGTGGGCGGAAGTGACGTTTTTTATCTGTGCTCAATCATTTACTTCCTGAAACCGCTAACATTCTCCAAAAAACCCCAAATTAAAACGTTGAATAAAATATTCACCCTCCCTACAGCTCCTCCACCTCCAAAAGCCTTCCAGACATCCCACCCTTCAAAAACTGATTTCAGGGAGGTAGCACCCACGCCGTCGACCTCCACGGCTGTATGTAATACTTCGTTCAGTGATTTTGTCTAATCTGTAAACCAAGTTGGGTCTCTGCAGCAAATCTGACATTAAAATATGTACTTATATTATCATGTTTATTCTATTATAACTTTAAGCAAGTCTACAGGGAGTTTGGCCTCATCATGTAGGACATCAATAGCGTAGATTCCTAACAGCTGGCCAGCTAGCTTAAATAACGTTAGCTATGCTAATGAACGAATGACACCTGTTAAACTCACCTCAACATGTCTTTTACATTTTAACCCACCATGGGCAATAGAAAAGTCACTGTTGCAAACAGTGCAGCGAGCAACATTGTCATTATTTTGAGGTCGAGTGTAAAGCCCACCCACAGAGAAAACTGATAGGTCTACTTAACGTTTTTTGCACCGCAGACCAGTTTAATATTGACAATATTCTTGCGGACCCGCCGACTGGGGTGGGGGGTGGGGCGGGTGTTAATCACGACCGGAATATAGGTGATAAGTCAACTATAAGTCACTTATAGCTGGCTAATACACTCAATTTCGTTTCTAAAAGGGGTTTACCTAACAAATTTAATATTAAACACTCAGCGCATATTTGCCTCGCACGAATATAGTGATAAGTCAATTATAAGTCACTTATAAGTCAGTAGCATCATAACATTTTAAGTAACATTTGGATATTAAAAATACAGCGCGCATTTTCCTCGTATGAACATATAGAATCATTGCAACACACCAATATCACTGAATCAGTGGGAGCCCTGGGCTTGTTTCCCTGCAACAACACGGTCCTATCGAGGGGTGAAGGGAGACAGCGATACTCGAAGGGGTTCCTTATGTCCAGTCTATTCCGCAATTTAGTTTTCGATACATTTATTGCAGAAAAGCCCGCTTCGCAGAGATATGATGTTGGAAATGGAAACAATGTTTTCAGTGCTTTCGTGGCTATCTCAGGATATTTAGCCTTGACTTTGATCCAGAATGCCGGCAGAGATGTCAAACATACTTTTCATCCCATCGTCGTTTGCAAGCTCGAGGAATTGATCTCCTTCCCGTGCTGACGTGGATGACGCGTGGTTAATGACCTCGCGTGCGTTCAAGTTCAACAGTGCTTGACAGGGAATGAGGAAAGGTGCAGCTGACTCATATCGTTTCATATCGCCAAATCATATCATTTCCTCACAGCCCGGTGGTTGGGGACCACTTAGCACAAAGAGAGACCAATCAGGATGCTCGCTCTCGCTCTCCCTCTCCCTCTAAAAAAAAATCGATTTCCGGGATATTGTATATAATCTCCGGGTGTCAGGGAGCTGCTATCAATATGCAGGAGACTCCCGGAACTTCCAGGAGAGGTGGGATGTCTGCTTCTCAATCCCACCCCTCTAGAATTCACCACCAGCTTAAGTCTTTCCTCCACGCCCTCCAAACCTGACTACTTCACCTCCCAAATCCCCTCCTCTGATCCTTCACCGGACCTCTTCCACTCTGGCAAAACCCTTTGCCTACTTTCTCTCAACTCTAACCAATACATTTACCCCAAACTCCCTTTTCTCCACCAATAATTGCCGTACCTTCCACAAATCACAACCCCAAAATCGCCCCCACCTCTCAAACAGGAGGTCATCTAGTTTCAACATTTAATAAGGCCGTGATGGTCCTATTTGCAACTTCAGGTCTGAAGTTCCTGTTGTAATTTATGGTAATTTTTGTGCTTTTGCAGAGTACTGTTGCCATGAAATAGAGACGGGCTAACCCCTAGTGACAGCAATGGATCTGGGGTTGAGAGGGTAAACAGCTTCAAGTTCCTCGGAACCACATCACCAAGGACCTTACGCGATCTGTACACACCAGCTGTGTGGTGAAAAGGGCACAACAGAGCCTCTTTCACTTCAGACAGTTGAAGAAGTTTGGTATGGGCCCCCAAATCCCAAGAACTTTCTACAGGGGCACAATTGAGAGCATCCTGACTGACTGCATCACTGCCTGGTATGGGAACTGTACTTCCCCCAATCGCAGGACTCTACAGAGGGTGGTGCGGACAGCCCAGCACATCTATAGTTGTGAACTTCCCATGATTCAGGTCATTTACAAGGACAGGTGTGTAAAAAGGGCCCGTAGGATCATTGGGGACCTGAGTCACCCCAACCACAATCTATTCCAGCTGCTACCATCCGAGAAGCGGTGTCGCAGCATAAAAGCCAGGACCAACAAGCTCCAGGACAGCTTCTTCCACCAGGCCATCAGACTGATGAACTCACACTGATTTGAGTGTACTCTGTATTACATTGACTATTGGTGGGAGGAGAAGATGGCGGCGCGACGCAGCTCGCAGCGGCCACTCCGTTGGTGATGTCTGTTATTTGTCAAGTACTAGGACTGCACAATCCTGATTTGATGGAGACGTACGTGACAGCATGGAGGAACGTCTGGTGAAACTTCTGAAATGCCTGCTTTGCTGCTGCTGCTACTGTGTGATTCAGAATCTCTGGAGGAGAAGGCCCCGAGTCCTTAGCTTTGCTTGTTGCTCGGCGGCCGGGGTGGGGTCGAAGCACTTGGCAGAGGATGGTGCTCGGAGAGGCTGTATCAGAGGGGCTGGACGGAGGCTCGAAGTTTTTGGACGGACTTGGAGTCTGCTGCAGTCGGGTGCTTCCAACGGTGCTGCATTGGCAAGTTGGCGGCGCTTGGAGGTTCATGGCAGGGAGAGTTTCTCCCTTCTACCGCCTGCATGAGATGATGAGGCTATCAGGACTTTGAGACTTTTTTTTACCGTGTCCATGGTCTGCTCTTTATCAAATTATGGTATTGCTTTGCACTGTTGTAACTATATGTTATAATTATGTGGTTTTGTCAGTCTTAGTCTTGGTTTGTCCTGTGTTTTCTTGTGATATCATTCTGGAGGAACAATATATCATTTTTTAATGCATGCATTTCTAAATGACAATAAATGAGGACTGAATGTCCTCATAATCTAATTTATTATAAATTACTATGATTGCACATTGCACATTTAGATGGAGACGTAACGTAAAGATTTTTACTTCTCATGTTTGTGAAAGATGTAAGAAATAAAGTCACTTCAATTCAATTCAATCACAAACACAAGGGGTTCTGCAGATGCTGGAAGTCCAGTGTAATACACACAACTCAGGGGAGGACTCAACAGATCAGGCAGCATCTGTGGAGATAAACAGTCAATGTTTCAGGCTGAAACTGAAGAAGAGTCTTAGCTGGAAATTTCTCCCTGTACGTCAGTGATAACAAAGCTGATGCTGACCCAGTAACTGTTCACTCTCTTGGTTATCAAGTACTAAAACGTAATGAATGCAGCCCAGTTCATCGTAAGACAATAAGAAATAGGGTTAAAATTAGGCTATTTGGCCCATCGAGTCTACTCAGCCATTTAATCAGCGCTGATCCTATTTTACCCCTCCTCAGCCCCAGTTCCCAGCCTTCTCCTCGTAACCTTGTCCAATCAAGAACCTAGTCATAGTCATAGTCATAGTCATACTTTATTAATCCCGGGGGAAATTGGTTTTCGTTACAGTTGCTCCATAAATAATAAATAGTAATAGGACCATAAATAGTTAAATAGTAATATGTAAATTATGCCAGTAAATTATGAAATAAGTCCAAGATCAGCCTATTGGCTCAGGGTGTCTGACCCTCCAAGGGAGGAGTTGCAAAGTTTGATGGCCACAGGCAGGAATGACTTCCTATGACGATCAGTGTTGCATCTCGGTGGAATGAGTCTCTGGCTGAATGTACTCCTGTGCCCACCCAGTACATTATGTAGTGGATGGGAGACATTGTCCAAGATGGCATACAACTTAGACAGCATCCTCTTTTCAGACACCACCGTCAGAGAGTCCAGTTCCATCCCCACAACATCACTGACCTTACGAATGAGTTTGTTGATTCTGTTGATGTCTGCTACCCTCAGCCTGCTGCCCCAGCACATAACAGCAAATATGATAGCACTGGCCACCACCGACTCGTAGAACATCCTCAGCATCGTCCGGCAGATGTTAAAGGACCTCAATCTCCTCAGGAAGTAGAGACGGCTCTGACCCTTCTTGTAGACAGCCTCAGTGTTCTTTGACCAGTCCAGTTTATTGTCAATTCGTATCCCCAGGTATTTGTAATCCTCCACCATGTCCACACTGACTCCCTGGATGGAATCAGGGGTCACCGGTACCTTAGCCCTCCTCAGGTCTACCACCAGCTCCTTAGTCTTTTTCACATTAAGCTGTAGATAATTCTGCTCACACCATGTGACAAAGTTTTCTACCGTAGCTCTGTACACCCTTGCTGATGCATCCAACTCTGGCAGAGTCATCCGAAAACTTCTGAAGATGACAAGACTCTGTGCAGTAATTGAAGTCCAAGGTGTAAATGGTGAAGAGAAAGGGAGACAAGACAGTCCCCTGTGGAGCCCCAGTGCTGCTGATCACTCTGTTGGACACACAGTGTTGCAAGCACACGTACTGTGGTCTGCCAGTCAGATAATCAAGAATCCATGATACCAGGGAAGCATGCACCTATCAATCTCTGTCTTAAATACACCCAATGACCTGGTCTGCACAACTACTTGTGGTAATAAATTTCACAAATTCACCACCCTCTGGCTCATGAAATTTCTCCACATCTCTGTTCTGAGGCTGTGCCCTCTTGCCCTAGACTCCCCCACCATGGAGAACATCCTTTCCACATCTACTCTGTCTAGGGCTTTCAACATTCAAAAGGTTTCAATGAGATCCCCTCCTCATCCTTCTGAATTCCTGCAAGTACAGACCCAGAGCCATCAAATGTCCCTCATATGATAACCATTTAATTCCCAGAATCATCCTTGTGTATCTCCACTGGACCCTCTCCAATGCCAGCACATCTTTTCTAAGATGAGGGGCCCAGAACTGTTCACAATACTCAAGGTGAGACCTCACCAGTGTCTTATAAAGCCTCAGCATCACATCCCTGCTCTTGTATTCCAGACCTCTTGAAATGAATGCTAACATGGCATTTGCCTTCCTCACCACCGACTCAACCTGCAAGTTAATGTTCAGGGTTCATTTCAGGGCACAAGCACTCCCAAATCCCTTTGCATCTCAGATTTTTGGATTTTCTCTCCATTTAGAAAATAATCTGCATATTTATTTCTTCTACCAAAGTGCATGACCATGAATTTTCCAACTTTGTATTTCACCCAAGGAATTATAGACCAGTGAGTCTGACTTCAGTGGTGGGCAAGTTGTTGGAGAAGATCCTGAGAGGCAGGATTGATGAGCATTTGGAGAGACGTAATCTGATTAGGGATAATATCAGGTATATTCCTCTGATTAAATTGTCCCAGAGCAAGAATCAATTCAGAGTCCACACCCTTTACATAACAAATGGCTATTTGTTTGAGATAGGTCTCAGGTTTAGCAGATCATTACCTGAAGCTTCCCGTGTCCACATTCAGTTGCTCTGATTAGATTATCCAAGAGCCAATGGGATGGAGATCCAATGGTTCAATTGATGAGGAACAGTATAAGACTCAAATACACAGGGGCGATAACTCTCCAGCAGGCAGAGACCAAACATCGCGGATGAGGACTCCTCCATGGACACGTGAAGATTGGGACCACGAGGAACGCCTGGCCAGCGTAGGCTTCCTTTCCCGGGTAATATCCTTTTCTCTTCATTGACAGTTCCTGGACTGTAAGGGAATTCCAGTAGGGTGCACACAGAGACAATTTGTGAACCCACGTGCTTTTAGTTGAAACAATAGAAGTTACTTGTCGGTAACTGCAGATTCTCTGTGCCTCATGATCATTATTATGCAGATTCTCTGTGCCTCATGATCATTATTATGAGGGGTGATCCTTGTAACAGAATCTGACTGAATTTTTTGAGGATGTGACTCGACACATTGATGAATGTAGAGCCGTAGATGTAGTGTATATGGATTTCAACAAGGTGTTTGATAAGGTTCCTCATGCGAGGCTTATTGAGAAAGTAAGGAGGATGGGATCCAAGGAGACATTGCTTTGTGGATCCAGATCTAGCTTGCCCACAGAAGGCAAAGAGTGGTTGTAGATGGTTCACTTTCTGCATGGAGGCCAGTGACCAGTGGTGTGCCACAGGGATCTGTTCTGGGATTCCTCCTTTTTGTGATTTTTATAAATGACCTGGATGAAGAAGTAGAAGGGTGGGTGAGTAAGTTTGCTGATGACACAAAGGTTGGGGTGTTGTGGATAGTCTGTAGTGTTGTCAGAGGTTACATTGATAGGATGCAAAACTGGGTGGAGAAGTGGCAGATGGAGTTTAACCCAGATAAGTGTGAAATGGTTCATTTTGGTAGGTCAAATTTGAAGACAGAATATAATATAGATGGTAAGACTCTTGGCAATGTGGAGGATCTGAGATCTTGGGGTCCGTGTTGATAGGACACTCAAAACTGCTGCATAGGTTGACAGTGTTGTTAAGAAGGCGTATGGTGTGTTAGCATTTATCAACAGTGGGATTGAGTTCAAAAGCTGTGAGGTAATGCTACAGCTATATAAGATCTTGGTCAGACCCCACTTGGAGTACCATGTTCAGTTCTGGTCACCTCACTACAAGAAGGATGTGGATACTATAGAGAGAGTGCAGAGAAGATTACAAGGATGTTGCCTAGATTGGAGGGTGTACCTCATGAGAGAAGAAACATAGAAAATATAGAAAACCTACAACAAAATACAGGCCCTTCAGCCCACAATACTGTGTCCAACATGTACTTACTTTATAAACTACTTAGGGTTACCCGTAGCCCTCTACTTTTCTAAGCTTCATGTACTTATCCAGGAGACCCTTAAAAGACCCTATCAAATCCACCTCCACCACCATCGCCGGCAGCCCGTTCCACACACTCACTAATCTCTGCATAAAAGAACGTACTCCTGACATCCCCTCTGTACTTACTTCCAAGCACCTTAAAACTGTGCCCTCTTGTGTTATCCATTTCAACCCTGGGGAAAAACCTCTGACTATCCACACGATCAATGCCTCTCATCATCTTACACACCTCTATTAGGTCACCTCTCATCCTCCGCCGCTCCAAGGAAAAAATCCCAGTTCACTCAACCTATTCTCATAAGGCATGGTCCCCAATCCAGGCAACATCCATGTAAATCTCCTTGCACCTTTTCTATAGTTTCCACATCCCTCCTGTAATAGGTTGAATGAACTTGACCTTTTCTCCTTGAAGCGACGGAGGATGAGAGGTGACCTGATAGAGGTGTATAGGATGCTGAGAGGCATTGATCGTGTGGATGGCCAGGGGCTTTTTCCCAGGGCTGGAATGGCTAACACGAGGGGTCACAGTTTTAAGGTGCTTAGAAATAGGTACTGAGGAGATGTCAGGGGTAAGTTTTTCACACAGAGAGTGGTGGGTGCGTGGAATGAACTGCTGGCGGTGGTGGTGGAAGCGGATACAATAAGGGTCTTTTAAGAGCATCTTAGATAGGTAAATGGAGCTTAGAAAAGTAGAGGGCTATGCGCTAGGGAAATTCTAGGCAGTTTCTAGAGTAGGTTACATGGTCGGCACAACATAAGACCATAAGAACATTGTGGGCTGAAGGGCCTGTAATGTGCTGTAAATTTCTATGTTGTACGTTCTATTTGCCACTTACATACCTGATAGCCAGAGGTCTCAGGGAATATAATTAGGTACAGTTAAGATTACTGGAGAGAAAGTGCTTGGGAAGCTAAATGGACTAAGAATAGATAAGTCTCCCGGACCGGATGAGGTGCACCCACGGGTTCTGAAGGAGGTGACTTTGGAGATTATGGAGGCATTGGAAATGATCTTCCAGGAATCAATAGACTCTGGCATGATTCCGGGGGACTGGAAGGTCGCAAATGTAGTTCCGCTGTTTAAGAAAGGAGGGAGGCAGCAAAAAGAAAATTACAGACCTATTAGTCTGACATCAGTAGTTAGTAAGTTATTGGAGTCGATCCTCAAGGACGGGGTTATGAAATACCTCGAGGTGCATGACAAAATAGGCCCAAGCCAGCATGGTTTCATGAAGGGAAGATCCTGCCTCACCAACCTATTAGAATTTTTTGAGGTAATCTCAAATAAGATTGACAAGGGAGAGGCTGTGGATGTTGTGTATTTGGATTTTCAAAAGGCCTTCGATAAGGTGCGCATAAGAGGCTGCTTAATAAGATGAGAGCCCATGGAATTACAGGAAAGATATTGGAATGGGTGGAGCATTGGCTGATAGGTAGAAAGCAAAGGGTGGGAATAAAGAGATCCTATTCTGATTGGTTGCCAGTTACTAGTGGTGTGCCGCAGGGGTCGGTGTTGGGGCCGCTTCTTTTTACAATGTATATCGATGATTTAGATTATGAATTAAATGGTTTTGTGGCTAAGTTTGCGGATGACAAGTTTGTGGAGGAGCAGGAAGTGTTGAAGAAATGGAAAGGTTGCAGAGAGAATTGGTCAGTTTAGGAGAGTGGGCAAAGAAATGGCAGATGAGATACAATGTTGAGAAATGTACGGTTATACATTTTGGAAGAAGAAATAATTGGGCAGATTATTATTTAGATGGGGAGAAAATTCAAAATTCAGAAGTGCAAAGGGACTTGGGGTCCTCATGCAGGATACCCTAAAGGTTAACCACCAGGTTGGATCGGCAGTAAGGAAAGTGAATGCTATGTTGGCATTCATTTCAAGAGGAATAGTGTATAAGAGTAAGGAGGTGTTGAGGCTCTATGGGGCAGTAGTGAGACCTCATTTGGAATACTATGTGCAGTTTGGGCTCCCTATCTTAGAAGGGATGTTCTGATGTTGGAGAGAGTTCAGAGAAGCTTTACGAGGATGATTCCTGGAATGCCGGGGCTAACATATGAGGAGCGTTTGTTGGCTCTTGGACTGTATTCATTAGAGTATAGAAGAATGAGAGGGGATCTCATAGAAACATTTCGAATGTTGAAAGCGTATCTAATTCACGCGACAGTGAGAGTAGGAATGCAATGAGGTGGAGGATAAATGCGTGGCTGAGGGATTGGAGCAGGGGCAGGGATTCAAGTTTTTGGATCATTGGGACCTCTTTTGGCGCAGGTGTGACCTGTACAAAAAGGACAGGTTGCACTTGAATCTTAGGGGAGCCAATATCCTGGTGGGGAGATTTGTGAGGGCTACTGAGGTGACTTTAAACTAGAATGGTTGGGGGGTGGGAATCAAATTGAAGAGATGAGGAGGGAGGAGGTTAGTTCACAAATAGAGAAAGCTAGTAGACAGTGTGTGAGGGAGGATAGGCAGGGGACAGAGATCAGGAGCATTCAGACCAAAGATGTAGGGCAGAAGGAAGAAAAAGATAACAAAGATGTTTGCTCCATTAAGGATAAACAAAGAGTAAGAGGTGGAGAGTTTCTTAAATGCATCTATTTTAATGCTAGGAGAATTGTAAGAATGGTGGATGAGCTTAGAGCATGGATTGATACCTGGAAATATGATGTTGTAGCTATTAGTGAAACGTGGTTGCAGGAGGGGTGTGATTGGCAACTAAATATTCCAGGATTTCGTTGCATCAGGTGTGATAGAATCGGAGGACCAAGAGAGGGAGGTGTTGCATTGCTTGTCAGAGAAAATATAACAGCGGTGCTCTGGCAGAATAGATTAGTGGACTCGTCTAGGGAGGTTATTTGGGTGGAATTGAGGAATGGGAAAGGTGTAGTAACACTTATGGGGGTGTATTATAGACCACCTAATGGGGAGCGAGAACTGGAGGAGCAAATTTGTAAGGAGATAGCAGATATTTGTAGTAAGCACAAGGTTGTCATTGTGGGAGACTTTAATTTTCCACACATTGACTGGGAAGCCCATTCTGTAAAAGGGCTGGATGGTTTGGAGTTTGTAAAAAGTGCGCAAGATAGTTTTTTGCAGCTATACTTAGAGGTACCAACTAGAGAAGGGGCAGTGTTGGATCTCCTGTTAGGGAATGAGATAGGTCAGGTGACAGAGATTTGTGTTGGGGAGCACTTCGGGTCCAGTGATCACAATGCCATTAGTTTCAATATAATTATGGAGAAGGATAGGACTGGACCCAGGGTTGAGATTTTTGATTGGAGAAAGGCTAACTTTGAGGAGATGCCAAAGGATTTAGAAGGAGTGGATTGGGATAATTTGTTTTATGGGAAGAGTGTATTAGAGAAATGGAGGTCATTTAAAGGTGAAATTTTGAGGGTACAGGATCTTTATGTTCCTGTTAGGTTGAAAGGAAAGGTTAAAAGTTTGAGACAGCCATGATTTTCAAGGGATATTGGAAACTTGGTTCGAATAAAGAGAGGGATCTACAATAAATACAGGCAGCTTGGAGAATATGAGGTGCTCGAGGAATGTAAAGAATGTAAAAAGAATCTTAAGAAAGAAATTAGAAAAGCTAAAAGAAGATATGAGGCTGCTTTGGCAAGTAAGATGAAAATAAATCCAAAGAGTTTTTACAGTTATATTAATAGCAAAGGGATAGTGAGGGATAAAATTGGACCCTTAGAGAATCAGAGTGGACGGCTACGTGCGGAGCCAAAAGAGATGGGGGAGATTTTGAACAATTTCTTTGCTTTGGTATTCACTAAGGAGAAGGAGATTGAATTGTGTAAGGTAAAGGAAACAAGAAGGGTAGTTATGGAAAGTATGATGATTAAAGAAGAAGAAGTACTGTTGCATTTAAGGAATATAAAAGTGGATAAGTCTCCGGGTCCGGACAGGATATTCCCTAGGACCTTGAGGGAAGTTAGTGAGGAAATAGCAGGGGCTCTGACAGAAATATTTCAAATGTCATTAGAAACGGGGATGATGCCAGAGGATTGGTGTGTTGCTCATAGAACATAGAAAAGTACAGCACAGTACAGGCCCTTCAGCCCACAATGTTGTGCCGACCCTCAAACCCTGCCTCCCATATAAACCCCCACCTTAAATTCCTCCATGTCTCTTAAACATCACTAGTGTATCTGCCTCCACCACTGACTCAGGCAGTGCATTCCACGCACCGACCATTCTCTGAGTAAAAAACCTTCCTCTAATATCCCCCTTGAACTTCCCACCCCTTACCTTAAAGCCATGTCCTCTTGTATTGAGCAGTGGTGCCCTGGGGAAGAGGCACTGGCTATCCACTCTATCTATTCCTCTTATTATCTTGTACACCTCTATCATGTCTCCTCTCATCCTCCTTCTCTCCAAAGAGTAAAGCCCTAGCTCCCTTAATCTCTGATCATAATGCATACTCTCTAAACCAGGCAACATCCTGGTAAATCTCCTCTGTACTCTTTCCAATGATTCCACATCCTTTCTATAGTGAGGTGACCAGAACTGGACACAGTACTCCAAGTGTGACCTAACCAGAGTTTTATAGAGCTGCATCATGACCTCACGACTCTTAAACTCTATCCCTCGACTTATGAAAGCTAACACCCCATAAGCTTTCTTAACTACCCTATCCACCTGTGAGGCAACTTTCAGGGATCTATCAACATGTACCCCCAGATCCCTCTGCTCCTCCACACTACCAAGTATCCTGCCATTTACTTTGTACTCTGCCTTGGAGTTTGTCCTTCCAAAGTGTACCACCTCACACTTCTCCAGGTTGAACTTCATCTGCCACTTCTGAGCCCACTTCTGCATCCTATCAATATCTCTCTGCAATCTTTGACAATCCTCTACACTATCTACAACACCACCAACCTTTGTGTCGTCTGCAAACTTGCCAACCCACCCTTCTACCCCCACATCCAGGTCATTAATAAAAATCACGAGAAGTAGAGGTCCCAGAACAGATCCTTGTGGGACACAACTAGTCACAACCCTCCAATCTGAATGTACTCCCTCCACCACCACCCTCTGCCTTCTGCAGGCAAGCCAATTGTGAATCCACCTGGCCATACTTCCCTGGATCCCATGCTTTCTGACTTTCTAAATAAGCTTACTGTGTGGAACCTTGTCAAATGCCTTACTAAAATCCATATCGATCACATCCACTGCACTACCCTCATCTATATGCCCGGCCACCTCCTCAAAGAACTCTATCAGGCTTGTTAGACACGATTTGCCCTTCACAAAGCCATGCTGACTGTCCCTGATCAGACCATGATTCTCTAAATGCCCAGAGATCCTATCTCTAAGAATCTTTTCCAACAGCTTTCCCACCACAGGCGTAAGGCTCACTAGTCTATAATTACCTGGACTATCTCTACCACCGTTTTGGAACAAGGGGACAACATTCACCTCCCTCCAATCCTCCCATACCATTCCTGTGGACAACGAGGACATAAAGATCCTAGCCAGAGGCTCAGCAATCTCTTCCCTCGTCTCATGAAGCAGCCTGGGGAATATTCCATCAGGCCCCAGGGATTTATCCATCCTAATGTATTTTAACAAGTCCAACACCTCCTCTCCCTTAACATCAACATGCTCCAGAACATCAACCTCACTCATATTGTCCTCACCATTATCAAGTTCCCTCTCATTGGTGAATACTGAAGAGAAGTATTCATTGAGGACCTCACTCACTTTCTCAGCCTCCAGGCACATCTTCCCACCTTTATCTCTAATCAGTCCTACCTTCACTCCTGTCATCCCTTTTTTCTTCACATTTTCTTTACCCTACTCGCCAAGGCCTTCTCATGTCCCCTTCTTGCTCTTCTCAGCCCCTTCTTAAGCTCTTTTCTTGCTTCCCTCTATCCCTCAATAGACCCATCTGAACCTTGCTTCTGAAACCTCATGTATGCTGCCTTCTTCCACCTGACTAGATTTTCCACCTCACTTGCCACCCATGGTTCCTTCACCCTACCATTCTTTATCTTCCTCACCAGAACAAATTTATCCCTAACATCCTGCAAGAGATCTCTAAACATTGACCACATGCCCATAGTACATTTCTCTGCAAAAACATCATCCCAATTCACACCCGCAAGTTCTAGCCTTGTAGCCTCATAATTTGCCCTTCCTCAATTAAAAATTTACCTGTCCTCTCTGATTCTATCCTGTTCCATGATAATGCTAAAGGCCAGGGAGCAGTGGTCACTGTCCCCCAGATGCTCACCCACTGAGAGATCTGTGACCTGACCTGGTTCATTACCTAGTACTAGATCTAGTATGGCATTCCCCCTAGTCGACCTGTCCACATACTGTGGCAGGAATCTGTCCTGGACACACTTAACAAACTCTTCCCCATCTAAATCCTTGGAACTAATCAGGTGCCAATCAATATTAGGGAAGTTAAAGTCACCCATGATAACAACCCTGTTATTTTTGCACCTTTCCAACATCTACCTCCCAATCTGCTCCTCTGTATCTCTGCTGCTACCAGGGGGCCTATAGAATACTCCCAATAGAGTAACTGCTCCCTTCCTGTTCCTGACTTCCACCCATATTGACTCAAAAGAGGATCCTGCTACATTACCCACCCTTTCTGTAGCTGTAATAGTATCCCTGACCAGTAATGCCACCCCTTCTCCCCTTTTTCCACCCTTTCTATCCCTTTAAAAGCACTGAAATCCAGGAGTATTGAGAATCCATTCCTGCCCTGGTGCCAGCCAAGTGTCTGTAATGGCCACTACATCATAATTCCATGTATGTATCCAAGCTCTCAGTTCATCACCTTTGTTCCTGATGCTTCTTGCATTGAGGTACATATATTTCAGCCCTTCTACCTTACTGTCTTTACACCGTTTATTCTGCTTCTCTTTCCTCAAAGCCTCCCTATAGGTTAGATCTGGCTTTACTCCATGCATTTCTTTCACTGCTCTATCGCTCTGGGTCCCATCCCCCTTGCAAATTACTTTAAACCCTCCCGAACCATGCTAGCAAACCTACCTGCAAGGATATTGCTCCCCCTTGAGTTCAGGTGCAACCCATCCTATCTGTACAGGTCCCACCTTCCCCAGAAGAGATCCCAATGATCCAAAAATCTAAAACCCTGCTCCCTGCACCAACTCCTCAGCCACGCATTCAACTGCCATCTCCTCCAATTCTTATCATCACTGTCATGTAGCACTGGCAGCAATCCTGAGAACGCCACCCTTGACGTCCTGTTCTTCAGCCTTCTGCCTGGTTCCCGAAACTCACACTTCAGGACCTCATCCCTCTTCCTGCCTATGTCGTTGGTCCCAACATGTATCTCGACTTCTGGTTGGTTTCCCATGTTGTTCCATTGATTAAAAAGGGTTCTAAGAGTAAACCTAGCAATTATCGGCCTGTGAGTTTGACGTCAGTGGTGGGTAAATTGATGGAAAGTATTCTTAGAGATGGTATATAAAATTATCTGGATAGACAGGGTCTGATTAGGAACAGTCAACATGGATTTGTGTGTCGAAGGTCATGTTTGACAAATCTTATTGAATTTTTTGAAGAGGTTACTGGGAAAGTTGACGAGGGTAAAGCGGTGGCTGTTGTCCATATGGACTTCAGTAAGACCTTTGACAAGGTTCCACATGGAAGGTTAGTTAGGAAGGTTCAATCGTTAGGTATTAATATTGAAGTAGTAAAATGGATTCAGCAGTGGCTGGATGGGAGACGCCAGAGAGTAGTGGTGGATAACTGTGTGTCAGATTGGAGGCCAGTGACTAGTGGTGTGCCTCAGGGATCTGTACTGGGTCCAATGTTGTTTGTCATATATATTAATGATCTGGTTGATGGGGTGGTAAATTGGATTAGGAAGTATGCAGATGATACTAAGATAGGTGGAGTTGTGGATAATGAAGTAGGTTTTCAAAGCTTGCAGAGAGATTTAAACCATTTAGAAGAGTGGGCTGAAAGATGGCAGATGGAGTTTAATGCTGTTAAGTGTGAGGTGCTACATTTTGGTAGGACTAATCAAAATAGGACATACATGGCAATTGGTAGGGCATTGAAGAATGCAATGGAACAGAGGGATCTAGGAATAATGGTGCATAGTTCCCTGAAGGTGGAATCTCATGTGGATAGGGTGGTGAAGAAAGCTTTTGGTATGCTGGCCTTTATAAATCAGAGCATTGAGTATAGGAGTTGGGATGTAACGTTGAAATCGTATAAGGCATTGGTGAGGCCAAAATTGGAGTATTGTGTACAGTTCTGGTCACTGAATTATAGGAAAGATGTCAATAAGATTGAGAGAGTACAGAACGGATTTACTAAAATTTTTCCCGGGTTTCATCTCCTAAGTTACAGAGAAAAGTTGAACAAGTTAGGTCTTTATTCTTTGGAATGTAGAAGGTTGAGAGGGAACTTGATAGAGCTATTTAAAATTATGAGGGGGATAGATGGAGTTGACGTGGATAGGCTTTTTCCATTGAGAGTGTGGGAGATTCAAACAAGAGGACATGAGTTGAGAGTTAAAGGGTAAAAGTTTAGGGGTAACATGAGGGGGAACTTCTTTACTCAGAGAGTGGTAGCTGTGTGGAACGAGCTTCCAGCAGAAGTGGTTGAGGCAGATTCGATGTTGTCATTTAAAGTTAAATTCGATAGATATAAGGACAGGAAAGGAATGGAGGGTTATGGGCTGAGTGCAGGTCAGTGGGACTAGGTGAGATTAAGAGTTTGGCATGGAGTAGAAGGGCCGAGATGGCCTGTTTCCATGCTGTAATTATTATATGGTTAATTAGTCAGGGTTTCAAGGGATATGGGGAAAAAGCCAGAAATTAGAACTAGATGGGAGAATAGTTTAGCTCATGGTGGAGTGGCGGAGCAGACTCGATGGGCCAAATGGCCTACTTCTGCTCCTTTGTCTTGTGATCTTGTGATCTTTCTTGCGTGTTCTCCTAATCAAAGTGCTTTTGCAACCTACCCGTTTCCTCAACACTACCTGCCCTTCCACCAGTCTTCATATCATCTGCAAACTTGGCAACAAAGCCACCTATTCCATTATCTAAATCATTGACATACAGCATAAAAATAAATGGTCCCAACACTGACCCCTGTGGAACACCACTAGTCACTGGCAGCCAACCAGAAAAGGATCCTTTCATTCCCGCTTGCTGCCTCCTACCAATCAGCCAATGCTCTAACCATGTTAGTAACTTTTCTGTAATACCATAGGCTCTTAACTTGATAAGCAGCCTCACATGTGGTGCCTTGTCAAAGGCCTTCTGAAAGTCCAAATATACAACATCCGCTGCATCTCCTTTATCTATCCTACTTGTAATCTTCTCAAAGAATTCCAACAGGTTCGTCAGGGAAGATTTTCCCTGAAGGAAACCATGCTGACTTTGTACTATCTCATCCTGTGTCACCAAGTACTCCATCACCTCATCCTTAACAAACGACTCCAACATCTTCCCAACCACTGAGGTCTGGCTAACTGGTTATAATTTCCATTCTACTGCCTTCCTCCTTTCTAAAAGAGTGGAGTGACATTTTCAAATTTCCTGTTCTCTGGCACCATGCCAAAGATTTTTGAAAGATCATTACTAATGCCTCCACAGTCACTACCACTACTGCTTTCAGAACCCTACGGTGCAGTTCACAGGCTAACCCTCCCCACCATTGAACACTGTCACAAGAAAACTTCATCCATCATCAGGGATCCCCACCACCCAGGCCAGACTCCCTCCTCACTGCTACCATCAGAAAGGAGGCACAGGAGCCTCAGGACTCACACCACCAGGTTCAGGAACAGTTATTACCCTTCAACCATCAGGCACTTGAACTGGGATGGCGAGTGAAGATATCCACTACTCTGAACTGATTCCACAATTTTAGACTCCCTCTCAAGAACTCACGTTCTCAGTATTTTTTGCAGTTTGTCTTCTTTTGCACATTGGTTGTTTGTCAGTTTTTTTTAATGTTCAGTTTTATAAAAATTCCAGTGTATTTATTTTCCTGTGAATGCCTGCAAGAACATGAATCTCAGGACAGTACATGGTAAGATATATGTACTTTACTTTGACTTTGACTTTGATCCCCCTCTGCCCGAAAATGCTCAAAAACTCTTCCTGCACCTCTGTGGAAGAGATTCTCACCTGTGGAGAAAGCTTTCACCTCTTTCATTGACTGATGAGTTCATTAGACATGCTAATGATCGATAGCTGTATAGGATTCTGTTGATCGATAGCTGTCTAGGACTTTGTTGATTAATAGATGTATAGGATACTGTTGATCGTTAGCTGTACAGGATTCTGTTGATTGATAGATGTATAGCATTGTATTGAGTTCTATTGAACCTTTACCCTGCCTCATGCAGCTGGATCCTAGACTTCCTGTCAGATCGCCGGGAGGTGGTAAGAGAGGGCTCCCTCACCTCTGCCCCTCTGACCCTCAACACTCTCTTTATACCCATTGTTGTATTGCCACCTACAGCTCCAATCTGCTAATTAAATTTGCTGATGATACTTTGTTTATTGGCCATATCTCAAATAATAATGAGGCAGCCTACAGTGAAGAAGTCATCACCCTGACACAGTGGTGTCAAGAAAACAACCTCTCCCTCAATGTCACAAAAACAGAGGAGCTGGTTGTGGATTACAGGAGGAATGGAGACAGACTAGCCCCTATTGACATCAATGGGTCTGGGGTTGAGAGGGTGAACAGCTTTAAGTTCCTCAGCATAAACATCACCAAGGATCTCACGTGGTCTGTACATACCGGCTGTGTGGTGAAAAAGACACAACAGAGCCTCTTTCACCTCAGGCGGTTGAGGAAGTTTGGCATGAGTCCCCAAATTCTAAGGACTTTCTACAGGGGCACAATTGAGAGCATCCTGACTGGCTGCATCACTGCCTGGTATGGGAACTGTACCTCCCTCAATCGCAGGACTCTTCAGAGAGTGCTGCGGACAGCCCAGCGCATCTGTGGATGTGAAATTCCCACTATTCAGAACATTTACAGAGACAGGTGTGTAAAAAGGGCCCGAAGGATCATTGGGGACCAGAGTCACCCCAACCACAAACTGTTCCAGCTGCTACCATTGGGAAACGGTAATGCAGCGTAAAAGCCAGGACCAACAGGCTCCTGGACACCAGGCCATCAGACTGATTAATTCACGCTGATACAATTGCATTTCAATGCTAAATTGACTGTCCTGTTATACATGCTATTTACTACTTCTACTCATTACAAATTGCTATAAATTGCACATTGCACATTTAGACAGAGATGTAATAAGATTTTTACTCCTCATGTATGTGAAGGATGTAAGAAATGAAGTCAATTCAATTCAAAACTGTACAGATTAACAATTGATCGCCAGCTGTATAGGATTCTATTAATCAATAACTAGAGAGGATTCTACAGATTGACAGTTGTCCAGGATTTTATTGATCAATAGCAGTATAGGATTCTATTCATCAAATGTTGCAAAGTAATCTATTGTTCGATAGCAGTATAGGATTGTACTGGTCTAAAGCTGTACAGGATTGTAAGAATCAATAATTGTGTAGCATTGATAGCAGTATAGGATTCCACTGCTCGATAGCTGTATAGGACTCTTTTGAATGATAGCTGAAGATGGTTCTATGCATCGATGAGCTGTAGAGGATTCTACTGAATGACAGCTGCAGAGAATGCTACTGCTCGATAGTTGTATGGGATTCATTGATCGAGAGCTGTAAAGGATTCATTGATCGATTGTTGTATAGGATTCTACTAATCAATAACTGGATAGGATTCTATCAATCAATAGCTGCATAGGATTCTATTGATCAATTGCTTTGTAGGATTCTATTGGTTGATAGATGTATAAGATTCTATTGATCGATTGCTACAGGGAGGTAGTTACGCCAAAAGAGCAGAGGACAGGAAATTGGGTCACTGTCAGGCGAGGGAAGAGGAAAGGGCAGGCAGAGCAGGGTTCCCCTATGGCCATTCCCCTCAACAACAAGTATACTGCATTGGATACTGTTGGGGGGGATGACTTACCTGGGACAAGCTGCAGCAGCCAGATCTCTGGCAATGAGTCTGGTTCAGCAGTGCAGAAGGGAGGGTGGAAAAAGAGGAGAGTGGTAGTGATAGGGGACTCGATAGTTAGAGGTGCAGATAGGAGGTTCTGTGGTCATGACAGAGAATCCAGGATGGTTTGTTGCCTCCTGGGTGCCAGGGTCAAGGATGTCTCTGATCGCTTGCATGACATTCTGAAGTGGGAGGGTGATCAGCCAGATGTCGTGGTGCACATCGGTACCAATGACATAGCAAGGAAGAGTGAGGAGGTCCTGGAGAGTGAGTATAGAGAGCTTGGTAGGAAGTTGAAAAGCAGGACTTCCAGGGTGGTAATCTCAGGATTGCTACCTGTGCTAGGTGCCAGTGAGGGTAGGAATAGGATGCTCTGGAGGATGAACAAGTGGCTGAGGAACTGGTGTAGGGGGCAGGGTTTCAGATTTCAGGATCATTGGGACCTCTTCTGGGGCAGGTGGGACCTGTACAAGAGAGACGGGTTACACTTGAACTACAGGGAGACCAATATCCTTTCAGGGAGGTTTGTTAATGCTATTGGGGAGGCTTTAATCTAGATTTGCAGGGGGATGGGAACCAGAGTACCAGAGCTGACAGTGTGGCTGGGGTGAAAATAAATGATGTTAAAAGATCAAGCAAATCCGCTAATAGAAAGGTTGTGAGTGGTGGTAAAAATCTTCTGAGGTGTATATATTTCAATGCTAGGAGTATTGCGGGGAAGGCAGATGAGTTGAGGGTGTGGATTGACACGTGGAATTATGACGATATAGCAATTAGTGAAACTTGGCTACAGGAGGGGCAGGACTGGCAGCTTAATGTTCCAGGGTCCCGATGTTTCAGATGTGATCGAGGCAGAGGAATGAAAGGTGGGGGAGTAACATTGCTTGTTGGGGAAAATATTACAGCAGTGCTCAGGCAGGACAGATTAGAGGGCTTATCTACTGAGTCCTTATGGGTGGAGCTGAGAAACAGGAAAGGTATGGCCACATTAGTGGGGTTGTATTATAGACTACCCAATAGTCAGCGAGAATTGGAAGAGCAAGTCTGCAGAGAGATAGCAGGCAACTGCTGGAAACATAAAGTTGTGGTGGTAGGGGATTTTAATTTTCCACATATTGATTGGGACTCCCATACTGTTAGGGGTCTAGATGGGTTAGAGTTTGTAAAATGTGTTCAGGAAAGTTTTCTAAATCAATATATGGAGGTACCAACTAGAGGGGATGCAATATTAGATCTCCTTTTAGGAAACCAGTTAGGACAAGTGATGGATGTGTGTGTAGGGGAGCACTTTGGTTCCGGTGATCATAACACCATTAGTTTCAACTTGATCATGGACAAGGATAGATCTGGTCCTAGGGTTGAGGTTCTAAACTGGAAGAAGGCCAAATTTGAAGAAATGAGAAAGGATCTAAAAAGCGTGGATTGGGACAGGTTGTTCTCTGGCAAGGATGTGATCGGTAAGTGGGAAGCCTTCAAAGGAGAAATTTTGAGAGTGCAGAGCTTGTATGTTCCTGTCAGGATTAAAGGCAAAGTGAATAGGAATAAGGAACCTTGGTTCTCAAGGGATATTGCAAGTCTGATAAAGAAGAAGAGAGAGTTGTATGACATGTATAGGAAACAGGGAGTAAATAAGGTGCTTGAGCAGTATAAAAAGTGCAAGAAAATACTTAAGAAGGAAATCAGGAGGGCTAAAAGAAGACATGAGGTTGCCTTGGCAGTCAAAGGGAAGGATAATCCAAAGAGTTTTTACAAGTATATTAAGAGTAAAAGGATTGTAAGGGATAAAATTGGTCCTCTTGAAGATCAGAGTGGTCGGCTATGTACGGAACCAAAAGAAATGGGGGAGATCTTAAATGGTTTTTTTGCATCTGTATTCACTAAGGAAACTGGCATGAAGTCTATGGAATTAAAGGAAACAAGTAGTGAGATCATGGAAACTGTACAGATTGAAAAGGAGGAGGTGCTTGCTATATTGAGGCAAATTAAAGTGGATAAATCCCCAGGACCTGACAGGGTATTTCCTCAGACCTTGAAGGAGACTAGTGTTGAAATTGCGGGGGCCCTGACAGATATATTTAAAATGTTGGTGTCTACGGGTGATGTGCTGAAGGATTGGAGAATGGCTCATGTTGTCCCGTTGTTTAAAAAAGGATCGAAAAGTAATCCGCAAAATTATAGGCCGGTAAGTTTGACGTCGGTAGTGGGTAAGTTATTGGAAGGAGTACTGAGAGACAGAATCTACAAGCATTTGGATAGACAGGGAGAGTCAACATGGCTTTGTGCGTGGTAGGTCATGTTTGACTAATCTATTGGAGTTTTTCGGGGAAGTTACCAGGAAAGTGGATGAAGGGAAGGCAGTGGATGTTGTCTACATGGACTTCAGTAAGGCCCTTGACAAGGTCCTGCATGGGAGGTTAGTTAGGAAGATTCAGTTGCTAGGTATACATGGAGAGGTGGTAAATTGGATTAGACATTGGCTCAATGGAAGAAGCCAGAGAGTGGTAGCGGAGGATTGCTTCTCCGAGTGGAGGCCTGTGACTAGTGGTGTGCCACAGGGATCAGTGCTGGGTCCATTGTTACTTGTCATCTATATCAATGATCTGGATGATAATGTGGTAAATTGGATCAGCAAATTTGCTGATGATACAAAGACTGGAGGTGTAGTGGACAGTGAGGAATGTTTTCAAAGCTTGCAGAGGGACTTGAACCAGCTGGAAAAATGGGCTGAAAAATGGCAGATGAGTTTAATACAGACAAGTGTGAGGTATTGCACTTTGGAAGGACAAACCAAGGTAGAACATACAGAGTAAATGGTAAGGCACTGAGGAGTGCAGTAGAACAGAGGGATCTGGGAATACAGATATAAAATTCCCTAAAAGTGGTGTCACAGGTAGATAGGGTCATAAAGAGAGCTTTTGGTACATTGGCCTTTATTAATCAAAGTATTGAGTATAAGAGCTGGAATGTTATGATGAGGTTGTATAAGACATTGGTGAGACCGAATTTGGAGTATTGTGTTCAGTTTTGGTCACCAAATTACAGGAAGGATATAAATAAGGTTGAAAGAGTGCAGAGAAGGTTTACAAGGATGTTGCCGGGACTTGAGAAATTGAGTTACAGAGAAAGGTTGAGTAGGTTAGGACTTTATTCCCTGGAGCGTGGAAGAATGAGGGGAGCTTTGATAGAGGTATATAAAATTATGATGGGTATAAATAGAGTGAATGGAAGCAGGCTTTTTCCGCTGAGGCAAGGGGAGAAAAAAACCGGAGGACATGGGTTAAGGGTGAAGGGGGAGAAGTTTAAAGGGAACATTAGCGGGAGCTTCTTCACACAGAGAGTGGTGGGAGTATGGAATGAGCTGCCAGACGAGGCGGTAAATGCGGGTTCTTTTTTAACATTTAAGAATAAATTGGACAGATACATGGATGGGAGGTGTATGGAGGGATGTGGTCCGTGTGCAGGTCAGTGGGACTAGGCAGAAAATAGTTCGGCACAGCCAAGAAGGGCCAAAAGGCCTGTTTCTGTGCTGTAGTTTTTCTATGGTTTCTATCTATACCTATCATAATTTCATATACTTCTATTAAATCTCCCCTCATTCTTCTACGCTCCAGGGAATAAAGTCCTAACCTGTTCAACCTTTCTCTGTAACTGAGTTTCTCAAGTCCCGGCAACATCCTTGTAAACCTTCTCTGCACTCTTTCAACCTTATTAATATCCTTCCTGTAATTTGGTGACCAAATCTGCACACGATACTCCAAATCTGGCCTCACCAATGCCTTATACAACCTCACCATTACATTCCAACTCTTATACTCAATACTTTGATTAATAAAGGCCAATGTACCAAAAGCTCTCTTTACGACCCTGTCTACCTGTGATGCCACGTTTAGGGAATTTTGTACCTGTATTCCCAGATCCCTCTGTTCTACTGCACTCCTCAGTGCCTTACCATTTACCCTGTATGTTCTACCTTGGTTTGTCCTTCCAAAGTGCAATACCTCACACTTGTCTGTGTTAAACTCCATCTGCCATTTTTCAGCCCATTTTTCCAGCTGGTCCAAATCCCTCTGCAAGCTTTGAAAACCTTCCTCACTGTCCACTACACCTCCAACCTTTGTATCATCTGCAAATTTGCTGATCCAATTTACCACATTAATATATCATCCTGGTTCCCATTTCCCTGCCATGTTAGTTTAAACCACTCCCAACAGCTCTAGTAAATCTGTTCGCTTTGGATTCAAGTCCAACCCATCCCTTTTGTACAGGTCCCACCTTCCCCAGAAGAGGTTCCAATGATCCAGAAATCTGAATCCCTGCCCCCTGCACCAATTCTTCAGCCACGCATTTATCCTCCATCTCATTCTATTCCTATCCTCACTGTTGGGTGGCACAGGCAGCAATCCTGAGATTACTACCTTTGAAGTCCTGCTTTTCCGCTTCCTTCCTAACTCCCTATGTTCTTTCTTCAGGATCTCCTCCTTTTTTCTTCCTATGTCGTTGGTGCCAATATGTACCACAGCCTCTGGCTGCTCACCCTCCCTTTTCAGGATATTGTGGATATGTCCAGAAACTTCTTGGACCCTGGCACCTGGGAGGCAAACTCCCATTCGTGCCTATCTGTCCCCCATGACTATAGAGTTCCCTATTACTGCTGACAGTTATTTGTAAAGACTTCCATTAGTCTTGCGAGACCATGGATCTGCGCCTGGAAAGCCTTCACTCTCCAGGGCGCAGGCCTGGGCAAGGTTGTATGGAAGACCGGCAGTTGCCCATGCTGTGAGTCTCCCCTCTCCACAACACTGATGTTGTCTAAGGGAAGGGCATTAGGACCCATACAGTTTGGCACCAGCGTCGTCACAGAGCAATGTGTGATAAAGTGCCTTGGTCAAGGACACAACACGTTCCCTCAGCTGGGGCTCGAACTCACGACCTTTAGTCCAATGCCTTAACTACTTGGCCACGTGCCCACACTTGACAGTTATTACTATTACTATTATTACTTCAGATGCCTACCCTTCTGATCCATATGGTCAGACTCTGTGCCAGAAGTACGACTGCTGTTGCTTCCTCCAGGTAGGTCATCTCACCAACATTACCCAAAATGGAGTATTTATTACTGATGGGGATGACCACAGGGGTGCTCTCCGCTATCTGATGTTCCCCCTTCCCTCCCCTGACGGTCACCCATTTATCTGTCTCCTGTAGTCTTGGGTGACTAACTCCCTGTAGATCCTGTCTATCGCTGCCTCACCTTCGCTAACAAGCCGAAGGTCATCGAGCTGCAGCTCCAGTTCCCTAACTCGGTCTCTAAGGAGCTGCACCTCGATGCACCTGGCACAGGTGCGGCCATCAGGGAGGCTGTAGTCTCATGGAAGTCCCACATCTGACACCCAGAACAGAACACTTGCTTTGTAGACATATCCTCTAAAATATAAGGAACGAACTTACCTACTTGCCTTGCCGCCACTGGTCTTGCCAAAGCCTTACTACTCTGCCTCAGACTGCTCCAACGCCAACTGCTCCCATGATGACTTCTCCACTAGGCGGTACCTTTCTTTTACAGAGACTGGGATTCCCGTCAAAAACCTTTGTCAGACTTGAGTGAACGTATCTGTTGCACCTGCGCAATACTCCAATCAATGATTCCTGTCGAAAAACAGATTGACACCTGTATAACAGGGATTCCCAACCTTCTTTGTGCTATGGACCCCAGGCTGGGAACCCCTACAGTATAGGGTTCCATTGATCAATAACTGCATAGGTTTGTGTTGATCGGCAGCTGTACATGATTCTATTGAACAATAGCTGGATAGGATTCTATTGATCATTTGCTGTATAGGATACTTTTAATCAATTGCTGAAAAGGATTCCATTGCTTGATAGCTGTGTAGGATTCTATGATTGATAGCTGTGTAGGATTCCATTGCTTGTTTGTTGTATAGGATAATATTGAGCATTAATTGTATAGGTTTCTTTTGATCAATAGCCGTACATGATTCCATTGATCGATATCTGTATAGGGTTCTGTTGACCGACAACTGTATAGGATTCTAATGAATGATAGATGTGGAGGATTCTTCTGGATGATAGTGGCAAAGGATTCCATAGATCAGTTGCTGCAGGCAATTCCATTGGTCGATACCTGTTTAGGATTCTATTGATCAATAGCAGTAAAGGATTTTATTGATTGATGCTGTATAAGATTCTACTGATCGATAGCTGTAAGGCAATCTTTATTAAGCCATTGACCAACACCATTATGTAGGGGTCCATCGATCACAGGTTGGGAACCTGTGCTGTATTGGATTCCATTGATTGATAGCTGCATAGGATTCTATTGATCAATTGGTGAATAGGATTCCATTGATTGATAGTCGTAGAGGATTATTTTGAATGGTAGCCGAACAGGGACCTGTTGATTGATAGCTGTATCAGATTCTATTGATTGATTACTGTATGGTATTCTTTTGCAACACTCACAAGACACTGGAGGAATTCCAGCCCGAAACGTCGACCGATCTTTTCCACGGATGCTGCCTGACCTGCTGTTTTTCACCAGGAACCTACCAGCCTTCTCCTTCCCACCCTCCCCCTGTCTTCCTTATAGGGTCTCTGCCCCTTTCCTCTACAGTCCTGATGAAGGGTTCCGGCCCGAAACATCGACCGATCTTTTCCACGGATGCTGCCCAACCTGCTGAGTTCCTCCAGCGTGTTGTGAGTGTTGCTTTGACCCCAGCATCTGCACAGTATTTTGTGTTTATGGTATTCTTTTGAATGATAGCTGTCCAGGATTCTCTTGATCGATACCTGTATAGGATTCTATTGAACAATAGCTGGATAGGATTCTACCAATCATTGGATGTATATGATTCTATTGATCAATAGCTGTGTAGGATTGTACTGATTGATAGCTGCATATTAATCACACGATTCTATTTATCAATATCACTATAGGATCCCACTGGTCAATTCCTATATAGTATTCTATTGATCGGTAGCTGTATAGGATTGTACTGTTCGATAGCTGCATAGGATTCTAATGATCTATCGCAGTGTAGCCTTCTATTGAACAATAGTTGCATAGAATTCCACTGATCAATTGCTGTATAGGTTTCTATTGATTGATAGCTGTATAGAATCCTATTGATCATTAATAGTATAGGATCCTATTGGTCAATATCGGTGTATGTTTCTATTAATTGATAGCTGCATAGGATTGTACTGATTGATTGCTGTATAGGATTGTATTGATCAATAGTTGTTTAGGATTCTATTGATTAATTGCTGTATAGGATTCTTTTGCTCAATAGCTATATAGGATTCTGTTGATCATTAGTTGTATATGATTGTACTGATCAATTGCTGCAAAGGATTCTATTCATCGATAGCTGTATAGATTGAATATTTGATAGGATTCTCTTGATTGATTGTAGTATAAGGTTCTATTGATCGATAGCTGTTAAGGATTCTATTGATCGATTGCTGAGTGATAGCTGTATAGGATTATATTGATCGATAGCTGTATGCGATTCTTTTAATTGTTTGCTGTATAGAATTATATTGATCGATAACTGTGTGGGATTGTACTGACCATGACTGCATTCAATTCTGTAGATTGATCAATAGGTATCTATTGATAGATTGCGGTATAGGATTGTATTGATCGATAACCATATAAGATTCTACTCATGGATTGCAATACAGAATTCTATTAGCCGATATCTGTACACAATGATAACTATGCAATTCTACTGATCGATTGCTGTATAGGATGCTATTGATTGATAGCTGTATTGAATTCTATTAATCAATAGCTGTATAGGGATATATTCCATCAACAGATCACTTGCAATCCCAGAGGTAACAACACACTGGACCATTGCTACACCACCATCAGGAATGCCTACAGTGCTATTCCACGCCCTCACTTCGGGAAGTCTGATCACCTGGCTGTACTTCTACTCCCTGAGTATAGGCAGAGACTGAAGACTGCAGCACCAGTAGTGAGGACCAAGAAGGTTTGGACAAGGGAAGCACAGGAGCGCAAACAGGATTGCTTTGAATCGGTGGACTGGATTGTATTCATCTTTGAACCTGGATGAGTATGCTGCAGTTGTTACCAACTTCATTAGAACCTGTTTGGATGAGTGTGTGCCTACAGAGACTTGCTGTACATTCCCAAACCAAAAGCTGTGGATGAACCAGGAGGTACGTCATCTGCTGAAGACTAGATCTGCAGCATTCAAGTCTGGCGAACCAGGACTGTACCAGATCAGGGTCAGTGTGGGGGTGGGGAGTGACGGGGTTCAGGGTCAGAATGGGAGCGGGGTGTGATGGGGTCAGTGTGGGTGTGGGGAGTGATGGGGTTCAGTGTCAGTGTGGGGTTGGGGAGTGATGGGGTCAGTATGGGGGTGGGGAGTGATGGTGTCAGTGTGGGAGTGGGGAGTGATGGGGTTCAGGGTCAGTGTGGGGTTGGGGAGTGATGGGGTTAGTATGGGGGTGGGTAGTAATGGGGTTCAGGGTCGGTGTGGGGGTGGGGAGAGATGGGGTCAGTATAGGGGTGGGGAGTGTTGGGGTTCAGGGTCAGTGTGGGGGTGGGGAGTGATGGGGTCAGTGTGGGTGTGGGGAGTGATGGGGTTCAGGGTCGGTGTGGGGTTGGGGAGTGATGGGGTCAGTATGGGGGTGGGTAGTAATGGGGTTCAGGGTCGGTGTGGGGGTGGGGAGTGATGGGGTCAGTATAGGGGTGGGGAGTGATAAGGTTCAGGGTCGGAATGGGAGCAGGGAGTGATGGGGTCAGTGTGGGGGTGGGGAGTGATGGGGTTCAGGGTGAGTGTGGGGGTGGGGAGTGATGGAGTTCAGGGTCAGAATGGGAGCGGGGAGTGATGTGTTCAGTATGGGGGTGGGGAGTGATGGCGTCAGTGTGGGAGTGGGGAGTGATGGGGTTCAGGTTCATTTTGGGTTTGGGGAGTGATGGGGACAGTATTGGGGTCGAGAGTGTTGGGGTTCAGGGTCAGTGTGGGGGTGGGGAGTGATGGGGTCAGTGTGGGTGTGGGGAGTGATGGGGTTCAGGGTCAGTGTGGGGTTGGGGAGTGATGGGGTCAGTATGGGGCTGGGTAGTGATGGGGTTCAGGGTCAGTGTGGGGGTGGGGAGTGATGGGGTCAGTATAGGGGTGGGGAGTGATAAGGTTCAGGGTCAGAATGGGAGCAGGGAGTGATGGGGTCAGTGTGGGTGTGGGGAGTGATGGGGTTCAGGGTCAGTGTGGGGTTGGGGAGTGATGGGGTTCAGGGTCAGTGTGGGGTTGGGGAGTGATGGGGTCAGTATGGGGGTGGGTAGTAATGGGGTTCAGGGTCAGTGTGGGGGTGGGGAGTGATGGGGTCAGTATAGGGGTGGGGAGTGATAAGGTTCAGGGTCAGAATGGGAGCAGGGAGTGATGGGGTCAGTGTGGGTGTGGGGAGTGATGGGGTTCAGGGTCAGTGTGGGGTTGGGGAGTGATGAGGTCAGTGTGGGTGTGGGGAGTGATGGGGTCTGTATGGGGTGGGGAGTGATGGGGTCAGTGTGGGTGTGGGGAGTGATGGGGTTCAGGGTCAGTGTGGGGTTGGGGAGTGATGAGGTCAGTGTGGGTGTGGGGAGTGATGGGGTTCAGGGTCAGTGTGCGGGTGGGGAGTGATGGGGTCAGTAAAGGAAAATCATGTCTGACGAATCTCAGAGAATTTTTTGAGGATGTAACTAGTAGAGTGGATAGGGGAGAACCAGTGGATGTGGTATATTTGGATTTTCAAAAGGCTTTTGACAAGGTCCCACACAGGAGATTAGTGTGCAAACTTAAAGCACACGGTATTGGGGGTAAGGTATTGATGTGGATAGAGAATTGGTTAGCAGACAGGAAGCAAAGAGTGGGAATAAACGGGACCGTTTCAGAATGGCAGGCGGTGACTAGTGGGGTACCGCAAGGCTCAGTGCTGGGACACCAGTTGTTTACAATATATATTAATGACTTGGATGAGGGAATTAAATGCAGCATCTCCAAGTTTGCGGATGACACGAAGCTGGGCGGCAGTGTTAGCTGTGAGGAGGATGCTAAGAGGATGCAGGGTGACTTGGATAGGTTAGGTGAGTGGGCAAATTCATGGCAGATGCAATTTAATGTGGATAAATGTGAAGTTATCCACTTTGGTGGCAAAAATAAGGAAACAGATTATTATCTGAATGGTGGCCGATTAGGAAAAGGGGAGGTGCAACGAGACCTGGGTGTCATTATACACCAGTCATTGAAAGTGGGCATGCAGGTACAGCAGGCGGTGAAAAAGGCGAATGGTATGCTGGCATTTATAGTGAGAGGATTCGAGTACAGGAGCAGGGAGGTCCTACTGCCGTTGTACAAGGCCTTGGTGAGACCACACCTGGAGTATTGTGTGCAGTTTTGGTCCCCTAATCTGAGGGAAGACATCCTTGCCATAGAGGGAGTGCAAAGAAGGTTCACCAGATTGATTCCTGGGATGGCAGGACTTTCATATGAAGAAAGACTGGATGAACTGGGCTTGTACTCGTTGGAATTTAGAAGACTGAGGGGGGATCTGATTGAAACGTATAAAATCCTAAAGGGATTGGACAGGCTAGATACAGGAAGATTGTTCCCGATGTTGGGGAAGTCCAGAACGAGGGGTCACAGTTTGAGGATAAAGGGGAAGCCTTTTAGGACCGAGATTAGGAAAAACTTCTTCACACAGAGAGTGGTGAATCTGTGGAATTCTCTGCCACAGGAAACTGTTGAGGCCAGTTCATTGGCTATATTTAAGAGGGAGTTAGATATGGCCCTTGTGGCTATGGGGATCAGGGGGTATGGAGGGAAGGCTGGTGCAGGTTTCTGAGTTGGATGATCAGCCATGATCATAATAAATAGCAGTGCAGGCTCGAAGGGCCGAATGGCCTACTCCTGCACTTATTTTCTATCTTTTCTATGTTTCTATGGGGGTGGGGAGTGATGGGGTCAGTGTGGGTGTGGGGATTGATGGGGTTTAGGGTCACTGTGGGGTTGGGGAGTTATGGGGTCAGTATGGAGGTGGGGAGTGATGGTTCAGTATGGGGGTGGGGAGTGATGGGGTTCAGGGTCAGTGAGGGGGGTGGGGAGTGATGGGGTCAGTATGGGGGTGGGGAGTGATGGGGTTCAAGTGCAGTGTGGGTTGGGGTGTGATGGGGTTCAGGGTCAGTGTGGGGGTGGGGAGTGATGGAGTTTAGGGTCAGTATGGGGGTGGGGAGTGATGAGGTCAATGTGGGGGTGGGGAGTGATGGGATCAGTGTGGATGTGGGAAGTGATGGGGTTCAGGGTCAGTGTGGGGTTGGGGAATGATGGGGTCAGTATGGGGGTGGGGAGTGATGGGGTCAGTATGGAGGTGGGGAGTGATGGGTTCAGTATGGGGGTGGGGAGTGATGGGGTTCAGGGTCACTGTGGGGTTGGGGAGTGATGGGGTCAGTATGGAGGTGGGGAGTGATGGGTTCAGTATGGGGGTGGGGAGTGATGGGGTTCAGGGTCACTGTGGGGTTGGGGAGTGATGGGGTCAGTATGGAGGTGGGGAGTGATGGGTTCAGTATGGGGGTGGGGCGTGATGGGGTCAGTATGGGGGTGGGGAGTGCTGGGGTTCAAGTGCAGTGTGGGTTGGGGAGTGATGGGGTTCAGGGTCAGTATGGGGGTGGGGAGTGATGGGGTCAGTGTGGGGGTGGGGAGTGATAGCGTCAGTGTGGGTGTGGGGAGTGATGGGGTTCAGGATCAGTGTGGGGTTGGGGAGTGATGGGGTCAGTATGGGGGTGGGGAGTGATGGGGTCAGAGTGGGTGTGGGGAGTGATGGGGTTCAGGGTCAGTGTGGGGGGTGGGGAGTGATGGGGTCAGTGTGAAAGTGGGGAGTGAGGGGTTCAGGGTCAGAATGGGGGCAGGGAGTGATGGGGTCAGTGTGGGTGTGGGGAGTGATGGGGTTCAGGGTCAGTGTGGGGGTGGGGAGTGATGGGATCAGTGTGGGTGTGGGGAGTGATGGGGTCAGTATGGGGGTGGGGAGTGATGGGGTTCAGGGGCAGTGTGGGGTTGGGGAGTGATGGGGTCAGTATGGGGGTGGGGAGTGATGGGGTTCAGGTGCAGTGTGGGGTTGGGGAGTGATGAGGTCAGTATGGGGGTGGGGAGTGATGAGGTCAATGTGGGGGTGGGGAATGATGGGGTCAGTGTGGATGTGGGGAGTGATGGGGTCAGTATGGGGGTGGGGAGTGATGGGGTTCAGGTGCAGTGTGGGGTTGGGGAGTGATGGGGTTCAGGGTCAGTGTGGGGGTGGGGAGTGATGGGGTTCAGGGTCAGTATGGGGGTGGGGAGTGATGAGGTCAATGTGGGGGTGGGGAGTGATGGGGTCAGTGTGGATGTGGGGAGTGATGGGGTTCAGGGTCAGTGTGGGGTTGGGGAGTGATGGGGTCAGTATGGGGGTGGGGAGTGATGGGGTCAGTATGGGGGTGGGGAGTGATGGGTTCAGTATGGGGGTGGGGAGTGATGGGGTTCAGGGTCACTGGGGGTTGGGGAGTGATGAGGTTGGGTCAGTATGGAGGTGGGGAGTGATGGGTTCAGTATGGGGGTGGGGAGTGATGGGGTTCAGGGTCACTGTGGGGTTGGGGAGTGATGGGGTCAGTATGGAGGTGGGGAGTGATGGGTTCAGTGTGGGTGTGGGGAGTGATGGGGTCAGTATGGGGGTGGGGAGTGATGGGGTTCAGCGTCAGTGTGGGGGTGGGGAGTGATGGGGTTCAGGGTCAGTATGGGGGTGGGGAGTGATGAGGTCAATGTGGGGGTGGGGAGTGATGGGGTCAGTGTGGATGTGGGGAGTGATGGGGTTCAGGGTCAGTGTGGGGTTGGGGAGTGAGGGGTTCAGGGTCAGAATGGGGGTGGGGAGTGATGGGGTCAGAGTGGGTGTGGGGAGTGATGGGGTTCAGGGTCAGTGTGGGGGGTGGGGAGTGATGGGGTCAGTGTGAAAGTGGGGAGTGAGGGGTTCAGGGTCAGAATGGGGGCAGGGAGTGATGGGGTCAGTGTGGGTGTGGGGAGTGATGGTGTTCAGGGTCAGTGTGGGGTTGGGGAGTGATGAGGTCAGTGTGGGGGTGGGGAGTGATGGGGTCAGTATGGGGGTGGGGAGTGATGGGGTTCAGGGGCAGTGTGGGGGTTGGGGAGTGATGGGGTCAGTATGGGGGTGGGGAGTGATGGGGTTCAGGGTCAGTGAGGGGGGTGGGGAGTGATGGGGTCAGTATGGGGGTGGGGAGTGATGGGGTCAGGGGTAGTGTGGGGGTGGGGAGTGATGGGGTCAGTGTGGGGGTGGGGAGTGATGGGGTTCAGGGTCAGTGTGGGGGTTGGGGAGTGATGGGGTCAGTATGGGGGTGGGGAGTGATGGGGTTCAGCGTCAGTGTGGGGGTGGGGAGTGATGGGGTTCAGGGTTAGTATAGGGGTGGGTAGTGATGAGGTCAGTGTGGGGGTGGGGAGTGATGGGGTCAATGTGGGGGTGGGAGTGATGGGGTCAGTGTGGGGGTGGGAAGTGAGGGGTTCAGGGTCAGAATGGGGGCGCGGAGTGATGGGGTCAGTGTGGGTGTGGGGAGTGGTGGTGTTCAGGGTCAGTGTGGGGTTGGGGAGTGATGAGGTCAGTGTGGATGTGGGGAGTGATGGGGTTCAGGGTCAGTTTGGGGTTGGGGAGTGATGGGGTCAGTATTGGTGTGGGGAGTGATGGGGTCAGTATGGGGGTGGGGAGTGATGGGGTCAGTGTGGGGGTGGGGAGTGATGGGGTCAGTATGGGGGTGGGGAGTGATGGGGTCAGTGTGGGGGTGGGGAGTGATGGGGTCAGTATGGGGGTGGGGAGTGATGGGGTTCAGGGTCAGTGAGGGGGGTGGGGAGTGATGGGGTCAGTATAGGGGTGGGGAGTAATGGGGTTCACGGGTAGTGTGGGGTTGGGGAGTGATGGGGTCAGTATGGGGGTGGGGATTGATGGGGTTCAGGGTCAGTGTGGGGGTGGGGAGTGATGGGGTTCAGGAGCAGTGTGGGGTTGGGGAGTGATGGGGTCAGTATGGGGGTGGGGAGTGATGGGGTCAGTGTGGGGGTGGGGAGTGATGGGGTCAGTGTGGGTGTGGGGAATGATGGGGTTCAGGGTCGGTGTGCGGGTTGGGTAGTGATGGGGTCAGTATGGGGGTGGGGAGTGATGGGGTTCAGGGTCAGTGTGGGGGCAGCGTGTGATGGGGTCAGTATGGGGGTGGTGAGGTATGGGATTAGTGTGGGGGTGGGGAGTGGTGAGGTTCAGGGTCAGAATGGGGGCGGGGAGTGATGGGGTCAGTATTGGGGTGGGGAGTGATGGGGTCAATGTGGGGGTGGGAGTGATGGGGTCAGTGTGGATGTGGGGAGTGATGGGGTTCAGGGTCAGTGTGGGGTGGGGAGTGATGGGGTCAGTATGGGAGTGGGGAGTGATGGGGTTCAGGGTCAGTATGGGGATGGGGAGTGATGGGGTCAGTGTGGGGGTGGGGAGTGATGGGGTCAGTATGGGGGTGGGGTGTGATGGGGTGCAGGGTCAGTGAGGGAGGTGGGTAGTGACGGGGTCAGTATAGGGGTGGGGAGGAATGGGGTTCAGGGGTAGTGTGGGGTTGGGGAGTGATGGGGTCAGTATGGGGGTGGGGATTGATGGGGTTCAGGGTCAGTGTGGGGGTGGGGAGTGATGGGGTCAGGAGCAGTGTGGGGTTTGGGAGTGATGGGGTCAGTATGTGGGTGGGGAGTGATGGGGTCATTGTGGGGGTGGAGAGTGATGGGGTCAGTGTGGCTGTGGGGAATGATGGGGTTCAGGGTCGGTGTGCGGGTTGGGTAGTGATGGGGTCAGTATGGGGGTGGGGAGTGATGGAGTTCAGGGTCAGTTTGGGGGTGGGGAGTGATGGGGTTCAGGGTCAGAATGGGGGCGGGGAGTGATGGGGTCAGTATTGGGGTGGGAGTGATGGGGTTCAGCGTCAGTGTGGGGGTGGGGTGAGATGGGGTTCAGTGTTAGTATAGGGGTGGGTAGTGATGAGGTCAATGTGGGGGTGGGGAGTGATGGGGTCAATGTGGGGGTGGGAGTGATGGGGTCAGTGTGGGGGTGGGAAGTGAGGGGTTCAGGGTCAGAATGGGGGCGCGGAGTGATGGGGTCAGTGTGGGTGTGGGGAGTGATGGTGTTCAGGGTCAATGTGGGGTTGGGGAGTGATGAGGTCAGTGTGGATGTGGGGAGTGATGGGGTTCAGGGTCAGTTTGGGGTTGGGGAATGATGGGGTCAGTGTGGGTGTGGGGAGTGATGGGGTCAGTATGGGGGTGGGGAGTGATGGGGTCAGTGTGGGGGTGGGGAGTGATGGGGTCAGTATGGGGGTGGGGTGTGATGGGGTGCAGGGTCAGTGAGGGGGGTGGGGAGTGATGGGGTCAGTATAGGGGTGGGGAGGAATGGGGTTCAGGGGTAGTGTGGGGTTGGGGAGTGATGGGGTCAGTATCGGGGTGGGGATTGATGGGGTTCAGGGTCAGTGTGGGGGTGGGGAATGATGGGTTCAGGGGCAGTGTGGGGTTTGGGAGTGATGGGGTCAGTATGGGGGTGGGGAGTGATGGGGTGCAGGGTCAGTGTTGGGGTGGGGAGTGATGGGGTCAGTGTGGGTGTGGGGAATGATGGGGTTCAGGGTCGGTGTGCCGGTTGGGTAGTGATGGGGTCAGTATGGGGGTGGGGAGTGATGGGGTTCAGGGTCAGTTTGGAGGGTGGGGAATGATGGTGTTCAGGGTCGGTGTGCGGGTTGGGTAGTGATGTGGTCAGTATGGGGGTGGGGAGTGATGGGGTTCAGGGTCAGTTTGGGGGGTGGGGAGTGATGGGGTGCAGGGTCAGTGTGGGGGCGGCGTGTGATGGGGTCAGTATGGGGGTAGTGAGGTATGGGATTAGTGTGGGGGTGGGGAGTGATGGGGTTCAGGGTCAGTGTGGGGGTGGGGAGTGATGGGGTCAGTATGGGGGTGGGGAGTGATGGGGTTCAGGGTCAGTGTGGGGGTGGGGAGTGATGGGGTCAGTGTGGGGTTGGGGAGTGATGGGGTCTGTGTGGGGTTGGGGAGTGATGGGGTCAGTATGGGGGTGGGGTGTGATGGGGTTCAGGATCAGTGTGGGGGTGGGGAGTGATGGGGTTCAGGGTCAGTGTGGGTTTGGGGAGTGATGGGGTCAATATGGGGGTGGAGAGTGATGGTGTTCAGGGTCAGTGTGGGGTGTGTTGCTCAGGTAGTCTAGTGGTGTTGGGGAGGGGGTTGGGAAGTGATGGGAGTAAGTGAGGAGGTGAGTTTAATGTGGTCAGTGAGGGGGTGATAGAGTCAGTGAGGAGGTGAGGTTGATGGAGTGAGTGAGGGGGTGGGGTTGATGAGGGTCATTGAGGGAGTGAGGTTGATGGGGTCAGTGAGGGGCTGATGGGGTCAGTGAGAGTGTGAGGTTGATGAGGGTCAGTGAGGGGGTGATGGGGTCAGTGAGGGTGTGAGGTTTATGAGGGTCAGTGGGTGAGGGGGGGTGAGGTTGATGGGTCAGTGAGGGGGTGATGGGGTCAGTGAGGGGGTGAGGTTGAGGGGGTGAGGTTGATGATGGGTCAGTGAGGGGAGGTTGATGGGGTCAGTGAGGGGGTGATGGGGTCAGTGAGGGGGTGAGGTTGATGAGGGTCAGTGAGGGGGTGAGGTTGATGGGGTCAGTGAGGGGGTGAGGTTGATGGGGTCAGTGAGGGGGTGAGGTTGATGAGGGTCAGTGAGGGGGTGAGGTTGATAGGGTCAGTGAGGGGGTGAGGTTGATGGGGTCAGTGAGGGGGTGAGGTTGATGGGGTCAGTGAGGGGGTGAGGTTGATGGGGTCAGTGAGGGGGTGATGGGGTCAGTGAGGGGGTGAGGTTGATGGGGTCAGTGAGGGGGTGAGGTTGATGGGGTCAGTGAGGGGGTGATGGGGTCAGTGAGGGGGTGAGGTTGATGAGGGTCAGTGAGGGGGTGAGGTTGATGGGGTCAGTGAGGGGTGAGGTTGATGGGTCAGTGAGGGGGTGAGGTTGATAGGGTCAGTGAGGGGGTGAGGTTGATGGGGTCAGTGAGGGGGTGATGGGGTCAGTGAGGGGGTGAGGTTGATGGGGTCAGTGAGGGGGTGATGGGGTCAGTGAGGGGGTGAGGTTGATAGGGTCAGTGAGGGGGTGAGGTTGATGAGGGTCAGTGAGGGGGTGATGGGGTCAGTGAGGGGGTGAGGTTGATGAGGGTCAGTGAGGGGGTGAGGTTGATGGGGTCAGTGAGGGGGTGAGGTTGATAGGGTCAGTGAGGGGGTGAGGTTGATGAGGGTCAGTGAGGGGGTGAGGTTGATGGGGTCAGTGAGGGGGTGAGGTTGATGGGGTCAGTGAGGGGGTGAGGTTGATGGGGTCAGTGAGGGGGTGAGGTTGATAGGGTCAGTGAGGGGGTGATGGGGTCAGTGAGGGGGTGAGGTTGATGGGGTCAGTGAGGGTGAGGTTGATGAGGGTCAGTGAGGGGGTGAGGTTGATAGGGTCAGTGAGGGGGTGAGGTTGATGAGGGTCAGTGAGGGGGTGAGGTTGATAGGGTCAGTGAGGGGGTGAGGTTGATGAGGGTCAGTGAGGGGGTGAGGTTGATGGGGTCAGTGAGGGGGTGAGGTTGATGAGGGTCAGTGAGGGGGTGAGGTTGATGAGGGTCAGTGAGGGGGTGATGGGGTCAGTGAGGGGGTGAGGTTGATGGGGTCAGTGAGGGGGTGAGGTTGATGAGGGTCAGTGAGGGGGTGATGGGGTCAGTGAGGGGGTGAGGTTGATGAGGGTCAGTGAGGGGGTGAGGTTGATGAGGGTCAGTGAGGGGGTGATGGGGTCAGTGAGGGGGTGAGGTTGATGAGGGTCAGTGAGGGGGTGAGGTTGATGAGGGTCAGTGAGGGGGTGAGGTTGATAGGGTCAGTGAGGGGGTGAGGTTGATGGGTCAGTGAGGGGGTGAGGTTGATGAGGGTCAGTGAGGGGGTGAGGTTGATGGGGTCAGTGAGGGGGTGAGGTTGATGGGGTCAGTGAGGGGGTGAGGTTGATGGGTCAGTGAGGAGGTGAGGTTGATAGGGTCAGTGAGGGGGTGAGGTTGATGAGGGTCAGTTGAGGGGGTGAGGTTGATAGGGTCAGTGAGGGGGTGAGGTTGATGGGGTCAGTGAGGGGGTGAGGTTGATGGGGTCAGTGAGAGGGTGAGGTTGATGGGGTCAGTGAGGGGGTGAGGTTGATAGGGTCAGTGAGGGGGTGAGGTTGATGGGGTCAGTGAGGGGGTGAGGTTGATGGGTCAGTGAGGGGGTGAGGTTGATGAGGGTCAGTGAGGGGGTGAGGTTGATAGGGTCAGTGAGGGGGTGAGGTTGATGAGGGTCAGTGAGGGGGTGAGGTTGATGGGGTCAGTGAGGGGGTGATGGGGTCAGTGAGGGGTGAGGTTATGGGGTCAGTGAGGGTGAGGTTGATGGGGTCAGTGAGGGGTGAGGTTGATGGGAGGAGTGGGTGATAGGGTCAGTGAGGGGGTGAGGTTGATGGGGTAGTGAGGGGGTGAGGTTGATGAGGGTCAGTGAGGGGTGAGGTGAGGGTTGAGGTTGATGGGTCAGTGAGGGGGTGAGGTTGATGAGGGTCATTGAGGGGGTGAGGTTGATGGGGTCAGTGAGGGGGTGAGGATGATAGGGTCAGTGAGAGGGTGAGGTTGATGGGGTCAGTGAGGAGGTGAGGTTGATAGGGACAGTGAGGAGCAGAGGTTGATGAGGGTGAGTAAGGGGGTGTGGTTGATGGGGTCAGTGAGGGGCTGATGGGGTCAGTGAGGGCGTGAGGTTGATAGGGTCAGTGAGGGTCAGATGCGGTCAGTGAGGGGGTGATGGGGTCAGTGAGGGGCTGATGGGGTCAGTGAGGGAGTGAGGTTGATGGGTCAGTGAGGGACTGATGGGGTCAGTGAGAGTGCGAGGTTGATGGGGTTAGTGAGGGGGTGATGGGGTCAGTGAGGGGGTGAGGTTGATGGGGGTGAGTGAGGTGGTGAGGTTGATAGGGTCAGTGAGGGGGTGAGATTGATGAGGGTCATTGAGGGGGTGAGGTTGATGGGGTCAGTGAGGGGGTGATGGGGTCAGTGAGAGGGTGAGGTTGATGAGGGTCTGTTGAGGGGGTGAGGTTGATGCGGGTCTGTGAGGGGGTGAGGTTGATGGAGTCAGTGAGGGGGTGAGGTTGATGAGGGTCATTGAGGGGTGAGGTTGATAGGGTCAGTGAGGGGGTGATGGGGTCATTGGGGGGGGTGAGGTTCATGGGGGTCAGTGAGGGTGAGGTAGATGAGGGTCGGTGAGGAGGTGAGTTGATAGGGTCAGTGAGGGGGTGAGGTTGATGGGGTCAGTGAGGTGGTGAGGTTGATGAGGGTCTGTGAGGGGGTGATGGGGTCAGTGAGGGGGTGAGGTTGATGGGGTCAGTGAGGGGGTGAGGTTGATGAGGGTCTGTTGAGGGGGTGAGGTTGATGGAGTCAGTGTGGGGGTGAGATTGATGAGGGTCATTGAGGGGGTGAGGTTGATGAGGGTCAGTGAGGGGGTGAGGTTGATGGGGTCAGTGAGGGGGTGATGGGGTCAGTGAGGGGGTGAGGTTGATGGGGGACAGTGAGAGGGTGAGGTTGAAGAGGGTCAGTGAGGGGGTGAGGTTGATAGGGTCAGTGAGGGGGTGATGGGGTCAGTGAGAGGGTGATGGGGTCAGTGAGGGTGAGGTTGATGGGGGTCAGTGAGGGTGAGGTTGATGAGGGTCAGTGAGGGGGTGAGGTTGATGGGTCAGTGAGGGGGTGAGGTTGATGAGGGTCATGGGGGGTGATGTTGATGGGGTCAGAGAGAAGGTGAGGTTGTTGGGGTCAGTGAGGGGGTGAGGTTGATGGGGTCAGTGAGGGGCTGATGGGGTCAGTGAGGGGATGAGGTTGATAGGGTCAGTGAGGGTCAGATGGGGTCAGTGAGGGGGTGATGGAGTCAGTGAGGGGCTGATGGGGGTCAGTGAGGGGGTGAGGTTGATGGGTCAGTGAGGGGCTGATGGGGTCAGTGAGGGTGAGGTTCATGAGGGTCAGTGAGGGGGTGAGGTTGATGGGGATCAGTGAGGGTGAGGTTGATGAGGGTCAGTGAGGGGGTGAGGTTGATAGGGTCAGAGAGGGGGTGAGGTTGATGAGGGTCACTGAGGGGGTGAGGTTGATGGGGTCAGTGAGGGGGTGAGGTTGATAGGGTCAGTGAGGGGGTGAGGTTGATGAGGGTCAGTTGAGGGGGTGAGGTTGATGAGGGTCTGTGAGGGGGTGATGGGGTCAGTGAGGAGTGAGGTTGATGGAGTCAGTGAGGGGGTGTGGTTGATGAGGGTCATTGAGGGGGTGAGGTTGATAGGGTGAGTGAGGGGGTGATGGGGTCAGTGAGGGGTGAGGTTCATGGGGGTCAGTGAGGGTGAGGTTGATGAGGGTCGGTGAGGAGGTGAGGTTGATAGGGTCAGTGAGGGGGTGAGGTTGATGAGGGTCATTGAGGGGGTGAGGTTGATGGGGTCAGTGAGGGGGTGAGCTTGATGAGGGTCAGTGAGGAGGTGAGGTTGATAGGGTCAGTGAGGGGGTGAGGTTGATGAGGGTCAGTTGAGGGGGTGAGGTTGATGAGGGTCAGTGAGGGGGTGATGGGGTCAGTGAGGGGGTGAGGTTGTTGGAGTCAGTGAGGGGGTGAGGTTGATGAGGGTCAGTGAGGGGGTGAGGTTGATGGGGTCAGTGAGGGGGTGAGGTTGATGAGGGTCAGTGAGGGGGTGAGGTTGATAGGGTCAGTGAGGGGGTGAGGTTGATGAGGGTCAGTGAGGGCGTGATGGGGTCAGTGAGAGGGTGAGGTTGATGGGGGTCAGTGAGGGTGAGGTTGATGAGGGTCAGTGAGGGGGTGAGGTTGATGGGGTCAGTGAGGGGCTGATGGGGTCAGTGAGAGTGTGAGGTTGATGGGGTCAGTGAGGGGGTGATGGGGTCAGTGAGGGGGTGAGGTTGATGGGGGTCAGTGAGGGGGTGAGGTTGATGAGGGTCAGTGAGGGGGTGAGGTTGATAGGGTCAGTGAGGGGGTGAGGTTGATGAGGGTCATTGAGAGGGTGAGGTTGATGAGGGTCAGTGAGGGGGTGAGGTTGATAGGGTCAGTGAGGTGTTGATGGGGTCAGTGAGGGGCTGATGGGGTCAGTGAGGGGGTGAGGTTGATGAGGGTCAGTGAGGGGGTGAGGTTGATGAGGGTCAGTGAGGGGGTGAGGTTGATGGGGTCAGTGAGGGGGTGAGGTTGATGAGGGTCAGTGAGGGGGTGAGGTTGATGAGGGTCAGTGAGGGGGTGATAGGGTCAGTGAGAGGGTGAGGTTGATGGGGGTCAGTGAGGGGGTGAGGTTGATGGGGTCAGTGAGGGGTTGATGGGGTCAGTGAGGGGGTGAGGTTGATGAGGGTCAGTGAGGGGGTGAGGTTGATAGGGTCAGTGAGGGGGTGAGGTTGATGAGGGTCAGTGAGGGGGTGATGGGGTCAGTGAGAGGGTGAGGTTGATGGGGGTCAGTGAGGGTGAGGTTGATGAGGGTCAGTGAGGGGGTGAGGTTGATAGGGTCAGTGAGGGGTTGAGGTTGATGGGTCAGTGAGGGGGTGAGGTTGATGAGGGTCAGTGAGGGGGTGAGGTTGATGGGGTCAGTGAGGGGGTGAGGTTGATGAGGGTCATTGAGGGGGTGAAGTTGATGGGGTCAGTGAGGGGGTGATGGGGTCAGTGAGAGGGTGAGGTTGATGACGGTCAGTTGAGGGGGTGAGATTGATGAGGGTCTGTGAGGGGTTGATGGGGTCTGTGAGGGGGTGAGGTTGATGAGGGTCAGTGAGGGGGTGAGGTTGATGAGGGTCAGTGAGGGGGTGAGGTTGATGGGGTCAGTGAGGGGTGAGGTTGATAGGGTCAGTGAGGGGGTGAGGTTGATGAGGGTCAGTGAGGGGGTGAGGTTGATGAGGGTCAGTGAGGGGGTGAGGTTGATGAGGGTCAGTGAGGGGGTGAGGTTGATGGGGTCAGTGAGGGGGTGATGGGGTCAGTGAGGGGGTGAGGTTGATGAGGGTCATTGAGGGGGTGAGGTTGATGAGGGTCAGTGAGGGGGTGAGGTTGATAGGGTCAGTGAGGGGGTGAGGTTGATGAGGGTCTGAGGGTCAGTGAGGGTGAGGTTGATGAGGGTCAGTGAGGGCATGAGTTTGATGGGGGTCAGTGAGAGGGTGAGGTTGATTAGGGTCAGTGAGGGGGTGAGGTTGATAGGGTCAGTGAGGGGGTGATGGGGTCAGTGAGGGGGTGATGGGGTCAGTGAGGGGGTGAGGTTGATAGGGTCAGTGAGGGGGTGAGGTTGATGAGGGTCATTGAGGGGGTGAGGTTGATGGGGTCAGTGAGGGTGAGGTTGATGGGTTCAGTGAGGGGGTGAGGTTGCTGAGGGTCAGTTGAGGGGGTGAGGTTGATGAGGGTCTGTGAGGGGGTGATGGGGTCAGTGAGGGGGTGAGGTTGATGGAGTCAATGAGGGGGTGAGGGATGCGGGTCATTGAGGGGGTGATGAGGGTCAGTGAGGGGTAGGTGATGATGAGGGTCAGTGAGGGGGTGAGGTTGATGGGGTCAGTGAGGGGGTGATGGGGTCAGTGAGGGGGTGAAGTTGATGGGGTCAGTGAGAGGGTGATGTTGATGAGGGTTGAGGTTGATAGGGTCAGTGAGGGGGTGATGGGGTCAGTGAGGGGCTGATGGGGTCAGTGAGGGGGTGAGGTTGATGGAGTCAGTGAGGGGGTGAGGTTGATGAGGGTCAGTGAGAGGGTGAGGTTGATGAGGGTCAGTGAGTGTTGAGGTTGATAGGGTCAGTGAGGGGGTGATGGGGTCAGTGAGGGGCTGATGGGGTCAGTGAGGGGGTGAGGTTGATGGGTCAGTGAGGGCCTGATGGGGTCAGTGAGGAGTTGATGTTGATAGGGTCAGTGAGGGGGTGAGGTTGATGAGGGTCATTGAGGGGGTGAGGTTGATGAGGGTCAGTGAGGGGGTGAGGTTGATGGGGTCAGTGAGGGGTGATGGGGTCAGTGAGGGGCTGATGAGGGTCAGTGAGGAAGTGAGGTTGATAGGGTCAGTGAGGGGTTGAGGTTGATGGCGTCAGTGCGGGGGTGAGTTTGATAGGGTCAGTGAGAGGGTGAGGTTGATGAGGTCAGTGAGGAGGTGAGGTTGATAGGGTCAGTGAGGGGGTGATAGGGTCAGTGAGATGCTGAGGTTGATGGGGGTCAGTGAGGGGGTGAGGTTGATGGGGTCAGTGAGGGGCTGATGGGGTCAGTGAGGGGGTGAGGTTGATAGGGTCAGTGAGGGGGTGATGGGGTCAGTGAGGGGCTGATGGGGTCAGTGAGGGGGTGAGGTTGATGGGTCAGTGGGTGAGGTTGATGGGGGTCAGTGAGGGTGAGGTTGATGAGGGTCAGTGAGGGGGTGAGGTTGATAGGGTCAGTGAGGGGGTGAGGTTGATGGGTCAGTGAGGAGCTGATAGGGTCAGTGAGAGTGTGAGGTTGATGGGGTCAGTGAGGGGGTGATGGGGTCAGTGAGGGAGTGATAGGGTCAGTGAGGAGGTGAGGTTGATGGGGGTGAGTGAGGGGGTGAGGTTGATGGGGTCAGTGAGGGTCTGATGGGGTTAGTGAGGGGGTGAGGTTGATAGGGTCAGTGAGGAGGTGAGGTTGATGGGGGTGAGTGAGGGGGTGAGGTTGATGGGGTCAGTGAGGGGCTGATGGGGTCAGTGAGGGGGTGAGGTTGATGGGGCTCAGTGAGGGTGAGGTTGATGAGGGTCAGTGAATGGGTGAGGTTGATAGGGTCAGTGAGGGGATGAGGTTGATGAGGGTCAGTGAGGGGGTGAGGTTGATAGGGTCAGTGTGGGGGTGAGGTTGATGAGGGTCATTGAGGGGGTCAGGTTGATGGGGTCAGTGAGGGGGTGAGGTTGATGGGGTCAGTGAGGGGTGATGCGGTCAGTGAGACGGTGAGGTTGATGGGGTCAGTGAGGGGGTGAGGTTGATGGGGTCAGTGAGGGGGTCAGGTTGATGGGGTCAGTCAGAGGGTGAGGTTGCTGAGGGTCAGTTGAGGGGGTGAGGTTGATGAGGGTCTGTGAGGGGGTGATGGGGTCAGTGAGGGGGTGAGGTTGATTGGGTCAATGAGGGGCTGATGAGGTCAGTGAGGGGGTGAGGTTGATAGGGTCAGTGAGGGTCAGATGGGGTCAGTGAGGGGGTGAGGGGGTCAGTGAGGGGCTGATGGGGTCAGTGAGGGGGTGAGGTTGATGGGTCAGTGAGGGGCTGATGGGGTCAGTGAGAGTGTGAGGTTGATGGGGTCAGCGAGGGGGTGATGGGGTCAGTGAGGGGTGAGGTTGATGGGGATCAGTGAGGGTGAGGTTAATGAGGGTTAGTGAGGGGTGAGGTTGATGGGTCAGTGAGAGGGTGAGGTTGATGAGGGTCAGTTGAGGGGGTGAAGTTGATGAGGGTCATTGAGGGGGTGAGGTTGATGAGGGTCATTGAGTGGGTGAGGTTGATGGGATCAGTGAGAGGGTGAGGTTGATGAGGGTCAGTTGAGGGGGTGAGGTTGATGAGGGTCAGTGAGGGGGTGAGTTTGATGGGGTCAGTGAGGGGGCGATGGGTTCAGTGAGGAAGTGAGTTTGATGGGGTCAGTGAGGGGGTGATGGGGTCAGTGAGGGGCTGATGGGGTCAGTGAGAGTGTGAGGTTGATGGGGTCAGTGAGGGGTGAGGTTGATGGGGGTCAGTGAGGGTGAGGTTGATGAGGGTCTGTGAGGTGGTGAGGATGATGGAGTCAGTGAGGTGGTGAGGTTGATGAGGGTCAGTGAGGGGGTGAGGTTGATGGGGCTCAGTGAGGGTGAGGTTGATGAGGGTCAGTGAGCGGGTGAGGTTGATAGGGTCAGTGAGGGGATGAGGTTGATGAGGGTCAGTGAGGGGGTGAGGTTGATAGGGTCAGTGAGGGGGTGAGGTTGATGAGGGTCATTGAGGGGGTGAGGCTGATGGGGTCAGTGAGACGGTGAGGTTGCTGAGGGTCAGTTGAGGGGGTGAGGTTGATGAGGGTCTGTGAGGGGGTGATGGGGTCAGTGAGGGGGAGAGGTTGATGGAGTCAGTGAGGGGGTGAGGTTGATTGGGTCAATGAGGGGGTGATGGGGTCAGTGAGAGGGTGAGGTTGATGAGGGTCAGTGAGGGGGTGAGGTTGATGGGGTCAGTGAGGGGCTGATGGGGTCAGTGAGGGGTTGAGGTTGATAGGGTCAGTGAGGGTCAGATGGGGTCAGTGAGGGGGTGATGGGGTCAGTGAGGGGCTGATGGGGTCAGTGAGGGGGTGAGGTTGATGGGTCAGTGAGGGGCTGATGGGGTCAGTGAGAGTGTGAGGTTGATGGGGTCAGTGAGGGGGTGATGGGGTCAGTGAGGGGTGAGGTTGATGGGGGTCAGTGAGGGTGAGGTTAATGAGGGTTAGTGAGGGGGTGAGGTTGATGGGGTCAGCGAGGGGGTGATGGGGTCAGTGAGGGGTGAGGTTGATGGGGGTCAGTGAGGGTGAGGTTAATGAGGGTTAGTGAGGGGGTGAGGTTGATGGGTCAGTGAGGGGGTGAGGTTGATGAGGGTCAGTTGAGGGGGTGAGGTTGATGAGGGTCATTGAGGGGGTGAGGTTGATGAGGGTCAGTGAGGAGGTGAGGTTGATGGAGTCAGTGAGGGGGTGATGGGGTCAGTGAGAGGGTGATGTTGATGAGGTTCAGTGAGGGTTGAGGTTGATAGGGTCAGTGAGGGGGTGATGGGGTCAGTGAGGGGCTGATGGGGTCAGTGAGGGGGTGAGGTTGATGGAGTCAGTGAGGGGGTGAGGTTGATGAGGGTCAGTGAGAGGGTGAGGTTGATGAGGGTCAGTGAGTGTTGAGGTTGATAGGGTCAGTGAGGGGGTGATGGGGTCAGTGAGGGGCTGATGGGGTCAGTGAGGGGGTGAGGTTGATGGGGTCAGTGAAGGGGTGATGGGGTCCGTGAGAGGGTGAGGTTGATGAGGGTCTGTGAGGGGGTGAGGTTGATGAGGGTCTGTGAGGGGGTGATGGGGTCAGTGAGGGGGTGAGGTTGATGAGGGTCATTGAGGGGGTGAGGTTGATATGGTCAGTGAGGGGGTGAGGTTGATGTGGGTCTGTGAGGTGGTGATGGGGTCAGTGAGGGGGTGAGGTTGATGGAGTCAGTGAGGGGGTGAGGTTGATGAAGGTCATTGAGGGGGTGAGGTTGATGGGGTCAGTGAGGGGGTGATGGGGTCAGTGAGGGGGTGAGGTTGATGGGGTCAGTGAGGGGGTGAGGTTGATGAGTGTCTGTGAGGTGGTGATGGGGTCAGTGAGGGGGTGAGGTTGATAAGGGTCATTGAAGGGGTGAGGTTGATGAGGGTCAGTGAGGGGGTGATGGGGTCAGTGAGAGTGTGAGGTTGATGGGGTCAGTGAGGGGGTGATGGGGTCAGTGAGGGGGTGAGGTTGATGGGGGACAGTGAGAGGGTGAGGTTGATGAGGGTCAGTGAGGGGGTGAGGTTGATAGGGTCAGTGAGGGGCTGATTGGGTCAGTGAGGGGGTGATGGGGTCAGTGAGGGGGTGAGTTTGATAGGGTCAGTGAGGGGGTGAGGATGATGAGGGTCATTGAGGGGGTGAGGTTGATGGGGTCAGTGAGGGTGAGGTTGATGGGTTCAGTGAGGGGGTGAGGTTGCTGAGGGTCAGTTGAGGGGGTGAGGTTGATGAGGGTCTGTGAGGGGGTGATGGGGTCAGTGAGGGGGTGAGGTTGATGGAGTCAATGAGGGGGTGAGGTTGATGCGGGTCATTGAGGGGGTGAGGTTGATGAGTGTCAGTGAGGGGGTGAGGTTGATGGAGTCAGTGAGGGGGTGATGGGGTCAGTGAGGGGGTGAAGTTGATGGGGTCAGTGAGAGGGTGATGTTGATGAGGGTTGAGGTTGATAGGGTCAGTGAGGGGGTGATGGGGTCAGTGAGGGGGTGAGGTTGATGGAGTCAGTGAGGGGGTGAGGTTGATGAGGGTCAGTGAGAGGGTGAGGTTGATGAGGGTCAGTGAGTGTTGAGGTTGATAGGGTCAGTGAGGGGGTGATGGGGTCAGTGAGGGGCTGATGGGGTCAGTGAGGGGGTGAGGTTGATGGGTCAGTGAGGGCCTGATGGGGTCAGTGAGGAGTTGAGGTTGATAGGGTCAGTGAGGGGGTGAGGTTGATGAGGGTCATTGAGGGGGTGAGGTTGATGAGGGTCAGTGAGGGGGTGAGGTTGATGGGGTCAGTGAGGGGTGATGGGGTCAGTGAGGGGCTGATGAGGGTCAGTGAGGAAGTGAGGTTGATAGGGTCAGTGAGGGGGTGAGGTTGATGTGTCAGTGAGGGGGTGAGGTTGATAGGGTCATTGAGGGTCAGATGGGGTCAGTGAGGGGGTGATGGGGTCAGTGAGGGGCTGATGGGGTCAGTGAGGGGGCGAGGTTGATTGGTCAGTGAGGGGCTGATGGGGTCAGTGAGAGTGTGAGGTTGATGGGGTCAGTGAGGGGTGATGGGGTCAGTGAGGGGGTGAGGTTGATGGGGGTCAGTGAGGGTGAGGTTGATGAGGGTCAGTGAGGGGGTGAGGTTGATAGGGTCCGTGAGGGGGTTAGGTTGATGAGGGTCATTGAGGGGGTGAGGTTGATGGGGTCAGTGAAGGGGTGATGGGGTCCGTGAGAGGGTGAGGTTGATGAGGGTCTGTTGAGGGGGTGAGGTTGATGGGGTCAGTGAAGGGGTGATGGGGTCCGTGAGAGGGTGAGGTTGATGAGGGTCTGTGAGGGGGTGAGGTTGATGAGGGTCTGTGAGGGGGTGATGGGGTCAGTGAGGGGGTGAGGTTGATGAGGGTCATTGAGGGGGTGAGGTTGATATGGTCAGTGAGGGGGTGAGGTTGATGTGGGTCTGTGAGGGGTGATGGGGTCAGTGAGGGGGTGAGGTTGATGGGTCAGTGAGGGGGTGAGGTTGATGAAGGTCAGTGAGGGGGTGAGGTTGATGGGGTCAGTGAGGGGGTGATGGGGTCAGTGAGGGGGTGAGGTTGATGGGGTCAGTGAGGGGGTGAGGTTGATGAGTGTCTGTGAGGTGGTGATGGGGTCAGTGAGGGGGTGAGGTTGATAAGGGTCATTGAAGGGGTGAGGTTGATGAGGGTCAGTGAGGGGGTGATGGGGTCAGTGAGAGTGTGAGGTTGATGGGGTCAGTGAGGGGGTGATGGGGTCAGTGAGGGGGTGAGGTTGATGGGGGACAGTGAGAGGGTGAGGTTGATGAGGGTCAGTGAGGGGGTGAGGTTGATAGGGTCAGTGAGGGGCTGATTGGGTCAGTGAGGGGGTGATGGGGTCAGTGAGGGGGTGAGTTTGATAGGGTCAGTGAGGGGGTGAGGATGATGAGGGTCATTGAGGGGGTGAGGTTGATGGGGTCAGTGAGGGTGAGGTTGATGGGTTCAGTGAGGGGGTGAGGTTGCTGAGGGTCAGTTGAGGGAGTGAGGTTGATGAGGGTCTGTGAGGGGGTGATGGGGTCAGTGAGGGGGTGAGGTTGATGGAGTCAATGAGGGGGTGAGGTTGATGCGGGTCATTGAGGGGGTGAGGTTGATGAGGGTCAGTGAGGGGGTGAGGTTGATGGAGTCAGTGAGGGGGTGATGGGGTCAGTGAGGGGGTGAGGTTGATGGGGTCAGTGAGAGGGTGATGTTGATGAGGGTTGAGGTTGATAGGGTCAGTGAGGGGGTGATGGGGTCAGTGAGGGGCTGATGGGGTCAGTGAGGGGGTGAGGTTGATGGAGTCAGTGAGGGGGTGAGGTTGATGAGGGTCAGTGAGAGGGTGAGGTTGATGAGGGTCAGTGAGTGTTGAGGTTGATAGGGTCAGTGAGGGGGTGATGGGGTCAGTGAGGGGCTGATGGGGTCAGTGAGGGGGTGAGGTTGATGGGTCAGTGAGGGCCTGATGGGGTCAGTGAGGAGTTGAGGTTGATAGGGTCAGTGAGGGGGTGAGGTTGATGAGGGTCATTGAGGGGGTGAGGTTGATGAGGGTCAGTGAGGGGGTGAGGTTGATGGGGTCAGTGAGGGGTGATGGGGTCAGTGAGGGGCTGATGAGGGTCGAGGAAGTGAGGTTGATAGGGTCAGTGAGGGGTTGAGGTTGATGGCGTCAGTGCGGGGGTGAGTTTGATAGGGTCAGTGAGAGGGTGAGGTTGATGAGGTCAGTGAGGAGGTGAGGTTGATAGGGTCAGTGAGGGGGTGATAGGGTCAGTGAGATGCTGAGGTTGATGGGGGTCAGTGAGGGGGTGAGGTTGATGGGGTCAGTGAGGGGCTGATGGGGTCAGTGAGGGGGTGAGGTTGATAGGGTCAGTGAGGGGTGATGGGGTCAGTGAGGGGCTGATGGGGTCAGTGAGGGGGTGAGGTTGATGGGTCAGTGAGGGGGTGAGGTTGATGGGGGTCAGTGAGGGTGAGGTTGATGAGGGTCAGTGAGGGGGTGAGGTTGATAGGGTCAGTGAGGGGGTGAGGTTGATGGGTCAGTGAGGAGCTGATAGGGTCAGTGAGAGTGTGAGGTTGATGGGGTCAGTGAGGGGGTGATGGGGTCAGTGAGGGAGTGATAGGGTCAGTGAGGAGGTGAGGTTGATGGGGGTGAGTGAGGGGGTGAGGTTGATGGGGTCAGTGAGGGTCTGATGGGGTTAGTGAGGGGGTGAGGTTGATAGGGTCAGTGAGGAGGTGAGGTTGATGGGGGTGAGTGAGGGGGTGAGGTTGATGGGGTCAGTGAGGGGCTGATGGGGTCAGTGAGGGGGTGAGGTTGATGGGGCTCAGTGAGGGTGAGGTTGATGAGGGTCAGTGAATGGGTGAGGTTGATAGGGTCAGTGAGGGGATGAGGTTGATGAGGGTCAGTGAGGGGGTGAGGTTGATAGGGTCAGTGTGGGGGTGAGGTTGATGAGGGTCATTGAGGGGGTCAGGTTGATGGGGTCAGTGAGGGGGTGAGGTTGATGGGGTCAGTGAGGGGTGATGCGGTCAGTGAGACGGTGAGGTTGATGGGGTCAGTGAGGGGGTGAGGTTGATGGGGTCAGTGAGGGGGTCAGGTTGATGGGGTCAGTCAGAGGGTGAGGTTGCTGAGGGTCAGTTGAGGGGGTGAGGTTGATGAGGGTCTGTGAGGGGGTGATGGGGTCAGTGAGGGGGTGAGGTTGATTGGGTCAATGAGGGGCTGATGAGGTCAGTGAGGGGTGAGGTTGATAGGGTCAGTGAGGGTCAGATGGGGTCAGTGAGGGGGTGAGGGGGTCAGTGAGGGGCTGATGGGGTCAGTGAGGGGGTGAGGTTGATGGGTCAGTGAGGGGCTGATGGGGTCAGTGAGAGTGTGAGGTTGATGGGGTCAGCGAGGGGGTGATGGGGTCAGTGAGGGGTGAGGTTGATGGGGATCAGTGAGGGTGAGGTTAATGAGGGTTAGTGAGGGGTGAGGTTGATGGGTCAGTGAGAGGGTGAGGTTGATGAGGGTCAGTTGAGGGGGTGAAGTTGATGAGGGTCATTGAGGGGGTGAGGTTGATGAGGGTCATTGAGTGGGTGAGGTTGATGGGATCAGTGAGAGGGTGAGGTTGATGAGGGTCAGTTGAGGGGGTGAGGTTGATGAGGGTCAGTGAGGGGGTGAGTTTGATGGGGTCAGTGAGGGGGCGATGGGTTCAGTGAGGAAGTGAGTTTGATGGGGTCAGTGAGGGGGTGATGGGGTCAGTGAGGGGCTGATGGGGTCAGTGAGAGTGTGAGGTTGATGGGGTCAGTGAGGGGTGAGGTTGATGGGGGTCAGTGAGGGTGAGGTTGATGAGGGTCTGTGAGGTGGTGAGGATGATGGAGTCAGTGAGGTGGTGAGGTTGATGAGGGTCAGTGAGGGGGTGAGGTTGATGGGGCTCAGTGAGGGTGAGGTTGATGAGGGTCAGTGAGCGGGTGAGGTTGATAGGGTCAGTGAGGGGATGAGGTTGATGAGGGTCAGTGAGGGGGTGAGGTTGATAGGGTCAGTGAGGGGGTGAGGTTGATGAGGGTCATTGAGGGGGTGAGGCTGATGGGGTCAGTGAGACGGTGAGGTTGCTGAGGGTCAGTTGAGGGGGTGAGGTTGATGAGGGTCTGTGAGGGGGTGATGGGGTCAGTGAGGGGGAGAGGTTGATGGAGTCAGTGAGGGGGTGAGGTTGATTGGGTCAATGAGGGGGTGATGGGGTCAGTGAGAGGGTGAGGTTGATGAGGGTCAGTGAGGGGGTGAGGTTGATGGGGTCAGTGAGGGGCTGATGGGGTCAGTGAGGGGGTGAGGTTGATAGGGTCAGTGAGGGTCAGATGGGGTCAGTGAGGGGGTGATGGGGTCAGTGAGGGGCTGATGGGGTCAGTGAGGGGGTGAGGTTGAGTGGGTCAGTGAGGGGCTGATGGGGTCAGTGAGAGTGTGAGGTTGATGGGGTCAGCGAGGGGGTGATGGGGTCAGTGAGGGGTGAGGTTGATGGGGGTCAGTGAGGGTGAGGTTAATGAGGGTTAGTGAGGGGGTGAGGTTGATGGGGTCAGCGAGGGGGTGATGGGGTCAGTGAGGGGTGAGGTTGATGGGGGTCAGTGAGGGTGAGGTTAATGAGGGTTAGTGAGGGGGTGAGGTTGATGGGTCAGTGAGGGGGTGAGGTTGATGAGGGTCAGTTGAGGGGGTGAGGTTGATGAGGGTCATTGAGGGGGTGAGGTTGATGAGGGTCAGTGAGGAGGTGAGGTTGATGGAGTCAGTGAGGGGGTGATGGGGTCAGTGAGAGGGTGATGTTGATGAGGTTCAGTGAGGGTTGAGGTTGATAGGGTCAGTGAGGGGGTGATGGGGTCAGTGAGGGGCTGATGGGGTCAGTGAGGGGGTGAGGTTGATGGAGTCAGTGAGGGGGTGAGGTTGATGAGGGTCAGTGAGAGGGTGAGGTTGATGAGGGTCAGTGAGTGTTGAGGTTGATAGGGTCAGTGAGGGGGTGATGGGGTCAGTGAGGGGCTGATGGGGTCAGTGAGGGGGTGAGGTTGATGGGGTCAGTGAAGGGGTGATGGGGTCCGTGAGAGGGTGAGGTTGATGAGGGTCTGTGAGGGGGTGAGGTTGATGAGGGTCTGTGAGGGGGTGATGGGGTCAGTGAGGGGGTGAGGTTGATGAGGGTCATTGAGGGGGTGAGGTTGATATGGGTCAGTGAGGGGGTGAGGTTGATGTGGGTCTGTGAGGTGGTGATGGGGTCAGTGAGGGGGTGAGGTTGATGGAGTCAGTGAGGGGGTGAGGTTGATGAAGGTCATTGAGGGGGTGAGGTTGATGGGGTCAGTGAGGGGGTGATGGGGTCAGTGAGGGGGTGAGGTTGATGGGGTCAGTGAGGGGGTGAGGTTGATGAGTGTCTGTGAGGTGGTGATGGGGTCAGTGAGGGGGTGAGGTTGATAAGGGTCATTGAAGGGGTGAGGTTGATGAGGGTCAGTGAGGAGGTGATGGGGTCAGTGAGGGGGTGAGGTTGATGGAGTCAATGAGGGGGTGAGGTTGATGAGGGTCATTGAGGGGGTGAGGTTGATGAGGGTCAGTGAGGAGGTGAGGTTGATGGGGTCAGTGAGGGTGTGAGGTTGATGGGGTCAGTGAGAGGGTGATGTTGATGAGGGTTGAGGTTGATAGGGTCAGTGAGGGGGTGATGGGGTCAGTGAGGGGCTGATGGGGTCAGTGAGGGGGTGAGGTTGATGGAGTCAGTGAGGGGGTGAGGTTGATGAGGGTCAGTGAGAGGGTGAGGTTGATGAGGGTCAGTGAGTGTTGAGGTTGATAGGGTCAGTGAGGGGGTGATGGGGTCAGTGAGGAGCTGATGGGGTCAGTGAGGGCGTGAGGTTGATGGGGTCAGTGAGGAGTTGAGGTTGATAGGGTCGGTGAGGGGGTGAGGTTGATGAGGGTCATTGAGGGGGTGAGGTTGATGGGTCAGTGAGGGGGTGATGGGGTCAGTGAGTGGGTGAGGTTGATAGGGTCAGTGAGGGGGTGAGGTTGATGAGGGTCATTGAGGGGGTGAGGTTGATGAGGGTCAGTGAGGGGGTGAGGTTGATGGGGTCAGTGAGGGGGTGATGGGGTCAGTGAGGGGCTGATGGGGTCAGTGAGCGTGTGAGGTTGATCGGGTCAGTGAGGGGGTGATGGGGTCAGTGAGGAGGTGAGGTTCATGGGGGTCAGTGAGGGTGAGGTTGATGAGGGTCAGTGAGGAGGTGAGGTTGATAGGGTCAGTGAGGGGGTGAGGTTGATGAGGGTCTGTGAGGGGGTGATGGGGTCAGTGAGGGGGTGAGGTTGATGTGTCAGTGAGGGGGTGAGGTTGATGAGGGTCATTGAGGGGCTGAGGTTGATGGGGTCAGTGCGGGGGTGAGTTTGATAGGGTCAGTGAGGGGCTGATGGGGTCAGTGAGGGGGTGAGGTTGACAGGGTCAGTGAGGGTCAGATGGGGTCAGTGAGGGGGTGAGGGGGTCAGTGAGGGGCTGATGGCGTCAGTGAGGGGGTGAGGTTCATGGGTCAGTGAGGGGCTGATGGGGTCAGTGAGGGGGTGATGGGGTCAGTGAGGGGGTGAGGTTGATGGGGGTCAGTGAGGGTGAGGTTGATGAGGGTCAGTGAGGGGGTGAGGTTGATAGGGTCAGTGAGGGGGTTAGGTTGATGAGGGTCATTGAGGGGGTGAGGTTGATGGGGTCAGTGAGGGGGTGATGGGGTCAGTGAGAGGGTGAGGTTGATGAGGGTCTGTTGAGGGCGTGAGGTTGATGAGGCTCTGTGAGGCGGTGATGGGGTCAGTGAGGGGTGAGGTTGATGGAGTCAGTAAGGGGGTGAGGTTGATGAGGGTCAGTGAGAGGGTGAGGTTGATGAGGGTCAGTGAGGGGGTGATGGGGTCAGTGAGGGGGTGAGGTTGATGGGGTCAGTGAGGGGGTGAGGTTGATGAGGGTCTGTGAGGGGGTGATGGGGTCAGTGAGGGGTGAGGTTGATGGAGTCAGTAAGGGGGTGAGGTTGATGAGGGTCATTGAGGGGGTGAGGTTGATAGGGTCATTGAGGGGGTGAGGTTGATGAGGGTCAGTGAGGGGGTGAGGTTGATGGGGTCAGTGAGGGGGTGATGGGGTCAGTGAGGGGGTGAGGTTGATGGGGTCAGTGAGGGGGTGAGGTTGATGAGGGTCTGTGAGGTGGTGATGGGGTCAGTGAGGGGGTGAGGTTGATGGAGTCAGTGAGGGGGTGAGGTTGATAAGGGTCATTGAGGGGGTGAGGTTGATGGGGTCAGTGAGGGTGTGGTTGATGAGGGTCAGTGAGGGGGTGAGGTTGATTAGGTCACTGAGGGGGTGAGGTTGATGAGGGTCATTGAGGGGGTCAGGTTGATGGGGTCAGTGAGAGGGTGAGGCTGCTGAGGGTCAGTTGAGGGGGTGAGGTTGATGAGGGTCTGTGAGGGGGTGATGGGGTCAGTGAGGGGGTGAGGTTGATGGAGTCAGTTAGGGGGTGAGGTTGATGAGGGTCATTGAGGGGGTGAGGTTGATGGGGTCAATGAGGGGGTGATGGGGTCAGTGAGAGGGTGAGGTTGATGAGGGTCAGTGAGGGGGTGAGGTTGATAGGGTCAGTGAGGGGGTGATGGGGTCAGTGAGGGGCTGATGGGGTCAGTGAGGAGGTGAGGTTGATAGGGTCAGTGAGAGGGTGAGGTTGATGAGGGTCAGTGAGGAGGTGAGGTTGATAGGGTCAGTGAGAGGGTGAGGTTGATGGGGTCAGTGAGGGAGTGAGGTTGATAGGGTCAGTAAGGGGGTGATGGGGTCAGTGAGGGGCTGATCGGGTCAGTGAGTTGGTGCGGTTGATACGGTCAGTGAGGGGGTGAGGTTGATGGGGTCAGCAAGGGGGTGATGGGGTCAGTGAGGGGGTGAGGTTGATGGGGGTCAGTGAGGTTGAGGTTAATGAGGGTCAGTGAGGGGGTGAGGTTGATGGGTCAGTGAGGGGGTGAGGTTGATGAGGGTCATTGAGGGGGTGAGGTTGATGGGGTCAGTGAGAGGGTGAGGTTGATGAGGGTCTGTTGAGGGGGTGAGGTTGATGAGGGTCAGTGAGGGGGTGAGTTTGATGGGGTCAGTGAGGGGGCGATGGGTTCAGTGAGGAAGTGAGTTTGATAGAGTCAGTGAGGGGGTGATGGGGTCAGTGAGGGGCTGATGGGGTCAGTGAGAGTGTGAGGTTGATGGGGTCAGTGAGGGGGTGAGGTTGATGGGGGTCTGTGAGGGTGAGGTTGATGAGGGTCAGTGAGGGGGTGAGGTTGATAGGGTCAGTGAGGGGGTGAGGTTGATGGGTCAGTGAGGAGCTGATGGGGTCAGTGAGAGTGTGAGGTTGATGGGGTCAGTGAGGGGGTGATGGGGTCAGTGAGGGGTGATAGGGTCAGTGAGGAGGTGAGGTTGATGGGGGTCAGGGAGGGAGTGAGGTTGATACGGTCAGTGAGGGTCTGATGGGGTTAGTGAGGGGGTGAGGTTGATAGGGTCAGTGAGGTGTTGATGGGGTCAGTGAGGGGCTGATGGGGTCAGTGAGGGGGTGAGGTTGATGGGGGTCAGTGAGGGTGAGGTTGATGAGGGTCAGTGAGCGGGTGAGGTTGATAGGGTCAGTGAGGGGATGAGGTTGATGAGGGTCAGTGAGGGGGTGAGGTTGATAGGGTCAGTGAGGGGGTGAGGTTGATGAGGGTCATTGAGGGGGTCAGGTTGATGGGGGCAGTGAGGGGGTGAGGTTGATGGGGTCAGTGAGGGCTGATGGGGTCAGTGAGACGGTGAGGTTGCTGAGGGTCAGTTGAGGGGGTGAGGTTGATGAGGGTCAGTGAGAGGGTGAGGTTGATGAGGGTCAGTGAGTGTTGAGGTTGATAGGGTCAGTGAGGGGGTGATGGGGTCAGTGAGGGGCTGATGGGGTCAGTGAGGGGGTGAGGTTGATGGGTCAGTGAGGGCCTGATGGGGTCAGTGAGGAGTTGAGGTTGATAGGGTCAGTGAGGGGGTGTGGTTGATGAGGTCATTGAGGGGGTGAGGTTGATGGGTCAGTGAGGGGGTGATGGGGTCAGTGAGAGGGTGAGGTTGATGAGGGTCAGTTGAGGGAGGTGAGGGGTTGATGGGGTCAGTGAGGGGGTGAGGTTGATGAGGGTCAGTGAGGGGGTGAGGTTGATAGGGTCAGTGAGGGGGTGAGGTTGATGAGGGTCATTGAGGGGGTGAGGTTGATGAGGGTCAGTGAGGGGGTGAGGTTGATGGGGTCAGTGAGGGGGTGATGGGGTCAGTGAGGGGCTGATGGGGTTAGTGAGAGTGTGAGGTTGATAGGGTCAGTGAGGGGGTGATGATGGGTCAGTGAGGAGGTGAGGTTCATGGGGGTCAGTGAGGGTGAGGTTGATGAGGGTCAGTGAGGAGGTTGATGGGTGAGAGGTTGATAGGGTCAGGTGATGGTGGGGTGAGGTTGATGTAGGGTCAGTGAGGGGGTGAGGTTGATGAGGGTCTGTGAGGGGGTGATGGGGTCAGTGAGGGGGTGAGGTTGATGGAGTCAGTGAGGGGGTGAGGTTGATGAGGGTCATTGAGGGGGTGAGGTTGATGGGGTCAGTGAGGGGGTGAGTTTGATAGGGTCAGTGAGAGGGTGAGGTTGATGAGGGTCAGTGAGGGGGTGAGGTTGATAGGGTCAGTGAAGGGGTGATGGGGTCAGTGAAGGGCTGATGGGGTCAGTGAGGGTTTGATGGGGTCAGTGAGGGGGTGAGGTTGATGAGGGTCAGTGAGGGGGTGAGGTTGATGGGGTCAGTGAGGGGCTGATGGGGTCAGTGAGGGGGTGTGGTTGACAGGGTCAGTGAGGGTCAGATGGGTTCAGTGAGGGGGTGATGGGCTCAGTGAGGGGCTGATGGGGTCAGTGAGGGGGTGAGGTTCATGGGGTCAGTGAGGGGCTGATGGGGTCAGTGAGGGGGTGAGGTTGATGGGGGTCAGTGAGGGTGAGGTTGATGAGGGTCAGTGAGGGGGTGAGGTTGATAGGGTCAGTGAGGGGGTGAGGTTGATGAGGGTCATTGAGGGGGTGAGGTTGATGGGGTCAGTGAGAGGGTGAGGTTGATGAGGGTCAGTTGAGGGGGTGAGGTTGATGAGGGTCAGTGAGGGGGTGAGGTTGATGGGGTCAATGAGGGGGTGATGGGGTCAGTGAGATGGTGAGTTTGATAGAGTCAGTGAGGGGGTGAGGTTGATGGGGTCAGTGAGGGGGTGTGGTTGATGGGGTCAGTGAGGGGGTAAGGTTGATGAGGGTCTGTGAGGGTGAGGTTGATGAGGGTCAGTGAGGGGGTGAGGTTGATAGGGTCAGTGAGGGGGTGAGGTTGATGGGTCAGTGAGGAGCTGATGGGGTCAGTGAGAGTGTGAGGTTGATGGGGTCAGTGAGGGGGTGATGGGGTCAGTGAGGGGGTGATAGGGTCAGTGAGGAGGTGAGGTTGATGGGGGTCAGTGAGGGGGTGAGGTTGATGAGGGTCAGTGAGGGGGTGATGGGGTTAGTGAGGGGGTGAGGTTGATAGGGTCAGTGAGGTGTTGATGGGGTCAGTGAGGGGCTGATGGGGTCAGTGAGGGGGTGAGGTTGATGGGGGTCAGTGAGGGGGTGAGGTTGATGAGGGTCAGTGAGGGGGTGAGGTTGATAGGGTCAGTGAGGGGATGAGGTTGATGAGGGTCAGTGAGGGGGTGAGGTTGATAGGGTCAGTGAGGGGGTGAGGTTGATGAGGGTCATTGAGGGGGTCAGGTTGATGGGGTCAGTGAGGGGGTGAGGTTGATGGGTCAGTGAGGGGCTGATGGGGTCAGTGAGACGGTGAGGTTGCTGAGGGTCAGTTGAGGGGGTGAGGTTGATGAGGGTCAGTGAGAGGGTGAGGTTGATGAGGGTCAGTGAGTGTTGAGGTTGATAGGTTCAGTGAGGGGGTGATGGGGTCAGTGAGGGGCTGATGGGGTCAGTGAGGGGGTGAGGTTGATGGGTCAGTGAGGGCCTGATGGGGTCAGTGAGGAGTTGAGGTTGATAGGGTCAGTGAGGGGGTGAGGTTGATGAGGTCATTGAGGGGGTGAGGTTGATGGGTCAGTGAGGGGGTGATGGGGTCAGTGAGAGGGTGAGGTTGATGAGGGTCAGTTGAGGGAGTGAGGTTGATGGGGGTCAGTGAGGGGCTGATGGGGTCAGTGAGAGTGTGAGGTTGATGGGGTCAGTGAGGGGTTGATGGGGTCAGTGAGGGGGTGAGGTTGATGAGGGTCAGTGAGGGGGTGAGGTTGATAGGGTCAGTGAGGGGGTGAGGTTGATGAGGGTCATTGAGGGGGTGAGGTTGATGAGGGTCAGTGAGGGGGTGAGGTTGATGGGGTCAGTGAGGGGGTGATGGGGTCAGTGAGGGGCTGATGGGGTTAGTGAGAGTGTGAGGTTGATAGGGTCAGTGAGGGGGTGATGGGGTCAGTGAGGAGGTGAGGTTCATGGGGGTCAGTGAGGGTGAGGTTGATGAGGGTCAGTGAGGAGGTGAGGTTGATGAGGGTCAGTGAGGGGGTGAGGTTGATGGGGTCAGTGAGGGGGTGTTGGGGTCAGTGAGGGGCTGATGGGGTTAGTGAGAGTGTGAGGTTGATAGGGTCAGTGAGGGGGTGATGGGGTCAGTGAGGAGGTGAGGTTCATGGGGGTCAGTGAGGGTGAGGTTGATGAGGGTCAGTGAGGAGGTGAGGTTGATAGGGTCAGTGAGGGGGTGAGGTTGATGTGTCAGTGAGGGGGTGAGGTTGATGAGGGTCATTGAGCGGCTGAGGTTGATGGGGTCAGTGCGGGGGTGAGTTTGAAAGGGTCAGTGAGAGGGTGAGGTTGATGAGGTCAGTGAGGAGGTGAGGTTGATAGGGTCAGTGAGGGGGTGATGGGTCAGTGAGATGGTGAGGTTGATGGGGGTCAGTGAGGGGGTGAGGTTGATGGGGTCAGTGAGGGGCTGATGGGGTCAGTGAGGGGGTGTGGTTGACAGGGTCAGTGAGGGTCAGATGGGTTCAGTGAGGGGGTGATGGGCTCAGTGAGGGGCTGATGGGGTCAGTGAGGGGGTGAGGTTCATGGGTCAGTGAGGGGCTGATGGGGTCAGTGAGGGGGTGATGGGGTCAGTGAGGGGGTGAGGTTGATGGGGGTCAGTGAGGGTGAGGTTGATGAGGGTCATTGAGGGGGTGAGGTTGATAGGGTCAGTGAGGGGGTTAGGTTGATGAGGGTCATTGAGGGGGTGAGGTTGATGGGGTCAGTGAGGGGGTGATGGGGTCAGTGAGAGGGTGAGGTTGATGAGGGTCTGTTGAGGGGGTGAGGTTGATGAGGGTCAGTGAGGGGGTGAGGTTGATGGGGTCAATGAGGGGGTGATGGGGTCAGTGAGATGGTGACGTTGATGAGGGTCAGTGAGGGGGTGAGGTTGATGGGGTCAGTGAGGGGGTGTGGTTGATGGGGTCAGTGAGGGGGTAAGGTTGATGAGGGTCTGTGAGGTGGTGATGGGGTCAGTGAGGGGGTGTGGTTGATGGAGTCAGTGAGGGGGTGAGGTTGATAGGGTCAGTGAGGGGGTGAGGTTGCTGAGGGTCAGTGAGGGGGTGAGGTTGATGGGGTCAGTGAGGGGGTGAGGTTGATGAGGGTCAGTGAGGGGGTGAGGTTGATTAGGTCACTGAGGGGGTGAGGTTGATGAGGGTCATTGAGGGGGTCAGGTTGATGGGGTCAGTGAGAGGGTGAGGTTGCTGAGGGTCAGTTGAGGGGGTGAGGTTGATGAGGGTCTGTGAGGGGGTGATGGTGTCAGTGAGGGGGTGAGGTTGATGGAGTCAGTTAGGGGGTGAGGTTGATGAGGGTCATTGAGGGGGTGAGGTTGATGGGGTCAATGAGGGGGTGATGGGGTCAGTGAGAGGGTGAGGTTGATGAGGGTCCGTGAGGGGTGAGGTTGATAGGGTCAGTGAGGGGGTGATGGGGTCAGTGAGGGGCTGATGGGGTCAGTGAGGAGGTGAGGTTGATAGGGTCAGTGAGAGGGTGAGGTTGATGAGGGTCAGTTGAGGTGGTGAGGTTGATGGGGTCAGTGAGGGGGTGATGGGGTCAGTGAGGGAGTGAGGTTGATAGGGTCAGTGAGGGGGTGATGGGGTCAGTGAGGGGCTGATCGGGTCAGTGAGTTGGTGCGGTTGATACGGTCAGTGAGGGGATGAGGTTGATGGGGTCAGCAAGGGGGTGATGGGGTCAGTGAGGGGGTGAGGTTGATGGGGGTCAGTGAGGTTGAGGTTAATGAGGGTCAGTGAGGGGGTGAGGTTGATGGGTCAGTGAGGGGGTGAGGTTGATGGGGTCAGTGAGAGGGTGAGGATGATGAGGGTCATTGAGGGGGTGAGGTTGATGAGGGTCAGTGAGGGGGTGAGTTTGATGGGGTCAGTGAGGGGGCGATGGTTTCAGTGAGGAAGTGAGTTTGATAGAGTCAGTGAGGGGGGTGATGGGGTCAGTGAGGGGCTGATGGGGTCAGTGAGAGTGTGAGGTTGATGGGGTCAGTGAGGGGGTGAGGTTGATGGGGGTCAGTGAGGGTGAGGTTGATGAGGGTCAGTGAGGGGGTGAGGTTGATAGGGTCAGTGAGGGGGTGAGGTTGATGGGTCAGTGAGGAGCTGATGGGGTCAGTGAGAGTGTGAGGTTGATGGGGTCAGTGAGGGGGTGATGGGTCAGTGAGGGGGTGATAGGGTCAGTGAGGAGGTGAGGTTGATGGGGGTCAGTGAGGGGGTGAGGTTGATGGGGTCAGTGAGGTGTTGATGGGGTCAGCGAGGGGCTGATGGGGTCAGTGAGGGGGTGAGGTTGATGGGGGTAAGTGAGCGGGTGAGGTTGATAGGGTCAGTGAGGTGATGAGGTTGATGAGGGTCAGTGAGGGGGTGAGGTTGATAGGGTCAGTGAGGGGATGAGGTTGATGAGGGTCAGTGAGGGGGTGAGGTTGATGAGGGTCATTGAGGGGGTCAGGTTGATGGGGTCAGTGAGGGGGTGAGGTTGATGGGGTCAGTGAGGGCTGATGGGGTCAGTGAGACGGTGAGGTTGCTGAGGGTCAGTTGAGGGGGTGAGGTTGATGAGGGTCTGTGAGGGGGTGATGGGGTCAGTGTGGGGGTGAGGTTGATGGAGTCAGTGAGGGGGTGAGGTTGATGAGGGTCATTGAGGGGGTGAGGTTTGATGGGTCAATGAGGGGGTGATGGGGTCAGTGAGAGTGTGAGGTTGATGAGGGTCAGTGAGGGGGTGAGGTTGATGGGGTCAGTGAGGGGCTGATGGGGTCAGTGAGGGGGTGAGGTTGATAGGGTCAGTGAGGGTCAGATGAGGTCAGTGAGGGGGTGATGGGGTCAGTGAGGGGGTGAGGTTGATGGGTCAGTGAGGGGCTGATGGGGTCAGTGAGAGTGTGAAGTTGATGGGGTCAGCGAGGGTGTGATGGGGTCAGTGAGGGGTGAGGTTGATTGGGGTCAGTGAGGGTGAGGTTAATGAGGGTTAGTGAGGGGGTGAGGTTGATGAGGGTCATTGAGGGGGTGAGGTTGATGGGGTCAGTGAGAGGGTGAGGTTGATGAGGGTCAGTTGAGGGTGTGAGGTTGATGAGGGTCATTGAGGGGGTGAGGTTGATGGGGTCAGTGAGGGGGTGATGGGGTCAGTGAGTGGGTGAGGTTGATGAGGGTCTGTTGAGGGGGTGAAGTTGATGGAGTCAGTGAGGGGGTGAGGTTGATGAGGGTCAGTGAGGGGTGAGGTTGATGGGGTCAGTGAGGGGGCGATGGGGTCAGTGAGGGCGTTAGGTTGATGGGGGTCAGTGAGGGTGAGGTTGATGAGGGTCAGTGAGGGGGTGAGGTTGATAGGGTCAGTGAGGGGGTGAGGTTGATGGGTCAGTGAGGAGCTGATGGGGTCAGTGAGAGTGTGAGGTTGATATGGTCAGTGAGGGGGTGATGGGGTCAGTGAGGGGGTGATAGGGTCAGTGAGGAGGTGAGGTTGATGGGGGTCAGTAAGGGGGTGAGGTTGATAGGGTCAGTGAGGGGGTGAGGTTGATGGGGTCAGTGAGGGGGTGAGGTTGATAGGGTCAGTGAGGGGGTGATAGGGTCAGTGAGGAGGTGAGTTTGATGGGGGTCAGTGAGGGGGTGTAGGTTGATGGGGTCAGTGAGGGGCTGATGGGGTCAGTGAGGGGGTGAGGTTGATAGGGTCAGTGAGGGTCAGATGGGGTCAGTGAGGGTGTGATGGGGTCAGTGAGGGGGTGAGGTTGATGGAGTCAGTGAGGGGGTGATGTTGATGAGGGTCAGTGAGAGGGTGAGGTTGATGAGGGTCAGTGAGTGTTGAGGTTGATAGGGTCAGTGAGGGGGTGATGGGGTCAGTGAGAGGCTGATGGGGTCAGTGAGGGGGTGAGGTTGATGGGTCAGTGAGGGGCTGATGGGGTCAGTGAGAGTGTGAGGTTGATGGGGTCAGTGAGGGGGTGATGGGGTCAGTGAGGGGGTGATGGGGTCAGTGAGAGTGTGAGGTTGATTAGGGTCATTGAGGGGGTGAGGTTGATGGGGTCAGTGAGGGAGTGAGGTTGATGGGGTCAGTGAGGGGGTGATGGGGTCAGTGAGTGGGTGAGGTTGATGGGGGTCAGTGAGGGGGTGAGGTTGATGGGTCAGTGAGGGGGTGATGGGGTCAGTGAGGGGGTGAGGTTGATGGAGTCAGTGAGGGGGTGAGGTTGATGGGGTCAGTGAGGGGGCGATGGGGTCAGTGAGGGCGTTAGGTTGATGGGGGTCAGTGAGGGTGAGGTTGATGAGGGTCAGTGAGGGGGTGAGGTTGATAGGGTCAGTGAGGGGGTGAGGTTGATGGGTCAGTGAGGAGCTGATGGGGTCAGTGAGAGTGTGAGGTTGATGGGGTCAGTGAGGGGGTGATGGGGTCAGTGAGGGGGTGAGGTTCATGGGGGTCAGTGAGGGTGAGGTTGATGAGGGTCAGTGAGGAGGTGAGGTTGATAGGGTCAGTGAGGGGGTGAGGTTGATGGGTCAGTGAGGGGGTGAGGTTGATGAGGGTCATTGAGGGGGTGAGGTTGATGGGGTCAGTGAGGGGGTGAGGTTGATAGGGTCAGTGAGAGGGTGAAGTTGATGGAGTCAGTGAGGAGGTGAGGTTGATAGGGTCAGTGAGGGGGTGATAGGGTCAGTGAGGAGGTGAGGTTGATGGGGGTCAGTGAGGGTGTGTAGGTTGATGGGGTCAGTGAGGGGCTGATGGGGTCAGTGAGGGGGTGAGGTTGATAGGGTCAGTGAGGGTCAGATGGGGTCAGTGAGGGGGTGATGGGGTCAGTGAGGGGCTGATGGGGTCAGTGAGAGTGTGAGGTTGATGGGTCAGTGAGGGGGTGATGGGGTCAGTGAGTGGGTGAGGTTGATGGGGGTCAGTGAGGGTGAGGTTGATGAGGGTCAGTGAGGGGGTGAGGTTGATATGGTCAGTGAGGGGGGTGAGGTTGATGAGTGTCTGTGAGGGGGTGATGGGGTCAGTGAGGGGGTGAGGTTGATGGGTCAGTGAGGAGGTGAGGTTGATGAGGGTCATTGAGGGGGTGAGGTTGATGGGGTCAGTGAGGGGGTGAGGTTGATAGGGTCAGTGAGAGGGTGAAGTTGATGGAGTCAGTGAGGAGGTGAGGTTGATAGGGTCAGTGAGGGGGTGATAGGGTCAGTGAGGAGGTGAGGTTGATGGGGGTCAGTGAGGGTGTGTAGGTTGATGGGGTCAGTGAGGGGCTGATGGGGTCAGTGAGGGGGTGAGGTTGATAGGGTCAGTGAGGGTCAGATGGGGTCAGTGAGGGGGTGATGGGGTCAGTGAGGGGCTGATGGGGTCAGTGAGAGTGTGAGGTTGATGGGTCAGTGAGGGGGTGATGGGGTCAGTGAGTGGGTGAGGTTGATGGGGGTCAGTGAGGGTGAGGTTGATGAGGGTCAGTGAAGGGGTGAGGTTGATAGGGTCAGTGAGGGGGTGAGGTTGATGGGTCAATGAGGGTGTGAGGTTGATGAGGTCATTGAGGGGGTGAGGTTGATGGGGTCAGTGAGGGGGTGATGGGGTCAGTGAGTGGGTGAGGTTGATGAGGGTCTGTTGAGGGGGTGAGGTTGATGAGTGTCTGTCAGGGGGTGAGGTTGATGGAGTCAGTGAGAGGGTGAGATTGATGAGGGTCAGTGAGGGGGTGAGGTTGATGGGGTCAGTGAGAGGGTGATGGGGTCAGTGAGGGTTGAGGTTCATGGGGGTCAGTGAGGGTGAGGTTGATGAGGGCTAGTGAGGAGATGAGGTTGATAGGGTCAGTGAGAGGGTGATGGGGTCAGTGAGGGGGTGAGGTTTATGGGGGTCAGTGAGGGTGAGGTTGATGAGGGCTAGTGAGGAGATGAGGTTGATAGGGTCAGTGAGGGGTTGAGGTTGATGGGTCAGTGAGGGGGCGATGGGGTCAGTGAGGGGGTTAGGTTGATAGGGTCAGTGAAGGGCTGATGGGGTCAGTGAGGAGGTGAGGTTGATAGGGTCAGTGAGAGGGTGAGGTTGATGGGGTCAGTGAGGAGTTGAGATTGATAGGGTCAGGGAAGGGGTGATAGGGTCAGTGAGGAGCTGAGGTTGATGGGGGTCAGTGACGGGGTGAGGTTGATGGGGTCATTGAGGGGCTGATGGGGTCAGTGAGGGTCAGATGGGGTCAGTGAGGGGGTGATGGGGTCAGTGAGGGTCTGATGGGATCAGTGAGGGGGTGAGGTTGATGGGTCAGTGAGGGACTGATGAGGTCAGTGAGAGTGTAAGTTTGATGGGGTCAGTGAGGGTCTGATGGGGTTAGTGAGGGGGTGAGGTTGATAGGGTCAGTGAGGTGTTGATGGGGTCAGTGAGGGGCTGATGGGGTCAGTGAGGGGGTGAGGTTGATTGGGGTCAGTGAGGGTGAGGTTGATGAGGGTCAGTGAGGGGGTGAGGTTGATAGGGTCAGTGAGGGGATGAGGTTGATGAGGGTCAGTGAGGGGGTGAGGTTGATAGGGTCATTGAGGGGGTCAGGTTGATGGGGTCAGTGAGGGGGTGACGTTGATGGGGTCAGTGAGGAGTGATGGGGTCAGTGAGACGGTGAGGTTGCTGAGGGTCAGTTGAGGGGGTGAGGTTGATGGAGTCAGTGAGGGGGTGAGGTTGATGAGGGTCATTGAGGGGGTGAGGTTGATGAGGGTCAGTGAGGGGGTGAGGTTGATAGGGTCAGTGAGTGGGTGATGGGGTCAGTGAGGGGCTGATGGGGTCAGTGAGGGGGTGAAGTTGATGGGGTCAGTGAGGGGCTGATGGTGTCAGTGAGGGGGTGAGGTTGATGGGTCAGTGAGGATGTGAGGTTGATAGGGTCAGTGAGGGGCTGATGGGGTCAGTGAGAGTGTGAGGTTGATAGGGTCAGTGAGGGGGTGATGGGGTCAGTGAGGGGGTGAGGTTCATGGGGGTCAGTGAGGGTGAGGTTGATGAGGGTCAGTGAGGAGGTGAGGTTGATAGGGTCAATGAGGGGGTGATGTTGATGGGTCAGTGAGGGGGTGAGGTTGATAGGGTCAGTGAGAGGGTGAAGTTGATGGAGTCAGTGAGGAGGTGAGGTTGATAGGGTCAGTGAGGGGGTGATAGGGTCAGTGAGGAGGTGAGGTTGATGGGGTCAGTGAGGGGCTGATGGGGTCAGTGAGGGGGTGAGGTTGATGGGGGTCAGTGAGGGGGTGAGGTTGATGGGGTCAGTGAGGGGCTGATGGGGTCAGTGAGGGGGTGAGGTTGATAGGGTCAGTGAGGGTCAGAGTGGGTCAGTGAGGGGGTGATGGGGTCAGTGAGGGGCTGATGGGGTCAGTGAAGGGGTGAGGTCGATGGGTCAGTGAGGGGCTGATGGGGTCAGTGAGGGTGAGGTTGATGAGGGTCAGTGAGGGGGTGAGGTTGATAGGGTCAGTGAGGGGGTGAGGTTGATGGGTCAGTGAGGGTGTGAGGTCGATGAGGGTCATTGAGGGGGTGAGGTTGATGGGGTCAGTGAGGGGGTGATGGGGTCAGTGAGTGGGTGAGGTTGATGAGGGTCTGTTGAGGGGGTGAGGTTGATGAGGGTCTGTGAGGGGGTGAGGTTGATGGAGTCAGTGAGGGGGTGAGGTTGATGAGGGTCAGTGAGGGGGTGAGGTTGATGAGGGTCTGTGAGGGGGTGATGGGGTCAGTGAGGGGGTGAGGTTGATGGAGTCAGTGAGGGGGCGATGGGGTCAGTGAGGGGGTGAGGTTGATGGGGTCATTGAGGGGGCGATGGGTTCAGTGAGGGGGTGAGGTTGATGGGGTCAGTGAGGGGGCGATGGGGTCAGTGAGGGGGTGAGGTTGATGGAGTCAGTGAGAGGGTGAGATTGATAAGGGTCAGTGAGGAGGTGAGATTGATAGGGTCAGTGAGGGGGTGATAGGGTCAGTGAGGAGCTGATGTTGATGGGGGTCAGTGACGGGGTGAGGTTGATGGGGTCAGTGAGGGGCTGATGGGGTCAGTGAGGGTCAGATGGGGTCAGTGAGGGGGTGATGGGGTCAGTGAGGGTCTGATGGGATCAGTGAGGGGGTGAGGTTGATGGGTCAGTGAGGGACTGATGAGGTCAGTGAGAGTGTAAGTTTGATGGGGTCAGTGAGGGTCTGATGGGGTCAGTGAGGGGGTGATGGGGTCAGTGAGGGGGTGATAGGGTCAGTGAGGAGGTGAGGTTGATGGGGGTCAGTGAGGGGGTGAGGTTGATGGGGTCAGTGAGGGTCTGATGGGGTTAGTGTGGGGGTGAGGTTGATAGGGTCAGTGAGGTGTTGATGGGGTCAGTGAGTGGCTGATGGGGTCAGTGAGGGGGTGAGGTTGATGGGTCTGTGAGGGTCTGATGGGGTTAGTGAGGGGGTGAGGTTGATAGGGTCAGTGAGGTGTTGATGGGGTCAGTGAGTGGCTGATGGGGTCAGTGAGGGGGTGAGGTTGATGGGTCTGTGAGGGTCTGATGGGGTTAGTGAGGGGGTGAGGTTGATAGGGTCAGTGAGGTGTTGATGGGGTCAGTGAGTGGCTGATGGGGTCAGTGAGGGGGTGAGGTTGATGGGTCTGTGAGGGGGTGATGGGGTCAGTGAGTGGGTGAGGTTGATGGGGGTCAGTGAGGGTGAGGTTGATGAGGGTCAGTGAGGGGGTGAGGTTGATAGGGTCAGTGAGGGGGTGAGGTTGATTGGTCAGTGAGGGTGTGAGGTTGATGAGGGTCATTGAGGGGGTGAGGTTGATGGGGTCAGTGAGGGGGTGAGGTTGATGGGGTCAGTGAGGGGGTGATGGGGTCAGTGAGTGGGTGAGGTTGATGAGGGTCTGTTGAGGGGGTGAGGTTGATGAGGGTCTGTGAGGGGGTGAGGTTGATGGAGTCAGTGAGGGGGTCAGGTTGATGAGGGTCAGTGAGGGGGTGAGGTTGATGGGGTCAGTGAGTGGGTGATGGGGTCAGTGAGTGGGTGAGGTTGATGAGGGTCTGTTGAGGGGGTGAGGTTGATGAGGGTCTGTGAGGGGGTGAGGTTGAAGGAGTCAGTGAGTGGGTGAGGTTGATGAGGGTTAGTGAGGGGGTGAGGTTGATGGGGTCAGTGAGGGGGCGATGGGGTCAGTGAGGGCGTTAGCTTGATGGGGGACAGTGAGAGGGTGAGATTGATGAGGGTCAGTGAGGGGGTGAGGTTGATAGGGTCAGTGAGAGGGTGATGGGGTCAGTGAGGGGGTGAGGTTCATGGGGGTCAGTGAGGGTGAGGTTGATGAGGGTTAGTGAGGAGGTGAGGTTGATAGGGTCAGTGAGGGGTTGAGGTTGATGGGTCAGTGAGGGGGTGAGGTTGATGAGGGTCATTGAGGGGGTGAGACTGATGGGGTCAGCGAGGGGGTGAGGTTGATGAGGGTCTGTGAGGGGGTGATGGGGTCAGTGAGGGGGTGAGGTTGATGGAGTCAGTGAGGGGGTGAGGTTGATGAGGGTCATTGAGGGGGTGAGGTTGATGGGGTCAGTGAGGGGGCGATGGGGTCAGTGAGGGGGTTAGGTTGATGGGGGACAGTGAGAGGGTGAGATTGATGAGGGTCAGTGAGGAGATGAGATTGATAGGGTCAGTGAGGGGGTGAGATTGATGAGGGTCAGTGAGGAGGTGAGATTGATAGGGTCAGTGAGGGGGTGATAGGGTCAGTGAGGAGCTGATGTTGATGGGGGTCAGTGACGGGGTGAGGTTGATGGGGTCAGTGAGGGGCTGATGGGGTCAGTGAGGGTCAGATGGGGTCAGTGAGGGGGTGATGGGGTCAGTGAGGGTCTGATGGGATCAGTGAGGGGGTGAGGTTGATGGGTCAGTGAGGGACTGATGAGGTCAGTGAGAGTGTAAGTTTGATGGGGTCAGTGAGGGTCTGATGGGGTCAGTGAGGGGGTGATGGGGTCAGTGAGGGGGTGATAGGGTCAGTGAGGAGGTGAGGTTGATGGGGGTCAGTGAGGGGGTGAGGTTGATGGGGTCAGTGAGGGTCTGATGGGGTTAGTGAGGGGGTGAGGTTGATAGGGTCAGTGAGGTGTTGATGGGGTCAGTGAGTGGCTGATGGGGTCAGTGAGGGGGTGAGGTTGATGGGTCTGTGAGGGTCTGATGGGGTTAGTGAGGGGGTGAGGTTGATAGGGTCAGTGAGGTGTTGATGGGGTCAGTGAGTGGCTGATGGGGTCAGTGAGGGGGTGAGGTTGATGGGTCTGTGAGGGTCTGATGGGGTTAGTGAGGGGTTGAGGTTGATAGGGTCAGTGAGGTGTTGATGGGGTCAGTGAGTGGCTGATGGGGTCAGTGAGGGGGTGAGGTTGATGGGTCTGTGAGGGGGTGATGGGGTCAGTGAGTGGGTGAGGTTGATGGGGGTCAGTGAGGGTGAGGTTGATGAGGGTCAGTGAGGGGGTGAGGTTGATAGGGTCAGTGAGGGGGTGAGGTTGATTGGTCAGTGAGGGTGTGAGGTTGATGAGGGTCATTGAGGGGGTGAGGTTGATGGGGTCAGTGTGGGGGTGAGGTTGATGGGGTCAGTGAGGGGGTGATGGGGTCAGTGAGTGGGTGAGGTTGATGAGGGTCTGTTGAGGGGGTGAGGTTGATGAGGGTCTGTGAGGGGGTGAGGTTGATGGAGTCAGTGAGGGGGTCAGGTTGATGAGGGTCAGTGAGGGGGTGAGGTTGATGGGGTCAGTGAGGGGGTGAGGTTGATGAGGGTCAGTGAGGGGGTGAGGTTGATGAGGGTCAGTTGAGGGGGTGAGGTTGATGAGGGTCAGTGAGGGGGTGAGGTTGAAGGAGTCAGTGAGTGGGTGAGGTTGATGAGGGTTAGTGAGGGGGTGAGGTTGATGGGGTCAGTGAGGGGCTGATGGGGTCAGTGAGGAGGTGAGGTTGATGGGGTCAGTGAGAGGGTGAGATTGATGGGGTCAGTGAGGGGGTGATGGGGTCAGTGAGGGGGTGATGGGGTCAGTGAGGGGGTGAGGTTCATGGGGGTCAGTGAGGGTGAGGTTGATGAGGGTTAGTGAGGAGGTGAGGTTGATAGGGTCAGTGAGGGGTTGAGGTTGATGGGTCAGTGAGGGGGTGAGGTTGATGAGGGTCATTGAGGGGGTGAGACTGATGGGGTCAGCGAGGGGGTGAGGTTGATGAGGGTCTGTGAGGTGGTGATGGGGTCAGTGAGGGGGTGAGGTTGATGGAGTCAGTGAGGGGGTGAGGTTGATGAGGGTCATTGAGGGGGTGAGGTTGATGGGGTCAGTGAGGGGGCGATGGGGTCAGTGAGGGGGTTAGGTTGATGGGGGACAGTGAGAGGGTGAGATTGATGAGGGTCAGTGAGGAGGTGAGATTGATAGGGTCAGTGAGGGGGTGAGATTGATGAGGGTCAGTGAGGAGGTGAGATTGATGGGGTCAGTGAGGGGGTGATAGGGTCAGTGAGAAGCTGAGGTTGATGGGGGTCAGTGACGGGGTGAGGTTGATGGGGTCAGTGAGGGGCTGATGGGGTCAGTGAGGGTCAGATGGGGTCAGTGAGGGGGTGATGGGGTCAGTGACGGTCTGATGGGATCAGTGAGGGGGTGAGGTTGATGGGGTCAGTGAGGGACTGATGAGGTCAGTGAGAGTGTAAGTTTGATGGGGTCAGTGAGGGTCTGATGGGGTCAGTGAGGGGGTGATGGGGTCAGTGAGGGGGTGATAGGGTCAGTGAGGAGGTGAGGTTGATGGGGTCAGTGAGGGTCTGATGGGGTTAGTGAGGGGGTGAGGTTGATAGGGTCAGTGAGGTGTTGATGGGGTCAGTGAGGGGCTGATGGGGTCAGTGAGAGTGTGAGGTTGATGGGATCAGTGAGGGGGTGATGGGGTCAGTGAGTAGGTGAGGTTGATGGGGGTCAGTGAGGGTGAGGTTGATGAGGGTCAGTGAGGGGGTGAGGTTGATAGGGTCAGTGAGGGGGTGAGGTTGATGGGTCAGTGAGGGTGAGGTTGATGAGGGTCATTGAGGGGGTGAGGTTGATGGGGTCAGTGAGGGGGTGATGGGGTCAGGGAGTGGGTGAGGTTGATGAGGGTCTGTTGAGGGGGTGAGGTTGATGAGGGTCAGTGAGGGGGTGAGGTTGATGGAGTCAGTGAGGGGGTGAGGTTGATGAGGGTCAGTGAGGGGGTGAGGTTGATGGGGTCAGTGAGGAGGCGATGGGGTCAGTGAGGGCGTTAGGTTGATGGGGGACAGTGAGAGGGTGAGATTGATAGGGTCAGTGATGGGCTGATGGGGTCAGTGAGGAGGTGAGGTTGATGGGGTCAGTGAGAGGGTGATGGGGTCAGTGAGGGGGTGATGGGGTCAGTGAGGGGAGGTTGATGAGGGTTAGTGAGGAGGTGAGGTTGATAGGGTCAGTGAGGGGGTGAGGTTGATGGGGGTCTGTGAGGGTGAGGTTGATGAGGGTCAGTGAGGAGGTGAGGTTGATAGGGTCAGTGAGGGGGTGAGGTTGACGAGGGTCATTGAGGGGGTGAGGTTGATAGGGTCAGTGATGGGCTGATGGGGTCAGTGAGGAGGTGAGGTTGATAGGGTCAGTGAGAGGGTGATGGGGTCAGTGAGGGGGTGAGGTTGATGAGGGTCATTGAGGGGGTGAGACTGATAGGGTCAGTGAGGGGGTGAGGTTGATGGAGTCAGTGAGGGGGTGAGGTTGATGAGGGTCATTGAGGGGGTGAGGTTGATGAGGGTCAGTGAGGGGGTGAGGTTGATGGGGTCAGTGAGGGGGCGATGGGGTCAGTGAGGGGGTTAGGTTGATGGGGGACAGTGAGAGGGTGAGATTGATGATGGTCAGTGAGGAGGTGAGATTGATAGGGTCAGTGAGGGGGTGATAGGGTCAGTGAGGAGCTGAGGTTGATGGGGGTCAGTGACGGGGTGAGGTTGATGGGGTCAGTGAGGGGCTGATGGGGTCAGTGAGGGTCAGATGGGGTCAGTGAGGGGGTGATGGGGTCAGTGACGGTCTGATGGGATCAGTGAGGGGGTGAGGTTGATGGGTCAGTGAGGGACTGATGAGGTCAGTGAGAGTGTAAGTTTGATGGGGTCAGTGAGGGTCTGATGGGGTCAGTGAGGGGGTGATGGGGTCAGTGAGGGGGTGATAGGGTCAGTGAGGAGGTGAGGTTGATGGGGGTCAGTGAGGAGGTGAGGTTGATGGGGTCAGTGAGGGTCTGATGGGGTTAGTGAGGGGGTGAGGTTGATAGGGTCAGTGAGGTGTTGATGGGGTCAGTGAGGGGCTGATGGGGTCAGTGAGGGGGTGAGGTTGATGGGGTCAGTGAGGGGGTGATGGGGTCAGTGAGTAGGTGAGGTTGATGGGGGTCAGTGAGGGTGAGGTTGATGAGGGTCAGTGAGGGGGTGAGGTTGATAGGGTCAGTGAGGGGGTGAGGTTGATGGGTCAGTGAGGGTGTGAGGTTGATGAGGGTCATTGAGGGGGTGAGGTTGATGGGGTCAGTGAGGGGGTGATGGGGTCAGGGAGTGGGTGAGGTTGATGAGGGTCTGTTGAGGGGGTGAGGTTGATGAGGGTCTGTGAGGGGGTGAGGTTGATGGAGTCAGTGAGGGGGTGAGGTTGATGAGGGTCAGTGAGGGGGTGAGGTTGATGGGGCCAGTGAGGGGGCGATGGGGTCAGTGAGGGCATTAGGTTGATGGGGGACAGTGAGAGGGTGAGATTGATGAGGGTCAGTGAGGGGGTGAGGTTGATAGGGTCAGTGATGGGCTGATGGGGTCAGTGAGGAGGTGAGGTTGATAGGGTCAGTGAGAGGGTGATGGGGTCAGTGAGGGGGTGAGGTTCATGGGGGTCAGTGAGGGTGAGGTTGATGAGGGTTAGTGAGGAGGTGAGGTTGATAGGGTCAGTGAGGGGGTGAGGTTGATGGGGTCAGTGAGGGTGAGGTTGATGAGGGTCAGTGAGGGGTTGAGGTTGATGGGTCAGTGAGGGGGTGAGGTTGATGAGGGTCATTGAGGGGGTGAGGTTGATAGGGTCAGTGATGGGCTGATGGGGTCAGTGATGGGCTGATGGGGTCAGTGAGGAGGTGAGGTTGATAGGGTCAGTGAGGGGGTGAGGTTGATGAGGGTCATTGAGGGGGTGAGACTGATAGGGTCAGTGAGGGGGTGGGTTGATGGAGTCAGTGAGGGGGTGAGGTTGATGAGGGTCATTGAGGGGGTGAGGTTGATGAGGGTCAGTGAGGGGGTGAGGTTGATGGGGTCAGTGAGGGGGCGATGGGGTCAGTGAGGGGGTTAGGTTGATGGGGGACAGTGAGAGGGTGAGATTGATGATGGTCAGTGAGGAGGTGAGATTGATAGGGTCAGTGAGGGGGTGATAGGGTCAGTGAGGAGCTGAGGTTGATGGGGGTCAGTGACGGGGTGAGGTTGATGGGGTCAGTGAGGGGCTGATGGGGTCAGTGAGGGTCAGATGGGGTCAGTGAGGGGGTGATGGGGTCAGTGACGGTCTGATGGGATCAGTGAGGGGGTGAGGTTGATGGGTCAGTGAGGGACTGATGAGGTCAGTGAGAGTGTAAGTTTGATGGGGTCAGTGAGGGTCTGATGGGGTCAGTGAGGGGGTGATGGGGTCAGTGAGGGGGTGATAGGGTCAGTGAGGAGGTGAGGTTGATGGGGGTCAGTGAGGAGGTGAGGTTGATGGGGTCAGTGAGGGTCTGATGGGGTTAGTGAGGGGGTGAGGTTGATAGGGTCAGTGAGGTGTTGATGGGGTCAGTGAGGGGCTGATGGGGTCAGTGAGAGTGTGAGGTTGATGGGGTCAGTGAGGGGGTGATGGGGTCAGTGAGTGGGTGAGGTTGATGGGGGTCAGTGAGGGTGAGGTTGATGAGGGTCAGTGAGGGGGTGAGGTTGATAGGGTCAGTGAGGGGGTGAGGTTGATGGGTCAGTGAGGGTGTGAGGTTGATGAGGGTCATTGAGGGGGTGAGGTTGATGGGGTCAGTGAGGGGGTGATGGGGTCAGGGAGTGGGTGAGGTTGATGAGGGTCTGTTGAGGGGGTGAGGTTGATGAGGGTCTGTGAGGGGGTGAGGTTGATGGAGTCAGTGAGGGGGTGAGGTTGATGAGGGTCAGTGAGGGGGTGAGGTTGATGGGGCCAGTTGGGGTCAGTGAGGGCATTAGGTTGATGGGGGACAGTGAGAGGGTGAGATTGATGAGGGTCAGTGAGGGGGTGAGGTTGATAGGGTCAGTGATGGGCTGATGGGGTCAGTGAGGAGGTGAGGTTGATAGGGTCAGTGAGAGGGTGATGGGGTCAGTGAGGGGGTGAGGTTCATGGGGGTCAGTGAGGGTGAGGTTGATGAGGGTTAGTGAGGAGGTGAGGTTGATAGGGTCAGTGAGGGGGTGAGGTTGATGGGGTCAGTGAGGGTGAGGTTGATGAGGGTCAGTGAGGGGTTGAGGTTGATGGGTCAGTGAGGGGGTGAGGTTGATGAGGGTCATTGAGGGGGTGAGGTTGATAGGGTCAGTGATGGGCTGATGGGGTCAGTGAGGAGGTGAGGTTGATAGGGTCAGTGAGAGGGTGATGGGGTCAGTGAGGGGGTGAGGTTCATGGGGGTCAGTGAGGGTGAGGTTGATGAGGGTTAGTGAGGAGGTGAGGTTGATAGGGTTAGTGAGGGGGTGAGGTTGATGGGGTCAGTGAGGGTGAGGTTGATGAGGGTCAGTGAGGGGTTGAGGTTGATGGGTCAGTGAGGGGGTGAGGTTGATGAGGGTCATTGAGGGGGTGAGATTGATGGGGTCAGCGAGGGGGTGAGGTTGATGAGGGTCAGTGAGGGGGTGAGGTTGATGGGGTCAGTGAGGGGGTGATGGGGTCAGTGAGGAGGTGAGGTTGATGGGGTCAGTGAGGGGGTGAGGTTGATGGGGTCAGTGAGGGGGTGATGGGGTCAGTGAGTGGGTGATGGGGTCAGTGAGTGGGTGAGGTTGATGAGGGTCTGTTGAGGGGGTGAGGTTGATGAGGGTCAGTGAGGGGGTGAGGTTGATGGGGTCAGTGAGGGGGCGATGGCGTCAGTGAGGGCGTTAGGTTGATGGGGGACAGTGAGAGGGTGAGATTGATGAGGGTCAGTGAGGAGGTGAGGTTGATAGGGTCAGTGAGGGGGTGAGGTTGATGGGGTCAGTGAGGGTGAGGTTGATGAGGGTCAGTGAGGGGTTGAGGTTGATGGGTCAGTGAGGGGGTGAGGTTGATGAGGGTCATTGAGGGGGTGAGATTGATGGGGTCAGCGAGGGGGTGAGGTTGATGAGGGTCAGTGAGGGGATGAGGTTGATGGGGTCAGTGAGGGGGTGATGGGGTCAGTGAGGAGGTGAGGTTGATGGGGTCAGTGAGGGGGTGAGGTTGATGGGGTCAGTGAGGGGGTGATGGGGTCAGTGAGTGGGTGATGGGGTCAGTGAGTGGGTGAGGTTGATGAGGGTCTGTTGAGGGGGTGAGGTTGATGAGGGTCAGTGAGGGGGTGAGGTTGATGGGGTCAGTGAGGGGGCGATGGCGTCAGTGAGGGCGTTAGGTTGATGGGGGACAGTGAGAGGGTGAGATTGATGAGGGTCAGTGAGGAGGTGAGGTTGATGAGGGTCAGTGAGGGGGTGATGGGGTCAGTGAGGGGGTGAGGTTCATGGGGGTCAGTGAGGTTGAGGTTGATGAGGGTTAGTGAGGAGGTGAGGTTGATAGGGTCAGTGAGGGGTTGAGGTTGATGGGGTCAGCGAGGGGGTGAGGTTGATGAGGGTCTGTGAGGGGGTGATGGGGTCAGTGAGGGGGTGAGGTTGATGAGGGTCAGTGAGGGGATGAGGTTGATGGGGTCAGTGAGGGGGCGATGGGGTCAGTGAGGGGGTTAGGTTGATGGGGGACAGTGAGAGGGTGAGATTGATGAGGGTCAGTGAGGGGGTGAGGTTGATAGGGTCAGTGAGGGGGTGATGGGGTCAGTGAGGGTGTGAGGTTGATCGGTCAGTGAGGGGGTGATGGGGTCAGTGAGGGGGTGAGATTGATGGGGTCAGTGAGGGGGTGATAGGGTCAGTGAGGAGCTGAGGTTGATGGGGGTCAGTGACGGGGTGAGGTTGATGGGGTCAGTGAGGGGCTGATGGGGTCAGTGAGGGGGTGATGGGGTCAGTGAGGGTCTGATGGGATCAGTGAGGGGGTGAGGTTGATGGGTCAGTGAGGGACTGATGAGGTCAGTGAGAGTGTAAGTTTGATGGGTTCAGTGAGAGGGTGAGGTTGATGAGGGTCAGTGAGGGGTGATGCGGTCAGTGAGGCGGTGTGGTTGATGGAGTCAGTGAGAGGTGAGGTTTATGAGGGTCAATGAGGGGGTGAGGTTGATGGGGTCAGTGAGGGGGTGCGGTTGATGGGGGTCAGTGTGAGGGTGAGGCTGATGAGGGTCAGTGAGGGGGTGAGGTTGATAGGTCAGTGAGGGGGTGATGGGGTCAGTGAGGGGCTGATGGTGTCAGTGAGGGGGTGAGGTTGATGGGTCAGTGAGGGGGTGAGGTTGATGGGTCAGTGAGGGGGTGATGGGGTCAGTGAGAGGGTGAGGTTGATGAGGGTCAGTGAGGGGGTGATGGGGTCAGTGAGGGGGTGAGGTTGATGAGGGTCAGTGAGGGGGTCAGGGTGATGAGGGTCAGTGAGGGGGTGAGGTTGATGAGGGTCAGTGAGGGGGTGATGGGGTCAGTGAGGGGGTGAGGTTGATGAGGGTCAGTGAGAGGATGACGGTGATGACGATCAGTGAGGGGGTTAAGTTGATGGGGGTCAGTGAGGGGGTGAGGTTGATGGGGTCAGTGAGGGGGTTAGGTTGATGGAGTCAGTGAGAGGGTGTGGGGATGGGGAGTGATGGTGGTCAGCAGGGTTGGGGGGTAGTGGTTGGTGTCAGGGTGGGGAGTAATGGGGGTTGGTAGGGTTGGTGGGGAGTGATGGAGGATCTCCAGGGGGAATGACATTTCGTACCTGAGGGTGTGTCTCAGATTGGATCAGAGTTGTTGGGAAGGCATCATGACCTGCTCTCTGTAGTTTGTAAAATACAAGGAGACAAGTTCTAACAAATCACTTTATTCAAAGTCAGAGAAACTGAGCAGCTTCACCATTGCCTCATTGCCAAAGGGTTTCATTATTTCCACCTCATCTCAAGGTCTTACACTGGATGTTGTCATCTTTGGATGGAAACCAGTGCCTCTGGAATCTCTGTAGCCTCTGGAATACTGTTCCATGTGGGTCAGAGTGAGAAAGCCACGATATTGGTGTCAACCATGACCTGCTGCCTTTCAGGGTCAAACACACTCCTGCTAATTTTGTTCTGCTGCTTAAGAGAAATAGGGATTATATGCCAGTATATCTCGTGTGAGTAGTAGGCAAGAGGATTATTAGGGATAGGATTTATGAGTATTTGGAAAACCATGGCCTGATTATGAACTATGTGGCTCATGAACTGATTATGGTTCTGTGTGGGACAAATCGTGTTTTACTAGTTTGATGAATTGGTTACTGGACTGTGCCCAACACATCCACAGGTACACCCCTCCTCATCATCGCTGGTATTTACTGGAGACGCTGTCTAAAGAAGGCTATCTCATCATCAAAGACACCCTCCATTCGGGCTGTGCCATCTTCTCACTACTATTGTTGGGCAGGAAGTTTAGAAGCCTGAATTCCCACACCACCAGGTTCAAGAACAGTTAATTCTTTCAACCACTCTGTTCTTGAACTAACTGGTACCATGGTGACCTTTTGTACTTTTATAGTGACCATTTTGATAATTTTGGATCAAAATGCATTTTATGTTTTTTCTTCCACCTTCTCCAATGGGATCCCACAACCAGGCATTCCTTACCCTCCCCTGCACTTTCTGCTTTCTGCAGTGATCATTCCCTATGCGACTCCCTTGTCCATTCGTCCCTCCCCACTGATCTTCCTCTTGGCACTTATCCTTGCAAGCAGAACAAGTGCTACATCTGCCCCACACCTCCTCCCTCACTACCATTCAGGCCCCAAACAGTCTTTTCAGGTGAGGCAACACTTCACCTGTGAGTTTGTTGGGGTCATATACCGTGTGCAGTGTTCCCGGTGTGGCCTCCTGTATATCATGGAGACCCTACATTGATTGGGAGACCGCTTCACAGAGCATCTATGCTCTGTCTGCCAAAACAAGTGGGATCTCCCAGTGGCCACCTATTTTAATTCCACTTCCCATTCCCATTCTGATATGTCCATCCATGGGGTCCTCCACTGAGGCCACACTTAGGTTGGAGAACAACACCTTATATTCCATTTGGGTAGCCTCCAACCTGATGGCATAAACATCAATTTCTCAGACTTCCAGTAATGACTCCCCACCCCTGCTCTCCTTCACCATCCCCCATCCCTATTTCCCCTCTCTCACCTTATCTCCTAGCCTGTCCACCACCTCCCTCCAGCACTCCCCACCCTTTTTCTTTCTTCCATGGCCTCCGATCAACTTCCCTGCTCTTTACTTCATCCCTCTCCCTTCTGGTTTCACCTATCATCTCACCTTTTAAATCTACTCCTCAGCAATTTTTCTCCAGTCCTGCTGAAGGGTCTCAGCCCAAAACGTCGACTGTACTTTTTTCCATAGATGCTCCTGGCCTGCTGAGTTCCTCCAGCATTTTGTGTGTGTTGCTTGGATTTCCAGCATCTGCAGATTTTCTCTTGTTTGTGTTATATTGTCCTAGTTCTGTGTTTTTTTCTTGTAAAAATGTATATGTTTGTGCTTGTTTTATGAATACTCGCCTTTATTCCTTGGAATATAGAAGATTGACAGGAGATTTAATAGAGGTATACAAAATTATGAAGGGTATAGATAAGGTAAATGCAAGCAGGGTTTTTCCACTGAGGTTGGGTGGGACTACAACCAGAGGTCATGGCTTAAGGGTGAAAGGTGAAAAGTTTAAGGGGAACATGAGAGGAAATTTCTTCACTCAGAGAGTCCTGAGAGTGTGGAATGAGCTGCCAGCACAAATGGTGCAGGCAAGCTTGATTTCAATGTTTAAGAGAAGTTTGGGTGGTGGGGTATGGAGGGCTATGATCCCAGTGCAGGTCGACGGGGGTAGGCAGTTTAGATGGGCTGAAGGATCTATTTCCGGGCTGTAATTTTCTAGGACTCTATGACTCTACTGCATATCTGATGTTTTGTGCATGTGAGGCTGTTGATGGTGAGTTTGTGTTGCATCTGTGCATACAAGGTCTTGTGATCTTGTAAACATGACAATAAACTCAACATTGTATCATTTCTTGATGCATGCATTACTAACTGACAATAAAAGAGGACTGCATGTCCTCATAATCATAATCATAACTTTGGCTTTGATTTTAATGGTTTTTCATGGAGGTGCTTAATGAAGCTGGAGCTCTGGATATTGTCCACATGCATCTTAGTAAAGTGTTGACTCATCCTTCATGGAAGACTCTTGCCGAAGATTAAGATGCATGCAATCCAAGGTGAATTGGCCATCCGGATTCAGAACTGGCTTGCCCATAGAAGATGGAAGGTAGACTTATTTGAGTTGGGGGTCTGTGATTACTGGTGTTCTACAGGGATCTGTGCTGGGACCTCTGCTGTTTGTAATGTACATAAATGACCTGGATGAAAATGTAGATGGGTGGGTTTGTAAATTTGCAGATGATGTGTGGATATCGTTTCCCAAAGGGGTATAGATCAGTAATGAGTTATAGGTCAGTATAGATAGATGGAGAAATGGTAGATCAGGTTTAATCTGGACAAGTCTGAGGTATTGTACTTTGGGAGAACTAATGTACAGGGACAAGATCCTTAACAGTGTTGATAAGCAGAGAAATCACGGGGTCCACATTCATAGATCGCTGAAAGCCACTACACAGCTTTGTAGGGTGATTAAGAAGGCAGGTGACAGGCTCACCTTTATTAGTAGAGGCACTGAGTTCAAAAGTCAGGAAGTTATGTTGCAGTTTTATAAAACTCTAGTAAGGTTGCATCTGGAGTGTTGTATACTGTCCTGGAAGGATGTTGAGGCTTTGCAGAGGGTGAAGACGAGGTTTACTAGTATGCTACCTGGATTAGAGGGTGTGTGTTATAAGAGAGGTCGGACGCACTTGGGTTGTTTTCCCTGGAGTGGCAGAGTCTGAGGGGGATCCGATCATAGTTTATTATGAGGGCATAGAGTAGACATATAGTATACTTAGCCCAAGATTGAAATATCTCATATTAGAGCCATGCATTTAAGGCAAGAGGGGTTAATTTGAAAGGAGATATTCAGGACCAGTTTTGTTAGAGTGGTGGGTGCCTGGGAAGGGATGGTGGAGGAGGCAGATACATTAGAGATATTTCAGAGGCTCACACACAGGCACATGGATGAGCAGAGAATGGAGGGGTATGGACATTGTGCAGGCAGAAGGTGTTAGTTGTCATCAGCAACACACACAAAATGCTAGAGGAATTCAACAGGTTAGACAGCCTCTATGGAGGAGAATAAACGGTGGGCGTTTTGGGCCGAGACCCTTCAGGCCCCTGTTCAGCACAACATGATGGGTGGTAGGAGTTGTTCCTGTGTTGTATACTTCTCTGCTTCAACAGACTAGAATTACTATCATTAGCTGTTACAAAGCAGCATTCAACACTCATCTCAAATAATTTGCCTCTAATTGTCCTGTATTGATCTGCACATTCGTCTTGCCATGAGCAAATGTTCATCAGGTTGATTCCTGGAATGAAAATGCTGGTATATGAAGAGGAATTAGCCCCTATAGGCTCATATTCACCAGAAATGAGAAGACAGAGTCCCTATTCTTCTATATGTTGTCTATTTAAATAAACTCAATAATTGTATCTGACTCTACCATGTCCTCTGGCAGTGAGTCTCTGTGTAAAAAAACAAAACTTGCCTTCGAAATTGCCTTTAAATTTTTCCTTTCTCACCTGAAGTATTTGCCCTCATATTTAGGATATGCTTGACTGTAGAGAAAAGATTCAGACCACCTGGGTCGTAGATGAGTACTGCACCAGTTGCCTCCATCTTTCGCGGTTGTGGGTGGGTGCCTGGGTTGTAGCAAAGCTCTCTCTGGTCCACTCTGCAGTGTTGTCTGCCCATTTCTTCCTCTGTCTGCCCATTTTTCTTTTCCCCTGCACCGTTCCCTGAAGAATGATCTTTGAAAGTCCACTTGACCTTGTTATGTGGCCATACCATCTCAGTTCCTCTTCTTTACTGTGCGCAGTAGATCTTCATAGTATCTCATGTGCTGGGTGGTGGTTCTTTATACATTGTTGTTTGAGACATGGTCTGTATAGGAGATGCTGAGGAGATGTCCATGATGTGTATGCATACAAGAAGATGGAGAGCAGAAGTGCATGCAGAAGTTTCAGTCTGGATCTGATATTGTCTCTCCGGATTGGTTTTAGTTTCAGTCTGGATCTGATATTGTCTCTCCGGATTGGTTTTAGTTTCAGTCTGGATCTGATATTGTCTCTCCGGATTGGTTTTAGTTTCAGTCTGGATCTGATATTGTCTCTCCGGATTGGTTTTAGTTTCAGTCTGGATCTGATATTGTCTCTCCGGATTGGTTTTAGTTTCAGTCTGGATCTGATATTGTCTCTCCGGATTGGTTTTAGTTTCAGTCTGGATCTGATATTGTCTCTCCGGATTGGTTTTAGTTTCAGTCTGGATCTGATATTGTCTCTCCGGATTGGTTTTAGTTTCAGTCTGGATCTGATATTGTCTCTCCGGATTGGTTTTAGTTTCAGTCTGGATCTGATATTGTCTCTCCGGATTGGTTTTAGTTTCAGTCTGGATCTGATATTGTCTCTCCGGATTGGCTTTAGTTTCAGTCTGGATCTGATATTGTCTCTCCGGATTGGTTTTAGTTTCAGTCTGGATCTGATATTGTCTCTCCGGATTGGTTTTAGTTTCAGTCTGGATCTGATATTGTCTCTCCGGATTGGTTTTAGTTTCAGTCTGGATCTGATATTGTCTCTCCGGATTGGCTTTAGTTTCAGTCTGGATCTGATATTGTCTCTCTGGATTGGTTTTAGTTTCAGTCTGGATCTGATATTGTCTCTCCGGGTTGGTTTTAGTTTAGCCAGAGTTGCTGTTATTTGGACTGTCCTTGCAAGGACTTCAGGTTTTGATCCTTCTTGATTGATGATGGCACTAAGATACTTGAATCCTTTGACAGTAGCTGGACCTTGTCCACTGTGACTTCTGTTGTGATTGACTCCTCACTGTGTCTCATCAGCTTGGTTTTCTCCGTGCTGATCTTCATGCCATATCTGCTCGATGTATCGTCCAGATGGTTCACAAGGCAGGGCAATTCATCCTCACTTCCTGCCAGCCCATCAATGAACCTGAGTTGGTTATGATCTGTCCTCCAATGCTGACTGTGCCGATATGATCTTCCAAGGCACCTGTCATTATTTGCTCCAGAAAAATGTTGAATAGTGTAGGTGAAAGGAAGCAGCCTTGTCAGTCTCCAACTGATGTGTGGAACCACTCTCCAAATGTGCCTTGAACAAGTACCACATTGCCAGCTTTGGTGTAGAGCTGCTTAATGGCTTGGATCAGCTTCTGGCCCAAGTTGTATCTCTTCATTGTGGTCCAGAGTGCATCATGTCACACCCTATCTAATGCCTTCTTGAAGTCTATGAACACGTGGAAGATGTCCTGTTGTATTTCTTGCACAGTACTTGGAGGTTAAATATCTGTTTTCTTGTGCTTCTTCCACTTTTGTATCCAGCTTGCTCTTCAGCGATTTTTCTTCTGCTGTGGTTTAGTCTGTTCAAGATTACTTTCAACATCACTTTGCTTGCATGGTTGATAAAACTTATGATTCAATAATTCTGGCACTGCTATAAGTTCTCTTTCTTGGGGAGAGTGATGATGAGTGATTTTGTCCAGGGTGTTGGCCATTGCCCAGACGGCCAGATTTGGTAACAGATATTGGTGAGGATGTCTATCACTGTCTCTCCTCCATGTTTTATCAGCTCAACCAGGATATTCACTATTCCTGCAGCTTTCCCATTCTTCAGCTATCTTATGGTTGCTTCCACAGAATTGGAAAGTCATTGTTGTTTGACAAGTCATCATCTAACTTTATAAATGTCTATCAGGACATCCCTCAGCCTCCTTCACTCCAGGGAAGACAGCCCAGCCTGTCGAATCTCTCCCCATGTCTAAAGTCCTCCATTTCAGGCATCATCCTAGTGACTTTCTACTCTCTCCTGTGAAACCACTCCTTTCCTATCATGACCAGAACTGCACACAGTGTAGCTCAGGCATAATCCTGGTGAATCTCCAGTGAAACCACTTCCTTGCCCTGGTGACCAGATGCATACAGTGCATTTCAGATATCATCCTAGTGAATCTCCAGTGAAACCACTTCCTTCCTTTCGTGTCTGGAACTGCAGACAGTGTAGTCTATCCAGTGTTTTGTACAGTTACAACTTTACATGCAAACTTTTAGACTCTGTACCCTAATTTATGAAGGCGAGCATGTCATATGCCTTCTTTACCATCCTACCTACCCGTGCAATGCTTTCAGTGAGCTATGGGCAGATCAAGGAAGGAACTTTAAAAAGGCTGAGCACGGTAAGATTAAATGCTTTTTATTACTGACAGGTCGAGCCAGGAGGCGATCAAAGAGAGAAATCTCTCAAGTAGCAGCCATTTTGGTTGCTTCACGGTGATCTGGGCTTTGAGAAGGATGCAGACAGGATTAGAAGGTATATAGACAGGCTAAGGTAAAGTGCAAGGAAGTGTCAGATTGAATGTAATGTGGAAAAATGTAAGTTCATCCATTTTGGCAGAAAAACTATAAATTGAAACATCAGGGAGACTGAAAAGAGTTGCTGTTCAGAGGGGTGCAGGTACCTGTGCAAGGAACAGTCTGCTGGAGAAATGAGCAAATCAGTCAGCATCTGTGATGGGAATGGGACGGTTGATGTGGAGGGGTGCAGGTACCTGTGCAAGGAACAGTCTGCTGGAGAAATGAGCAAATCAGTCAGCATCTGTGATGGGAATGGGACGGTTGATGTGGAGGGGTGCAGGTACCTGTGCAAGAAACAGTCTGCTGGAGAAATGAGCAAATCAGTCAGCATCTGTGATGGGAATGGGACGGTTGATGTTTCAGGACTGAGAGTGTAGAGGGGAGATGGTCAGTGTAAAGAGAGAGGGTGGGTGAGGGTGAGACAGGAGCCTGAGTCGTTGGTGGATTGAGGAGTGGTGTAGATAGTGAAGGATAACTCCCAAACTAGTGGCGCAGTAGACAGTGAAGTATGTTAGGCACAAGGGATAAGTTAGTTGAGCATTTCATTGCTAATTTTAATTAGTTTGGTACAATTTAAGTAGTATTTAAACATTTAAATTAGTAGGACACCACTGTAGTGTAGCGGTTAGTGCAACGCTAACACAACATGGGACATTGAAGTTCAGAGTGCATTTCCTGCATCTTCTGCAAGGAATTTGTACATTTTCCTGTGACCGCTTGGGTTTTCTCCGAATGCTCTGGTTTCCCCCCACAGTCCAAAGATATTCCAGTTAGTAGGTTAATTAGTCATTGTAAATTGTCCGGCTAGGGTTAAGTAGGTGAGTTTTTGGGTGGTGCAGCTCTTTGGGCTGGAAGAGCTCGAATGGCAGGAAACATGAGAAATTCTGAATATTGATATACAGTACATGTGATGTATAAATCCAAATCATTGGGCCTAGGAAACTGGGGGATCATTGGGAATTCTGCACAGTGGGTTTGAGGAAGCAGGAAGATTATCAAGAATTCTGCACAGTGGGTTTGGGGAAGCAGGAAGATTGATGGGAATTCAGTTCTATTTATCCTTTGGATCCACATGTACTGTTGGAATTGGGAAGAAGAATCCCAGTAACCAACGCTTCCCGAATACGTCCTGGAGGTTAACCCCCCATGGAGTGCAGCGAACTGCAGGCAACCCCTTCTTCAGGTGGTACCAGGTCCGGCCCCGGGCTACCAGCAGGATCTGCTGGCAGCAGAAGCCAGCGCAGGTGAGTCCGATGCCCAGCCAGATGTAGAGCATGAGGACGAGGAATAGCTGAAAAGATGGGATCATACTGAAGAAGAAGTGAAAGAAGGAGAGAGGGAGGAGGGTGAGGAAGGTGAGGGGATTCTCGAAGGAGAGATGGTATTCGATGCTCAGGTAGGCCACACCTACCACCAGGGAGTAGAGGCAAACAATGGAGGTGTACCAGCCGAACATGAGGAAGTAGCGCATGTTCCTGTTGCCTATACAATTGGCGGTGAAGAAGCAGTGATGGTCTCGCTTCAGGATGACCTTACTGCAGAGTTTACAGAAGTGACTGCCTGGCTGCAGTGTGGGGCTGCTCTCACTCGACACTCTGCCGCCCCGCAGGCTCTCCGAAGGGTACCACAGAATCAGGAAGTAGTTGCCCAGGACGTTCACTGACACGTAGAGGAAGAAGGTAAAATGGAAGCCGCAGTGGGACCAGGGTCGGCGGAAGTCATCAGCGAAGATGGTGGGAATGAAGACAAAGCTCTGAAGGATGAGGGTGGTAATGGAGACGGCAAGGAAGTAGGAAGGCGCAATGGTGTTCAAAATCTTCAGCTTCAGCATCCTAGACCATTCCTCCCTACAGAGAGAACACAGTTCATTTGCAACTCCTCCTGTTGTGGAGCAGGGTTTACAGAACCTTAGACAAAGAGTCATAGAACAGTACAACACAGAAACAGGCCCTTTGCCCCATCAAACTGTTATTCTGCTTAGCCCCATTGACCTGCCCCTGGATAAACCTCCATACCCCTACCTAACCAAACTTCTCTTAAATGTTGAAACCAAATCTGCATTCACCACTTCTGTTGAGAGCTTGCTCCACATTCTTGACCCCCTCTGAGTGAAGAAGTTTTCCTTCATGTTCCCCTTAAATATTTCAGCTTTCATGCTAAACCCATGTCTTCTTTCTTGTTCTAGTCTCAGACAACCTCAGTTGAAAAAGCCTGTTTGCATTTATCCTCTCTACACTCCTCATAATTTTGTATACCTCCACCAAATCTCCTCTCTTTCATCTATGTTCTTGGGACTAAAGTCCTAACCTATTTGGTCCTCAAGTCCTGGCAACATTGTTGTAAATTTTCTCTGTACTCTGATGCTGAGGGACAAGGTCCTAAAGTGACTACCGCTCCCTTCTGATGCAGGAGACCCTGACATTAATTATGGGTTTGGGAAATGCAGGAATTATCAGGCATTCTGCACACTAGTTTCGTGAAGCACCGGAAAGGTTCTGGCAAAATCCTTGTAAATTTTCTCTGTACTCCTTTAATCATATTGACATCTTTCCTGTGGGTACTTTTCCTAGTCTTCACTAGTTGGAGTATGTGACGTGGCCCCAGAATGTTCCACGATCCCAGTCAGAAACTTAACGTCCTTCCAAACCGCAGGAAACACAGATATGCAGATGCAAGGGTCAACATCCGACTAACAGACAGGAACTGGTGAAGAACCACAGGTGCTCAGTTTTGTGGTAACTGTCTCTTCTGAAGACATGGTTAGAGCAGCATTGTTAACTAGCAGTCAGTGCGTCACTTCTGAGTGCCGGTGATTACCGAATGGAGTTCAATTCCTGCAGGGTTGGTAAGAACTTTGTACATTGTCCCCGTGACCAGATGGGTTTCAAGGATCAAGGAAGCATCAACTTTGTTTGCCGTATACATTTACATGTATTAGGAACTTGCCGCGGTGTGTTTTCACACATGCAACAAAAACAACATTCAACGGAATGAGAAAAGGCAATAAAAGAAGGCATCAAACTAAAAATTGTGCATAAAAAGTCGCCAAGAATAGTGGGAAACTGGAAGATCAGTAAAACTTTAAAAAGCAACAAAGTACCACAAAGCGAGCAATAAAGAAAGGGAAGCTAGATTATAAAAATAAACTGGCACAAAATATCAAAACAGATAGTAAAAGTTCTGGGGAAGGTGAGACCTGTACAGATTGGATGGATTGCACCTGAACTCGAGGGGGAGCAATATCCTTGCAGGTAGGTTTGCTAGCAGGGTTCGGGAGGGTTTAAACTAATTTGTAAGGGGGATGGGACCCGGAGTGACAGAGCAGTGAAAGAAGTGTGTGGAGTAAAACCAGATCTAACATATAGAGAGGCTTTGAGGAAAGAGAAGCAGAATAAACGGTGTAAAGGTAGTAAGATAGAAGGGCTAAACTGTGTGTACCTCAATGCAAGAAGCATCAGGAACAAAGGTGATGAACTGAGAGCTTGGATACATACATGGAATTATGATGTTGTGGCCATTACAGAGACTTGGCTGGCACCAGGACAGGAATGGATTCTCAATATTCCTGGATTTCACTGCTTTAAAAGGGATAGAGAGGGTGGAAAAAGGGGAGGAGGGGTGGCATTACTGGTCAGGGATACTATTACAGCTACAGAAAGGGTGGGTAATGTAGCAGGATCCTCTTTTGAGTCAGTATGGGTGGAAGTCAGGAACAGGAAGGGAGCAGTTACTCTATTGGGGGTATTCTATAGGCCCCCTGGTAGCAGCAGAGATACAGAGGAGCAGATTGGGAGGCAGATTTTGGAAAGGCGCAAAAATAACAGGGTTGTTATCATGGGTGACTTTAACTTCCCTAATATTGATTGGCACCTGATTAGTTCCAAGGGTTTAGATGGGGCAGAGTTTGTTAAGTGTGTCCAGGACGGATTCCTGTCACAGTATGTGGACAGGCCGACCAGGGGGGATGCCATACTAGATCTAGTACTAGGTAATGAACTGGGTCAGGTCACAGATCTCTCAGTGGGTGAGCATCTGGGGGACAGTGACCACCGCTCCCTGGCCTTTAGCATTATCATGGAAAAGGATAGAATCAGAGAGCACAGGAAAATTTTTAATTGGGGAAAGGCAAATTATGAGGCTATAAGGCTAGAACTTGCGGGTGTGAATTGGGATGATGTTTTTGCAGGGAAATGTACTATGGACATGTGGTCGATGTTTAGAGATCTCTTGCGGGATGTTAGGGATAAATTTGACCTGGTGAGGAAGATAAAGAATGGTAGGGTGAAGGAACCACGGGTGACAAGTGAGGTGGAAAATCTAGTCAGGTGGAAGAAGGCAGCATACATGAGGTTTAGGAAGCAAGGATCAGATGGGTCTATTGAGGAATATAGGGAAGCAAGAAAGGAGCTTAAGAAGGGGCTGAGAAGAACAAGAAGGGGGCATGAGAAGGCCTTGGCAAGTAGGGTAAAGGAAAACTCCAAGACATTCTTCAATTATGTGAAGAAAAAAGGATGACAGGAGTGAAGGTAGGACCAATTAGAGATAAAGGTGGGAAGATGTGGCCTGGAGGCTGTGGAAGTGAGCGAGGTCCTCAATGAATACTTCTCTGGTATTCACCAATGAGAGGGAACTTGATGATGGTGAGGACAATATGAGTGAGGTTGATGTTCTGGAGCATGTTGATATTAAGGGAGAGGAGGTGTTGGAGTTGTTAAAATACACTAGGACAGATAAGTCCCCGGGGCCTGATGGAATATTCCCCATGCTGCTCCACGAGGCGAGAGAAGAGATTGCTGACCCTCTGGCTAGGATCTTTATGTCCTCGTTGTCCACGGGAATGGTACCGGAGGATTGGAGGGAGGCGAATATTGTCACCTTGTTCAAAAAAGGTAGTGGGGATAGTCCAGGTAATTATAGACCAGTGAGCCTTACGCCTGTGGTGGGAAAGCTGTTGGAAAAGATTCTTAGGGATAGGATCTATAGGCATTTAGAGAATCATGGTCTGATCAGGGACAGTCAGCATGGCTTTGTGAAGGGCAGAATGTGTCTAACAAGCCTGATAGAGTTCTTTGAGGAGGTGACCAGGCATATAGATGAGGGTAGTGCAGTGGATGTGATCTATATGGATTTTAGTAAGGCATTTGACAAGGTTCCACACGGTAGGCTTATTCAGAAAGTTAGAAGGCATGGGATCCAGGGAAGTTTGGCCAGGTGGATTCAGAATTGGCTTGCCTGCAGAAGGCAGAGGGTGGTGGTGGAGGGAGTACATTCAGATTGGAGGATTGTGACTAGTGGTGTCCCACAAGGATCTGTTCTGGGACCTCTATTTTTCGTTATTTTTATTAACGACCTGGATGTGGGGGTAGAAGGGTGGGTTGGCAAGTTTGCAGACGACACAAAGGTTGGTGGTGTTGTAGATAGTGTAGAGGATTGTCAAAGATTGCAGAGAGACATTGATAGGATGCAGAAGTGAGCTGAGAAGTGGCAGATGGAGTTCAACCCAGAGAAGTGTGAGGTGGTACACTTTGGAAGGAGAAACTCCAAGGCAGAGTACAAAGTAAATGGCAGGATACTTGGTAGTGTGGAGGAGCAGAGGGATCTCGGGGTACATGTCCACAGATCCCTGAAAGTTGCCTCACAGGTGAATAGGGTAGTTAAGAAAGCTTATGGGGTGTTAGCTTTCATAAGTCGAGGGATAGAGTTTAAGAGTCGCGATGTAATGATGCAGCTCTATAAAACTCTTAGGCCACTCTTGGAGTACTGTGTCCAGTTCTGGTCACCTCACTATAGGAAGGATGTGGAAGCATTGGAAAGGGTACAGAAGAGATTTACCAGGACACTGCCTGGTTTAGAAAGTATGCATTATGATCAGACATTAGGGGAGCTAGGGCTTTACTCTTTGGAGAGAAGGAGGATGACCGGAGACATGACAGAGGTGTACAAGATAATAAGAGGAATAGATAGAGTGGATAGCCAGCACCTCTTCCCCAGGGCACCACTGCTCAATACAAGAGGACATGGCTTTAAGGTAAGGGGTGGAAAGTTCAAGGGGGATATTAGAGGAAGGTTTTTTACTCAGAGAGTGGTTGGTGCGTGGAATGCACTGCCTGAGTCAGTGGTGGAGGCAGATACACTAGTGAAGTTTAAGAGACCACTAGACAGATATATAGAGGAATTTGAGGTGGGGCCTTATATGGGAGGCAGGGTTTGAGGGTCGGCACAACATTGTGGGCCGAAGGGCCTGCACTATGCTGTACTATTCTATGTTCTATGTTCTAATTATATAAAGCGGAAAAGAATGGATAAAGTGAACGTAGGTCCCTTGGAGGACGAGAAGGGGGAATTGATTTTGGGTAATGAGGAAATGACAGTCTTTGGATGACTATTTTGTGTCTGTCTTCATAGTGGAGGACACATCTAACATCCTAAAGAGAAATGCTATGAATGCAATGGGAGGTGAAGATCTCGATACAATAGCTATCACTAAAAAGATAGTGCTGAGTTAACTTATGGGCCTAAAGATAGCTATGTCCCCTGGTCCTGATGGAATGCATCCCAGGGTACTGAAAGAAATGACATAAGTTATAGTAGAGGTTTTGGTGATAATTTACCAAAATTCTCTGGTCTCTGGGCAGGTCCCAGCAGATGGGAAGATGGCGAATGTCATGCCGCTGTTCATAAAAGAATGTAGGCAAAAAAAAACCAAGTAACTATAAGCCAGTTAGTTTAACATTTGTAGTTGGGAAAATGCTTGAAGCTATCATTAAAGAAGAAATAGCAAGGCATCTGGAAAGAAGTGGATCCATCTGGCAGAGGCAGCATGGATTCAGCAAAGGCAGGTCCTGTTTGGCAAACTTACTGAAGTTCTTTGAGGATATAATAAGCGCAGTGGGAGGGGAAAAGATGGATGTTATTTATTTGGATTTCCAGAAGATGTTCGGTAAGGCGCCGCATGAAAGACTTATCCATAAGATAAGGATGCATAGACTTGGGGGTGATGTACCAATAGCTGGTTAACCAATAGAAAACAGAGAGTTGGGGTACAACTGTTTCCACTGTGCATGTACCATATTTGTGAGGTTGCAGTTGGGCTGAGTGTAGTTGAGTAGCGAGGAATTGGGATTCTGGTGACAATCTATGGAGAATTAGGGCCAGTGCCTGTGATGCTGCCCCAGTTATTTTCCATTGTGCATGTGCCTTACTGTATCTGTGCACATGACAATAAACTCTGCCAGGCGTGGGAAAGGGACAGAAAGCTGCAGTTAAAGCCACAACCAGATCAGCCAAGACACTAAATAACAGATTAGGCTTGAGGATCCAATCAGCTAACCCCATTCCTCTCCACGTTAAAAGAAACACACAAAATGCTGGATGAACTCAGCAGGTCAGGCAGCATCTAAGGAAATTTTAAAGAGTCAAGGTTGGTGTTGAGATCCTTCATTTGGACTGGAAAGGAAGGGACAGAAGACAGAATAAGAATTTTGGAGCATCACAATCTGTCTACTGGAGATCAGCCAAGATAATGGGGGGATAGCAGTGAAGAAGTGTCTCACTGAACTCCCATGGAAAGCAGGAGGAAAGCCTCTACAGGATAGACATCCGCCTAAGGCAGGGGTTCCCAAACTGGAGTTCACAGACTCCCGATTAATAGTTAGAGTGCATGGCATAAAAAAGGTTGTGAACTCCTGGTCTAAGGGATTTCTGTCCAGAGATGTTATCTGACCTGCTGGGTTCATCCAGCATTTTGTGTGTGTTGCTCTGGGTTTTCAGCATCTGCAGAAACCCTTGTCTCCTGTCTGGGTTTTCCGATTGGCTAACCCAACTCCCATCCGGGTTTTCTTTTTAACTTTATTTACCCGTCAGAAACAGTCATTTTCAGATCGTCAGTGTCATGAAATATCCAAGGAACTGCTGCACCAGCTTATGTCCTCCTGTGTGGCCTCTGTCAGGAGGCCGGAGGCAATGTGTCCTCCTGTGTTGCCTCTGTCAGGAGGCTGGAGGCCGGAGGCAATGTGTCCTCCTGTGTTGCCTCTGTCAGGAGGCCGGAGGCCGGAGGCAATGTGTCCTCCTGTGTTGCCTCTGTCAGGAGGCCGGAGGCCGAAGGAAATGTGGAAGCTCTGGACGACACTACAACTGGTGAGGGAGGAGTAAGAACACCGAGAGGTAAAGTGGGGGCAGCTACTACATAACCAAGCTGGCCAGAAGATTCTGCCCCCAGGGCTCGTGTGTGGAGTTGACCAAAATATCCTGTATCCAGGGGTCAGGGCTGGTCAGAATATCCCGTCCCCAGGGGTTGGGTGTGGAATTGGCCAGAATCCCTCATCCCCTGGGGTTGGATGTAGAGCTGACCTGAATCTCTAGTCTCCAGGGGTTGGGTATGGAGCTCACCAAAATCCCCCACCCCGGGGTCATGTGTGGAGCTGGCCAGAGCCTTCCATCCCATAGGGGTCGTGTGAGTAACTGGCCAGAATATCCCATCCCCTGGTGTCGGGTGTGGACCTGACTAGTATCTCCCGTCCCCAGCGATCAGGTGTGGTGCTGGCCAGAGTCTGCAGTCCACCACAGGTCTGATGTGAAGCTGACGAGAATCTCCCATCCCCAGGGGTCTGATGTGAAGCTGACGAGAATCTCCCATCCCCAGGGGTCTGATGTGAAGCTGACTAGAATCTCCCATCCCCAGGGGTCTGATGTGAAGCTGACTAGAACCTCCCATCCCCAGGGGTCTGATGTCGAGCTGATGAGAATCTCCCATCCCCAGGGGTCTGATTTGAAGCTGACGAGAATCTCCCATCCCCAGGGGTCTGATGTGAAGCTGACGAGAATCTCCCATCCCCAGGGGTCTGATGTGAAGCTGACTAGAATCTCCCATCCCCAGGGGTCTGATGTGAAGCTGACGAGAATCTCCCATCCCCAGGGGTCTGATGTGGAGCTGACTAGAATCTCCTGTCCCCAGCGACTGGGTGTGGAGCTGGCCACAATCTTCCATCTGCCAAGGAGCTGGCCCCCATCCCCAGAGGTCTGGTGTGGAGCTGACTAGAATGTCCCATGCCCCTGGGGAGGGGAAATTCTGGTCAGCTACACAAGCAAACCCTGGGGGATAGCGGATTCTCATATAACCACACCAGTCCCCGGTGGGGGGGGGGCAGGAGATTCTGGTCAGCTACATACCCGACGCCTGGGGAAGGGAGATTCGGGCCAGTCAGCTCCACACCAGACCCCTGGGAATGAGAGTTTCTGGCCAGCTCCTTAGCTGACCCCTGGGGATAGGAGATTTGGGCCAGCACCACACCTGACTCCTGGTGGCCAGAATCTCCCATCCCCCAGGGGTCAGGTAAGGAGCTGGACAGAAGGTCCTGTGTGTGGAGTTGGCCAGAATTTCTTATTCCCAGGTGTTGGATGTGGAGCTGGCCAGAATCTCCTGTCCCCCAGGGATCTGGCATGGAGAAGTCCAGAATGTCCCCTCCCCCAGGGGTCGAGTGTGGAGCAGACCAGAAACTCCTGTCCCCAGGGGTCACTCTGGAGCTGTCTACAATCTGCCATTCCTAGGTGTCAGGTGTGGAGCTGCACAGGATCTCTCATTTCCCCCAAGTGTCAGGTGTGGAGTTGGACAGAATCTTGCGTCCCCAGGGGTTACGTTTGGAGGAGGCCAGAATCTCCCATCCCCAGGATCTGGTGTGCGGATGGCCAGAATCTCCCATCCCCAGGATCTGGTGTGCACATGGCTAGAATCTCCCATCCTCAGGATCCGGTGTGCGGATGGCCAGAATCTCCCATCCCCAGGATCCGGTGTGCGGCTGGCCAGAATTCCTCATCCCCAGGATCCGGTGTGCACATGGCCAGAATCTCCCATCCCCAGGATCCGGTGTGCGGATGGCTAGAATCTCCCATCCCCAGGATCCGGTGTGCGGATGGCTAGAATCTCCCATCCCCAGGATCCGGTGTGCGGATGGCTAGAATCTCCCATCCCCAGGATCCGGTGTGCACATGGCCAGAATCTCCCATCCCCAGGATCCGGTGTGCGGATGGCCAGAATCTCCCATCCCTAGGATCCGGTGTGCACATGGCCAGAATCTCCCATCCCCAGGATCCGGTGTGCGGATGGCCAGAATCTCCCATCCCCAGGATCCGGTGTGCACATGGCTAGAATCTCCCATCCTCAGGATCCGGTGTGCGGATGGCCAGAATCTCCCATCCCCAGGATCTGGTGTGCGGATGGCGAGAATCTCCCATCCCCAGGATCCGGTGTGCGGATGGCCAGAATCTCCCATCCCCAGGATCCGGTGTGCACATGGCCAGAATCTCCCATCCCCAGGATCCGGTGTGCGGCTGGCCAGAATCTCCCATCCCCAGGATCCGGTGTGCGGCTGGCCAGAATCTCCCATCCCCAGGATCCGGTGTGCGGATGGCCAGAATCTCCCATCCCCAGGATCCGGTGTGCACATGGCCAGAATCTCCCATCCCCAGGATCCGGTGTGCGGATGGCTAGAATCTCCCATCCCCAGGATCCGGTGTGCGGATGGCCAGAATCTCCCATCCCCAGGATCCGGTGTGCACATGGCCAGAATCTCCCATCCCCAGGATCTGGTGTGCGGATGGCTAGAATCTCCCATCCCCAGGATCCGGTGTGCACATGGCTAGAATCTCCCATCCCCAGGATCCGGTGTGCACATGGCTAGAATCTCCCATCCCCAGGATCCGGTGTGCACATGGCTAGAATCTCCCATCCTCAGGATCCGGTGTGCGGATGGCCAGAATCTCCCATCCCCAGGATCTGGTGTGCGGATGGCTAGAATCTCCCATCCCCAGGATCCGGTGTGCGGATGGCCAGAATCTCCCATCCCCAGGATCCGGTGTGCACATGGCCAGAATCTCCCATCCCCAGGATCCGGTGTGCGGATGGCTAGAATCTCCCATCCCCAGGATCCGGTGTGCGGATGGCCAGAATCTCCCATCCCCAGGATCCGGTGTGCGGATGGCTAGAATCTCCCATCCCCAGGATCCGGTGTGCACATGGCCAGAATCTCCCATCCCCAGGATCCGGTGTGCGGATGGCCAGAATCTCCCATCCCTAGGATCCGGTGTGCACATGGCCAGAATCTCCCATCCCCAGGATCCGGTGTGCGGATGGCCAGAATCTCCCATCCCCAGGATCCGGTGTGCACATGGCTAGAATCTCCCATCCTCAGGATCTGGTGTGCGGATGGCCAGAATCTCCCATCCCCAGGATCCGGTGTGCGGATGGCCAGAATCTCCCATCCCCAGGATCCGGTGTGCACATGGCTAGAATCTCCCATCCTCAGGATCCGGTGTGCGGATGGCCAGAATCTCCCATCCCCAGGATCCGGTGTGCGGATGGCTAGAATCTCCCATCCCCAGGATCTGGTGTGCACATGGCTAGAATCTCCCATCCTCAGGATTCGGTGTGCGGATGGCCAGAATCTCCCATCCCCAGGATCTGGTGTGCACATGGCCAGAATCTCCCATCCTCAGGATCCAGTGTGCGGATGGCCAGAATCTCCCATCCCCAGGATCTGGTGTGCACATGGCCAGAATCTCCCATCCCCAGGATCCGGTGTGCAGATGGCCAAAATCTCCCATCCTCAGGATCCGGTGTGCGGATGGCCAGAATCTCCCATCCCCAGGATCCGGTGTGCGGATGGCTAGAATCTCCCATCCTCAGGATCCGGTGTGCGGATGGCCAGAATTCCTCATCCCCAGGATCCGGTGTGCACATGGCCAGAATCTCCCATCCCCAGGATCCGGTGTGCGGATGGCTAGAATCTCCCATCCTCAGGATCCGGTGTGCGGATGGCCAGAATTCCTCATCCCCAGGATCCGGTGTGCACATGGCCAGAATCTCCCATCCCCAGGATCCGGTGTGCAGATGGCCAAAATATCAGAATCCAAATCTGAATCCGGTTTGTTATCACCGGCGTATGACGTGAAATTTGTTAACTTAGCAGCAGCAGTTCAATGCAATACATAATATAGAAGAGAAAAGAAATAATAATAATAATTATTATTATTATTATTATTATTATTATAAATAAATAAATAAATAAATTATGGTATACGTATATTGAATAGATTAAAAAAATGCAAAAAAACAGAAATACTGTATATTAAAAAAAGTGAGGAAGCATCCAAGAGTTCAATGTCCATTTAGGAATTGGATGGCAGAGGGGAAGAAGCTGTTCCTGAATCACTGAGTGTGTGCCTTCAGGTTTCTGTATCTCCTATGTGATGGTAACAGTGAGAAAAGGCCATGCCTTGGGTGCTGGAGGTCCTTAATAATGGACGCCGCCTTTCTGAGACACCACTCCTTGAAGATGTCCTGGGTACTTTGTAGGCTAATACACAAGATGGAGCCGACTAGATTTATGACCCCCTGCAGCTTCTTTCGGTCCTTTGCAGTAGCCCCTCCATACCAGACAGTGATGCAGCCTGTCAGAATGCTCTCCATGGTATATCAATAGAAGTTTTTGAATGTATTTGCTGACATACCAAAGTTCTTCAAACTCCTAATAAAGTATATCTACCCACTATCTTGCCTTAGAAACCTATAATAGAAACATAGAAAACATACAGCACAATACAGGCCCATTGGCCCACAAAGCTGTGCCAAACATGTCCCCACCTTAGAACTACCTAGGCTTACCCATAGCCCTCTATTTTTCTAAGCTCCATGTAGCCATCCAGGAGTCTCTTAAAAGACTCTATTGTTTCTGCCTCCACCACCGCCACCGGCAGCCCATTCCACGCACTCACCACTCTCTGTGTAAAAAACTTACCCCTGACATCTCCTCTGTACCTGCTTCCAAGCACCTCAAAACTATGTCCGCTCGTGCTAGCCATTTCAGCCCTCTGACTATCCACACGATCAATGCCTCATTATCTTGTACACCTCTCTCGGGTCACCTCTCATCCTCCGTCGCTCCAAGGAAAAAAGGCCAAGTTCACTCAACCTATTCTCATAAGGCATGCTCCCCAATCCAGGCAACATCCTTGCAAGTCTCCTCTGCACCCTTTCTATAGCTTCCACATCCTTCCTGTAGTGAGGCGACCAGAATTGAGCACAGTACTCCAAGTGGGGTCTGACCAGGGTCCTATGTAGCTGCAACATTACCTCTCAGCTCTTAAACTCAATCCCATGATTGATGAAGGCCAATGCACCGTATTCCTTCTTAACCACAGAGTCAACCTGCATAGCAGCTTTGAGTGTCCTATGGACTTGGACCCCAAGATCCCTCTGATCCTCCACACTGCCAAGAATCTTGCAACACTGTGTGTCTGACGGAGTGATCAGCAGCACTGGGGCTCCACAGGGGACTGTCTTGTCTCCCTTTCTCTTCACCATTTACACCTCGGACTTCAACTACTGCACAGTCTTGTCATCTTCAGAAGTTTTCTGATGACTCTGCCATAGTTGGATGCATCAGCAAGGGAGATGAGGCTGAGTACAGGGCTACGGTAGGAAACTTTGTCACATGGTGTGAGCAGAATTATCTGCAGCTTAATGTGAAAAAGACTAAGGAGCTGGTGGTAGACCTGAGGAGAGCTAAGGTACCGGTGACCCCTGTTTCCATCCAGGGTGTCAATGTGGACATGGTGGATGATTACAAATACCTGGGGATACAAATTGACAATAAACTGGACTGGTCAAAGAACACTGAGGCTGTCTACAAGAAGGGTCAGAGCCGTCTCTATTTCTTGAGGAGACTGCGGTCCTTTAACATCTGTCGGACAATGCTGAGGATGTTCTACGAGTCTGTGGTGGCCAGTGCGATCATGTTTGCTGTTGTGTGCTGGGGCAGCAGGCTGAGGGTAGCAGACACCAACAGAATCAACAAACTCATTCGTAAGGCCAGTGATGTTGTGGGGATGGAACTGGACTCTCTGACGGTGGTGTCTGAAAAGTGGATGCTGTCCAAGTTGCATGCCATCTTGGACAATGTCTCCCATCCACTACATAATGTACTGGGTGGGCACAGGAGTACATTCAGCCAGAGACTCATTCCATCGAGATGCAACACAGAGCGTCATAGGAAGTCATTCCTGCCTGTGGCCATCAAACTTTACAACTCCTCCCTTGGAGGGTCAGACACCCTGAGCCAATAGGCTGGTCCTGGATTTATTTCCTGGCATAATTTACATATTACTATTTAATTATTTATGGTTTTATTACTATTTAATTATTTATGGTGCAACTGTAATGAAAACCAATTTCCCCCAGGATCAATAAAGTATGACTATGACTATGACTATAAGACTTCTTTATAACTACATCGATATGTTGGGACCAGGTTAGATCCTCAGAGATCTTGACACCCAGGAACTTAAATCTGCTCACTCTCTCCGCTTCTGATCCCTCTACGAGGATTGGTGTGTGTTCCTTCGTCTTACCCTTCCTGAAGTCCACAATCAGCTCTTTCGTCTTACTGACGTTGAGTGCCAGGTTGTTACTGTGGCACCATTCCACTAGTTGGCATATCTCACTCCTGTACGCCCTCTTGTTACCACCTGAGATTCTACCAACAATGGTTGTGTCAACAGTAAAGTTATAGATGGTATTTGAGCTATGCCTAGCCACACAGTTATGTGTGGAGGTGGCCCGAATCTCCCATCCCCAGGAGTCAGGTGTGTAGCTGACCAGAATCTCCCGTCCCCAGAGGCTGGGTGTGGAGTGGGTCTGAATCTCCTGTACCCCAGGGGAGTCCTTAACCTGAGTAAGCAAGTAAGTCATGAGAGGACACGAAATCACAGTGAAACTTAAAAGCAGATAGACTACTTATCACTCTCTAAAGACAGGTGAATCCCACTAATGGCTGGGATCTGTGTATAATCTGGGAGAGTCAATGATCACCCATTGAATGCTACCTCTCTGACAAGATGCCAGAATCTTCCATCACCACTCTGGTTTAAAGTTCAAAGTCCCAAGTTTGTGGTCATACCTCTGTATCAGGGAGGAATCACCATGAATATGCAAGCACAGGGAGTTGTCCTGATGTCCTCAGATTTGGCCCTGGTTACGTTTCATGAGCAAAAGATTAAAGGCTTATAAGGAACTGGTCACCATCCTTCATGTGCTGGGGCCTGGCAGAAATATTTAAAATGTCGCTGTCTACAGGTGAAGTGCCGGAGGATTGGAGAGTGGCTTATGTTGTTCCGTTGTTTAAAAAAGGATCGAAAAGTAATCCAGGAAATTATAAATGCAAACAACAGGAATTCTGCAGATGCTGGAAATTCAAGCAACACACATAAAAGTTGCTGGTGAACGCAGCAGGCCAGGCAGCATCTCTAGAAAGAGGTGCAGTTAGTCCTGACGAAGGGTCTCGGCCTGAAACGTCGACTGCACCTATTCCTAGAGATGCTGCCTGGCCTGCTGCGTTCACCAGCAACTTTTATGTGTGTTCCGGGAAATTATAGGCTGGTGAGTTTAACGTCAGTAGTAGGTAAGTTATTGGAGGGAGTACTAAGAGACAGAACCTACAAGCATTTGGATAGACGGGCTTATTAGGGAGAGTCAACATGGCTTTGTGCGTGGTAGGTCATGTTTGACCAATCTGTTGGAGTTTTTCGAGGAGGTTACCAGGAAAGTGGATGAAGGGAAGGCAGTGGATATTGTCTACATGGACTTCAGTAAGGCCTTTGACAAGGTCCCGCATGGGAGGTTAGTTAGGAAAATTCAGTCACTAGGTATACATGGAGAAGTGGTAAATTGGATTAGACATTGGCTCGATGGAAGAAGCCAGAGAGTGGTGGTAGAGAATTGCTTCTCTGAGTGGAGGCCTGTGACTAGTGGTGTGCCACAGGGATCAGTGCTGGGTCCATTGTATTTGTCATCTATATCAATGATCTGGATGATAATGTGGTAAATTGGATCAGCAAGTTTGCTGATGATACAAAGATTGGATGTGTAGTAGACAGTGAGGAAGGTTTTCAGAGCCTGCAGAGGGACTTGGACCGGCTGGAAAAATGGGCTGAATAATGGCAAGATGGAGTTTAATACTGACAAGTGTGAGGTATTGCACGTTGGAAGGACAAACCAACGTAGAACATATAGGGTTAATGGTAAGGCACTGAGGAGTGCAGTGGAACAGAGGGATCTGGGAATACAGATACAAAATTCCCTAAAAGTGTCGTCACAGGTAGATAGGGTCGTAAAGAGAGCTTTTGGTACATTGGCCTTTATTAATCGAAGTACTGAGTATAAGAGCTGGAATGTTATGATGAGGTTGTATAAGGCATTGGTGAGGCCGAATCTGGAGTATTGTGTTCAGTTTTGGTCACCAAATTACAGGAAGGATATAAATAAGGTTGAAAGAGTGCAGAGAAGGTTTACAAGGATGTTGCCGGGACTTGAGAAACTCAGTTACAGAGAAAGGTTGAATAGGTTAGGACTTTATTTCCTGGAGCGTAGAAGAATGAGGGGAGATTTGATAGAGGTGTATAAAATTATGATGGGTATAGATAAAGTGAATGCAAGCAGGCTTTTTCCACTGAGGCAAGGGGAGAAAAAAAACAGAGGACATGGGTTAAGGGTGAGGGGGGGAAAGTTTAAAGGGAACATTAGTGGGGGCTTCTTCACACAGAGAGTGGTGGGAGTATGGAATGAGCTGCCAGACAAGGTGGTAAATGCGGGTTCTTTTTTAACATTTAAGAATAAATTGGACAGATACATGGATGGGAGGTGTATGGAGGGATATGGTCCGTGTGCAGGTCAGTGGGACTAGGCAGAAAATGGTTCGGCACAGCCAAGAAGGGCCAAAGGGCCTGTTTCTGTGCTGTAGTTTCTATGGTTTCTATGGTTTCTATGTGCTGTTGTCCAGTATGTCTCATCCCACTCTTTAAGAAAGGAGGAAGGCTGCAGAAAGGAAATTATAGACAAGTTAGCCTGACCTCAGTGGTTGGGAAGATTTTGGAGTCAATTGTTAAGGAAGAAGTTATGGAGTACTTGGTGACACAGGTCAAGATGGGACAAAGTCAGTATGGTTTCCTTAAGGGAAAATCTTGCCTGATGAATCTGTTGAAAATCCAAAAATCTGAGATGCAAAGGGATTTGAGAGTCCTTGTGCAGAACACACTAAAGGTTAACTTGCAGGTAGAGTTGGTGGTGTGGAAGGCAAATGCCATGTTAGCATTAATTTCAAGAGGTCTAGAATACAAGAGCAAAGATGTGACACTGAGGCTTTATACGACACTGGTGAGGCCTCACCTTGAGTATTGTGAACAGTTTTGGGTTCCTCATCTCAGAAAAAGATGTGCTGGCATTGGAGAGGGTCCAGAGGAAGTTCACAAGGATGATTCTGGGATTGAAAGGGTTATCATATGAGGAACATTTGATAGCTCTGGGTCTGTACTCACTGGAATTTAGAAGGATGAAGGCTGGATCTCATTGAAATCTTTTGAATTTTGAAATGCTTAGGCAGAGTAGATGTGGAAAGGACATTTCCCATGGTGGGAGAGTCCAGGACAAGAGGGTACAGCCTCAGGATAGAGGGACGTCCATTTAAAACAGAGATGCAGAGAAATTTCTTTAGCCAGGGGCTGGTGAATTTGTTACCACAGGCAGCTGTTGGGTGTATTTAAGGCGGAACTTGATAGGTTCTCAATTGGACACGGCAAAAAAGCTACACAGGAATGGCTCAACTGCAACAAAGTTAATGTCCTGGAGTGGCCAAGTCAGAGTCCAGACTTTAATTCAATTGAGAATTTGTGGCTGGACCTGGAAAGGGCTGTTCACTGACGATCCCCATGTAATCTGACAGAGCTTGGGTTTTGTAAAGAAGAATGGGGAAAAATTGCAGTGACCAGATGTGCAAAGCTGTTAGAGACCTATCCACACAGACTCAAGGCTGTAATTGCTGCCAAAGGTGCATCTACTAAATACTGACGTGAAGGGAATGAATACTTATGCAATCAATTATTTTGTATTTTACATTTGCAATTAATTTAGTTCACTTTGTAGAGATCTGTTTTCACTTTGCCGTGAGTCTTTTTCTGTTGATCAGTCTCAAAAAAGCCAAATTAAATCCACTGTGCTTCAATGTTGTAAAATAATAAAACATGAAAACCAGCAGGGGAGGAGGTGTGAATAATTTTTACTGGTACTGTACATGTGGGTGAGAGTGACACACTGATGGACTGGAGGTACATGTGGGTCAGATCATAAGATACAGGAGCAGAATTAAGCCACTTGTCTCATCGAGTCTGCTCTGCCATTCAATTATGGCTGATCCTGTTTCCCCTCCTCAGCTCCACTCCTCGGCCTTCTCTCTGTAAACTTTCATGCCATGTATAATCAAGAACCTATCAATATCTGCCTAAAATACACCCAACGACCTGTCCTCCACAACTGCCTATGGTAACAAATTCCAGAAATTCACCACCATCTGGCTAAAGAAATTTCTCCACATCTCCGTTTTAAATGGATGCCCCTCTAACTCGAGGCTGTGCCCTCTTGTCCTAGACTCCCTCACACTGGAAAACATCATTTCCACATCTACTCTGTCTAGGCCATTCAACACTTGAAAGGTTTCAATGAGAACCCCCTCATTCTTCTAAATTTCGGCGAGTACAGACTCAGAGCCATCAAATGTTTCTCGTATGACTACCCTTCCATTCCAGGAATTATCCCTGTGAACCTCCTCTGAACTCTTTCCAATGTCAGCACATCTTTTCTAAGATGATGAGTTCAAAAGGTTCTTGATTGAACGTGGAATCAAAGGTTACGGGGAGAAGGCTGGGAACTGGGGTTGAGGAGGAGAAGAAAAAAGGATCAGCCATGATTGAATGGTGGAGCAGACTCGATGGGCCAGACTTATGGTCAAATTTCCGGTTGAACTCAATCATAATGTGATCACTGCCTCCTAAGGATTCTTTTACATTAAGCTCCCTAATCAACTCCAGAACTTTGGATCATTACATAACACACAATGCAGTGATAGCTGATCCCCTATTAGGCTCAATGAAACGCTGCTCTTAAAAGCCATTTTGTAGGATTCAAAAAACTCACTCCCTTGAGATCCATTACCAACCTGACTTACCCAATCAATCTGCATGTTGAAATCGCCCATGACTATCATTACCTTGCCATTTTGACATGCCTTTTCTATTTCCTGTTGTAATCTGTGGTCCACATCACGGCTCCTGTTGGGAGGATTGTATATAACTGCTTTCTGGCTACTTTTACTCTTGCACTTTCTTAATTCAAGTCAGAAGAATTCAATGTCAGAGCACACTGGAAGTACATGTGGGTCACAGCGACACACTGATGAGCTAGCAGTATGTGTGGGCCAAAGCACACTGATGGGCTGGGGGTAAGTGTGGGTCAGAGTGACACACTGATGGGCTGGAGACGAAGGGGTCAGAGTGACACACTGACGGACTGGAGAGTGTAGGTCAGAGTGACACACGGACGGACTGGAGACGTGGGGGTCACAGTGACACACTGATGGGCTGGGAGTACACGTGGGCTGTAGATAATCGTGGGTCAGATCAGTACACCGATGGTCTGGAGGTATGTGTGGCTCAGAGCTTTTAAGAAAAGTAGCTTTCCTCTTCTGAAGCAAATGGGATTGTTTGTGTCAACATGTGGTCATTTTTACTGATGAAGGGTTTTGACCTGTATATCAACTGTCTATTCCCTTCATAGATGGTGCCTGATTTGCTGTGTTCCTCCACTATTTTTTTTGTGTTCCTCTAGATTTTCAGCATCTGCAGAATCTCTGCTTTTATCACACTGAGACTAGTTACTGTTGCCTTGTAAATTTAGCATGTGGGGATTGTTGGTTGTTGGTTGGTTACACGGGAATGGACATGTTTAGTCCATCAGACATAGGAACACAACTAGGCCATTTGGCACTTCAAATCTGCTCTGCCTTTACACCATGGGTAATTTCTTATCCTCTCAACCCCATTCTCCTGCATTCTCCACGTAATCTTTGACACACTGACTGATCCAGGACATATCAACTGTGCCTTTCACTGTACCCAGTGACTTGGCCTCCTCGGCTGTCTGTGGTAAATAGTGAACAGGATTAACAACAATGACCCTGGTTAACAGTGGCTATTGGCATTAATAAAACTGGAAGTTGTTGCTTGAGCAAATATTCCTGAGAATAATTAACAGTGAACCTCGTGGTGAGTGCAAGAACTGCAAATGGCATGTCTGATATCCATTCAGGAGAGGGGCCTGAGATCCAGACTGGAGAGGGGTCTGAGATTAAGGCAGGACAAGGGTCTGAGATCCAGACAGGACAAGGATCTGACATCCAGACCACAAAAGGGTCTGAGATCCAGACAGGACAAGGGTTTGAGATTAATGCAGAACAACGGTCTGAGATTAATGCAGGACAAGAGTCTGAGATCCAGGCAGGACAAGGGTCTGAGATCCAGACAAGAAAAGGGTCTAATATCCAGACAGGACAAGGATCTGACATCCAGGCAAGAAAAGGGTCTGAGATCCAGACAGGACAATGGTCTGAGATCTAGACAGGACAAGGGTCTGAGATTAAGGCAGTACAAGGGTTTGAGATCCAGGCAGGACAAGGGTCTGAGATCTAGACTGGAGAAGGGTCTGAGAATAAGGCAGGGCAAGGGTCTGATATCCAGGCAGCACAAGGGTCTGTGTTCAAAGGCAGGACAAGGGCCTGACATTCAGTCAGGACAAGGATCTGCAATCCAGACAGGACAAGGGTCTGAGATTAAGGCAGTACAAGGGTCTGAGATCCAGGAAGGACAAGCTTCTGAGATCAAGGCAGGACAAAGGTCTGACATCCAGACAGGACATGGGTCTGAGATCCAGACAGGACAAGTGTCTGAGATCCAGGCAGGACAAGGGTCTGACATCCAGACAGGACAAGGATCTGAGATCCAGACAGGAGAAGGGCCTGAGATCAAGGCAGGAGGAGGGTCCGAGATCCAGATGAGAGGGGTCTGACATCCAGACAGGACAGGGGTCTGACATCCAGACAGGACAAGGATCTGAGATCCAGACAGGACCAGGGTCTGAGATCCAGGCAGGACTAGGGTCCGCAATGTTTCTTTTTCCTTCTTCTATCCTTAGTCCATTGTTCTTTTGAAGGACATTGATGTTTTCATTATAATTTTACACTTTTCCTCTATCATATTCCCTGTGTTTGACCCTCCTTACATTTTGATTCTCTCACTGCTTCTCTCAAGGTATTTCCCGCTCTCTCTCTCTCTCTCTCTCTCTCTCTCTCTCTGTATTTGTGTTTAAATATTTCCCCTCTCTCTGCCTCATTTTCTCTGACCCTTTCTCTGTCTTACCCCGCTCTTTGTCCCTCTCTGTCTCTGTCTACCCGTCCAATTTGCCATCTCCTGCATCTTTGTTCCGTCTCTTATTCTCATTCTCCCTCTCTCCTTGTCTCTATCTCCCCCTCTCTCTGTCGCCATCTCCCACTCCCTGTATCTGTCTCCCCATCTCCCTGTTTCTCCACCACCCTCTCTGCCTCTGTCTCCACTCTCTCTGTCTCCCTTCCCATATCTCTGTCTCCATCTCCCCCTCTCTCTCTGTCTCCCCTCTCTGTCTCCATCTCCCGCTCCCTTTATCTGTCTCCCCCCTCCCTGTATCTACTCTTCCCCACTCTCTGTCTCCCTCCCTTCTTTCTGTCTGTCTCCACTTCTCTGTTTCCATCTCCCCCTCTCTGTATCCGTTTCAGCCCTCTGTCTGTCCTGTCTCTGTCTGCCCCCACTCTGTATCTGTCTCTCACTCTCACCATCTCCCGAGCTCTCCCTCCGCCTTTATGCTTGTCCCTTTCTTTTCCTCAGTATTTTGATGTGTATCCCTTTTTCTTCCTTTATGTAGTCCCGTCTCTGCCTGCCCGTTCCTTTCTCCCTTCCCCCACTCTCTCTCGCTGCGTATCTGTGTGTTTCCCCCACCATCTCACCTCCTCTTTCACTGTCAGTTGTACTCTTTTCATTTCACTGCTCTCTGTCTCTCCCCCCTCTCCCTCTCTACCTCCCATCCCCCCTCCCCGCTCCCCTCTCCCTCCCCTCCCTCTGTCTCTCTCTCTCCCCTCCCTCTGTCTCTCCCCCTCCCCTCTCCCCTCTCCCCCTCTCTCCTGTGTAGTACCTGGTGCTTGCATGTACAGACTACAGCCAGCCTTTGCTCCGTCCACAGCCTCCATTGTTCTCTCCCCTCTCCCTTCACCATGCTGAATAACAGCGGACGATGCCCTGCGCAGTCTGACTGATGGCACTGGTGTTAATGCCAGCTCTCTGGCTGCTGTTGTCAGTTTATATTGATCATTACCTGCTTCTGCAATGTCCTCGGAGAACTGTCTGTTCCGTCCCCTTGCGATGATGCTGCAGTGGTGATCCCCGCTCTGCACTGCTGCAGCTGCAGCTCTGCCGGCTCAGACTGCAGCTTCTCCGTACAGACCATTACCAATTCAGCCCCTTCCTGCCCACCCCACCTCACCAAACATCTGCACCTTCATCGCAGCGGGCATCACACTACGTAGGAGGGGAGGTTGCTCAACCCATCACAACCTGTGCTGTTTCTTCAGCAAATCTCTTCAGTTCCTTGTGTACAGCGATCTTCCCGTCCTTTCATTACTTATCCAATTTCCTTTGAAAATTCTTGACGTCTTCCAGCATTCACTATGCCAGAAGTTCTTCAGTCTCCAGTTGGATTTACCCCTCTGACTCCACTGTGTGTTCAGTGAATTACCACCAGGTCTCCACTGGCTGTTCAGTGAATTACCACCACGTCTCCACTGGCTGTTCAGTGAATTACCACCACGTCTCCACTGTGTGTTCAGTGAATTACCACCATGTCTCCACTGGCTGTTCAGTGAATTACCACCACGTCTCCACTGGCTTTTATACTTTATACTTTATTGTCACCAAACAATTGGTACTAGAATGTACAATCATCACAGTGATATTTGATTTTGTGCTTCACACTCCCTGGATTACAAATATTAAATACTAAAAATTAGTAAGTATTAAAAATTTAAATTATAACTCATAAATAGAAAATAGAAAAATAGGAAGTAAAGTAGTGCGAGAAAACCGAGAGGCAGGTCCGGATATTTGGAGGCTACGGCCCAGATCCGGGTCAGGATCCGTTCAGCAGTCTTATCACAGTTGGAAAGAAGCTGTTCCCAAATCTGGCTGTACGCGTCTTCAAGCTCCTGAGCCTTCTCCCAGAGGGAAGAGGGACGAAAAGTGAGTTGGCTGGGTGAGTCGTGTCCTTGATTATCCAGGCAGCACTGCTCCGACAGCGTGCGGTGTAAAGTGAGTCCACGGACGGAAGATTGGTTTGTGTGATGTGCTGCGCTGTATTCAGGATCTTCTGCAGCTTCTTTTGGTCTTGGACAGGACAACTTCCAAACCAGGTTGTGATGCACCCTAGAAGAATGCTTTCTACGGTGCATCTATACAAATTAGTGAGGGTTTTAGGGGACAGGCCAAATTTCTTTAGTTTTCTCAGGAAGTAAAGGCACTGGTGGGCCTTCTTGGCAGTGGACTCTGCTTGGTTGGACCAAGTCAGGTCATTTGTGATATTGACCCCGAGAAACTTAAAGCTTTTGACCTGTTCCACTTGCGCACCAGCAATGTAAATTGGGTCGTGCAGTCCGCTACTTCTTCTGAAGTCAACAACCAATTCCTTCGTCTTGCTGACATTGAGGGATGGGTTATTGTCTTCGCACCATGCCACCAGGTTCTTAATTTCCTCTCTGTACTCAAACTCATCATTACCCGAGATATGGCCTACAATTGTTGTGTCATCAGCAAACAATATATTGAGTTTGATGGAAGCTTGGCTACACAATCATGGGTGTACAGTGAGTACAGCAGGGGGCTGAGTACACAGCCTTGTGGGGCACCGGTGCTCAGAGTAATTGTAGAGGAGAGCTTGTCCCCTATTTTTACAGCCTGGGTCCTGTCTGTGAGGAAGTTGAAGATCCAGCTGCAGATCTGAGTGCTAAGGCCCAGGTTCCGGAGCTCAGGAATCAGTTTATTTGGAATGATGGTATTAAAGGCAGAGCTGTAGTCAATGAAAAGGAGCCTTGCATATGCGTCTTTATTCTCCAGGTGTTCTAAGGAGGAATGTAGGGCCAGAGAGATGGCAGCTGCCATTGACCTGTTGCTCCGGTAGGCGAATTGCAAAGCGTCGAGGTTGACTGGTAGGTGGTGGTTGATGTGTGCCATAACCAATCTCTCGAAGCACTTCATAGCAATTGATGTCAGAGCCACAGGTTGATAGTCATTCAGGCATGCCACCATGTCTCCACTGGTTGTTCAGTGGATTGCCACCATGTCCCCCCGCCCCCCCCCCGGCTGTACAATGGATTACCACCATGTCTCCACTGGCTGTTCAGTGGATTACCACCACGTCTCCACTGGCTGTTCAGTGAATTACCACTATGTCTCCACTGGCTGTTCAGTGAATTACCACCACGTCTCCGCTGGCTGTTCAGTGGATTACCACCACGTCTCCGCTGGCTGTTCAGTGAATTACCACCATGCCCCCGGTTGTTCAGTGAATTACCACCATGTCTCCACTGGCTGTTCAGTGGATTACCACCATGTCTCCACTGGCTGTTCAGTGGATTACCACCATGCCCCCACTGGATCTTCGGTTGATTATCACTCCATCTCTGCTGAATAAGACCATGAGACCATAAGACATAGGAGCAGAATTAGGCCATTCAGCCCATCAAGTCTGCTCTGCCATTCCATTATGCCTTCTTGCCATATCCTATGTTACCCTGACCAATCAGAAAATGATCAACTTCTGCTTTAAATATACCGCCGGACTTTGCCTCCACTGCAATCTTACCAATATTCCACAGGTTCACTACTCTGGCAAAAAAAAATTCCTTCTTACTTCTGTTCTAAAACGTCCCCCTCAATTCTGAGGCTGCGCTCTCTCATTCTGCTTACCCCACCAAAGGAAACATCCTCACCACATCCAGCCTGTCTAGTTCTTTCAATATTCAGTTGGTCTCATAGAAACGTAGAAAACCTACAGCACAATACAGGCCCTTTAGCTCACAAAGCTGTGCCGAACATGTCCCTACCTTAGTACCACCTAGGCTTTACCCATAGCCCTCTATTTTTCTAAGCTCCATGTACCCATCCAGGAGTCTCTTAAAAGACCCTATCGTTTCCGCCTCCACTGCCGCTGCTGGCAGCCCATTCCACACACTCACCACTCTCTGTGTAAAAAACTTACCCCTGACATCTCCTCTGTACCTTCTTCCAAGCACTGTAAAACTATGCCCTCTCGTGCTAGCCATTTCAGCCCTGGGAAAAAGCCTCTGACTATCCACAGGGTCAATGCCTTTCATCATCTTATATACCTCTATCAGGTCACCTCTCATCCTCCGTCGCTCCAAGGAAAAAAGGCCGAGTTCACACAACCTATTCTGGACTAGTTCCTGAGGATTGGAGGGTGGCTAATGTAACCCCACTTTTTAAAAAAGGAGGGAGAGAGAAACCGGGGAATTATAGGCCGGTTAGCCTAACGTCGGTGGTGGGGAAACTGCTGGAGTCAGTTATCAAGGATGTGATAACAGCACATTTGGAAAGCGGTGAAATGATCGGACAAAGTCAGCATGGATTTGTGAAAGGAAAATCATGTCTGACGAATCTCATAGAATTTTTTGAGGATGTAACTAGTAGAGTGGATAGGGGAGAACCAGTGGATGTGGTATATTTGGATTTTCAAAAGGCTTTTGACAAGGTCCCACATAGGAGATTAGTGTGCAAACTTAAAGCACACGGTATTGGGGGTAAGGTATTGGTGTGGGTGGAGAATTGGTTAGTAGACAGGAAGCAAAGAGTGGGAATAAACGGGACCTTTTCAGAATGGCAGGCGGTGACTAGTGGGGTACCGCAAGGCTCAGTGCTGGGACCCCAGTTGTTTACAATATATATTAATGACTTGGATGAGGGAATTAAATGCAGCATCTCCAAGTTTGCGGATGACACAAAACTGGGTGGCAGTGTTAGCAGTGAGGAGGATGCTAAGAGGATGCAGGGTGACTTGGATAGGTTGGGTGAGTGGGCAAACTCATGGCAGATGCAATTTAATGTGGATAAATGTGAAGTTATCCACTTTGGTGGCAAAAATAGGAAAACAGATTATTATCTGAATGGTGGCCGATTAGGAAAAGGGGAGGTGCAACGAGACCTGGGTGTCATTATACACCAGTCATTGAAAGTGGGCATGCAGGTACAGCAGGCGGTGAAAAAGGCGAACGGTATGCTGGCATTTATAGCGAGAGGATTCGAGTACAGGAGCAGGGAGGTACTACTGCAGTTGTACAAGGCCTTGGTGAGACCACACCTGGAGTATTGTGTGCAGTTTTGGTCCCCTAATCTGAGGAAAGACATCTTTGCCATAGAGGGAGTACAAAGAAGGTTCACCAGATTGATTCCTGGGATGGCAGGTCTTTCATATGAAGAAAGACTGGATGAACTGGGCTTGTACTCGTTGGAATTTAGAAGATTGAGGGGGGATCTGATTGAAACGTATAAGATCCTAAAGGGATTGGACAGGCTAGATGCGGGAAGATTGTTCCCGATGTTGGGGAGGTCTAGAACGAGGGGTCACAGTTTGAGGATAGAGGGGAAGCCTTTTAGGACCGAGGTTAGGAAAAACTTCTTCACACAGAGAGTGGTGAATCTGTGGAATTCTCTGCCACAGCAAACTGTTGAGGCCAGTTCATTAGCTATGTTTAAAAGGAAGTTAGATATGGCCCTTGTGGCTACAGGGGTCAGGGGGTATGGAGGGAAGGCTGGGTTCTGAGTTGGACGATCAGCCATGATCAAATTAAATGGCGGTGCAGGCTCGAAGGGCCGAATGGCCTACTCCTGCACCTATTTTCTATGTTTCTATGTTTCTATGTTTCTATTCTCATAAGGTATGCTCCCCAATCCAGGCAACATCCTTGCAAATCTCCTCTGCACCCTTTCTATAGTTTCCACATCCTTCCTGTAGTGAATCGACCAGAATTGAGCACAATTCTCCATGTGGGGTCTGACCAGGGTCCTATATAGCTGCAACATTACCTCTCGGCTCTTAAACTCAATCCCACGATTGATGAACGCTAATGCACCGTATGCCTTCTTAACCACAGAGTCAACCTGCGTAGCAGCTTTGAGTGTCCTATGGACTCGGACCCCAGGATCCCTCTGATCCTCCACACTGCCAAGAGTCTTACCATTAATACTATATTCTGCCATCATATTTGACCCACCAAAATGAACCACCTCACACTTATCTGGGTTGAATTCCATCTGCCACTTCTCAGCCCAGTTTTGCATCCTATCAATGTCCCGCTGTGACCCCTGACAACTCTCCACACAATCCACAACACCCCCAACCTTTGTGTCATCAGCAAATTTACTAACCCATCTCTCCACTTCCTCATCCAGGTCATTTATAAAAATCACGAAGAGTAGGCATCCCAGAACAGATCCCTGAGGCACACCACTGGTCACTGGCCTCCATGCAGAATATGACCCGTCTACAACCACTCTTTGCCTTCTGTGGGCAAGCCAGTTCTAGATCCACAAAGCAATTTCCCCTTCGATCCCATGCCTTCTTACTTTCTCAATAAGCCTTGCATGGGGTACCTTATCAAATGCCTTGCTGAAATCCATATACACTACATCTACTGCTCTACCTTCATCACTGTGTCTAGTCACATCCTCAAAAAATTCAATCAGACTCGTAAGACATGACCTACCTTTGACAAAGCCATGCTGACTATTCCTAATCATATTATGCCTCTCCAAATGTTCATAAATCCTGCCTCTCAGGATCTTCTCCATCAACTTACCAGCCACTGAAGTAAGACTCACTGGCCTAAAATTTCCTGGGCTATCTCTACTCCCTTTCTTGAATAATGGAACAACATCTGCAACCCTCCAATCCTCCAGAACCTCTCCCGTCCTCATTGATGCTGCAAAGATCATTGCCAGAGGCTCAGCAATCTCCTCCCTCGCTTCCCACGGTAGCCTGGGGTACATCCCGTCCCGGTGACTTCTCCAACTTGATGCTTTCCAAAAGCTCCAGCACATCCTCTTTCTTAATATTTACATGCTCAAGCTTTTCAGCCCACTGTAAGTCATCCCTACAATCACCAAGATCCTTTTCCATAGTGAATACTGAAACAAAGTATTCATTAAGGACCACCATTATTTCCTCTGGTTCCATACACACTCTTCCGTTGTCACACTTGATTGATCTTATTCTCTCATGTCTTATCCTCTTGCTCTTCACATACTTATAGAATGCCTTGGGGTTTTCCTTAATCCTGTCCGCCAAGGCCTTCTCATGGTCCCTTCTGGCTCTCCTAATTTCATTCTTAAGATCCTTCCTGCCAGCCTTATAATCTTCTAGATTCCTATCATTACCTAATTTTTTGAACCTTTCGTAAGCTCTTTTTACCCTCTTGACTAGATTTACAGCTGCCTTTGTACACCACAGATCTTGTATCCTATCATCCTTTCCATGTCTCATTGGAATGTACCTACTCAGAACCCCATGCAAATATCCCCTGAACATTTGCCACATTTCTTCCGTACGTTTCCCTGAGAACATCTGTTTCCAATTTATGCTTCCAAGTTCCTGCCTGATCGCCTCATATTTCCCCTTACTCCAATTAAACATTTCCCTAACTTGTCTGTTCCTATCCCTCTCCAATGCTATGGTAAAGGAGTTAGAATTGTGATCACTATCTCCAAAATGCTGTCCCAGTGAGAGATCTGACACCTGATCATGTTCATTTCCCAATACCAGATCAAGTACAGCCTCTCCTCTTGTAGGTTTATCTACATATTCTGTCAAGAAACCTTCCTGGACACACCTAACAAACTCCATCACATCTAAACCCCTCATATTGCAATCAATATTTGGGAAATTAAAATCTCTCACCTCGACAACCCTGATATTATTACACCTTTCCAGAATCTGTCTCCCCGTCTGCTCCTCGATGTCCCTGTTGCTATTGGGTGGTCTATAAAAAACACCCTGAAGAATTATTGACCCCTTCCTGCTCCTAATTTCCACTCACAGAGACTCCGTAGACAATCCCTCCATTTCTGCAGCCTTGACACTTTCATGGCGGGATGAGAAGATGGCGGCGTGATGCAGCTCGGAGCAGCCACTCCGGTGGTGATGTCTGTTATCTGTCAAGTGGGGGGCCATGCACAATCCTGATTTGAGCAGACATACGTGACAGCACGGAGGAACATCTGGTGAAACTTCTGAAATGCCTGTTTCGCTGCCGCTGCTACTGTGTGATTCAGAATCTCCAGAGGGGAAGGCCCCGAGTCCTCGGCTTTGCTTGTTGCTCGGCGGCTGGGGTGGGGTCGAGGTGCTCAGCAGAGATGGTGCTCCGTGCTTGGTGTCAGAGGGCTGGTTGGAGGCTCGAAGTTTTTGGACAGACTTGGAGCCCGCTGCAGTTGGGCACTTCCGAATGTGCTGCATCGGCAAGTTTGCGGCGCTTGGAGGTTCATGGCAGGGAGAGATTCTCCCTTCTGCCATCTGTGTGAGATGATGGGCTATCGGGACTTGAGACTTTTATTACCGTGCCCATGGTCTGCTCTTTATCAAATTATGGTATTGCTTTGCACTGTTGTAACTATATGTTATAATTATGTGGTTTTGTCAGTCTCAGTCTTGGTTTGTCCTGTGTTTCTGCAATATCATTCTGGAGGAACAATGTATCATTTTTTAATGCATGCATTTCTAAATGACAATAAACGAGGACTGAATGTCCTCATAATCTAATCTCTTTTGCCTCTCTCCCTACCCTTTCTGAAACACTTAAAGCTTGGAACTCGAAGTAACGATTCCTGCCCTTGAGCCATCCAAGTCTCTGTAATGCCCACAAAATCATAGCTCCAAGCACGAGGAATTCTGCAGATGCTGGAAATTCAAGCAACACACATCAAAGTTGCTGGCACATTAATCTTGCTACCCCTTTTGCCAATCACCTGTCCAGCTCTTGGCTCCATCCCTCCCCCTCCTGTCTTCTCCTATCATTTTGGATCTCCCCCTCCCCCTCCCACTTTCAAATCTCTTACTAACTCTTCCTTCAGTTCGTCCTGACGATGGGTCTCGGCCTGAAACGTCGACTGCACCTCTTCCTACAGATGCTGCCTGGCCTGCTGCGTTCACCAGCAACTTTGACATCATAGCTCCAAGTACTGATCCACGCTCTAAGTTCATCTGTTTGGTTCAAGAGCAGGAAATTCATAATGAACCTGACTCAGATCGGTCACTGTCTACCATTAGTAAAACAGAATGAGTGGTTTGTATCAATTTACCAGAATCCTCTCTTCAGTAGGTGATGTCTCAATTACATGGCATATATCATTAAGGACCATCAGCTTCCGTGATATCCCTCTTTCCATTACTACCTACCATCAAGGAGGAGATACTGGAGCCTGAAGACCCACACTCAACATTGTAGGAACAGCTTCTTTCCCTCCACCATCAGATTTCTGAATGGTCCATGAATCCATCAACACTACCTCACTTCACTATTCCTCTTTTACAATCTATTCGTATCATTTTTTATTGTAATATAGTCATTTAAAAATGTAATGCACTGCACTGCTGCCACAAGCATATCATATTTCATGGCATTTGTCAGTGATAATAACCTCATTCTGATTCTAGTTCCTGTATTCCCTACAAACTGTGCAGGCCCTAGTCCCTATACATTCCCAGGTTCACTGCCTGGGTCAGATACAGGCAGTAGGGACTGAGTGAATCTCTGGCTTGTAGGGAGATGCAGCAGTGTTCTTAAGAAGGAAATCAAGAGGGAAATGAGGGGGAATGGGATGACCTTGGTGGAGAGGATTAAAGAGAATCCAAATAAATGTTATAAATGTATTAAGGGAAAAAGAGTAACTAGGCAGAAGATAGGGCAGCACATAACCTTGTTGGCTGAATCACATCTCCTGGGAGCCATGTCACAGGAAAGCAGCATCCGTCATCTGAGACACCCAGAATAGAAAGAAGACTCAGTAACTCACTGACATCCATGAATGAAATATGTGTGTTCTTCATTGCTGTCAGTCATCTGCAACCCGTCATTTGTTATCAAAATATACAACTCTGAAATTCTTCTTCTCCAGGTAGCCACGAAAGCAAGAAAGAAATGAAAGGTAGCACAATCATCAATTCCCAACTTCCCCCTCCCTGCACAATAAAAACAAACAAAATCAGAATAGGCACATTGAATTGAATTGACTTTATCACTTACCGTACATCCTTCATACACATAAGGAGTAAAAATCTTCATGTTACGTCTCTGTCTGAATGTACAATGTGCAATTGCTTTGAATCAATGGACTGGACTGTACTCAGGGATTCATCTTTGAATCTGGATGAGTATGTTGCAGTTGTTACCGACTTCATTAGAACCTGTGTGGATGAGTGTGTGCCTACAAAGACTTGCTGCACATTCCCAAACCAAAAGCCGTGGATGAACCAGGAGGTACGTCATCTGCTGAAGACTAGATCTGTGGCATTCAAGTCTGGCGATGCAGGTCTTTACCAGAAAACCAGGTATGATTTGCGGAGGGCTACTTCAAGGGCGAAGGGACAATTTCGAACGAGGTTGAAGGCGATATCAGATGTACGGCAACTCTGGCAGGGACTGCAAGACATTACTTCCTACACAGCGAAACCCAACGACAGCAGTGCTTCACTAGCGGATGAACTCAACGCCCTCTATGCCCGCTTCGAAAAGGAGAACACAACTACAGCTGTGAAGATCCCTGCTGCACCTGATGACCCTGTGATCTCTGTCTCAGAGGCCGATGTTAGACTGTCTTTATTAAATAGGGTGAATCCTCGCAAGGCAGAAGGTCCCGATAGAGTACCTGGTAAGGCTCTGAAAACCTGTGCCAACCAACTAGCAGGAGTATTCAAGGACATTTTCAACCTCTCACTGCTACGGGCGGAAGTTCCCACTTGCTTCAGAAAGGCAACAATTATACCAGTGCCTAAGAAGGATAATCTGAGCTGCCTTAATGACTATCGCCCGGTAGCACTCACATCGACAGTGATGAAATGCTTTGAGAGGCTGGTCATGACTAGACTGAACTCCTGCCTCAGCAAGGACCTGGACCCATTGCAATTTGCCTATCGCCACAATAGGTCAACGGCAGACGCAATCTCCATGGCTCTTCACACGGCTTTAGACCACCTGGACAACACAAACACCTACGTCAGGATGCTGTTCATCGACTATAGCTCAGCATGTAATACGATAATTCTCACAAATTGATTGAGAAGTTGCAGAACCTGGGCCTCTGTACCTCCCTCTGTAATTGGATCCTCCACAAGGGAGATGAGGTCGAGTACAGGGCTACTGTAGGAAACTTTGTCACATGGTGTGGGCAGAATTATCTGCAGCTTAATGTGAAAAAGACTAAGGAGCTGGTGGTAGACCTGAGGAGAGCTAAGGCACCGGTGACCCCTGTTTTCATCCAGGGGGTCAGTGTGGACATTGTGGAGGATTACAAATACCTGGGGATACGTATTGACAATAAACTGGACTGGTCAAAGAACATTGACGCTTTCTACAAGAAGGGTCAGAGCCGTCTCTATTTCCTGAGGAGACTGCGGTCCTGTAACATCTGCCAGACGATGCTGAGGATGTTCTACGAGTCTGTGGTGGCCAGTGCTATCATGTTTGCTGTTGTGTGCTGGGGCAGCAGGCTGAGGGTAGCAGACACCAACAGGATCAACAAACTTATTCATAAGGCCAGTGATGTTGTGGGGATGGAACTAGACTCTCTCACGGTGGTGTCTGAAAAGCTGTCTAAGTTGCATGCCATCTTGGTCAATGTCTCCCATCCACTACATAACGTACTGGGTGGGCACAGGAGTACATTCAGCCAGAGACTCATTCCTCCAAGATGCAGCACAGAGCGTCATAGGAAGTCATTCCTGCCTGTGGCCATCAAACTTTACAACTCCTCCCTTGGAGGGTCAGACCCCCTGTGCTGATAGGCTGGTCCTGGACTTATTTCATAATTTACTGGCATAATTTACATATTACTATCTAACTATTTATGGTTCTATTACTAATTATTATTTATGGTGCAACTGTAATGAAAACCAATTTCCCCCTGGGATCAATAAAGTATGACTATGACCATGACTATGACACTCCCTAACCGGAAGACCACAATCTGTGTGGATTGGTGATAACGTATCCTCTTTGCTGACGATCAACACTGGCACACCACAGGGGTGTGTGCTTAGCCCACTGCTCTACTCTCTATATACCCATGACTGTGTGGCTAGGTATAGCTCTAATACCATTTACAAATTTGCTGATGATACAACCATTGTTGGTAGAATCTCAGGTGGTTAAGAGAGGGCATACAGGAGCGAAATATACCAGCTAGTGGAGTGGTGCCGCAGCAACAACCTGGCACTCAACTTCAGTAAGACGAAAGAGCTGATTGTGGACTTCAGGAAGGGTAAGACGAAGGAAGACACACCAATCCTCAGAGGGATCAGAAATGGAGAGAGTGAGCAGCTTCAAGTTCCTGGGTGTCAAGATCTCTGAGGACCTAACCTGGTCCCAACATATCGATGTAGTTATAAAGAAGGCAAGACAGTGGCTATACTTTATTAATAGTTTGAAGCGATTTGGCATGTTAACAAATACACTCAAAAACTTCTATAGTTGTACCGTGTAGAGCATTCTGACAGGCTGCATCACTGTCTGGTATGGAGGAGCTACTGCACAGGACCGAAAGAAGCTGCAGAAGGTTGTAAATCTAGTCAGCTCTATCTTGGGCACTAGCCTACAAAGTATACTTATACTTTATACTTTATTGTTGCCAAACAATTGGTACTAGAATGTACAATCATCACAGCGATATTTGATTCTGCGCTTCCCACTCCCTGGATTACAAATATTAAATATTAAAAATAGTAAAAATTAGTAAATATTAAAAATTTAAATTATAAATCATAAATAGAAAATAGAAAAAATGGAAAGTAAGGTAGTGCAAAAAAAACCGAGAGGCAGGACCGGATATTTGGAGGGTATCGCCCAGATCCGGGTCAGGATCCGTTCAGCGGTCTTATCTCAGTTGGAAAGAAGCTGTTCCCAAATCTGGCTGTATGAGTCTTCAAGCTCCTGAGCCTTCTCCCGGAGGAGAAGTACCCAGGACATCTTTAGGGAGCAGTGTCTCAGAAAGGCAGCGTCCATTATTAAAGTCCTCCAGCACCCAGGGCATGCCCTTTTTTCACTGTTACCATCAGGTAGGAGGTACAGAAGCCTGAAGGCACACACTCAGCGATTCAGGAACAGCTTCTTCCCCTCTGCCATCCCATTCCTAAATAGACATTGAACCATTGGACACTAACTCACTTTTTTTTAATATACAGTATTTCTGTTTTTGCACATTTTTTAATAATCTATTCCATATACGTAATTGATTTACTTGTTGATATATTATTATGTTTTATTTTATTTATTTCTTTTCTCTCTCTGCTAGATTATGTATTGCATTGAACTGCTGCTGCTAAGTTAACAAATTTCACGTCACATGCCGGTGATAATAAACCTGATTCTGATTAAAGTAATTTATATTAAATAGTATGTACAACAGAACAGTCAATATAACATAAAAATACAGCTGCGTCAGCATGAATTAAGCAGTCTGATGGCCTGGTGGAAGACCCCCAGATCCCCGCTCTCTGCATGAAAAGAAAAATTCTGGCATGGCTCAGGAGGAGAAAAAATTGCAATTGTCCATTTGCAAGGGAGAGAGACAAGAAAGGAAATTATAAGCCAGTCAGCCTAACTTCAGTGGTTGAGAAGATGGAATCAATTGTTAAGGATGCAGTTTTGGGGGACTTCAAGGCACATGATAAAATAGGTCATACTCAGCATGCTTTCCTTAAGAGAAAAATTTGCTTGACATATCTGTTTGAAGTCTTTGAAGAAATAACAAGCAAGATAGATAAAGGTGAATCGGTGGATGTCATGTATTTGGATTTTTAGAAGGCCTTTGACATGTTGTCACTCATGAGGTTGCTTAACAAGAGTGGGAGTAAATGGGCTTTTCTGGTTGGCTGCCGGTGTCTAGTGGTGTTCCACAGGGGTCTGTGTTGGGACGGCCTCTTTTTATGCTATATGTCAATGATTTGGATGATGGAATTGATAGCTTTGTTGCAGAGTTTACAGACCATATGAAGATAAGTGGAGGGGCAGGTAGTTTTGAGGAAGTAGAGAGGCTACAGAAAGACTAAAACAGATTAGGAGAATGGACAAAGAAGCGGCAGATGGAATACAGTGTCAGGAAGTGTATGGTCATGCACTTTGGTAGAAGAAATGAAAGGGTAGACTATTTTCTAAATGGAGAGAAAATTCAGGACTAACTGAAAGAAGAGCTAGTAAGAATCCCTTGTGGGCCGAAGGGCCTGTACTGTGCTGTACTATTCTATTAAACCACGCACAGATACAGTCGAACTAGAAAGCGTTCCTGCGGGGCCAAGCTGCATAACATACATCACACAGAGGTCGGTCGTTTCCAGCGTCTCGGCCACGGCGCACGGAACTCGGGCGTTTCCGGCGACTCGGACACGGCCCACGGAGCTCGGGCGTTTCCGGCTCTGCTCGGACACGGCCCACGGAACTCGGGCGATTCCGGCTCTGCTCGGGTATTTACAGGCGGGACTCGGGAGCCGGTGCTGATGCTGCGACTCCGCTGTCGGAGGCGGTTTCGGAGTAAATCGAGCGGCTGAGGGTGAGTGAGGAGAAGCCGAGGATGGAGACGAGGCTCAGAACTCGGCTCCGCGTGAAAGCAAGCGCCGGGTTGTTGGATGAGGGGAAGATGGGTGCGAGGTGCATAAAGAGGATTAGGAGGTGTGAGAAAAATTAAGAGGAGATGGGGGAGAGGTGAGGGATGTGGGTAAAATTGATATGGGGGATGGATGTGAGGGAGGATAGGATGAGGGTGTGAGGGGGAGTGAGGGTGGGTGAATGGAAATGGATGTGAGGGGGATATGGGGGTGAGGGAGGATGAGGCTGTGTGAGGAGGTATTGGGGAAATGAAGAGGGATAAGGTGATGAGGGAGGTTAGGACAATGAAGAGGGGTGAGGTGATAGAGAGTTGAGCAAGATATATGGAGACTTTGGGGTTCTAACATTTCACTGTCATTCATTCTTTGGGCACTGGTGGACGTTTGCGAAGAAAAATAATTTCAGGATGTATATTGTATACATTTCTCTGACATTAAATGTACCTATGTTGTTGTTGTTGTTCGTCCTCCATAGTCGAAGATGACCATGGCTTCAAAGTCAAATGGGAGATTGGTGGCTGTGGGTCCGGAGGTGACTGATGAGGCCAATCCGGGCCCTGAAAGCTCATCCACATGTGGGACACAAGTGGGTGGGTGCTGTCGTGGCAGTGGATGCTGCTTGGGCCTTGCGCACAGCACGCTTTCGTTGCGCCTATATTGGCGCAATGTACCTATATTGAATTGATCAATGTAGTGTATTTGGATTTTCAGAAGGCCTTTGACAAGGTGCTGCACAGGAAGCTGCTTAACAACATAAGAGCCCGTGGTATGACAGGAAAACTACTAGCATGGTAAAGCCTTGCTGATTGGCAGGAGGCAAAGAGTGGAAATAAAGAGAACCTTTTCTGATTGCCAAGGAACTAGGTTGTGAAATGGAACAGAGGGACCTCAGAGTAGATGTGCATCACTCATTTAAACGAGCATTGCTGGCAGAGTATGGTGGCAGTTTTTTTTCACATTGAGGCTACAAGTAAATGGAATGAGCTGCCAGAGGAAGTGTGTGAGGCAGGCACAATAGTGACATTTAGATTGATATGTGGAAGGATTGGGACTTTAAGGGGTATGGGCTGAACACAAGTAATTGGGATCAGATGGTTAGTAGCTTAGTCAGCATGAATTTGTTGGGCCAAACGGCCAGTATCCATGCTGTATTGCTCGATCGATCGATCACTTAGTTCCTTCCTGTCATTGACTCTACTCCCAGCCTGCGACTGCCTCCACTCTCCTCTGACCACCAACTCAATTCCCTCCCGGCCACTCACTCCAGCCCTTAAGTCACAAACACCACTTGCAGGTCATAATTGCCACATCCTGTTCTTTAATTCTGATCACAAACTGTGCCCCTACTGCTACAGCCAATGACCTGTGTAGTTGCTGTTTCCATCACACTAGCCTACTGGCTCCATCCATTAGTCCAATAGCCATTAACTCCAAGCTCAGACTGTTGGCTTCATCCTCTGGTCTTGCAGCGATCGGTTCTGTCCCCTACTCTACTGTCTCCTGTCTCCATTCACTTATCCTGTGAACAACGACTCCATAACCAGGCCAATGGTCATTAGATTTATAAGATTTCCCAAATTGTATTATTGGCTACAAGCATGACAGATTTACTATGTGATTGCATCCAGTATAAAGAAGTAATACTTAACAAAATGATCATTATAGTCTGTTCCTTGAGACCTCAGTTCCTCACTTTCTATCCTCAGATGGGTAGATATTGAACATATTTTTCCCATGGCAGGGTCTATCTGAGACAAGAGAACAGAGATTTATGGTAAGGGGTGGGAGGCATGGGGAGAATCTGAGGAGGAATATTTCCTACTGAGTGGTTGCAATCTGGAATGTGCTTTCTGAGGTCAAGGCAAATTCTCTCACAGTAACTATGAAACATTTAAACAATTACTGTCCCCGTGTTGCTGGTAGCTGATGCACTCCACGACAACTAGCTGTTTGCTTTCTGCCCTGCACCACTTTGAGACATCCCTGACTGGCAACAGAGTGGTGGCATGTTCTCTGAGTCTTATATGTGAACACTGAAACACTTGTATGCTCCCCTGCTCTCCTGGTTCTTTTCCTCACATATGGTGGAACAGTGCTAATTGTAGTGCCACAGCTGGCACTGTTTTCCCACCATCAGTATCTAAGATAGCATGGTCTGGATTGTGGGGATCTTTGATGATGGATGTTGCCAACTTGAGATGGTGAAGAGGGATGTGCCCATGATGAGTCCACTGACGTCTTCAGCTTCTTACATTCTTGCGGATACGCATTGCCATGTTAGACTGTGATACAGCCAGTCCCGATACTTTCACGAGTAAACAATCTGGCAGAGTCAGTGAATGCTGGAACATTACAGCACAGAAATAGGCCCTTTGTCCCGTCTACTCCGCTGAACCATTAATCTGCCTAGTCCTATAGACCTGCGTCTGGACCATGGTCCTCTATACCCCTCACATTCATGTACCATCCAAAGTTCTTGTAAATGGTGAAATTGAACCCGCATCCACCCCTTGTGCTGGCAGTTTATTCCACACTCACATCACCCTCTGAGTGAAGAAGTTCCTCCTCATGTTCTCCTTAATCATTTCACCTTTCACCCTTAATCCATGACCTCTATCTCTGTGGAAAAAGCCTGATTGCATTTTCCCTAACAAAGTCCCTCGTAAGTTTGTATGCCTGTATCAAATCTCCCCTCATTCTCCTAAGCTTCAGGGAATAAAGTCCTTTTCATATAACTCAGATCCTCAAGTCCCAGCAACATCATTGTAAATTTTCTCTGCCCTCTTTCAACCTTGTTTACATCTTTCCTGTAGGTGGGTGACCAAAACTGCACACAATACTACAAATTAGGCTTCGCCAAAGTCTTGTACAACTTCAAGAAAACAACCCAATTCCTTTTTTCAGTAGCACACACACAAAGTGCTGAAAGAACTCAGCAGGCCGGACAGCATCTATGGGAAAAAAGTACAGTTAATGTTTTGGGCTGAGACCCTTTGGCAAAAGATGAGGAAAAGATTTAAAAGTTGGGGAGGTGACAGTCGGAGAGCAGCAGAGATCACAGAGGGGAGCAGTGACAGAGGGTTTGACTAAACTCCCGTTGAAGGGAAGATTTAAAGTTCTTCGGAATAGGCATCCCTGGAGAGACTTTGTAGTGTAGTAATCAAATCATAAACAAGACAAAATCTGCAGATGCTGGAAATCCACGCAACATTATTTAGTAATGCAAACACGAGGAATTCTGCAGATGCTGGAAATTCAAGCAACACACACAAAATGCTGGTGAACGCAGCAGGCCAGGCAGCATCTCTAGGAAGAGGTACAGTCGACGTTTCAGGCCGAGACCCTTCCTTCAGTTATTCCTGATGAAGGGTCTCGGCCCGAAACGTCGACTGTACCTCTTCCTAGAGATGCCGCTTGGCCTGCTGCGTTCAGCAGCAACTTTGATGTGTGTTGCTTAACATTATTTAGTGCATTGATTTATGTCGGCTAATGTGACAAAAGCTTTCTTTATGACCCTACCTGACTATGACACCATTTTGAAGGAATTATGGATCTGTACTCCCTCTGCCCTACCACCCACCATGTAAAACCTACTCTGGTTTGTCCTGCCAAAGTGCAACACCTGGCACTTGTCTGCATTGAATTCCATCTGATGAAGGATTGAGCAGCAATGATAGGAGGAAAGATATTGTTGAGGTGTAAGATGACAGCAGGTAATGTTGGGTAGGGTGAGGAGTTCACCCGCTACACCCCTCCTCAATGCACTGACTGCCTAAAAGTTCTTTCTGAAATGTGGACAGTTTCTTTCTTCCCACAGATGTTGCTCGATCTGCTAAGTTCTTGTAGGCGATTGTTGCTCCAGATTCCAGCATCCCTTGTGTCTGCACTCTACTTTCATCAGTGTATCTGCAGAAGTGTTTGGTGATGAGCTGAATCTCCTTAACCACCTAAGAAAGTAGAGCTGCTGGTACCCTTCCTTATGATTATATCAATGTGCTGGGCCCAGGCAGATCATCTGATATGTGAGCGCCCAGCTACTGACCCTTTTCAATGCTGAGTTGTTGTTGCATTGTTGTTTTGTTGCTTGTTGTGTTGTGTTCTGTGTTGTTCTACCAAGCACTGAGGACCTGCTATGTTGGGCAATACTTACAGGCTGCCCTGAGCACATCCTTGGGCATGTTGGTTGTTAACGCAAACAGTGCATTTCACTGTATGTTCAATGTCGTCATCATCATCATCACCATCATCCTTAGGTGCCATGCCATATGATGAGGGCGATCATGGTCTTCCATCTGTCTTTAAAGTGAAAAGTTCTAATAATAAGCTTTTCAAAATGTTGGTCTGTCCATCCCTTGCTGTGACTCACGAATGTCATGCGCTGTCAACTGCGACTTTTTCTTCCATCAAATTTCCCATTGCTGCAAGATGTTCAATCTTCCCTTTCATCAGTACATGTGCCAGAAATTCCAGCTGCCTTTTCCTGATTGGTGATATCAGCTCTCTTCTTATTCTGGCTTTTCGCAACACTTCCTCATTTGTTACTCTGTCCTTCCACGATATATTCATCATTCTTCTCAAAAACCGTATGTCTACAGCTTCGAGCCTTCCCTCATATTGCTTTGATATTATCCAACATTTGCTTCCATATTTTAATGTTGAATGGATGTAGCATTGCAGCACTGAGTTTTGTACCAATAGAAATTCTGTTATTCTTTAGTATCTTGCTCAAACGGTTGGACGTGTATTTAGCGATCCCAATACTACTCCCAGTTTCAACATCAGCCCTACCATCAGATGTTATCATACCCCTAATTAATTGAACTTCTATGTTTGTTTAATTGTTTTGTTGCCCACTTTCAGTTAACATTTCTGTATGTCTTTCTTCTTTGTGACGATCATACATCCAGTCTTTTTGCAGTTGATGGTCAATCCTCTCTTTGTACTTTCTGTGACGCCTTTTTCTAGTATTTCTTGGAGTTTCTCTTTAGAAGTAGCTATCAGCACTATGTCATCTGCATAGTCTAAGTTGTTAACATTGCATCCACCAATTATGATCGGTTAGGGCATCAAAGGAGATGGCGAGAAGGCAGGTGTATGGGGTTGAGTAGGATCCAGGATCAGCTGTGATGGAATGGCAGAGCAGACTCGATGGGCTGAATGGCCTAACTATGTTCCTATGACTCCTGCACCTATTTTCTATGTTTCTATGTTTCTATCATGCCTGGATTACTGCTAATTTCTCTTAGAATCTTCTTGCTATAGAGACCATAAGAATATAGATATAGGAGCAGAATTAGGCCATTTGGTACATCAGGTCTGCTCCACTATTTCATCATGGCTGATCCATTTTCTCTTGCAGCCCAATCTCCTGCTTTCTTCCTGTATCCCTTTATGCCCTGACTAATCAAAAATCTATCAACCTGCTTTTTATGCATCCAATAACTTGGCCTCCACAGCCACCTGTGGCAGTGAATTCCACAGATTCACCACTCTCTGGCTAAAGAAATTCTGTAGGTTATGTGAGGGAACATAATCCTGTCTGATTTCCCTCTTAATCTGGACAAAATCACTTGTCTCATTCCTGCTCTTTGTTCCCAATACAAATTCATTGAAGATAGTGAAACACAAAATGTAATCTTCATCCTCAGAATGAGATGTGAGTGTGCCATCAGAAAGACCTATACCTATGATTCATTGATAATTATGTAGTTTTTGTTTAGGTGAGACTTGAAGAGCTTATAAAAATCCTTCAGTACTTGGACATTAATGGAAAAGGTTTCAGTCGAAGCAAGCAGCTGAGAAGGGAGAGAAGAACTCGGGTAGAAAAAGTCATTTTTTTAAAAACACTGCTCGGGGAGAAGGGTCTGCACTGCGCAGGCGCGTGACGTAGCGCGCTAAAGTTTAAAAACAGACTGCCATATACAGCGGCCATCGCCGGAGTGGACTGAGTAAGAGTGGGACGGCTCTGGCTCAACAGGCTTCGGCGAGAACAGGCAGAGGCCAGGGTAGGTTCTGGTAAGTTTTTTTTTGTTCAGATAGTTTAGAGTAGAGACAATGCCAGGCAGGATGTTGGAATGCTCCTCTTGCAGGATGCGGGAAGTCAGGGAGCCCTCCAGTGTCCCTGACAACGACACATGCAAGAAGTGCATCGAGCTGCAGCTCCTGACAAACTGCTTTAGGGAACTGGAGCAGGAGCTGGATGACCTGCGGATCATTCGGGAGAACGAGGAGATTATGGATAGTAGCTACAGGGAGGTAGTTACGCCAAAAGAGCAGAGGACAGGAAATTGGGTCACTGTCAGGCGAGGGAAGAGGAAAGGGCAGGCAGAGCAGGGTTCCCCTGTGGCCATTCCCCTCAACAACAAGTATACTGCATTGGATACTGTTGGGGGGGGATGACTTACCTGGGACAAGCTGCAGTAGCCGGACCTCTGGCACTGAGTCTGGCTCTGCAGTGCAGAAGGGAGGGTGGAAAAAGAGGAGAGCGGTAGTGATAGGGGACTCGATAGTAGGAGGTGCAGATAGGAGGTTCTGTGGTCGTGACAGAGAATCCAGGATGGTTTGTTGCCTCCCAGGTGCCAGGGTCAAGGATGTCTCTGATCGCTTGCATGACACTCTGAAGTGGGAGGGTGATCAGCCAGATGTCGTGGTGCACATCAGTACCAATGACATAGCAAGGAAGAGTGAGGAGGTCCTGGAGAGTGAGTATAGAGAGCTTGGTAGGAAGTTGAAAAGCAGGACTTCCAGGGTGGTAATCTCAGGATTGCTACCTGTGCTAGGTGCCAGTGAGGGTAGGAATAGGATGCTCTGGAGGATGAACAAGTGGCTGAGAAACTGGTGTAGGGGGCAGGGTTTCAGATTTCAGGATCATTGGGACCTCTTCTGGGGCAGGTGGGACCTGTACAAGAGAGATGGGTTACACTTGAACAGGGGGACCAATATCCTTTCAGGGAGGTTTGTTAGTGCTATTGGGGAGGCTTTAAACTAGATTTGCAGGGGGATGGGAACCAGAGTGCCAGAGCTGACAGTGTGGCTGGGGTGAAAATAAATGATGTTAAAAGTTCAAGCAAATTCGCTAATAGAAAGGTTGTGAGTGGTGGTAAAAATCTTCTGAGGTGTATATATTTCAATGCTAGGAGTATTGCGGGGAAGGCGGATGAGTTGAGGGCATGAATTGACACGTAGAATTATGACATTATAGCAACTAGTGAAACGTGGCTACAGGAGGGGCAGGACTGGCAGCTTAATGTTCCAGGGTTCCGATGTTTCAGATGTGATCGAGGCAGAGGAATGAAAGGTGGGGGAGTAGCATCGCTTGTTAGGGAAAATATTACAGCAGTGCTCAGGCAGGACAGATTAGAGGGCTTGTCTACTGAGTCCTTATGGGTGGAGCTGAGAAACAGGAAAGGTATGGCCACATTAGTGGGATTGTATTACAGACCACCCAATAGTCAACGAGAATTGGAGGAGCAAATCTGCAGAGAGATAGCAGGCAACTGCAGGAAACATAAAGTTGTGGTGGTCGGGGATTTTAATTTTCCATATATTGATTGGGACTCCCATACTGTTAGGGGTCTAGATGGGTTAGAGTTTGTAAAATGTGTTCAGGAAAGTTTTCTAAATCAATATATAGAGGGACCAACTAGAGGGGATACAATATTGGATCTCCTGTTAGGAAACGAGTTAGGACAAGTGACGGAAGTCTGTGTAGAGGAGCACTTTGGTTCCAGTGATCATAACACCATTACTTTCAACTTGATCATGGACAAGGATAGATCTGGTCCTAGGGTTGAGGTTCTGAACTGAAGAAGGCCAAATTTGAAGAAATGAGAAAGGATCTAAAAAGCGTGGATTGGGACAGGTTGTTCCCTGGCAAAGGTGTGATCGGTAGGTGGGAAGCCTTCAAAGGAGAAATTTTGAGAGTGCAGAGTTTGTATGTTCCTGTCAGGATTAAAGGCAAAGTGAATAGGAATAAGGAACCTTGGTTCTCAAGGGATATTGGAAATCTGATAAAGAAGAAGAGGGAGTTGTATGACATGTATAGGAAGCAGGGAGTAAATAAGGTGCTTGAGGAGTATAAAAAGTGCAAGAAAATACTTAAGAAAGAAATCAGGAGGGCTAAAAGAAGACATGAGGTTGCCTTGGCAGTCAAAGTGAAGGATAATCCAAAGAGCTTTTACAGGTATATTAAAAGCAAAAGGATTGTAAGGGATAAAATTGATCCTCTTGAAGATCAGAGTGGTCGGCTATGTGCGGAACCAAAGGAAATGGGGGAGATCTTTATTAGGTTTTTTGCGTCTGTATTTACTAAGGAAACTGGCATGAAGTCTATGGAGTTAAGGGAAACAAGTAGTGAGATCATGGAAACTGTACAGATTGAAAAGGAGGAGGTGCTTGCTGTCTTGAGGAAACTTAAAGTGGATAAATCCCTGGGACCTGACAGGTTGTTCCCTCGGACCTTGAAGGAGACTAGTGTTGAAATTGCGGGGGCCCTGGCAGAAATATTTAAAATGTCGCTGTCTACAGGTGAGGTGCCGGAGGATTGGAGAGTGGCTCATGTTATTCCGTTGTTTAAAAAAGGATTGAAAAGTAATCTGGGAAATTATAGGCCAGTAAGTTTAACGTTGGTAGTAGGTAAGTTATTGGAGGGAGTACTAAGAGACAGAATCTACAAGCATTTGGATAGACAGGGACTTATTAGGGAGAGTCAACATGGCTTTGTGCGTTGTAGGTCATGTTTGACCAACCTATTGGAGTTTTTCAAGGACGTTACCAGGAAAGTGGATGAAGGGAAGGCAGTGGATATTGTCTACATGGACTTCAGTAAGGCCTTTGACAAGGTCCCGCATGGGAGGTTAGTTAGGAAAATTCATTCGCTAGGTATACATGGAGGGGTGGTAAATTGGATTAGACATTGGCTCAATGGTAGAAGCCAAAGAGTGGTAGTAGAGAATTGCTTCTCCGAGTGGAGGCCTGTGACTAGTGGTGTGCCACAAGGATCAGTGCTGGGTCCATTGTTATTTGTCATCTATATCAATGATCTGGATGATAATGTGGTAAATTGGATCAGAAAATTTGCTGATGATACGAAGATTGGAGGTGTAGTAGACAGTGAGGAAGGTTTTCAGAGCCTGCAGAGGGATTTGGACCAGCTGGAAAAATGGGCTGAAAAATGGCAGATGGAGTTTAATACTGACAAGTGTGAGGTATTGCACGTTGGAAGGACAAACCAAGGTAGAACATACAGGGTAAATGGTAAGGCACTGAGGAGTGCAGTAGAACAGAGGGATCTGGGAATACAGATACAAAATTTCCTAAAAGTGGCGTCACAGGTAAAGAGAGCTTTTGGTATATTGGCCTTTATTAATCAAAGTATTGAGTATAAGAGCTGGAATGTTATAATGAGGTTGTATAAGGCATTGGTGAGGCCGAATCTGGAGTATTGTGTTCAGTTTTGGTCACCAAATTACAGGAAGGATATAAATAAGGTTGAAAGAGTGCAGAGAAGGTTTACAAGGATGTTGCCGGGACTTGAGAAACTCAGTTACAGAGAAAGGTTGAATAGGTTAGGACTTTATTCCCTGGAGCGTAGAAGAACGAGGGGAGATTTGATAGAGGTATGTAAAATTATGATGGGTGTAGATAGAGTGAATGCAAGCAGGCTTTTTCCACTGAGGCAAGGGGAGAAAAAAACCAGAGGACATGGGTTAAGGGTGAGGGGAGAAAAGTTTAAAGGGAACATTGGGGGGGGAGCTTCTTCACACAGAGAGTGGTGGGAGTATGGAATGAGCTGCCAGACGAGGTGGTAAATGCGGGTTCTTTTTTAACATTTAAGAATAAATTGGACAGATACATGGATGGGAGGTGTATGGAGGGATATGGTCCGTGTGTAGGTCAGTGGGACTAGGCAGAAAATGGTTCGGCACAGCCAAGAAGGGTCTTGTTTCTGTGCTGTAGTTTTTTTTACGGTTTCTATGGTTTTCTAAGATATCAGAATCAACAGAAGTGTGTATTGGCAGCAACGAGCAGGAATGAAAGTTGAAAATGAGACATTTTGCTCAACATAAATGTGATAAATAAGTAAATCTGAATCTTATTTTCATTGCATGGTCACGCTCTTTCCCTTTCCTGAAGTCAACAATCGCCTTTTTAAATTTTACTGCGCTGGGGTATTATTGATATGTTTCAGTTCATCACTGTTCTCTTTGTTGCCCAGCTTCCAGAACTTTCTGCATGCTAAGTATTCTTCTAACTTTCTTTTCTCCTTTATGTACTTTTTAGAAATGATGTCATTAATCAAACTTTTGTTCCCCTGCCATAATGTGGCATCAGTTTTTGACAACATCTGATGGTGTGCTTTGGGCTCTTGCTAGGGCTGTTACATTAATACAAATTGTTGTCATTGGAGATCTTTTATCATGTTTATGACATTACTGTCCTTAAATCATCTGCAGATTTCTAATTTGTGCAAGTGGCATTTATAAGAAAACATTGAATTGCAATAGAACCTTCTGAGAAGGTAACAAGAAGAATCTGAATCAGGTTTAATATCACTACCATACGTCATGAAATGTGTTATTTTGCGGTGGTAGTACAGTGTAATAAATATTGTAATTTGTAGTTTTTATTAACAAGATATATAATAAATAGTGCAAAAAGACAAAGAACTGGTGAGGTAGTGTACGTGGGCACAGAGCTGGTGACCCTTTTGGGGAATGATTGAATGGAATCCCAGAAATATTGCATCCGTGAAGGAAGAAATTGAGTTTGTTATATCCATGAAGGATGATTCATCCAGTCCATCTTCCCCACTCTTTCTCCACATTCCTACTTTTTTCCCCCTTTAAGTACATATTTAATTCTTCTTTGGACACTACAACTCAATCTGTCTGCGCTACAGTCCCTGCCAGTCCACTCCAGATCCTGTCCTCCCTCCCTGCATAATAGGTATTGTCCTTCATTTCACTTTCATCCCAGTTTCCCTGGCTTTTGACCCCTCCACCAGTTTCTATGTTTTCTTTGCTATCAGATTGACCTCCTCTGTTTCAATGATACTATTCCAGCTTCTCTGGTCTATCATGATAACTAATGGGCCTCATGCCAGAATCACTTCTGTATCCTCTCCAGGGCCTGCACATCCTTACTTAAGGCCAGGACTGGATCTGTACTCCAGCATTTCATAACACTAAACATGGATGCAGAAAAAAGAAGCAGGAACGGACCATTTGGCACCTTGTGGTCTCCATGCTATCATGCATTCTTTTTGTTCTCTCTAACCCTCTGCATCTTCTACAACTTAAATGTATTTCAGTTCTGGTTTTCTCCATTCTGATGAAAGGTCATCAAATTGAAACATTGTCTTTCATCCTCTCTGAGCCCGCTGAGTATTTATTTCCATTATTTTCTGTTTTTATCTGTCCATTCTTAAATACTTCTTGAAATTTGCCACTTCACATCCTGTGGCCCGGTGGTCAAGGATGTTCTTAAAATTAATCCTAATTCCCAGTTCTTGGAGCAGAATCCCATAAATTATCCTCATCCAGGTAACTTTTTAAATGTAGTGAGAGTCTCTCTCTCTCTCCACCATCATTCAGATAGTGAGTTCAAGACTCCTATGTTCATTGAGTGAAATATTCATTCTTATCAACGCCCATCTAATATGTCTATTATTTAACTTACAGTCATAAAACACTACAGCAGAGAAGCAGGCCCATGTCAAACTGTTATTCTACCTAGTCCCAGCACAGGCAAACTAGAACAGTACAGCACATTACAGGCCCTTCGGCCCACATTGTTGTGCCGACCCTCAAACCCTGCCTCCCATATAACCCCCCACCTTAAATTCCTCCATATGCCTGTCTAGTAGTCTCTTAAACTTCACTAATGTATCTGTCTCCACCACTGACTCAGACAGTGCATTCCACTAAGGGTGGATAAATCCCCAGGGCCAGACAAGATGTTCCCTCAGATCCTGTGGGAGGCTAGTGCAGAAATTGCAGGGGCTCTGGCTGAGATACTTAAATGTCCTTAGCTGGAGGTGAGGTACCAGAGGATCAGAGGATAACTAATGTTGTTCCGTTGTTTAGGAAAGGCTCTAAGAATAAGCCAAGAAATGATAGGCTGGTGAGCCTGACATCAGTATTGGGAAAGTTATTGGAAGGTATTCTAATGAGGTGTTGAAGGGTTGAAGGGGTTTGGGGGGGCGGGTTTCGGACCCTTGTGAGGAGGGGTTGCTCGGACTTCTGTCTGGGTAGTCTGCCTGTGTTGCTTTCAGACTGACAATTTTGCAGAAGTTATGTTTTGTGAATTGGGTTCCGCTTTTCAGTCTTTGTCTCGTAAGCTAGTTTTATAAATACTCTTAAGTTGGACAAAGGTTCAATATGACCTTGCAATCCTTGTTTCACTTGCAGGACAGGATGTAGTAATTTAATTATTCTGTATAAGAAGTATGAAACTACGGTTGAAAAGTGAGGAATTACCTAATCGTGCACATTGTCTTGAGTTTGATGGCTTTTGCCTTTTAAGGTAACTAAGGGATCTTTGTCTTAAAATACCACTATTGCTGGGCAAGTGACTATGGGGGTAGCTAAAAACTTGTTTCCTGCTACATGACAAAAATGATATAAAAACTCTGTGTCTGTGCTTTGAGAGAGAGACCACTGATACGGGCCCTTGTGTGTGCCTAAGTGCTCTCTCTCCAGTAGCGAGCTACTAAATAAAAAAGCTGTTGCTTTATCTTCCGTAGTACTGTGTGTTCTTGCATCGGGTAACGGGGAATAAGTAGAAGTAAGGTTTAACACTAATGGATCAGATATGTAAGTATTTGGATAGACAGGGACTGATTAAGGAAAGTCAACATGGCTTTGTGCATGGAAAGTCCTGTCTAACCAATCTTATAGAGTTTTTTGAGGAAGTTAACAGGAAAGTTGATGAAGGCAAGGCAGTGGATGTGGTCTACATGGGTTTTAGCAAGGCCTTTGACAAAGTCCTGCATGTGAAGTTGGTAAACAAGGTTGAGTCACTTGGCATTCAAGAGGAGATAGTAAATTGGATGAGACATGGCTTTGTGGGAGAAGCCAGAGAGTGGTTGTAGATGCTTTCCTCTCTGACCGGGGGCCTGTGGCTAGTGGAGTGCTGTAGGGATCAGTGCTGGGTCCATTGTTTTTTGTCATCTATATCAACAACCTGAATAATAAAGTGGAAAACTAGATCAGCAAATTTGCGGATGACACGGAGGAAGGCTATCAAGGCTTGCAGCGGGATCTGGACTGGCTGAAAAATGGCACATGGAATTCAATGCAGACAAGTGTGAAGTGTACTTTGGGAAAACCAGTCAGGGTAAGGAGGTCTTGCGCAGTGAGCAGTAGGGCAGTGAGGAGTACAGTGGAAAAGAGCGATCTGGGAATGCAGATCCATAATTCCTTGAAGCGGCGTTACGGGTCTTTAGAGTGGCTTTGGCTCATTAGACTTGGGTGAGGTAACGTATCTTGTACGTTACTCTCTCTCTCTGTTCTTATTTGTTCATTTCTCATCTGTTAGAGCATAGAACTTGAGTGAGAGAGGCTCCAAAGGGAGTGTTTTAAATTCTGTGTGGGATGCAGGAAGTCTGGGAGACCTTCAGTCTCCAAGATAAGAACATCTGCACCAGGTGCACTGAATTGCAGCTCCTGAGAGAATGTATTAAGGAACTGGAGCTGCAGCTTGATGACCTTTGACTACATGGGAAAATGAGGAGGTGATAGACAGGAGATGGAGGGAGGTAGTTACCCCTACGTTGCAGGAGACAGGTAACTGGGTGATATCAGGAGAAGGAGTAATACGTAGCCAGAACAGAGTACACCTGTGGCCGTTCTCCACAATAATAATTATACAACTTGAGATAGTATTGAGAAGAACAACTTACTGGGGGAAGCCACAGTAACTGGGTGTTTGGCACTAAGCGTCGTGCTGTGGCCGAGAAGAGAAGAGAGATCAAGAGGACTGCATCGTTGATAGGAAATCCTTGATTAGAGGAACAAAAATGAGGTTCCGTGAGCGCGATAGCAACATTTAGATGGTATATTGCCTACTTGTAAAGAGATACAGTGGTATGACAGAGGAGTTAGCCAAAGTAAATTCTGAAGTCCTTCAGTGTGTCACACTGATCCACGCGTACCTCCAGTCCATCAGTATGTCAAACTGACCCACATGTAACTACAGCCCATCAGTGTGTCACTCTAACACACTTGTAACTACAGTCCATCAGTGTGTCAAACTGACCCACATGTAACTGCAGTCCATCAGTGTATCAAACTGACCCACGTGTAACTACACGCCATCAGGTGTGTCAAGCTGACCCACATGTAACTACAGCCCATCAGTGTGTCACTCTAACACACTTGTAATTACAGTCCATCAGTGTGTCAAACTGACCCACATGTAACTGCAGTCCATCAGTGTATCAAACTGACCCACGTGTAACTACACGCCATCAGGTGTGTCAAGCTGACCCACATGTAACTACAGCCCATCAGTGTGTCATTCTAACCCACATGTAACTACAGCCCATCAGTGTGTCATTCTAACCCACATGTAACAACAGCCCATCAGTGTGTCACTCTAACCCACATGTAACTATAGCCCATCAGTGAGTCACTCTAATCCACATATAACCACAGCCCATCAGTGTGTCAAACTGACCCACTTGTAACTACAGCCCATCAGTGTGTCACTCTAACCCACAGGTAACTACAGTCCATCAGTGTGTCACTCTAACCCACTTGTAACTACAGCCCATCAGTGTGCCACTCTAAACCACATGTAACTACAGTCCATCGGTGTGCCATTGTAGCCCACATGTAACTACAATCGATCAGTGTGCCACTGTAACCCACATGTAACTACAGCCCATCAGTGTGTCTCTGTAACCCACATGTAACTACAGCCCATCAGTGTGTCTCTGTAACCCACATGTAACTACAGTCCATCAGTGTGCCACTCTAATCCACTTGTAACTACAGTCCATCAGTGTGTCACTCTAACCCTCTTGTAACTACAGTCCATCAGTGTGTCACTCTAACCCACTTGTAACTACAGTCCATCAGTGTGTCACTCTAACCCACATGTAACTACAGTCCATCAGTGTGTCACTCTAACCCACATGTAACTACAGTCCATCAGTGTGTCACTGTAACCCACTTGAAACTACAGCCCATCAGTGTGCCACTGTAACCCACATGTAATTACAGTCCATCAGTGTGTCACTGTAACCCACATGTAACTACAGCCCATCAGTGTGCCACTGTAACCCACATGTAACTACAGTCCATCAGTGTGTCACTCTAACCCACATGTAACTATAGTCCATCAGTGTGTCACTCTAACCCACATGTAACTACAGTCCATCAGTGTGTCACTGTAACCCACTTGAAACTACAGCCCATCAGTGTGCCACTGTAACCCACATGTAACTACAGTCCATCAGTGTGCCACTGTAACCCACTTATAACTAGTCCATCAGTGAGTCACTCTAACTGACATGCAACTACAGTCCATCAGTGTGCCACTGTAGTCCACATGTAACTACAGTCCATCAGTGTCCCACTCTAACCCACATGTAACTACAGTCCATCAGTGTATCAAACTGACCCACTTGTAACTACCGCCCATCAGTGTGTCACTCTAAACCACTTGTAACTACAGTCCATCAGTGTGCCACTCTAACCCACATGTAACTACAGTCCATCAGTGTGCCACTCTAACGCACATGTAACTACAGTCCATCGGTGTGCCATTGTAACCCACATGTAACTACAGCCCATCAGTGTGCCACTGTAACCCACATGTAATTACAGTCCATCAGTGTGTCACTGTAACCCACATGTAACTACAGTCCATCAGTGTGTCACTCTAACCCACTTGAAACTACAGTCCATCAGTGTGCCACTGTAACCCACTTGTAACTACAGCCCATCAGTGTGCCACTGTAACCCACATGTAATTACAGCCCATCAGTGTGCCACTGTAACCCACTTATAACTACAGCCCATCAGTGTGCCACTGTAACCCACATGTAATTACAGCCCATCAGTGAGTCACTCTAACTGACATGCAACTACAGTCCATCAGTGTGCCACTGTAGTCCACATGTAACTACAGTCCATCAGTGTCCCACTCTAACCCACATGTAACTACAGTCCATCAGTGTATCAAACTGACCCACTTGTAACTACCGCCCATCAGTGTGTCACTCTAAACCACTTGTAACTACAGTCCATCAGTGTGCCACTCTAACCCACATGTAACTACAGTCCATCAGTGTGCCACTCTAACGCACATGTAACTACAGTCCATCGGTGTGCCATTGTAACCCACATGTAACTACAGTCCATCAGTGTGCCACTGTAACCCACATGTAATTACAGCCCATCAGTGTGTCACTGTAACCCACTTGTAACTACAGTCCATCAGTGTGCCACTCTAATCCACTTGTAACTACATTCCATCAGTGTGTCACTCTAACCCTCTTGTAACTACAGCCCATCAGTGTGCCACTGTAGACCACATGTAATTACAGCCCATCAGTGTGCCACTGTAACCCACTTATAACTACAGCCCATCAGTGTGCCACTGTAACCCACATGTAATTACAGCCCATCAGTGTGTCACTCTAACTGACATGCAACTACAGTCCATCAGTGTGCCACTGTAGTCCACATGTAACTACAGTCCATCAGTGTCCCACTCTAACCCACATGTAACTACAGTCCATCAGTGTATCAAACTGACCCACTTGTAACTACCGCCCAACAGTGTGTCACTCTAAACCACTTGTAACTACAGACCATTAGTGTGCCACTCTAACGCACATGTAACTACAGTCCATCGGTGTGCCATTGTAACCCACATGTAACTACAGTTGATCAGTGTGCCACTGTAACCCACATGTAACTACAGCCCATCAGTGTGTCACTGTAACCCACATGTAACTATAGTCCATCAGTGTGCCACTGTAACCCACTTGTAACTACAGTCCATCAGTGGGCCATTGTAGCCCACATGTAACTACAGTCCATCAGTGTGTCACTCCAACCCACATGTAACTACAGCCCATCAGTGTGCTAACTGACTTGTAACTACAGCCCATCAGTGTCCCACTCTAACCCACATGTAACTACAGTCCATCAGTGTGCCACTGTAACCCACATGTAATTACAGCCCATCAGTGTGTCACTGTAACCCACTTGAAACTACAGCCCATCAGTGTGCCACTCTAACCCACATGTAACTACAGTCCATCAGTGTGCCATTGTAGCCCACATGTAACTACAGTCCATCAGTGTGTCACTCCAACCCACTTGTAACTACAGCCCATCAGTGTGTCACTCTAACCCTCTTGTAACTACAGTCCATCAGTGTGCCACTGTAGTCCACATGTAACTACAGTCCATCAGTGTCCCACTCTAACCCACATGTAACTACAGTCCATCAGTGTATCAAACTGACCCACTTGTAACTACCGCCCAACAGTGTGTCACTCTAAACCACTTGTAACTACAGACCATTAGTGTGCCACTCTAACGCACATGTAACTACAGTCCATCGGTGTGCCATTGTAACCCACATGTAACTACAGTTGATCAGTGTGCCACTGTAACCCACATGTAACTACAGCCCATCAGTGTGTCACTGTAACCCACATGTAACTATAGTCCATCAGTGTGCCACTCTAACCCACATGTAACTACAGTCCATCAGTGGGCCATTGTAGCCCACATGTAACTACAGTCCATCAGTGTGTCACTCCAACCCACATGTAACTACAGCCCATCAGTGTGCTAACTGACTTGTAACTACAGCCCATCAGTGTCCCACTCTAACCCACATGTAACTATAGTCCATCAGTGTGTCACTGTAACCCACTTGAAACTACAGCCCATCAGTGTGCCACTCTAAACCACATGTAACTACAGTCCATCAGTGTGCCACTCTAACCCACATGTAACGACAGTCCATCGGTGTGCCATTGTAGCCCACATGTAACTACAGCCCATCAGTGTGTCTCTGTAACCCACATGTAACTACAGCCCAACAGTGTGCCACTCTAACCGACTTGTAACTACAACCCATCAGTGTGCCACTGTAACACACTTGCAGCTACAGTCCATCAGTGTGTCACTGTAACCCACTTGTAACTACAGTCCATCAGTGTGCCACTCTAATCCACTTGTAACTACATTCCATCAGTGTGTCACTCTAACCCTCTTGTAACTACAGCCCATCAGTGTGCCACTGTAGACCACATGTAACTACAGTCCATCAGTGTCCCACTCTAACCCACATGTAACTACAGTCCATCAGTGTGTCACCCTATCCCACTTGTAACTTCCGCCCATCAGTGTGTCACTCTAATCCACATGTAACTACAGTCCATCAGTGTGTCACTCTAACCCACATGTAACTATAGTCCATCAGTGTGTCACTCTAACGCACATGTAACTACAGTCCATCAGTGTGTCACTGTAACCCACTTGTAACTACAGTCCATCAGTGTGCCACTCTAATCCACTTGTAACTACATTCCATCAGTGTGTCACTCTAACCCTCTTGTAACTACAGTCCATCAGTGTGCCACTGTAGTCCACATGTAACTACAGTCCATCAGTGTCCCACTCTAACCCACATGTAACTACAGTCCATCAGTGTATCAAACTGACCCACTTGTAACTACCGCCCATCAGTGTGTCACTCTAAACCACTTGTAACTACAGACCATCAGTGTGCCACTCTAACCCACATGTAACTACAGTCCATCAGTGTGCCATTGTAACCCACATGTAACTACAGTTGATCAGTGTGCCACTGTAACCCACATGTAACTACAGCCCATCAGTGTGTCACTGTAACCCACTTGAAACTACAGCCCATCAGTGTGCCACTCTAAACCACATGTAACTATAGTCCATCAGTGTGCCACTCTAACCCACATGTAACTACAGTCCATCAGTGTGCCATTGTAGCCCACATGTAACTACAGTCCATCAGTGTGCCACTCTAACGCACATGTAACTACAGTCCATCAGTGTGCCATTGTAACCCACATGTAACTACAGTTGATCAGTGTGCCTCTGTAAACCACATGTAACTACAACCCATCAGTGTGTCACTCTAACCGACTTGTAACTACAGCCCATCAGTGTGCCACTGTAACCCACATGTAACTACAGTCCATCAGTGTGTCACTCTAACCGACTTGTAACTATAGTCCATCAGTGTGTCACTCTAACCCTCTTGTAACTACAGTCCATCAGTGTGTCACTGTAACCCACTTGTAACTACATTCCATCAGTGTGCCACTGTAACCCACATGTAACTACAGCCCATCAGTGTGTCACTCTAACCGACTTGTAACTATAGTCCATCAGTGTGCCACTGTAACCCACTTGTAACTACAGTCCATCAGTGTGTCACTGTAACCCACTTGTAACTACATTCCATCAGTGTGCCACTGTAACCCACATGTAACTACAGTCCATCAGTGTGTCACTCCAACCCACATGTAACTACAGCCCATCAGTGTGCTAACCGATTTGTAACTACAGCCCATCAGTGTCCCACTCTAACCCACATGTAACTATAGTCCATCAGTGTGCCACTGTAACCCACTTGTAACTACATTCCATCAGTGTGCCACTGTAACCCACATGTAACTACAGTCCATCAGTGTGTCACTCCAACCCACATGTAACTACAGTCCATCAGTGTGTCACTCCAACCCACATGTAACTACAGCCCATCAGTGTGCTAACCGACTTGTAACTACAGCCCATCAGTGTCCCACTCTAACCCACATGTAACTATAGTCCATCAGTGTGCCACTGTAACCCACTTGTAACGACAACCCATCAGTGTGTCACTGTAACCCACTCAAAACTACAGCCCCTCAGTGTGCCACTGTAACCCACTTGTAACTAGTCCATCAGTGTGTCACTCTAAGCGACATGCAACTACAGTCCATCAGTGTATCATTCTAACCCACATGTAACTACAGCCCATCAGTGTGCCACTGTAACCCACTTGTAACAACATTCCATCAGTGTGTCACTGTAACCCTCTTGTAACTACAGTCCATCAGTGTGTCACTCTAACCCACATGCAACTACAGTCCATCAGTGTGCCACTGTAAACCACTTGAAACTACAGTCCATCAGTGTGTCAAACTGACCCACTTGTAACTACAGTCCATCAGTGTGCCACTGTAACCCACTTGTAACAACATTCCATCAGTGTGTCACTGTAACCCTCTTGTAACTACAGTCCATCAGTGTGTCACTCTAACCCACATGCAACTACAGTCCATCAGTGTGCCACTGTAAACCACTTGAAACTACAGTCCATCAGTGTGTCAAACTGACCCACTTGTAACTACAGTCCATCAGTGTGTCACTGCAACCCACATGTAACTACAGCCCAGTAGTGTGTCACTCTAACCGACTTGTAACGACAGTCCATCAGTGTGTCACTGTAACCCACTTGTAACTACAGCCCATCAGTGTGCCACTCTAATCCACTTGTAACTACATTCCATCAGTGTGTCACTCTAACCCTCTTGTAACTACAGTCCATCAGTGTGCCACTGCAGTCCACATGTAACTACAGTCCATCAGTGTCCCACTCTAACCCACATGTAACTACAGTCCATCAGTGTATCAAACTGACCCACTTGTAACTACCGCCCAACAGTGTGTCACTCTAAACCACTTGTAACTACAGACCATTAGTGTGCCACTCTAACCCACATGTAACTACAGTCCATCAGTGTGCCATTGTAACCCACATGTAACTACAGTTGATCAGTGTGCCACTGTAACCCACATGTAACTACAGCCCATCAGTGTGCCACTCTAAACCACATGTAACTATAGTCCATCAGTGTGCCACTCTAACCCACATGTAACTACAGTCCATCAGTGTGCCATTGTAGCCCACATGTAACTACAGTCCATCAGTGTGTCACTCCAACCCACATGTAACTACAGCCCATCAGTGTGCTAACTGACTTGTAACTACAGCCCATCAGTGTCCCACTCTAACCCACATGTAACTACAGTCCATCAGTGTGTCACTGTAGTCCACATGTAACTACAGTCCATCAGTGTGCCACTGTAACCCACATGTAATTACAACCCATCAGTGTGTCACTCCAATCCACTTGTAACTACCGCCCATCAGTGTGTCACTGTAACCCACTTGAAACTACAGCCCATCAGTGTGCCACTCTAAACCACATGTAACTACAGTCCATCAGTGTGCCACTCTAACCCACATGTAACTACAGTCCATCGGTGTGCCATTGTAGCCCACATGTAACTACAATCGATCAGTGTGCCACTGTAACCCACATGTAACTACAGCCCATCAGTGTGTCTCTGTAACCCACATGTAACTACAGCCCAACAGTGTGCCACTCTAACCGACTTGTAACTACAACCCATCAGTGTGCCACTGCAACACACTTGCAGCTACAGTCCATCAGTGTGTTACTGTAACCCACTTGTAACTACAGTCCATCAGTGTGCCATTGTAACCCACTTGTAACTACAGTCCATCAGTGTGCCACTCTAATCCACTTGTAACTACATTCCATCAGTGTGTCACTCTAACCCTCTTGTAACTACAGCCCATCAGTGTGCCACTGTAGACCACATGTAACTACAGTCCATCAGTGTCCCACTCTAACGCACATGTAACTACAGTCCATCAGTGTGTCACCCTATCCCACTTGTAACTTCCGCCCATCAGTGTGTCACTCTAATCCACATGTAACTACAGTCCATCAGTGTGTCACTCTAACCCACATGTAACTATAGTCCATCAGTGTGTCACTCTAACCCACATGTAACTACAGTCCATCAGTGTGTCACTGTAACCCACTTATAACTACAGCCCATCAGTGTGTCACTGTAACCCACTTGAAACTACAGCCCATCAGTGTGCCACTGTAACCCACTTATAACTAGTCCATCAGTGAGTCACTCTAACTGACATGCAACTACAGTCCATCAGTGTGCCACTGTAAACCACTTGAAACTACAGTCCATCAGTGTGTCAAACTGACCCACTTGTTACTACAGTCCATCAGTGTGCCCACATGTAACTACAGCCCATTAGTGTGTCACTCTAACCGACTTGTAACGACAGTCCATCAGTGTGTCACTGTAACCCACTTGTAACTACAGCCCATCAGTGTGCCACTCTAATCCACTTGTAACTACATTCCATCAGTGTGTCACTCTAACCCTCTTGTAACTACAGCCCATCAGTGTGCCACTCTAATCCACTTGTAACTACATTCCATCAGTGTGTCACTCTAACCCTCTTGTAACTACAGTCCATCAGTGTGCCACTGTAGTCCACATGTAACTACAGTCCATCAGTGTCCCACTCTAACCCACATGTAACTACAGTCCATCAGTGTATCAAACTGACCCACTTGTAACTACAGCCCATCAGTGTGTCACTCTAAACCACTTGTAACTACAGACCATTAGTGTGCCACTCTAACCCACATGTAACTACAGTCCATCAGTGTGCCACTCTAACGCACATGTAACTACAGTCCATCAGTGTGCCACTCTAACGCACATGTAACTACAGTCCATCAGTGGGCCATTGTAACCCACATGTAACTACAGTTGATCAGTGTGCCACTGTAACCCACTTGTAACTACATTCCATCAGTGTGTCACTCCAACCCACATGTAACTACAGCCCATCAGTGTGCCATTGTAACCCACATGTAACTACAGTTGATCAGTGTGCCTCTGTAAACCACATGTAACTACAACCCATCAGTGTGTCACTCCAACCCACATGTAACTACAGCCCATCAGTGTACTAACCGACTTGTAACTACAGCCCATCAGTGTGTCACTCTAACCCACATGTAACTATAGTCCATCAGTGTGTCACTGTAATCCACTTGAAACTACAGCCCATCAGTGTGTCACTCTAATACACTTGTAACGACAGCCCATCAGTGTGTCACTCTAATACACTTGTAACTACAACCCATCAGTGTGCTACTCTAACCCACATGTAAGTACAGTCCATCAGTGTGCCACTGCAACCCACTTATAACTACAGCCCATCAGTGTGTCACTGTAACCCACTCAAAACTACAGCCCATCAGTGTGCCACTGTAACCCACTTGTAACTACAGTCCATCAGTGTGTCAAACTGACCCACTTGTAACTACAGCCCATCAGTGTGTCACTCTAACCCACATGTAACTAGTCCATCAGTTTGTCACTCTAACCGACATGCAACTATAGTCCATCAGTGTGTCACTGTAACCCACTTGTAACTACAACCCATCAGTGTGCCATTGTAACCCACATGTAACTACAGTTGATCAGTGTGCCTCTGTAGACCACATGTAACTACAACCCATCAGTGTGTCACTCTAACCGACTTGTAACTATAGTCCATCAGTGTGCCACTGTAACCCACTTCTAACTACAGTCCATCAGTGTGTCACTGTAACCCACTTGTAACTACATTCCATCAGTGTGCCACTGTAACCCACATGTAACTACAGTCCATCAGTGTGTCACTCCAACCCACATGTAACTACAGCCCATCAGTGTGCTAACCGACTTGTAACTACAGCCCATCAGTGTCCCACTCTAACCCACATGTAACTATAGTCCATCAGTGTGTCACTGTAACCCACTTGAAACTACAGCCCATCAGTGTGCCACTGTAACCCACTTGTAACTACAACCCATCAGTGTGTCACTCTAACCCACATGTAACTATAGTCCATCAGTGTGTCACTGTAACCCACTTGAAACTACAGCCCATCAGTGTGCCACTGTAACCCACTTGTAAGTACAGCCCATCAGTGTGTCACTCTAACCCACATGTAACTATAGTCCATCAGTGTGTCACTGTAATCCACTTGAAACTACAGCCCATCAGTGTGTCACTCTAATCCACTTGTAACGACAACCCATCAGTGTGTCACTGTAACCCACTCAAAACTACAGCCCATCAGTGTGCCACTGTAACCCACTTGTAACTACAGTCCATCAGTGTGTCACTCTAATACACTTGTAACGACAACCCATCAGTGTGCTACTCTAACCCACATGTAACTACAACCCATCAGTGTGTCACTGTAACCCACTCAAAACTACAGCCCATCAGTGTGCCACTGTAACCCACTTGTAACTACAGTCCATCAGTGTGTCACTCTAATACACTTGTAACGACAATCCATCAGTGTGCTACTCTAACCCACATGTAAGTACAGTCCATCAGTGTGCCACTGCAACCCACTTATAACTACAGCCCATCAGTGTGTCACTGTAACCCACTCAAAACTACAGCCCATCAGTGTGCCACTGTAACCCACTTGTAACTACAGCCCATCAGTGTGTCACTGTAACCCACTCAAAACTACAGCCCATCAGTGTGCCACTGTAACCCACTTGTAACTACAGTCCATCAGTGTGTCACCCTATCCCACTTGTAACTTCCGCCCATCAGTGTGTCACTCTAATCCACATGTAACTACAGTCCATCAGTGTGTCACTCTAACCCACATGTAACTACAGTCCATCAGTGTGTCACTCTAACCCACATGTAACTACAGTCCATCAGTGTGTCACTGTAACCCACTTATAAATACAGCCCATCAGTGTGTCACTGTAACCCACTTGAAACTACAGCCCATCAGTGTGCCACTGTAACCCACTTATAACTAGTCCATCAGTTTGTCACTGCAACCCACTTGTAACTAGTCCATCAGTTTGTCACTCTAACTGACATGCAACTACAGTCCATCAGTGTGCCACTGTAAACCACTTGAAACTACAGTCCATCAGTATGTCAAACTGACCCACTTGTTACTACAGTCCATCAGTGTGCCCACATGTAACTACAGCCCATTAGTGTGTCACTCTAACCGACTTGTAACGACAGTCCATCAGTGTGTCACTGTAACCCACTTGTAACTACAGCCCATCAGTGTGCCACTCTAATCCACTTGTAACTACATTCCATCAGTGTGTCACTCTAACCCTCTTGTAACTACAGTCCATCAGTGTGCCACTGTAGTCCACATGTAACTACAGTCCATCAGTGTCCCACTCTAACCCACATGTAACTACAGTCCATCAGTGTATCAAACTGACCCACTTGTAACTACCGCCCATCAGTGTGTCACTCTAAACCACTTGTAACTACAGACCATTAGTGTGCCACTCTAACCCACATGTAACTACAGACCATTAGTGTGCCACTCTAACGCACATGTAACTACAGTCCATCAGTGTGCCATTGTAACCCACATGTAACTACAGTTGATCAGTTTGCCTCTGTAAACCACATGTAACTACAACCCATCAGTGTGTCACTCCAACCCACATGTAACTACAGCCCATCAGTGTGCTAACCGACTTGTAACTACAGCCCATCAGTGTGTCACTCTAACCCACATGTAACTATAGTCCATCAGTGTGTCACTGTAATCCACTTGAAACTACAGCCCATCAGTGTGCCACTGTAACCCACTCAAAACTACAGCCCCTCAGTGTGCCACTCTAATCCACTTGTAACTACATTCCATCAGTGTGTCACTCTAACCCTCTTGTAACTACAGTCCATCAGTGTGCCACTGTAGTCCACATGTAACTACAGTCCATCAGTGTCCCACTCTAACCCACATGTAACTACAGTCCATCAGTGTATCAAACTGACCCACTTGTAACTACAGCCCATCAGTGTGTCACTCTAAACCACTTGTAACTACAGACCATTAGTGTGCCACTCTAACCCACATGTAACTACAGTCCATCAGTGTGCCACTCTAACGCACATGTATCTACAGTCCATCAGTGGGCCATTGTAACCCACATGTAACTACAGTTGATCAGTGTGCCACTGTAACCCACTTGTAACTACATTCCATCAGTGTGTCACTCCAACCCACATGTAACTACAGCCCATCAGTGTGCCATTGTAACCCACATGTAACTACAGTTGATCAGTGTGCCTCTGTAAACCACATGTAACTACAACCCATCAGTGTGTCACTCCAACCCACATGTAACTACAGCCCATCAGTGTGCTAACCGACTTGTAACTACAGCCCATCAGTGTGTCACTCTAACCCACATGTAACTATAGTCCATCAGTGTGTCACTGTAATCCACTTGAAACTACAGCCCATCAGTGTGTCACTCTAATACACTTGTAACGACAACCCATCAGTGTGTCACTCTAACCCACATGTAAGTACAGTACATCAGTGTGCCACTGCAACCCACTTATAACTACAGCCCATCAGTGTGTCACTGTAACCCACTCAAAACTACAGCCCATCAGTGTGCCACTGTAACCCACTTGTAACTACAGCCCATCAGTGTGTCACTGTAACCCACTCAAAACTACAGCCCATCAGTGTGCCACTGTAACCCACTTGTAACTACAGTCCATCAGTGTGTCACCCTATCCCACTTGTAACTTCCGCCCATCAGTGTGTCACTCTAATCCACATGTAACTACAGTCCATCAGTGTGTCACTCTAACCCACATGTAACTATAGTCCATCAGTGTGTCACTCTAACCCACATGTAACTACAGTCCATCAGTGTGTCACTGTAACCCACTTATAACTACAGCCCATCAGTGTGTCACTGTAACCCACTTGAAACTACAGCCCATCAGTGTGCCACTGTAACCCACTTATAACTAGTCCATCAGTTTGTCACTGCAACCCACTTGTAACTAGTCCATCAGTTTGTCACTCTAACTGACATGCAACTACAGTCCATCAGTGTGCCACTGTAAACCACTTGAAACTACAGTCCATCAGTATGTCAAACTGACCCACTTGTTACTACAGTCCATCAGTGTGCCCACATGTAACTACAGCCCATTAGTGTGTCACTCTAACCGACTTGTAACGACAGTCCATCAGTGTGTCACTGTAACCCACTTGTAACTACAGCCCATCAGTGTGCCACTCTAATCCACTTGTAACTACATTCCATCAGTGTGTCACTCTAACCCTCTTGTAACTACAGTCCATCAGTGTGCCCCTGTAGTCCACATGTAACTACAGTCCATCAGTGTCCCACTCTAACCCACATGTAACTACAGTCCATCAGTGTATCAAACTGACCCACTTGTAACTACCGCCCATCAGTGTGTCACTCTAAACCACTTGTAACTACAGACCATTAGTGTGCCACTCTAACGCACATGTAACTACAGTCCATCGGTGTGCCATTGTAACCCACATGTAACTACAGTTGAACAGTGTGCCACTGTAACCCACATGTAACTACAGACCATTAGTGTGCCACTCTAACCCACATGTAACTACAGACCATTAGTGTGCCACTCTAACCCACATGTAACTACAGACCATTAGTGTGCCACTCTAACGCACATGTAACTACAGTCCATCAGTGTGCCATTGTAACCCACATGTAACTACAGTTGATCAGTTTGCCTCTGTAAACCACATGTAACTATAAACCATCAGTGTGTCACTCCAACCCACATGTAACTACAGCCCATCAGTGTGCTAACCGACTTGTAACTACAGCCCATCAGTGTGTCACTCTAACCCACATGTAACTATAGTCCATCAGTGTGTCACTGTAATCCACTTGAAACTACAGCCCATCAGTGTGTCACTCTAATACACTTGTAACGACAACCCATCAGTGTGCTACTCTAACCCACATGTAACTACAGCCCATCAGTGTGCCACTGCAACCCACTTATAACTACAGCCCATCAGTGTGTCACTGTAACCCACTCAAAACTACAGCCCATCAGTGTGCCACTGTAACCCACTTGTAACTACAGTCCATCAGTGTGTCACTGTAACCCACTCAAAACTACAGCCCATCAGTGTGCCACTGTAACCCACTTGTAACTAGTCCATCAGTTTGTCACTCTAACCGACATGCAACTATAGTCCATCAGTGTGTCACTGTAACCCACTTGTAACTACAACCCATCAGTGTGCCACTGTAACCCACTTGTTACTACAGTCCATCAGTGTGCCACTGTAACCCACTTGTTACTACAGTCCATCAGTGTGCCACTGTAACCCACTTGTTACTACAGTCCATCAGTGTGCCACTGTAACCCACTTGTAACTACAGTCCATCAGTGTGTCAAACTGACCCACTTGTTACTACAGTCCATCAGTGTGTCAAACTGACCCACTTGTGACTACAGTTGATCAGTGTGCCACTGTAACCCACTTGTAACTACAGCCCATCAGTGTGTCACTGTAACCCACATGTAACTACAGTCCATTAGTATGTCACTCTAAACCACATGTAACTATAGTCCATCAGTGTGCCACTCTAACCCACATGTAACTACAGTCCATCAGTGTGCCACTGTAACCCACTTGTAACTACAGCCCATCAGTGTGTCACTGCAACCCACTTGTAACTACAGACCATTAGTGTGCCACTCTAACCCACATGTAACTATAGTCCATCAGTGTGCCACTCTAACGCACATGTAACTACAGTCCATCGGTGTGCCATTGTAACCCACATGTAACTACAGTTGATCAGTGTGCCTCTGTAAACCACATGTAACTACAACCCATCAGTGTGTCACTCTAACTGACTTGTAAGTACAGCCCATCAGTGTGCCACTGTAACCCACTTGTAACTACAGTCCATCAGTGTGTCACTGTAACCCACTTGTAACTACATTCCATCAGTGTGCCACTGTAACCCACATGTAACTACAGTCCATCAGTGTGTCACTCCAACCCACATGTAACTACAGCCCATCAGTGTGCTAACCGACTTGTAACTACAGCCCATCAGTGTCCCACTCTAACCCACATGTAACTATAGTCCATCAGTGTGTCACTGTAACCCACTTGAAACTACAGCCCATCAGTGTGCCACTGTAACCCACTTGTAACTACAACCCATCAGTGTGCTACTCTAACCCACATGTAAGTACAGTCCATCAGTGTGCCACTGCAACCCACTTATAACTACAGCCCATCAGTGTGTCACTGTAACCCACTCAAAACTACAGCCCATCAGTGTGCCACTGTAACCCACTTGTAACTACAGCCCATCAGTGTGTCACTGTAACCCACTCAAAACTACAGCCCATCAGTGTGCCACTGTAACCCACTTGTAACTAGTCCATCAGTTTGTCACTCTAACCGACATGCAACTATAGTCCATCAGTGTGTCACTGTAACCCACTTGTAACTACAGTCCATCAGTGTGTCAAACTGACCCACTTGTAACTACAGTCCATCAGTGTGCCACTGTAACCCACTTGTAACTACCGCCCATCAGTGTGTCACTGCAACCCACTTGTAACTACAGCCCATCAGTGTGCCACTGTAACCCACTTGTAACTAGTCCATCAGTTTGTCACTCTGACCGACATGCAACTACAGTCCATCAGTGTGCCACTGTAACCCACTTGTAACTACAGTCCATCAGTGTGTCAAACTGACCCACTTGTTACTACAGTCCATCAGTGTGCCACTGTAACCCACTTGTAACTACAGTCCATCAGTGTGTCAAACTGACCCACTTGTTACTACAGTCCATCAGTGTGTCAAACTGACCCACTTGTGACTACAGTCGATCAGTGTGTCACTGCAACCCACATGTAACTACAGTCCATCAGTGTGTCAAACTGACCCACTTGTAACTACAGCCCATCAGTGTGCCACTGTAACCCACTTGTAACTACAGCCCATCAGTGTGTCACTGCAACCCACTTGTAACTACAGCCCATTAGTGTGTCACTCTAACCGACTTGTAACTACAGTCCATCGGTGTGCCATTGTAACCCACATGTAACTACAGTTGATCAGTGTGCCACTGTAACCCACTTGTAACTACAATCCATCAGTGTGTCACTGTAACCCACTTGTAACTACAGCCCATCAGTGTGTCACTCTAACCCACATGTAACTACAGGCCATCAGTGTGTCAAACTGACCCACTTGTAACTACCGCCCATCAGTGTGTCAAACTGACACACATGAAACTACAGTCCATCAGTGTGTCACTGCAACCCACCTGTAACTACAGCCCATTAGTGTGTCACTCTAACCGACTTGTAACTACAGTCCATCAGTGTGCCATTGTAACCCACATGTAACTACAGTTGATCAGTGTGCCTCTGTAAACCACATGTAACTACAATCCATCAGTGCGTCACTCTAACCGACTTGTAACTACAGCCCATCAGTGTGCCACTGTAACCCACTTGTAACTACAGTCCATCAGTGTGTCACTGTAACCCACTTGTAACTACATTCCATCAGTGTGTCACTCTAACCGACTTGTAACTACAGCCCATCAGTGTGCCACTGTAACCCACTTGTAACTACAGCCCATCAGTGTGCCACTGTAACCCACTTGTAACTACAGTCCATCAGTGTGTCATTGTAACCCACATGTAACTACAGCCCATCAGTGTGCCACTGTAACCCACTTGTAACTAGTCCATCAGTTTGTCACTCTAACCGACATGCAACTATAGTCCATCAGTGTGCCACTGTAACCCACTTGTAACTACAGTCCATCAGTGTGTCAAACTGACCCACTTGTTACTACAGTCCATCAGTGTGCCACTGTAACCCACTTGTAACTACAGTCCATCAGTGTGTCAAACTGACCCACTTGTTACTACAGTCCATCAGTGTGTCAAACTGACCCACTTGTGACTACAGTCGATCAGTGTGTCACTGCAACCCACATGTAACTACAGCCCATTAGTGTGTCACTCTAACCGACTTGTAACTACAGTCCATCGGTGTGCCATTGTAACCCACATGTAACTACAGTTGATCAGTGTGCCACTGTAACCCACTTGTAACTACAGCCCATCAGTGTGTCACTGTAACCCACTTGTAAGTACAGCCCATCAGTGTGTCACTGCAACCCACTTGTAACTACAGCCCATCAGTGTGTCACTGTAACCCACTTGTAACTACAGCCCATTAGTGTGCCACTCTAATCCACTTGTAACTACATTCCATCAGTGTGTCACTCTAACCCTCTTGTAACTACAGTCCATCAGTGTGCCACTGTAGTCCACATGTAACTACAGTCCATCAGTGTCCCACTCTAACCCACATGTAACTACAGTCCATCAGTGTATCAAACTGACCCACTTGTAACTACCGCCCATCAGTGTGTCACTCTAAACCACTTGTAACTACAGACCATTAGTGTGCCACTCTAACCCACATGTAACTACAGTCCATCAGTGTGCCACTCTAACGCACATGTAACTACAGTCCATCGGTGTGCCATTGTAACCCACATGTAACTACAGTTGATCAGTTTGCCTCTGTAAACCACATGTAACTACAACCCATCAGTGTGTCACTCCAACCCACATGTAACTACAGCCCATCAGTGTATCAAACTGACCCACTTGTAACTACCGCCCATCAGTGTGTCACTCTAAACCACTTGTAACTACAGACCATCAGTGTGCCACTCTAACCCACATGTAACTACAGTCCATCAGTGTGCCACTCTAACGCACATGTAACTACAGTCCATCAGTGTATCAAACTGACCCACTTGTAACTACCGCCCATCAGTGTGTCACTCTAAACCACTTGTAACTACAGACCATCAGTGTGCCACTCTAACCCACATGTAACTACAGTCCATCAGTGTGCCACTCTAACGCACATGTAACTACAGTCCATCAGTGTATCAAACTGACCCACTTGTAACTACCGCCCATCAGTGTGTCACTCTAAACCACTTGTAACTACAGACCATCAGTGTGCCACTCTAACCCACATGTAACTACAGTCCATCAGTGTGCCACTCTAACGCACATGTAACTACAGTCCATCAGTGTGCCACTCTAACGCACATGTAACTACAGTCCATCGGTGTGCCATTGTAACCCACATGTAACTACAGTTGATCAGTTTGCCTCTGTAAACCACATGTAACTACAACCCATCAGTGTGTCACTCTAACCGACTTGTAACTACAGCCCATCAGTGTGCCACTGTAACCCACTTGTAACTACAGTCCATCAGTGTGTCACTGTAACCCACTTGTAACTACAACCCATCAGTGTGTCACTCTAACCGACTTGTAACTACAGCCCATCAGTGTGCCACTGTAACCCACATGTAACTACAACCCATCAGTGTGTCACTCTAACCGACTTGTAACTACAGCCCATCAGTGTGTCACTGTAACCCACATGTAACTACAACCCATCAGTGTGTCACTCTAACCGACTTGTAACTACAGCCCATCAGTGTGCCACTGTAACCCACTTGTAACTACAGTCCATCAGTGTGTCACTGTAACCCACTTGTAACTACATTCCATCAGTGTGCCACTGTAACCCACATGTAACTACAGTCCATCAGTGTGTCACTCCAACCCACATGTAACTACAGCCCATCAGTGTGCTAACCGACTTGTAACTACAGCCCATCAGTGTCCCACTCTAACCCACATGTAACTATAGTCCATCAGTGTGTCACTGTAACCCACTTGAAACTACAGCCCATCAGTGTGCCACTGTAACCCACTTGTAACTACAACCCATCAGTGTGTCACTCTAATCCACTTGTAACGACAACCCATCAGTGTGTCACTCTAACCCACATGTAACTACAGTCCATCAGTGTGCCACTGCAACCCACTTATAACTACAGCCCATCAGTGTGTCACTGTAACCCACTCAAAACTACAGCCCATCAGTGTGCCACTGTAACCCACTTGTAACTACAGCCCATCAGTGTGTCACTGTAACCCACTCAAAACTACAGCCCATCAGTGTGCCACTGTAACCCACTTGTAACTAGTCCATCAGTTTGTCACTCTAACCGACATGCAACTATAGTCCATCAGTGTGCCACTGTAACCCACTTGTAACTACAGTCCATCAGTGTGCCACTGTAACCCACTTGTAACTACCTCCCATCAGTGTGTCACTGCAACCCACTTGTAACTACAGCCCATCAGTGTGCCACAGTAACCCACTTGTAACTAGTCCATCAGTTTGTCACTCTAACCGACATGCAACTATAGTCCATCAGTGTGCCACTGTAACCCACTTGTAACTACAGTCCATCAGTGTGTCAAACTGACCCACTTGTTACTACAGTCCATCAGTGTGCCACTGTAACCCACTTGTAACTACAGTCCATCAGTGTGTCAAACTGACCCACTTGTTACTACAGTCCATCAGTGTGTCAAACTGACCCACTTGTGACTACAGTCGATCAGTGTGTCACTGCAACCCACATGTAACTACAGTCCATCAGTGTGTCAAACTGACCCACTTGTAACTACAGCCCATCAGTGTGCCACTGTAACCCACTTGTAACTACAGCCCATCAGTGTGTCACTGCAACCCACTTGTAACTACAGCCCATTAGTGTGTCACTCTAACCGACTTGTAACTACAGTCCATCGGTGTGCCATTGTAACCCACATGTAACTACAGTTGATCAGTGTGCCACTGTAACCCACTTGTAACTACAATCCATCAGTGTGTCACTGTAACCCACTTGTAACTACAGCCCATCAGTGTGTCACTCTAACCCACATGTAACTACAGGCCATCAGTGTGTCAAACTGACCCACTTGTAACTACCGCCCATCAGTGTGTCAAACTGACACACATGAAACTACAGTCCATCAGTGTGTCACTGCAACCCACCTGTAACTACAGCCCATTAGTGTGTCACTCTAACCGACTTGTAACTACAGTCCATCGGTGTGCCATTGTAACACACATGTAACTACAGTTGATCAGTGTGCCACTGTAACCCACTTGTAACTACAATCCATCAGTGTGTCACTGTAACCCACTTGTAACTACAGCCCATCAGTGTGTCACTCTAACTCTCTTGTAACTACAGTCCATCAGTGTGCCACTGTAATCCACATGTAACTACAGTCCATCAGTGTGTCACTCTAACCCATATGTAACTACAGGCCATCAGTGTGTCAAACTGACCCACTTGTAACTACCGCCCATCAGTGTGTCAAACTGACCCACATGTAACTACAGTCCATCAGTGTGCCTCTGTAACCCACTTGTAACTACAGTCCATCTGTGTGTCACTGTAACCCACTTGTAACTACAGCCCATCAGTGTGTCACTCTAACTCTCTTGTAACTACAGTCCATCAGTGTGCCACTGTAATCCACATGTAACTACAGTCCATCAGTGTGTCACTCTAACCCATATGTAACTACAGGCCATCAGTGTGTCAAACTGACCCACTTGTAACTACCGCCCATCAGTGTGTCAAACTGACCCACATGTAACTACAGTCCATCAGTGTGCCTCTGTAACCCACTTGTAACTACAGCCCATCAGTGTGCCACTCTAACCAACTTGTAACTACAGCCCATCAGTGCCCCACTCTAACCCACATGTAACTATAGTCCATCAGTGTGACACTCTAACCCACTTGTAACTACAACCCATCAGTGTGCCACTCTAACCCACATGTAAGTACAGTCCATCAGTGTGCCACTGTAACCCACTTGTAACTACAGTCCATCAGTGTGTCACTGTAACCCACTTGTAACTACAGCCCATCAGTGTGCCACTCTAACCCACATGTAACTACAGTTGATCAGTGTGCCACTCTAACCCACTTGTATCTACAGCCCATCAGTGTGCCAGTCTTACCCACTTGTAACTACAGCCCATCAGTGTGCCAGTCTTACCCACTTGTAACTACAGCCCATCAGTGTGCCAGTCTTACCCACTTGTATCTACAGCCCATCAGTGTGCCACTGTAACCCACTTGTAACTACAGCCCATCAGTGTGCCAGTCTTACCCACTTGTATCTACAGCCCATCAGTGTGCCACTGTAACCCACTTGTATCTACAGCCCATCAGTGTGCCAGTCTTACCCACTTGTATCTACAGCCCATCAGTGTGCCACTGTAACCCACTTGTAACTACAGCCCATCAGTGTGCCAGTCTTACCCACTTGTAACTACAGCCCATCAGTGTGCCACTGTAACCCACTTGTCACTACTGCCCATCAGTTTGTCACTCTATCCCACTTGTAACTACAACCCATCAGTGTGCCACTCTAACCCACATGTAAGTACAGTCCATCAGTGTGCCACTGCAACCCACTTGTAACTACAGCCCATCAGTGTGTCTCTCTATCCCACTTGTAACTACAGTCCATCAGTGTGTCACTGTAACCCACATGTAACTACAGTCCATCAGTGTGCCACTTAACCCATATAACTACAGCCCATCAGTGTGTCAAACTGCCCCAACATGTAACTACAGTCCATCAGTGTGCCACTTAACCCATATTAGTACAGCCCATCAGTGTGTCAAACTGCCCCAACATGTAACTACAGCCCATCAGTGTGTCACTGTAACCCACATGTAACTACAGTCCCTCAGTATCCCAATGTAACCAACTTGTAACTACAGTCCAGCACTGTGCCACTCTAACCCACATGTAACTGCAGCCCATCAGTGTGTCACTGTAACCCCCTTGTAACTACAGCTCATCAGTGTCCCACTCTAACCCACATGTAACTACAGTCCATCAGTGTATCAAACTGACCCACTTGTAACTACCGCCCATCACTGTGTCACTCTAAACCACTTGTAACTACAGACCATTAGTGTGCCACTCTAACCCACATGTAACTACAGTCCATCAGTGTGCCACTCTAACGCACATGTAACTACAGTCCATCGGTGTGCCATTGTAACCCACATGTAACTACAGTTGATCAGTTTGCCTCTGTAAACCACATGTAACTACAACCCATCAGTGTGTCACTCTAACCGACTTGTAACTACAGCCCATCAGTGTGCCACTGTAACCCACTTGTAACTACAGTCCATCAGTGTGTCACTGTAACCCACTTGTAACTACATTCCATCAGTGTGCCACTCTAAACCACATGTAACTACAGTCCATCAGTGTGCCACTCTAACCCTCTTGTAACTACAGCCCATCAGTGTGCCACTGTAGACCACATGTAACTACAGTCCATCAGTGTGCCACTGTAACCCACTTGTAACTACAGTCCATCAGTGTGTCACTGTAACCCACTTGTAACTACATTCCATCAGTGTGTCACTCCAACCCACATGTAACTACAGCCCATCAGTGTGCTAACCGACTTGTAACTACAGCCCATCAGTGTCCCACTCTAACCCACATGTAACTATAGTCCATCAGTGTGTCACTGTAACCCACTTGAAACTACAGCCCATCAGTGTGCCACTGTAACCCACTTGTAACTACAACCCATCAGTGTGTCACTCTAATCCACTTGTAACGACAACCCATCAGTGTGCTACTCTAACCCACATGTAAGTACAGTCCATCAGTGTGCCACTGTAACCCAATTGTAATTACTGCCCATCCGTGTGTCTCTCTATCCCACTTGTAACTACAGTCCATCAGTGTGTCACTGTAACCCACATGTAACTACAGTCCATCAGTGTGTCACTGTAACCCACTTGTAACTACAGCCCATCAGTGTGTCACTGTAACCCACTCAAAACTACAGCCCATCAGTGTGCCACTGTAACCCACTTGTAACTACAGCCCATCAGTGTGTCACTGTAACCCACTCAAAACTACAGCCCATCAGTGTGCCACTGTAACCCACTTGTAACTAGTCCATCAGTTTGTCACTCTAACCGACATGCAACTATAGTCCATCAGTGTGTCACTGTAACCCACTTGTAACTACAGTCCATCAGTGTGTCAAACTGACCCACTTGTAACTACAGTCCATCAGTGTGCCACTGTAACCCACTTGTAACTACCTCCCATCAGTGTGTCACTGCAACCCACTTGTAACTACAGCCCATCAGTGTGCCACAGTAACCCACTTGTAACTAGTCCATCAGTTTGTCACTCTAACCGACATGCAACTATAGTCCATCAGTGTGCCACTGTAACCCACTTGTAACTACAGTCCATCAGTGTGTCAAACTCACCCACTTGTTACTACAGTCCATCAGTGTGCCACTGTAACCCACTTGTAACTACAGTCCATCAGTGTGTCAAACTGACCCACTTGTTACTACAGTCCATCAGTGTGTCAAACTGACCCACTTGTGACTACAGTCGATCAGTGTGTCACTGCAACCCACATGTAACTACAGTCCATCAGTGTGTCAAACTGACCCACTTGTAACTACAGCCCATCAGTGTGCCACTGTAACCCACTTGTAACTACAGCCCATCAGTGTGTCACTGCAACCCACTTGTAACTACAGCCCATTAGTGTGTCACTCTAACCGACTTGTAACTACAGTCCATCGGTGTGCCATTGTAACCCACATGTAACTACAGTTGATCAGTGTGCCACTGTAACCCACTTGTAACTACAATCCATCAGTGTGTCACTGTAACCCACTTGTAACTACAGCCCATCAGTGTGTCACTCTAACCCACATGTAACTACAGGCCATCAGTGTGTCAAACTGACCCACTTGTAACTACCGCCCATCAGTGTGTCAAACTGACACACATGAAACTACAGTCCATCAGTGTGTCACTGCAACCCACCTATAACTACAGCCCATTAGTGTGTCACTCTAACCGACTTGTAACTACAGACCATCGGTGTGCCATTGTAACACACATGTAACTACAGTTGATCAGTGTGCCACTGTAACCCACTTGTAACTACAATCCATCAGTGTGTCACTGTAACCCACTTGTAACTACAGCCCATCAGTGTGTCACTCTAACTCTCTTGTAACTACAGTCCATCAGTGTGCCACTGTAATCCACATGTAACTACAGTCCATCAGTGTGTCACTCTAACCCATATGTAACTACAGGCCATCAGTGTGTCAAACTGACCCACTTGTAACTACCGCCCATCAGTGTGTCAAACTGACCCACATGTAACTACAGTCCATCAGTGTGCCTCTGTAACCCACTTGTAACTACAGTCCATCTGTGTGTCACTGTAACCCACTTGTAACTACAGCCCATCAGTGTGTCACTCTAACTCTCTTGTAACTACAGTCCATCAGTGTGCCACTGTAATCCACATGTAACTACAGTCCATCAGTGTGTCACTCTAACCCATATGTAACTACAGGCCATCAGTGTGTCAAACTGACCCACTTGTAACTACCGCCCATCAGTGTGTCAAACTGACCCACATGTAACTACAGTCCATCAGTGTGCCACTGTAACCGACTTGTAACTACAGCCCATCAGTGTGCCACTCTAACCAACTTGTAACTACAGCCCATCAGTGTGCCTCTGTAACCCACTTGTAACTACAGCCCATCAGTGTGCCACTCTAACCAACTTGTAACTACAGCCCATCAGTGCCCCACTCTAACCCACATGTAACTATAGTCCATCAGTGTGACACTCTAACCCACTTGTAACTACAACCCATCAGTGTCCCACTCTAACCCACATGTAAGTACAGTCCATCAGTGTGCCACTGTAACCCACTTGTAACTACAGTCCATCAGTGTGTCACTGTAACCCACTTGTAACTACAGCCCATCAGTGTGCCACTCTAACCCACATGTAACTACAGTTGATCAGTGTGCCACTCTAACCCACTTGTATCTACAGCCCATCAGTGTGCCAGTCTTACCCACTTGTAACTACAGCCCATCAGTGTGCCAGTCTTACCCACTTGTATCTACAGCCCATCAGTGTGCCACTGTAACCCACTTGTAACTACAGCCCATCAGTGTGCCAGTCTTACCCACTTGTAACTACTGCCCATCAGTGTGCCACTGTAACCCACTTGTAACTACAGCCCATCAGTGTGCCAGTCTTACCCACTTGTCACTACTGCCCATCAGTTTGTCACTCTATCCCACTTGTAACTACAACCCATCAGTGTGCCACTCTAACCCACATGTAAGTACAGTCCATCAGTGTGCCACTGTAACCCAATTGTAATTACTGCCCATCCGTGTGTCTGTCTATCCCACTTGTAACTACAGTCCATCAGTGTGTCACTGTAACCCACATGTAACTACAGTCCATCAGTGTGCCACTTAACCCATATAACTACAGCCCATCAGTGTGTCAAACTGCCCCAACATGTAACTACAGTCCATCAGTGTGCCACTTAACCCATATTAGTACAGCCCATCAGTGTGTCAAACTGCCCCAACATGTAACTACAGCCCATCAGTGTGTCACTGTAACCCACATGTAACTACAGTCCCTCAGTATCCCAATGTAACCAACTTGTAACTACAGTCCAGCACTGTGCCACTCTAACCCACATGTAACTGCAGCCCATCAGTGTGTCACTGTAACCCCCTTGTAACTACAGCTCATCAGTGTGTCACTCTAACCCACTTGTAACTACAGCCCATCAATGTGTCACTCTAACCCACTTGTAAGTACAGCCCATCAGTGTGTCACTCTAACCCACTTGTAACTACAGTCCAGCAGTGTGTCAAACTGACCCACGTGTAACTACTGTCCATCAGTGTGTCAAACTGACCCACATGTAACTACAGCCCATCAGTGTGTCACTGTAACCCACTTGTAACTACAGCCCATCAGTGTGTCACTCTAATCCACTTGTAACTACATTCCATCAGTGTGTCACTCTAACCCACATGTAATTACAGCCCATCAGTGTGTCACTCTAACCCACTTGTAACTACAGCCCATCAGTGTGTCACTCTAACCCACATGTAATTACAGCCCATCAGTGTGTCACTCTAACCCACTTGTAACTACAGTCCATCAGTGTGTCACTGTAACCTACTTGTAACTACAGCCCATCAGTGTGTCACTCTAACCCACATGTAATTACAGCCCATCAGTGTGTCACTCTAACCCACTTGTAACTACAGCCCATCAGTGTGCCACTGTAACCCACTTGTAACTACAGCCCATCAGTGTGTCACTCTAACCCACATGTAATTACAGCCCATCAGTGTGTCACTCTAACCCACATGTAACTACAGCCCATCAGTGTGCCACTGTAACCCACTTGTAACTACAGCCCATCAGTGTGTCACTCTAACCCACATGTAATTACAGCCCATCAGTGTGTCACTCTAACCCACATGTAATTACAGCCCATCAGTGTGTCACTCTAACCCACTTGTAACTACAGCCCATCAGTGTGCCGTCCTGACCCATATATTCGAATTCATCCTGAAATTTGAGGAGGAGAAGCTACGTATCAGTATTACAGTGAAGTAAAGGGAATTACAGAGGCATAGGAGAGGAGGTGGCCAGAATTGATTGGTAAAGAACACTGGCAGGGACGACAGAGGAGCAGTGATGTCTGGAATTTGTGGAAGCAAATTGGAAGGCACAGGATATATACATCCCGAAGAGGAAATAGTATTCCAAAGGAAAGATGACACCACCATGACTAACAGGAGAAGCCAAAGCGACCATAAAAGACAAAAAGGGGCCATATAATTGAGGAAAAATTAGTGGGAAGTTGGAGGATTCGGAAGCTTTTATAATCCAACAGAAGGCAACTAAAAAAGTCATAAAGAGAGAAATGATGGAATACAAAGGTAAGCTAGTCAATAATATTAAGGAGGATACCAAAAGTTCTTTCATTTACATAAAGTGTTAAAGAGGCTACAGTAGATATTGGACCACTGGAAAATGATGAAGGAGAAGTAGTAATGGGGACAAGTAAATGGCGACGAATTGTATAAGTATTTTGCATTAGTCTTCACTGTGGGAGACACTTGCTGTATGGTGGAAATTCCAAGTGTCCGGGGGTATGAAGTGTGTGAAGTTACCATAAGTAGAAGGTTCAATTGAAAGGTCTGAAGGTAGACAAGTCTCCTGGACAAGATAGTATACAGCCCAGGGTTCTGAAAGAGGTGACTGAAGAGATTGTGGAGGCATTATAGCATCAGAGGGAGGAGGAGATGGCGGCACGCATGGCCGTTCCGAATGAATATCGTATGTGTTAACTCGGGGGCCGTGCATAATCCTGATTTGATGGAGACAGCCGTGAGAAGCATGGAGGAACACCTGGAGGAATTTCTGAAATGCCTGCTTTGCTGCTGCTGCTACTGTGTGATCGAGAATCTCCGGAGGGGCAAGCCCCGAATCCTCGGCTTTGCCTATTCCCTGTTGCTGGGGCCGGTGTTGAAGTGCTTGGCAGAGATGGTGGTCAGTGCTCAGTGTCGGAGGGCTGGCTGGAGGCTTGGAGTTTTCGGACGGACTCGGAGTCGGACTGTGGTCGGATGCTTCCAGTATACTGCATCGGCAAGTTTGCGGCACTGGAGGTTTACCGTCTGCGTCAGATGATGGGACTTTCAAGAGACTTTGAGACTTTTACCGTGCCATGGTCTGTTCTTATCAAATTACAGTATTGCTTTGCACTGTTGTAACTATATGTTATAACAGAACATAGAACATGGAATAGTACAGCACATTACAGGCCCTTCGGCCCACAATGTTGTGCCGACCCTCAAACCCTGCCTCCCACATAACCTCCCACCTTAAATTCCTCCATATACCTGTCTAGTAGTCTCTTAAACTTCACTAGTGTATCTGCCTCCACCACTGACTCAGGCAGTGCATTCCATGCACCAACCATTCTCTGAGTAAAAAACCTTCCTCTAATATCCCCCTTGAACTTCCCACTCCTTTCCTTCAAGCCATGTCCTCTTGTATTGAGCAGTGGTGCCCTGGGGAAGAGGCGCTGGCTATCCACTCTATCTAATCCTCTTAATATCTTGTACACCTCTATCATGTCTCCTCTCATCCTCCTTCTCTCCAAAGAGTAAAGCCCTAGCTCCCTTAATCTCTGATCATAATGCATACTCTCTAAACCAGGCAGCATCCTGGTAAATCTCCTCTGTACCCTTTCCAATGCTTCCACATCCTTCCCATATTGAGGCGACCAGAACTGGACACAGTACTCCAAGTGTGGCCTAACCAGAGTTTTATAGAGCTGCATCATCACATCGCGACTCTTAAACTCTATCCCTCGACTTATGAAAGCTAACTCCCCATAAGGTTTCTTAACTACCCTATCTACCTGTGAGGCAACTTTCAGGGATATGTGGACATGTACCCCCAGATCCCTCTGCTCCTCCACACTATCAAGTATCCTGCCATTTACTTTGTACTCTGCCTTGGAGTTTGTCCTTCCAAAGTGTACCACCTCACACTTCTCGGGGTTGAACTCCATCTGCCACTTCTCAGCCCACTTCTGCATCCTATCAATGTCTCTCTGCAATCTTCGACAATCCTCTACACTATCCACAACACCACCGACCTTTGTGTCATCTGCAAACTTGCCAACCCACCCCTCTACCCCCACATCCAGATCGTTAATAAAAATCACGAAAAGTAGAGGTTCCAGAACAGATCCTTGTGGAACACCACTAGTCACAATCCTCCAGTCTGAATGTACTCCCTCCACCACCACCCTCTGCCTTCTGCAGGCAAGTCAATTCTGAATCCACCTGGCCAAACTTCCCTGGATCCCATGCCTTCTGACTTTCTGAATAAGCCTACCATGTGGAACCTTGTCAAGTGCCTTATTAAAATCCATATAGATCACATCCACTGCACTACCCTCATCTATATGCCTGGTCACCTCCTCAAAGAACTCTATCAGGCTTGTTAGACACGATCTGTCCTTCACAAAGCCATGCAGACTGTCCCTGATCAGACCATGATTCTCTAAATGCCCAGAGATCCTATCTCTAAGAATCTTTTCCAACAGCTTTCCCACCACAGACGTAAGGCTCACTGGTGTATAATTACCCGGACTATCCCTACTACCTCTTTTTAACAAGGGGACAACATTCGCCTCCCTCCAATCCTCCGGTACCATTCCCATGGACAACGAGGACATAAAGATCCTAGCCAGAGGCTCAGCAATCTCTTCCCTCGCCTCATGGAGCATTCTGGGGAATATTCTGTCAGGCCCCGGGGACTTATCCGTCCTAATGTGTTTTAAGAACTCCGACACCTCCTTTCCTTTAATATTAACATGCTCCAGAACATCAACCTGACTCATATTGTCCTCACCATCATCAAGTTCCCTCTCATTGGTGAATACCAAAGAGAAGTATTCATTGAGGACCTCGCTCACTTCCACAGCCTCCAGGCACATCTTCCCACCGTTATCTCTAATGGGTCCTACCTTCATTCCTGTCATCCTTTTGTTCTTCACATAGTTGAAGAATGCCTTGGGGTTTTCCTTTACCCTACTTGCCAAGGCCTTCTCATGACCCCTTCTTGCTCTTCTCAGCCCCTTCTTAAGCTCCTTTCTTGCTTCCCTATATATTCCTCAATAGACCCATCTGATCCTTGCTTCCTAAACCTCATGTATGATGCCTTCTTCCACCTGACTAGATTTTCCACCTCACTTGTCACCCATGGTTCCTTCACCCTACCATTCTTTATCTTCCTCACTGGGGCAAATTTAACCCTAACATCCTGCAAGAGATCTCTAAACTTCGACCACATGTCCATAGTACATTTCCCTGCAAAAACATCATCCCAATTCACACCCGCAAGTTCTAGCCGAATAGCTTCATAATTTGCCCTTCCCCAATTAAAAATTTTCCTGTCCTCTCTGATTCTATCCTTTTCCATGATAATGCTGAAGAACAGGGAGCGGTGGTCACTGACCCCCGGATGCTCACCCACTGAGAGATCTGTGACCTAACCCGGTTCATTACCTAGTACTAGATCTAGTATGGCATTCCCCCTAGTCGACCTGTCCACATACTGTGACAGGAATCTGTCCTGGACACACTTAACAAACTGTGCCCCATCTAAACCCTTGGAACTAATCAGGTGCCAATCAATATTAGGGAAGTTAAAGTCACCCATGATAACAACCCTGTTATTTTTGAACCTTTCCAAAATCTGCCTCCCAATCTGCTCCTCTGTATCTCTGCTGCTACCAGGAGGCCTATGGAATACCCCCAATAGAGTAACTGCTCCCTTCCTGTTCCTGACTTCCAGCCATACTGACTCAAAAGAGGATCCTGCTACATTACCCACCCCTTCTGTAGCTGTAATAGTATCTCTGACCAGTAATGCCACCCCTCCTCCCCTTCCCCCCCCCCACCACTATCCCTTTTAAAGCACTGAAATCCAGGAATATTGATAATCCATTCCTGCCCTGGTACCAGCCAAATCTCTGCAATGGCCACTACATCATAATTCCATGTATGTATCCAAGCTCTCAGTTCATCACCTTTGTTCCTGATGCTTCTTGCATTGAGGTACACACACTTCAGGCTTTCTGCCTTCCTACCTTTACACCCTTTATTCTGCTTCTCTTTCCTCAAAGCCTCTCTGTATGTTAGATCTGGCTTTACTCCATGCACTTCTTTCACTGCTCTATCGCTCCGGGTCCCATCCCACTTGCAAATTAGTTTAAACCCTCCCGAACCATGCTAGCAAACCTACCTGCAAGGATACTGCTCCCCCTCGGGTTCAGGTGCAACCAATCCAATCTGTACAGGTTATGTGGTTTTGTTAGTTTTTATGTCCATTTGTCATGTGTTTCTGTGATATCATTCTGGAAAAACGTATCATTTCTTAATGCATGCATTACTAAATGACAATAAAAGAGGACTGCATGTCCTCATAATCTAATCTAATCTAATCTAATTAGTAATGACCTTTTTATAATCACTAGATTCTGGAATGGTTCCAGAAGACTGGAAAATTGCAAATGTCACTCCACTCTTCAAGAAGGGAGCGAAGAAGGGGAATTATACGCCAGTTAGTCTGACCTCTGTGGTTGGTGTTGATTATTAAGGATGGGGTTTCAGGGTACTTGCAGGCACATAATAAAAAGGGCCTTAGTCAACATGATTTCCTGAACGGAAAATCATGCCTGACAAATCAGTTGAAATTCTTTGAAGAAATAGCAAGCAGGATAGACAAAGGAATATCAGTGGATATAGTGTACTTGGATTTTCAGAAGGCCTTTGACAAGGTGCCACACATGAGGCTGCTTAGCAAGCTATGAGCCCATGGTATTACAAGAAAGACTAGCATGGATAAAGCTGTGACTGATTGGCAGGAGGCAAAGAGTGGGAATAAAGGGAGCCTTTTCTGGCTAGCTGCCAGTGACTGGTGGTGTTCCACAAGGGTCTGTGTTGGGACTGATTCTTTTTACGTTATATGTCAATGATTTGGATGATGGAGTTGATGGCTTTGTTGCATAGCTTGCATATGATACTCAGGTGGAGTGGTAGGTAGCTTTGAGGAACTAGAGGCTACAGAAAGGCTTCGATAGAATTAGAGAATGGGCAATGAAATGACAGATGGACTGCAGTGTCAGGAAGTGTATGGTCATGCACTTTGCTACAAGAAATGAAGGGGTTGACTATTTTCTAAATGGGGAGTAAATACAAAAAAAAACTGAGGTGCAAAGGGACTTGGGAATCCTTGTTGAGTCTGTGGTGAGGAAGACAAACAATAGAAACTACAGCACAGAAACAGGCCCTTTGGCCCTTCTTGGCTGTGCCGAACCATTTTCTGCCTAGTCCCACTGACCTGCACACAGACCATATCCCTCCATACACCTCCCATCCATGTATCTGTCCAATTTATTCTTAAATGTTAAAAAAGAACCCGCATTTACCACCTTATCTGGCAGCTCATTCCATACTCCCACCACTCTCTGTGTGAAGAAGCCTCCGCTAATGTTCCCTTTAAACTTTTCCCCCCTCACCCTTAACCCATGTCCTCTGGTTTTTTCCTTCCCTTGCCTCAGTGGAAAAAGCCTGCTTGCATTCACTCTATCTATACCCATCATAATTTTATATACCTCTACCAAATCTCCCCTTATTCTTCTATGCTCCAGGGAATAAAGTCCTAACCTATTCAACCTTTCTCTGTAACTGAGTTTCTCAAGTCCTGGCAACATCCTTGTAAACCTTCTCTGCACTCTTTCAACCTTATTAATATCCTCTCTGTAATTTGGTGGCCAAAACTGAACACAATACTCCAGATTCGGCCTCACCAATGCCTTATACAACCTCATCATAACATTCCAGCTCTTATACTCAATACTTTGATTAATAAAGGCCCATGTACCAAAAGCTCTCTTTACGACCCTATCTACCTGTGACATCACTTTTAGGGAATTTTGTATCTGTATTCCCAGATCCCTCTGTTCTACTGCACTCCTCAGTGCCTTAACATTAACCCTGTATGTTCTACCTTGGTTTGTCCTTCCAACATGCAATACCTCACACTTGTCAGTATTAAACTCCATCTGCCATTTTTCAGCCCATTTTTCCAGCTGGTCCAACTCCCTCTGCAGGCTCTGAAAACCTTCCTCACTGTCTACTACACCTCCAATCTTTGTATCATCAGCAAATTTTCTGATCCAATTTACCACATTATCATCCTGATCATTGATATAGATGACAAATAACAATCGACCTAGCACTGATCCCTGTGGCACACCACTAGTCACAGGCCTCCACTCGGAGAAGCAATTTTCTACTACCACTCTTTGTCTTCTTCCATTGAGCCAATGTCTAATCCAATTTACCACCTCTCCATGTATACCTAGCGACTGAATCTTCCTAACTCACCTCCCATGCGGGACCTTGTCAAAAGCCTTACTGAAGTCTATGTAGACAATATCCACTGCCTTCCCTTCATCGACTTTCCTGGTAACCTCCTCGAAAAACTCCAATAGATTGGTCAAACATGATCTACCACACACAAAGCCATGTTGACTCTCCCTAATAAGTCCCTGTCTATCCAAATGCTTGTAGATTCTGTCTCTAAGTACTCCCTCCAATAACTTACCTACTACTGATGTTAAACTTACTGGCCTATAATTTCCCGGATTACTTTTCGATCCTTTTTTAAACAACGGAACAACATTAGCCACTCTCCAATCCTCCGGCACCTCACCTGTAGACAGCGACATTTTAAATATTTCTGCCAGGGCCCCTGCAATTTCAACACTAGTCTCCTTCAAGGTCTGAGGGAACACCCTGTCAGGTCCCGGGGATTTATCCACTTTAATTTTCCTCAAGACAGCAAGCACCTCCTCCTTTTCGATCTGTACAGTTTCCATGATCTCACTACTTGTTTCCCTTAATTCCATAGGCTTCATGCCAGTTTCCTTAGTAAATACAGACGCAAAAAACCTATTTAAGATCTCCCCCATTTCCTTTGGTTCCGCACATGGCCGACCACTCTGATCTCAAGAGGACCAATTCTATCCCTTACAATCCTTTTGCTCTTAATATACCTGTAAAGGCTCTTTGGATTATCCTTCACCTTGACTGCCAAGGCAACCTTATGTCTTTTAGCCTTCCTGATTTCTTTCTTAAGTATTTTATTGCACTTCTTATACTCCTCAAGCACTTTATTTACTCCCTGTTTCCTATACATGTCATACAACTCCCTCTTCTTCTTTATCAGAGTTGTAATATCCCTTGAGAACCAAGGTTCCTTATTCCTATTCACTTTGCCTTTAATCCTGACAGGAACATACAAATTCTGCACTCTCAAAATTTCTCCTTTGAAGGCTTCCCACCTACCGATCACATCTTTGCCAGAGAACAACCTGTCCCAATCCACGCTTTTTAGATCCTTTCTCATTTCTTCAAATTTGGCCTTCTTCCAGTTCAGAACCTCAGCCCTAGGACCAGATCTATCCTTGTCCATGATCAAGTTGAAAGTAATGGTGTTATGATCACTGGAACCAAAGTGCTCCCCTACACAGGAGCACTTGTCCTAACTCGTTTCCTAACAGGAGATTCAATATCGCATCCCCTCTAGTTGGTCCCTCTATATATTGATTTAGAAAACTTTCCTGAACACATTTTACAAACTCTAAACCATCTAGACCCCTAACAGTATGGGAGTCCCAATCAATATATGGAAAATTAAAATCCCTTACCCCCACAACTTTATGTTTCCTGCAGTTGCCTGCTATCTCGCTGCAGATTTGCTCTTCCAATTCTCGTTGACTATTGGGTGGTCTGTAATACAATCCCACTAATATGGCCATACCTTTCCTGTTTCTCAGCTCCACCCATAAGGACTCAGTAGACAAGCCCTCTAATCTGTCCTGCCTGAGCACTGCTGTAATATTTTCCCTAACAAGCAATGCTACTCCCCCACCTTTCATTCCTCTGCCTCGATCTCATCTGAAACATCGGAACCCTGGAATATTAAGCTGCCAGTCCTGCCCCTCCTGTAGCCAAGTTTCACTAATTGCTATAACGTCATAATTCCACGTGTCAATCCATGCCCTCAACTCATCCGCCTTCCCCGCAATACTCCTAGCATTGAAATATATACGGCTCAGAAGATTTTTACCACCACTCACAACCTTTCTATTAGTGGATTTGCTTGAACTTTTAACATCATTTATTTTCACCCCAGCCACACTGTCAGCTCTGGCACTCTTGATTCCCATCCCCCTGCAAATCTAGTTTAAAGCCTCTCCAACAGCACTAACAAACCTTCCGGAAAGGATATTGGTCCCCCTGTAGTTCAAGTGTAACCATGCAATATTAACATTCCTTTGAAGAGGACTAGAGTATAAAAGTAAGGATGGAATGTTGAACCTTTATAAAGCACTGGTGATGTCTCAGTTGGAGTATTGTGAGCAGGTTTGGGCCTCTTATCTTTGAAAGGATGTGCTGAAACAGGAGAGGGTTGAAAGGAACTTCATGAAAATGATTCCAGGACTGAATGGCTTGTCATGAAGAGTGTTTGATGGCTTTGGGTGTGTATTCACTGGAATTCAGAAGAATGAGGAGAGACCTAATTGAAACCTATGAAATGGTGAAAGGCCCTGATAGGGTGGGTGTGGAGAGGATGTTTCCTATGGTGGGAGAGTCTAAGACCAGAAGTCAAAGCCTCATAATTGAGGGGCATCCTTTTAGAATGGAGATGAGGAAGAATTTATTTAGCCAGAGAGTGGTGAATCTATGGAATTCTGTGCCACAGGCTTTATGTATATTTAAGGCAGAGATTGGTAGATTCTTGATTCGTTAAGGCATGAAGGGAAATAGGGAGAAGGCAGGGGATTGGGGCTTAGAGGAAAATTAGATCGGCCATGATGAAATGGCGGAGCTGACTTGACGGGCCAAATGGTCTAATTCTGCTCCTATATCTTATGGTCTTGTAGGTGCAAAATCATGACATGTTGAAATAATGACGTATGTTATTCATGCACTTTTACATATAACCAGTAATTAATTATTTTTGCAGCAAAGAATGTTTGATCTAACAAAACAGTAGTCAGGTTTGACAGCAACCTGTTATAGTAATTGAGAAATCCTAAAAAGGATCACAACTGTGACATGTCCTCAGCCTGTTTGAATTTTCTCAATGCCACACACACAAAATGCTGGAGGAACTCAGCAGGCCAGGTGCGAACTATGGAAAAGAGTAAACAGTCAATATTTCAGGCCTAGACCCTTATGTAAATCTTGTGTATTAATGATGTGACCACATTAAGTGGTTTAAAGAATTCACACTGACATTGTGCTCTGAGCCTATAATCTTCTAATATTTTTAACACTGCTTAAGATTTTGGTGGAGCTCCTTGTCATTGTTACCGGTAATAACAATGTCACCCAGGTAACACTGAGGGCTGGGGCAGCCTTGCAGCTCCCGGTCTATAGCTTTCTGTCAGAGTGTAGGTGCAGGTGCTCCTCCAAAAATAAGCCTATAATAGCAATAAAGCTCTTTGTGAATGATCATGAGAAACACTTTGGATTCTTCTACTATCTCCATCTGTAGGTAGGCGTCAGCTAAATCCGCTTTGCTGATGTGTTTTCCTCCATAGAAAGGTTTGCAAAGATATCCTCTATCTTGGGAAGAAGGTATTGATCTACTTTCGGTACTGGGTTGATGGTGACCTCAAAATCATCACAGATCTTGATAGACTTGGCTACTGGGACCACTGGCGTGGCCCATGGGCTCCACTCAACTTTGGAAAGAATTCCTTCAGCCTCCATGTGATTTAGCTCACTGGGTACTTTATCACAGATGGTATAAGGAATCATAAAAGCTTTGTAAAATTTGGGTGTGCCATTTTCATTTTACAGTATTTTACCCTTGATATGTTTGAGTTTTCCAATGCAGTCCTCAAACACTACTATGATATCATCCAGTACTTATTAAAATTGGCTTTCAGTTAATTCTATTACAGGGGATGTGGCATGGTGGATGGGTCTCCAATCAAGTTGTAGTGGTCTCAGTCAATCATGACCCCATAATGCTGGTCCTCCTGTTTTTATCAAATGCAAACCCAATGTGGATTGTTGGTTGTTGGATTTCACTGTTATGAATGTCATTTTCACAGGATTTATCTTTTTTCCAGTATGAGTTCTTAGTTGAATATCTGCAGGCTTTAGTTTAGTATCATTGAAATGAGGTTTTGTGGAGTGACTGAAACAGCTGACCCAATATCCAATTCCATTTTAATTAATTTGCTGTAAGCCATATTACTTGTCTAATGTTTTCACATTATAAATCTCAAGGCTATCAGTCCTTTGTCACTCTCATCATTATTAGATTTTTCATCAACAGCGCGCTCATTAGTGCTTCTTTTTTTTTGAAACTGCAACTTGACTTTTTATCTTTATCTCTTCCCTGTACAGTCCTTCTATTTTTGTCTGCCTGATAGGCTCTTGTATGTGTCCTACTTTGTTACATTTTTCGCAAATTTCACCTTTAAACCTGCATTGGTCTGGTGTATGTCTGTCTCTCCACAACTGTAACACAATTTGTTTGGCTAAGCACGTTTCTGTTTAGACATTGCAATTTTGTTCACACTCACTTTCATTCCTGACTACAACTCAATTGTCTCTGTCTGCTGTTTCCATTGATTCAGTATTTCAACTGCTCTTTTAAATGTAAATTGTGCTTCAATTAGATTAGATTAGATTAGATTATGAGGACACTCAGTCGTCGTTTATTGTTATTTAGAAATGCATGTATTAAAAAATGATGCAATGTTTCTCCAGAGTGATATCATAGAAACATAGAAACATAGAAAATAGGTGCAGGAGTAGGCCACTCGGCCCTTCGAGCCTGCACCACCATTTATTATGATCATGGCTGATCATCCAACTAAGAACCCCGCCCCAGCCTTCCCTCCATACCCCCTGACCCCCGTAGCCACAAGGGCCATATCTAACTCCCTCTTAAATATAGCCAATGAACTGGCCTCAACTGTTTCCTGTGGCAGAGAATTCCACAGATTCACCACTCTCTGTGTGAAGAAGTTTTTCCTAATCTCGGTCCTAAAAGGCTTCCCCTCTATCCTCAAACTGTGGCCCCTCGTTCTGGACTTCCCCAACATCGGGAACAATCTTCCTGCATCTAGCCTGTCCAATCCCTTTAGGATCTTATACGTTTCAATCAGATCCCCCCTCAATCTTCTAAATTCCAACGAGTACAAGCCCAGTTCATCCAGTCTTTCTTCATATGAAAGTCCTGCCATCCCAGGAATCAATCTGGTGAACCTTCTTTGTACTCCCTCTATGGCAAAGATGTCTTTCCTCAGATTAGGGGACCAAAACTGCACACAATACTCCAGGTGTGGTCTCACCAAGGCCTTGTACAACTGCAGTAGTACCTCCCTGCTCCTGTACTCGAATCCTCTTGCTATAAATGCCAGCATCCATTTGCCTTTTTCACCGCCTGCTGTACCTGCATGCCCACTTTCAATGACTGGTGTATAATGACACCCAGGTCTCGTTGCACCTCCCCTTTTCCTAATCGGCCACCATTCAGATAATAATCTGTTTTCCTATTTTTGCCACCAAAGTGGATAACTTCACATTTATCCACATTAAATTGCATCTGCCATGAATTTGCCCACTCACCCAACCTATCCAAGTCACCCTGCATCCTCTTAGCATCCTCCTCACTGCTAACACTGCCACCCAGCTTCGTGTCATCCGCAAACTTGGAGATGCTGCATTTAATTCCCTCATCCAAGTCATTAATATATATTGTAAACAACTGGGGTCCCAGCACTGAGCCTTGCGGTACCCCACTAGTCACCGCCTGCCATTCTGAAAAGGTCCCGTTTATTCCCACTCTTTGCTTCCTGTCTGCTAACCAATTCGCCACCCACACCAATACCTTACCCCCAATACCGTGTGCTTTAAGTTTGCACACTAATCTCCTGTGTGGGACCTTGTCAAAAGCCTTTTGAAAATCCAAATATACCACATCCACTGGTTCTCCCCTATCCACTCTACTAGTTACATCTTCAAAAAATTCTATGAGATTCGTCAGACATGATTTTCCTTTCACAAATCCATGCTGACTTTGTCCGATCATTTCACCGCTTTCCAAATGTGCTGTTATCACATCCTTGATAACTGACTCCAGCAGTTTCCCCACCACTGACGTTAGGCTAACCGGTCTATAATTCCCCGGTTTTTCTCTCCCTCCTTTTTTAAAAAGTGGGGTTACATTAACCACCCTCCAATCCTCAGGAACTAGTCCAGAATCTAACGAGTTTTGAAAAATTATCACTAATGCATCCACTATTTCTTGGGCTACTTCCTTAAGCACTCTGGGATGCAGACCATCTGGCCCTGGGGATTTATCTGCCTTCAATCCCTTCAATTTACCTAACATCACTTCCCTACTAACATGTATTTCGCTCAGTTCCTCCATCTCACTGGACCCTCTGTCCCTTACTATTTCTGGAAGATTATTTATGTCCTCCTTAGTGAAGACAGAACCAAAGTAATTATTCAATTGGTCTGCCATGTCCTTGCTCCCCATAATCAATTCACCTGTTTCTGTCTGCAGGGGACCTACATTTGTCTTTACCAGTCTTTTCCTTTTTACATATCTATAAAAGCTTTTACAGTCCGTTTTTATCGCAAGAAAAACACAGGACAATCCAAGACTAAAACTTACAGAACCACATAATTATAATATATAGTTATACCAGTGCAAAGCAATACCATAATTTGATAAAGAGCAGACCATGGGCACGGTAAAAAAAAGTCTCAAGGTCTCGATAGCCTCATCATCTCATGCAGGCGGTAGAAGGGAGAAACTCTCCCTGCGATGAACCTCCAAGCGCCGCAAACTTGCCGACGCAGCACCATTGGAAGCACCCGACTGCAGTGGACTCCGAGTCCGTCTGAAAACTTCGAGCCTCTGACCAGCCCCTCCGACACAGCCTCTCCAAGCACCATCTTCTGCCGAGCGCTTCGACCCCGCCCCGACCGCCGAGCAACAAGCAAAGTCGAGGACTCGGGGCCTTCCCCTCCGGAGATTCTAGACCACACAGTAGCAGCAGCAGTGAAGCAGGCATTTTAGAAGTTTCACCAGCTGTTCCTCCGTGCTGTCACGTCCGTCTCCATCAAATCAGGATTGTGCACGGCACCCTACTTGACAGATAACGCACATCACCACCGGAGTGGCCGCTGCAAGCTGCGTCACTCCACCAGCTGCTCTCCAGGAGCCACAAACTAAATGATCTCTCAGTGTATCATTAAGCCTATCACTGAACTGGGAATGCTCAGACAATCTTCAATTCAGCTATGTAAACTGAAATGAACTCCCCTTTCTTTTGATTCCGCTTATGAAAGCTAAAGCATCTGCAATCAACAATGGTTTCAGTTCTAAATGTTCTTGCAGTACTTTCATGATATCAGTAAAGCTCACTTAAGCTGTTTTGGTTGAAGCAGTCGAACTTCTAGCAAACTGTATGCTTTTCTAACCAAGGTACTCAGCAAAGCTGGCACTCGTTCATTTGCTATTTAATTTACATCAAAATACTGCTCAGTTCATTCCGTATACATCAACCAGTAATGTTCTGTGCAATCCAATGTGCCTATCTTTCCGATGTAGCCAGTCATTTTTGTTCTTTTTTGAATTTATGATTATTATCACCCAGTACTCACTGTTTATGAACCCATGAATTTGTCTGTTTTCTGCCTTTTTTTAAACTGGAAGGCTTCTCCTCTTGCAAAGAAAGCACACTGCGCTTTTTAAAAACTGGAATGTCTCACTGCGCTTCAACTGGTAGGTAGTTGTCTCTGGTTCATTTCAAAAATACCTCTTTACCACTGTTATGTTTTGTAACTCCAAATTATAAAACTAATTAAAAGAAAAACATGAAGTCAGGGTAACTTGTGTAGGTTTTTATTTTTAGTGAGGAGTGTATTTATGATGCGGCGTAATGATGTATGCCATTCACATACTTTTACGTCTAAACTAGTAATGAATTATTTAAACATCAAAGAATGCTAAATCAAAAAATATATTTACAATATTACTGAAATATTAAATAGATAACACTGTAGTGAACTGTTCTATGTTCCATGAATTTGCTGCAAAACTGTTCCCATAGTTTTGTTTTGAAACCCTCCAGACAAATGATTGAACAGTTTCGGACCTTGTGGGCTGGTCTGACAGAGAAACCATCAGTGCTAATTGGTTTGTATTAAAATCAGTGAAGTGCTGACTCACTCTTGGCCTGAAGCAGTATTGTGTGTGCAGCAAGCTGCATTAACACAATTATTACTCAGCAGCCTGCGGCACGATGACTCAGGCTGAGAGGCAGAGAAACATCGACAGAAAGCAGCTAACAAGCCGTCAGGAACTGGCAAGAGTGGAGCTCTCATTCTGATCTACGTGTGGTGCTGCATGGTTATTGATTGCAGAGAGAAGGGTGTATCGTTGTGCATCAGTTGTGCTACTTCTTCAGCCTCTCTGCAGCTCAGCTCCAGTCAGTTGTCTCCACCAAGGGTGAGTTGCTGATGTAAAGATCTGGGGAGAGATGCAGGGGAATATCCTATCTGTGTGTTTATGACAGGTGGATTTGAATAGAGTGGAAAGAAGGTAGAAAATTTCACTTCAGAGGCGTCTATTCTTGTACAATGACTATCTGCCAATGAGGCAGTAGGCCTTAGAACAGGAAGCAGAAGGTAGAACATGAAATAAGCTTTTCATCCGCTCCAGCTTTTCCATGGTATTGATTTACATGAGACATGAATTTCCTGTTACGTCTCAGTTTCTGTGTTGTGCTTATCACGGCAGCTGCCCCATGACCAATTAGTGAACGGATACAGCCACACCTGCTCGTGTGCTGGCATAGTGCAATGATGCTGACTATTTGGATTTATGGTGGACCACATATGGAACGAGCTGCCAAAGATGCTTCACGTTGTTTAAAAGGTATTTAAACAGGTACATGGATAGGAAAGGTTTAGAGGGATATAGGGGTAAATTGCAGACAAAAGAGCCTAATTCAGGAACACATCTTGCACAGAAAATTCTATCGCAAAACTTTGAGAAACAGAAATTTCACTTTGTTCCTTCCTGATGCAAGATATCAACTGATCCAGAAGATTAGGATGCATGGGATCCATGAAGACATGGTAGTTTGGATTGAGAATTAGCTTGCCCATAACAGACAGAGAAATGGCAGGAGAATGTTATTCTGGCTGGAGATATGTAACTAATGTGTATCAGTGCTGGGTCAACTGTTTTTTTGTGATATATAAAATGTCTTGGATGAAAGTGTAGAAGGGTGTTTTATAAATTTGCAGATGGCTCAAACATTGGTGGAGTTGTGGACAGTATAGAGTGATCAAAGAATACAGCAGGGTAGAAGATCAGTCACAGATATGGGTAAAGGAATAGCAGATAGAATTTAATCCAGGCAGGTGTGAGGTCAAAAGTAGGAAAAAAAAGTTGTTTATTGTGTACAGTTCTGGTCACTGAATTATAGGAAAGATGTCAATAAAATTGAGAGAGTACAGAGGAGATTTACTAAAATATTGCCTGGGTTTCATCTCCTAAGTTACAGAGAAAGGTTGAACAAGTTAGGTCTTTATTCTTTGGAGCATAGAAGATTGAGGGGGGAATTGATAGAGGTGTTTAAAATTATGAGGGGGATTGATAGAGTTGACGTGGATAGGCTTTTTCTATTGAGAATGGGAGAGATTCAAACAAGAAGACATGAGTTGAGAGTTAAAGGGCAAAAGTTTAGGGGTAACACGAGGGGGAACTTCTTTACTCAGAGAGTGGTAGCTGTGTGGAATGAGCTTCCAGCAGAAGTGCTTGAGGCAGGTTCGATGTCACTTAAAGTTAAATTGGATAGATATATGGACAGGAAAGGAATGGAGGGTTATGGGCCGAGTGCAGGTCGGTGGGACCAGGTGAGAGTAAGAGTTTGGCACAGACTAGAAGGGCTGAGGTGGCCTGTTTCCGTGCTGTAATTGTTATATGGTTATATGGTTATAGTCATCTGCACAAGTATATGTGTGAAGGTGCAATGGAAAACTTATTTATAGCATAATCATAGGCAAATAGTATCATATAAAAAGAGCTTTGAGCAGCGACCAAACTGGACATCGGATGGAGGGGATTTCACTCAGGTCCATCGCCTGAGTGGAAAAGCCAGCAGTGGGTCACTATAGCAAAAAAGCTTTGAGCAATGACCAATTGGCAAGAAGGGGGCATGAGAAGGCCTTGGTGAGTAGGGTGAAGGAAAACCCCAAGGCATTCTTCAATTATGTGAAGAACAAAAGGTTGACAGGAGTGAAGATAGGACCAAACAGAGATAAAGGTTGGAAGATGTGCCTGGAGGCTGTGGAAGTGAGCGAGGTCCTCAATGAATACTTCTCTTCGGTATTCACCAATGAGGGGGAGATTGATGACGGTGAGGACATTATGAGTGAGGTTGATGTTCTGGAGCATGTTGATATTAAGGGAGAAGTGGTGTTGGGGTTGTTAAAATACATTAGGGTGGATAAGTCCCAGGGGCCTGACGGAATATTCCCCAGGCTGCTCCACAAGGCGAGGGAAGAGATTGCTGAGCCTCTGGCTAGGATTTTTATGTCCTCGTTGTCCATGGGAATGGTACCGGAGGATTGGAGGGAAGTGAATGTTGTCCCTTTGTTCAAAAAAGGTAGTAGGGATAGTCTGGGTAATTATAGACCAGTGAGCCTTATGTCTGTGCTGGGAAAGCTGTTGGAAAAGATTCTTAGAGATAGGATCTCTGGGCATTTAGAGAATCATGGTCTGATCAGGGACAGTCAGCATGGCTTTGTGAAGGGCAGATCGTGTCTAACAAGCCTGATCGAGTTCTTTGAGGAGGTGACCAGGCTTATAGATGAGGGTAGTGCAGTGGATGTGATCTATATGGATTTTAGTAAGGCACTTGACAAGGTTCCACATGGTAGGCTTATTTAGAAAGTCAGAAGGCATTGGATCCAGGGAAGTTTGGCCAGGTGGATTCAGAATTGGCTTCCCTGCAGAAGGCAGAGGGTTGTGGTCGAGGGAGTAAATTCGAATTGGAGGGTTGTGACTAGTGGTGTCCACAAGAATCAGTTCTGGGACCTCTACATTTATTAACGACCTGGATGTGGGGGTAGAAGGGTGGGTTGGCAAGTTTGCAGACGACACAAAGGTTGATGGTGTTGTAGATAGTGTAGAGGATTGTCGAAGATTGCAGAGAGGCATTGATAGGATGAAGAAGTGGGCTGAGAAGTGGCAGATGGCGTTCAACCTGGAGAAGTGTGAGGTGGTACACTTTGGAAGGACAAACTCCAAGGCAGGGTACAAAGTAAATGGCAGGATACTTGGTAGTGTGGAGGACCAGAGGGATCTGGGGGTACATGTCCACAGACCCCTGAAAGTTGCCTCACAGGTAAATAGGGTAGTTAAGAAAGCTTATGGGGTGTTAGCCATCATAAGTTGAGGGATAGAGTTTAAGAGTCACGAGGTAATGATGCAGCTCTATTAAACGCTGGTTAGGCCACACTTGGAGTACTGTGTCCATTTCTTATCGCTTCACTATAGGAAGAATGTGGAAGCATTGGAAAGGGTACAGAGGAGATTTACCAGGATACTGCCTGGTTTAGAGAGTGTGCATTATGATCAGAGATTAAGGGAGCTAGGACTTTACTCTTTGGAGTGAAGGAGGATGAGAGGAGACATGATAGAGGTATACAAGATATTAATAGGAATAGATAGAGTAGACAGTCAGCGCCTCTTCCCCAGGGCACCACTGCCCAATACAAGAGGACATGGCTTTAAGGTAAGGGGTGGGAATTTCAAGAGGGATATTCGAGGAACGTTTTTTTCTCAGAGAGTGGTTGGTGCGTGGAATGCACTGCCTGAGTCAGTGGTGGAGGCAGATACACTAATGAAATTTAAGAGACTACTAGACAGGCATATGGAGGAATTTAGGGTGGGGGGGTTATATGGGAGGCAGGGTTTAAGGGTCGACACAACATTGTGGGCCGTAAGGCCTGTACTGTGCTGTACTATTCTATGTTCTATGTTTTGGATTGATTAGCAAGAGCAGATTAAAGGAAGGCAGGGCAAGCGTAGTGGCCATCGTCGCAGCAGCCGTCATCTGCATTGGTGGAGTGAGAGTGGTGATCTTGAGGCTTTAGCTCTTTGAGGCTTCAACAAAGGGAAGCTTCAGTCAGAGGAATTAAAGGAAGGAAAAGCACAAAGTTAAGTTTTTTTTTCCTTTCTCTTCTTTATGTCTGCTCTGCTCTTGCGGGATGTGGGAAGGCAGGGAGACCTCCAGCATCCCTGACGACTGCAATTGGAAGAAGTGCATCCAGCTGCAGCTTCTAACAATTGGCGTTAAGGAGCTGGAGCTGGAACTGGATGGACTCTGGATCGTTCGGGAGGTTATTGGGGAGAGCATTCTCTCTCAAGGTGGCAATCTCAGGATTCCTGCTCTGCTCCGCTATAATCTCCTTCCTAGACAAAGACAAGTCTTTATGGTCAGACTCACTACAAGGATCTTGATCAAACAAGGAAGGTAGGAAAGTTCCTGACAAATCATCAGAATCTGAATCCCAATTTGAGCTGTCATGGGTAGTAGACCCATGCTGCACAGAACCACCTGCCTCGGCAGACTTTTTTTCCATAGCTCGGGTTACTGCACAGGAGGGATACATGTTAGAATACATTTTTGGATCATCAGTGATCGGCTTAGTTGTCAGCTGCCCTGCAGGAACAACTTTTCCATCTGCTAGGTCATTCCCCAACAATAAAGAAACACTATCCACCAGTAAACTGGGTCATAGTCCGATTTTAACAGGTCCTGAAACTATCCCTGACTTTAAAACTACTTTGTGCAGAGGTGCAGGCATAAGGTTGCCCTCAATACCTTGTATAAGATTTACTTCACCAATGTCAGTCTCATCACTAAACTCTGTCTAACATAAGTGACTGAGAAGCCCCAGTAACCCGAAGAATTTTTATTGGTACTTGAGTGGACCCTTCATTCATGGAAGCAAATCCCTCTGACATAAAATGATCGAATCCCTTCCTATCTCGGTCAGACCTTGTCAGAGCTTTCTTTGAATGTCCCGAACCCTGCAGGTTTACGGGTATTTTAAAGTGTTGGACACAGGCATCTGGAACTGCCTCCTTTTCCTTCTTCTTCAGACAGAAACAGTTAGCCATTACATGACCAGATTTCCTACAACAGTGACAAATAGGACCAAAATGTTTTTTCTTCACTTGCTTCCCTTCATTCTTACCCTTATCATGAGCTTCCGTTTTAATTCCCGGTTTACCCTGACTATCCATGCTGCTCTTTTGGAAAGTCTTACTCGGAGTAAATTTACTCTTGTGGGTGAGAACAAACTCATCTGCTAATTTAGCAGACTTTGGCAACGTGGCAGGGTCCTTTTCATCCAAATATGCCTTTATGCCATCAGGGATGTACCTTGTAAATTTCTCTATTAAAACCAACTCTTTCAAGTTGTCATACTCTCCACTCACATTTTTAGAGGTGCACCAACGCTCAAAACACACAGATTTGTCATAGGCAAATTCCATATAAGTCTGGTTCAGAGATTTCTTCAGACTCCTAAATCTCTGTCTATAAGCTTCCGGAACCAATTCATAAGCTTTAAGTCTAACCTGCTTCACGGTATCATAATCAGCTGCCTGTTCACTGTTTAAGGCCGTATAAACCTGTTGTGCTTTACCTTTAAATATACGTTGTAAAAGGACAAGCCAGCCCTTTTTCGGCCACTGTGAACTCTGAGCAACTTTCTCAAAATGGTGGAAGTATTTATCAACATCTGCCTCATTAAATGGAGGATCCAATTTAACTTCCTGACAAGCAACAAATGGTGCACCAGAGTCTCCCGCTAGACCTCTTTGCTTCAATTTCTATATCTTTTCTAGCTCAAACACCCTCTGTCTTTCAGCTTCTTCCCTCTGTCTGTCAGTTTCTCTAGCATCATATTGCCTGTTTCTCTGCAGCTTCTAATCGACTTCGTTCCAACTCAGCCTCTATTTTAAGTTTATCTAACGCTATTTGTTCTAGCTGTAACCAGATCACATCTTTACTTACAGGAAACTTCTCTAAAACCTCTTCATCAAACAACTTCATACCTATATAATGCTCAGCTATTTTCCTCTGAATCTCTGGCCTTGTAGTAGCCATCGTTATCCCTGTAAGCTTCAGTTCCTTAGCAATTTCCAGCACCGCACCCTTTTTCGCTTTCCCTAATGCCGTAGGAGTTGGTGATTCCAGAAAGCTCCCAACATCCATTGCTGCTGATTACCACACACAAACCAATCAAACAAGAGGAATCGGGTATGTCCCTTATCCCCAATCAGGTCGATAATTAAACAATCAATAAGCTCCAAATTTGTTCATAATCCTGGATGAGCCCCCAATTTTTGTTACGCACCAGCAGCAATAGATATGAAATTGAGTTGAGTTTTTATAAATAATGTTGTGATGAGTCCACACTTAGGTTGGAGGAACAACACCCTATATTCTGTTTGGGTAGCCTCCAACCTAATGGCAGCAACATTGATTTCTTAAACTTCCGGTAATATCCCACCCCCACTCTCTTTTACCATTCCCATCCACTTTTTCCTCTCTCACCTTATCTCTTTGCCTGCTACTTGCCTCCCTTTGGTACTCTTCCCCCCTCTTCTTTCTTCCATGGCCTTCTGTCCTCTTCTTTCAGAGTCTCCCTTCTTCAGCCCTGTATCTCTTTCACCAATCAACTTTCCAGCTCTTTACTTCATTCCTCTCCCTTCAGATTTCACTTGTCATCTTGTGTTTCTCTCTCCCCTCTCCCCACCTTTTAATCTACTCCTCAGCTTTTTTTCTCCAGTCCTGCCATAGAGTCTCAGCCAAAAACATCAACTGTACTCTTTTCATAGATGCTGCTTGGCCTGCTGAGTTCCTCCAGCATTTAGTGTGTGTTCCTCCTTACCTCTGTTCTAAAAGGTTGCCCCCACAATTTTTGAGGCTGTGCCCTGTACTTCTGGATACCCTAACCATAGGAAACATCATCTGCACGTTCACCCTATCTAGCCCTTTCAACATTTGGTAAGGTTCAATGAGATGTTCCTGCATTCATCTAAATTCCAGCGAGTACAGACCCAAAACTTATGAACCTCCTCTGGACCCTCTCCAATGACAACACGTTCTTTCCGAGATATGGAGCCCAAAACTGTTGACAATATTCTAAGTGCAGCCTGACTGGTGTCTTATAAAGGCTCAGCATTATTTCCTTGCTGTTATGTTCTTTTCCCCTTAAAATAAATGCCAACATTGCATTTGTCGTCTCTACCACAGACTCAACCTGTAAGTTAACCTTCTGGGAGTCTTTCATGAGTCCCTCTGCACCCCTGATGTTTGAACTTTCTCCCCATTTAGATAATAGTCCGCATTATTATTCCTTTTACTAACATGCATTATCATACATTTCCCAACACTGCATTCTATCTGCCACTTTTTTATCCATTCTTCCAATTTGTCTAAGTCCTGCAATAATTGCCATGCTTCCTCAGCAATACCTACCCCTCCACCTGTCTTCATATCATCCGCAAACTTTGCCACACAACTATCAACTTCATTATCCAAATAATTGACAAACAATGTGAAAAATAGTCCCAATACTGACCCCTGAGGAACACCTCTAGTCACTGGCAGCCAAACAGAAAAAGCCCCTTTTATTCCCTCCTGCCTGTCAGCAATTCCTCTATCTAAGCCAGTTCTTTCCTGTAACACCATAGGATTTTATCTTGTTAAGTGGCCTCGTGTGGCATCTTACCAAACACCTTCTGAAAATCCAAGTAAATGACATCCACTGCCTCTTCTTTGTCCATCATGCTTGTTACTCCTTGAAGAACTCTTAACAGGTTTGTCAGGCAAGATTTCCCTTTACAGAAACCATGCTGACTTTGACTTATTTTATCATTAGTACCTCGAAACCTCATCTTTAATACTAGATTGCAACACTTTCCTAACTACTGAGGTTAGACTAACCGGCCTATAACTTACTTTCTTTTGTCTTCCTCCCTTCTTAAAGAGTAGAGTGACATTTGCAATTTTCCAGTCCTCTGAGACCATGCCAGAATCAAGTGATTCTTGAAAGATCATGACCAATGCATTTGTTATCTCTTCAGCAGTGTCTCTTAGGGTCTGGGATGTAGTCCATGTGGTTCAGGTGACTTATCCACCTTAAATACACACAAAATGGTGGAGGAACTCAGCAGACCAGGCAGCATTTTGTGTGTGTTACTTGAATTACCAGTTCTGCAGATTTTCTCTTGCTTATCCACCTTAAGACCTTTGAGTTTGCCTAGCACTTTTTCCTTTGTAATAGCAAAGGCACTCACTCCTGCTCCCTGACACTCACGGACCTCTAGCACACTGCTAGTGTCTTCCACAGTGAGGACAGATGCAAAATACCCATTAAGTTCATCTGCCATTTCTTCGTCTCCCATTGTTGTTGTTGATCGTGCGTCGTTGACGTCAATGAGGACCTCGACACCATTATGATGGTGTCAAGACTAGTGCGTGATTTGGATTTAAGTGAGGGAGAGTTGCGCAGCGTCAGCCTCACTCTCTCTTCCCAATTCCCATCTGGATCCAGCGGCAAGACAGAGTCTAGGCGGCTGGGGATGGGACTAGGCGCAGTGGATGACTGGGACGTCTTCTGTGTCTTGTCCTGCTCTACATGTTCCACGATGCTTGCAGAGACCGCCTTCTTGACCGTTGGACCTTCCATAGGTCTCATCCGCTCAATCCTCCGGAGTCTGTCTTCACATGTCTCCCATTACTACCTCACCAACATCATTTTCCTGTGGTCCAATATCAGTATCAACTCTCACCTCCCTTTTACTCTTTATTGCAAAGATTGGAAGATTGCAAATGTCACTCTGCTATTTAAGAAGGAGGCAAGGAAGCAAAAAGGAAATTATAGACCTGTAAGCTTGACATCGGTGATTGGGAAGTTGTTGAACTTGATTGTCAAGGATGAAGTTACGGAGTACCTGGAGGCATACGACAAGATAGGCAGAACTCAGCATGGTTTCCTTAAAGGAAAATCCTGCCTGACAAACCTATTGCAATTTTTTGAGGAAATTACAAATAGGCTAGACAAGGGAGATGCAGGAGATGTTGTGTATTTGGATGTTCAGGAGGCCTTTGACAAGGTGCCGCACATGAGTCTGTTTAACAAGATAAGAGCCCATGAAAATACGGGAAAGTTACATACCTGGATAGAGCGTTGGCTGATTGGCAGGAAACAGAGAGTGGGAATAAAGGGATCCCATTCTGGTTGTCTACCGGTTACCAGTGGTGTTCCACAGGGGTCCGTGTTGGGGCTGCTTCCTTTTACGTTGTGCATCAATGATTTGGATTATGGAATAGATGGCTTTGTGGCTAAGTTTGCTGATGATACAAAGATAGGTGCAGGGGCCAGTAGTGCTGAGGAAACAGAGTCTGCAGAGAGACTTGGATAGATTGGGAGAATGGGCAGAGAAGTGGCAAATGAAATACAATGTTGGAAAGTGTATGGTTACGCATTTTGTTAGAAGAAATAAATGGACAGACTGTTATTTAAGTGGGGAGAGAATTCAAAGTTCTGAGATGCAACAGGACTTGGAAGTCCTCGTGCAGGATACCCTTAAGGTTAACCTCCAGGCTGAGACGGTGGTGAAGAAGGTGAATGCAATGTTGGCATTCATTCCTAGAGGAATAGAGTATAGGAGCAGGGATGTGATGTTGAGGCTGTATAAGGCACTGGTAAGACCTCACTTGGAGTACTGTGTGCAGTTTTGGGCTCCCTTATTTAAGAAAGGACGTGCTAAAGTTGGAGAGGTTTCAGAGAAGATTCACTAGAATGATTCCGGGGATGAGAGGGTTAACATATGAGGAACGTTTGACCGCTCTTGGACTGTATTCCTTGGAGTTTAGAAGAATGAGGGGGGTCCTCATAGAAACATTTCGAATGTTGAAAGGCATGGACAGATTGGATGTGTCAAAGTTGTTCCCATGGTGGGGGAGTCTAGTACGAGAGGGTATGACTTAAGGATTGAAGGACGCCCAGTCAGAACAGAGATGCGAAGAAATTTTTTTTAGCCAGAGGGTGGTGAATCTATGGAATTTGTTGCCATGGGCGGCAGTGGAGGCCAAGTTATTGGGTGTATTTAAGGCAGAGATTGATAGGTATCTGAGTAGCCAGGGCATCAAAGGTTATGGTGAGAAGGCTGGGGAGTGGGACTAAATGGGAGAATGGATCAGCTCATGATAAAATGGCAGAGAAGATCGATGGGCCGAATGGTCGTCTTCTACTCCTTTGTCTTATGGTCTTATAGAACTGAAAAAAATTCAGAAACATAGAAAATCTACAGCACAATACAAGCCCTTTGGCCCACAATGCTGTGTTGAACATGTACTTACTTTAATACTTTTGATATCCCACTTTATGTTATTGGCTAGTCTGCCCTCATATTTCATCTTTTCCCTTCTTATAGCTTTTTTAGTTGCCTTTTGTTGGAGTTTAAAAGCTTCCCCATCGTCCAACTTCCCACTCACTTTTGCTACCTTATTTGCCCTTTCCTTGGCTTTTATTCAGTCCTTAACTTCCTTTGTCAGCCACGGTTGCCTACCCTAGCCATTTGAGAACTTGTTCCTCTGTGGGACATATCTATCCTGCATCTTGTGAACTATTCCCAGAAGCTTCAGCCATCTCTACTCAGTCGTCATCCTCCTAGTATCCTTCATTCCAGCTGGGCAAACTCCTTTCATGCCTCTGTAATTCCCTTTATTCCATTGTGATACTGACACATGTGACTTATGCTTCTCTCTCTCAAACTGCAGTATGAATTCAGTCCTTTGTTGATCACTGCCTCCTAAGGTTTCCTTTACATTACACTCCCTGATAGGTTCCTGGCTATTATGCAACACCCAGTCTAAGATAGCATTTCCCCGAGTAGGTTCAAGCACAAGCTGCTCTAGAAAGCCATTTTGTAACATTCAACAAATTCCCTCTCCTACAATCTGACACCAGCCTGATTATCCCAATCCCCTGCATATTGAAGTCCCCCATACCAATTGTGTCATTACCCTTACTACATGCCTTTTGCAGCTCCCTATGCAATCTCAACCCCACAGCTTAACTACCGTTTGGAGGCCTATATATGGTTTTTAACCCTTGCAGTTTCTTGACTCCACCCACAAAGATTCAACATTCTTTGACCCCATGCCACCTCTTTCTAAACATGTAATTCCATCTTTTACCGACAGAGCCATACCACCGCCTATGCCTTCCTGCCTGTGTATCCTTTGATGTTAAGCTCCCAACTATGGCCCTCTTTCAGCCATGACTCAGTGATGCTCACAACACCATACCGACCAATCTCTTACACCACGAGTTTGTCCACCTTACTCCGAACGCTATGCACCTTTAAATATAGCAACTTGAGTCCTGCATTTTTCGCCCTTTTGAATTTTGCCTCAGTGGTACAATTTAACTCTTTGCTCTGTCTGCATTTGTATCCAGTCATTGGCTTGTCCTTCCTTACTTTCATGTTACATGTAGCATCTTCTTGTAAACCTGCTGGCACATCCTCAGCTCTATCATACTGTTTCCCATCCCTTGCCATATTAGCCCATAAGACATCGGAGCAGAATTAGGCCATCTGGCCCATCAAGTCTGCTCCGCCATTCAATCATGGCTGATCCTTTTCTCTTCTCCTCCTTAACTTCAATTCCTGGTCTTCTCCCCGTAACCTTTGATGCCATCTCCAATCAAGAACCTAACAATCTCTGCCTTAAATACACCCAATGACCTGGCCTCCACAGCTGTATGTGGCAACAAATTCCACAAATTCAGTTACCCTTTGGTTAAAGAAATTTCTCCACATCTCTGTTTTGAAAGGGCGCCCCTCAATCCTGAGGCTGTGCCCTCTTGTCCTAGAGTCTCCCACCATGGGAAACATCCTTTCCACATCTATTCTGTCTAGGCCTTTCAATATTCGAAATGTTTCAATGAGATCCCCTCTTATCCTTCTAAATTCCAGTGAGTACAGACCGAGAGCCATCAAACGTTCCTGGCAGGAAAGTTTAATAGAGCTGTTAGGGAGGGTTTAAACTAATTTGGCAGGGGGATGGGAACCGGAATGACAGAGCGGAGGAAGGGGAAAACAGAAATAAATCTAAGATAGTGAGCAGTAAAGATGTCAGGAAAGATAAAGATGTCAGGAAAGACAGGCGGGTGATGGGGCAAATTTGTAGCCATTGGGATGAGTTGCAGTGTAATAAAGTTGCAGTGAAATCAAAGTGGAAAGTATCAAATACTGGTCTTAAGATGTTATACTTAAATGCACGCAGCATAAGGAATAAGGTGGATGATCTTGTCGTACAGCTACAGATTGGCAGGTATGATATTGTGGCCATCACTGAGACCTGGCTAAAGGATGCATGTCCCTGGGAGCTGAACGTCCAAGGATACACGGTGTATCGGAAGGATAGGAAGGTAGGCAGAGTGGGAGGCATGGCTTTATTGGTAAGAAATGATATTAAATCATTAGAAAGAGGGGATATAGGATCGGAAGGTGCAGAATCTTTATGGGTTGAGCTAAGAAATAGCAGGGGTAAAATGACCCTGATGGCAGTTATTTATAGGCCTCCAAACAGCTGCATTGATGTGGACTACAAAATACAACAGGAAATAGAAAAGGCTTGCCAGAATGGCAGTGTTATGATAATTGTGGGGGATTTTAACATGCGAGTGGATTGGGAAAATCAGGTCGGCACTGGATCTCAAGAGAGAGAATTTGTAGAATGTCTGTGAGATAACTTTTTAGAGCAGCTTGTTGTTGAGCCCACCAGGGGATTGGCTGTACTGGATTGGGTATTGTGTAATGAACCGGAGGTGATTAGAGAGATTGAGGTGAAGGAACCCTTAGGAGGCAGTGATCATAACATGATTGAGTTCACTGTGAAATTTGAAAAACAGAAGCCGAAATCTGATGTGTCGGTATTTCAGTGGAGTAAAGGAAATTACAGTGGCATGAGAGAAGAACTGGCCAAAGTTGACTGGAAAGGGTCACTGGCGGGAAAGACAGCAGAGCAGCAGTGGCTGGAGTTTATGGAGAAGTGAGGAAGGTGCAAGACAGGTATATTCCAAAAAAGAAGAAATTTTCGAGTGGAAAAAGGATGCAGCCATGGTTGACAAGAGAAGTCAAAGCCAAAGTTAAAGCAAAGGAGAGGGCATACAATGAAGCAAAAATTAGTGGGAAGACAGAGGATTGGGAAGTTTTTAAAACCTTACAAAAGGAAACCAAGAAGGTCATTAAGAGGGAAAAGATTAACTATGAAAAGAAGCTAGCAAATAATATCAAAGAGGATACTAAAAGCTTTTTCAAGTATATAAAGAGTAAAAAACAGGTGAGAGTAGATATAGGACCGATAGAAAATGATGCTGGAGAAATTGTAATGGGAGATAAGGAGATGGCAGAGGAACTGAACGAGTATTTTGCATCAGTCTTCACTGAGGAAGATATCAGCAGTATACCAGACACTCAAGGGTAGCAGGGAAGAGAAGTGTGCGCAGTCACAATTACGACAGAGAAAGTACTCAGGAAGCTGAATAGTCTAAAGGTAGATAAATCTCCCGGACCAGATGGAATGCACCCGCGTGTTCTGAAGGAAGTAGCTGTGGAGATTGCGGAGGCATTAGCGATGGTCTTTCAACAGTCGATAGATTCTGGCATGGTTCCGGAGGACTGGAAGATTGCAAATGTCCCTCCGCTATTTAAGAAGGGGGCAAGGAAGCAAAAAGGAAATTATAGACCTGTTAGCTTGATATCAGTGGTTGGGAAGTTGTTGGAGTTGATTGTCAAGGATGGGGTTACAGAGTACCTGGAGGCATATGACAAGATAGGCAGAACTCAGCATGGGTTCCTTAAAGGAAAATCCTGCCTGACAAACCTATTACAATTTTTTGAGGATTTTACCAGCAGGCTAGACAAGGGAGATGCAGTAGATGTTGTATATTTGGATTTTCAGAAGGCCTTTGACAAGGTGCCACACATGAGACTACTTAACAAGATAAGAGCCCATGGAATTAAGGGAAAGTTACATACGTGGATAGAGTGTTGGCTGATTGGCAGGAAACAGAGAGTGGGAATAAAGGGATCCTATTCTGGTTGGCTGCCGGTTACCAGTGGTGTTCCACAGGGGTCCGTGTTGGGGCCGCTTCTTTTTACATTGTACATCAACGATTTGGGTTATGGAATAGATGGCTTTGTGGCTAAGTTTAATGACGATACGAAGATAGGTGGAGGGGCCATTAGTGCTGAGGAAATGGAGAGTCTGCAGAGAGACTTGGATAAATTGGAAGAATGGGCAGAGAAGTGGCAAATGAAGTACAATGTTGGAAAGTGTATGGTTATGCACTTTGGCAGAAAAAAGAAATGGGCAGACTATTATTTAAATGGCGAAAGGATTCAAAGTTCGGAGATGCAACGGGACTTGGGAATCCTCGTACAGGATATTCTTAAAGTTAACCTCCAGGTTGAGTCAGTAGTGAAGAAGGCGAATGCAATGTTGGCATTCACTTCTAGAGGAATAGAGTATAGGAGCAGGGATGTGATGTTGAGGCTCTATAAGGTGCTGGTGAGACCTCACTTGGAGTACTGTGGGCAGTTTTGGTCTCCTTATTTAAGAAAGGATGTGCTGACGTTGGAGAGGGTACAGAGAAGATTCACTAGAATGGTTACGGGAATGAGAGGGTTAACATATGAGGAACGTTTGTCCGCTCTTGGACTGTATTCCTTGGAGTTTAGAAGAATGAGGGGAGACCTCATAGAAACATTTCGAATGTTGAAAGGCATGGACAGAGTGGATGTGGCAAAGTTGTTTCCCATGATGGAGGAGTCTAGTACGAGAGGGCATGACTTAAGGATTGAAGGGCGCCCATTCAGAACAGAAATACGAAGAAGTTTTTTTAATCAGAGGGTGGTGAATCTATGGAATTTGTTGCCACGGGCAGCAGTGGAGGCCAAGTCATTGGGTGTATTTAAGGCAGAGATTGATAGGTACCTGAGTAACCAGGGCATCGAAGGTTATGGTGAGAAGGCGGAGGAGTGGGACTAAATGGGAGAATGGATCAGCTCATGATAAAATGGCGGAGCAGACTCAATGGGCCGAATGGCCGACTTCTGCTCCTTTGTCTTATGGTCTTATGGTCTTATGGTCTTGTATGATAACCCTTTCATTCCTGGAATTATCCCTGTGAGCCTCCTCTGGATCCTGTCCAATACCAGTACATCTTTTCTAAGATGAGGGGCCCAAAATTTTTCACAATACTTAAGGTGTGGCCTCACCAGTGCCTTATAAAGCCTCAGCATCACATCCTTGCTCTTGTATTCTAGATCTCTTGAAATGAATGCTAACGTGGCTTTTGCTTTCCTTACCACTGACTCAACCTGCAAGTTAACCTTAAGGGTGTTCTGCACAAGGACTCCCAATTTCCTTTGCATCTCAGATATTAGTGTTGTGTGGGGGATTTGTGCACCCTTGTTGTTCCATGTCCAACGCTTTGGATCATTGACTGGAAAGAATCTCAGGATGCTCAGCCAGCTGTGGCCAGGTTTGGGCTAGGGAAAAGAAAGGTGCTGGACATTGAAAATGAGAACAGAATGTGCTGGAAATACTCAGCATGTCAGAGAACATTTGTAAAAAGAGAAGCACTTAATATTTTGGATTGATGACATTATAGACTAGAGTGAGAAACTAATCTTAGAGAAGATTGAAGATTGGTCAGAACAAAGAGGTGTATAAAATGATGAGAGACATTGACTGTGTGGATAGCCAGAGGCTGAAATGGCTAGCACGAGAGGGCAGAGTTTTAAGGTGCTTGGAAGTAGGTACAGAGGAGATGTCGGGTAAGTTTTTTACACAGAGAGTGGTGAATGTGTGGAATGGGCTGCTGGCGATGGTGGTGGAGGCGGATACGATTGGATCTTTTAAGAGACTTCTGGATAAGTACATGGGCTATGGGTAACCCTAGTTAATTTCTAAGTATATGTTTGGCACAGCATTGTGAGCTGAAGGGCCTATATTGTGCTGGAGCTTTTCTATGTTTCTAAAGAGAACAAGATTTGTTGATCCCAGTTTGCAGTTTAACTTTTAAGTATTCCCACATAAATCACCATTGACATTTCACAGTAAATGACCTGAGGCATATGGTTCTTCACCTGCAGAGTGTGATTGACATCTATGGGTGTGATATTGTGACTGGTTGGGTAAATTCCAACTTGTATAATTGTTGCTTTTGTCAGTAAAGCTCCATTATTAACAGATTAGTTTTAGTGAGTGATCTGGCAGAGATTAAAGTGACAAATTCCAATCTGGGTTGTTGCCAATGGGCTCCATTTGCTTTTTAATGCTTTGTCCCCTTGTTTGCGGATTAGACATTTAAAACACAGTAGTCCACTCCATAACTTTTCTGTTCTGCACCCACTGCCTTGTCTTCGAGTAGATAATTTTCTGCCGACCATGTGCAATCCTACAGATATTCTACAGATATATTAAGAAAACAAGGATTACAAGAGTTAAAAAGGAGACGGTTATTTCTTTAGCGATTTGATTGGAACACGACTGCGCAAGTGCATGGACGTCAGCCAGGTAGAACAGTGAGAAGAGTTTAAAAGGAGACAGTTTTATAGAGCGGGTGTTCACTCAACCTGTTCTCATAAGGCATGCGTCCCAGTCCAGGCAACATCCTTGTAAATATCCTGTGCACCTTTTTTATGGTTTGCACATCCTTCCTGTAGTGGGGTAACCAGAACTGAGCACAGTACTCCAAGTGGGGCCTGACCAGGGTCCTATATAGCTGTAACATTACCTCTTGGCCCTTAAACTCAATCCCTCGATTGATGAAGGCCAATACACCATATGCCTTCTTAACCACAGAGTCAACCTGCGCAGCAGCTTTGAGAGTCCTATGGACTTGGACCCCAAGATCCCTCTGATCCTCCACACTGCCAACAGTCTTACCATTAATACTAAATTCTGCCTTCATTATTTGACCTACCAAAATGAACCACCTCACACGAGTTTGTTAAGTGTGTCCAGGACGGATTCCTGTCACAGTATATTGACATGCTGACTAGGGGGAATGCCATACTAAATCTGCTATTTGGTAACGAACCGGGTCAGGTCACAGATCTCTCAATGGGTGAGCATCTGGGGGACAGTGACCACCCCTCCCTGGCCTTTAACATTGTCATGGAAAAGGATAGAATCATAGAGGATAGGAAAATTTTTAGTTGGGGAATGGCAAAGTATGAAGCTATAAGACTTGCGGGTGTGAATTGGGATGATGTTTTTGCAGGGAAATGTACTATGGACATGTGGTCGATATTTAGGGATCTCTTGCAGGGTGTTAGGGTTCAATTTGTCCCAGTGAGGAAGATAAAGAATGGTAGGGTGAAGGAACCATGGGTGACAAATGAGGTGGAAAATCTAGTCAGATGGAAGAAGACAGCATACGTGAGGTTTAGGAAGGTTCAGATCAGTCTATTGAGGAATATTGGATAGCAAGAAAGGAACTTAAGAAGGGGCTGAGAAGAGCAAGAAAGGGGCATGAGAAGGCCTTGGCGAGTAGGGTAAGGGAAAACCCCAAGGCATTCTTCAATTATGTGAAGAACAAAAGGTCGACAGGAGTGAGGATAGGACCGAACAGAGATAAAGGTGGGAAGATGTGCTTGGAGGCTGTGGAAGTGAGCGAGGTCCTCAATGAATTCTTCTCTTCGGTATTCACCAATGAGAGGGAACTTGATGATGGTGAGGACAATATGATTGAGGTTTATATTCTGGAGCATGTTGATATTAAGGGAGAGGAGGTGTTGGAGTTGTTAAAATACATAGGACTGATAAATCCCTGGGGCCTGATGGAATATTCCCCAGGCTGCTCCACGAGGCGAGGGAAGAGATTGCAGAGCCTCTGGCTAGAATCCTTATGTCCTCATTGTCCACGGGAATGGTACCGGAGGATTGGAGGGAAGTGAATGTTGTCGCCTTGTTCAAAAAAGGTAGTAGGGATAGTCTGGGTAATTATAGACCAGTGAGCCTTATGACTGTGGTGGGAAAGCTGTTGGAAAAGATTCTTAGAGACAGGATCTCTGGGCATTTAGAGAATCATGGTCTGATCAGGGACAGTCAGCATGGCTTTGTGAAGGGCAGATCGTGTCTAACAAGCCTGATAGAGTTCTTTGAGGAGGTGACCAGGCATATAGATGAGGGTAGTGCAGTGGATATGATCTACATGGATTTTAGTAAGGCATTTGACAAGGTTCTACACGGTAGGCTTATTCAGAAAGTCAGAAGGCAATGGATCCAGGGAAATTTGGCCAGGTGGATTCAGAATTGGCTTGCCTGCAGAAGGCAGAAGGTCGTGGTGGAGGGAGTACATTCAGATTGGAGGATTGTGCCTAGTGGTATCCCACAAGGATCTGTTCTGGGACCTCTACTTTTCGTGATTTTTATTAACGACCTGGATGTAAGGGTAGAAGGATGGGTTGGCAAGTTTGCAGACGAAACAAAGGTTGGTGGTGTTGTGAATATTGTAGAGGATTGTCGAAGATTGCAGAGAGACATTGATAGGATGCAGAAGTGGGCTGAGATTGCAGAGAGACATTGATAGGATGCAGAAATGGGCTGAGAAGTGGCAGATGGAGTTCAACCCGGAGAAGTATGAGGTGGTACACTTTGGAAGGACAAACTCCAAGGCAGAGTACAAAGTATATGGCAGGATACTTGGTAGTGTGGAGGAGCAGAGGGATCTGGGGGTACATATCCACAGATCCCTGAAAGTTGCCTCACAGGTAGATAGGGTAGTTAAGAAACCTTATGGGGAGTTAGGTTTCATAAGTTGAGGGATAGAGTTTAAGATTCACGGGGTAATGATGCAGCTCTATAAAACTCTGGTTAGGCCATACTTGGAGTACTGTGTCCAGTTCTGATCGCCTTACTATAGAAAGGATGTGGAAGCATTTGAAAGGGTACAGAAGAGATTTACCAGGATGCTGCCTGGTTTAGAGAGTATGAATTATGATCAGAGATTAAGGGCGCTAGGGCTTTACTCTTTGGAGAGAAGGAGGATGAGAGGAGACATGATAGAGGTGTACAAGATAATAAGAGGAATAGATAGAGTGGATAGCCAGCGCCTCTTCCCCAGGGCACCACTGCTCAATACAAGAGGACATGGCTTTAAGGTAAGTGGTGGAAAGTTCAAGGGGGATATTAGAGGACGGTTTTTTACTCAGAGAGTGGTTGGTGCGTGGGAAGTACTGCCTGTGTCAGTGGTGGAGGCAGATACACTAGTGAAATTTAAGAGACAGGTATATGGAGGAATTTAAGGTAGGTGGTTATATGGAAGTCAGGGTATAAGGGTCGGCACAACATTGCGGGCCGAAGAGCCTGTACTGTGCTGTACTATTCTATGTTCTATGTTATCTGGGTTGAACTCCATCTGCCACTTCTCAGCCCAGTTTTGCATCCTATCAATATTCTACTATAACCCCTGACAGCTCTCCACACTATCCACAACACCCCCAACCTTGTGTCATCAGCAAATTTACTAACTCATCCCTCCACTTCCTCATCCAGGTCATTTATAAAAAATCACGCATAGTAGGGTTCCCAGAACAGATCCCTGAGGCACGCCACTGGTCAGCGACCTCCATGCGGAATATGAGCCGTCTACAACTGTTCTTTGCCTTCTGTGGACAAGACAATTCTGGATCCGTAAAGCAATGTCCCCTTGGATCCCATGCCTCTTAGTCACATCCTTAAAAAATTCAATCGGGCTCATAAGGCATGACCTGCCTTTGACAAAGCCATGCTGACTATTCCTAATCATATTATGCCTCTCCAAACGTTCAGAAATCTTGCCTCTCAGGACTTTCTCCGTCAACTTACCAACCACTGAAGTAAGACTCACTGGTCTATAATTTCCTGGGCTATCTCTACTCCCTGTCTTGAATAAGGGAACAACATCCGCAACCCTCCAATCCTCTGCAACCGCTCCCATCCCCATGGATGACGCAAAGATCATTGCCAGATGCTCAGCAACTCCTCCTTTGCCTTCCCAAATAGCCTGGGGTACATCTTGTCCGGTCCCGGTGACTTATCCAACTTGATGCTTTCCAAAAGCTCCAGCGCATCCTCTTTCTTAATGTCTATATGCTGAAGCTTTTAAATCCGCATTAACTCATCCCTACAACCACCAAGGTCCTTTGGAGTTGCAGTTGCATGCCATCTTGAAGAATGTCTCCCATCCACTACATAATGTACTAGGTGGGCACAGGAGTACATTCAGCCAGAGACTCATTCCACCGAGATGCAACACAGAGCGTCATAGGAAGTCATTCCTGCCTGTGCCATCAAACTTTACAACTTGGAGGGTCAGACACCCTGAGCCAATAGGCTGGTCCTGGACTTATTTCCTGGCATAATTTACATATTACTATTTAACTATTCATGGTTCTATTACTATTTATTATTTATGGTGCAACTGTAATGAAAACCAATTTCCCCCGGGATCAATAAAGTATGACTATGACTATGACTATTCTCTAGCGAATACTGAAGCAAAGTATTCATTAAGTACCTCTGCTATCTCCTCCGGTTGCATACAGACTTTTCTGGAAAGATCTGGAAACTGTGGACAAGATGGCAGCAAAGGCAGGTACTGAGGAATGACATGTGTCTGTTGTAGTGGGTCATGATAAGAACATAGTTCAAGAGCTGGTCAACAGTAGAAACCAAGATGGAAGCAGTGAAAGACATTCTCACAGAAGTTCCTTCAGAGAAAGGAAAAAATCTTCTGCTACCAGTATACCTTAGACAGACTTTATAGTGGAGTAGTACAGTGGAGACACGAGTCTGCATCTGTAGCATCTTGTGGATCCATTGCAGATGATGGAAATCTAAAATTTAAAAAAATGTTGGAAATAGCAGTTCAAGCAGCATCTATGGAAAGAAAAGCGGATAACATTCCAAGTTAGTGACTCTGCATCAGAATTGTACGAGGCCTGAAACATCAATATTTATTTATTTATCTATCTAGCTATCTATTTATTTTTTCTTTCTTCTTTCTCTCTCTGTCCTTCTCACAATCACTCCTTGCCTGGTCTCCATCTTCTTCTGCGTACCCCTCCCCCTTTCTTTCTCTCTAAGCCTCCTGTCCCATGATCCGCCCCCTTCTCCAACTCTGTATCCCTTTTGCCAATCAACTTTCCAGCTCTTAGCTTCATCCCTCCCCCTGCTGCCTTCTCCTATCATTTCAGATCTCCCCCTTCCACTTTCAAATCTCTTTCTATCTCTTCTTTCAGTTAGTCCTGACAAAGGGTTTTGGCCTGAAGCGTCGACTGTACCTCTTCCTAGAGATGCTGCCTGGCTTGCTGCGTTCACCAGCAACTTTGATGTGTGTTGCTTGAAATTCCAGCATCTGCAGATTTTCTCGTGTTTGAATATTTATTCTACAAATTTACCGAGCATGGAGGAATTGTTCGAATAAATTATTCTCGAACTACTGCCAGGTACGGGTATCGATTATAACCGATGTTTTGATGACAGACACTGCATCTTCATCAGGGAGGATGCTTGGGCATGTCTAGTCCGGTGCTGTTTATACCCTCGTAGTCCCTCCCTCCTGATTGGTTAGGTCTCATCCAATCAGGATTCCGTTCTGCCAACTTGTTTACAATCAAATGCCAGTTCTTATTTAGAGTGAGACCTTTGACTTTGTTAAAATTCTTTTCCTCTAGTTTTATTTCAATTGCTTCCTTTACCAGGTGGTCCCAAAAGCCATTGGCTTAGCACAGTAGTTTTCTGCTGTTGAAGTCAATCCTATGATCATCACGAATTCAGTGTTCTGCTGTCGCTGATTTCTCCGGGTAACCAAAACAGATAAACCTCCTGTGCTCCTTGATGTGCCAAGATCCCTTTCTGTAGTGGTGTATATCAGCCATCTGGCCAATATGCACCACTCCGCATCGCAGGGAATACTGTCAATGCCAGTCGACCTGATCCCCAGGTCATCTTTGACCCACATAAACTGTGATTTGAGCTTCCTTACGGGTTTGTGGATAGTATTAATCTGGTATTTCTTCAGGATTTTGGCAATCAATCCTTACAGAAAACATGGAAATATAGGGAAGATAGGTGGTAGAGACAGGTTCCTCGTCAGTGTTAGTTTTCCTGGTTTCTCTGTCAGCCCTATTAAAGGCCCAATTAACTTCCTTCACCTTGTAGCTATTCTGTAGGAATGTCATGTGTAATTGTCTTATTTCGTCGGGGAGACTGGCCGAGTCCAAAATAGTTTTCATATGGTTAATCAAAGTAGAAACAACTGTTCTACGTTAGGAAGTGTGATGGTGGCTGTTATTGTTGAGGTATAAGTTTGTGTGAGTGGGTTTCCGATAGATAGATGCCTATCTGTGTGTTGATTTACATAAATAATGGCATCAGAAGCAGTCGAGATTGGTAAAATGCATTGACCCTGTAGTTAGAAAACTTGACTTTGATCATCTGTGAATGGTTGTTGTTAATAGAAGGGTAATACAATGGCTGACAGACTACTGCTAATATCAGTGCAGTCAGCATCAGCAGGAAACCACTGGCTGACGTACCCAGATACTAAGGTATCATTGCAGTTCAGAGCTAAGGCTAAATTTGCTTCTCTTGTGTTCCACTCCTTTTGTCTGTTGAGTAAGTGATACACATGCCCAACTGAAAATCAGACCCGGAGAGTCACGTCACGATGAAACAGTGACTGTTTATTCATTTCCATAGATGCTGCCTGACCTGCTGAGTTCCTTCAGTATTTTGTGTCCAGTATCTGCAGAAACACTATATCTGTCAAATACCTGAGGGTAAAACTGTGTGTTCAACAACACACACAATTTCCAGCATTTGTAGATTTTCTCTTGTTTGTGGAGGGAGATGTACAGGGCAAGTTCTTTCCACCAAAAGTGCTGTCTGGAATGCGCTGCCAGGGTGGAGATGGGAGCAGAAACAATATTTAGACAGACACATGTACGAAAGGGAATGGAAGTTATGGAAAATGTGTAGGCAGATGGGATTAGTTTCATTTGGCGTCATGGTTGGCATAGACATCATGGGCTGAAAGGCCTGTTCCTATGCTTTTTTGTTCAATATTCTATTCTATAATCAATATTCTTGTGTTTATGAAAAGTTGTCTGCTCCCCAAATACACAAATTGATACACCAATGACTTCACACTTATCCCATTTGCCACCTTAGGCCCCCATCCTTTTTTGGCCATGCCCATTTATCTAAATATCTCTTAAATTTACTGATTCCACCACCTCTTGTGGTAAGTAAGTTTCAAATATCAACCATTCTCTATGTAGAATAAACCTTGCTTACAAAACCCCTTTAAGACTACTTCTACTCCCCATAAGGTACTGAATATCCACCCTATTTAAATGTCTATGCTCCTTTATCAGGTCACCCTTAAGCGTCCTTCACTGCAGGGAAAACAAGCCCAGCCTGTCCAATCTCTCCCCATAATTGAAGTCCTCCAATCCAGACAACATCCTGGTGAATGTCCTCTGAACTCTCTGCAGGGTCATCACATTGTTCCTATACTGAGGTGATCAGAACAACACACAGTACTCCAAGAGTGCCCTTATAGATACTTTGTGAAGTTGGAACATAAGATCTTAACTCTTATATTCCAAGCTTTGATTAATGAAGGCAAGCATGGCATTTGCCTTCTTGACCACCCTATCCACCTGTGTTGCCACTTTCAGGGAATTACGTACTTGAACCCCAAGGTCTACCTGTTCACCAATATTTCTTAGGCCCTACCATTTAATGTATTGTATCCTATGCCTATTTGATTTCCAAAATGCATTAACTCACACTCATGAGATTATCTTCCATCTGCCAGTCCTCTGTACAATTTAAAATCTGAACCATATCCTAATGTAACTTTAGACAGCACAACACCAATATTTCTGTTGCCTGCAAACTTACCTCAACATTCACAACCAAGTCAAACAACATGGGTCCCAGTACTGGTCCCTATGGCACACCACTAGGCATTGGCTTCCAGTCAGAGTAGCACCTTATATCACTATCTTCTACCTCCATTCACCAAGCCATCTTGGATCCAGTTTTGCAGCTGACCTTGAAACCTATGTACCTTAAACTTCTGGACCAGTCTACCATGTGAATCCTTGCCAAACAGCTTACTAAAGTCCAGAAAGACAATGCCTACTACCCTGCCTTCATCAGTCTGCTTACAGGTGAAGACCTGTGTTACCAGGGCAAGGGGGTGGGGGTTGCAATGTGAGAAATCAATTCATATTATGAGTTTTCATTATCTGAAGCTGTGTCTTCTGAGAATGCATTAAGAAACACAAGTTGAAAAACAATTAGTTTTGTGTTTATGCACTTACTTTATCACATAAATTCCATGATAGTAAATTTTATTCTCTATCTCAAATATTTTTGGTTGTGTTTCTGTTGCCTAAATATACTGTATGCAATGCAGGGTTCACCTGAATTTTATACAAGAGATTCAACAGATGCTGGAAATCTAGAGCAACACATGTAATCCATGTGACACTGTGTGAGTTTCCTCCAGGTGATCCGGTTTCCTCCCATAGTCTAACGATGTACCAGTTGGTAGATTAATTAGTCATTGTAATTTTCCTGTGATTAGGCTAAACTTAAATTGGGAGATTACTGGGTGGTATGTCTTGAAGAGCCATAAGGGCCTATTCCACACTATATCTTAATAAATAAAAATAAAATAAAAACAAAATGCTGGAAGAACTCAGCAGCTCAGGCACCATCTATAGAAATGAAACTGTTGATGTTTCAGGCTGAGACCTTTCAACAGGACTGGAATGAAAGAGGAGACAGCTGAGTTCCTCCAGCATTTTCTCTAGGTATGTCACTTGTTTTTACCTCTTTAGAAAATCAGTAAGACAGGATTTTCTCCACACAAAAACCTTGGTGATTGTCCCTAATCTGCACCTGCCTTTCCAAGTACAAACATGCCCGTCAGCACTGTGCAATTTCATCATGGAGAAATAGGACTTGTTCAAGCAATAGAAGCAAACTGGTGCCCTGAAGCGAAGGCAACCTTGTTCTGTCAGATTACTGTCAAGCTTCAGCTGCTTCTTTTATAGCCCACATCCTGCCAGACTGATTCCTAGTTTGCACAGATGTTGCCTCACTACTTTCCCAGAAGTCACCTGACTATTCTTCGCTCTGTGTCCAATATTTGTTAATTGGTGCATTGAGGTTGTTGGTTGGCTTGCAAATTTCACAGAATGCTCCCACGTTCAAAATATGTGCCTATTTAATCACAAGGGTGTTCTTAGTTTTATATTTATTAATAACATGTACATCAAAACATATAGGAAAATGCATTGTTTGCATTAACGATCACTCAAAGATGTGCTGCGGGCAGCCACCAAGTGTTGCAACACACTCCAGATCCGACGTAGCACACTCGCAATGTCCAGCGGAATAGCACATACCCAACATACAACAACAGCAGCAAAACAAGCCCTTTCTTTTATGTCTTTCCACTCAAAGCAACAAATAAGTCCATGTAATGAATCGGATTCTGATCACTTGTTTCAAATGACAACCAAGAGGCCATTGATTTTAGAATGTTCGTGTGTGTGTATGTGTCTGTCTGTCTGTCTGTGAAATTATGCTGCTCATCTCTCTGCCTGACCCTACATCAGTAGTCCCAAACTAATCTCACTGTGGACACAGACAAAATGCTGCAGGAACCTAGCAGGTCAGGCAGCATATATGGAAATGAATAAACAGTCAACATTTTGGGTTGAGACCCTTTTTCAGGACTAGGAAGAAAGGAGGAAGCCAGAATAAGTAGGTGGGGGTGATCTTGTCATAGACCCTTTGAATCAGCAGGAGTCTCCCAAGGGCCCCAGACCTCGGCACTTTACTTCACCTGAATATCGTTAATTTACCTAATTGTGGCTTGTTTTACCTGTTAATTGCTCTCTGAAGTTTACTCATGTGATCTTGTACTGTTTAGGTTACGCAACTCAGCACTTGTTTCTCAGTCTTGAACGAGACTTTCCATAGCGACGTTCATTCCAAATGACCTGTGCATCTTTGTTGATTCTTTGAATAAGCTGTCAGCAGTGTTTTATACCCGTCTCCAGTTACTCTGCGCCCGAGTTCTTCAGTACAGATCCGTTATCCACACTGTCCCACTATCCACTTTGCCGCACTCCCCACAGTGTCTGTTATCTACACTGCCCCATTGTCCTGAGTGATCTGTAATATGAACATAAGACCATAAGATATAGGAGCAGAATTAGGCCATTTGACCCATCGAGTCTGCTCCACCATTTCATCATGGCTGATCCATTTCTCTGTCAGACCAATCTCTCTCCTTCTCCCTGTAACTTTTTACACCTGGAATGATCAAGAATGTATCAACCTCTGCCTTAAGTACGTATATGTGAAGACTCAGCCTCCACATCCGCCTATGGCAAAGAATTCCACAGATTCACCACCCTCTATCTCTGGTTTCTTCAGAGTGGACATTGGACTGCTGGAAAACAATGCTGGAGAGGCAGTAATGGGGGCAACAAAATAACGGACGAACTGAATAAGTATTTGCATCAGTCTTCACTGTGGTAGACACTAGCAGTATGGTGGAAGTTCCAGGTATCGAGGCATGAAGTGTGTGAAGTTACATAACTAGAGAGAAGGATCTTGGGGAAACTTAAAGGTCTGGACCAGAGAGTGTAATGCCCAGAGTTCTGAAAGAGGTGGCTGAAGAGATCATGGATGCACTAGTAATGAACTTCCAAGAATCGCTGAATTCTGGGATGGTTCTGGAAGACTGGAAAATTACAAATGACATTCACTTTCCAAGAAGGGAGAGACACAGAAGAAAGGAAACTACCCTGTTAGTCTGACTTCAGTGATTGGGAGGATGTTGAAGTCGATTATTAAGGATAAGGTCTTGGGGTAAATGGGGGCACATGATAAAATAGGCCATAGTCAGCATGGTTTTCTCAAGGAAAAATATTGCCTGACGAATCTGTTGGAATTATTTGAAGAAGTATCAAGCAGGATAGACAAGAAAGAATCGGTCGATGTTGTGTACTTTTTTTTAAAAATTAAGTGCAATCGTGAACAATGGCCAGAGCAGAAATGCTGATCAGGTTAACTAGTTCCCAAAGAGAACTCTGATAGGCCAATCAGATGGTTCACTGCTGCTCAGCATAGAACAGGCACAAGGGTCGCTAGCCCCTGTACCCCAGAAACACACCTGAGCAGTGCGGCGGAGGTATGTGCTGTGCATGACCTGATCTGAAAGCATCATGTTGACTCATAACAGATCATGTTCACGGTGGAACAGCTTAGTTAAGGATGGGGTGATCAGCACAGCTGGACAAATTATACCACCATTACCCCAACAAGGATTTTCAGAAGGCCTTTGAGAAGTGCCACACTTGAAGGTACTTAACAAGCTATGAGCACATGGTATTACAGGAGAGGTTCTAACTTGGATAAGCAGTGGCTGATTGGCAGGAGGCAAAGAGTGGGAATAAAAGGAGGCTTAGCAAAGTTTGTGGGTGATATGAAGATAGATGGAGAGGCAGGTAGTTTTGAGCAAGTAGTCAGGCTTTAGGAGGACTTATTTTAGGAGAATGGTCAAAGAAATAAGTGGAATACAGTGCTGGGAAGTGTATCGTTATGCCCTTTCGTAGAAGAAATGAAAGGGTTGACTATTTTCTAAATGGAGAGAAAATATAAAAAAACTGGGGTGCAAAGGAACTTGGGAATAACTTGAGAATCCTTGTGCAGGATTTCCTAATTTGCAGGTTGGGTCTGTGATGATGATGTTAGCAGTCATTTTAAGAGGAATAGAATATAAAAGCAAGGACGTAATGTTGAGACTTTATAAAGCACTGGTGAGTATTGTGAGTAGGCTTGGGCCCCTTATCTTAGAAAGGATGTGCTGAAACTGGAGAGGATTCAAAAGAGGTTCATGAAAATGATTCCAGGATTGAATGGTTTGTCATATGAAGAGTGTTTGATGGCTCTGGGACTGCATTCACTGAAATTCAGAAGAATGAGGGGTGACCTCATTGAAACCTATCGAATAGTGAAAGACATTAATAGATTGGATGTGGAGAGGATGTTTCCTATGGTGCGAGAGTCTAAGACTAGAAGTCACAGCCTTAGAGTAGAGGGGTGCCTTTTTAGAATGGAGATGAGAAGGTATTTCTTAAGCCAGAGAGTGGTGAATCTGTGGAATTTGTTGCTACACGCAGCTGTGGAGGCCAACTACCTTTCCCTCTACTATCTTCATATTGTCTGCAAACCTGGCCACAAACCATCAATTCTGTCATCCAAATCATTAAAATGTAAAAAGAAGCAGTCCCAACACAGACCCCTGTGGAACATAAGTATCCTCCCACAGCCAACCAGAAAGGGCTCACTTTATTCCCACACTTCGCCTCCTGCAAATCAGCCAATTCTCTATCCATGCCAGAATCTTTCTTGTAATACCATGGGCTGTTAACATGTTAGATAGATAGGTAGATAGATAGGTAGATAGATAGATAGATAGATATACTTTATTGATCCCAAGGGAAATTGGGTTTCGTTACAGCCACACCAACCAAGAAGAGAACATAAATATAGCAATACAAAAACCACAAACAATCAAACAACAAAATGCAAACTATGCCAGATGGAGAATAAGTCCAGGACCAGCCTATTGGCTCAGGGTGTCTGACCCTCCACGGGAGGAGCTGCAAGTTCGATGGCCATAGGCAGGAATGACCTCCCGTGCCGCCCAGTGTTGTATCTTGGTGGAATATGGCCAAAGTCCAACAGCAAAAAGTTCAATATCCGGTCTACAAACACGTTCCTCGATCGTAATATGACCCAGATTGCACCATCCGTTGTTAACCAGAACAGTAAGCACCCAACTCCTTTACGCTTACCGCTCTCAGTGCACTTCCGGTCAGCCCGAATGGTCTGGAAGCCGTCCATGGAAAAGATTTGATTGGGTATGTCCTCGTGCAGCCCCATTCCAGTGAAACACATAACAGTGCACTCCCGAAATGTTCTCTGACTCCTGGCTAGCACCGTGAACTCGTCCATTTTATTACCCACTGAACTCCTCTTCTCCATAAGTCTCTGATAAGTTAATCAACCTACATAAGTTGAGCAATCTCATTCATGGCACCTTGTCAAAGGCCATCTGAAAATCCAAATACACAACATGCTCTGATTCACCTTTGTCTATCCTGCTTGTTATTTCTTCAAAGAATTCCAACAGATTTGGAAGGTAATATTTTCCCTTAAGGAAACCATGTTGGCTTTGCCCTATTTTAGAACATAGAACATAGAACAGTACAGCACAGTACAGGCCCTTCGGCCCACAATGTTGTGCTGACCCACAAACCCTGCCTCCCATATAAGCCCCCACCTTAAATTCCTCCATATACCTGTCTAGTAGTCTCTCAAACTTCACTAGTGTACCTGCCTCCACCACTGCCTCAGGCAGTGCATTCCACACACCAACCACTGAGTAAAACACCTTCCTCTAATATCCCCCTTGAACTTCCCACTTCTTACCTTAAAGCCATGTCCTCTTGTATTGAGCAGTAGTGCCCTGGGGAAGAGGCGCTGGCTATCCACTCTATCTATTCTTCTTATTATCTTGTACACCTCTATCTTGTCTCCTCTTATCCTCCTTCTCTCCAAGGAGTAAAGCCCGAGCTCCCTTAATCTCTGATCATAATCCATACTTTCTAAACCAGGCAGCATCCTGGTAAATCTCCTCTGTACCCTTTCCAATGCTTCCACATCCTTCCCATAGTGAGGTGACCAGAACTGGACACAATACTCCAAGTGTGGCCTGACCAGAATTTTATAGAGCTTCATCATTACATCACAACTCTTAAACTCTATCTCTCGACTTACGAAAGCTAACTCCCCATAAGCTTTCTTAACTACCCTATCCACCTGTGAGGCAACTTTCAGGGATCTGTGGATACGTACCCCGAGATCCCTCTGCTCCTCCACACTACCAAGCATCCTGCCATTTACTTTGTACTCTGCCTTGGAGTTTGTCCTTCCAAAGTGTACCACCTCACACGTCTCCGGGTTGAACTCCATCTGCCACTTCTCAGCCCACTTCTGCATCCTATCAATGTCTCTCTGCAATCTTTGACAATCCTCTACACTATCTACAACACCACCAACTTTTGTGTCGTCTACAAACTTGCCAACCCACCCTTCTACCCCCACATCCAGGTCGTTAATAAAAATCACGAAAAGTAGAGGTCCCAGAACAGATCCTTGTGGGACACCACTAGTCACAATCCTCCAATCTGAATGTACTTCTGCAGGCAAGCCAATCCTGAATCCACCTGGCCAAACTTCCCTGGATCCCATGCCTTCTAACTTTCTGAAAAAGCCTACCGTGTGGAACCTTGTCAAATGCCTTACTAAAATCCATATAGATCACATCCACTGCACTACGCTCATCTATATGCCTGGTCACCTCAAAGAACTCGATCAGGCTTGTTAGACACGATCTGCCCTTCACAAAGCCATGCTGACTGTCCCTGATCAGACCATGATTCTCTAAATGCCTATAGATCCTATCTCTAAGAATCTTTTCCAACAGCTTTCCCACCACAGACGTAAGGCTCACTGGTCTATAATTACCCGGACTATCCCGACTATTTTTTTTGAACAAGGGAACAACATTCGCCTCCCTCCAATCCTCCAGTACCATTCCCGTGGACAACGAGGACATAAAGATCCTAGCCAGAGGCTCAGCAATCTCTTCTCTCACCTCGTGGAGCAGCCTGGGGAATATTCCGTCAGGCCCCGGGGACTTATCTGTCCTAATGTATTTTAACAACTCCAACACCTCCTCTCCCTTAATATCAACATGCTCCAGAACATCAACCTCACTCATATTGTCCTCACCATCCTCAAGTTCCCTCTCATTGGTGAATACTGAAGAGAAGCATTCATTGAGGACCTCGCTCACTTGTACAGCCTCCAGGCGCATCTTCCCAGCTTTATCACTAATCAGTCCTACCTTCACTCCTGTCATCCTTTTTTTCTTCACATGTGAAGAACGCCTTGGGGTTTTCCTTTACCCTACTCGCCAAGGCCTTCTCATGCCCCCTTCTTGCTCTTCTCAGCCCCTTCTTAAGCTCCTTTCTTGCTTCCCTATATTCCTCAATAGACCCATCTGATCCTTGCTTCCTAAACCTCATGTATGCTGCCTTCTTCCTCCTGACTAGATTTTCCACCTCACTTGTCACCCATGGTTCCTTCACCCTACCATTCTTTATCTTCCTCACTGGGACAAATTTATCCCTTACATCTCGCAAGAGATCTCTAAACATGACCACATGTCCATAGTACATTTCCCTGCAAAAACATCATCTCAATTCACACCCGCAAGTTCTACCCTTATAGCCTCATTATTTGCCTTTCCCCAATTAAAAATTTTCCTGTCCTCTTTGATTCTATCCTTTTCCATGATAATTATAAAGGCCAGGGAGCGGTGGTCACTGTCTCCCAGATGCTCACCCACTGAAAGATCTGTGACCTGACCCGGTTCATTACCTTGTACGAGATTTAGTATGGCATTCCCCCTAGTCGGCCTGTCCACATACTGTGACAGGAATCCATCCTGGACACACTTAACAAATTCTGCCCCATCTAAACCCTTGGAACTAATCAGGTGCCAATCAATATTAGGGAAGTTAAAGTCACCCATGATAACAACCCTGTTATTTTTACACCTTTCCAAAATCTGCCTCCCAATCTGCTCCTCTGTATCTCTGCTGCTACCAGGGGGCCTATAGAATACCCCCAATAGAGTAACTTCTCCCTTCCTGTTCCTGACTTCCACCCATATTGACTCAAAAGAGGATCCTGCTGCATTACCCACCCTTTCTGTAGCTGTAATAGTATCCCTGACCAGTAATGCCACCCCTCCTCCCCTTTTTCCGCCCTCTCTATCCCTTTTAAAGCATTGAAATCCAGGAATTTTGAGAATCCATTCCTGCCCTGGTGCCAGCCAAGTCTCTGTAATGGCCACTACATCATAATTCCATGTATGTATCCAAGCTCTCAGTTCATCACCTTTGTTCCTGATGCTTCTTGCATTGAGGTACATACATTTCAGCCCTTCTACCTTACTGTCTTATATTATATTCTGTCTTCAAATTAGACCTACCAAAGTGAACCACTTCACACTTATCTGGGTTGAAGTCCATCTGCCACTTGTCAGCCCAGTTCTACATCCTATGAATGTCCCACTGTAACCTCTGACAACACTACAGACTATCCACAACACCCCCAACCTTTGTGTCATCAGCAAACTTACTAACCCACCCTTCTACTTCTTCATCCAGGTCATTTATAAAAATCACAAAGAGGAGGGGTCCCAGAACAGATCCCTGTGGAACACCACTGGTCACCGACCTTCATGCAGAATACAAACCATCTCCAACCACCCTTTGCCTTTTTGGATAAGCCAATTCTGGATCCACAAAGCAAGGTCTCCTTGGATCCCATGCCTCTGTACTTTTTGAAGGAGCCTTGCATGGGGAACCTTATCAAATGCCGTACTGAAATCCATATACACTACATCTATTGTTCTACCTTCATCAGTGAGTTTTGTTACATCCATCAGTGTGTTTTGTTACAAGTTATGAAAGTAAGAATAAAATCTGATGAATCGCACATAAATGACAAACTAAAATGCATAAATTAAATGTTGTAACGTATAGAACAGATCAACCAGTAATACTTTGAATGTGATGCAGCGTGGAGTGTAGAAGCCTAATGGCCTAAGGAAGAAACTGTTTACTGTCCAGACTTTTTTTGTTTATTCAAACCGGAGTCTCCTGCCTGATGTTAGAAAGTCAAAGAGGATGCTGGATAGATGGGTGGGATCCTTAATAATGCTAAAGGCCTGCGTATGCTGCACTCCTAATAAAATGCCCCCAGTGGATAGTAGAGAGACCCCTATGATCCTCTCAGCCGTTCTCATGGTCCTTTGTGGGCACTTCCAGTCTGATGCACAGCTGCTCCCATACCAAATGGAGATGCAACTTGTCAGGATGCTCTTAATGGTGTGCCTGTAAAATGCAGTTAAGATGGTGGGGAGGGGGGAGGGGAGCATTGCTTGTGGTGATGTTGCTGTGCCTTCTTGTTCATGGTGGTGATATTTAGAGACCAGGTGAGGTCACCTGTGATGTGAACTCCAGGAACTTGGTGCTCTAAAAACTCTGTTTACAGAGGAGGTATGTGGACCTTCATACGGCACCCTCCCCCTTCTTATTCTGCTTCTTTCCACTTCCTTTCCAGTCCTGATGAAGTGTCTCAGCCCAAAACATCAATCACTTATTCCTCTCCATAGACCTGCTGAGTTCCTCCAGCATCAAATTTGTAAGATATGATCTCCTGTGCACAGGGCCATGCTGAATTCCTCTAATCAACCAAAGTTTTTCCTGATTTATGTATGTTTTATCCCTCAGAATACTCTCCATTAACTTACCTATCATAGATGTTAGACTTACTAGTCTATATTTCCAAGGTTTTTCTTTACCATTTTCTTAAATAAAAGGCACAGTATTCACTACCCTCTGATCTTCTAACGCTTCACTCATGGCTAATGGTGATGCAAGTATTTCAGCCGGGGATCCCACAATTTCTTCTCTAGCCCTCCACAGTGTTGTTGGATATACCTGGTCAAGCCTTAGAGATACATTTTAAGGCATTCAACACCTCGCTCATTATATTGTGAACTTCCCCATGGATAGTGTAGATGGACATCATGTTCAGGATGGAAGCACTGGGATTCTGTGTTGTACATTTCTGTGATTTTCTACTGGTCTGGCTACCTGGACTCACTCACATTCCATATTGACATCTAGAACATAGAAGATAGAAAAGTACAGGAAAAGGACACTTCCCAAGGTAGCTGTAGAAGACCATGGCGTGGAGTTTCTATGTCTCTGTACTGGTCTAGCTGCCCAGACTCACCCATGATCCATATTGACCTCCGTATAAAACATTTGTCTGCACAGGTACGCCAGCTTGTGACGTTGGCAGTGGACTTTAGATGGACGGCTCTACACTCCAGCTTTCCCCACAAGCTCTAAGCAGCAGACCTGAACATAACCTGGGTTTCCTCAGCTTCCTCGACTCGCTGACCAATGAAACAGTGGAACATTGCTACAGTGCGCGATCCCATAGCACTGTCCTTCAGGGGCTGCCATTTGGAGGCGTTCCCACTGTACTTACCATTAATTTCATCCTCTGGCTGGTATGCATTTACTAATTTATTCTGGTTTGATCTGTTCCGGGTGTTCTGATAGAATAGGTTACAAAACCAAATACTGTAGATGTTAATGCAAAGTTAAGACAGAGAATTCTGACAACGCTCTGCAGGTTAGCAACATCTGTGGAGTAAAAATCAGAATTAATATTTCAGGTCAATGATCTTTTGTCAGTCCTACAGAATATTAATTCTATTTTCTACTCTGCAGATTATACCTCATTTGCTAAGTTTTCTAATACTTTTTGTTTTTCAATTACAATAATGTAGAACCCGTGCCTGTCTTCAGGTATTATTAATGAATAAAATGTGGTTTGCACATTTGAACTGCTTGTAGCTGTTATCACTGGAAGTCCAGCTCATTGGGAAACGGACCATCTACCTCCTCATAACTTGTCTGATGTGCCCTATTGCAGTGTAGTGTTCTCATTATAAGACCATAAGACGTAGGAGCAGAATTAGGCCATTCGTCCCATTGGGTCTGCTCTTCCATTTGATCATGGCTTTTCCATTTCCCTCTTAATTCCATTCTCCTGCTTTCTCCCCGTAATCTTTCACGCCTTTACAAATCAAGAATCTATCAAGCTCTGCCTTAAAACACCCAATGACCTGGCCTCCACAGCCGCTTGTAGCAACGAATCACACAGATTCATCACCTTCTGGCTAAAGAAATTCATCCTCATCTTTGTTCTAAATGGACGCCTCTCCACTCTGATTATGTGTTCTGGTCCTAGGCATTAGAAAACATCCTCTCCACATCCACTCTATCTAGGCCTTTCAATATTCAATAGGTTTCCATGAGATTCCGCCCCCCCCCATTGTTCTGAATTCCAACAAGTACAGGCCCAGAGCCATCAAACACTCCTCAATGGTAAACCTTTCATTCCCGGAATCATTCTCGTGAACCTCCCCAGTACCCTCTCCAATCTCAACACATCATTTCTTAGATAAGGGGTCCAAAACTGCTCACAATACTCCATGAGGTCTTACCAGTGCCTTATAAAACTCAGCATTACAACCTTGCTTTCATATTCTAGGCCCCTCAAAATGAATGCTAACGTTGCATTTGTTTTACTCACTGCTGACTCAATATGCAAATTAACCTTTGGGGAATCCTTCATGAGGATTCCCATGCGTCTCAGTGACCCAAATTATAGTTTGGGTCAGCTGATCATGTCAAAGTCATTTTCCAACAGGAGTTACATTTTCACTAATGTGAAGGACCTAGATAGAGTGGATGTGGAGAGAATGTCTCCAAGTGGAGGAGTCTAAGACCAGAGGGCACAGCTTTAGAATGGAGGGCTGTCCATTTAGAACAGAGATGAGGAGGAATTTCTTTAGCCAGTGGGTGGTGAACCTGTGGAATTAGTTGCCACCATATGGCTGGTGTAGGCCAGGTTATTAGGTATATTTAAGGCAGAGGTGCATAGGTTCTTGATTAGACAGGGTGTCAAAGATTACAGGGAGAAGACAGAAGAATGGGATTGAGAAGGATAATAAATTAACTATGATGAAATGGTGAAACAGACACGATGGGCCAAATGGCCTAATTCTGCTCCTAAATCTTGTCGCTTGTGGTTAGAGTGGCATAACACCATAAATAAGACCTAGGAGCAGAATTAGGCCATTTGGCTCAGCGAGTTTGCTCTGCCACTTCATCACATCCATTTTCCTCTCAGCCCCATTCTTCTGCCTTCTCTCTAATTTTTGATCATTTGATTATTCAAGAACTTATCAACCCTCACCTTAAATATGTCCAATGACTTGGCCTGCACTGTGGCAAAGAATTCCACTTATTCACCATCCTCGGGCTAAGGAAATCTTTTGTTCATCTCCATTCTAAATGAGTGTTCTTCAATTCTGAAGCTGCGCTCGCTGGTCCTGGGCTCACCCGCTATATGAAACATCCTCTCCACATCTATTGTATCAAATTTCAATGTGATATCCCCTTGTTCTTCTAAATTCCAGCTAGTACGGGGCAGGACCATCAATTGCTCCTCATATATTAACTCTTTCATTCCTGGGATGATTCTCGTGAACCTCCTCTGGATTCTGTCCAACGCCAGTGCTGGGACCCCAGTTGTTTACAATATATATTAATGACTTGGATGAGGGAATTAAATGCAGCATCTCCAAGTTTGCGGATGACACGAAGCTGGGTGGCAGTGTTAGCAGTGAGGAGGATGCTAAGAGGATGCAGGGTGACTTGGATAGGTTGGGTGAGTGGGCAAACTCATGGCAGATGCAATTTAATGTGGATAAATGTGAAGTTATCCACTTTGGTGGCAAAAATAGGAAAACAGATTATTATCTGAATGGTGGCCGATTAGGAAAAGGGGAGGTGCAACGAGACCTGGGTGTCATTATACACCAGTCATTGAAAGTGGGCATGCAGGTACAGCAGGCGGTGAAAAAGGCGAATGGTATGCTGGCATTTATAGCGAGAGGATTCGAGTACAGGAGCAGGGAGGTACTACTGCAGTTGTACAAGGCCTTGGTGAGACCACACCTGGAGTATTGTGTGCAGTTTTGGTCCCCTAATCTGAGGAAAGACATCTTTGCCATAGAGGGAGTACAAAGAAGGTTCACCAGATTGATTCCTGGGATGGCAGGTCTTTCATATGAAGAAAGACTGGATGAACTGGGCTTGTACTCGTTGGAATTTAGAAGAGTGAGGGGGGATCTGATTGAAACGTATAAGATCCTAAAGCGATTGGACAGGCTAGATGCGGGAAGATTGTTCCCGATGTTGGGGAGGTCCAGAACGAGGGGTCACAGTTTGAGGATAGAGGGGAAGCCTTTTAGGACCGAGATTAGGAAAAACTTCTTCACACAGAGAGTGGTGAATCTGTGGAATTCTCTGCCACAGCAAACTGTTGAGGCCAGTTCATTAGCTATGTTTAAAAGGAAGTTAGATATGGCCCTTGTGGCTACAGGGGTCAGGGGGTATGGAGGGAAGGCTGGGTTCTGAGTTGGATGATCAGCCATGATCATAATAAATGGCGGTGCAGGCTCGAAGGGCCGAATGGCCTACTCCTGCACCTATTTTCTATGTTTCTATGTTTCTATAATTTCTTAAATAAGAAGCCTAAAACTGCTCACAATACTCCGTGGGGTATCATAAATGCTTATAAGACCTCAGCCATCAAAGTTGCTGGTGAACGCAGCAGGCCAGGCAGCATCTCTAGGAAGAGGTACAGTCGACGTTTCAGGCCGAGACCCTTCGTCAGAACTAACTGAAGGAAGAGTTAGTAAGAGATTTGAAAGTGGGAGGGGGAGGGGGAGATCCAAAATGATAGGAGAAGACAGGAGGGCGAGGGATGGAGCCAAGAGCTGGACAGGTGATTGGCAAAGGGGATATGAGAGGATCATGGGACAGGAGGTCCGGGGAGAAAGACAGGTGGGGAGGGGAACCCAGAGGATGGGCAAGGGGTATAGTCAGAGGGACAGAGGGAGAAAAAGGAGAGTGAGAGAAAGAATGTGTGTATAAAAATAAATAACGGATGGGGTACGAGGGGGAGGTGGGGCATTAGTGGAAGTTAGAGAAGTCGATGTTCATACCATCAGGTTGGAGACGGAATATAAGGTGTTGTTCCTCCAACCTGAGTGTGGCTTCATCTTTAGAGTAGAGGAGGCCATGGATAGACATGTCAGAATGGGAATGGGATGTGGAATTAAAATGTGTGGCCACTGGGAGATCCTGCTTTCTCTGGCGGACAGAGCGTAGGTGTTCAGCAAAGCGGTCTCCCAGTCTGCGTCGGGTCTCACCAGTATATAGAAGGCCACATCGGGAGCACCGAACGCAGTATATCACCCCAGCCGACTCACAGGTGAAGTGTCACCTCACTTGGAAGGACTGTCTGGGGCCCTGAATGGTGGTGAGGGTGGAAGTGTAAGGGCATGTGTAGCACTTGTTCCGCTTACAAGGATAAGTGCCAGGAGGGAGATCAGTGGGGAGGGATGGGGGGGACGAATGGACAAGGGAGTCGCGTAGGGAGTGATCCCTGCGGAAAGCAGAGGGGGGGAGGGAAAGATGTGCTTAGTGGTGGGATCCCGTTGGAGGTGGCAGAAGTTACGGAGAATATTATGTTGGACCCGGAGGCTGGTGGGGTGGTAGGTGAGGACCAGGGGAACCCTATTCCTAGTGGGGTGACGGGAGGATGGAGTGAGAGCAGATGTGAGTGAAATGGAGAAGATGCGTTTGAGAGCAGAGTTGATAGTGGAGGAAGGGAAGCCCCTTTCTTTAAAAAAGGAGGACATCTCCCTCGTCCTGGAATGAAAAGCCTCATCCTGAGAGCAGATCCCCTTTGCCAATCACCTGTCCAGCTCTTCGCTCCATCCCTCCCCCTCCTGTCTTCTCCTATCATTTTGGATCTCCCCCTCCCCCTCCCACTTTCAAATCTCTTACTAACTCTTCCTTCAGTTCGTCCTGACGAAGGGTCTCGGCCTGAAACGTCGACTGTACCTCTTCCTAGAGATGCTGCTTGGCCTGCTGCGTTCACCAGTAACTTTGATGTGTCTTGCTTGAATTTCCAGCATCTGCAGAATTCCTGTTGTTTAAGACCTCAGCATTGCGTTCTTGTTTTTGTATTCTGGTCCTCTCGAAATGAATGCTAACATGGCATTTGCATTTCTTACCACAGACTCAGCCTGCAAGTTAACCTTTAGGGAATCCTGCACGAGGACACCCAAGTCCCCCTGCACCTCTGATTTTTGAATTTTCTCCCCATTTACAAAGAAGTCAGTGTCTTTATTCCCATGCACTTCCCTACATTATATTCCATCTGCGACTTCTTTCTCCCAACCTATCCAATTCCTTCCGCAGACACCCCAAACACTACCTGCCCTTGTATCATCAGCAAACTTGGCCATGAAGCCATCAACTCCTTCACCCAAACCTTTGACATACAATATGAAAAGAAGCAGTTCCAACAGCAAGTATGGGGCTTTCCGGGGAGTGAGAGTGTGGTGAGGGATTCTGGGGAGTGGGAGGTGGTGAGGGATTCCGGGAAGTGGGAGTGTGGTGAGGGATTCCAGGGAGTGGGAGGGGGATGTTCCAGGAAGTGGGCGGGTGTTTCCGGGGAGTGAATGGGGATCCAGGGAGTGGGAGGGGTGCTGGGGGGTTCTGAGGAGTGGGAGGGAGTGTGGGGGATTGTAGGGTGTGGGAGGGTGTGTGTGTATGGGGGGTTTCCGGAAGGTGAGAAGGAGTGTAGGAACTGGGTTTCTGGAGTGTGGAAGGGAATGTGAGGCTTGTGTGGACTCGGATGCCTGTGTTAACCAAACCTTCTATGAGTGAATGGGAGATCTTGAAACTGCACTCATTAAACCAGAAGCCGATTTGCCAGCTTTCTGAATAGCCAGGTCATAAAAACAACAGCTAAATGAAACAATGTTGCTCTGAAACCAAGCTACAAAGCACAGTACATATATCACACACAGACATAAAATAATATTAACAGATACAAAATATTCTGTATTTGTAAAAGTTGACATAAAGTGCAAATACAGCATATAGTTAAATATACAACATTATAATAGACAATAGGTGCAGGAGTAGGCCATTCAGCCCTTTGAGCCAGCACCGCCATTCACTGTGATCATGGCTGATCATCCACAATCAGTACCCCATTCCTGCCTTACCATACCATAGAACCATAGAAACTACAGCATAAAAACAGGCCTTTTGGCCCTTCTTGGCTGTGCCGAACCGTTTTCTGCCTAGACCCACTGACCTGCACATGGACCATATCCCTCCATACACCTCCCATCCATGTATCTGTCCAATTTATTCTTAAATGTTAAAAAAGAACCCGCATTTACCACCTCGTCTGGCAGCTCATTCCATACTCCCACCACTCTCTGTGTGAAGAAGCCCTCGCTAATGTTCCCTTTAAACATTTCCCTCCTTACCCTTAACCCATGTCCTCTGGTCTTTTTCTCTCCTTGCCTCAGTGGAAAAAGCCTGCTTGCATGTACTCTATCTATACCCATCATAATTTTATATACTTCTATCAAATCTCCCCTCATTCTTCTACACTCCAGGGAATAAAGTCCTAACCTATTCAATCTTTCTCTGTAACTGAGTTTCTCAAGTCCTGGCAACATCCTTGTAAACCTTCTCTGCACTCTTTCAACCTTATTTATATCCTTCCTGTAATTTGGTGACCAAAACTGAACACAATACTCCAGATTCAGCCTCACCAATGCCTTATACAACCTCATCATAACATTCTAGCTCTTATACTCAATACTTTGATTAATAAAGGCCAATGTACCAAAAGCTCTCTTTAGGACCCTATCTACCTGTGACGCCACTTTTAGGGAATTTTGTATCCATAATCCCAGATCCCTCTGTTCTACTGCACTCCTCAGTGCCTTACCATTAACCCTGTATGTTCTACCTTGGTTTGTCCTTCCAACGTGCAATACCTCACACTTGTCTGTATTAAACTCCACCTGCCATTTTTCAGCCCATTTTTCCAGCTGGTCCAAATCCCTCTGCAGGCTCTGAAAACCTTCCTCACTGTCTACTACACCTCCAATCTTTGTATCATCAGCAAATTTGCTGATCCAATTTACCACATTATCATCCAGATCATTGATACAGATGACAAATAACAATGGACCCAGCACTGATCCCTGTGGCATACAACTAGTCACAGGCCTCCACACAAGAGAAGCAATTCTTTACTACCGCCCTTTGGCTTCTTCCATTGAGCCAATGTCATCCAATTTACCACCTCGCCATGTATACCTAGCGACTGAATTTTCCTAACTAACCTCCCATGCGGGACCTTGTCAAAGGCCTTACTGAAGTCCATGTAGACAATATCCACTGCCTTCCTTTCATCCACTTTCCTGGTAACCTCCTTGAAAAACTCCAATAGATTGGTCAAACATGACCTACCACGCACAAAGCCATGTTGACTCTCCCTAATAAGTCCCTGTCTATCCAAATGCTTGTAGATTCTGTCTCTAAGTACTCCCTCCAATAACTTACCTACTACTGATGTTAAACTTACCGGCCTATAATTTCCCGGATTACTTTTCGATCCTTTTTTAAACAACGGAACAACATGAGCCACTCTCCAATCCTCCGGCACCTCATCCGTAGACAGCGACATTTTAAATATTTCTGCCGGGGCCCCCACAATTTCAACACTAGTCTCCTCCAAGGCCCGAGGGAACACTCTGTCAGGTCCCGGCGATTTATCCACTTTAATTTTCCTCAAGACAGCAAGCACCTCCTCCTTTTCAATCTGTACAGTTTCCATGATCTGACTACCTGATTCCCTTAATTCCACAGACTTCATGCCAGTTTCCTTAGTAAATACAGACGCAAAAAACCTATTTAAGATTTCCCCCATTTCCTTTGGTTCCGCACGTAGCCGACCACTCTGATCTTCAAGAGGACCAATTTTATCCCTTACAATCCTTTTGCTCTTAATATACTTGTAAAAGCTCTTTGGATTATCCTTCACTTTGACTGCCAAGGCAACCTCATGTCTTCTTTTAGCCCTCCTGATTACTTTCTTAAGTATTTTCTTGCACTTCTTATACTCCTCAAGCACCTGATTTACTCCCTGTTTCCTATACATTTCATACGACTCCCTGTTCTTCTTTATCAGAGTTGCAATATCCCTTGAGAACCAAGGTTCCTTATTCCTATTTACTTTGCCTTTAATCCTGACAGGAACATACAAACTCTGCACTCTCAAAATTTCTCCTTTGAAGGCTTCCCACCTACCGATCACATCTTTGCCAGAGAACAACCTGTCCCAATCCACGCCTTTTAGAACCTTTCTCATTTCTTCAAATTTGGCCTTCTTCCAGTTCAGAACCTCAACCCGAGGACCAGATCTATCCTTGTCCATGATCAAATTGAAAATAATGGTGTTATGATCACTGGAACCAAAGTGCTCCCCTACACAGACTTCCGTCATTTGTCCTAACTCGTTTCCTAACAGGAGATCCAATATTGCAATCCCTCTAATTGGTCCCTCTATATATTGATTTAGAAAACTTTCCTGAACACATTTTACAAACTCTAAACCATCTAGACCCCTAACAGTATGGGAATCCCAATCAATATATGGAAAATTAAAATCCCCTACCACCACAACTTTATGTTTCCTGCAGTTGCCTGCTATCTCTCTGCAGATTTGCTCTTCCAAGTCTCGTTGACTATTGGATGGTCTGTAATACAATCCCACTAATGTGGCCATAGCTTTCCTGTTTCTCAGCTCCACCCATAGGGACCCAGTAGACAAGCCCTCTAATCTGTCCGGCCTGAGCACTGCTGTAATATTTTCCCTAACAAGCAATGCTACTCCCCCACCTTTCATTCGTCTGCCTCGATCACATCTGAAACATCGGAACCCTGGAATATTAAGCTGCCAGTCCTGCCCCTCCTGTAGCCAAGTTTTACTAATTGCTATAACGTCATAATTCCACGTGTCAATCCACGCCCTCAACTCATCCACCTTCCCCGCAATACTCCTAGCATTGAAATATATACACCTCAGAAGATTTTTACCACCACTCACAACCTTTGTATTTGCGGATTTGCTTGCACTTTTAACATCATTTATTTTCACCCCAGCCACACTGTCAGCTCTGGCACTCTGGTTCCCATCCCCCTGCAAATCTAGTTTAAAGCCTCCCCAATAGCACTAACAAACCTCCCTGAAAGGATATTGGTCCCCCTGTAGTTCAAGTGTAACCCGTCTCTCTTGTACAGGTCCCACCTGCCCCAGAAGAGGTCCCATGTCCTTCTCCCCATGTCCCTTGACTCCACTATCTTTAAGGGCTCTATCTAACTCTTTCTTGAAAGCATCCAGAGAATTGGCTTCCACTGCCTTCTGAGGCAGAGCATTCCACAGATCCACAACTCTCTGGGTGAAAAATAATGCTACTGGCACTGTCATAGTGTGTAATCAGAGGTAGCAGGGTGTTCAAGGATGGCAAGGTTAGGGATATTGCTCTTCCTAAGCAAGAGGAAATCAAATGTATATGGAATGAGCTGTCAGAGGAAGTGGTTGCGACAAGTACAATAGTATCATTTGAAAAGTTTTTGGATAGGTACATGTAGGAACGCATGAGATATATGGGCCAAATGCAGGAAATTGGTTCTGGCCAGCAAGGTCCAGTTGGGATGAAGGGCCTGTAACTGTGCGGTATCGCTTTGTGACTCTATGACTCTCTCTATAACTGTCCTGTGGCACAAGAGAGATCAGCCTGGGCACCAGTCTTCCTCAGCAAAGCCTAGAAAGCCTTCATAAACTCCACAGTTGGTTGAGCCCAGTAGATTTGCTTTTCGAGAGCTGGTGGAGGGAAGCAGTTAGTTCAGCACAACAACCAAACGGTTATTAGGTTCTCCCACAGATCCAAGGAGACAGAACCGTATTAAAGGAGTGGATCAAGTCACCTTTTCTCTGTGGATCTGTGATGAAGGAACTGTCTTTGACAAGCAGCTATACTCCTTGACCAGTACTTTATGTATGACAGTTAAAACTAGGCAGAAACAGGCCCTTCAACCCATTCAACAGATACAATCATCTGTTTGAACTTCTTCCATCTGGCAGATGTTATAAGATTTTCTATGCCGGCAATTCCAGACTGAAAAATAGTTTTTTTCCCCAGAGCTATAATTGCTCTGAACCAATCGATCAAGCATTATCCATAAATTTGTTATATTGCTACTTTAATACTGGTTTTATGGTTGCTGGTTGTACTGGCTGATTACTTGATTTTATTTATTGTTTATTTATTTTATTTGTTTTATAGCATTGAATATGGGAGTTGCAAATTCATTTTCGCTGTATTGGTGCATGACAAATTGTACTATGCAATGATAATAAAGATATTTCATTTCATTTCATTCAGTCCATGCCAACCTAATCTTCTTCCTTGTCTTTAACTATATCCCCCATTATATACCTATCCAAGCTGCTCTCAAATGTTATAGTTGAACCCAGATCCACCACTTCCACTGTCGTTCGTTACACTCTCACACCACCTGCTGAGTGAAGAAGTTTGGCTTTTGATACTGAATCACCTGATCATGAAATCATTTGAAATTCTGAGTTGGTGAGGTAAATACTGGATTCTGTATTTGGTTTTGAGCCCAGTTTGAGTGGGATTGGCTTGGTATTCAGACATCACCTGTCACAGTGGGCTAACTTACAGGGCCTGATGCCTGTGTATGTTCGGAGAGATGTTAATGCCAGACTATATCTTGATTTCAGGTGCTATTGTTCATATTCTCCTGCCTCCGGAAAGCTGCCTGGGACTATGGACGACTGGCTCTACTGATGGACAATGACAGGTTTTTTCCCTTCTGTTTACCTATCTATCTCCCGTAAATACCTCCCTTATCTACTGTACCTCCCATAAATACCTCCCTATCTACTGTACCTCCTGTATCTAAGTCCCCTATCTACCTCCAATATTCAAGTCCAACTCCTCAATTCATGCACTGGATTTTCTGGTCCTTTCAGCATGCTCCCAGTACCTGTTCACAGGGAGTATTCCAGCTGGAGGCTCTGTGTTAGAAGATAGAACAACAATACAGAACAGGAACAGGAATAGGCCCTTTGGCCCATAATGTCCATCCTGACCCTGTTGTTCATCTAACTCTTCTCATAGTCTGTTTCCTGTTCTCCACTTTTTCATGTAAATAGAAGCTCCGGTATTGACAATAGTTTTGGGATAGAACAGCACATCAGTCCAGATCAATACCTGATGTGTTGTCTTACCTCATTCCTTTCTTTACCCATCCTACACTATCAATAGCACTCGTAATTTTATATGCCTTTTTGTCTTCACTCAGGGAAGACAGACCCAGCTTGTTTAATCTCACCTGATTACTTAAACCCTCCAAATAAAGCAACATCCTTATGAATCTTTACTGTACCTTCTCCAGGTGAATCATGTATGTCCTGTTGTAGCCAGAACTATACACAATATTCCAGTGAAATGTAACCATGCTGTCCTAACTTTAATAGTCAATGCCTCAGCCAATGTAGGTGATGCATTCTTGTGTGTTTTTGTTGTGTTCTTTTTATATTGTATTACTTATTTTATTTTCTTTTACATTTCTGTACTGATGTATGTCAATAAACAATCTTGAATCTTGACTTGACTATAAGGGTTATCACCACCCTACGACCTGTATTCACATTTTTAAGAAACTATCCATGCACTTGTATGTTAAGGTCTTTCTGTTCAGCATCACTCCCCAAGGCTCTGCTGTTCTCTTTCAGATCTCCCCGGTTTAACTTCCCCACAATTTCATGCTTACTCAAGTAGACTCTCTCTGCCATTCCCTTGTCTACTTTTCCAGTTGATCCATGTCCTGTTGTACGTGGACTATGGAACAATATAGAATAGAAGTAGGCCTTTTGGCCCATGGAATCTGGGTTGGCTCTGATGCCAAATTAAACTGCGCATCCGCCTGTTTGTGGTCTATGTTCGTCAATTCCCTGCCAAGAACCATTTGATCGAGCCCTGGTTAAACTGGAGTCAGTGAGAATCACTTTGCTGGTTGGAATCATACCTCATTCAGGGGAAGATGGCTGTGGTGGTTTATTTTATTTAGAGATACAGTGTGAAAAATGCTCTTTCAGCCCTTCAAGCTGCAAAACCCAGCAACACCCAACAACCCCTGATTTAACCTTAAACTAGAAAAGTGGAAAGCGGCCAGTGAGTGAGTGGGCCAGCGAAGGAGTGGAGCTTTGAGGCTTTGACTCGAGAGGCTTGCTCGCAGTTAGTCTTTACAATGCCTCCTGAGACGGTGATGTGCCTCTCATGTTAGATATGGCAGTCTTGGGGGAACGCCCCTCTCCCACAGAGTCACATCTGCCAGAAGTGCATACGGCTGGGCGATCTGGAAGACCATGTAAGGAATCTGGAGCAGCTGGATGACCTTCGATTCATAAGGGAGAATGAGGCAGTCATATATGAGAGCTACAGGGAAGTAGTCAGACCGAGGCTGTCGGAAGCAGGTCGTTGGGTGACAGTCAGAGGAGGGAAAGGGAAGGTGAGCAGACAGGTAATGCAGAGCACCCCTGTAGCCATTCCCCTGAATAATAAGTTTACCGTCCTGGATACTGTTCATGGGGACGACCGACCAGGTATGAGCCATGGTGGCAGGGCCTCTGGCATTGAGTCTGACCCTGTGGTGCAGAAGGGTGGGACAGAGAAGAGGAGAGCTGTCGATATTGGAGACTCTATAGTCAGGGGAGCAGACAGGAGATTTTGTGGACATGAGAAGGACACCCGCATGGTTTGTTGCCTCCCGGGTGCCAGGGTCTGGGATGTCTCTGACCGAGTGCACAACATCCTGGTATGAGAGGGAAAGCAACCAGAAGTCATGATACATGTTGGGACCAACGACATAGGCAGGAAGAGAGATGAGGTCCTGAAGTGTGAATTTCGGGAACTAGGCTGAAGGCTGAAGAACAGGACCTCAAGGGTGGCATTCTCAGGATTGCTGCCAGTGCTACATGACAGTGATGATAAGAATGGGAGGAGATGGCAGTTGAATGTGTGGCTGAGGAGTTGGTGCAGGGAGCAGGGTTTTAGATTTTTAGATCATTGGGATCTCTTCTGGGGAAGGTGGGACCTGTACAGATTGGATGGGTTGCACCTGAACTCGAGGGGGAGCAATATCCTTGCAGGTAGGTTTGCTAGCATGGTTCGGGAGGGTTTAAACTAATTTGCAAGGGGGATGGGACCCGGAGCGATAGAGCAGTGAAAGAAGTGCATGGAGTAAAGCCAGATCTAACATTTAGAGAGGCTTTGAGGAAAGAGAAGCAGAATAAAAGGTGTAAAGGTAGTAAGGTAGAAGGGCTGAAGTGTGTGTACCTCAATGCAAGAAGCATCAGGAACAAAGGTGATGAACTGAGAGCTTGGATACGTACATGGAATTATGATGTAGTGGCCATTACAGAGACTTGGCTGGCACCAGGGCAGGAATGGATTCTCAATATTCCTGGATTTCAGTGCTTTAAAAGAGATAAAGAGGGCAGAAAAAGGGGAGGAGGGGATACTCTCTAAACCAGGCAGCATCCTGGTAAATCTCCTCTGTACCCTTTCCAATGCTTCCACATCCTTCCTATAGTGAGACGACCAGAACTGGACACAGTACTCCAAGTGTGGCCTACCCAGAGTTTTATGGAGCTACATTATTACCGCGCGACTCTCAAACTCTATCCCTCAACTTATGAAAGCTGACACCCCATAAGCTTTCTTAACTACCTCATCTACCTGTGAAGCAACTTTCAGGGATCTGTGGATGTGTACCCCCAGATCCCTTTGCTCCACCACACTACCAGGTTTCCTGCCATTTACTTTGTACTCTGCCTTGGAGTTTGCCCTTCCAAAGTGTACCACCTCACACTTCTCCAGGTTGAACTCCATCTGCCACTTCTCAGCCCACTTAAGGCACTGGTGAGACCTCACTTAGAGTACTGTGGGCAGTATTGGTCTCCTTATTTAAGGAAGGATGTGCTGATGTTGGAGAGGGTACAGAGAAGACTCACTAGAATGATTCCGGGAATGAGAGGGTTAACATATGAGGAACGTTTGTCCGCTCTTGGACTGTACTCCTTGGAGTGTAGAAGAATGAGGGGAGGCCGCATAGAAACATTTCGAATAGTCACAGTCATAGTCATACTTTGACTGTTGAAAGGCATGGACAGAGTGGATGTGGCAAAGTTGTTTCCCATGATGGGGGAGTCTAGTACGAGAGGGCATGACTTAAGGATTGAAGGGCGCCCATTCAGAACAGAAATGCGAAGAAATTTTTTTAGTCAGCGGGTGGTGAATCTATGGAATTTGTTGCCACGGGCAGCAGTGGAGGCCAAGTCATTGGGTGTATTTAAGGCAGAGATTGATAGGTATCTGAGTAGCCAGGGCTTCAAAGGTTATGGTGAGAAGGCGGGGGAGTGGGACTAAATGGGAGAATGGATTCAGCTCATGATAAAATGGCGGAGCAGACTTGATGGGCCGAATGGCCGACTTCTGCTCCTCTGTCTTATGGTCTTATGGTCTTTTGCATCCTATCAATGTCTCTCTGCAACCTTCGACAATTTATCCTAGTAGCCAGGGCGTCTAAGGTTATGGTGAGAAGGTGGGGGAGTGGGACTAAATGGGAGAATGGATCAGCTCATGATAAAATGGCAGAGCAGACTCGATGGGCCGAATGGCTGACTTCTGCTCCTTTGTCTTATGGTCTTATCCACAACACGACCAACCTTTGTGTCGTCTGCAAACTTGCCAACCCACCCTTCTACCCCGACATACAGGTCGTTAATAAAAATCACGAAAAGTAGCGGTCCCTGAACCAATCCTTGTAGGACACCACTAGTCACAACTCTCCAATCCAAATGTACTCCCTCCACCACGACCCTCACCTTCTGCTTTCTGCAGGCAAGCCAATTCTGAATCCACCTGGCCAAACTTCCCTGGATCCCATGCCTTCTGACTTTCTGAATAAGCGTACCGTGTGGAAACTTGTCAAATATCTTACTAAAATCCATGTAGATCACATCCACTGCACTACCCTCATCTATATGCCTGGTCACCTCCTCAAAGAACTCTGTCAGGCTTGTTAGACACGATCTGCCCTTCACAAAGCCATGCTGACTGTCCCTGATCAGCATGATTCTCTAAATGCCCATAGATCCTAACTCTAAGAATCTTTTCCAACAGCTTTCCCACCACAGTCGTAAGGCTCACTGGTCTATAATTACCCAGACTATCCCTACTACCTTTTTTGAATAAGGGGACAACATTCTAGCCAGAGGCTCAGCAATCTCTTCCCTCACCTCGTGGGGCAGCCTGGGGGATATTCCGTCAGGCCCCAGGGACTTACCGATCGTAATGTATTTTAACAACTCCAGAACTCCTCTTCCTTAATATCAACATGCTCCAGAACATCAACCTCACTCATATTGTCCTCACCATCATCAAGTTCCCTCTCATTGGTGAATACCGAAGAGAAGTATTCATTGAAGACCTCGCTCACTTCCACAGCCTCCAGGCACATCTTCCCACCTTTATCTCTAATCGGTCCTACCTTCACTCCTGTCATCCTTTTTTTCTTCACATAAGTGAAGAATGCCTTGGGGTTTTCCTTTACCCTACTTGCCAAGGCCTTCTCATGCCCCCTTCTTGCTCTTCTCAGCCCCTTCTTAAGCTCCTTTCTTGCTTCCCTATATTCCTCAATAGACCCATCTGATCCTTGCTTCCTAAACCTCATGTATGCTGCCTTCTTCCTCCTGACTAGATTTTCCACCTCACTTGTCACCCATGGTTCCTTCATCCTACCATTCTTTATCTTCGTCACCGGGACAAATTTATTGCTAACATCCTGCAAGACATCTCTAAACATCGACCACATGGCCATAGTACATTTCCCTGCAAAAACATCATCCCAATTCACACCCGCAAGTTCTAGCCTTATAGCCTCATAATTTTCCCTTCCCCAATTAAAAATTTTCCTGTCCTGTCTGATTCTATCCTTTTCCATGATAATGCTAAAGGCCAGGGAGCGGTGGTCACTGTCCCCCAGATGCTCACCCACTGAGAGATCTGTGACCTGACCTGGTTCATTACCTAGTACTAGATCTAGTATGGCATTCCCCCTAGTTGGCCTGTCCACATACTGTGACAGGAATCCGTCCTGGACACACTTAACAAATTCTGCCCCATCTAAACCCTTGGAACTAATCAGGTGCCAATCAATATTAGGGAAGTTAAAGTCACCCATGATAACAACCCTGTTATTTTTGCACCTTTCCAAAATCTGCCTCCCAATCTGCTCCTCTGTATCTCTGCTGCTACCAGGAGGCCTATAGAATACCCCCAATAGAGTAACTGCTCCCTTCCTGTTACACCCTTTATTCTGCTTCTCTTTCCTCAAAGCCTCTTTATATGTTAGATCTTTGTGGCGAAGATTGTCATGCGGATGACACGAAGGTAGGTTGAGGGATAGTTAGTTTTGAGGAAATAGAAAGGTTACGGAAGGACTTAGACAGATTGGGAGAATGGGCAAATAAGTGGCAGATGAAAGACAGTGTCGGGAATTGTATGGACATGCACTTTTGTAAGTGAAATAAAAACTTATACTATTTTCTAAGTAGAGAGAAAATTATAAAATCTCAAGTCCATAGGGACTTGGATGTCCTTGTGCAGGATTCTCTAAAGGTTAATTTGCAGGTTGAGTCTGTGATAAGGAAGGAAAATGTGATGTTAGCATTCATTTCAAGAGGAATAGAACATAAAAGCAAGGATGTAATGTTGAGGCTTTAAAAACACTGGTAAGGCCTGACTCAGAGTATTGTAAGCTATTTTGGACCCTTTATTTGAGAAAGGATGTGCTGTCATTGGAGAGGGTTCAGAGGAGGTTCATGAGAATGATTCTAAACATATCTAAGTTTCGCCCTTCGTCATCGATGAAGACCTCAACACTATTGGTACTTTTTACGAGGTTGAGTTGCTAGCTTGACGCTCAGCCCAGCATGGATGGAAAGCGTGCAAGGGAGCCGGCTGGAGTTGAACTCGGGACCTCTCACCCCGAAGTCCAGCACTGATGCCACCATGCCGCTAGCCGGCTTTTGATGATGATAGTGTTGAGACTAGCACCTGATTTGGATTTGAGTGAGGGAGAGTTGCAGGTCTCACTCTCTCTTCCCAATTTCCATCTGGATCCAGTGGCAAGACAAAAGTCGAGACGGCTAGAGATGGGACTAGGCACAGTGGATGACCAGGACAACTTCTGTGTCTTGTCCTACTCTACACGTTCTACAACACTTGCAGAGACTGCCTTCTTGACCGTTGGACCTTCCACTGGTCTCGTCCGCTCAATCTGCCGGATTCTGTCTTCACATGCTGGGATAGACAACTCCCTATCTCACCAAGGGTTTGAGACCCGTCGGCTACCCTCACCTGCCTTAAGTATACATAAAGACTTGGCCTCCACAGCTGCCTGTGGCAAAGAATTCCACAGATTCACCATTCACTAGCTGAAGAAATTCCTCCTCATCTCAGTCCTAAAAGGATACTCCTCTATTCTGAAGCTGTGTCATCTGGTCTTAGAAGCTCCCACCATAGGAAACATCCTCTCCACATCCACTCTATCAAGGCCTTTCACCACTCGATAGGTTTCAATGAAGTCAACCCGCATTCTTCTGAATTCCAATGAATACAGGTTCAGAGCCATAAAAAACGCTCTTCATATGACAAGTGATTCGATAAAGGAGGCCAGGTCATTGAGTGTATTTAAGATGGAGGTTGATAGGTTCTTGATAAGTCAAGGCATAAAAGGTTAAAAAGTTGAGTTAGACAATCAACGTTAGTGTTGTGTAAAAATAGCTACCTTTTAATCAGGACGGCAATTGAGATTCAAAAGGCAGTTTTGTGGCAGTTTCTCTGAGTTGCAGAGCAACCAATCAGAAAAAGGCAGTGCTTAAAAAGAGCTACCTTTCGGTCGGGTCCACTTTCAAGAGTTAAAAGCAAAGCTTCACAGCAGTTTTCTCTGAATTGGACATTCAACGTCAGTGGTGTGTCATGATGATCAAAATTTCAAAGGGAGAAAAACCTCTTCTTGGGCTTCCAGCTAGGTACAGGAATCGACTGTAACCGATGTTTCGATGACAAACTCTCCCAACTTAATTTGGAATGATGATCTCAAATGGTCCCAAAAGCCATTGGCACAGTAGTTTTCTGCCATCGAAGTCGATCCTTGGGCCATTGCGAATGAATGTTCTGCCACCACTGATTTCCCCGGGTAAACCAAACAGGTAGACCCCCTGTGCTCCTTGATGCAGGTTTCCACCATGCATCTTGTCTGGCTGATATACGCTGCTCCGCATTCACAGGGAATCCTGTAAATACCAGCCATCCTAAGTCCCAGGTCTACTTTGACCCACATTTTTGTCCTCGGTCACAATATGTACCAAGACACCTGGATGCTCATCCTTGCCCTTGAGAATGCCATGGACCCGATCTGAGACATCCCAGATGCTGGCACCAGGGAGGCAACATACTATCTGGGTGTCTCTATCATGCCCACAGAACCTCGTCTATGTTTTTATGACTAAGAGATCTCCTATCAACACTGCACTCCTCTTTAGCACTCTGCTCTTCTGAGCCGTAGCGCCAGACTCAGTGCCAGAAACCTGGTCACTGTGGCTCCCATCTGGTAGGTTGTTCCCCTCATTGGTATGTAAAGTGGTATAATTATTATTGAGGGGATGACTACAGGTGTAAATTGCATTGGCTGTGCATTTCCCCTCCTCCTAACAGTCACTCACTTTCTTGTCTCCTGCAATTTAGGGCTGACTACCACCCTGTAGCTCCTGTCCATCATATCATTCTCCTGTTTGAGTCAAAGGTCATCAAGCTGTAGCTCCATTTCCTTAATACGTTCTGTTAGGAGCTACAACTTGGTGCACTTAGTGCAGATGTGTGAATCTGGCAACTGGAGGTCTCCCAGATTTCCCATATCCCACACAGAGGACATCCCCTATAGCTATTCTCACTGACCTACTATGCCCTAACAGATAAGAAATGAACAAATATCAGGAGAGGGAGAGGGAGGGAGAGAGAGAGAGAGAGAGGGAGAGAGAAAAAAACCTCACCCAAGCCGGATCTTCCCTAAACTCTAACTTGAACTTCCTTACAGATTTCTGTCTGGTATTAATCCAGTATTTCTTCAGCATCCTGGTGATCCTTCCAGAAACCATGGAAATATAAGTGGAAAGACCCACTATCTGTTGGGAAGTGTGATGGTGGCTGTTATTGTTAAGGTATAAGACCACGTGATTAACCCTGTGAAAACTATTTTGGATCTGGAGAGTCTCCACGAGGAAATAAGAAGATTACGAACGACATTCCTACAGAATGGCTACAAGGAGAAGGAAATCAATTGAGCCCTTAAAAGGTCCGACAGAAAACCTGGGGAACCAAATGAGAAGAGGAACCGTCACGACAGCCTGTCTTTCCGATATTTCCACAGTTTCTGGAAGGATCGTCAGGATAACAAGCAGGATGAACAAAAGAGAACCGGTTGATGTTGTGTACTTGTGTCACAAATGAGGCTGCTTAACAACCTATCAACCCAAGTTATTAGAGTAAAGATTATAGAATGAATAAAGCAGTGGCTGATTGGCAAGAGGCAAAGAGTGGGAATAAAGGAAGCCTTTTCTGATTGGCTGCCAGTGACAGGAGTCTGTGTTAGGACAGATACGTTTTACATTATCGGTCAATGATTTGGATGATGGATTGATGGCTTTGTTGTAATGTTTGCAGACAATATGAAGATAGATGGAAGTGAAGGTAGTTTTGAGGAAGCAAGAAGGCTACAGAAGGACTTAGACAGATTAGGGGAGTGGGCAAAGTAGTGTAAATGGAATACAGTGTTGGGAACATAGAACATAGAATAGTACAGCACATTACAGGCCCTTCGGCCCACAATGTTGTTCTGACCCTCAAACCCTGCTTCCCATATAACCCCCCACCTTAAATTCCTCCATATACCTGTCTAGTAGTCTCTTAAACTTCACCAGTGTATCTGCCTCCACCACTGACTCAGGCAGCGCATTCCACGCACCAACCACTCTCTGAGTAAAAAAAAACTTCCTCTAATATCTCCCTTGAACTTCCCACCCCTTACCTTAAAGCCATGTCCTCTTGTATTGAGCAGTGGTGCCCTGGGGAAGAGGCACTGGCTATCCACTCTATCTATTCCTCTTATTATCTTGTACACCTCTATCTTGTCTCCTCTCATCCTCCTTCTCTCCAAAGAGTAAAGCCCTAGCACCCTTAATCTCTGATCATAATGCATACTCTCTGAACCAGGCAGCATCCTGGTAAATCTCCTCTGTACCCTTTCCAATGAAGTGTCAGCCTTTCACCATTTGATAGGTTTCAATGAGGTCACCCCTCATTCTTCTGAATTTCAGAGAATACAAGTCCAGAACCATCAAAGGCTCTTCATACGACAAGCCATTCAATTCTGGAATCATTTTCATGAATCTCCTTTGAACCCTGTCCATTTTCAATACATCCTTTCCAAGATAAATGGTCCAAAACTGCTCACAATAGTCCATGTGAAGCCTCATCAGCACTTTATAAAGTCTCAACATTATATAATTGCTTTTATATTCTAGTCCTCTTGAAATGAATTCTAACATCGCATTTGACTTCCTTACCACAGACTCAACCTGCAAATTAGGGAATATTTATGGAATCCTACACAAGGACTCCTAAGCCCCTTTAAACCTCAGTTTGTTGTATTTTCTCTCCATTTAGAAAATAAATTCTTCTACCAAAGTGCATGACCATACACTTCCCGACACTGTATTCCAACTGCTATTTCTTTGCCCATTCTCCAAATCTGTCTAAGTGCTCTGTAGTCTCTCTACTTCCACAAAACTACCTGCCCCTCCACCTATCTTCATATCATCTGCAAACTTTACAACCAGCCACCAATTCCATCAAACAAATCACTGACATATAACGTAAAAGTATCTGTCCCAACACAGACTCCTGCCAAACACCAGTAGTCACCGGCAGCCAGTCAGAAAAACTTTCTTTTATTCCCACTCTTTGCCTCCTGCCAAACAGCCGCGGCTTTATCCATGCTAAAATCTTTCCATTGGCTTGTAGCTTGTTAAGCAGCCCCACGAGTCGCACCTTGTCAAGAGCCTACTGGAAATCCAAGTACACAACATCAACCAATTTTCCTTTGTCTATCCAAAAGATTTGTCAGGTAAGAAATTCCCTTGAGGAAACCAAGCTGACTACAGCCTATTTTATCATGTGCCTCCAAGTACCCTGAGACTTCATCCTTCAGAATTGACTCCAACATCTTCCCAACCACTGAGGTCAGATTAATCGGTCTATATTTTCCTTTCTTTGGCCTCTCGCAGTTCTTGAAGAGCGGAGTGACATTTGCAATTTTAAGTCTTCCAGAACCATTCCAGATTCTAGTGCTTCTTGAAAGATCATTACAACGATTCTTCACGACCTCTTTAGCCACCTCTTTCAGAACCCTAGGGCTTACACCATCTGGTCTAGATGATTTATCTACCTTCAGACCTTTCAGTTTCCCATGAATCTTCTACCTACAGTAACTTCACACACTTCATCCCCCTGAGTCCTGGAATTTCCACTTTACAGCTAGTATCTTCCACAGTGAAGAAGGCCCCACCTCCCCCTCGTACCCCATCTGTTACTCATTTTTATGCACACATTCTTTCTCTCACTCTCCTTTTTCTCCCTCTGTCCCTCTGAATATACCTCTTGCCCATCCTCTGGGTCACCCCCCCCCCGTCTTTCTTCCCGGACCTCCTGTCCCATGATCCTCTCGTATCCCCTTTTGCCTATCACCTGTCCAGCTCTCGGCTCTATCCCTCCCCCTCCTGTCTTCTCCTATCATTTTGCATCTCCCCCTCCCCCTCCAGCTTTCAAATCCCTTACTCACTCTTCCTTCAGTTAGTCCTGACGAAGGGTCTCGGCCTGAAACGTCGACTGCGCCTCTTCCTATAGATGCTGCTTGGCCTGCTGCGTTCACCAGCAACTTTGATGTGTGTTGCTTGAATTTCCAGCATCTGCAGAATTCCTGTTGTTTGCGTGTAAATTACTTAATTCAGTTCATCCACTATTTTGTAGTCCCCCATTTCTACCTCTTCGGCATCATTTTCCAGTGGTTTGATATCCACTCTCAACTCTCTTTTACACTTTAGGTATCTGAATAAACTTTTGGTATCCTCTTTAATATTATTGCCTAACACACTTTCGTATTCTATCCTAACCTTCTTAATGACTTTTTTAGTTGCCTTCTGTTGGCTTTTAAAATCTTTCCAATCCTCTAACTTGCCCCTAATTTTTGCTCCATTATATGCCCTCTCTTTGGCTTTTATGTTGGCTTTGACTTCTCTTGTTAGCCATGATTGTGTCACCTTTCCTCTTTATCTCTCGGTTTCTCACTTCCCATTTTGTTTGTTGATGGCTACCTGTTTTCTCTGTAATTCTCAATGCTTTTGTAAGTCTGAAGGTGCTGTGCTGTTTACAGCTTTCTTTATTTTCTGCAGCCTCACCTCCTTGTTTTATGGAGAACAAAATGAAAAGGAGAAATCTTCCTGTGAAACCAGCCCAACAGAACTGGAGAGTAAGGATGTGGTGAGTCAACTTACATTTCAGTGAACTTACTGAAATGTTTACGGGGACTATGAGTGGGAACTTCTTCACTCTGAGGGTGGTGAGAGTGTGGAAGAAGCTTCCAATGGAAGTGGTGGATGCAGGTTTGATTGCAGCACTTCAAGGTCATAGGTATAGGTACATGGGTGGGAAGAGCATGCAGGGCTGATCCAGATGTTGCTCGATGGGACGGGGCAGAATAATAGTTTGTCATGGACTAGATGGGCCGAGTGACCTGTTTCTCTGTGTAGTGTTCTATGATATTATTTACTAGTTATCCAACTGCAAAAGCAATTTGGATTATTTTTACATCACGTACAAAATGCTGGAGGAACTCAGCAGTTCAGGCAGCATCTATGGAAATGAATAAACAGTCAACATTTTGAGCCAAAACTCTTCATTGGGACTGGGAAGGAAGGGGGAAGAAGTCAGAATAAGGAGGTTTGGGGGAGCAGAAGGGGTGTGTACAAGCTGGCAGGTGACAGATGAGTCCAGAGGGGAGGTAGGTGGGTAGGGGATTGAGGATGAAGTAAGAAGCTGGGAGGTATTAGGTGGAAAAGGTAAAGGGCTGAAGAAGAAAGAATCTGATAATAGTGGACCATGCAAGAAAGGGAAGAAAGAGGAGAACCAGTGGGAGGTGATGGGTAGGTGAGAGAAGGAGAGAGAGAGATACCAAAATGTGTAATGGAAAAAGAGTGAAGGGGGAGGGGGGAAATTACTGGAAGTTATGAAAATCATTGTTCATGCCATCAGGTTGTAGGTTACTCAGATGGATATGAGGTGTTGCTCCTCCAACCTGAGTGTGGCCTTATAGTGACAGTTGAGGACACATGTTGGAATGAAAATGGAAAGTGAAATTGAAAAACTACTTTAAGCACCTTCTTTTGTGGCAGACAGGGTGAAGGTGCTCAATGAAGCAGTCTCCCAATTTGCCTCACTAGATACAGCAGATGACTCACAGTTGAAGTGTTTTTTGCGGGACTGATAGACTCACAAGTGAAGTGTTGCCTCACCTCAAGGTGAGGGAGGAGGTGTAAAGGCAGGTGGAGCACTTGTCCTGCCTGCAGCAATGAGTTCCATGAGGGAGATCAGTATGGAAGGATGATATTACAGTGCCTTTGGACCCCTTACCTTAGAAAGGATGTGCTGAAACTGGAGAGGGTTCAAAGGAGGTTCACAAAAATGACTCCAGGATTGAATGGCTTGACATATGAAGAGTGTTTGATGGCTCTTGGCCTGTATTCACTGGAACTCAGAAGAATGAGGGGTGACCTCCTTGAAACCTATTGAATGGTGAAAGACATTGACAGAGTGGATATGGAGAGGATGTTTCCAATGGTGGGAGAGTCTAAGACCAGAGGACACAGCCTCAGAATAGAGGGGCATCCTTTTAGAACAGAGATAAAAAGGAATTTCTTTAGCCATAGAGTGGTGAGTCTGTGGAATTCTTTGCCACAGGCAGCGGTGGAGGCCAAATCTTTATGAATATTTAAGGCAGAGGTTGATAGATTCTTGATTGGTCAGGGCATGAAGGGATACGAGGAAAAGGTAGGAGACTGGGTCTGAGAAGAAAAATTGGATCAGTCATGATGAAATGGTGGAGCAGACTTGATAGGCCAAATGGCCTAATTCTGCTCCTATATCTTATGGTCTTATGGTAATTTCTGTGTTGCTAAAATTTCATCTATTAAATGGTCTTTCCCGATTTGTTGATAATTATCGAGTCTGTTCATATGTTCTCATTTATTTAAATTTGATTACTGATGTTTGCTCATGTGACCGTTCTAATTGTTGATTGCTAATGGCCATTGGCACTAATGTCTTGTAAATTGGTGGTTGCTATTGTGTTGTATGTTATGGGATTGTCCTGTGTTTCAAACTTGGCACTAAATCACAGTCAATTCTGGTAAGTTTCACATACTGGCAATAAAGTGATTCTGATTCTGATATGTGATCTTAGCTTCAAATTAATGGATTTTTCATTTTGTTTTGTTTTTCGGTAGGGCTTTTGTTCATGGCTGACCACACTCTATCACATGAGGTATGTTGAATGTTCATTGCTTAATCCTTGTGATTTCTGCTGTGTGAAGAGAGTTACATATAGTCACCTCCTTCAGCCACATGTCAGAATACAGAAGAAATGATGTGTCAATGGTAGCAGTGTCATGGTGACAATTTCCTTGTTAATGGACATTACCAGTTCCTGAGGAAGATGAGAATAAGGCTACGTCCACACTAGACTGGATAAATCTGTAACCGAAGCTTTTTCTCTTCGTTTTGACCCTCCGACCACACTGAAATGGAGTTTTCCTCCCCCAAAAACGGAGCTTTTCTAAAACACTCTCCAGAGTGTTTAAATCTGAAAACGCCGGTTGGCTGTTGTAGTGTGTACGGGGTAACTGGCTAATTTTAAAAACGCTGTCATGACGTGCCGGAACAAATGGTGGCGGCAGCGCGGCATTTAATTGTTTTCTTAAACGCAACCTCCAACACCACAACAATATCTGACAATGGATGTGTAACATCCCAATGTAACATTGTATGGAAATACAATGTAACACTGATGCAGACATGTTTTATACATTTAACAAGATGCTTTATTAATGTATTGCTTGTGCAAACATTCAATAGATGCAATTGTCACTTTTGCCCAGTAACTTGTTTGATTGCACATGTTAAATACAGCAAAATAATACACAAAGACATGGCAAAAGTAAAGGCAAACGAATGAGGTAACAGCAAATTTCACTTTTGCCCAGTAACAAGCCTTCTTGCATTTAGTTGTAGCTGTCGTCCCTTTCATCGGTGACGAGACTATGGCTGTAGGAAACGTTTCTGGACCAACTGGAAAAATGGGCTTAAAAATGGCAGATGGAGTTTAATACAGACAAGTGTGAGGTATTGCACTTTGGAAGGACAAGCCAAGGTAGAACATACAGGGTAAATGGTAGGGCACTGAGGAGTGTAGTAGAACAGAGGGATCTGGGAATACAGATACAAAATTCCCTAAAAGTGGCGTCACAGGGAAATAGGATCGTAAAGAGAGCTTTTGGTACATTGGCCTTTATTATTCAAAGTATTGAGTATAAGAGCTGGAATGTTATGATGAGGTTGTATAAGGCATTGGTGAGGCTGAATCTGGAGTATTGTGTTCAGTTTTGGTCACCAAATTACAGGAAGGATATAAATAAGGTTGAAAGAGTGCAGAGGAGGTTTACAAGGATGTTGCCGGGACTTGAGGAACTGAGTTACAGAGAAAGGTTGAATAGGTTAGGACTTTATTCCCTGGAGTGTAGAAGAATGAGGGGAGATTTGATAGAGGTATATAAAATTATGGTGGGTATAGATAGAGTGAATGCAAGCAGGCTTTTTCCACTGAGGCAAGGGGAGAAAAAAACCAGAGGACATGGGTTAAGGGTGAGGGGAGAAAAGCTTAAAGGGAACATTAGGGGGGGCTTCTTCACACAGAGAGTGGTGGGAGTATGGAATGAGCTGCCAGACGAGGTGGTAAATACGGGTTCTTTTTTAACATTTAAGAATAAATTGGACAGATACATGGATGGGAGGAGTATGGAGGGATATGGTCCATGTGCAGGTCAGTGGGACTAGGCAGAAAATGGTTCGGCACAGCCAAGAAGGGCCAAAATGCCTGTTTCTGTGCTGTAGTTTTTCTAAGGTTTCTATGGTTTCTAAACATGCACCAAGTCTTTCGTCTGGCAATTTCCTTTTAAGTTTTTCTAGTCTGTAACTGGACAAACGCGCACCAAGTATACCGTTTCCTCTTCACTTGTTTTCTGTGTGTCCTGTGCATGCCCAGTAGGAGGAGATTCGTCCAAATACCCATTTTAATGTGGACAGAGGTATTTTCAAAAACGCCTGGTGTGAATGCCTATCATTTTTACGCGAAACCGGCATTTTCAAAATTATCCAGTCTAGTGTGGACATAGCCTAAACCCATAACTATTGTAATGAAAATAAATCAGAGAGGTTAAGAACCATTTAAGGTAACAAACAATAAAAAATGAAACTGCAAACATTCAGAAAGAATGATGTGACCAATGAAGTGTCTGCTTATTTAACATGTAGTATAGTGACTGGGTGTCAGAAGAAGGAATTACAGGAAGAAGTTCTCCAGTTGGGTCTCAGTTTGAACAGAATAATCAAGCGAAATGGAACAGAATTTCTGACAGATTGATTTCTGATAGATTGTTTTATGTTCTATCTTCGAAGATGTTGTGAGAAGGAATGGCTGTGTGGATGGTGGTGTTCCTAATCACCTGTTGCCCATGACCACCTTGGTCATATAACTATATAACAATTACAGCATGGAAACAGGCCATCTCAGCCCTTCTAGTCCACGCTGAACTCTTACTCTCACCTAGTCCCACCGACCTGCACTCAGCCCAAAACCCCCCATTCCTTTCCTGTCCATATAGCTGTCCAATTTTAACTTTAAACGACAACATCGAACCTGCCTCAACCACTTCTGCTAGAAGCTTGTTCCACACAGCTACCACTCTCTGAGTAAAGAAGCTCCCCTTCGTGTTACCCCTCAACTTTTGCCCTTTAACTCTCAACTCATGTCCTCTTGTTTGAATCTCCCCCACTCTCAATGGAAAAAGCCTATCCACGTCAACTCTATCTATCCCCCTCATAATTTTAAATCCCTCTATCAAGTCCTCCCTCAACCTTCTACGTTCCAAATAATAAAGACCCAACTTGTTCAACCTTTCTCTGTAACTTAGGTGACGAAACCCAGGTTACATTCTAGTAAATCTTCTCTGTACTCTCTCTATTTTGTTGACATCTTTCCTGTAATTCGGTGACCAAAACTGTACACAATGATCAAAATTTGGCCTCACTAATGCCTTGTACAATTTCAACATTGCACCCCAACTCCTATACTCAATGCTCTGATTAATAAAGGCCAGCATACCAAAAGCTTTCTTCACCATCCTATCCACATGAGATTCCACCTTCAAGGAATTATGCACTATTATTCCTAGATCCCTCTGTTCTACTGCATTCTTCAATGCCCTATCATTTACCATGTATGTCCTATTTTGATTAGTCCTACCAAAATGTAGCACCTCACATTTATCAGCATTAAACTCCATCTGCCATCTTTCAGCCCACTCTTCTAACTGGCCTAAATCTCTCTGCAAGCTTTGAAAACCTACTTCATTATCCACAACTCCACCTATCTTAGTATCATCTGCATACTTACTAATCCAATTTACCACCCCATCATCCAGATCATTAATGTATATGACAAACAACATTGGACCCAGTACATATCCCTGAGGCACACCACTAGTCACTGGGCTCCAATCTGACAAACAGTTATCCACCACTACTCTCTGGCGTCTCCCATCCAGCCACTGTTGAATCCATTTTACTACTTCAATATTAATACCTAACGATTGAACCTTCCTAACTAACTTTCCATGTGGAACCTTGTCAAAGGTCTTACTGAAGTCCATACAGACAACATCCACCGCTTTACCCTCGTCAACTTTCCTGGTAACCTCTTCAAAAAATTCAATAAGGTTTGTCAAACATGACCTTGTCAGAGGCCCTGCTATTTCCACACTAATTTCCCTCAAGGTCCGAGGGAATATCCTTTCAGGACCCGGAGACTTATCCACTTTTATATTTCTTATAAGCACCAGTACTTCCTCTTCTTTAATCATCATAGTTTCCATAACTTCCCTACCTGTTTCCCTTATCTTACACAATTCAATATCCTTCTCCTTAGTGAATACCGAGAAAAGAAATTGTTCAGAATCTCCCCCATTTCTTTCGGCTCCACACATAGCTGACTACTCTGATTCACTAAGGGACCAATTTTATCCCTCACTATCCTTTTGCTATTAATATAACTGTAGAAACCTTTGGGATTTATTTTCACCTACTTGCCAAAGCAACCTCATATCTTCTTTTAGCTTTTCTAATTTCTTTCTTAAGATTCTTTTTACATTCTTTATATTCCTCGAGCACTTCATTTACTCCATGCTGCCTATATTTATTGTAGATATCTCTTTTTTCGAACCAAATTTCTAATATCCCTTGAAAACCATGGCTCTCTCAAACTTTTAACCTTTCCTTTCAACCTAACAGGAACATAAAGATCCTGTACCCTTAAAATTTCACCTTTAAATGACCTCCATTTCTTTATTACATCCTTCCCATAAAACAAATTGTCCCAATCCACTCCTTCTAAATCCTTTCACATCTCCTCAAAGTTAGCCTTTCTCCAATCAAAAATCTCAACCCTGGGTCCAGACCTATCTTTCTCCATAATTATATTGAAACTAATAACATTGTGATCACTGGACCTGAAGTGCTCCCCAACACAAACCTCTGTCACCTGACCTATCTCATTCCCTAACAGGAGATCCAACACTGCCCCTTCTCCAGTTGGTACCTCTATGTATTGCTGCAAACAACTTTCCTGCACACATTTTACAAACTCCAAACCGTCCAGCCCTTTTACAGAATGGGCTTCCCAGTCTATGTGTGGAAAATTAAAATCTCCCACAATCACAACCTTGTGCTTACTACAAATATCTGCTATCTCCTTACAAATTTGCTCCTCCAATTCTTGCTCCCCATTTGGTGGTCTATAATACACCACCATAAGTGTTACTACACCTTTTCCATTCCTCAATTCCAGCCAAATAGCCTCCCTAGATGAGCCCTCTAACCAATCCTGCAAGAGCACTGCTGTAAGATTTTCTCTGACAAGCAATGCAACATCTCCCCCTCTTGTCCCTCCAATTCTATCACACCTGAAGCAATTAAATCCAAGAATATTTAGTTGCCAATCACACCCCGCCTGTAACCAAGTTTCACTAATAGCTACCACATCATACTTCCAGGTATCAATCCATGCTTTAAGCTCATGCATCTTTCTTATAATGCTCCTAGCATTAAAATAAATGCATTTAAGAAATTTTCCACCTCTTACTCTCTGTTTATCACCAACGGTGCAAACAACTTTACTATTTTCTTTTTCTTCCTTCTCCCCTACATCTGTTCCTACACTCTGGTTCCCCTCCCCCCTTGTATCTAGTTTAAATCCACCGGATCCTTTCTAGCAAACCTACCTGCAAGAATATTTGTCCCCCTCCAGTTCAGATGTAAACGGTCCCGCCGGAACAGGTCCCATCTTCCCTGGAAAACTGCCCAATTATCTATAAATCTGAAGCCCTCCCTCCTGCACCATGTCTTCAGCCACGTGTTGATCTGCGCTATCTTACTATTTCTAAACCCGCCTGCGCGTGGCCCTGGTAGCAATCCTGAGATTGCTATCCTGGAGGTCCTGTCCTTTAACTTGGCACCTATCTCCCTAAACTCACCATTCAGGACCTCCTCACTCTTCCTACCCATGTCATTAGTCCCTACATGGACCACAACATCCGGCTGCTCACCCTCCCTCTTGAGAATACCGAGAACTCGATCCGAGATATTGCGGACCTTGGTACCAGCGATGTAACAGACCATCTGGGATTCTCGATCTCTTCCACAGAACCTCTCATCTGTCCCCCTAACTATCGAATCCGCTATCACTACTGCTCTCCTCTTTTCCCTCCTTCCCTTCTGAGTTGAGGGTCCCATCTCGGTGCTAGAGACACAACCACTGCAACTTGTCCCTGGTAGGTCGTCCCCCTCAACAGTGTCCAAAACGATGTACTTATTATTGGTGAGAACAACCACAGGAGTGCTCTGCTCATTCTGTCTATTCCCCTTCCCTCTTTTTACAGTCACCCAGCTACCTGTCTCCTGACTCTTAGTGGTGACTATCTCCCTGTAACTCCTGTTTATTTCTGCCTCTGCCTCCCGAATGATCCGAAGTTCATCCAGCTCCAGCTCCCTAACTCGGTTTATCAGGAGCTGCAGCTGGATGCACCTTTTACAGGTGTAATCATCAGGGACGATTGTGCTCGCCCTGACTTCCCACATACTGCAAATGGAGCACTCAATTGCCCTAACTGCTGCCTCCATTACCTACTCTTAAGGTAATTAGATTTATTAAAGGAACTTACCCAACCTTACCTCACTTGGAGTGAAGCTCTTCCTCAGCTCACCAAAGCCTCAGAAGTCAAAGCCTTCCTACTCTGTCTCCCACTACTCCGTCACCTGCTCCATTAATCGTCTCTCTTTTAAACACTCCCGCTGCATCACGGGTCATAGAGGTTACGAATTTGTGAGGTTCTTTTAGAAATCGGCAGTGCATTTTGCAGGTGGTATATTCTACCACCACTCTACACCAGTAGTGGAGGGAATGTTTTTTGTGGTGAACTGGGATTGGGGTGGACAATCAAACATGCTGCTTTATCCAAGATGGGAGGTGTTGGAGCTGCAGTCATCCCTGCAAGTGGATGTTGTTCCTTTTTATCCTGCCTTATACCTCCCTGGGGAGGCTGTGAAGTGGCAGTATAGTCAACCACTGACTTGCTCGTTGTGAAATATTCACATTCAGTAGTGATGTCGATGTCAGGTTTTCTCCCTGCTTCCGTTTACACAGATGGTTTTGAACTGGCGCCCTGCTAAAAATGAGGGAGGATGCTGTGAGGGGCTGTGGTGAAGAAGGGGCTGAGGGAGAGCATTTTGGGCAGAGTACATCGAGTGACAGGGCTCTGTAGGAGTGAATGAGGAGCATTAGAAGCCACAACATGAGGTGAGAAGGAACAAGGGCAGAGGAAGCAGAGGTGTTGGGAGGGGATGGGCTGATAGCAGTTCTTGTAGCTGTCTGTGAAACTGGAGCTGTATCCACTGTGTTTGTACTCAGAGATGATGAAATTCAATACAAGTGCGGAATCGACGCCATCGTGTATCTCTCGTTCCAGCGTCACATCTTAGTTCTCCTCAGTGTGGTCTGTGTCTTCTCCATCGCCATCATCCTTCCTGTCAACTTCTCGGGGGACCTGCTGGGTAAGGATCTGTGTTCTTTAGTCAGAGGATGGTGAATCTGTGGAATTCATTGCCACAGATGGCTGTGGAGGCTATCTCTGGGCATACTTAAAACAGAGGTTAATAGGTTCTTGATTAGTAGGCATGTGAAGAGGTTATGGGGAGAAGACAGGAGAATGTCTTAAGGTCTTATAACGGGGTATGGTCTTATAAAGAGGAATAATAAATCAGCCATGATTGAATAGCGATGCAGACTCGATGGGCTCAATGGCCTAATTCTGCTCCTTTGTCTGGGATCTTACTGGGAGCAGAGAAGGCATGGCACCAGAGGTCAGCAGTAACAGGTGTGTGTAACAGAGTAGGTGGGGAAGTGTGGCAGATGGATCAAAAGCCTGGCCAAAGAGGTGCACCCTAAAGATCATTGTAGGGAAGAGAGAGGTGCAGAGGGCTAATTTCCTAAACTGGAGGTGTTGGCACTAGTTATTACATTTGTGAATACCAGGTGCCTCTTTGTTTGGGGGCTTGCAGAGAAATCAGGGTGGTGGTGGACCAGAACAAGTTCAGGTCCTGTGAGACCATGGAGCGATCTAAGTTTTCACATTGGAGAGACTGGGGTAGAACTGGGAGCTGAGGAAGGGGAGGGCAAGTGAATTGGTCAAGAGCAAGGAGCTAGCCTTGGGCTGCAGACACTGGATAAAACCACTGGCTCTGACCACTGGGAGGGGGAAGTCTGTGCTTTGTCTTGTTGCACTTGCACCTACCACTGACTGATGAACATTTATGTTCCAGGAGACAGCCCGCAACACTTTGGCCGTATAACCATCGCAAACGTTCCTGCAGAGTGAGTGAGGAAGGACTGTCTGTAATTCCACAATGCAGCCACCATCTACTCTCCCCCTGAACTGGTCCCACACATTTCTGCTGCCCATCAATCTCCCGGTGGTACCCCCACTCCCATCCATTGCCAACAGGAACATCTCTGTTTCCTTTTACTCTATTCCCTAGTGCTGAGTCGACCCCATTCTGTACCCTCTTCTCATCTGATCTGCCTCAATGCTGCCATCATATCCATGATGGTCCCTCACTGCTGTCAGTCTCTCCTGCACTCCCAACCATCCCCTACCCAAGCTTCCTTCCCCGTCAGTTCTGCTCACCTATCTTATCATTCATACCCCTACCTACTGGCCTGCCTTCATCATTTGCCATCCCCTTATACCCAGCTGTCTACACCAATCTTACGAGCCACACAGAAACAATGGTTGTGTTGATGATGAGGTCTTCCCCCAAGCCATCAGACTCCATAATACTCAGAGTCTAGACTGAATATCTGCATCATTTATTACTATATTGTAATTTGTCCTCTACTGTGCCTGTTGTCTTGTTTATTATTTATTGTATTGCCCTGCACTGTTTTGTGCACTTTATGTAGTGCTGTGTAGGTCTGTAGTCTAGTGAAGTTTTTGTGTTGTCTTAAGTAGTCTAGTGTAGCCTTGTGTTGTCTCACTTAGTCTAGTGTAGTTTTTGTGTTGTTTCATATAGCACCATGGTCCTGGAGGAATGTTGTTTCATTTTTACTGTGTACTGTACCAGCAGTTTATTGTCGAAATGACAATAAAAAGCGACTTGACTTGACTTGACTGGGAATTTGTGAAAGAACATTTTCACCCAGAAGATGATTACGCTGCCTAAGAGGAGATGGACACAAAGATTCCCACAATATGTAAGAAGTAGATATGGGGAAAGTAACTGTAGGGGTTTCGGAGAGTCAGGATCATCTTTATAGACCTGTTAGCTTGACATCTGTGGTTGGGAAGTTGTTGGAGTCGATTGTCAAGGATGAGGTTACAGAGTACCTGGAGGCATATGACAAGATAGGCAGAACTCAGCATGGATTTCTTAAAGGAAAATCCTGCCTGACAAACCTATTACAATTTTTTGAGGAAATTACCAGAGTGCTGGACAAGGGAGATGCAGTGGATGTTGTATATTTGGATTTTCAGAAAGCCTTTGACAAGGTGCCACACATGAGACTACTTAACAAGATAAGAGCCCATGGAATTACGGAAAAGTTACATAAGTGGATAGAGCGCTGGCTGATTGACAGGAAACAGAGAGTGGGAATAAAGGGATCCTATTCTGGTTGGCTGCCGGTTACCAGTGGTGTTCCACAGGGGTCTGTGTTGGGGCCGCTTCCTTTAAATTGTACATCAACGATTTGGATTATGGAATAGATGGCTTTGTGGCTAAGTTTGCTGACGATACAAAGATAGGTGGAGGGGCCAGTAGTGCTGAGGAAACGGAGAGTCTGCAGAGAGACTTGGATAGATTTGAAGAACGGGCAGAGAAGTGGTAAATGAAGTACAATGTTGGAAAGTGTATGGTTATGCACTTTGGCAGAATAATAAACGGGCAGACTATTATTTAAATGGGGAAAGAATTCAAAGTTCTGAGATGCAACGGGACTTGGGAGTCCTCGTACAGGATACCCTCAAGGTTAACCTCCAGGTTGAGTCGGTAGTGAAGAAGGCGAATGCAATGTTGGCATTCATTTCTAGAGGAATAGAGTATAGGAGCAGGGATGTGATGTTGAGGCTCTATAATGTGCTGGTGAGACCTCACTTGGAGTACTGTGGGCAGTTTTGGTCCACTTATTTAAGAAAGGATGTGCTGACATTGGAAAGGGTACAGAGAAGAGTCACTAGAATGATTCCGGGAATGAGAGGGTTAACATATGAGGAACATTTGTCCGCTCCTGGACTGTATTCCTTGGAGTTTAGAAGAATGAGGGGAGACCTCATAGAAACATTTTGAATGTTGAAAGGCATGGACCGAGTGGATGTGGCAAAGTTGTTTCCCATGATGGGGGAGTCTAGTTCGAGAGGGCATGACTGAAGGATTGAAGGGCACCCATTCAGAACAGAAATGCAAAGAAATTTTTTTAGTCAGAGGGTGGTGAATCTATGGAATTTGTTACCACGGGCAGCAGTGGAGGCCAAGTCATTGGGTTTATTTAAGGCAGAGGTTGATAGGTATCTGAGTAGCCAGGGCATCAAAGGTTATGGTGAGAAGGCGGGGGGAGTGGGACTAAGTGGGAGAATGGATCAGCTCATGATAAAATGGCGGAGCAGACTCGATGGGCCGAATGGCCAACTTCTGCTCTTTTGTCTTATGGTCTTATGGTATTCTGAGGCTGTGTCCTCTGGTCTTAGACTCTTGCAGCCTAGGAAATATCCTCTCCACATCCACTCTATCAAGGCCTTTCACCATTTGATATGTTTCAATGAGGTCACCCCTCATTCTTCTGAATTCTCATGATACAGGCCCAGAGCTATCAAATGCTCTTCATAAGGCAAGTTGTTCAATGCTGGAAACATTTTTGAGAACCTACTTTGAACCCTCTCCAATGTTAGCACATCCTTTCTAAGATCAGGGGCCCAAAACAGTTCACAATACTCCAGCTGATGCCACACCAATGTTTTATAAAATCTCAACATTACATCCTTGCTATTCTTGTCCTCTTGAAATGAATGCTAGCATCGCCTTTGCCTTCCTCACCAGTGACTGAACCTGCAAATTAACCTTCAGGGAATTCTGCACAAGAACTTTCAAGTCACTTTGCACTTCACATTTTTGAATTTTCTCTCCATTTGGAAAATAGCCATCTACTAAAGTGCATGATCATACACTTCCCAACACTGTAATCCATCTGCCACTTCTTTGCCCATTCTCCCAATCTATCTAAGTCCTTCTGTACCCTCTTTATTTCCTCAGAATGACCTGCCTTTCCACCTATCTTTGTATCGTCCACAAACTTTTTAACAAAGCCATCGATTCCATCATCCAAGTCATTGACATTTAACATAAAAGGAAGTGATCCTAACATAAACCCATGTGGAAAACCAGTAGTCATCGGCAGCCAACCAGAGAAGTCTCCCTTTATTCCCACTCTTTGCTTCCAGCCAATCATCCATTGCTTAATTCTTGCTAGCATCTTTCCTGTAATACCATAGGCTCTTAACCTGTTAAGCAGCTTCATGTTTGGCACCTTGTCAAAGTCCTTCTGAATATCCAAGTATACAACATCCATCGATTCTCTTTTGTCTATCCTGCTTGTTACTTCTTCAAAGAATTTCAACAGATTTGTCAGGCAAGATTTTCCCTTGAGGAAATCAAGCTGACTACGGCCTATTTTATCATGTGCATTCAAGTACTTCAAAACCACATCCTCAACTATCAACTCCAACATCTTCCCAACCACTGAGAAGAGATGAAGTGGCCTACAATTTCCTTTCTACTGCTCCTCTCCCTTCTTGAAGAGTGGAGTGACACTTTCAATTTTCCAGTCTTCCAGGTGTATAAGATGATGAGAGGCATTGATGGTGTAGCTAGTTAGAGGCTTTTTCTCAGGGCTGAAATGGCTAACACGAGAGGGCACAGTTTTAAGGTGCTTGGAAGTAGGTACAGAGGAAGTATGTCGGGGCAAGTTTTTTACCCAGAGGGTGGTAAGTGTGTGGAATGGGCTGCTGGCGACGGTGATGGAGGCGGATTTGATAGCGTCTTTTAAGAGACTCCTGGATAGGTACATAGAGCTTAGAAAAATAGAGGGCACAGCATCATGGGCCGAAGGGCCTGTATTGTGCTGTAGGTTTTCTATGTTATTATGACCATTCCAGAATCTAGTGATTCTTGGAAGATCATTACTAATGCCTCCACACTCTCTTCAGCCACCTCTTTCAGAACTTTGGGGTGTACACCATTTGATCCAGGTGACTTATCTACCTTCAGACCTTTCAGTTTTCCAAGATACTTCTTCCTCGTAATGGCAACTTCACATACTTCTGACCTCTGACGCTTTCAAACTTTCATTATACTGTCAGAATCTTCCGCATTGAAGACTGATGCAAAAGTGACAATGAAGCCATCTGACTTCTGTGTACAACAGCAAGCATTCAAACTGTTGATCATTCTCAATACAAATTTCTTGAAATAGTTGAGAATTGAGAGCATGGGACCTGATTTTATTTACTGCTGTGATAACAGTATTTAATGATTTATGCAGCTGATCACGTAGGATTTTTGTGAGAAGGTATCTGAATTATACAGTGAATGGTAAATACTATTATGTTACATACAGTTTTTTTTCAAGAAAGTAATAGCCTAGGGTAGTGTCCTTTCATTGATGGTGCCCATCTGTTGCACAAGCAAGAATATTGTTGAGCAGAATGTCCTCTTTGAAAAATTGTTCAACAACCTGAATATTGACTCTCCGTCATATCTATTTCTAGTCCCCTTGCAAATAAAAACTCTAGTACCATGCCACACACAAAATATTTCAAAGTGTTTCGGCCTGAAACATCGACAATACTCTTTTCCATAGGTGCTGCCTATTTTGCTTGGGTTTTCAGCATCTGCAGATTTTCTCTTGTTTGTGATTACTGTACCATGCTTTCATGTTTTATGAAGCGAACATAAGCCAGAAGCAAAGATTCATTGCCTGGCAAATTGACCTATCCAACTGCAGAGTGAATTCCATTGTCCCATTCATGTTGCACATTGTGTCTTCCACATTCTCAGACATTTCATCTTTAAACAAAGTTGTCACTGAGTGGAATCACTTTAATTATTTGCTCTGGTGACTTGTGTAGAACATTACCCAGAAGCTCTCTTACTGTTGCACAGTCAGTTCTTCTCCAATTGTATGGGGCTTTCCAGATTTAGCAATGAGCAATGAAATATTGTATGAAGCATGCAAACCATTACTCTTTTGTTATGAAGTGCTGGCATACATGTTTTGAGTGTTTTTTCATTTCTGAAAGTTTTCACGAAGTGACTGACAATAAGCCAAGTTCTTGTTTGCTTTATCAGAGTGTATTCTCTTCAAACGTTCAAGGAACCTGGACAGTTTCATTGCTTCATTTGGAAAAAAAACTTTTTCACACAACAGATATATTGGCTGCTGTTGGTTACTTGGTGCTGGTATAAATCCATATTTCAGGTACTCCACATTATTCTGTCAACATACTGCTCTTAATTAAAAATTAGATCATGGCGATAATGAGAGACATAGAAACATAGAAAACCTACAGCACAATACAGGCCCTTTGGCCCACAGAGCTGTGCTGAACATGTCCTTACCTGAGAAATTACCTAGGGTAATTAGCCCTTTATTTTACAGTGAACGGTAGGGCACTGAGGAGTGTAGTAGAGCAAAGGGATCTGGGAATAGAGGTCCATCATTCATCACAGGTAAATAAGATTGTAAAGAAAGCTTTTGGAACATTGGCATTCAGAAATCAAAGTATCGAGTACAGGAGGTGAAATGCTATGTTGATGTTGTATAAGATATTAGTGAGGCCCAATGGGGAGTATTGTGTGCAGTTGTGGTCACCTGACTGTGCAACAGTTTCTTCCCCCAAGCCATCAGACTCCTCAATACTCAGAGTCTAGACTGACATCTACATCATTTATTATTATACTGTAATTTGTCCTCTACTGTGTTTATTGTCTTGTTTATTAATTATTGTACTGCCCTGCACTGTTTTGTGCACTTTATGTAGTCCTGTGCAGGTCTGTAGTCTAGTGCAGTTTTTATGTTATTTTACGTAGTCTAGTGTAGCCTTGTGCTGTCTCACATAGTTTAGTGTAGTTTTGTGTTGTTTCATGTAGCACCAAGGTCCTGGAGGAACATGGTTTCGTTTTTACTGTGTACTGTACCAGCGGCTTATGGTCGAAATGACAATAAACTTGACTTGACTTAAAGTAACGTTGAAAGAATGCACAGAAAAATTACAAGGATTTTGCTGGGTCTGGAGGAACTGAATTAGAAGGAAAGATTGAATGGGTTAGGACTTTATTCTTTGGAACATAGAAGATTGAGAGGAGATTTGATTGAATATACAAAATTATGGAGGTGTATTGATTGGGAAAATGCAAACAGGCTTTTTCCACCGAGGTTGGGTGGGACTACAGTCATGGGTTAAAGGCGAAAGGTGAAAAGTTTAAGGAGAACATGAGAGGAAACTTCTTTACTCAGAGGGTCAAGAGGATATGGAATGAGCTGCCAGCACATGTGGTACATGTGAGCACATGTGAGCACAATTTTAACTTCTAAGATAAGTTTGGATAGGTACATGGATGGTAGGGGAATGGAGGGCTATGGTCCTGTTGCAGGTCAATAAACTGCAGGGAGGAGGTAGTCTAAATGGTTCAGCATGGACGAGATGGACCTATTTCTGTACTATACTTTTCTATGATTATATGACTCAAAGACATGGCAGATCTTATCACACTTCTGTGCCCACTGCCTCAATCATTTCCTGCAACTCCCTCCTCCACCCGTTACCGTGATTTCCAGTTTCAGATCACTCCTTCCTCTCCCTTTGTTACTTTATTCCCCCTCCATCAGTTCTGCTGCCTCCCGTACTTCTGCTGCTGAAGCTCTGGGTTTTTGTTTTCCAGTGATCGGCTGTTGTGGCTACATAGTATATTTGCGCTCTTCTACTTCATAGTGACAGTGATCTGCATGGGACATCACTCTCTACAGCTTGATTATAAGGAGAATGAGAAGGTGAGCTACAACTGAATGAACACATTGTGTTAATGTGCAGGAGCTGACAGTTTCACAAGCCTGCAAAGGAGCATTTGGCTCATCTTCCTACTCTGGCCAGTGCTTCCAGGATAGGCTTTCATCCAGGATAAATGTTCTAATTTCCACATTTATTCTAATGTTATATGCTCCACAGTTCTCTGCCTGATGAAGCCAATTTTTTCATTTTTAAAAATCCTCCCTCAATGTCAATGTAGGTGTTTGTGAAGCTGTCCAATCACCACAGTGTCACCTGGGGAAGGGAACCTGCAGTCCTTGAGGATTGAGAATGACTGCTTCTAGCCTGGTTCTGAAGTGGTTAATAGGGCCAGTGTGGGACTTGCAGTCCCTTTTACAGAACTCAGAAGTCTTTACACAGACAGAAGTGCAGGCAGGGAATGGTGGGCTATAGACCATGTGCATGGTAAATGGGGTTAATTTGAATTGGCACTGGACAGTATTCAAAAGGTTTGTACAGGAGTAAAGTAATTCCCTTAAAATCAAGTCCAAGGATGCAGTCACCTTGAGCAGCTCTTTTCAGTTGTTCTCGGTCTGGATGGCAGGTGTTTGTTTGGGGACATGGTTTGAGTGCTCTAAGTGCTATGATCTAATCTAGCTGTAGCCTTTTTCTTCCAAAGGTTGCAAGGACATTGCTGATCTCACAAATCCCAAAAGACATCACAGATGCAAGTCTCATCATCAAGCACTTCCAGTGAGTCCTACGGCTTTGAAAAAGTCAGCGTTGGGAGGAGCAGTGAGTGTGTGGGGATGTTGAGAGCGAGGTACTGGGGTTATGGAAGTGAATAGTCTGTATTTCTGAGTCCATGTGCTTTGGAGAAGGGAAGGCTGTGGGGAGAACTAAATTATAAAATAAGGTCATGCCTGTATAGTGAGATTTTGTTCTGCTTGGTAGAGCGATTGAGTGGTCAGATGCTATTTAAAAAAAAAGGAAAGAATTAATAGCGGTTAAGAACAGTTGCATGTGGCGTGCATTTGAATGCAATAGGGTAAATTGCTTCCTCCTAAGCAGTAAATGATCTCTGATAATAATTACTATCTGCATTTTCAATAACTATTTGATCATTTTTTAAGTTTCTCTGTGCTTGAACTACTGTCCTTAGCAATACAAGACACTGTTGTTTATCTCGCATAATCTGTCAACTGTGGGTAGATCACATTTCCACGTAGTTCCTTCTCAGGAGCATTTTACAAGTCATCTCAGTGATCATATTTGGCTTTCTGTTGGAATCAAGCCAATGTGACCACATGCTGCCTTCTTTATGCATCACAAATATTGAATTCCATCATTGAATTAGAGCTATGGTGGCTTCTTGCCTGCTGTCCTTGATAACATCTGTAAGACCATAAGACATAGGAGCAGAATTAGGCCATTCTGCTGTTTGAGTCTGCTCTCATCCCTCTCAATCCCAGGGACCTTGTCAAATGCCTTGCTAAGGTCAGGCTTACCGGCCTATAATTTCCAGGTTTATTTTTAGAGCCTTCCTTAAACAGTGGAATAACATTAGCTATTCTCCAATCCCCTGGTACTTCACCTGTTGCTAAGGATGACATAACTAACTTTGTTAGGGCCCCAGCAATTTTTGCACTTCCCTCCAACAGGGTCTAAGGAACACTTTGTCAGGCCCTGGGGATTTATCCACCCTCATTTGGGTCAGGACAGCAAACACCTCCTCCTCTGTACAGGGTCCATGAAGTCTTTGCCTCACTTCTATAGTTTCTATGTATGTTTCCTGAGTAAATTCCATTTAAGATCTCCCCCACCTCTTTTGGCTCCACACATAGATTACCATTTTGATCTTCCAGAATTTTGTTTCTTGGATTCTTTTTGCTGTTAACGTATCTGTAGAATCTGTTAGGATTCTCCTTCATCTTGTCTGCGAGGGCAACCTTATGTTTTCTTTTAGCCCTCCTGATTTCTTTCTTAAGTGTTGTCCTTTACTCCATAAGCACTTCATTTGTTCCTATCTTTCTATACCTACTATGCACTTCCCTTCCACTCTGTTGCATCTAAAACAACGGAACACTAGAACATTGAGCTAACAGTCCTGCCCGTCCTGCAAATGAGTCTCACTAATGGCTACAAAATCATAATTCCAGGTATTGATCCAGGTCCTGAGCTCATCTGCCTTTCCTACAATACTTAAATGGGTATGAATGAGACCCTCCCTCATTCTTCTAAACTCCAGTGAGTACAGGCCCAGAACCATCAAATGCTCATCATGTGTTAACTGCTTCATCCCTGGGATCATTCTCATGAACCTCCTCTCGACTCTCAATAATGCCAGCACATCTTTTCTTAGATGTGGGGCCGGAAACTACTGACAATACTCCTAGTTCAGTCTGACCTATGCATCATAAAGCCAAAGCATGACTTGCATTTGTATTCTAGCCCTCTTGAAATGAATGCAAACGTTGCATTTGCCTTCCTTACGACCAAGTCAGCCTGCAAGCTAACCTTCAGGGAATCCTGCACAAGGACTCCAAAGTCCCTCTGGATCTCAGGTTTTTGAATTTTCTCTCCATTTTGAAAGTAGTCTACGACATTATTTAGAGAGGGAGGGAGAGCGACCAGATGTCTTGGTACATATCGGTAGCAATGACATAGGAAGGAAAAGCAATGAGGTCCTGAAGAGAGAATTTAGAGAGCTAGGCAGAAAGTTGAGAGCAGGACCTTCAGGATAGTAATTTCTGGATTGCTACCTGTGCCATGTGCTAGCGAGGGTAGAAACAAGATGATTTGGCAGATAAATGCATGGCTGAGAAGCTGGTGCAGGGGAAGGGCTTCAGGTTCTTGGATCATTGGGATCTCTTCTGAGGGAAGTATGACCTATACAAAAGGGACAGGTTGCACTGAAACCCGAGGGGGAACAATATTCTTGCAGGCAGGTTTGTTAGAGCTGTTGGGGAGGGTTTAAACTAATTTGGCAGGGGGGTGGGAACCAGAATGAAGGGACTCAGGATAGGACAGATGGTCAAAAAAGCAAAGATAGAACATAGAAAACACAGAAAATCTACAGTACAACACAGACCCTTGGGGCCCACGATGCTGTACCGAACATGTACTTACTTAGAAATTACCTAAGGTTACCCATAGCCCTCTGTTTTCCTAAGCTCCATGTACCTATCCAGGAGTCTCTTAAAAGACCCTATTGTATCCACCTCTACCACCGTTGCTGGCAGCCCATTCCACACACTCGCCACTCTGTGTGAAAAACTTACCCCTGCCATCTTCTCTGTACCTACTTCCAAGCACCTTAAACCTGTGTCCTCTCGTGTTAGCCATTTCAGCCTTGGGGAGAAAGCCTCTGACTATCCACACGATCAATGCCTCTCAGTATCTTGTACACCTCTATCAGGTCACCTCTCATCCTCCGCTGCTTCAAGGAGAAAATGCCGAGTTCACTCAACCTATTCTCATAAGGCATGCTCCCCTATCCAGGCAACATCCTTGAAAATCTCCTCTGCACCCTTTCAATAGTTTCCACGTCCTTCTTGTAGTGAGGTGATTAGAACTGAGCAGAGTACTCCAAGTGGGGTCTGACCAGGTTCCTATATAGCTGCAACATTACCTCTCGGCTCTTAAACTCAATCCCACGATTGATGAAGGCCGATGCACCGTATGCCTTCTTTACTACAGAGTCAACCTGCACAGCAGCTTTCAGTGTCCTATGGACTCGGACACTCCACACTGCCAAGAGTCTTACAATTAATATTATATTCTGTCATCATATTTGACCTACCAAAATGAACCACCTCACACTTATCTGGGTTGAACTCCATCTGCCACTTCTCAGCTGAGTTTTGCATCCTATTGATGTCCCACTGTAACCTCTGACAGCCCTCCGCACTATCCACAACACCCCCAACCTTTGTGTCATCAGCAAATTGACTAACCCTTCCCCCCACTTCCTCATCCAGGTCATTTATAAAAATTACGAATAGAAGGGGTCCCAGAACAGATCCCTGAGACACACCACTGGTAACCGACCTCCATGCAGAATATGATCCGTCTACAAACACACTTTGCCTTCTGTGAGCAAGTCAATTCTGGATCCACAAAGCAAGGTCACCTTGGATTCCATGTCTCCTTACTTTCTCAATAAGCCCTGCATGGGGTACCTTATCAAACGCCTTGCTGAAATCCATATACACTACATGTACTGCTCTACCTTCATAAATGTGTTTAGTCACATCCTCAAAAAATTCAATCAGGCTTGTAAGGCATGACCTACCTTTGACAAAGGGTATGTCTCTCCAAATGTTCACAAATCCTGCTTACCATAGAACCATAGAAACTACAGCACAGAAACAGGCCCTTTGGCCCTTCTTGGCTGTGCCGAACCATTTTCTGCCTAATCACACTGACCTGCACACGGACCATATCCCTCCATACACCTCCCATCCATGTATCTGTCCAATTTATTCTTAAATGTTAAAAAAGAACCCGCATTTACCACCTCGCCTGGCAGCTCATTCCATACTCCCACCACTCTCTGTGTGAAGAAGACCCCCCTAATGTTCCCTTTAAACTTTTCCCCCCTCACCCTTAACCCATGTCCTCTGGTTTTTTTCTCCCCTTGCCTCAGTGGAAAAAGCCTGCTTGCATTCACTCTATCTATACCCATCATAATTTTATATACCTCTATCAAATCTCCCCTCATTCTTCTACGCTCCAGGGAATAAAGTCCTAACCTATTCAACCTTTCTCTGTAACTGAGTTTCTCAAGACCCGGCAACATCCTTGTAAACCCTCTCTGCACTCTCTCAACCTTATTTATATCCTTCCTGTAATTTGGTGACCAAAACTGAACACAATACTCCAGATTCAGCCTCACCAATGCCTTATACAACCACATCATAACATTCCAGCTCTTATACTCAGTACTTTGATTAATAAAGGCCAATGTACCAAAAGCTCTCTTTACAACCCTATCTACCTGTGATGCTACTTTTAGGGAATTTTGTATCTGTATTCCCAGATCCCTCTGTTCCACTGCACTGCTCAGTGCCTTACCATTAACCTTGTATGTTCTACGTTGGTTTGTCCTTCCAATGTGCAATACCTCACACTTGTCAGTATTAATCTCCATCTGCCATTTTTCAGCCCATTTTTCCAGCTGGTCCAAGTCCCTCTGAAAACCTTCCTCACTGTCTATTACACCTCCAATCTTTGTATCATCAGCAAACTTGCTGATCCAATTTACCACATTATCATCCAGATCATTGATATAGATGATAAATAACAATGGACCCAGCACTGATCCCTGTGGCACACCACTAGTCACAGGCCTCCACTCAGAGAAGCAATTCTCTACCACCACTCTCTGGCTTCTTCCATCGAGCCAATGTCTAATCCAATTTACCACCTCTCCATGTATACCTAGCGACTGAATTTTCCTAACTAACCTCCCATGCGGGACCTTGTCAAAGGCCTTACTGAAGTCCATGTAGACAACATCCACTGCCTTCCCTTCATCCACTTTCCTGGTAACCTCCTCGAAAAACTCCAACAGATTGGTCAAACATGACCTACCATGCACAAAGCCATGTTGACTCTCCCTAATAAGCCCCTGTCTATCCAAATGCTTGTAGATTCTGTCTCTTAGTACTCCCTCCAATAACTTACCTACTACTGACGTTAAACTCACCGGCCTATAATTTCCCGGATTACTTTTCGATCCTTTTTTAAACAACGGAACAACATGAGCCACTCTCCAATCCTCCGGCACTTCACCCGTAGACAGCGACATTTTAAATATTTCTGCCAGGGCCCCTGCAATTTCAACACTAGTCTCCTTCAAGGTCCGAGGGAACACTCTGTCAGGTCCCGGGGATTTATCCACTTTAATTTTCCTCAAGACAGCAAGCACCTCCTCCTTTTCAATCTGTACAGTTTCCATGGTCTCACTACTTGTTTCCCTTAACTCCATAGACTTCATGCCAGTTTCCTTAGTAAATACAGATGCAAAAAACCTAATAAAGATCTCCCCCATTTCCTTTGGTTCCGCACATAGCCGACCACTCTGATCTTCAAGAGGACCAATTTTATCCCTTACAATCCTTTTGCTCTTAATATACTTGTAAAAGCTCTTTGGATTATCCTTCACCTTGACTGCCAAGGCAACCTCATGTCTTCTTTTAGCCCTCCTGATTTCTTTCTTAAGTATTTTCTTGCACTTCTTATACTCCTCAAGCACCTGATCTACCCCCTGTTTCCTATACATTTCATACAACTCCCTCTTCTTCTTTATCAGAGTTGCAATATTCCTTGAGAACCAAGGCTCCTTATTCCTATTCAATTTGCCTTTAATCCTGACAGGAACATACAAACTCTGCACTCTCAAAATTTCCCCATTGAAGGCTTCCCACCTACCAATCACATCTTTGCCCGAGAACAACCTGTCCCAATCCACGCTTTTTAGATCCTTTCTCATTTCTTCAAATTTGGCCTTCTTCCAGTTCAGAACCTCAGGACCAGATCTATCCTTGTCCATGATCAAGTTGAAACTAATGGTGTTATGATCACTGGAACCAAAGTGCTCCCCTACACAGACTTCTGTCACTTGCCCTAATTCGTTACCTAACAGGAGATCCAATATTGCATCCCCTCTAGTTGGTCTCTCTATATATTGATTTAGAAAACTTTCCTGCTTCTCAGGATCTTTTCCATCAACTTATGAACCACTGAGGTAAGACTCACTGGTCTATAATTTCCAAGGCTATCTTGAATAAGGGAACGACATTTGCAACCCTCCAGTTCTCCAGAACCTCTCCCATCCCCATTGATGATGCAAAGATCATCGCCAGATTCTCAGCAACCTGTTCCATTGCCTCCCACAGTAGCCTGGGGTACATCTCATCTGGTCCCGGAGACTTATCCAACTGGATGCTTTTCAAAAGCTCCAGCACATCCTCTTTCTAATGTCTATATGCTCAAGCTTTTCAGTCCACTGTAAGTTATCCTACAATCGCCAAGGTCCTTTTCCATAGTGAATACTGAAGCAAAGAACTCATTAAGTATAAACAACAGGAATTCTGCAGATGCTGGAAATTCAAGCAACACACATCAAAGTTGCTGGTGAACGCAGCAGGCCAAGCAGCATCTGTAGGAAGAGGTGCAGTCGACGTTTCAGGCCGAGACCCTTCGTCAGGACTAACTGAAGGAAGAGTGAGTAAGGGATTTGAAAGTTGGAGGGGGATTATTACTCATTAAGTATGTCTGCTATCTCCTCCGATTCCATTCACACCTTTTGACTGTCACACTTGATTGGTCCTATTCTCTCACATCTTACCCTCTTGCTCTTCACATACTCGTAGAATGCCTTGGGGTTTTCCTTAATCTTGCTCGCCAAGGCCTTCTCATGGTCCCTTCTGGCTCTCCGAATTTCATTCTTAAGCTCCTTGCTGCTAGCCTTATAATCTTCTAGATCTCTATCATTACCTCGTAAGCCTTTCTTTTCTTCTTGACTAGACAGCCTTTGTACACCACGGTTCCTGTACCCTACCATGCTTTCCTTGTCTCATTGGAACGTACGTATGCAGAACGCCACGCAAATATCCCCTGAACATTTGCCACATTTCTGCCATACATTTCCATGAGAACATCTGTTCCCAATTTATGCTTTCAAGTTCCTGCCTGATAGCTTTCCCCTTACTCCAATTAAACACTCTCCTAACTTGTCTGTTCCTATCTGTCTCCAGGAGATAGAATTGCGATCACTATCTCCAAAATGCTCTCCCACTGAGAGACTTGACACCTGAGCAGGTTCATTTCCCAATACCAGATCAAGTACAGCCTCTCCTCTTGTAGGCTTATCTACATATTATGTCAGGAAACCTTCCTGAATACACTTAACACAGATAGCATGTAGTCAGACTGTCAGGGCAGGCAGATGATAGGACAAAATTGCAGCCACCAGGGTGAGTATAGTGCATTAGGGATGCAAAATCAAAAAGGGTAGCAAATACAGTACTCAAGTGTTATATCTCAATGCACGGACTATAAGAAATAAGGTGGATGATCTTGTTGCACTATTACAGATTGTCAGGTCAAGTCTGATATTGTGGCCATCACTGAATCATGGCTGAAAGATGGTTGCAGTTGAGAGCTATATGTCCAAGATTACATGTGGTATCGGAGGGATAGGAAGGTAGGCAGAGGGGATGGTATGACTTGGCAAATCCAATCTACGTTTGGTCTCACCGATGTACAGGAGGCCACACTGGGACCACCAAACACAGTCCTCCCAACACAGTAAATGACCCCCAGCAGACTCACAGGTGAAATGTCGCCTCACCTGGAAGGACTGTTTAGGGCCCTGGATGATAGTGAGGGAAGAGGTGTGGGGCAGGTGTTGTAGCACTTGTTCCACTAGCAAGGATAAGTGCCAGGAGGGAGATCAATGAGGAGAGACGAATGGAGAAGGGAGTCGTGTAGGCAGCGATCCCTGTGGAAAGCAGAAAGTGGGGAGAGGGGAGGGAAACATGCTTGGTGATGGGATCCTATTGGAGATGGTGGAAGTATCGGAGAATTATGTGCTGGACGCGGAGGCTGGTAGGGTGATTGGAGGATGGGGGAACTGCCTTTGCCGAGCATTTATGCTCCATCTGCTAGAACAAGCAGGGTCTCCCAGTGGCCACCCATTTTAATTCCACTTCCCATTCCCATTCTGATATGTCCATCCATGGGCTCCTCCACTGTCGTGATGAGGCCACACTTAGATCGGAGGAACAACACCTTATATACCACTTCGGTAGCCTCCAGCCTGATGGCATGAACATTGATGTCTCAAACTTCTGGTAATATCCTCCAACATCCCCCCCCCCACTTCCATTTCCCATCCCCTTTTCCCTCTCTCATCTTATCTCCTTGCCCACCCATCTCCACCCTCTGGTGTTCCTTTCCCCTTTTTCTTTCTTCCATGACCTTCTATCTCTTTCACCAATCAACTTCCCAGCTCTTTACTTCACCCATCCCGCTCCAGGTTTCACCTATCACCTGGTGGTTCTCTCTCCCCTCCCTTCACCTTTTAGATCTACTCCTCAGCTTTTTTTCTCCAGTCCTGCAAAAGGGTTTTGGCCCAAAACTTCAACTGTACTTTTTTCCGTAGATGCAGTCTGGCCTGCTGAGTTTGCCAGCATTTTGTGTGTGCAACATTAATTTGCAGGTTGAGTCGGTGTGAGGAAGGCAAATGTGATGTTAGAATTCATTTAAAGAGGTCTAGAATATAAAAGCAAGGATGTAATGTTGAGACTTTCTACAGCACTGATGGGTCCTCACTTCGAGTATTGTGAGCAATTTTATAACAATATAACATATAACCATATAACAATTACAGCACAGAAACAGGCCATCTCGGCCCTACTCCGTGCTGAATGCTTACTCTCACCTAGTCCCACCGACCTGCACTCAACCCTTAACCCTCCATTCCTTTCCTGTCCATATAGCTGTCCAATTTAACTTTAAGTGACAATATCATACCTGCCTCAACCACTTCTGCTGGAAGCTCGTTCCACACAGCTACCACTCTCTGAGTAAGGAAGTTCCCCCTCATGTTACCCCTAAACTTTTGCCCTTTAACTCTCAACTCATGTCCTCTTGTTTGAATGTCCCCCACTCTCAATGGAAAAGCCTATCCACGTCAACTCTATCTATCCCCCTCATAATTTTAAATACCTCTATCAAGTCCTCCCTCAACCTTCTACATTCCAAAGAATAAAGACCCAGCTTGTTCAACCTTTCTCTGTAACTTAGGTGATGAAACCCAGGTAATATTCCAGTAAATCTCCTCTGTACTCAGTCTATTTTGTTGACATTTTTCCTATAAATTGGTGACCAGAACTGTACACAATACTCCAAATTTGGCCTTACCAATGCCTTGTACAATTTTAACATTACATCCCAACTCCTATACTCAATGTTCTGATTTATAATGGCCAGCATACCAAAAGCTTTCTTCACCACCCTATCCAAATGAGATTCCACCTTTAGGGAACTATGCACCATTATTCCTAGATCCCTCTGTTCTACTGCATTCTTCAATGTCCTACCATTTACCATGTATGTCCTGTTTTGATTAGTCCTACCAAAATGTAGCAGCTCACATTTATCAGCATTATACTCCATCTGCCATCTTTCAGCCCACTCTTCTAACTGGCCTAAATCTCTCTGCAAGCTTTGAAAACCTACTTCATTATCCACAACTCCACCTATCTTAGTATCATCTGCATACTTACTAATCCAATTTACCACCCCATCATCCAGATCATTAATGTATATGACAAACGACACTGGACCCAGTACAGATCCCTGAGGCACACCACTAGTCACCGGCCTCCAACCTGACGAACAGTTATCCACCACTACTCTCTGGTGTCTCCCATCCAGCCACTGCTGAATCCATTTTACTACTTCAATATTAATACCTAGCGATTGAACCTTCCATGTGGAACCTTGTCAAACGCCTTACTGAAGTCCATATGGACAACATCCACTGCTTTACCCTCGTCAACTTTCCCAGTAACCTCTTCAAAAAATGCAATAAGATTTGTCAAACATGACTTTCCATGCACAAATCCATGTTGACTGTTCCTAATCAGACCCTGTCTATCCAGATAATTATATATACCATCTCTAAGAATACTTTCCATCAATTTACCCACCACTGACATCAAACTCACAGGCCGATAATTGCTAGGTTTACTCTTAGAACCGTTTTTAAACAATGGAACAACATGAGCAATACGCCAATCCTTCGGCACCATCCCCATTTCTAATGGCATTTGAAATATTTCTGTCAGAGCCACTGCTATTTCCACACTAACATCCCTCTAGGTCCTAGTGAATAACCTGTCCGGCCCCGGAGACTTATCCACTTTTATATTCTTTAAAAGCACTAGTACTTCCTCTTCTTTAACCATATAACCATATAACAATTACAGCACGGAAACAGGCCATCTTGGCCCTTCTAGTCCGTACCGAATTCTTACACTCACCTAGTCCCACCGACCTGCACTCGGCCCATAACCCTCCATTCCTTTCCTGTCCATATATCTATCCAATTTAACTTTAAACGACAACATCGAACATGCCTCAACCACTTCTGCTGGAAGCTTGTTCCACACAGCTACCACTCTCTGAGTAAAGAAGTTCCCCCTCATGTTACCCCTAAACTTTTGCCCTTTAACTCTCAACTCATGTCCTCTTGTTTGAATCTCCCCCATTCTCAATGGAAAAAGCCTATCCGTGTCAACTCTATCAATCCCCCTCATAATTTTAAACACCTCTATCAAGTCCCCCCTCAACCTTCTACGCTCCAAAGAATAAAGACCTAACTTGTTCAACCTTTCTCTGTAACTTAGGAGATGAAACCCAGGCAACATTTTAGTAAATCTCCTCTGTATTCTGTCAATTTTATTGACAACTTTCCTATAATTTGGTGACCAGAACTGTACACAATACTCCAAATTTGGCCTTACCAATTCCTTATACAATTTCAACATTACATCCCAACTCCTTCATTCACTGCTCTGATTAACAAAGGCCAGCATACCAAAAGCTTTCTTCACCACCCTGTCCGCATGAGATTCCACCTTCAAGGAACTATGCACAATTTTTCCTAGATCCCTCTGTTCTACTGCATTCTTCAATGCCCTACCATTTACCATGTATGTCCTATTTTGATTAGTCCTACCAAAATGTAGCACCTCACATTTTTCAGCATTAAACTCCATCTGCCATCTTTCAGCTCACTCTTCTAACTGGCCTAAATCTCTCTGCAAGCTTTGAAAACCTACTTCATTATCCACAACGCCACCTATCTTAGTATCATCTGCATACTTACTAATCCAATTTACCACCCCATCATCCAGATCATTAATGTATATGACAAACAACATTGGACCCATACAGATCCCTAAGGCACACTGCTACACACCGTTCTCCAATCTGACCCACAGTTATCCACCACTACTCTCTGGCGTCTCCCGTCCAGCCACTGTTGAATCCATTTTACTACTTCGATATCAATGCCTAACGATTGAACCTTCCTAACTAACCTTCCGTGTGGAACCTTGTCAAAGGTCTTACTGAAGTCCATATAGACAACATCCACCGCTTTACCCTCGTCAACTTTCCTAGTAACTTCATTAAAAAATTCAATAAGATTTGTCAAACATGACCTTCCATGCACAAATCCATGTTGACTGTTCCTAATCAGATCCTGTCTATCCAGATAATTATATATACCATCTCTAAGAATACTTTCCATCAATTTACCCACCACTGATGTCAAACTCACAGGCCGATAATTGCTAGGTTTACTCTTAGAACCCTTTTTAAACAATGGAACCACGAGCAATATGCCAATCCTCCGGCACCATCCCTGTTTCTAATGACATTTGAAATATTTCTGTCAGAGCCCCTGCTATTTCCTCACTAATTTCCCTCAAGGAATATCCTGTCCGGACCTAGAGACATATCCACTTTATATTCCTTAAAAGCACCAGTACTTCCTCTTCTTTAATCATCATACTTTCCATAACTACCCTCCTTGTTTCCTTTACCTTACACAATTCAATATCCTTCTCCTTAATGAATACCAAAGAAAAGAAATTGTTCAAAATCTCCCCCATCTCTTTTGGCTCCGCACGTAGCTGTCCACTCTGATTCTCTAAGGGACAAATTTTATCCCTCACTATCCTTTTGCTATTAATATAACTGTAAAAACTCTTTGGATTTATTTTCATCTTACTTGCCAAAGCAGCCTCATACCTTCTTTTAGCTTTTCTAATTTCTTTCTTAAGATTCGTTTTACAATCTTTATATTCCTCAAGCACCTCATTTACTCCAAGCTGCCTATATTTATTGTAGATCCCTCTCTTTATTCAAACCAAGTTTCCAATATCCCTTGAAAACCATGGCTCTCTCAAACTTTTAACCTTTCCTTTCAACCTAACAGGAACATAAAGATCCTGTACCCTCAAAATTTCACCTTTAAATGACCTCCATTTCTCTATTACATCCTTCCCATAAAACAAATTATCCCAATCCACTCCTTCTAAATCCTTTGGCATCTCCTCAAAGTTAGCCTTTCTCCAATCAAAAATCTCAACCCTGGGTCCAGTCCTATCCTTCTCCATAATTATATTGAAACTAATGGCATTGTGATCACTGGACCTGAAGTGCTCCTCAACACATACCTCTGTCACCTGCGCTATCTCATTCCCTAATAGGAGATCCAATGCTGCCCCTTCTCTGGTTGGTACCTTTATGTATTGCTGCAAAGAACTATCTTGCACACATTTGACAATCTCCAAACCATCCAGCCCTTTTACAGAATGGGCTTCCCAGTCTATGTGTGGAAAATTAAAATCTCCCACAATCACAACCTTGTGCTTACTACAAATATCTGCTATCTTCTTACAATTTTGCTCCTCCAGTTCTCGGTCCCCATTAGGTGGTCTATAACACACCCCTTTAAGCGTCACTATACCTTTTGCATTCCTCAATTCCACCCAAATAGCCTCCCTAGACGAGTCCACTAATCTATGCTGCCAGAGCACCGCTGTTATATTTTCTCTGACTAGCAATGCAAAATCTCCCCCTCTTGCCCCTCCTATTCTATCACACCTGATGCAACGAAATCCTGGAACATTTAGTTGCCAATCACACCCCTCCTGCAACCATGTTTCACTCATAGCTACAACATCACATTTCCAGGTATCAATCCATGCTCTAAGCTCATCCACCATTCTTACGATGCTCCTAGCTTTAAAATAATTGCATTTAAGAAACTCTCCACCTCTTACTCTCTGTTTATCCTTAATGGAGCAAACAACTTTGTTATCTTTTTCTTCCTTGTCCCCTACATCTTTGGTCTGAGTGCTCCACTTCTCTGTCACCTGCCTATCCTCCCTCACACACTGTCTGCTAGCTTTCTCTATTTGTGAACTAACCTCCTCCCTTCTAGTCTCTTTAATTTGATTCCCACCCCCCAACCATTCTAGTTTAAAGTCACCTCAGTAGCCCTCGCAAATCTCCCTGCCAGGATATTGGTCCCCCTAGGATTCAAGTGTAACCCATCCTTTTTGTACAGGTTACACCTGCGCCAAAAGAGGTCCCAATGATCCAAAAACTTGAATCCCTGCCCCCTGCTCCAATCCCTCAGCCACGCATTTATCCTTTACCTCATTGCATTCCTACTTTCACTGTCGCGTAGCACAGTCAGTAATCCCGAGATTACTACCTTTGCGGTCCTTTTTCTCAACTCCCTTCCTAACTCTTATATTCTCCTTTCAGGACTTCTTCCCTTTTTCTACCTATGTCATTGGTACCTATATGTACCACGACCTCTGGCTCCTCTCCCTCCCACTTCTGGATCTCTTGGACACGATCAGAAACATCCTGGACCTTGGCACCAGGGAGGCAAACTACCGTCTGGGTCTCCGGACTGCATCCACAGGATCACCTATCTGAAACCCTAACTATCGAGTCCCCATTACTACTGCCCTCCTCTTCCTTTCCCTACCCTCCTGAGCTACGGGGCCAGACTCTGTGCCAGAGGCACGGTCACTGTTGCTTCCCCCAGGTAAGCTGTCCCCCCAACAGTACTCAAACAGGGGTACTTATTGTCAATTTTCTTTAATCATCATAGGTTCCATAACTTCCCTATCTGTTTCCCTTACCTTACAGAATTCAATATCCTTCTCCTTAGTGAATACCAAAGAAAAGAAATTGTTTAAAATCTCCCCCATCTGTTTTAGCTCCACACATAGCTGTCCACTCTGATTCTCTAAGGGACCAATTTTGTCCCTCACTATCCTTTTGCTATTAATATAACTGTAGAAACGCTTTGGATTTATTTTCACCTTACTTGCCAAAGCAACCTCGTATCTTCTTTTAGCTTTCTAATTTCTTTCTTAAGATTCTTTTTACATTCTTTATATTCTTCGAGCACCTTACTTACTCCATGCTGCCTATATTTATTGTAGATAACTTTGGACCCTTTATCTTAGAAAAAGATGTGTTGAAACTGGAGAGGCTTCAAAAGAGATTCACAAAAATGATTCCAGGATTGAATGGCTTGTCATATGAAGAGCGTTTGATGGCACTGGGCCTGTGTCCTCTTGAATTCAGAAGAATGAAGTGTGACCTCATTGAAACCATTGAAAAGCTGCCACTTCCTGACACAATATTCCATCTAACCTTCTTTGCACACTCCCCTAATCTCTCCAAGTCCTTCTGCAGCCTCCTTGCTTCCTCAAAATTACTTGCCCCTCTATCTATCTTCATGTCATTTGCAAACTTTGCAACAAAGCAATCAATTCCATCATCCAAATCATTGACATATAACGTAAAAAGAATTGGTCCTAAAACAGACTCCTGTGGAACACCACTAGTCACCGGCAGCCAAGCAGAAAAGGCTCCCTTTATTCCCACTCTTTGCTTCCTGCCTATCAGCCAATGCTTTTATCTATGCTGAGGAGGAATCTTTCCTCTTATACCATGTGCTCATAGCCTATTAAGAAGCCTCATTTCTGGCACTTTGTCAAAGGCCTTTTGAAAATCCAAGTACACAATATCAACCAGTTCTCTTTTGTCTATCCTGCTTGTTATCCTGGCGATGCTTCCAGAAACCGTGGAAATATAGGAAAGACAGGCTATCATGACGGGTTCCGCCTCGATGTTAGGTTTCTTGCTTTTTCTGTTGGACCTTTTAAGGGCTCAATTGATTTCCTTCTCCTTGTAGCCATTCTGTAGGAATGTCGTGCGTAATCTTCTTATTTCCTCGTGGAGACTCTCCAGATCCAAAATAGTTTTCACAGGGTTAATCATGTGGACTTATACCTCAATAATAACAGCCACCATCACGTCTCCCACAGAGAATGTTTCTTTCCATTAATATTTCCATGGTTTCTGGAAGCATCGCCGGGATCCTGAAGAAATACTGGATTAATACCAGACACAAGGAAGCTCAAATCACAGCTTAGGCAAGATCAGGCTTGGGTGAGGTAAAGTATCTTGTAAGTCTCAGTCAGTCTCTCTCTCTCTCTCTCTCTATCTCTATATCTCTCTCCGTGTCTCTCTCTCTCTCTCTCTCGCTCCATCTAATTCTCTATCTCTCTCTCTTCTTGTTCATTTCTTATCCGTTAGGGCATAGTAGGCCAGTGAGAATAGCTACAGTGGCAGTGTTTTGTACACTGCGTGGGATATGGCAAGTCTGGGAGACCTCCAGTTCCCAGATACACACCTCTGCATCAGGTGCACCAAGTTGCAGCTCCTGAGAGAATGTATTAAGGAACTGGAGCTACAGCTTGTTGACCTTCGACTCATAGAGAAACATAAACATAGAACATAGAATAGTACAACATAGTACGGGCCCTTCAGCCCACAATGTTGTGCCGACCCTCAAACCCTGCCTCCCATATAAGCCCCCACCTTAAATTCCTCCATATACCTGTCTAGTAGTCTCTTAAACTTCACTAGTGTATCTGCCTCCACCACTGACTCAGGCAGTGCATTCCACGCACCAACCACTCTCTGAGTAAAAAACCTTCCTCTAATATCCCCCTTGAACTTCCCACCCCTTACCTTAAAGCCATGTCCTCCTGTATTGAGCAGTGCTGCCCTGGGGAAGAGGTGATGGCTATCCAGTCTATCTATTCCTCTTATTATCTTGTACACCTCTATCATGTCTCCTCTCATCCTCCTTCTCTCCAAAGCGTAAAGCCCTAGCTCCCTTAATCTCTGATCATAATGCATACTTTCTAAACCAGGCAGCATCCTGGTAAATCTCCTCTGTACCCTTTCCAAAGCTACCACATCCTTCCTATAGTGAGGCGACCAGAACTGGACACAGTACTCCAATTGTGGCCTAACCAGAGTTTTATAGAGCTGCATCATTACATCGCGACTCTTAAACTCTATCCCTCGACTTATGAAAGCTACCACCCCATAAGCTTTCTTAACTACCCTATCCACCTGTGAGGCAACTTTCAGGGATCTGTGGACATGTACCCCGAGATCCCTCTGCTCCTCCACACTACCAAGTATCCTGCCATTTACTTTGTACTCTGCCTTGGAGTTTGTCCTTCCAAAGTATACCACCTCACACTTCTCTGGGTTGAACTCCATCTGCCACTTCTCAGCCCACTCCTGCATCCTATCAATGTCTCTCTGCAATCTTTGACAATCCTCTACACTATCTACAACACCACCAACCTTTGTGGCATCTGCAAACTTGCAAACCCACCCTTCTACCCCCACATCAAGGTCGTTAATAAAAATCACGAAAAGTAGAGGTCCCAGAACAGATCCTCGTGGGACACCACTAGTCACAATCCTCCAATCTGAATGTACTCGCTCCACCACCTTCCTCTGCCTTCTGCAGGCAAGCCAATTCTGAATCCACCTGGCCAAACTTCCCTGGATCCCATGCCTTCTAACTTCCTGAATAAGCCTACCATGTGGAACCTTGTCAAATGCCTTACTAAAGTCCATATAGATCACATCCACTGCACTACCCTCATCTATATGCCTGGTCACCTCCTCAAAGAACTCTATCAGGCTTGTTAGACACGATCTGCCCTTCACAAAGCCATGCTGACTGTCCCTGATCAGACCATGATTCTCTAAATGCCTATAGATCCTGTCTCTAAGAATCTTTTCCAACAGCTTTCCCACCACAGACGTAAGGCTCACTGGTCTATAATTACCTGGACTATCCCTACTACCTTTTTTGAACAAGGAGACAACATTCGCCTCCCTCCAATCCTCCTGTACCATTCCTGTGGACAACGAGGACATAAAGATCCTAGCCAGAGGCTCAGCAATCTCTTCTCTTGCCTCGTGGAGCAGCCTGGGGAATATTCCATCAGGCCCCGGGGACTTATCTGTCCTAATGTATTTTAACAACTCCAACACCTCCTCTCCCTTAATATCAACATGCTCCAGAACATCAACCTCACTCATATTGTCCTCACCATCATCAAGTTCCCTCTCATTGATGAATACCAAAGAGAAGTATTCATTGAGGACCTCGCTCACTTCCACAGCCTCCAGGCACATCTTCCCACCTTTATCTCTAATCGGTCCTACCTTCACTCCTGTCATCCCTTTTTTCTTCACATAATTGAAGAATGCCTTGGGGTTTTCCTTTACCCTACTCGCCAAGGCCTTCTCATGCCCCCTCCTTGCTCTTCTCAGCCCCTTCTTAAGCTCCTTTCTTTCTTCCCTATATTCTGCAATAGACCCATCTGATCCTTGCTCCCTAAACCTCATGTATGCTGCCTTCTTCCACCTGACTAGATTTTCCACCTCACTTGTCATCCATGGTTCCTTCACCCTACCATTCTTTATCTTCCTCACTGGGACAAATTTATCCCTTACATCCCGCAAGAGATCTCTAAACATCGACCACATGTCCATAGTACATTTCCCTGCAAAAACATCATCCCAATTCACACCCGCAAGTTCTAGCCTTATAGCTTCATAATTTGCCCTTCCTGAATTAAAAATTTTCCTGTCCTCTCTGATTCTATCCTTTTCCATGATAATGCTAAAGGCCAGGGAGCGGTGGTCACTGTCCCCCAGATGCTCACCCACTGAGAGATCTGTGACCTGACCCGGTTCATTACCTAGTACTAGATCTAGTATGGCATTCCCCCTGGTCGGCCTGTCCACATACTGTGACAGGAATCCATCCTGGACACACTTAACAAACTCTGCCCCATCTAAACCCTTGGAACTAATCAGGTGCCAATCAATATTAGGGAAGTTAAAGTCACCCATGATAACAACCTTGTTATTTTTGCACCTTTCCAAAATCTGCCTCCCAATCTGCTCCTCTGTATCTCTGCTGCTACCAGGGGGCCTATAGAATACCCCCAGTAGAGTAACTACTCCCTTCCTGTTCCTGACTTCCACCCATATTGACTCAAAAGAGGATCCTGCTACATTAGGAGAATGAGATGGTGATGGACAGGAGCTATAGAGAGGTAGTCACCCCTAGATTGCAGGAGAGAGGTAACTGGGTGATTGTCAGGAGAAGGAGGGGAATTGCACAGCCAGTGGCCGTTCCCCTCAATAATAATTATACAACTTTAGACTCCAATGAAGGAGCCGACCTACCAGATGAGAGCCACAGTGAACGGGTCTCTGGCACTGACTCTGGTGCTGCAGCTCAAAAGAGCAGAGAGGTGAAGAGGAGTGCAGTGTTGATAGAGATACTTTAGTAATAAAAATATAGGCGAGATTCTGTGCAACACACACAAAATGCTAGATCAACTCAGCAGGCCAGGCAGCATCTAGGAGAAGAATACAGTTGACATTTCGGGCCAAAACCCTTCGACAGGACTACCGAAGAGTTTCGGCTCGAAACATAAACTGTAATCTTTTCCTAAATGCTGCCTGGCCTTCTGAGTTCCTCCAGAATTTTGTGTGTGTTGCTCGCATTTCCAGCATCTGCAGATTTTCTCTTGTTTGTGATGCGGTTCTGTGGGCATGATAGAGACACCCAGATGTTATGTTGCCTCCCTGGTGCCAGCATCAGGGATTTCTCAGATCGGGTCCATGGCATTCTCAAGGGCAAGGGTGAATATCCAGATGTCTTGGTACATATTATCGCCAAGCACAAAGATGTGGCTCAAAGAGGCGTCAACAGAGGCTTCAATTGCCATTCCTCTAGTGGGCTCAACTACAAGCTGCTACAGAAATCCATGCCGTTGGCATTCTACAAATTCCCTCTCTTGGGATTCCAGCACCAACCTGATTTTTCCAATCCACCTGCATATTGAAAATCCCCATGATAATCATGTTTCCCTTTTTACATGCCTTTTCTATCTCCTTTTGTAATTTGTAGCCCATGTCCTAGCTACTGTTTGGGGATCTGTAAATAACTCCCATCTGGGTTGTTTTATCCTTGCAGTTTCATTACCCACAAGGATTCTACATCTCCCAATCCTATGTCACATCTTTCTAAGGATTTGAATTCATTTTTACCTACAGATCCACTGCAACCCCTCTGCCCATATGCCTATCCTAAACCATGTGTATCCTTGGATGATAAGATCCCAGTTATGTTCTTCTTTCAGCCATAACTCAGAGATGTCACAACATCATACCTTCCAATCTCAAACTGTGCTACAAGATCATCTGCCTTATTCTTTATACTGCATACATTCAAATATAACACCTTCGGTCCTGTATTCATCACTGTTTTTGATTTTGGCCCACTGTTATACTTTAGCTCATCCCACCGACTGCAGTTTTGCCCTATCATCTGCCTGTCCTTCCGCACAGTCTCACTAATCACTGCCTCTATTTGTACAACAGCATCCCTCTCCTCAGTCCTATTACTCTGGTTGCTATCCCCCGCCAAATTCATTCAAATCCTCCCCATAGCTCTAGCAAACCTGTCTGCAAGGATATTGGAACCATAGAAGGATAGAAACATAGAAAATAGGTGCAGGAGTAGGCCATTTGGCCCTTCGAGCCTGCACTGCCATTCAGTATGATCATGGCTGATCATCCAACTCAGAACCCTGTACCAACCTTCCCTCCATACCCCCTGATCCCTTTAGCCACAAGGGCCATATCTAACTTGCTCTTAAATATAGCTAATGAACTGGCCTCAACTGTTTCCTGTGGCAGAGAATTCCACAGATTCACCACTCTCTGTGTGAAGAAGTTTTTCCTCATCTCGGTCCTAAAAGGCTTCCCCTTTATCCTCAAACTGTGACTTCCCCAACATGAGGAACAATCTTCCTGCATCTAGCAGGGTTTCGGGTTTCGATGTAAAGCCTTGGGTTTCGATGTAACCTGTATTTCCTTGCAGCCAGCTTTGCTAGAACTGTTTGGGAGGGTCTAAGCAAATTTGGCAGGAGGATGGGAAGCAGAGTGATAGTGCTGAGGATGGGCTGGTTGGTTGACAAACTGAGACTGCTAGCAAGGACAGACTGATAGGGCAAAATTTTAGTCAATAATGTAAAAAGGGGATAAAATCGAAAAGGATGATGAATACAGATATGAAGGTGTTATATTTAAATGCACACAGTACATAGAATAACATAGATGAACCTATTGCACAGTTACAAATTGGCATGTATGATATTGTGGGCACCACTGTGTCGTAGTTGAAAGAAGATTATAGCTGGGAGTTTAACGTCCAAGTATACACATTGTATTGAAAGGATAGGCAGGTAGGCAGAGGGGGTGGGGTGTTCTATAGGTAAATAGGAAATCAAATCATTAGAGGTGACAAAGGATTGGAAGGTGTAGAATCATTGTGGGTATAGCTAAGGAACTGCAAGGGTAAAAAGAACCTGATGGAAGTTGTATACAGACCCCTCCCGCAACAATAGTAAAGAAGTGGTCTGCACATTACAACAGGAGATAGAAAATGCTTGTCAAAAGGGCAATGTTACGATAGTCATGGGAGATTTTAACATGCAGGTCGATTTGGAAAATTAGGTTGGTAATCTCAAGAAAGTGAGTTTGTTGAATGCCTAAGAGGTGGCTTTTTAGAGCAGTTTGTCGTTGAAACTTCTAGGAAATCAGTTATACTAGATTGGGTGTTATATATTGAGCAGGAGGTGATTAGGGTGCTTAAGGTAAAAGAAATCTTAGGAACCAGTGATCACAGTATGATTGAGTTTAGCTTGAAATTTGATAGGAAGGAAGTAAAGTCTGATGTAGTAGTATTTCAGTGGAGTAAAGGAAATTACAGTGGTATGAGAGAGGAGATTGCCAAAGTAAATTGGAAGGAGTTGCTGGCAGGGATGTCACCAGAGCAGCAAAGGCGTGTGTTTAGGGGGAAAATGAGGAAGGTACAGGATATGTGCATTCCAAAAATGAAGAAATACTCAAATGGCAAAATATCTGATCAGGGAAGTCAGTGCTAATGTAAAAGCAAAAGAGAATGCATACAACAAAGCAAAGATTAGTGGGAAGACAGACGATTGGAAACCTTTTAAAACCCTACAGAGAGCAACTAAAAGAATCAATAGGAGGGAAGAGATGAAATACGAAAGCAAGCTATCAAACAATATTGAAGTGCAGAGTAAAAGCTTTTTCATGTATGTAAAAAACAAAACAGAGTTCAGAGTGGATATAGGACCACTAGAAAATGAGGCCGGAGAAATACATCAGTGGCCAAGGAGATGGCAGATGAACTAAATGAGTCTTTTGCATCAGCCTTCACTTGGAAGACACCAGCAGTGTGCCAGATGTTGAAGGGTGTGAGGGAAGAGAAGTGAGTGCAGTTACTATTACAAGAGAGAAGTTGCACAAAATGCTGAAAGACCTATGGGTACATAGGTCACCCAGGCCAGATGAACTGCGCTCTAGGGTTCTGAAAGAGATAGCAGTAGATATTGTGGAGGCATTAGTAATGATCTTTCAAAAATCATTGGACTCTGGCCTGGTGCAGAGGACTGGAAAATTGCAAATGTCACTCCATTCTTTAAGAAAGGAGGAAGGCAACAGAAAGGAAATTATAGACCAGTTAGCCTGACCTCAGTGGTTGGGAAGATGTTGGAGTCCATTGTTAAGGATGAGGGTATGGAGTACCTGGTGACACGTGATAAGATAGGATATTGTGAGCATGGTTTCCTTCAGGGAAAATCTTGCCTGACAAACCTGTTGGAATCCTTTGAGGAGATAACATGATGGGATGCATCCCAGGGTGCTGAGGGAATTGGTGGAGGTTATAGTAGATGTGTTGGTAATCATTTACCAAAATTCTCAAGACTCTGGGCAGGTCCCAGCGGATTGGAAGGCAGCAAATGTCATGCCACTTTTTAAAAAAGGATGTAGGCAAAAGACATAGAACAGTACAGCACAGTACAGGCCCTTTGGGCTACAATGTTGTGCCGACCCTTAATCCCTATCTCCAGTTCTGGTCGCCTCACTATAGGAAGGATGTGGAAGCACTGGAAAAGGTACAGAGGAGATTTACCAGGATGCTGCCTGGTTTAGAGAGTATGGATTGTGATCAGAGATTAAGGGAGCTAGGACTTTACTCTTTGGAGAGAAGGAGGATGAGAGGAGACATGATAGAGGTGTACAAGATAATAAGAGGAATAGATAGAGTGGATAGCCAGCGCCTCTTCCCCAGGGCACCACTGCTCAATAGAAGGGGACATAGCTTTAAGGTAAGGGGTGGGAAGTTTAAGGGGGATATTAGAGGAATGTTTTTTCACTCAGAGAGTGTTTGGTGCGTGGAATACTCTGCCTGAGTCAGTGGTGGAGGCAGATACACTAGTGAAATTTAAGAGACTACTAGACGGGTATTTGGAGGAATTTAAAGTGGGTGTTATATGGGAGGCAGGGTTTCAGGGTTGGCACAACAATGTGGGCCAAAGGGCCTGTACTGTACTATTCTATGTTCTGTGTGTGTGTGTGTGTGTGTGTGTGTGTGTGTGTGTGTATTACTGAGTATGTATGAGGATATTTGTGCGTATGTCTGCTTGTGTATGTATATACATTTGCGTGTGTATATGTGTGTTTGTGTGAACGGTGTGTATGAAGGACTGGTATTGGTTAGCAACAGTTTGTTCCTCTCTGCCGTATCTGTGTGTTGCACTAGGTAAGATGGTGACCTTCAGCTGGAATGAAAGATGCGTAGTTGTGACCTTACATATGTATTGTCTTCCAGTGAGGCCTACCCAAGCTGTACAGTGACAGATGTGCAGTTCTGCTTTGATGTCCGTGCTCTGATGAAACTCGACTGTGAAAGGTAAACTATGAGCAGAGCAAATGGGAAAAGTCCACAGTTGCATTCAGCCACAACGAGCCCAGAGTCAAACCCTGGCACTGTGAATAATTTCAGATGTAAATAGCAAGTGCAGGAACAACTGATGTTCTCTACGCTAAACATCCATCAGATGTGAACTGTCGCTATCTTTTGATGCTTGCCACTCCTTCCCTGCTATAGCACATTAGCATGCCCTGCACTTTTGTGCATACATAAGAACTAAGAGCAGGAGTCAGCCATATGGCACCTTGAGCTTGCTCTGCCATTCAATAAGATCTTGACTGATCTGGCCATGGACTCGGCTCCACTAATATGCCTTTTCCCCCGTAACCCTTAATTCCCCTGCTGTGCAAAAGCCTACCTAACTGTGCTTTAAATATATTTAATGAAGTAGCCTCTACTGCTTTCCTGGGCAGAGAATTCCACAGATTCACTACTTTCTTGGAAAAGCAGTTTCTTCTTATCGCTGTCCTAAATCTATTCCCCTGAATCTTGAGGCTATGTCCCCTAGTTCTCAGCTCATCTTCCAGTGGAAACAACTTTCCTGCCTCTTTCTTATCCATCTCTTCATAATTTTATAATGTTTCTATAAGATCCCCTCTCATTCTAGTGAGTACAGTCCCAAGGACTCAAGTTCTCCTCATGGGTTAACCCCCTCATCTATGGAACTAACCTCATGCACTTCCTCTGCACTGTCTCCTGCAAACCAAACTTTTGTGGTTTATGTGCTAGCACTCCCAATTCCCTCTGAACAACAACATACTTCAGTCTTTCACCATTTAGAAAACAATCTGATCTTCTATTTTTCCTTCCAAAGTGGATGACCTCGCACTTACCAACATTGTACTCTGTCTGCCTCACCTGTGGCTCCAAGTAGCTGTTTGCATGTGTCAGCAGCCACACCCCAGTACACCACTTCAACAGGCAGGTGAAACCAGGTGATGGTAGCTGGCTACCTCATACTCTGGTGAGCTAGAGACGTGCCTGTCCCAGATTGCAAAGTCAGCTCTGGCCGACTGGGCGGAAGAGATCTACAGTGAGATCCAACAGCCAGGAAGGTGGTGCTGCAACACTCTGTGAAGAGAGAAGGGCATGACAAGGCACAGAAGACTTTATGGTCATCCACTACAACCAAGGAAGATCCCAGTTTGTGACACTTGTTCATACCACTGGACTGGCACTTCTGAGGTCAAGAGAATGTAACTGCCCCAGTGCAACAGCTTTTCCACTTTCCTGCACAGGTTTCCTGACATCGTTGGACATAACAGACAATTACCTCTACAGCTGCCAAACCCTTAGCTACTCACTTAATCTATTTATATCTCTCTGCTTGTAAAGCATTCATTTAGCTCCCTTCCCACATCCTGTGAATCCAAGCATGAATTCCTGTCTTTATCCTGGATCTACCCTCTCCCTAGTTATCCTCTTGTATGTAATATATTTATAAAAATGGTTTAGGATTCTCTTTAATCCTTCTTGCCAAGAACATTTCATGGCCTCTTTGGGCCCTGCCTGAGCACTTTCCTGCTATTTTAATTTTATTTATTCAAGGAGCTGACAAACTTCAGAACCTCTTTCATAATCTGAGTTTCCTTTATCCTGCTCAGGACTGAAATATGCTTGTCCATGGGATTGGTCAGCTATATTTAAACAATATCAGGTGTGCACTTCCACAATAACAATGGTGCACAATTAGCTCCTGTGTAATAGTGTCAAACTCACCCTCCCCCAAATTCTTATTTTTCCAAAAGGTTCATGATATCCTTATACATAATTACTGTATATATAAACTTAAGGAGTTATGATAACTTTTTGCAGAATGATTTTCCAATGAAAGGCCACTCACCTGTCCAAGTTCGTTTCTATAAGACATAAGACATAGGAGCAGAATTAGGCCATCTGGCCCATTGAGTCTGCTCTGCCATTCAATCATGACTGATCCTTTTTTTCAATCTCCTCCTCAACCCCAGTTCCCGGCCTTCTCCCCGTAACCTTTGATGCCACTTCCAATCAAGAACCAATTAGTCTCTACCTTAAATCCACTCAACGACCTGACCTCCAGAGCTGCATGTGGCAACAAATTCCACAACTTCACCACCCTTTTGCTCAAGAAGTTTCTCCGCATCTCTGTTTTGAAAGGACACCCCTCCATCCTGAGGCTGTGCCCTCTTGTCCTAGACTCTCCCACCATGGGAAACATCCTTTCCACATCTACTCTGTGTAAGCCCAAAACAAGTTTGAGTGTGGTCCATACTCTAGTTAGATTATCCACCTACTGTTTCAAGAAATCCTCTTAAATGCACTGAAGAACTTCTACCCCATCTAAGCCTCTTTCACTAAAACAGAAGTAAAAATTTGGTATTAAAGTCACCACTACCACAACTTTTTTTTTACATCTTTCCATAATCTATCTACATATCCGTTCCTCCATCTCTCAGTGTCTGTTCAGAAGCCTACAGTATAACCCCATCAGAATGATTGCACTTCTTTTAATCTTTAACTCTATCCATTTTGTCACAGTGAATCACAGTCATGAGAAGATCAGCAGATGTTGGAAATCTGCATTGTTTCAGTGAATGATCCCTGCACCATGGACATGATGGGCCATGGGCCTATTGCTATGCTATATGACCCTGACACATCCTCAAAGAACTCCAACAGCTCAGTCAGTTGTGATTTACTTTAATAAAGCCATGGTGACTGCTCACTCCCGTAATGCTTTACAAGATGTTTTGTCGTATTCCAGCATTTTTCACTAACATCGGGTTGACAGGTCAGTAGCCCTCTGTTCTCTTTGCCCCTTTTTTCTGAAACAGTGGAGTAATATTTGCTGCCCTCCAGTCCTCAGGAATGATTTCAGGATCTTCAGAACCCCAGAGTGGGACAATTGGAACATCAGCCATCTCTAAAGTCACCATTTCAAAACTCTGAGATTAAGACCATGCATTAGTGTTAGGGTTAGGGTTAGATTCATAGTTCCTTCAGTATGCTAGTCTCACTTTCCCCGTGTTTCTCTAATATATCCAACAGTTTTTATGTGCCTTCTGGAAGACAGATGTTATGTGCCTTCTGGAAGTACAGCATATTAACGGGGGACAAAGAGATAGTAGATGAACTAAATTAATATTTTGCAACAGTCTTCACTATGGAAGACACGAGCAGTGTGCCAGATGTTGAAGGGTGAGAGGGAATAGAGGTGAGTGCAGTTACTATTACAAAGAAGAAGGTGCTCAATAAGCTGAAAGACGTAAGGGTACATGAGTCATCTGGACCAGATAAACTGCACCCCAGCTTTCTGAAAGAGATTTTGGAGGCACTTGTAATGATCTTTCAAAAATCATCGGATTCTGGCATGGTGCCATAGGTCTGGAAAATTGCAAATGTCACTCCACTTTTTAAGAAAGGAGGAAGGCAGTAGAAAGGAAATTATAGACCAGTTAGCCTGACCTCAGTGGTTGGGAAGATGTTGAAGTCAATTGTTAAGGATGAGGTTATGGAGAACTTGGTGACACAGGACAAGATAGGACAACCTTTTCTGTTGGCTGCCAGTGGCTATTGGTGTTCCGCAGGAGTGGGTTTTGGGACAGCTTTTTATGCTGTATATCAGTGATTTAATTGCTGGAACAGATGACTGTTGCCAAGTTTGCAGATGATACAGAGGTTGGTGGAGGGGCAAGTAGTGTTGAGGAAACAGGTAGGCTATAGAAGGACTTAGACAGATGAGGAGAATGGGCAAGAAAGTGGCAAATGAAATACAATGTTGGAAAATGCATGGTCATGCACTTTGGTAGTAGAAACAAATGTGTGGACTATTTTCTAAATGGGGAGAAAATCCAAAAATCTGAGATGCAAAGGGACTTGGGAGTCCTTGTGCAGAACACCCTAAGAGTTAACTTGCAGGTACAGTCAGTGGCGAGGAAGGCAAATATGAGGAACGTTTGATAGCTCTGGGTCTGTACTTGCTGGAATCTAGAAGGATGAGGGGGGATCTCATTGAAACCTTTCTAATGTTGAAAGGATGTTTCCTATGGTGGAGGAGTCTAGAACAAGAAGGCACAACCTCAGGATAGAGAGGCATCCATTTAAAACAGAGATGCGGAAAAATTTCTTCAGCTAGATGGTGGTGAATTTGTGAAATTTGTTTCTACAGACTGGTGTCTTTCTTATCATCAACTCAACCTGCAAGTTAAACTTTATGGAAGCCTCCACAAGGACTCCCAAATCTCTTTGCACCTCTGATTTTTGAATTTCTCCCGGTTTAGAAAAAAATTCATATTTTTATTCCTTTTACCAAAATGCACGACAATGCCCTTCCCTACATTATATTCCATCTGCCACTTTTTTGCCCATTCTCACAATCTGTCTAAGTCCTTCTGCAGATACCCTGCTTCCTCAACACTATCTGCCCCTCCACCTTGCTTCATATCGCCCGCAAATTTGGCCACAAAGCCATTGATTCCTTCATCCAAATCATTGACATATAATGTGAACAGAAGTGGTCGCAACACTGACCCATGTGGCACACCACCGGTCACAGGCAGCCAACCAGAAAGGGCCCCTTTATTCCCACGCTTTCCCTCCTGCCAGTCAACTGATCTTCTATCCATACTAGTACCTTTCCTTGAGATGTCCTTGATTCTGGGGAGGCTAGTACCAATGATGGAGTTGGCTGAGTTTGCAGCATTCTGCAGCCTTTTCCGATCCTGTACAATGGGCCCCCCATATTAAATGATGATGCAACCAGTTAGAATGCTCTCCAGAAACAAGAGAAAATCTGCAGATGCTGGAAATCCAAGCAACACATGCACGTTACTGGAGGAACCCAGCAGACCAGGCAGCATCTATGGAAAGTACAGTTGACGTTTCAGGCCAAGACCCTTTGGCAGGACTGGAGAAAAAAAGATGAGGAGTAGGTTTAAAAGTTGGGAGAGGGGGTAGAGAAACACAAGATGACAGGTGAAACCGGGAGCAGAAGGAATGAAGTAAAGAGCTGGGAAGTTGATTGGTGAAAGAGATACAGTGCTGGAGAAAGGGGAGTCCGATAAGAGAGAACAGAAGGCCATGGAAGAAAGAAAAGGGTGGAGGAGCACCAGAGGGAGGCAATGGGCAGGCAAAGAGATAAGGTGAGAGAGGGAAAAGGGGTTGGAGAATGGTGAAGGAGACGGGGCAGAGCCATTATTGGAAGTTCAAGAAATTGATGTTCGTGCCATCAGGTTGGAGGCTACCCAGATAGAATATAAGGTGTTCCTCCAACCTGAGTGTGGTCCCATCGTGACAGTAGAGGAGGCCATGCATTGACATATTGGAATGGGAATGGGAAGTGAAAGTAAAATGGGTAGCCACTGGGAGATCCTGGTTCTGGTGGATGCAGCGTAGGTGCTCGGCGATTTGGTCTCCCAACTTACATCGGATCTTGCTGATATATAAGACGCCACACTGGGAGCACTGGACACAGTATATGACCCCAACAGACTCACAGGTGAAGTGTCGTCTTACCTGGAAGGTCTGTTTAGGGCTCTGAATGGTGGTGAGGGAGGAGGTGTCGGGGCAGGTGTAGCACTTGTTCTGCTTTCAAGGTTAAGTGCCAGGAGGGAGATCAGTGGGGAGGGACGAATGGACAAGGGAGTCACATAGGGAGTAAACCCTGTGGAAAGCAGAAAGTGGCCGGGGGGGGGGGTGGTAGGGAAAGATGTGCTTGGTGGTGGGATCCCTTTGGAGATGGTGGAAGTTCTGGAGAATTATGTGCTGGATGCGGAGGCTGGTGGGGTGGTAGTTGAGGACGAGAGGAACTCTATCCCTGGTAAGATGGCAGGAGGGTCGGGTAAGAGCAGACGTGCGTGAAATGGAAGAGATGTGGTTGAGGGAAGTGTTGATGGTGGAGGAAGGGATCCCCTTTCTTTGAAAAAGGAGGACATCACCTTCGTTCTCAACGGTACATCTGTAGAAATTTGTGAGAGTCTTTGGTGACATACCAAATCTCCTCAAACTCCCAATGATATATAGCCATTATATATCGTCTTTGTAATTGCTTCAATATATTGGGCCCAGGATAGATCCTCAGAGATGTTGACACCCAAAAACATGAAACTGCTTCCCCTTTCCACTGCTGATCTCTCAATGAGGACTGGTGTGTGTTCCCTCGATTTCCCCTTCCTGAAGTCCACAATCAATTCTTTAGTCTCACTGACCTTGAAGGCAAGGTTGATAACACTCAAGCAGTTATCAATATTGAATCTGGAATATATTTTTCGATAACTTCATAACTGATGGGCTAACTCACAAAATCTCAAGATGAGTGAGGAGTTCCTGCCATGGTTCTCAGGGTTTGTAACCTTTGTATTCCTCCTTCAGACGAAAAGCAATGAAAGGTCGTCTGTATTTCACAGCCAAGGCCCAAAAGGAAGGAAAGATCATGATTAAGACCCACCCATTGGCCCGGATCTGCTGCTGTGACTGCTGTGGATTTGAACAGGTGGGAATATCAGTCTTCTAGAGTAAATAATTTGTTTACAATGGTCAATATTGAAGGCAGAGAAGAACGGAATGGATTGATAGGTTGGAGCAGGAGTAGGAACAGACACAGGCAGACAGAAATGAAATGGGATTAAGAGAGGTGTTGGAGATGGGCAGAGATTTAGAGTGACAGATTGTATGGGGTAAGATAACAGTGGATCATTGACTGAGAAGGGGATCTGAGACGGAGGTTGAGGATATAAGGAGGACAAAAGACTATGTTAGGAGATAATCAATGTATTAATATCAAAGTGAATACAGGTTACAACGAATATAGTTCAAAACCATAGTTCACTGAAAGTGGATAATGTGCTAAAGCAAGTATATGGCATGCTTATCTTCATTATTATGGGTGCTGAGTATAGACAAAAGGAAATCATGCTGTAGGTATATAAAAATTTAGCCAGACTGCAAGGAGTATTGGTTGTAATTCTGGTCGCCCCATTATCAGAAGCATGTGGAGACTGTGGAGAGAGGTCAAAAGAAGTTTAGTCACGGAGTCATACAGCATAGAAACAGGCCCTTTAGCTCAACTGGATGCTGCTGATCACAGCATCTTCCCTCCTAGTTCTTCGTATCTACATTCAGGCCATAACCCTCTACAAGCCCATCCCCTGGATGCACCTTCCCAAATGCTTCTTAAATGTTGGAACTGTACCCTCTGACCACTTCCTGTCCAACTACATTCCCGTTCCCTGTCCAACCATGTGTTCCCATTCCCTGGCTCTGGTTCTGTACTCGCTGGATTTTAGAAGAATGATTGAGGATCTCAATGAAACCCATTGAATGCTGAATGGCCTAGATAGAGTGGATGTGGAGAGGATGTTTCTTACAATGGGGAAGTCTCAGATCAGAGGGTATCCATTACAACAGAGATGAGGAGGAATTTCTTGAGGCAGAGAGTGGTGAATCTCTGGAATTTATTGCCACAGACACTTGTCATATTTAAAGTGGAGGTCGACAGTTTCTCGATTAGTCAGGGTGTCAAAAGTTATGGGGAGAAGGCAGGAGAATGGGGTTGAGAGGGTTAATAGTGGAGCAGATTCAATGGGCCAAATACTGTAATTCTGCTCCTGTGTCTTATGGTCTAACTATGGCCTCTGTTATCTGTCCTACCACAGCCAGATTAAGGCAGAAACCATTTTCCTCACTTCCCAGCACATCCCAGTTTTCCACCGTGACTGGTGGATTTGGAGGATTGTTCACTGTGACATTCCTTGCACCCAGCAGCAACGCATGGAGAGACTTGTTTACTGTTGATGTAGCTCAAAAGATGCAGTTGTCCACTTAAGATACAATAGCTTCAACATTACCTTCTGCCTTGCCTGAGAACTGAACCATCCAGAGGAAGGTTTGGATGGCAGCCTGAGATGTGTGTCCGGGATGTGGCTTGTTTCCGCACTTCCTATGCTATGTGGTTGGCTTCCCTGTAAATAGTGTGGAAGTTTAATATGCATAACCATTTGAACTCCATTTGTTCACCAGAAGCTGCCTTCTCTGTTGCAGGTGGATGCGGAGCAATACTACAGTGAACTGGAAGAGAAGCTCACGGATGAGTTCAACGCTGAGCGCCATCGGATCACTCTGAAACGGCTGGGAATGACTTTTGTGACCTTCCAGGATGAGCGGATGACAGCTGTGTAAGTAACAGGCAAAGGGTTGAAATTAGGATTGACACCTCCTCTTTTGTTTTTATGCCATCCCTTTATTCTGAGCCCACACCAACAGCACCAACTCAGAATAATCATCACTAACTTGGAACTAATCAATGGTCACCTTACACCAAACTGCCTCCAACACCAGCACAATCCCCAAACCTGCACCAAACCCACTCCATCCAGCACCATCACTAAACCAGCTCCAAACCCACTCTAACCAGCACTAACACTACTCTAACCAGCACCATTCTCAAGCCTGCTCCAACCCAAGTGTAACCAGCACCACTACAAACCCGGCTCCAACCCCACTCTTACCAGCGGTATCAACCCCACTAACCAGCAGCACCCCCAACCTTGCTATAACCGGCTCCATCTCAAAACTAGCAGCACCGACCCCAGTTTAACTAGCACCATCTCCAAACCGGCTCCAACCACTCTCACTAGCATCATCGCAAGACACCACTAACCCCACTCTAGCCAGCACCATCTCGAAACCAGCAGCACTAACACCACCCTATCCAGTATCATGTCCAAACTGGCTCCAACTCCACTCTAACTAGCTCCATTCCCAAACGGGCTCCAACCCCACTCTAACCAGCATCATCACCAAACCACTGCTAACCCCGCTCTAGCCAGCACTGTCTCCAAATTGCCTCCAACCCAAATCTAACCAGCACCATCTCCAAACCAGCACCAAACCCACTGTAACCAGCACTGTTTCCAAACCAGCTCCAAAACAACTCCAACCCCACTCTAATCAGCATCATCACCAAACCACCACTAACCACTCTAACCAGCATCATCACCAAACCACCACTAACCCCACTCTAACCAGCATCGTCACCAAACCACCACTAGCCCCACTCTAACCAGCATCGTCACCAAACCACCACTAACCCCACTCTAATCAGCATCGTCACCAAACCACACCTAACCCCACTCTAACCAGCATCGTCACCAAACCACCACTAACCCCACTCTAACCAGCATCGTCACCAAACCACCACTAACCCCATTCTAACCAGCATCGTCACCAAACCACTACTAACCCCACTCTAATCAGCATCGTCACCAAACCACACCTAACCCCACTCTAACCAGCATCGTCACCAAACCACCACTAACCCCACTCTAACCAGCATCGTCACCAAACCACCACTAGCCCCACTCTAACCAGCATCGTCACCAAACCACCACTAACCCCACTCTAACCAGCATCGTCACCAAACCACCACTAGCCCCACTCTAACCAGCATCGTCACCAAACCACCACTAACCCCACTCTAATCAGCATTGTCACCAAACCACACCTAACCCCACTCTAACCAGCATCGTCACCAAACCACCACTAACCCCACTCTAACCAGCATCGTCACCAAACCACCACTAACCCCGTTCTAACCAGCATCGTCACCAAACCACCACTAACCCCACTCTAACCAGCACTATTTCCATACCAGCAGCACCAACCCCACATTAACCAGTGCTCCAGAATAAATACCTCAAACCCTGCCATTTCACTGGCAGTCAGTGGCCCCGCATAAGTGGATTTACACGGGAATGGCCTAGTGTTAGCCATAAACCAACAACACCTAGCATCAGAAAAAGATAGTAAGATATAGGAGCAGCATTAGTCCATCTGGCCTATAGGATCTGCTTTGCCATTCAATCTTGGCTGATAGCTAAAATGAACTTAGAACACTAGCCAGGTGCTACTAGTTAGCAGCATACTAACCAACAGCAATTGATCAAATATAAACAAGAAAACAAAGTTGTTACACTAACGAGCATGTTATGGTTGGGAAGATGTTAGAGTCAATTGTTAAGGTTGAGGCGTTGGAGTACTTGGCTACTCAGGACAAGATAGTACAAAGTCAGCATGGTTTTCTTCCAGGATTCAGAGCAAGAGAGCTGCGAGTGAACGGCTGATTTTCGGAGCCAAGGCAGTTTTTACCACTCGGGGTAAAAGAGAGGCAAGACTGCGCAGGTGCGTGACATCAGGCAGTAGAGTGTGAATAGGAGGGGCCACATCTTTCCATTTAAGCAAAAGCATCCTTCTGGCCATAAGAGACATAAAAGCCAAAATGTGCAGATTGAATGGCTCCAAAATAATATCCTTTCCTCCAACAATACCAAATAAAGCAGTCAAAGGATTAGGTTTGAAATTTACTTTGAAAATTATTGAGAAAGTTTGAAATACTTCTTTCCAATATTTTCCAAGACTCGGACATGTCCAAAACATATGAATGAGTGAAGCTTCTCCATTATTACATTTATCACAATACGGAGATATATGCAAATAAAAACGGGACAACTTATCCCTGCGGGAAGCAGGGATTTAGATTCTGAGACCACTGGGATCTTTTTTGGGGTAAGGATGAATTATACAAAAGGGACGGGTTGCACCTTAACAGGCGGGGGACCAGCATTCTGGCAGGCAGGTTTGCCACTGCTACACTGGTGTGTTTAAACTAAATAGTGGTGGGGAGGAGAGGAAATATAAGGATGGAGTTAAAGGGAAAGAGAGAATAAAGTAAGTTAAGAAAGACAACAGAATTAATGGGGCAGAAAGCTCAGGAAGGGATCGGAGAGTATGGCCAAGTGCAATAGGAATCGATGTGAAAGGTGAGGGGAGTAATGGATTAAAAGTATTATATATGAATGCACGAAGTATAAGAAATAAAGTGGATGAGCTTGAGGCTCAGTTGGAAATTGACAAGTATGATGTTGTGGGAATAACAGAGACATGGCTGCAAGAGGACCAGGGCTGCAAAGTGAATATTCAAGGGTATACGTCCTATCGAAAGGACAGACAGGTGGGCAGAGGGGGTGGGGTGACTCTGTTGGTGAGGAATTAAATTCAGTCCCTTGCGAGGGGTGACATAGAATCAGGAGATGTAGAGTCAGTATGGATAGAACGGAGAAATTGTAAGGGCAAAAAGACCCTAATGGGAGTTATCTACAGGCCCCCAAACAGTAGCCTGGATGTAGGGTGCAAGTTGAATCAAGAGTTAAAATTGGCATGTCACAAAGGTAATGCTATGGTTGTTATGGGGGATTTCAACAAGCAGGTAGACTGGGAAAATCAGGTTGGTACTGGACCCCTAGAAAGGGAGTTTGTGGAGTGCCTCTGATATGGATTCTTAGAGCAGCTTGTACTGGAACCTACCAAGGAGAAGGCAATTCTGGATTTAGTGTTGTGTAATGAACCAGATTTGATAAGGGAACTCAAGGTAAAGGAGCCATTAGGAGGTAGTGACCATAATATGATAAGTTTTGATCTACAATTGGAGAGGGAGAAGGGAAAATCGGAAGTGTCAGTGTTACAGTTGAACAAAGGGGACTATGGACCCACGAGGGAGGAGCTGGCCAAAGTTGACTGGAAAGATACCCTAGAAAGGATGACAGTGGAACAACAATGGCAGGTATTTCTGGGAATAATACAGAAAGTGCAGGATCAGTTCATTCCAAAGAGGAAGAAAGATTCTAAGGGGCGTAAGGGGTGACTGTGGCTGATAAGGGAAGTCAAGGACAGTATAAAAATAAAAGAGAAGTATAACATAGCAAAGATGAGCAGGAAGCCAGAGGATTGAGAAACTTTTAAAAAGCAACAGAAGATAACTAAAAAGGCAATACGGGGAGAAAAGATGAGATACAAAGACAAGCTAGCCAAGAATATAAAGGAGGATAGTAAAAGCTTCTTTAGGTATGTGAAGAGGAAAAAATTAGTTAAGACCAAAGTTGGGCCCTTGAAGACAGAAACGGGTGAATTTATTCTGGGGAACAAGGAAATGGCAGACGAGCTGAACAGGTACTTTGGATCTGTCTTCACTAGGGAAGACGCAAACAATCTCCCAGACGGAATAGTGGCCGGATGACCTAGGGTAACAGAGGAACTGAAGGGGATTCACATTAGGCAGAAAATGGTGTTGGATAGACTGATGGGACTGAAGGCTGATAAATCCCCAGGGCCTGATGGTCTGCACCCCAGGGTACTTAAGGAAGTGGCTCTTGGAATTGTGAACGCATTGGTAATCATTTTCCAATGTTCTATAGATTCAGGATAAGTTACTGAGGACTGGAGGGTAGCTAATGTTATCCGACTTTTTAAGAAAGGAGGGGGAGAGAAAACAGAGAATTATAGACCAGTTAGCTTGACATCAGTGGTGGGGAAGATGCTGGAGTCAATTATAAAGGATGAAATAGTGGCACATTTGGATAGCAGTAACAGGATCGGTCCGAGTCAGCATGGATTTACGAAGGGGAAATCATGCTTGACATTCTGGAATTTTTTGAGGATGTAACTATGAAAATGGACAAGGGAGAGCCAGTGGATGTAGTGTACCTGGACTTTCAGAAAGTCTTTGATAAGGTCCCACATAGGAGATTAGTGGGCAAACTTAGAGCACGTTGTATTGGGGGTAGGGTACTGACATGGATAGAAAATTGGTTGGCAGACAGGAAACAAAGAGTAGGGATTAACGGGTCCCTTTCAGAATTGCAGGCAGTGACTAGTGGGGTACCGCAAATCTTGGTGCTGGGACTGCAGCTATTTACAATATACATTAGATTAGATTAGATTATGAGGACACTCAGTCCTCGTTTATTGTCATTTAGAAATGCATGCATTAAGAAATGCTACAATGTTCCTCCAGAAAGATATCACAGAAACACAGGACAAACCAAGACTAAAACTGACAAAACCACATAATTATAATATAGTTATGCAAGGGGTTTCTTGTTTTATGTTACTGCGTATGTTAATTAAGATGACTTCTTTTGTTATGTTAAATGCTGATAAAGTCTCTAGCTAGCAGTTTGCTTGGGTTATAATATAGATAACAGAGTAAGTGAACCAATGGGTGTCCATGTTATTGTTTCTTGGGGTGATATGCTGTCTCATATGGCTGGGGACCAGGGGGTTTTGGTGGGGAGTTGGAGGAGAGACTGGGAGGACGACGAGTTGGAGAAGAAACCGGGAGGACCACGAGTTGGAGGAGAGACCGGGAGGACGACGAGTTGGAGGAGAGACCGGGAGGACGATCATACGGCTGGGAACCAGGGGGTTTTGGTGGGGAGTTGGAGGAGAGACCGTGAGGATGACGAGTTGGGGGAGAGACCGGGAGGACGGCGAGTTGGAGGAGAGACCATGAGGATGACGAGTTGGAGGAGAGACCGGGAGGACGACAAGTTGGAGGAGAGACCGGGAGGACGATCATACGGCTGGGAACCAGGGGGTTTTGGTGGGGAGTTGGAGGAGAGACCGTGAGGACAACGAGTTGGAGGAGAGACCGTGAGGACGACGGACGTACGGGGAAACTAGGGGTTTCTGGCGGGGAGTTGGAGGAGAGACCGTGAGGACGATGAGTTGGAGGAGAGACCGTGAGGACGACGAGTTGGAGGAGAGACCATGAGGACGACGGACGTACTGGGAGTGCTCTGGTCGATTACTCCGGGTGGTTCCGGGCTGCCAGTCGAGGGGTCAGAGTGGATCGCGGAGTGGATATTGTCTACATGGACTTCAGTAAGGCCTTTGACAAGGTCCCGCATGGGAGGTTAGTTAGGAAAATTCAGTCGCTAGGTATACATGGAGAGGTGGTAAACTGGATTAGACATTGGCTCAATGGAAGAAGCCAAAGAGTGGTGGTAGAGAATTGCTTCTCTGAGTGGAGGCCTGTGACTAGTGGTGTGCCACAGGGATCAGTGCTGGGTCCATTGTTATTTGTCATCTATATCAATGATCTGGATGATAATGTGGTAAATTGGATCAGCAAATTTGCTGATGATACAAAGATTGGAGGTGTAGTAGACAGTGAGGAAGGTTTTCAGAGCCTGCAGAGGGACTTGGACCAGCTGGAAAAATGGGCTGAAAAATGGCAGATGGAGATTAATACAGACAAGTGTGAGGTATTGCACGTTGGAAGGACAAACCAAGGTAGAACATACCGGGTTAATGGTAAGGCACTGAGGAGTGCAGTAGAACAGAGGGATCTGGGAATACAGATACAAAATTCCCTAAAAGTGGCGTCACAGGTAGATAGGGTCATAAGGAGAGCTTTTGGTACATTGGCCTTTATTAATCAAAGTACTGAGTATAAGAGCTGGAATGTTATGATGAGGTTGTATAAGGCATTGGTGAGGCTGAATCTGGAGTATTGTGTTCAGTTTTGGTCACCAAATTACAGGAAGGATATAAATAAGGTTGAAAGAGTGCAGAGAAGGTTTACAAGGATGTTGCCAGGACTTGAGAAACTCAGTTACAGAGAAAGGTTGAATAGGTTAGGACTTTATTCCCTGGAGCGTAGAAGAATGAGGGGAGATTTGATAGAAGTATATAAAATTATGATGGGTATAGATAGAGTGAATGCAAGCAGGCTTTTTCCACTGAGGCAAGGGAAGGAAAAAACCAGAGGACATGGGTTAAGGGTGAGGGGGGAAAAGTTTAAAGGGAACATTAGGGGGGGCTTCTTCACACAGAGAGTGGTGGGAGTATGGAATGAGCTGCCAGACGAGGTGGTAAATGCGGGTTCTTTTTTAACATTTAAGAGTAAATTGGACAGATACATGGATGGGAGGTGTATGGAGGGATATGGTCCATGTGCAGGTCAGTGGGACTAGGCAGAAAATGGTTCGGCACAGCCAAGAAGGGCCAAAAGACCTGTTTCTGTGCTGTAGTTTTTCTATGGTTTCTAAGAAAGAAGGTCCGAGCTCCAACGTGTGCATGAAGAAATTGAACTTTGATAAGTCTGGCGCCTGTTCCATTCCTTTTTGTATTGTACCTCCATTAATCTCATCGACTGAGTAATATCTGTAAAGTGTAATTGGTAAAACGTACATTGAGTGCTGGCTGATGATTGATGTTTGAAGCCGAATCAGGTGGCAGTTGTACAGCAACCGACGTAACCGGGAGAGAAGGTGGGCGGGTGATGGGGTTTCCCCTAGATAAATAGGAGCCAATAGAGCTGAGCATTACATTTGTTGGGGCAGACGTCCAGGTTTGAATTTTCGGTAAAGCTGTATAAATCGCCACGTTAAGTAGTGTGGAGATGGATCGAGATAAGATTGTAAGCTGGTATGAGTTAGAGGACGTACCGGTGAATCATGCGTGCGTGTTAAGTGGGGTGGATTTCCACATTTCGGGAGATGTACTCGTGCAAGGGTTGAGTTTGATCAAAGGTATAGGGCAGGTAGAACTGGTAGCTAGAAGATGCGGTAAAGAAGTGGAATCTAGCTGGGTGTTGGTTCGTACGAGTGCTGACATCATGACGTTGGAACTGCCAGTGATGGTCGGTGTCTGGGGGAGGGGGGTGCCATGGGGCCTCCACACCTTCCCAGAGGAAGGAAGTGAGGAGATACCAGAGGAGGAGCTAGATGAGACCCCAGGGGAGGTGCCAGTAGCCAGTGGTGGAGGGTCAGAGTGGGAAGGCTTGGCCAGGCCCCGTCCCCCAGCTAGAGGTGAGACCTCCGAGTTAGAAGCCGCTATTACCTCCCTGGTGAGAAGGGCCGAGGGGCCCTGCCCAAAGCTGAGAATTTTCTCAGGAGCCAAACCTACCCCGGAAGGGGAGGACGACTATGAGATATGGATTGAAAATACGTCCCAGTTGTTAGAGGCGTGGCCAGGCTCAGATGAGGAAAAGAGACAGCGATTGGTGGAAAGTTTGAGGGGTGGGGCGGCTGGTGTAGTCCGGGAGCTGAAGGCGGAACGGCCCTCGGCTTCCCTGGCGGAGTATCTGGAAGCTTTGGAGGGAACGTTTGGAATGTCAGGAGATCCCTGGGAGCTTTTAGCGCAGTTTCACCACATGGGGCAGGGAAGAGGGGATAAACTCTCAGAATACATTTTTCGGCTGGAGAGAATGCTTACTGGGTTGTGGTGCTGAGGGGTAGTGAAGGTGGACGAAGTGGCGAGGTTGAGGATGAGTCAGATATTTAGTGGTTCCCTGGAGGAGGACAAGGTGGCTTGGAGTCTCCGGCAGTCCTATAAAAGGAACCCCCCTCCATCATTCGGGCAGCTGATTAGAGAGGTGCGGGAGGAGAAGAGCGCTTTGGGCCGGAAAAGGGGCTTGGGCCACCGGGGACGATCCTCAGCGGTTCAGGAGGTGGTAGCTGGGTTGAGAACCAAGAAACCCAAGGGGTTCTGGGGGGAAGGGACCCCCGCTTGAGGGGATGGACAGGGAGAGTACCCCCTTTGGGGGACGGCCCACACCGTGGGCTGGGAGTGGGGAGCGTCCTGGGAGGAAAGGGGTGGCGGATAGCGTGTGCTATAACTGTGGGAAAGAGGGGCATTTCTCGGGGGAATGTGAGTGGCCGGGGGTGTGCTACAGCTGTGGAGAAGCGGGTCACTTTCAGAGGGATTGTGAGAGACAAGGTGCCCCGCGGAGGGAAAGCCCCCGGGACACTAAGAAGGGAGAGGTGTCCGGAAACTTAGGAGAGACTCAATGAGGGAACGGACTGGAGTCTCAGGAGGAACACGTTCCCGGAAATCAGCCATGGGACCCCCGAAAGCCCAAGCCCTTATTCTGGATGGACTGGTGGGACCCCGTTCCAGCATGTCCCTACGGATATAGGGAATCTTTGCAAGAGCCATCCTTGACACCGGATATAACAACAGGAATTCTGCAGATGCTGGAAATTCAAGCAACACACATAAAAGTTGCTGGTGAACGCAGCAGGCCAGGCAGCATCTCTAGGAAGAGGTGCAGTCGATGTTTCAGGCCGAGACCCTTCGTTGACACCGGATCACAGGTTACCTTACTGTAACAAAAACCAATTTCCCCCGGGATCAATAAAGTATGACTATGACTATGACTATGTACTGGTCGTTCTACAACAAATATCTGAAGCATTTGCCAGTAACCCCGTTTAATGCACTGGAGATTTGGGGCATAAGTGACGGTGATTACCCGTACAATGGGTACCTGTCAGTGAGATTGGAATTCTCAGAGGGTGATGTGGGAGTGTCGGAAGCCCTTGAGACGTTGGTGTTGATTTGTCCGGACCCAGTGGAAACTGGTGGCGCTGCCCTGCTGGTGGGGACTAACTCCCCTCTTGTGCGACGGCTCCTGGGAGCCTGTAAGGAGAAGGCGGGGGAGAACTTTCTGGAGACCCTCTCAGTACACCCAGTGTTTCAAGCGGTGTATGAAGAAGCGGGTGACCCTACGTGGCTGGATCCTGAGTTCAAACGAGGGACGGTGTGGTGTACTCAGGTGAGGCCTAAAGTGATACAGCCAGGGGAGGTGGCAGTAGTGATGGGGACCCCCAGGTCTCCTGGAGTACTGGCGGGCGAGGCCCTGTTAGTAGACACCCCGGAAGACCTTGAGGGGGAGTCCCGGTTCCCGGCTGGGGTACTGGTGAGACCTGAATTGCAGACGCCCTCAGCTGTACAGGCACGGCGGATGGGGGTGATTGTAAGGAACACAACGGAAAGGGAGATCACCTTTAAGCACAGGATGCCCCTCGCACACTTGTTCCTGGTGACGGTGATGTCTAGCGCCCCCGTGAGGCCCACTGGAGGAAAACTATTGGAGAACAGGGGGCGGCTGACCGAGGAGGCCTTTAATTTTAAGGACTCCCCTGTACCGCCGGATTATAAGAGCAGGCTGGTGGAGAAGCCGCTGAAGCTAGGGGATGTCTTTTCTCAGGGCGAGTTTGATGTGGGCTGTTCCAAGAGCACTCATCACACTATCCAGGTGACAAATGACACCCCGTTTAGAGAAAGGTCGCAGCGGTTGGCCCAGCAGATGTGGAAGATGTGCGGCTGCACTTGCGGCAGTTGAGGGATGCAGGGATTATCGAAGAGTCCTGGAGCCCCTATGCGGTGCTCCATAGTAGTGGCTAGGAAGAAAATGGGAAGGTACGCATGTGCGTGAACTATAGGACCCTGAACCGGTGCACTGTCCCCAACTAGTATACAGTCCCGAGGGTGGAAGATGCATTGGCCTGTTTAAGTGGTGCGCAGTGGTTTAGTGTATTGGATTTGCGGAGTGGGTATTACCAGATTCCGATGAGTGAGGCCGATAAAGAGAAGACGACCTTTATCTGGCCCCCGGGATTTTTTCATTTCGAACGAATGCCCCAAGGCATATCGGGGGCCCCAGCCACCTTCCAGCAGCTCATGGGGAGGACAGTGGGGGATATGAACCTGCTGGAGGTGTTGGTGTATCTGGATGACCTGATAGTGTTTGGAATATGAGGAGCGGCTGCTGAAGGTGCTGAGTCGGCTGAAGGAGGAAGAGTTGAAACTTTCCCTGGATAAATGCCATTTCTGTAAGCTGTCGGTCAGCTATGTCGGACACTTAATTTCATGAAATGGAGTGGCTATTGATCCGCCTAAGATAGCCGCAGTGACCACCTGGCCGAGACCCCAGAAGGTGAGCGCCCTGCGCTCGTTTTTGGGGTTCTGTGGGTATTACCAGCGATTCGTGAAAGGATACACTAAAATGAGTCACCCATTCAACCACCTGTTGTGTGGCTATCCACCTGTGGGGAAGAAAAGGAAGGGAAACTGAGGCCAGGAGGCAAGCGGATACTTGAACCTGGCGGAGCCTTTTGGATCAAGGTGGGATGCTCAATGTGAGGAGGCGTTCCAATCTCTGAAAAGGGTGCTGACACAGGCCCCAGTGTCAGGAGGGGGAATTAGAAGAGTCAGGTACTATAGAGTACCCCTGTGGCTGTACCCCTTGACAATAAGTACTCCTGTTTGAGTACTGTTGGGGGGGGAGCTGCCTACCTGGGGGAAGCAACAGTGGCTGCGCCTCTGGCACAGAGTCCAGCCCTGTGGCTCAGAAGGGTAGAGAAAGGAAGAGTGATAGGGGACTCTATACTTAGGGGTCAGACAGGCAATTCTGTGGACAGAGGAAAGAAACTTGGGTGGTAGTTTGCCTCCCAGGTGCCAGGGTCCGGGATGTTTCAGATTATGTCCAAGATATCCTGCGGTGGGAGGGAGAACAGCCAGAGGTCGTGATATATATTGGTACCAATGATATAGGCAGAAAAAGGAAAGAGGTCCTGAAAAAAGATGACAGGGAGTTAGGAAGGAAGTTGAGAAGCAGGACTGCAAAGGTAGTAATCTTGGGATTACTGCCTGTGCCACACAACAGTGAGAATAGGAATAGAATGAGGTGGAGGATAAATGTGTGGCTGAGGGATTGGGGCAGGGGGCAGGGGGCAGGGGGCAGGGATTCAGATTTCTGGATCATTGGGACCTCTTTTGGGGCAGGTGTGACCAGTACTAAAAGGACTGGTTGCACTTGAATCCCAGGGGGACCAATATCCTGGCGGGGAGGTTTGCTAAGGCTACTGGGGAGAGTTTAAACTAGAATTGTTGGGGGGTGGGAACCGAGCTGAAGAGACTGGGGAAGAGGAGGTTTGCTCAAAAATAGAGAAAGCTTGTAGACAGTGCGAGAGGGAGGATAGGCGGGAGATAGAGAAGGGAAGGTTTGAGATGCATCAATTTTAATACAAGGACTGTTGTGAACAAAGCGAATGAGCTTAGAGCGCGGATCGGTACTTGGAGATATGATGTGGTGGCCATTACAGAGGCTTGGATGGCTCAGGGACAGGAATGGTTACTTCAAGTGCTGGGTTTTAGATGTTTCAGAAAGGACAGGGAGGGAGGCAAAAGAGGTGGGGGCATGGCACTGTTGATCAGAGATAGTGTCACGGTTGCAGAAAAGGTGGACACCATGGAGGGATCGTCTATGGAGTCTCTGTGGGTGGAGGTTAGGAACTGGAAGGGATCAATAACTTTTCTGGGTGTTTTTTATAGGCTGCCCAATAGTAACAGAAATATCGAGGAGCAGATAGGGAAACAGATCCTGGAAAGATGTAATAATAACAGAGTTGTCGTGATGGGAGATTTTAATTTCCCAAACATCAGTTGGCATCTCCCTAGGGTTTAGATGGGGCGCAGTTTGTTAGGTGTGTTCAGGAAGGTTTCTTGACACAATATGTAGATAAGCCTACAAGAGGAGAGGCTGTACTTGATTTGGTATTGGGAAATGAACCTGGTCAGGTGTCAGATCTCTCAGTGGGAGAGCATTTTGGAGTTAGTGATCATAATTCTATCTCCTTTGCAATAGCATTGGAGAGAGATAGGAACAGACAAGTTAGAAAAGCGTTTAATTGGAGTAAAGGGAATTATGAGGCTATCAGGCAGGAAATTGGAAGCTTCAATTAGAAACAGACGTTCTCAGGGAAAAGTATGGAAGAAATGTGGCAAATGTTCAGGGGATATTTGTGTGGAGTTCTAATGAGACAGGGAAGTTATGGTAGGGTACAGGAACCGTGGTGTACAAAGGCTGTAATAAATCTAGTCAAGAAGAAAAGAAAAGCTTACAAAAGGTTCAGGAGCTAGGTAATGTTAGAGATCTAGAAGTTTATAAGGCTAATAGGAAGGATCTTAAGAAGGAAATTAGGAGAGCCAGAAGGGTCCTTGAGAAGGCCTTGGTGGGCAGGACCCCAAGGCATTCTACAGGTAAGTGAAGAGCAAGAGGATAAGACGTGAAAGAATAGGACCCATCAAGTGTGACAGTGGGAAAGTATGTATGGAACCGGAGGAAATAGCAGAGGTACTTAATGAATACTTTACTTCTGCATTCACTATGGAAAAGGATCTTGGTGATTGTGATGATCTGCAGCAGACTGAAAAGCTTGAGCATGTAGATGTTAAGAAAGAGAATGTGCTGGAGCTTTTGGAAAGCATCAAGTTGGATAAGTCGCCGGGACTGGATGAGATACACCATAGGCTACTGTGGGAGGTGAGGGAAGAGATTGCTGAGCCTCTGGCGATGATCTTTGCATCATCAATGGGGACGGGAGAGGTTCTGGAGGATTCGAGGTTTGCGAATACTGTTCCTTTATTCAAGAAAGGGAGTAGAGATAGCCCAGGAAATTATAGACCAGTGAATCTTACCTCAGTGGTTGGTAAGTTGATGGAGAAGATCCTGAGATGCAGGATTTATGAACATTTGGAATGGTTAGGAGTAGTCAGCATGGCTTTGTCAAGGGCAGGTCATGCCTTACGAGCCTAATTGAATTTTTTGAGGATGTGACTAAACACATTGATGAAGGAAGAGCAGTAGATGTAGTATATATGGATTTCAGCAAGGGAATTGAAAAGGTACCCCAAACAAGGCTTACTGAGAAAGTAAGGAGGCATAGGATCCAAGGGGACATTGCTTTGTGGATCCAGAACTGGCTTGCTCACAGAAGGCAAAGAGTGGTTGTATACGGGTCATATTCTGCATGGAGGTCGGTCACCAGTGCAGTGCCTCAGGAATCTGTTCTGGGACATCTACTCTTTGTGATTTTTATAAATGACCTGGATGAGGAAGTGGAGGGATAGGTTAGTAAATTTGCTGATGACACAAAGGTCAGGGTTATTGTGGATCATGTGAAGGGCTGTCAGAGGTTACAGCGGGACATTGATAGGATGCAAAACTGGGCTGAGAAGTGGCAGATGGAGTTCAACCCAGATAGGTGTGAGGTGGTTCATTTTGTTAGGTCAAATATGATGGCAGAATATAGTATTAATGGTAAGACTCTTGGCAGTGTGGAGGAACAGAGGGATCATGGGGTCCGAGTCCATAGGACGCTCAAAGCAGCTGCGCAGGTTGACTCTGTGGTTAAGAAGGCATGCGGTGTATTGGCCTTGATCAATCGTGGAATTGAATTTAGGAGCCGAGAGGTAATGTTGCAGCTATTTTGGACCCTTGTCAGACCCCACTTGGAGTACTGTGCTCAGTTCTGGTCACCTCACTACAGGAAGGATGTGGAAACCATAGAAAGGGTGCAGAGGAGATTTACAAGGATGTTTCCTGGATTGGGGAGCATGCCTTATGAGAATAGGTTGAGTGAACTCGGCCTTCTCTCCTTGGAGCAACGGAGGATGAGAGGTGACCTGATAGAGGTGTATAAAGTGATGAGAGGCATTGATCGTGTTGATAGTCAGAGGCTTTTTCCCAGGGCTAAAATGGTTGCCACAAGAGGACACAGGTTTAAGGTGCTTGGGAGTAGGTACAGAGGAGATGTCAGGGGTAAGTTTTTTTACTCAGAGAGTGGTGAGAGTGTGGAATGGGCTGCCGGCAACAGTGGTGGATGCGGATACGGTAACGTCTTTTCAGAGGGTTTTGGATAGGTACATGGAGCTTAGAAAAATAGAGGGCTATAGGTAAGCCTAGTAATTTCTAAGGTAAGGACATGTTCGGCTGTGCGCTGAAGGGCCTGTATTGTGCTGTAGGTTTTCTATGTTTCTGTGAACATGTTGGAATCTTCTTTGAGGAGATTACAAGTAGGATCAACAAAGGGGAGACATTGGATGTTGTATATTTGGACTTTCAGAAGGCCTTTGACAAGGTGCCACACATGAGGCTGCTTACCAAGTTAAGAGCCTATGGTATTACAGGAAGGTTACTAACATAGTTAGAGCATTGGCCAATTGATAGGAGGCAGTGAGTGGGAATAAAAACGATCCTTGTCTGATTGGCTGCCAGTGACGAGTGGTGTTCTGCAGGAGTCAGTGTTGGGAGCACTTCTTTTTATGCTGTATATAAATGATTTAGATGATGGAATAGATATCTTTTGCAGATGATACTAAGATAGGTGGAGTAGCAGGTAGTTTTGAGGAAACAGGTAGGTTGCAGAAGGACTTAGACAGATCAGGAGAATAGGCAAGAAATTGGCAAATGAAATATAATGTTGGAAAATTCATGGTCATACACTTTGGTAGTAGAAATAAATGTGCGGACTATTTTCTAAATGGGGAGAAATCCAAAAATCTGAGATGCAAATGGACGTGGGAGCCCTTGTGCAGAACACCCTGCAGGTTAACTTGCAGGTAGAGTCGGTGGTGTGGAAGGCAAATGGCACGTTAGCATTCATTTCAAGAGGTCTAGAATACAAGAGCAAGGATGTGATGCTGAGGCTTTATAAGGCACTGGTGAGGCCTCAGCTTGAGAACTGTGAACAGGTTTTCGGCCCCTCATCTTAGAAAAGATATGCTGACATTGGAGGGGGTCCAGAGCAGGTTCACAAGGATGATTCCAGGAATGAAAGGGTTATCTAATGTTAAAAGGCCTAGACAGGGTAGATATTGAAAGGATGTTTCCCATGGTGGGAGAGTCTTGGACAAGAGGGCACAGCCTCAGGACAGTGGGGCGCCCTTTCAAAACAGAGATGCAGAGAAATTTCTTTCGCCAAAGGGTGGTGAATTTTTTAGATTGTGAGAACATTTAGTCCTCTTTTATTGTCATTTGGAAATGCATACATGCATTAAGAAATGATACAATGTTTCTCCGGAGTGATATCACAGAAAACAGGACAAACCAAAGACTAACACTGACAGATCCACATAATTATAACATATAGTTACAGCAGTGCAAAGCGAAACCATAATTTGATGAAGAACAAACCACGGGCACAGTAAAAAAAGTCTCAAAGTCCCCGGGTCGATCGAGTGCCACGTGCCACGTGCTAGTCAGAGTAGAAATAGGAGGATATGTCAGATGAATATGTGGCTTGAAAAATGATGCAACGGGGAGGGATTCAAATTTCTGGGGCATTGGAACCAGTCCTGGAGGAGGTGGGACTGGTACAAACAGGATGGTCTGCACCTGGGCTGGACTGGAACCAATGTCCTAGGGGGAGCGTTTGCTATTGTTGTTCAGGAGGATCTAAACTAATGTGGCAGGGGGTTGGGAACAAGTGCAGAGAGACAGAGGGGTGTAAAATGAGGGTAGAAGCAAACAGTAGTAAGGTGAAAAGTAAAAGTGGCAGGCCGGCAAATCCAGGGTAAAAATCAAAAAGGGCCACTTTTCAACATAATTGTATAAGGGCTAAGAGTGTTGTAAAAGCGAGCCTGAAGTCTTTGTGTGTCAATGCAAGGAGCATTCGTAACAAGGTGGATGAATTGAATGTGCAGATAGTTATTAATGAATATGATATAGTTGGGATCACAGAGACATGGCTCCAGGGTGACCAAGGATGGGAGCTCAACATTCAGGGATATTCAATATTCAGGAGGGATAGACATGAAAGGAAAGGAGGTGGGGTGGCATTGCTGGTTAGAGAGCAGTGAGGCCTGATGGAATATTCCCCAGGCTGCTCCATGAGACGAGGGAAGAGATTGCTGAGCCTCTGGCTAGAATCTTTATGTCCTGGTTGTCCACGGGCATGGTACCAGAGGATTGGAGGGAGGTGAATGTTGTCCCCTTGTTCAAAAAAGGTAGTAGGGATAGTCCGGGTAATTGTAGACCAGTGAGCCTTACGTCTGTGTTGGGAAAGCTGTTGGAAAAGATTCTTAGAGATAGGATCTATAGGCATTTAGAGAATCATGGTCTGATCAGGGACAGTCAGCATGGCTTTGGGAAAGAGCAAATCGTGTCTAACAAGCCTGATAGAGTTCATTGAGCAGGTGACCATGCGTATACATGAGGGTAGTGCAGTGGATGTGATCTATATGGATTTTAGTAAGGCATTTGACAAGGTTCCACACGGTAGGCTTATTCAGAAAGTCAGAAGGCATGGGATCCAGGGAAGTTTGGCCAGGTGGATTCAGAATTGGCTTGCCTGCAGAAGGCAGAAGGTCGTGGTGGAGGGAGTACATTCAGATTGGAGGATTGTGCCTAGTGGTATCCCACAAGGATCTGTTCTGGGACCACTACTTTTCGTGATTTTTATTAACCACCTGGATGTGGGGTAAAGGGGTGGGTTGGCAAGTTTGCAGATGACACAAAGGTTGATGGTGTTGTAGATACTGTAGAGGATTGTCAAAGATTGCAGAGAGACATTGATAGGATGCTGAAGTGGGCTGAGAAGTGGCAGATGGAGTTCAACCCGGAGAAATGTGAGGTGGTACACTTTGGAAGGACAAACTCCAAGGCAGAGTACAAAGTAAATGGCAGGATATTGGTAGTGTGGAGGAGCAGAGGGATCTGGGGGTACATGTCCACAGATCCCTGAAAGTTGCCTCACCGGTAGATAGGGTAGTTAAGAAAGCTTATGGGGTGTTAGCTTTCATAAGTCGAGGGATAGAGTTTAAGAGTCGTGATGTATTGATGCAGCTCTATAAAACTCTGGTTAGGCCACACTTGGAGTACTGTGTCCAGTTCTGGTCGCCTCACTATAGGAAGGATGTGGAAGCATTGGAAAGGGTACAGAGGAGATTTACCAGGATGCTGCCTGGTTTAGAGAGTATGCATTATGATCAGAGATTAAGGGAGCTAGGGCTTTACTCTTTGGGGACATGATAGAGGTGTACAAGATAATAAGAGGAATAGATAGAGTGGATAGCCAGTGCCTCTTCCCCAGGGCACCACTGCTCAATACAAGAGGACATGGCCTTAAGGTAAGGGGTGGGAAGTTCAAGGGGGATATTAGAGGAAGGTTCTTTACTCAGAGAGTGGTTGGGGCGTGGAATGCACTGCCTGAGTCAGTGGTGGATGCAGATACACTTGTGAAGTTTAAAAGACTATTAGACGGGTATATGGAGGAATTTAAAGTGGGTGGTTATATGGGAGGCAGGATTTGAGGGTTGGCACAACATTGTGAGCCGAAGGGCCTGTAATGTGCTGTACTATTCTATGTTCTATGAGAGGAGATTAACGCAATAGAAAGGAAGGACGTTAGCCGGGAGGATGTGGAATCGATATGGGTAGAGCTGCATAACACTAAGGAGCAGAAAACACTGGTGAGAGTTGTGTACAGGCCACCTAACAGTAGTAGTGAGGTTGGGGATGGCATTAAACAGGAAATTAGAAATGCGTGCAATAAAGGAACAGCAGTTATGATGGGTGACTTCAACCTAAATCTAGATTGGGTGAACTAAATTGGTAAGGGTGCTGAGGAAGAGGATTTCTTGGAATATATGTGAGATAGTTTTCTGAACCAACATGTCGAGGAACCAATGAGAGAGCAGGCCATTCTGGACTGGGTATTGAGCAATGAGGAAGGGTTAGTTACCAATCTTGTCGTGCAAGGCCCCTTGGGTAAGAGTGACCAAGATGGAGGGTGATATAGTTAATTCAGAAACAAAGGTTCTGAACTTAAAGATGGGTAACTTTGAAGGTATGAGGCATGAATTAGCTATGACAGACTGGCAAATGATACTTAAAGGGTTGACGGTGGATATGCAATGGCAAGCATTTGAAGATTGCATGGGTGAACTACAACAATTGTTCATCCCAGTTTGGCAAAAGAATAGACCAGGGAAGATAGTGCACCCGTGGCTAACAAAGGAAATTAGGGATAGTATCAATTCCAAAGAAGAAACATACAAATTAGCCAGAAAAAGCGGCACACCTGAGGACTGGGAGAAATTCAGAGTCCAGCAGAGGAGGACAAAGGGCTTAATTAGGAAAGGGAGAAAAGATTATGAGAGAAAGCTGGCAGGGAACATAAAAACTGACTGTAAAAGCTTTTATAGATATGTGAAAAGAAAAAGATTGGTTAAGACAAATGTAGGTCCCTTACAGTCAGAAACAGGTGAATTGATCATGGGAACAAGGACATGGCAGACCAATTGAATAACTACTTTGGTTCTGTCATCACTAAGGACGATATAAATAATCTTTCAGAAATAGTAGGGGACCTAGGGTCTAGTGAGATGGAGGAACTAAGGGAAATACATGTTAGTAGGGAAGTGGTGTTTGGTAAATTGAAGGGATTAAAGGCAGATCAATCCCCAGGGCCAGATGGTCTGCATCCCAGAGTGCTTAAGGAAGTAGCCCAGGAAATAGTGGATGCATTAGTGATAATTTTTCAAAACTCTTTAGATTCTGGATTAGTTCCTGAGGATTGGAGGGTGGCTAATGTAACCCCGCTTTTTAAAAAAGGAGGGAGAGAGAAACCGGGAAATTATTGACCGGTAAGCCTGACATCGGTGGTGGGGAAAATGCTAGAGTCAGTTATCAATGATGTGATAACAGCACATGAATAGCTGTGATAAAGGGGGAATCATCAGACAAAATCAGCATGGATTTGGGAAAGGAAAATCATGTCTAACGAATCTCATAGAATTTTTTGAGGACGTAACTAGTAGAGTGGATAGGGGAGAACCAGTGGATGTGGTATACTTGGATTTTTAAAAGGCTTTTGACAAGGTCCCACACAGGAGATTAGTGTGCAAACTTAAAGCGCACGGTATTGGGGGTATGGTATTGATCTGGATAGAGAATTGGTTGGCAGACAGGAAGCAAAGAGTGGGAATAAACGGGACCTTTTCAGAATGGCAGGCAGTGACTAGTGGGGTACCGCAAGGCTCAGTGCTGGGACCCCAGTTGTTTACAATATATATTAATGACTTAGACGAGGGAATTAAATGCAGCATCTCCAAGTTTGCAGACGACACGAAGCTGGGCGGCAGTGCTAGCTGTGAGGAGGATGCTAAGAGGATGCAGGGTGACTTGGATAGGTTAGGTGAGTGGGCAAATTCATGGCAGATGCAATTTGATGTGGATAAATGTGAGGTTATCCACTTTGGTGGCAAGAACAGGAAAACAGATTATTATCTGAATGGTGGCCGATTAGGAAAAGGGGAGGTGCAACGAGACCTGGGTGTCATTATACACTAGTCATTGAAAATGGGCATGCAGGTACAGCAGGCGGTGAAAAAGGCGAATGGTATGCTGGCATTTATAGCAAGAGGATTCGAATACAGGAGCAGGGAGGTACTACTGCAGTTGTACAAGGCCTTGGTGAAACCACACCTGGAGTATTGTGTGCAGTTTTGGTCCCCTAATCTGAGGAAAGACATCCTTGCCATACAGGGAGTACAAAGAAGGTTCACCAGATTGATTCCTGGGATGGCAGGACTTTCATATGATGATAGACTAGATTGACTAGGCTTATACTCTCTGGAATTTCGAAGATTGAGGGGGGATCTTATTGAAACGTATAGAATTCTAAAGGGATTGGACAGGCTAGATATAGGAAGATTGTTCCCGATGTTGGGGAAGTCCAGAACGAGGGGTCACAGTTTGAGGATAAAGGGGAAGTCTTTTAGGACGAAGATGAGGAAAAACTTCTTCACACAGAAAGTGGTGAATCTGTGGAATTCTCTGCCACAGGAAACAGTTGAGGCCAGTTCATTGGCTATATTTAAGAGGGAGTTAGATATGGCCCTTGTGGCTAAAGGGATCAGGGTGCATAGAGAGAAGGCAGGTACAGGGTTCTGAGTTGGATGATCAGCCATGATCATACTGAATGGCATTGCAGGCTCGAAGGGCCGAATGGCCTACTCCTGCATTTTCTATGTTTCTATGTTTCTATGACTTCCAAGACCCCAATAGCAGGCGGCAAAAGGGAGACACTCACTGCCATAAACCTCCAGGCACCGTCAACTTGTCGATGCCTTGGAAGCAGCCGACCACAGCCAACACTGAATCCATCCGTCCGAAAACTTCGAGCCTCCGACCAGCCCCTCCGATACAGCCTCCCGAGCGCCATCTTCTGCCAAGCGCCTTCGACCTAGCCCCGGCCACTGAAACAAGCAAAGCGGAGTATTCGGGGCCTTCTGCTCCGGAGATTCCGGTTATCACACAGTAGCAGCGGCAGCGAAGTGGGCATTTCAGAAGTTTTCCAGATGTTCCTCCGTACTCTCATGTCTGTCTCCATCAAATCAGAATTGTGCACAGTCCCTTACTTGACAGATTACAGATATCATTCACTGGAGAGGCCGCGCGCACTGCTGTCGCGCCGCCATCTTCTCCTCAAATTTGTTGAATTTGTTGCCACCTGCAGCTGTGGAGGCCAGGTCTTTGGGGGTATTTAAGGCAGAGATTGATAGGTTCTTGATTGAACATGGAATCAAAGGTTATGGGGAGAAGGCCGGGATCTGGGTTTGAGGAGGAGAAATAAAAAGAAACAGCCATGATTGAATGGCGGAGCAGACTTAATGGGCCAGATGGCCTAATTATGCTTCTATGTCTTATGGTCTTATAAACTATAACTAATTGTTGTTGCGCCACATTAACACATACATTAGAGATATCCCATTTGACCCTGATGTCATTTAGGTATTGAGGGCTGGATATAGAGAAGAAAGGAAACTTATGAGAGAGATGGGAACTACTGGGAAGATCTGACAAGAGTAGACATGCTGGGAGCAGTATGTTAAGCTGGTCCAGGAGGTTAAGTCACATGGAATCTCAAACTGGCTTTGTCATAGAAGTCGGAGAGATTTGGAATTGATTTGTTATTGTCTCATGTACTGAGTTACAATGAAAAACGTATCTTGCATACTGTTCATACAGATCAATTCATTACTTAATACATTGAGGTAAAACAAGAGAAAGCAATAATAATACAGAATAAAGTGCAACAGCTACAGAAGAAGGGCAATGCAGATAAACAATAAGGTGAAAGATTATAATGAAGTAGACTGTGAGGTCAACAGTCCACTTTATCGTACCAGAAAACAATTTAATAATCTTATAACAGCAGGGTAGAAGCTGTCTTTGAGCCTGGAGTTATGTGCTTTTAAGATTTTTATCTTCTGGTGGTGATAGAGTAGTGTTTCTTTGAGTTGACATCTGGGATCAGTGAGATTTCTCAGGGATCTGTGCTGGGACCAGTAGTATTTCTCGGGGGTCAGAATCAGAATCAGGGTTATTATCATCATGAAATTTGTTAACTTAGCAGCAGTTCTATACAATATATAATGTAGAGGAAGAAGGAAGAAAAAGTAAAAATAATAAATAAGTAAATCAGTTTACAATATATATATATCGAATAGATTAAAATTGTGCAAAAAAACAGAAATAATTGTATATTAAAAAAGTGAGGTAGTGTTCACGGGTTCAATGTCCATTTAGGAAACGGATGGCAGAGGGGAAGAAGCTATTCCTGAATCCTTCAGGCTCCTGTACCTCCTACCTGATGGTAACAGTGAGAAAAGGGCACGCCCTGGGTGCTGGAGGTCCTTAATAATGGACGCTGTCTTTATAATACACCACTCCTTAAAGCTGTCTTGTGTACTTTGTAGGCTAGTACCCAAGATGGAGCCGACTAAATTTACAATGCTCTGCAGCATCTTTCGGTCCTGTGCAGTAGCTCCCCCCCCCCACCCCCCGAGTCCCCATACCAGACAGTGATGCAGCCCATCAGATTGCTCTCCACATTAGATCTATAGAAGTTTTTGAGTGTATTTGTTGACATATCAAATCTCGCTGTCTTGCTTTCTTTATAACTGCATCGATATGTTGGGACCAGGTAGGATCCTGAGAGATCTTAACACCCAGGAACTTGAAACTGCTCACTCTCTCCACTTCTGATCATTCTATGAGGATTGGTGTGTGTTCCTTCGTCTTGCCCTTCCTGAAGTCCATAATCAGCTCTATCGTCTTACTGACATTGAGTGCAAGGTTGTTGCTGCGACACCACTCCACTAGTTGACATATCGCACTCCTGTACACCCTCTCGTCTCCATCTGAGATTCTATGAACAATGGTTGTATCATCAGCAAATTTATAGATGGCATTTGAACTATACCTAGCCACACAGTCATGGGTATAGAGAGACTAGAGCAGTGGCTAAGCACACTCTCCTGAGGTGCATCAGTGCTGATTGTTAGTGAGGAGGAGATATTTTCACCAATCCACACAGACTGTGGTCTTCTAGTTGGAAAGTCGAGGATCCAATTGCAGAGGGAGGTACAGAGGGCCAGGTTCTGTAATTTCTCAGTCAGGATTGTGGGAATGATGGTGTTAAATGCTGAGCTATAGTGGATGAACAGCATCCTGCGTAGGTGTTTGTGTTGTCCAGGTGGTCTCAGGCCACGTGAAGAGCAATTGAGATTGCAGCTGCTGTTGACCTACTGTGGCGATAGGCAAATTGCAGTGGGTCCAGGTCCTGACTGAGACAGGAGTTCAGTCTAGTCATGACCAACCTCTCAAAGCATTTCATCACTGTAGATGTGAGTGCTACCAGGCGATAGTCATTAAGGTAGCTCACATTATTCTTCTTAGGCACTAGTATGATTGTTGCCTTTTTGAAGCATAGAAACGTAGAAAACCTACAGCACAATACAGGCAGCACACATAAAAGTTGCTGGTAAATGCAGCAGGCCAGGCAGCATCTCTAGGAAGAGGTACAGTCGATGTTTCAGGCCGAGACCCTTCGTCAGGACTAACTGAAGGAAGAGCTAGTAAGAGATTTGAAAGTGGGAGGGGGAGGGGGAGATCCAAAATAATAGGAGAAAACAGGAGGGGGAGGGATAGAGCTAAGAGCTGGACAGTTGATTGGCAAAAGGGATATGAGAGGATCATGGGACAGGAGGCCCAAGGAGAAGGAAATGGGGGAGGGGGGGAAATCCCAGAGGATGGGCAAGGGGTATAGTCAAAGGGACAGAGGGAGAAAAAGGAGAGAGAGAGAAAGAATGTGTGTATTTAAATAAATAACGGATGGGGTATGAGGGGGAGGTGGGGCATTAGCGGAAGTTTGAGAAGTCAATGTTCATGCCATCAGGTTGGAGGCTACCCAGACGGAATATAAGATGTTGTTCCTCCAACCTGAGTGTGGCTTCATCTTGACAGTAGAGGAGGCCATGGATAGACATATCAGAATGGGAATGGGATGTGGAATTTCTGCATACTTCGACACGGTTTTTATCCCCCCCCCCCTTGTTCAGGCCCTTCCTATCTATGTTCGTGACACTCCTCATGCTCTTAAACTTTTCAATGATTTTAAGTTCCCTGGCCCCCACCGCTTTATTTTCACCATGGATGTCCAGTCCCTATATACTTCCATCCCCCATCAGGAAGGTCTCAAAGCTCTCCGCCGCTTTTTGGATTCCAGACCTAATCAGTTCCCCTCCACCACCACTCTGCTCCGTCTAGCGGAATTAGTCCTTACTCTTAATAATTTCTCCTTTGGCACCTCCCACTTCCTCCAAACTGAAGATGTAGCTATGGGCACCCGTATGGGTCCTAGCTATGCCTGCCTTTTTGTTGGCTTTGTGGAATAATCTTATGTTCCAAACTTATTCTGGTATCTGTCCCCCACTTTTCCTTCACTACATCGACAATTGCATTGGCTCTGCTTTCTGCCCGCATGCTGAGCTCATTGATTTCATTAACTTTGCCTCCAACTTTCACCCTGCCCTCAAGTTTATCTGGTCTATTTCCGACACCTCCCTCCCCTTTCTAGATCTTTCTGTCTCTATCTCTGGAGACAGCTTATCTACTGATGTCTACTATAAGCCTACTGACTCTCACAGCTATCTGGACTATTCCTCTTCTCACCCTGTCTCTTGCAAAAATGCCATCCCCTTCTCGCAATTCCTCCGTCTCCACTGCATCTGCTCTCAGGATGAGGCTTTTCATTCCAGGACGAGGGAGATGTCCTCCTTTTTTAAAGAAAGGGGCTTCCCTTCCTCCACCATCAACTCTGCTCTCCAATGCATCTCCCCCATTTCACGCACATCTGCTCTCACTCCATCCTCCCACCACCCCACTAGGAATAGGGTTCCCCTGGTCCTCACCTACCACCCCACCAGCCTCCGGGTCCAACATATTATTCTCCGTAACTTCCGCCACCTCCAACGGGATCCCGCCACTAAGCACATCTTTCCTTCCCCCCCCCTCTGCTTTCCACAGGGATCGCTCCCTACGCGACTCCCTTGTCCATTCATCCCCCCCGTCCCTCCCCACCGATCTCCCTCCTGGCACTTATCCTTGTAAGCAGAACAAGTGCTACACATGCCCTTACACTTCCTCCCTTACCACCATTCAGGGCCCCAGACAGTCCTTCCAGGTGAGGCGACACTTCACCAGTGAGTCGGCTGGGGTGATATACTGCGTCCGGTGCTCCCGATGTGGCCTCTATAAATTGGCGAGACCCCATGCAGACTGGGAGATCGTTTCACTGAACACCTACTCTCTGTCCGCCAGAGAAAGCGGGATCTCCCAGTGGCCACACATTTTAATTCCACATCCCATTCCCATTCTGACATGTCTATCCACGGCCTCCTCTACTGTAAAGATGAAGCCACACTCAGGTTGGAGGAACAACACCTTATATTCCGTCTGGGTAGCCTCCAACCTGATGGCATGAACATTGACTTCTCAAACTTCTGCTAATGCCCCACCTCCCCCTCGTACCCCATCCGTTATTTATTTATATACACACATTCTTTCTCTCTCTCTCCTTTTTCTCCCTCTGTCCCTCTGACTATACCCCTTGCCCACCCTCTGGGTTTTCCCCCCCTCCCCTTTTTCCTTCTCTTTGGGCCTGCTGTCCCATGATCCTCTCATATCCCTTTTGCCAATCAACTGTCCAGCTCTTGGCTCCATCCCTCCCCTACCTGTCTTCTCCTATCATTTTGGATCTCCCCCTCCCTCTCCCACTTTCAAATCTCTTACTAGCTCTTCTTTCAGTTAGTCCTGACGAAGGGTCTCGGCCCAGAACGTCGACTGTACCTCTTCCTAGAGATGCTGCCTGGCCTGTTGCATTCACCAGCAACTTTGATGTGTGTTGCTTGAATTTCCAGCATCTGCAGAATTCCTCGTGTAGCACAATACAGGCCCTTTGGCCCACAAAGTTGAGCTGAACATGTCCCTACCTTAGAAATTACTAGGGTTACCCTTAGCCCTCCATTTTTCTAAGCTCCATGTACCTATCCAAAAGTCTCTTAAACCGCTGGCAGCCCATTCCACACACTTACCACTCTCTGTGTAAAAAAACTTACCCCTGACATCTCCTCTGCGCCTACTCCCAAGCACCTTAAACCTGTGCCCTCCTGTGGCAACCATTTCAGCCCTGGGAAAAAGCCTCTGACTATCCACATGATCAATGCCTCTCATCATCTTGTACACCACTATCAGGTCACCTCTCATCCTCTGTGGGAACTTTCACCCATAGCAGTGAGAGGTTGAAAAAGTCCTTAAGTACTCCTGGCAGTTGATTGGCTCAAGTTTACCGAGCCTTACCGAGTACTCCATCGGGACCTTCCACCTTGCAACGGTTCACCCTTTTTAAAGACAGCCTAACATCGGCCTCTGAGACAGGGATCACAGGGTCACCTGGTGCAGCAGTGCTTGGCCAGTGGTGTTCCTCAGGTATCTGTGCTGGTCCAGTGGTGCTCTGCCGGGATCAGTGCTGGGTCAAGGTGTATTTCTCAGGGATCCATGGGGGAAGCGGTGGTATTCCTTAGGAGTCCCTGCTGAGACCAGTGGAATTCTGCAGGGAGCAGTGGTGTCTTGCAGAGAATAACGCTGGGATTAGTGGTGTACCTTAGGGATCAGTGCTGGTCCAGCAGTGTTCCTTGGGGATCAGTACTGGTCTAGTGGTATTCCTCAGGGATCAGTGCTGGGCCCAGTAGTATTCCTCAAGGATTGGTGCTGGGTGCAGTGGTGTTCCTCAGGGATCTGTGCAGGGACACCTGTACTTTAATTAATATTTGGATATCACTGTAGGTAGCCTGGGCACAAGAGGTTGAGGGGTAACCTTATTGGGGTACATAAAATCATGAGGGGCATCCATAACGTGAATGTTCACAGTCCTTTCCCTAGGCTAGGGAAGTCTGAAATTAGAGTATGTAAATTTAAGATGAGGGGGATAGATTTAATGGAGATCTGAAGGGCAATGTTTTCACAAAGATGGTGCTGCGTGTTTGAAACAAGCTGCCTGAGGAGGTGGGAGAGGCAGGTACAATTACAGCATTCTAAAGACATTTGAATGGGTACATGGATAAAAAAGGTCAAGAGGGATATGGTTCAAATGTAGACAAATGGGTCTAGCATCTTGGTCAGCATGTATCATTTGATTGAAGGGCCAATTTGTGTAGTTATGTGCTGTATGACTATGACTGTTTGATGGGAAAGAGAGGGATAAAGGCCAAATGCAGATGAATGGGGCTAGTTCAGGAATGTACTTTGGTAGGCATGGACAATTTGACAAACGCCCTGTTATCGTGCTGTATAACTCTATGACAGTCCCAATGATAACCTTCAGGTACTGATAATCCAACAGAAAGCATGGATATATCATATAAAACATCAATATACTTCCTAAATATTGGTATTCTGAACTGGGTACATATCTAGAACTTGGCCTGTGTTTTATGAAGTTTAGAATAGCCTCCTTTCCAGCCACAATGGCGGTAAAGATAACCTTTCCTTTGTTTCAGACCACTGCTGTCCACTCACCCCTCTCTGTATTACTCTCACATTTCTCACACGTTTTTTTTTTGTAATTTATTTTTCATTGAAGTTCATCATCAAACAAGACTTTCCATAAGATGTATTGTACATATCTATCATATAGTTATATTTGTCACAAATCTCCACATAATATTTATCTGAGGTATACACTTATAGAAAGGAGAGGAAAGAAAGAACAATCAAAAGAAGAAAACTATGTACAAAGTAGGGAGTGATTTTTTTTTACAACATATTCATTGACTTGTGAGAATAAAATCAGGCCTATGAGGTGTTATATAGTTAAACCATTTTTCCCAGTATGAATCAAATTGTTCCAACTTATGATTAATTACTTCTCCATTTTGTAAATGTTCATTGTAATTTCCATCCATACATTTAAAGTTGGGCTCTCCTGTGATAACCATTTCCTGGTAAGGGTCTTTTTACCAGCCACCAGCAGTATATTCATTAAATATTTATCTCTTTTCAACCATTCTTGAGATATGTACCCAAAATGTATGGTCTTACTTTCTGAGGGTATTTCACATTTAAAGATGTCTTGTAGGGCATTATGTATCCCACTCCAATAGTCTTTGATAACGAGACATTCCCAGAAAATATGATAATGGTTTGCATTTTGATTTCCACAATTTCTCCAGCAAACAGGGAGGTTACTATCATAATGGGATTTCTGAGAGGGTGTAATAAAATATCTTATCAAGTTTTTCCACCTGAACTCCCTCCATTTCTGTGAACTGGTGGACTTTCATTGATACCTCCATATTATTGTCCATTCTTCCTCAGATATTATTATCCCTCCTTCCTTCTCCCATTTTGTTTTAATGTATGAAGTCGAATGTGTTTTAAGATTTGACAAACCCTTATACACGCTTGAAATGATTCTACTACCGTTGTCTGAATTATATACTTTTCTAAATAGCGCTATCAAACATGTACTTGCCTTGGTTACATTTTTAACCGTCCTATTAACATACTGTCGCATCTGTAAATATCGATAAAAGTCTTGTTTTTCTAATAAGTGTTTCTCTTTGAGCATTTCAAAACTAAACAGTGTTCCTTTTTTCATTATATTGCAAATAGCTGTTATTCCTTTAGTTGTTCAGACCTTAAATCTAGCATCCAGTTTGTTCGGCGTGAAATCTGAGTCATGTGCACACCATTTAAGAATTGCAATGTCTCTCTCTAGTTTATATTCTTTTTATAATAGTTTTCCATATTTTAAGAGTCCATTTCACCCATGGGTTATCAATAGTATTTATGTAACTTTGTAGGTTGTTATCAGCCAAAATTACCTATATGGGGATGGAAAGTATTCTCTCCTCAATGTTTTTCCATTGAGCGCCACATGATGGGTTGCACCAGCATATCATGGCTCTCAACTGTGCTGCAAAATAGTAATCTCTAAGAGAAGGTAGACCCCATCCCCCACTTCCTTTGCTAATTGCAAAGTTTTGAGACGAATTCTGGGCCTTTTACCTTGCCATATATATCTTGATAGCATCTTGTTCCATTCATTGAATTGATTTTGGTTAATCTCTATTGGTAGGGTCTGAAAGAGATATAGCAGTCTGGGCAGTATATTCATTTTAATAGATTCAATCCTTCAACTGAGACCAAGAAAAGGAATTAGGATCCATCTTGTTATATTACCTTCCTTAATTTTTTTATATATAGGCTGATAATTGCATTCTGATAATTTTGCCAAATCTTTTGGCATAATGATTCCCAAATATTTGACAGACTCTGTTTGCCATGCCCAAGGATAACTACTTTCAATTTCTCTTAGTCATAGTCATACTTTATTGATCCCAGGGGAAATTGGTTTTCATTACAGTTGCACCATAAATAATAAATAGTAATAAAACCATGAATAGTTAAATAGAATATGTAAATTATGCCAGGAAATAACTCCAGGACCAGCCTATTGGCTCAGGGTGTCTGACCCTCCAAGGAAGGAGTTGTAAAATTTGATGGCCACAGGCAGGAATGACTTCCTATGATGCTCTATGTTGCATCTTGGTGGGATGAGTCTCTGGCTGAATGTACTCCTGTGCCCACCCAGTACATTATGTAGTGGATGGGAGACATTGTCCAAGATGGCATGCAACTTGGACAGCATCCTCTTTTCAGACACCACCGTGAGAGAGTCCAGTTCCATCCCCACAACATCACTGGCCTTATCAATGAGTTTGTTGATTCTGTTGGTGGCTGCTACCCTCAGCCTGCTGTCCCAGCACACAACAGCAAACATGATAGCACTGGCCACCACAGACTCGTAGAACATCCTCAGCATCGTCCGGCAGATGTTAAAGGACCTCAGTCTCCTCAGGAAATAGAGACGGCTCTGACCCTTCTTGTAGACAGCCTCAGTGTTCTTTGACCAGTCCAGTTTATTGTCAATTACTATCCCCAGCTATTTGTAATCCTCCACCATGTCCACACTGACCCCCTGGATGGAAACAGGGGTCACCGGTACCTTAGCTCTCCTCAGGTCTACCACCAGCTCCTTAGTGGGCTATAGTTATATGAAAGTTGTTGGGTTTTATCTATGTTGATCTTATATCCTGATAATTGGCCATATTGTTCAAAGGATTGCATCAATTTAGGTAAAGTGCATATTTGTTGCCCTAGATAGAGCAAAATGTCATCCGCGTAACAGGCTAATTTATGTTCTGTCCCTTTAATAGTAATTCCCCTGATATCTTCATTTTGTCTGATGTGTTGAGCTAATGGTTTCAGATATAATGTGAAGAGTAGCGATGACCATGCACAACCCTGTCTCATGCCCATTTCTAGGGTAAAACTATTAAATAAATATCCATTGATTTTAATCCTAGTAGTGCCTGTATAGTTTTAATAATTGTGTCATGTAGATCAAATCTATGTAAAATACTGTAAATTCTAATTAACCGAATCAAATGCCTTTTCAGCATCCACACATCACTATTACTTCAATTTTTTTTATATATATAACCCATAATGTGAAGTGTCCTTCGTATATTGTCTTGTGTTTGGCGTTGTTGTATAAAACCTGTCTGATCATTATGTATCAGTGTGGGTAGAAACTCTTCTAATCGTTTGGCCATGATGGAGGTAAATAATCTATAATCCACATTAAGAACACATATTGGTCTAAATGACCCACATTCCATTTTATCCTTGCCTTCTTTCAGTGTAGCTGAGATTATCGCCTCCTTCCAGCTGGGTGGCATTTACGTCTTTCTTAGAGCCCAGTTCAGTGTGGGGAGTAAAACAGGAATTAACTCATTTCTAAATTCCTTGTACCACTCTGCCGTATATCCATCTGATCCTGGTGAATTGCTTAATTTAAGCCTACTAATTGCAGTTTTTAGTTCAGCTTCAGTTATGTCAGCAGTCATCGTTCTATTTTGTTCTTTACTTAGAGTGGGTAACTATAAAGAATACAGGAAGGTGTCAATCTGGGCTATGCTTTCCCCTGGAGCTTTGGAATATAGAGTTTTGTAAAACATTTCAAAAGCTTCTTGAACTTCACTTAATTAATTTATTTTTTTTTTAATCACTTTTGTTCTTGGATCCCCAATTCTATGAATTGTGTTTCTGCTTTTTTTTTTAGTTTACGCGCCAGTATTTTCGTAGATTTAGATCCACTTTCATAGTGTCTCTGTTTCAGAAACATTAAATTTTTTCTAATTTCTTGTGGAGCCAAACTATTAATTTCATTCCTAATTTTTTAAATTTCCTTGAGCGTATCCTGTGCCAAATTCAATTTGTGTTTTGTTTCTTGTTCGTTCAGCTTATTTTGTAATTCCTCTAATGTTTTATTCCTTATTTTTTCTTATATGAAGATATCGCTATAATTTTCCCTCTTAAGACAGCCGTCAGAGTATCCTATAGAATGGGAGGTGAAACCTCTTCATTATCATTGAATTTTAAGTAAAGACCAATTTCTTTTTTAATTTCTTCAGTCCTGATGAAGGGTTCCAGCCCGAAACATCGACTCATTGTTTCTAACTGATGCTGCCCGACCTGCTGAGTTCATCCAGCGTACTGAAAGTGTTGCTTTGATCACAGCATCTGCAGATTATTTTGTGTTTCTTTTTTAATTTGTTCCTTGAAATAGGAATCATTGAGTCGACTTGAATTTAGTTTCCAATTAGTATTCTTTGGTTGTAGGTCAAAATCAACAGATAAATATATAGGTGCATGGTCACTTACATCTATTGTCCCAATTCCACAGGTGTTTATTTTGTCTTTGTTTATTCCAGCTGTTATGAAATAGTCTATTCTTGTATATACGGAATGGGGGGCAGAATAATGAGTGTAATCCCTTCTGTCGGGGAGAAGGTCCCTCCATATATCATTTAGACCAACATCCTCAAAAAGAGTTTCTTATGTAAGGACTCTGTTTCATAAGCTTTTCTATTGGAAGAGTCTAACTTTGGTTGTAATTGTAAATTTAAGTCTCCCCCACATATCAAGAGACCTTCTGTTTCCGTTACCATAATATTAGTAATTTTCTTGAAGAAACAAATATCACTTCCTGGGGGTGCGTATATATTCAATAAAGTAACTGGATTTCCATCTATATTCCCCCTTACCAGAATATATCTGCCCTCCTTATCTCCCATTGCGAATACTTTTTCAAAATTTAGCTTACTTGAGATGAGAATAGCAACTCCTCTTCTATGTCCTGATTTATATGAGGAGAAAAACAAATTAGTGAAGCCCATTCTCTTTAATTTTCCATGCTCATTATCACTTAAGTGAGTTTCCTGTAAATATACTACATGGGCTTGTTCTTTTTTTCCATTTTGGATAGAATTCTACTGCGTTTGATTGGATTTAACAGCCCATTGACATTAAAAGAAATGAATTTTACTTAGCCATGTGTATTTATCTGTTAGTATATCAATGAACTTTGCAGAATACAACTTAATCGATCTACTCCCTGAACAAATAAGAACCAAGAAACGTAAATTAAAAAAAAGGTAACGAAGGTGTGATTCATGCTGGGGTCTCCAGATGACCCTGGGTTGAGCTAGAGGAAACGTCTAGCCGTGGGGGATAGCCCCTCCTACCTGTGAGTTGAGGGCCCCCGCTGCAGTACCTATAAAAGTAAGTAAAAATAGATTTTTATTTATTTATATGTGTGTGTGTGTATATATATATATATATATATTCTCACTTAGGTGGGGAAAAAGGAGTGAGTGAATGAATAAAAAAAATGAGTAATACAAAATCCACATTATAATACGTATTTCTTGAGATAGGTATATCACTGTCTATTTTTGTTTCCGTTTAGTTTATCAGCACTTTTAAAGTTAGCCAAACCTTGTGGCTCTTCTGGAGGAGGTGAGGGCTGTCTTCAGAGAACTCACAGTCTCTTTCTAATATCCTTCTCTCATCCTCCTCCCGTCCCCTGCTTTCTCAGTTCTCTTACTATTTCCCCAGCAGATCGGGATAACTGCTCAGCTAGACTTTTCCTTGGTTTGACCATGCTAATAGGCAGTCCTCTGTTTTCATGTCTGTAGTCGCCTCTTCCACTGTCTGATATAGCTGTATCTCTCCTTCGTAAAATACTCTCAGTTTAGCAGGGTATGAGGTTTGGAATTTAATCTTTCCTGGCTTTAATTTTCATAGAAACATAGAAAATAGGTGCAGGAGTAGGCCATTCGGCCCTTCGAGCCTGCACCGCCATTTATTATGATCATGGCTGATCATCCAACTCAGAACCCCGCCCCAGCCTTCCCTCCATACCCCCTGACCCCTGTAGCCACAAGGGCCATATCTAACTCCCTCTTAAACATAGCCAATGAACTGGCCTCAACAGTTTCCTGTGGCAGAGAATTCCACAGATTCACCACTCTCTGTGTGAAGAAGTTTTTCCTAATCTCGGTCCTAAAAGGCTTCCCTTCTATCCTCAAACTGTGACCCCTCGTTCTGGACTTCCCCAACATCGGGAACAATCTTCCTGCATCTAGCCTGTCCAATCCCTTTAGGATCTTATACGTTTCAATCAGATCCCCCCTCAATCTTCTAAATTCTAACGAGTACAAGCCCAGTTCATCCAGTCTTTCTTCATATGAAAGTCCTGCCATCCCAGGAATCAATCTGGTGAACCTTCTTTGTACTCCCTCTATGGCAAGGATGTCTTTCCTCAGATTAGGGGACCAAAACTGCACACAATACTCCAGGTGTGGTCTCACCAAGGCCTTGTACAACTGCAGTAGTACCTCTCTGCTCCTGTACTCGAATCCTCTCGCTATAAATGCCAGCATACCATTCGCCTTTTTCACCGCCTGCTGTACCTGCATGCCCACTTTCAATGACTGGTGTATAATGACACCCAGGTCTCGTTGCACCTCCCCTTTTCCTAATCGGCCACCATTCAGATAATAATCTGTTTTCCTATTTTTGCCACCAAAGTGGATAACTTCACATTTATCCACATTAAATTGCATCTGCCATGAGTTTGCCCACTCACCCAACCTATCCAAGTCACCCTGCATCCTCTTAGCATCCTCCTCACTGCTAACACTGCCACCCAGCTTCGTGTCATCCGCAAACTTGGAGATGCTGCATTTAATTCCCTCATCCAAGTCATTAATATATATTGTAAACAACTGGGGTCCCAGCACTGAGCCTTGCGGTACCCCACTAGTCACCGCCTGCCATTCTGAAAAGGTCCCGTTTATTCCCACTCTTTGCTTCCTGTCTGCTAACCAATTCTCCATCCACATCAATACCTTACCCACAATACCGTGTGCTTTAAGTTTGCACACTAATCTCCTGTGTGGGACCTTGTCAAAAGCCTTTTGAAAATCCAAATATACCACATCCACTGGTTCTCCCCTATCCACTCTACTAGTTACATCCTCAAAAAATTCTATGAGATTCGTCAGACATGATTTTCCTTTCACAAATCCATGCTGACTTTGTCCGATCATTTCACCGCTTTCCAAATGTGCTGTTATCACATCCTTGATAACTGACTCCAGCAGTTTCCCCACCACCGACGTTAGGCTAACCGGTCTATAATTCCCCGGTTTCTCTCTCCCTCCTTTTTTAAAAAGTTCGTTTGACTTTGGAATATTCCTTCCGTTTCTGTAGGACCGCCGAGCTGTAATCATGATCGAAATATATTAACTTCCCGTTCCAAATCACCCTCTTCTTACCCCAGGCCCTTCGTAGAATCTCCGCCTTGCGCTTGAATCGAAGGAGTCTCAGTACTATTGAGCGCGGCTTACTTTCTCTGTCTCCGGGAGGCCTCGGGATGAGTGCACGATGCGCCCTCTCAATTTCAATCTCCATAGTCGGGGGATTCTCCAGCGCTTCCCGCAGCAGCTTTTCTACACACTCCATCATCGACAATCCCTCCGCTCCTTCGGGAACATTACAAATCCTGATATTTTTCCGTCGCGATCTTCCCTCCTGGTCAAGCAATGTACTTTCCTGTTGATTTTTATCGTTTTACTTCGTATCTGTTCCACGTTTTGCACGCGATCTTCCACCTTCTCAATTCGAGTCTCTGCCACCACTATTTTCTGATTGACGTTGGCGAGCTCTGACTTGATATCATTGAGTTGCTGTTTTATATCTTTTTGGACTTCCCTTATCTCTTCCAAAATCCTTATCATATTTACCGCTTCGCCTGAACGAGGCCCCGTGTCAGCCTCGCCGCCACGCGCACGTGTAGGAGAGCTGCTCGTTGCACCTCTCTCTTCCATAGGCTCCACAGTGATGCTTTTTTAATCTCCATTCTTTTTCCCCATTCTTGTCCCCCTTATCAATTCAGATATTTTCGGAAGATCTTATACTTGGTGGATTAATGGGGCAAAATATATGTTTTTCTGGAGGAGCTGTTGATTTAAGCTGCCATTCTGGACGATGACGTCACCGGAACCTATCTATCACACATTTGTTTTTGTTTGTGTATCGTTACTTTTCTAGGATCATGAAGGATTACCAGCATAGTAAGTGCCGGAATCGGTTGCAACAGTCCAGCGTTACAACTATCGTTAAGTCTTACAGATGGGATGTTCGCTATGCCCCTGGGCTCAGCGATATTATCTGGTGAGTCATTCTCAGAAGGTCTGAAATTTAGGTTATCAGTAACCAAGTAAATGACAGTAGAAAAGTGTTTAACATATCCACACTCTTCCTCAGCATTATTATTGTACCTGTGAGTTCTGTTAGTATCATAAGCAATAGAAACAGGACTAGGTCACTCTATCCTTACACTATAGCTAAATTTATACGTAGCACGCCTTTCCCTTGGTTACTCAACTGTAAACTTTCATGTTGATAATTAATGAGTGAAGAATCTCTCAGACAACAGCAGCAGATTTTGCAGTATGTGCTGTCTTCAATCAGCTTATTGACCTGTAATAAGGCATCATCAGTAAAGAATATAATGTAGGAAATCTCATATTACAGCTTGCCTCTCATTTCTAATGTGCTGAGAATGGATCCAGAGTTAGTGGTATGTGCCTCGTGTGGGATGTGGGAACTTTGGCAGACCTCCAGTCTCCCTGATAACTATATCTACCAGTACACCGTACTACAGCTCCTTAGGGACCGTGTTAAATACCTGGTGCTGTAGCACAATGACCTTTGTTTCCTACAGGAAAATTTGGAGGTGATAGATAGGAGCTACAGGGATGTAGTCACCCCTAAGTTGCAGGAGGCAGGTACCTGGGTGACTGACGGAAGAGGGAAAGGGAATAGGCGGCCAGTGCACAGTACTCTGTGGCTAGGCTCCTCAATAATAAATATACCGCATTGGATACTTTTGAGGGACCTAACTGGGAGAAGCCACAGCATGCAGGCCTCTGGCCCTGAGTCTGGCTCTGTGGCTCAGAAGGGAAGGGGAGGGGGAGAAGAGGTGAGCTGTAGTGATAGGGGATTCATTGGTTAGAGGAACAGAAAGGAGGTTCTATGCACAAGGGAAACAGGAGGTATCCTGAAGAAGGGTCTCGACCTGAAACGTCAACTGTTTACTCTTTTCCATAGATGCTGCCTGGCCTGCTGAGTTCCTGCAGCATTTTGTGTGTGTTGACGTGGATAAGAACGAGATTCCCAGACAGCTTGTTGCATCCCAGATGCCAGGGTCAGGGACATCTTCATTGAGTCCACAGGATTCTTACATGGGAGAGTGAGTAGCCAGAGGTCGTAGTCCATGTTGGTACCAATGACATAGGTAGGATAGGTAATGTGGTCCTGCCAAGTGAGTTCAGGGAATTAGGTTCTAAGTTAAAGGACAGGACCACCAGGGTTATGATCTCGGGATTGCTACCCATGCTATGTGCTGGTGAGGCCAGAAATAGGAAGATCATACAGTTTAACATGTGACTAAGGAGTTGATGCAGAAGGGAGGTCTTCAGATTTGTGGATCATTCGGCTCCCATCCAGGGAAGCTGGGACCTGTATAGAAGAGATGGTTTGCACCTGAACTGGAAGGGAACTAATATCTTAGCAGGAAGATTTGCTAATGCTGTTTTGGGGGTGGGGGGTGTTAGACCAAAGTTGCAAGGAGATGGGAACCAGAGTGCTAAAGCAGATAGTGGAGTGCTTGTGGAGAAATATGTTTTTAAGCCTACATGGAATAATGCCATTGTAGCCATTGGTGAGACTTGGTTGCAGGAGAGGCAGGACTGGAAGCTTAATGAACTGGGTTTCCATTGTTTTAGATGCAGTAGAGCGGGAGGGAATAACGAAGGAGGGGTGGCATTACGAGTCAAGGAAAATGTTACAGCAGCATTAAGTCAAGACAAAGTGCAGAGCTCTTCCTCTGAGGTGTTATGGATGGAACTAAAGAATAAGAAAGGGATGACCATGTTAATCGTATTACTGTGGTGCTAGAAAGTTTGTGAACCCTGTAGAATTTTCTCTAAAATGTAATCAGATCTTCACGCGTCCTAAAACTAGAAAGAGAACCCAATTAAATAAGTAACACAAAACTTATTCTTTTATACTTATTCATTTATTTATTGAGAAAAATAATTCAATACTGGCAAGTACATATTTGGCACAGTATTGTGGAGGACCTATATTGTGCTGTAGAAGGTCTATGTTCTATTATTTGTTGGAAAAATGTATGTGAACCTTTGCTTTCAGTAACTGGTGGGACCCCTTGTACAGCAATAACTTCAACCAAATGTTTCCTTACAAAACTGCTTCAACTCTAGGATATTGGTGGGTTGAACTGCCAAGACCATAAGACATAGGAGCAGAATTAGGCCATTCAGTCCACCGAGTCTACTCGACTATTCCATCATGGCTGATCCTGGATCCCACTCAACCCCATACACCTGCCTTCTTGCCATATCCCTTGATGCCCTGACCGATCGGGAAACCTATCAACTTCCGCCTTAAATGTATGCACGGACTTGGCCTCCACTACAGTCTATGTCAGAGAATTCCACAGATGTATTACTCCCTGGCTAAATAAATTCATCTTTACCTCTGGTCTGAAGGGTTGCCCCTCAATTTTAAGGCTATGCCCTCTAGTTCTAAATACCCCCACCATAGGAAACATCCACCTTATCTAGTCCTTTCAAATTCGGTAGGCTTCAATGAGATCTCCCCATATTCTTCTAAATTCCAGTGATTATAGGCCTAAAATGCCAAAATGCTCCTCAGATGGTAACTCCCTTCGTTCCTGGAATCATCCTCATAAACCTCTCTCCAATGACAACACATCCTTTCTAAGATACGGGTGCAAAACAGTTGACAATACTCCAAGTGTGGCCTAACTAGTGTCTTATAAAGGATCAGCATTATCTTCTTGCTTTTATATTATATTCCATAAGACCGTAAGATACAGGAGCAGAAGTAGGCCATTCGGTCATTGAGTCTGCTCCGCCATTCAATCATGGGCTGATCCAATTCTTCCAGTCATCCCCACTCCCTGACTTCTCCCCATACCCTTCGATGCCCTGGCTAATCAAGAACCTAATCTATCTCTGCCATAAATACACCCAATGATTTCGCCTCCACAGCCTCTCGTGGGAACAAATTCCACAGGTTTACCACCTCTGACTAAAGTAATTTCTCGGTATGTCTGTTCTAACTGGACATCCTTCAATCCAGAAGTCATGCCCTCTTGTCCTAGGCTCCCCTACCATGGGAAATAACTTTCCATATCTAATCTGTTCAGGCCTTTTAGCATTTGGAATGTTTCTATGAGATCCCCCCTCATTCTCCTGAACTCCGAGGAATACAGCCCAAGAGCTGCCAGACATTCCTCATACAGTAACTCTTTCATTCCTGGAATCATTCTTGCGAATCTTCTCTGAACCCTCTTCAATGTTAGTATATCCTTTCTAAAATAAGGAGCCCAAAACTGCACACAATACTCCAGGTGTGCCTTGACATCACATCCCTGCTCTTATATTCTGTACCTCTAGAAATGAATGCCAATATTACATTCACCTTCTTCATCACCAACTCAACCTGGAGGTTAACCTCTAGGGTATCCTGCACGTGGACTCCCAAGTCCCTTTGCATCTCTGCATTTTGAATTCTCTCCCCATCTAAATAATAGTCTGCCCATTTATTTCTTCCACCAAAGTGCATGACCACTGTATTGTATTGTATTTCATTTGTCACTTCTTTGCCCATTCCCTTAAACTATCTAAGTCTCTCTGCAGGCTCTCTGTTTCCTCAACACTACCCACTCCTCCACCTATCTTTGTATCATCAGCAAATCCCATAGTCCAGATCATTGACATACATCGTAAAAACCAGTGATCCCAACACCAACTGAAGTGGAACTCCACTGGTAACCAGCAGCCAGCCAGAATAGGATCCCTTTATTCCCACTTCCTGTTTTCTGTCGATCCGCCAATGCTCCACCCACACTAGTAACTTCCCTGTAATTCCATGGGATCTTATCTTGCTGAGCAGCCTCATGTGCGGCACCTTGTAAAAGGCCTTCTGAAAATCCAAGTACACCACATCTACTACATTTCCTTTGTCTACCCTGCTCGTAATTTCCTCAAAGAATTACAGTAGGTTTGTCAGGCAGGATTTTCCTTTCAGGAAACCATGCTGGCTTTGGCCTATCTTGTCATGTGCCTCCAGGTACTCTGTAATCTCATCCTTAACAATCAATTCCAACAACTTCCCAACCACTGATGCCAGGCTAACAGGTCTATAGTTTCCTTTCTGCTGCCTCCCACCCTTCTTAAATTTATTACCCTTGAAATAAATGCCAACAATGTATTTGCCTTCTTTACCACAGACTTAACCTGTAAATTAACCTTCTTGACTCGCACAAGGACTCCTAAGTACCTCTGCACTTCTGATGTTTGCACCTTCTCCTCACTTAGATAATAGTCTGCACTATTTTTCCTTTTATCAATATACTTTATCATACATTTCCCAACACTGTTTCCCATCTGCCACTTTTTTGCCCATTCTGCCAATTTGTCTAAGTCCTGCTGCAATTGCATTGCTTCCTTAGCACTACCTACCCCTCCACCTATCTAAGTATTATCTGTAAACTTTGCCTCAAAGCCATCAATTCCATTATCTAAATCATTGACAATGTGAAAAGTAGCGGTCCCAATACTGACCCCTGAGGAACACCACTAGTCACCAACAGCCAACCAGAAATGGCCTCTTTTATTCCCACTCACTGCCTCCTGCCTGTCAGCCAATCCTCTATCCATGCCAGTATCTAAGATAGGATTTTATCTTGTTAAGCAGCGTCATGTGGGCACCTTATCAAACGCCTTCTGAAAATCCAAGTAAATGACATCCGCTGCCTCTCCTTTGTCCATCCTGCTTGTTACTTCCTTAAAGAATTCTTCACAGATTTGTCAGGCAAAATTTCCCTTTACAAAATCCATGCTGACCTTGACTTATTTTATCATTGGTCTCCAAGTACCTTGAAATCTCATCCTTGATAATAGACTCCAACACTTTTCTCACCCACTGAGGCTAGGCTGACTGGCTAATACTTTCCTTTCTTTTGCCTTCCTCCCTTAAAGAGTCGTGTGATATTTGCAATCTTCCTGTCATCTGGGACCATGTCAGAATCAAGTGATTCTTGAGAGATCACAACCAATGCATCTGTTACCTCTTCAGGAACCACTCTGAGGACTCTGGGATGTAGTCCATCTGGTCCAGGTGACTTATCCTCCTTAAGATCTTTGAGTTTGCCTAGCACTTTTTCCTTTGTAATAACAGTGGCAGGCTTCCCTGCTCCCGGACACTCACAGACCTCTGGCACACTGCTAGTGTCTTCCACAGTGAAACAGATGCAAGTTACCCATTAAGTTTACATGCCATTTCTTTGTCCTCCATTTCTACCTCACCAGCATCATTTTCCAGTGGTCTAATATCAACTCTCACCTCCTTTTCACTCTTGAGATAACTGAAAAAAACTTTTGATATCCTGCTTTATATTATTGGCTAGTCTGCCCTCATATTTCATCTTTTCCCTTCTTATAGCCTCCTTAGTTGCTGTTTGTTGGATTTTAAAACCTTCCCACTCACTTTTGCTACCTTTTATGCCCTTTCCTTGACTTTTATGCAGTCCTTAACATCTTGTGTCAGCCACAGTTCCCTACCCCTACCATTTGAGAACTTCTTCCTCTGTGGGACATTCCCAGAAACTTCAGCCATCTCTGCTGTGCCGTCATCCCTGACAGTATCCTCGTCCAATCCACCTGAGCAAGCTCCTATCTCATCCCTTTGTGAGTCCCTGTATTCCATTGCGATCCTGCTCAAATTGCAGTATCAATTCAATCATATTATGATTACTGTCTCCTAAGGGCTCCTTTATGTTAAACCCCCTGTTAAGGTCTGGGTTATTACACAACACCCAATCTAAGATAGCTTTTCCTCTAGTTGGCTCAAGCACAAGCTACTCTAAAAAGCCACCTTGTAGGCATTCAACAAATTCCCTCTCTTGCAATCCAACACCAATCTGATTTTCCCAATCCCCTTGCATGTTGAAGTCCCCCATTACAATTGTGTCATTACCCTTATTACATGCCTTTTCCAGCTCCCTTTGCAATCTCAATCTTGGCTACTATTTTGAGGCCTATATATGATTCCCATAATGGGTTTATTACCCTTGCAATTTCTTAACTCCATCCACAAACATTCAACATTCTCTGACCCTATGTCACCTCTTTCTAAAAATGTAATTTCATCTCTTATCAACACAGCCACACCACAGTTTATGCCTTCCTGCTGTTCTTTTCGATGAAGTATATCCTGTGATGTTAAGCTCCAAACTATGGCCTTCTTTCAGCCACGACTCAGTGATGCCCACATAGTCATACCGACCAACCTCTAATTGCGCCACGAGTTCCACTTTAATCTGAAACCTACGTACATTTAAATACAACACCTTCAGCCCTGCATTCTTTGCCCTTTTGAATTTTGCCTCTGTGGTACAATTTAGCTGTCTGCATTTGTACACAATCATTGGTTTAACCTTCCTTACATTAATGTTACATCCATCATCTGCTTGTAAATCTGCTGTCTCATCCTCAGCTCTATCATACGGGTTCTTATCCCCTGCCATATTAGATTAAACCACTCCCAACAGCTCTACTAAGTCTGCCCACAAGAAAATTGGTCCACCTTGGTTTCAATTACAACCCATCCTTTATGTACAGGTCCCACCTGCCCCAGATGACCTCCCGATTATCCAGAAATCTGAATCCCTGTCCCCTGCTCCAATTTTTCAGCCACGCATTTATCTGCCATCTCATTCTATTCCTACCCTCACTGTGGCATGGCATAGGCAGCAGTCTTGAGATTACTACCTTTGAGGTCCTGATTCTCAGCTTCCTTCCTAATTCACTGCATTCTTTTTTCAGTACTTCCTCCCTTTTTCTTCCTATCTCATTGATATTAATATGTACCACAACTTCTGGCGACTCACCATCCTTTTTCAGGATATTGTGCACGTGTCCAGAAACATCTTGAATTCTGGCACCTGGGTGTTTCCTATTTTGCATCCACAGAATCACCTATCTGTCCTCTGACTATAGAGTCACCTGTTACTGCTTGCATCCTCCTCAGTTCCCTACTTACCTGAGCCACAGGCCCAGACTCAGTGCCAGAGGCTCAGCTACTGTATGTCGTCCCCTCTAACAGTGCTCAAAATGGAGTACTTATTGTTGAGGTCGTTCCACAACATTTCTACGGTATTAAGAACAGGACATTGACTGTCCATTCCAAAATATGAATTTTCTTCTTTTTAAACCATTTTGTTGTTGATTTACTCTTGTCTTTCAGATCATTGTCTTGTTCTATTATATAACTTCTATTCAGTGTGGGCACGTGGCCAAGTGTTTAAGGCATTGGACTAGCGACCTGAAGGTCCTGAGTTCGAGCCCCAGCCGATGGAACGTGTTGTGTCCTTGAGCAAGGCACTTAATCACACAGTGCCCTGCGACGACACTGGTGCCAAGCTGTATGGGTCCTAATGCTCTTCCCTTGGACAACATTGGTGTCGTGGAGAGGGGAGACTTGCAGCATGGGCAACTGCTGGTCTTCCATACAACCTTGCCCAGGCCTGCACCCTGGAGAGTGAAGACTTTCCAGGCACAGATCCATGGTCTCACGAGACTAACGGATGCCTTTACTTTATTCTGCTTCAGGTGATGGACTGCTACCCTGACATTTTCCTGTAAAATGCCTTGATACAATTTTTTATTCTTTGTTCCCTCAACAATGAGGAAGCAGTCCAGGCTCTGAGGCAGCACAGCAGCCCCAAACCATGATGCTGCTTCCACCATGCTTCACAGTTGGGGTGAGGATTCGGTGTTAGTGTACAGTGTCCTTTGTCGTCCAGACATAGCAATGTGCATTTCTGCCGAAAAGTTCAACTTTTGTCTCATCTGTCCACAGAATATTGTCCCAAAAGCATTCCAGAACATCTAGGTAATATTTTGAGATGTGCAGCAATGTTTGGAGAACAGTGGTTTCCTTCGTGGTGTCCTTCCATGAACACCATTCTTGTTCATTGTTTTTTTATAGTGGACACATGAACAGAGATTTTAGCAAGTTCTAGAGATTTATTCAGGTCTTTTGCTGTTACTCGGGTTCTTTTTCACCTCCTTCAGCGTTGCATGTTGTGCTCTTGGTGTGATCATAGAAACAGAGAAAACCTACAGCACAGTACAGCCCCTTTGGCCACAAAGCTGTGCCAAACATGTCCTTATCTGAGAAATTACCTAGGGTTACCCATAGCCCAATATTTTTCTGAGCTCCATATACCTGTCCAGGAGTCTCTTAAAAGACCCTTTCATATCCGTCGCCATCACCGTCGCCGTTCCACTCACTCAGCACAGTCTGCATAAAAAACTCACCCCTGTTATCTCCTCTGTACCTACTTCCAAGCACCTTAAAACTGTGCCCTCTTGTGCTAGCCATTTCAGCCCTGGGAAAAAGCCTCTGACTAACCACCCAATCAATGCCTCTCATCATCTTATACACCTCTATCAGGTCACCTCTTATCCTCCGTCGCTCCAGGGAGAAAAGGACGAGTTCACTCAACCTATTCTCATAAGGCATACTCCCCAATCCAGGCAACATCCTTGTAAATCTCCTCTGCACCCTTTCTATTGCTTCATAGAACATAGAACATAGAATAGTACAGCACAGTACAGGCCCTTCGGCCCACAATGTTGGGCCGACCCTCAAACCCTGCCTCCCATACAACACCCCACCTTAAATTCCTCCATATACCTGTCTAATAGTCTGTTAAACTTCACTAGTGTATCTGCCTCCACCACTGACTCAGACAGAGTATTCCACGCACCAACCACTCTCTGAGTAAAAAAACATACCTCTAATATCCCCCTTAAACTTCCCACCCCTTACCTTAAAGCCATGTCCCCTTCTATTGAGCAGTGCTGCCCTGGGGAAGAGGCGCTGGCTATCCACTCTATCTATTCCTCTTATTATCTTGTACACCTCTATCATGTCTCCTGTCATCCTCCTTCTCTCCAAAGAGTAAAGCCCTAGCTCCCTTAATCTCTGATCATAATGCATACCGTCTAAACCAGGCAGCATCCTGGTCAATCTCCTCTGTACCCTTTCAAATGCTTCCACATCCTTCCTATAGTGAGGCGACCAGAACTGGACACAGTACTCCAAGTGTGGCCTAACCAGAGTTTTATAGAGCTGCATCATTACATCGTGACTCTTAAACTCTATCTCTCAACTTATGAAAGCTAACACCCCATAAGCTTTCTTAGCTACCCTATCCACGTGTGAGGCAACTTTCAGGGATCTGTGGACATGTACCCCCAGATCCCTCTGCTCCTCCACACTACCAAGTATCCTGCCATTTACTTTGTACTCTGCCTTGGAGTTTGTCCTTCCAATGTGTACCACCTCACACTTCTCCGGGTTGAATTCCATCTGCCACTTCTCAGCCCACTTCTGCATCCTATCAATGTCTCTCTGCAATCTTTGACAATCCTCTACAGTATCTACAACACCACCAACCTTTGTGTGGTCTGCAAACTTGCCAACCCACCCTTCTACCCCCACATCTAGGTCGTTAATAAAAATCACGAAAAGTATAGGTCCCAGAACAGATCCTTGTGGGACACCACTAGTCACAATCCTCCAATCCAAATGTACCCCCTCCACCACGACCCTCTGCCTTCTGCAGGCAAGCCAATTCTGAATCCACCTGGCCAAACTTCACTGGATCTTATGCCTTCTGACTTTCTGAATAAGCCTACCGTGTGGAACCTTGTAAAATGCCTTACTAAAATCCATATAGATCACATCCACTGCACTACCCTCATGATTTGCCTGGTCACCTCCTCAAAGAACTCTGAGGCTTGTTAAACATGATCTGCCCTTCACAAAGCCATGCTGACTGTCCCTGATCAGACCATGATTCTCTAAATGCCCAGAGATCCTACCTCTAAGAATCTTTTCCAACAGCTTTCCCACCACAGACGTATGGCTCACTGGTCTATAATTACCTGGACTATCCCTGCTACCTTTTTTGAACAAGGGAACAACATTCGCCTCCCTCTAATCCTCCAGTACCGTTCCCGTGGACAACAAGGACATAAAGATCCTGACCAGAGGCTCAGCAATCTCTTCCCTCGCCTCGTGGAGTAGCCTGGGGAATATTCCATCAGGCCCCGGGGACTTGTTAAAATAGATTAGGACGGATAAGTCCAATACCTCCTCTCCCTGAATATCAACATGCTCCAGAACATTAACCTCACTTATATTGTCCTCACCATCATCAAGTTCCCTCTCATTGGTGAACACTGAAGAGAAGTATTCATTGAGGACCTCGCTCACTTCCACAGCCTCCAGGCACATCTTCTCACCTTTATCTCTAATCGGTCCTACTTCACTCCTGTCATCCTTTTTTTCTTCACATGATTGAAGAATGCCTTTTGGGGTTTTCCTTTACCCTACTCGCCAAAGCCTTTTCATGCCCCCTTCTTGCTCTCCTCAGCCCCTTCTTAAGCTCCTTTCTTGCTTCCCTATATTCCTCAATAGACCCATCTGATCCTTGCTTCCTAAACCTCATGTATGCTGCCTTCTTCCACCTGACTAGATTTTCCGCCTCACTTGTCACCCATGGTTCCTTCACCGTACCATTCTTTATCTTCCTCACCGGGACAAATTTGTCCCTAGTATCCTGCAGGAGATCACTAAACATCGACCACATGTCCATAGTACATTTCCCTGCAAAAACATCATCCCAATTCACACCCACAAGTTCTAGTCTTACAGCCTCATAATTTGCCCTTCCCCAATTAAAAATTTTCCTGTCCTCTCTGATTCTATCCTTTGCCATGATAATGCTAAAGGCCAGGGAGCGGTGGTCACTGTGCCCCAGATGCTCACCCACTGAGAGATCTGTGACCTGACCTGGTTCATTACCTAGTACTAGATCTAGTTTGGCATTGTCTCTAGTTGGCCTGTCCACATACTGTGACAGGAATCTGTCCTGAACACACTTAACAAACTGCCCCATCTAAACCCTTGGAACTAATCAGGTGCCAATCAATATTAGGGATGTTAAAGTCACCCATGATAACGACACTGTTATTTTTGCACCTTTCCAAAATCTGCCTCCCAATCTGCTCCTCTGTATCTCTGCTGCTACCAGGGGGCCTATAGAATACCCCCAGTAGAGTAACTGCTCCCTTCCTGTTCCTGACTTCCATCATACTGACTCAAAAGAGGATTCTGCTACATTACCCACCCTTTCTGTAGCTGTAATAGTATCCCTGGCCAGTAATGTCACCCCTTCTCCCCTTTTTTCACCCTCTCTATCCCTTTTAAAGCACTGAAATCCAGGAATATTGAGAATCCATTCCTGCCCTGCTGCCAGCCAAGTCTCTGTAATGGCCACTACATGATAATTCCATGTATGTATCCAAGCTCTCAGTTCATCACCTTTTTTCCTGATGCTTCTTGTATTGAGGTACACACATTTCAGCCCTTCTACCTTACTGTCTTTACACCGTTTATTCTGCTTCTCTTTCCTCAAAGCCTCTCTTTATGTTAGATCTGGTTTTACTCCATGCACTTCTTTCACTGCTCTGTTGCTCTGGGTCCCATCCCCCTTGCAAATTAGTTTAAACCCTCCCGAACCATGCTAGCAAACCTACCTTCAAGGATATTGCTCCCCCTCGAGTTCAGGTGCAACCCATCCAATCTGTACAGGTCCCACCTTCCCCAGAAGAGATCCCAATGATCCAAAAATCTAAAACCCTGCTCCCTGCACCAACTCCTCAGCCACGCATTCAACTGCCATCTCCTCCAATTCTTACCATCATTGTCTTGTAGCACTGGCACTCTCTCTTCCACATCCTTCCTGTAGTGAGGCGACCAGAATTGAGCACAGTAATCGAAGTGGGGTGTGACCAGGGTCCTATATAGCTGCAACATTACCTCTCGGCTCCTAAACTGAATCCCACGATTGATGAAGGCCAATGCACTGTATTCCTTCTTAACCACAGAGTCAACCTGCGCAGCAGCTTTGAGTGTCCAATGGACTCAGACCCCAAGATCCCTCTGATCCTCCACACTGCCAAGAGTCTTACCATTAATACTATATTCTGCCATCATATTTCACCTACCAAAATGAACCACCTCACACTTATATGGGTTGAACTCCATTTGCCATTTCTTGGCCCAGTTTTGCATCCTGTCAATGTCCCGCTATAACCTCTGACAGCCCTCCACACTATCCACAACAACCCCAACCTTTGTGTCATCAGGAAACTTACTAACCCATCCCTCCACCTCTTCATCCAGGTCATTTATAAAAATCACAAAGAGTAGGGGTCCCAGAACAGATCCCTGAGGCACACCACTGGTGACCGACCTCCATGCAGAATATGACCTGTCTACAACCACTCTTTGCCATCTGTGGGCAATCTAGTTCTGGATTCGCAAAGCAATTTCTCCTTCGATCCTATGTCTCCTTACTTTCTCAATAAGCCTTGCATGTTGTACCTTGTCAAATGCCTTGCTGAAATCCATATACACTACATCTACTGCTCTACCAACATCAATGTGTTCAGTCACATCCTTAAAAAATTCAATCAGGCTTGTGAGACATGACCTGCCTTTCACAAAGCCATGCTGACTATTCCTAATCATATTATATCTCTCCAAATATTCATAAATCCTGCCTCTCAACTTACCAACCACTGAAGTAAGACTATCTCTACTCCCTTTCTTGATTAATGGAACAACATCCGCAACCCTCCAATCCTCCGGAACCTCTCCTGTCCCCATTGATGATGCAAAGGTCATCGTCAGAGGCTCAGCAATCTCCTCCTTCGCCTCCCACAGTAGCCTGGGGTACATCTTGTCCAGTCCCTGGGGTACATCTTGTCCTGTCCTGGTGACATAAACAATTTGATGCTTTCCAAAAGCTCCTGCACATCCTCTTTCTTAATATCTACATGCTCAAGCTTTTCAGTCCGTTGTAAGTCATCTCTACAATCACCAAGATCCTTTTCTGTAGTGAATACTGAATCAAAGTACTCATTAAGTACCTCTGCTATTTCCTCTGGTTCCATACACACTTTTCCATTGTCACACTTGATTGGTCTTATTTTCTCACATCTTATCCTTTTGCTCTTCACATACTTGTAGAATGCCTTGGGTTTTGCTTAATCCTGTCCACCAAGGTCTTCTCATGGCCTTTTCTGGTTCTCCTAATTTCTTTCTTAAGCTCATTCCTGTTAGCCTTATAACCTTCTAGCTTTCTATCATTACCTAGCTTTTTCAACTTTTCGTAAGCTCTTCTTTTCTTCTTGACTAGATTTACAACAGCCTTTGTACACCATGGTTCCTGCACCCTACCATCCTTTTCCTTTCTCATTGGAACGTACCTATGCAGAACTCCACGCAAATATCCCCTGAACATTTGCCACATTTCTTCCGTACATTTCCCTGAGAACATCTGTTTCCAATTTTTGCTTCCAAGTTCCTGCCTGATAGCCTCATATTTCCCATTACTCCAATTAAACACTTTCCTAACTTGTCTGTTCCTGTCCCTCTCCAATACTATGGTAAAGGAGATAGATTTGTGATCACTATCTCCAAAATGCTGTCCCACTGAGAGATCTGACAACTGATCAGGTTCATTTCCCAATACCAGACCAAGTACAGCCTCTCCTCTTGTAGGCCTATCTACATATTGTGTCAAAAAACCTTCTTGAACACACCTAACAAACTCCACCCTAACAAACCCCTCACTCTAGGGAGATGCCAATCAATATTTGAGAAATTAAAATCTCTCACCACGACAACCCTGTTATTATTACACCTTTCCAAAATCTATCACCCTATCTGTTCCTCGATGTCCCTGTTAATATTTAGTGGTCTATTTAAAACACCCAGTATAGTTATTGACCCATAGAAGCATAGATCACTACAGCACAGAAAACAGGCCATTTGGCCCTTCTAGTCTGTGCTGAAACATTATTCCACTGGTCTCATTGACCTGCATCCAGTCCTTAACCCCCCAGATCTCTCCCATCCATGTACCTATCCAATTTATTCTTAAAACCTAAGAATGAGCCCGCATTTACCACGTCAGATGGCAGCTTGTTCCACACTCCCACCACTCTCTGAGTGAAGAAGTTCCCCCTAATGATCCCCCTGAACCTTTCCCCTTTCACCCTAAAGGCATGTCCTCTCGTATTTATCTCTCCTAATCTAAGTGGAAAGAGCCTATTCACATTTACCCTATCTAAACCCCTCATAATTTTGTAAACGTCTATCAAATCTCCCCTCGTTCTTCTACGCTCCAAGGAATAAAGTCCTAACCTGTTCAATCTTTCCCTGTAACTCAACTCCTGAAGACCCAGCAACATCCTAGTAAATCTCCTCTGCACTCTTTCAATCTTACTGATATCCTTCCTATAGTTAGGTGACTAGAACTGTACACAATACTCCAAATTTGGCCTCACCAATGTCTTATACAACCTCCCCATAACATCCCAACTCCTATACTCAATACTTTGATTTATGAATGCCAGGATGTCAAAAACCTTCTTTGCGACCCTGTCTACCTGTGATGCCACTTTCAGGGAATTATGTAACTGATCTCCCAGATCTCTTAGTTCCTCCGCACTCCTCAGTGCCCTACCATTTACCGTGTATGTCCTACCTTGATTTGTCCTTCCAAAATACAACACCTCACATTTGTCTGCATTAAATTCCATCTGTCATTTTCTGGCCCATTTTTCCAGTTCGTCCAGATCCCTTTGCAAACTTTGAAAGCTTTCCTCGCTGTCCACAATGCCTCTAGTCTTAGTGTCATCAGCAAACTTGCTGATCCAATTTACCACATTATTATCTAGATCACTGATATAGACAACAAACAACAGTGCTCCCAGCACAGATTCTTGAGTCACACCACTAGTCACAGGCCTCCAGTCTGATAAGCAATCATCCACTACCATTCTCTGTCTTCCTTCCTGTTCCTAACTTCCACCCACGGAGACTCCGTAGACAATCCCTCCATGTCCTTCTCCTTTTCTATGGCCATGACACTATCTCTGATCAACAGTGCCACACTCCCACCTCTTTTGCCTCCCTCCCTGTCCTTTCTGAAACATCTAAAGCCTGGCACTCGAAGTAACCATTCCTGCACCAGAGCCATCCAAGTCTCTGTAATGGCCACAACATCATAGTTCCATAGCACTTGGATCTTTGATCTTTGCAGGATGCCCATTCCTAAGGGGAGTAGCAACAGTACTGAGTTTCCTCCATTTGTTGACAATTTCTCTCACTGTGGAGTGATGAACACTCGGGTCTTTAGAAATGCTTTTGTAGCCTTTCCCAGCATCATGCAATTCTTCTGAGGTTTGCTGAAAGTTGTTTTGATTGAGGCATGGTACACAAAAACAGATCTTTCTTGAGAAGATCAGACTCTGTCAGTAACCTGACTTTGTGTGTCTTTTTTTCATAGGGCAGAGCACCTCTGCAACCCACACTTCCAATTTTATCTCATTGACTGGAACACCTGACTCCAAATATCTTTTGTAGAAGGCGTAACCCCAGAACCTCGCATATTTTTTCCAACAAATACTTGTAATATTGGATCATTTTTCTCAATAAATAAACGAAGAAGTATAATGTTATTTAATTATGTTCTCGTTATCTGGTTTTAGGCTTCACCGTGGTTCATCATTTACATAAATGATTTGGATAAGGGTACGTGTGGCATGATCAGTAAATTTGTATACGTCACCAAAATTAGCTTTATAACAGCGGGATAGACAATTACAATGCTTAAAAGACATTGGAGGGGTACATGGATTGAAAGATTTAGAGGGATATGGGCCATATATAGCAAGATGAAATTAGATCAGTTAGGCATCTTGGACACATTGACATTGGGTAGAAGGGCCTGTTTCCATGCTACGTTACCCTGTCTCCATAAACCTACACTTTGCCCCTGAAATAGGAGGTGGTCAGGGTCTGGAGTCACTCTGCCTCATTGCCACTCCCTCCTTCTTTCTCTATCCTTCCACTACTTCCTCTTTTTGCCACTCCAGCATGTTCTGGCCCTTTCCTCTCCTGTCTTCTCATTCCACTGTCTTTCCTTTCCCTTGCCACTTATTTTCCCAATTTCATCTCATTCCCACAAATGCATTCCTCAGCCCCATTTCCTTTAACTGCTGCATCATGACGACACTCACAAATTCTATCACTGACTCCCTCACCTTTTGCCAAGATTAGTACAATTAACTGGTTATTAAAGACTAGTCCAAGAGGCTCTGTGAGCCTCAAAGTAGAAAATCACAGCAACATTAAAACTGTAACAAATTGCAACTGACCCTTCTAAGACCAATTAGAATGTTCTTTAGACCCTTGGATACAGGGTGAAGTCTGTTGTCCATCCAATTTCCACAGGTTTCATCTTGACAGGGAACCTTAGCAAAGTTTTCTAAATTTGATGGTTTCATGTGTGACTCATTTTCCACTTTAGTGGGAGATCGTGAGAGTGACAGTCTATACTGCCAGCATTAGCAGAAGCAGCTGAGGGTGGGACGAACAATTTACATACAATATAGTGCTGCCTATCGGGTTTCAGCTTCATCCTCTGTTGATATTCCCTCATTTGGTCGTGATGTCTTTTCTCACTGTGTTAGGGAGAACCTGTCGGTGCAGGGCAGTGTCTGGTGGATCCGCTGTGCCATTCTGAACATCCTCCTCTTTCTACTCCTCTTCTTCCTCACTACACCTGCTATCATCGTCAACACTATGGATAAATTCAATGTCACTAATCCTGTGGAGAGCCTGAAGGTAGGTGCTGCCCACTAACCCTGACATGCCTAACATCCTTACAGCTATACAAGGCCTGATCCACGCACACAGCAAGGTCATCCTGCCTGTCAATGGTTGGTCCCTGTACAGAAGCCTTACACCAGGCTGGCATTGCCCCCTCACTGGGCTATAGTGCTAATCTCCCAAATCTGTTTCAAGGGAGAGGGCAAAGTAACTGACCCCGCTGAGATTTACCACTCCCCACACTGTGCCTAGTGCAGAGAGATCTCATTCCTCACACTGTACCCAGTGCAGAAAGATCCCAGTCCCCATACAGTACCCAGTGCAGACAGATCTCACTTTCCACAGTGTACCCAGTACAGAGATATCTCGCCCCCCACACTGTATCCAGTGCAGACGGGCCTCGCTCTCCACACTGCCGCCCAGTGCAGAGAGATCTCACTAACCACTCTGTCCCCAGTGCAGAGAGATCTCTCTCCCCACACTATATCCAGTGCGGGCAGATCTCATCTTACCCAGATACTGTGTTGGGAGTGAAGTGGGTGGCATTGTTTCTAGTCCTTCTGGGAATGGTCTGAGCATAAAATTAAAAAAAGGAATAGAAAATGTTGGAAATAGTTAGCAGATCAGGCAGTGTCTATGTGGAGAGAAGCTGAGTTAACTTTGAATCATATTACATGGTACAAGCCCTTTGGCCCAAATGTGTATGTTGGCCAACTTGTCTACCTGAACAAGTCACATTTCCCCATGTCTGGCTGATCAAAATCAGGTGTATTATCATTGAATACTGAATCAGGTTTATGATGTAAAATTTGTAGCCATATAGCACAAAGACATACAAAAATCTATACATTTCAAATGAATAATAAATAAAAAGAAAGAATAATGAGACAGTGTTCATGGGTTCATTGACTGTTCAGAACTCTAATGGTGGAGGGGAGGAAGCTGTTCCTAAATCGTTGAGTGTGGGTCTGCAGCCTCCTGTACCTCCTCCCTTATGGGCAGAAGTGGGCATGTCCCAGATTATGAAGGTCCTTAATGATGGATACTGCCTTCTTGAAGCACCTTCTCTGTCTTGAAGATATTCTCAATTGTGGGGAGGGTTGTGTGTACAAAGCTCTGCAGCATCTGCGATCCTGTGCATTGGAGCTTCCATACCAGAGGGTGATGCAGTTAGTCAGAACACTGTCCATGGTAGTGTCCATGAGTTCAGAGAAGGTTCAGAAATCTAATGATGGAGGGGAAGAAACTGTTCCTGAAAACTTCAGGCTCCTGTAATAATAAGAAGAGAGCATATCCTCGATAGTGGCATCATTAATGATGGATGCCGCCTCTTCAGTTGCTGCCTCTTGAAGATATCTTTGATGACGGGGAGCCTAGTGCCTGTGACGGAGCTGACTGAGTCTTCAATCCTCTGCAACCTCATCAGATCTTGTGCATTGGAAGCTCCATACTGGGTGGTGTTGCAACTAGTCAGAATACTATCTATGATATATCTGCAGAAATTTGCTTAGAGACTTTGGTAACCTACCAGATTTCCTGAAATTTCTAATGAAGTGTAGCTATTGGTGTGCATTCTTCATGACTGCATCAATATGGTGGGCCTTGGACAGATCCTCTAAGATGTTGATGCCCAGGAACTTGAAGCTGCTCACAATTTCCACTGCTGAACCCTTAATTACCCCTTCCTGAACATAGAACATAGAATAGTACAGCACAGTACAGGCCCTTCGGCCCACAATGTTGTGCCGACCCTCAAACCCTGCCTCCCATATAAGCCCCCACCTTAGATTCCTCCATATACCTGTCTAGTAGTCTCTTAAACTTCACCAGTGTATCTGCCTCCACCACTGACTCAGGCAGTGCATTCCACGCACCAACCACTTTCTGAGTAAAAAACCTTCCTCTAATATCCCCCTTGAACTTCCCACCCCTTACCTTAAAGCCCTGTCCTCTTGTATTGAGCAGTGGTGCCCTGGGGAAGAGGCACTGGCTATCCACTCTATCTATTCCTCTTATTATCTTGTACACCTCTATCATGTCTCCTCTCATCCTCCTTCTCTCCAAAGAGTAAAGCCCTAGCTCCCTTAATCTCTGATCATAATGCATACTTTCTAAACCAGGCAGCATCCTGGTAAATCTCCTCTGTACCCTTTCCAATGCTTTCACATCCTTCCTATAGTGAGGTGACCAGAACTGGACACAGTACTCCAAGTGTGGCCTAACCAGCGTTTTATAGAGCTGCATCACTACATCGCGACTCTTAAACTCTATCCCTCGACTTATGAAAGCTAACACCCCATAAGCTTTCTTAACTACCCTATCCACCTGTGAGGCAACTTTCAGGGATCTGTGGACATGTACCCCGAGATCCCTCTGCTCCTCCACACTACCAAGTATCCTGCCATTTACTTTGTACTCTGCCTTGGAGTTTGTCCTTCCAAAGTGTACCACCTTATACTTCTCCGGGTTGAACTCCATCTGCCACTTCTCAGCCCACTTCTGCATCCTATCAATGTCTCTCTGCAATCTTTGACAATCCTCTACACTATCTACAACACCACCAACCTTTGTGTGGTCTGCAAACTTGCCAACCCACCCTTCTACCCCCACATCCAGGTCGTTAATAAAAATCATGAAAAGTACAGGTCCCAGAACAGATCCTTGTGGGACACTACTAGTCACAATCCTCCAATCTGAATGTACTCCCTCCACCACCACCCTCTGCCTTCTGCAGGCAAGCCAATTCTGAATCCACCTGGCCAAACTTCCCTGGATCCCATGCCTTCTAACTTTCTGAATAAGCCTACCGTGTGGAACCTTGTAAAATGCCTTACTAAAATCCATATAGATCACATCTACTGCACTACCCTCATCTATATGCCTGGTCACTTCCTCAAAGAACTCTATCAGGCTTGTTAGACACGATCTGCCCTTCACAAAGCCATGCTGACTGTCCTTGATCAGACCATGATTCTCTAAATGCCTATAGATCCTATCTCTAAGAATCTTTTCCAACAGCTTTCCCACCACAGACGTAAGGCTCACTGGTCTATAATTACCTGGACTATCCCTACTGTTTTTTAACAAGGGAACAACATTCGCCTTCCTCCAATCCTCCGGTACCATTCCTGTGGACAACGAGGACATAAAGATCCTAGCCAGAGGCTCAGAAATCTCTTCTCTCGCCTTGTGGAGCAGCCTGGAGAATATTCCGTCAGGCCCCGGGGACTTATCTGTCCTAATGTATTTTAACAACTCCAACTCCTCCTCTCCCCTAATATCAACATGCTCCAGAACATCAACCTCACTCATATTGTCCTCACCATCATCAAGTTCCCTCTCATTGGTGAATACCGAAGAGAAGTATTCATTGAGAACCTCGCTCACTTCCACAACCTCTAGGCACATCTTCCCACCTTTATCTCTGATTGATCCTACCTTCACTCCTGTTATCCTTTTTTTCTTCACATAAGTGAAGAATGCCTTGGGGTTTTCCTTTACCTTACTCGCCAAGGCCTTCTCATGCCCCCTTCTTGCTCTTCTCAGCCCCTTCTTAAGCTCCTTTCTTGCTTCCCTATATTCCTCAATAGACCCATCTGATCCTTGCTTCCTAAACCTCATGTATACTGCCTTCTTCTTCCGGACTAGATTTTCCACCTCACTTGTCACCCATGGTTCCTTCACCCTACCATTCTTTATCTTCCTCACCGGGACAAATTTATCCCTTACATCCTGCAAGAGATCTCTAAACATCGACCACATGTCCATAGTACATTTCCCTGCAAAAACATCATCCCAATTCACACCCGCAAGTTCTAGCCTTATAGCCTCATAATTTGTCTTTCCCCAATTAAAATTTTCCTGTCCTCTTTGACTCTATCCTTTTCCATGATAATGCTAAAGGCCAGGGAGCGTTGGTCACTGTCCCCCAGATGCTCACCCACTGAGAGATCTGTGACCTGACCCGGTTCATTACCTAGTACTAGATCTAGTATGGCATTCCCCCTGGTCGGCCTGTCCACATACTGTGACAGGAATCCATCCTGGACACACTTAACAAATTCTGCCCCATCTAAACCCTTGGAACTAATCAGGTGCTAATCAATATTAGGGAAGTTAAAGTTATTCATGATAACAACCCTGTTATTTTTGCACCTTTCCAAAATCTGTTCCCAATCTGCTCCTCTGTATTTCTGCTGCTACCCGGGGGCCTATAAAAAACCCCCAGTAGAGTAACTGCTCCCTTCCTGTTCCTGACTTCCACCCATATTGACTCAAAAGAGGATCCTGCTCCATTACCAACCCTTTCTGTAGCTGTAATAGTATCCCTGACCAGTAATGCCACCCCTCCTTCCCTTTTTCTGCCCTCTCTATCCCTTTTAAAGCACTGAAATCCAGGAATATTGAGAATCCATTCCTGCTCTGGTGCCAGCCAAGTCTCTGTAATGGCCACTACATCATAATTCCATGTATGTATCCAAGCTCTCAGTTCATCACCTTTGTTCCTGATGCTTCTTGCATTGAGGTACACACATTTCAGCCCTTCTACCTTACTGACTTTACACAACTTATTCTGCTTCTCTTTCCTCAAAGCCTCTCTGTATGTTAGATCTGGCTTTACTCCATGCACTTCTTTCACTGCTCTATCACTCTGGGTCCCATAATTATCAGAGGTGCAGAGGGATTTAAGAGTCCTTGTTCAAGACTCCCAGAGGTTAATTTACAGGTTGAGTCTGAGGTAAAGAAGGCAAATGCAATGTTGGCATTTATTTCAATGGGAAGAGAATATAAAAGCAAGGAGATAATCATATGACTTATAAGACACTAGTCAGGCTGCGTTTGGAGTATTGTCAACAGTTTTAGGCCCCATATCTCAGAAAGAATGTGTTGTCATTGGAGAGAGTCCAGAGGTGGTTCACAAGTGTGATTCCAGGAATAAAGGGGTTAACATTTGAAGAGTATTTGGCAGCTTTGGGCCTGTACTCATTGGACTTTAGAAGAATGTGGGGCATCTCTTTGAAACCTAATGAATGTTGAAAGGATTAGATTAGATTATGAGGACACTCAGTCCTCGTTTATTGTCATTTAGAAATGCATGCATGCATTAAGAAATGATACAATGTTCCTCCAGAAAGATATCACAGAAACACAGAACAAACCAAGAGTAAAACTGACAAAACCACATAATTATAACATATAGTTACAACAGTGCAAAGCATTACCGTAATTTGATAAAGAGCAGACCATGGGCACGGTAAAAAAATAGATAGGGTTGATGTGGGGAGGATATTTCCTACGGTTGGGGTATCCAGAACTAGAGGGCGCAGCCTCAAAATTGAGGGGTGACCTTTTAGAACAGATGTAAGGAGGAATTTTTTTAGTCAGATGTAGTGAATCTGTGGAATGCTCTGCCACAGACTGTGGTGGAGGCCAAGTCTGTGGGTATATTTAAGGTGGAAGTTGATGGTTTCCCGATCAGTCAGGGCATCAAAGGATCTGGCGAGAAGGCAGGAGTATGGGGATGAGTGGGATTCAGGATCAGCCATGATGGAATGGTGTAGCAGATTCGATGGGCTGAATGGCCTAATTCTGCTGCTATGTTTTATGGTCTTATGATCAATTCCTTAGTCTTAAATGACATTGTGCAAGGCTTCTGTTGTGACACCACTCAACCAACTGATATACCTCACACCTCATTTGTGCCATCTAAAATTTTGCCAATAACAGTGGTGTCTTTTACAAATTTATAAATTGTGTTTCAGCCTCACAGTCATGAATGTAGAGAGAGTAGAGCTGTGGGCTAAGCACATACCCTTGAGGTACACTGGTGTTGATTGTCAGTGAAGAGATGTTATTTCCTGATGAAGTTGTCGAGGATTCAGTTGCAGAGGGAGGTACTGAGGCCCAGGTTTAGAAGCTTGGTGATTAATACAGAAAAAAATGATGGAGTTGAACGCTGAGCTGTAATCGATAAACTGCAGCCTGATGTATGTTTTGTTGTAGTCTAGGTGCTCCAAAGCAGAGTGGAGAGCCATTGAGCTTGTGTCAGGTGAAATGCAGAGCCTAGCACCTGGCACTCCCTCTGTAAAAAAAGTTCTTACCGTAAAAATTTTATTTAAATTTTTGGAGGAGGAAACTCAGAAGAGAGATCAGAAAATAGAGACTCTGGAACAAAAAGTGTCTTCGATGTCTAAACAATTGGAGAGTTTAAAATCTAAGATCATTGATCTTGATAATCGATCTAGAAGACAGAACTTACGTTTAATTGGTCTCCCTAAGGATGTCGAGGATGGGGACCCTTTAATATTCTTTTCTCAACTTTTAAAGGAAGCGTTTAGCTCTGAATTCCTGAATGATCCTCCATTGCTCAAATGCGCTCATCGCAGTTTGCGTCGGAAACCAGATTCCCAATCTAAATTTTCCCCCTCTTACCTTAAACCTATTCCCTCTAGTGTTGGCATTTCCATCCTGGGGTAAAAATAACCTGGGGATTCAACTGCATAGGAGACAGTTAGACAGTTAGGAGATTCTGTGGCTGCGAAAAGACGCCAGGATGGTGTGTTGCATTCCAGGTGCTAAGGTCCAGGATGTCTCAGAGCAACTGCAGAATGTTCTCAAGAGGGAAAGTGAACAGCCTGAGGTTGTGATGCACAATGGCACCAATGACTTAGATAGAGAAAGTGAAGAGGTCCTGTGCAGTGAGCACAAGAGCACAAGGAGTTAGAGAAGAGGCTGAAGTGAAGCACCTCCAAGGTAGTAATGTCTGGATTACTCACAGTGCCACGTGCTAGCCAAGATAGGAATAGGATGTTGTACAGATGAATGAGTGGCTGAGGCCTGATGCAGGGGACAGGCTTTCAGTTTTCAGGATCATTGGGATCTCTTCTGGGGAATGTATGACCTGTAGAAAAAAGGATGGGTTATACTTGAACCCAAGGGGGGCCAATCTCTTTGCAAGCAGATTTGCTAGAGTTTTGGGAGGATTTAAACTAATCTGGCAGGGAGATGGGAACCAGAGTGATAAGGTTGAAGATGGGCAGTTGGTATGCAAGCAGATGCAGTGTGCAGTGAGACTGTGAGGAAGTGCAGGCAGATGATATGGCAAAATTGCAGTCAGTGGGATGAGCCGAAGTGTAACATGAGGGCAAAATCAAAAAGGGTGATAAATGTAGGTCTGAAGGTATGATATTAGAATACACAAAGTATGCGGAATAAGGTAGATGATCTTGTAGTACATTATAGATTGGCAGCTATGACTTTGTGGGCATCGTTGAGTTGTGGCTGAAGAAAGATCATAGTTGGGAGCTTAACATCCAAGGATACACATTGTATTGGAAGGATAGGCAAGAAGACAAAAGCGGTGGCATGGCTCTTAGTAAAAAAAAATGAAATCAAATCCTTAGAAAGAGGTGACATGGGATCAGAAGATGTAGAATTCTTTCAGGCAGAGTTAAGAAACTACAAGGGTAAAATTACCCTGATGGGAGTTATATATAGGCCTCTGAACAGTAGCCACAGGTTACAATGGGAGACAGAAAAGTCATGTCAATAGGGCAATGTTACGATAGAATTTCAATATGCAGATATATTGGGAAAATCAAACTGGTGCTGGATCTCAATAGAGAGAATTCATAGAATGCCTATGAGATGGCTTTTCAGAGCAGATTGTGCCCACTGGTTGAAAAGCAGTTCTGGATTGGGTGCTGTGTAATGAATCAGATTTGATTAGGGAGCTTGAGGTAAAGGAACCCTGAGGAGTCAGTGATCATAATATGGTAGAATTCACTCTGCAGTTTGAGAAGGAGAAGATAAGCTCAGATAAAGGATGATGGCAGAGCAGCAATGGCTCATACATCCCCAAGAAGTAGTAGTATTCTGAAAGCAGGATGAATCAACCATGGCTGACAGGAGAAGTCAAAGCCAACAAAAAAAAGCCTAAGACAGGGCATATAATAGAGCAAAAATTAGTAAAAAGTTAGAGATTGGGAATTAATTAAAAACTAGCAGAAGGTGAAGGCAACTAAAATTTCATAAAGAAGGAAAAGATAGAATACGAAGGTAAGCTAGCCAATAGTATGAAAGAGGATACAAAATGTTTCTACAGATATATCAGGTGTGAAAGAGAGGCGACAGTAGATATCAGGCTGCAGGAAAATTATGCTGGAGTGGTGGTAATGGGAGCCAAGGAAATGGCGGGTGAATTGAATAAGTAATTTGCGTCAGTCCTCACTCTGGAAGACACTAGTAGTATGCCGTAAGTTTGAGGGTGTCAGGGGACTGAAGTTGCCATTACTAGGGAGAAGGTGCTTGGGAAACTAAAAGGTCTGGAGGTAGATAAGTCCACACCCCAGAGGTCTGATGGAGGTAGCTGAAGAGATTTGGGAGGCATTAGCAATGATCATTCGAGAATCAATAGATTCTGGCATGGTTCCGGAGGAGTGAAAATTGCAAATTTCACTCCACTCTTCAAAAAGGGGGAGAGGCAGACAAAAGGAAATTATAGGCCAGTTAGTCTGACCTCAGTATTTGGGAAGATGTTGGAGTTGATTGTTGAGGATGTAGTTTCTGGGATACTTGGAGGCACATGATAAAATAAGCAGCAGTCAGCATGGTTTCCTCAAGGAGAAGTCTTGCTTGACAAATCTATTGTATGGAATTCTTTGAAGAAATAACAAGCAGAATAGACAGAAAATAATCTGTGGATGTTGCATATCTGGATTTTCAGAAGGCCTTTGTCAAGGTGCCACACATGAGGCTGATTAACTTCAGAGCCCATGACATTACAGGAAAGGTACTAGCGTAGACACAGCATTGGCTGATTGTCAGAAGGCAAGAGTGGGAACGGAGTAAAGCCAGATCTAAAATATAAGGAGGCTTTGATGAAAGAGAAACAGAATAAAGGGTGTAAAGGTAGGAAGGCAGAAGGGCTGAAGTGTGTGTACTTCAATGTAAGAAGCATCAGGAACAAAAGTGAAGAACTGAGAGCTTGGATACATACATGGAATTATGATGCAGTGGCCATTGCAGGGACTTGGCTGGCACCAGGGCAGGAATGGATTCTCAATATTCCTGGATTTCTGTGCTTTAAAAGGGATAGAGAGGGGGGGAAAGGGAAGGAGGGGTGGCATTACTGGTCAGGGATACTATTACAGCTACAGAAAAGGTGGGTAATGTAGCAGGATCCTCTTTTGAGTCAGTATGGGTGGAAGTCAGGAACAGGAAGGGAGCAGTTACTCTATTGGGAATATTCCTTAGGCCCCCTGGTAGCAGCAGAGATACCGAGGAGCAGACTGGGAAGCAGATTTTGGAAAGGTGCAAAAGTAACAGGGTTGTTATCATAGGTGACTTTAACTTCCCTAATATTGATTGGCACCTGATTCGTTCCAATGGTTTAGATGGGGCAGAGTTTGTTAAGTGTGTCCAGGATGGATTCCTGTCACAGTATATTCACAGGCCCATTCGGGGGAATGCCAAAATAGATCTAGTATTAGGTAACAAACCAGGTCAGGTCACAGATCTCTCAGTGGGTGAACATCTGGGGGACAGTGACCATCGCTGCCTGGCCTTTAACATTATCATGGAAAAGGATAGAATCAGAGAGAACTGGAAAATTTTTAATTGGGGAAGGGCAAATTATGAGGCTATAAAACTAGAACTTGCGAGTATGAATTGGGATGATGTTTTTTGCAGGGAAGTGTACTATGGACATGTGGTCGATGTTTAGGGATGTCTTGCAGGATGTTAGGAATAAATTTGTCCCGGTGAGGAAGATAAAGAATGGTAGGGTGAAGGAACCATGGATGACAAGTGAGGTGGAGAATCTAGTCAGGTGGAAGAAGACAGCATACATGAGGTTTAGGAAGCAAGGATCAGATGGGTCTATTGGGGAATATAGGGTAGCAAGAAAGAAGCTTAAGAAGGGGCTGAGGAGAGCAAGAAGAGGGCATGAAAAGGCCTTGGCGAGTAGGGTAAAGGAAAACCCCAAGGCATTCTTCAATTATGTGAAGAACTAAAGGATGACAGGAGTGAATATAGGACCAATTAGAGATATAGGTGGGAAGATGTGCCTGGAGGCAGTGGAAGTGAGCGAGGTCCTCAATGAATACTTCTTTTCGGTATTCACCAATGAGAGGGAACTTGATGATGGTGAGAACAATATGAGTGAGGTTGATGTTCTGGAGCATGTTGATATTCAGGGAGAGGAGGTGTTGGATTTGTTAAAATACATTAGGACGGATAAGTCCCCGGGGTCTGACGGAATATTCCCCAGGCTGCTCCACGAGGTGATGGAAGAGATTGCTGAGCCTCTGGCTAGGATCTTTTATGTCCTCGTTGTCCACGGGAATGGTACCGGACGATTGGAGGGAGGTGAATGTTGTCCCCTTGTTCAAAAAAGGTAGTAGGGATAGTCCGGGTAATTATAAACCAGTGAGCCTTATGTCTGTGGTGGGAAAGCTGTTGGAAAAGATTCTTAGAGATAGGCTCTATAGGCATTTAGAGAATCATGGTCTGATCAGGGACAGTCAGCATGGCTTTGTGAAGGGCAGATTGTGTCTAACAAGCCTGACAGAGTTCTTTGAGGAGGTGACCAGGCATATAGATGAGGGTAGTGTAGTGGATGTGATCCACACGGTAGGCTTATTCAGAAAGTCAGAAGGCATGGGATCCAGGGAAGTTTGGCCAGGTGGATTCAGAATTAGCTTGCCTGCAGAAAGCAGAGGGTCGTGGTGGAGGGAGTACATTCAGATTGGAGGGTTGTGACTAGTGGTGTCCCACAAGGAGCAGTTCTGAGACCTCTACTTTTCGTGATTTTTATTGATAACCTGGATGTGGGGGTAAAAGGGTGTGTTGGCAGGTTTGCAGATGACACAAAAGTTGGTGGCATTGTGGATAGTGTAGAGGATTGTCGAAGATTGCAGAGAGACATTGATAGGATGCAGAAGTGGGCTGAGAAGTGGCAGATGGAGTTCAACCCAGAGAAGTGTGAGGTGGTACACTTTGGAAGGACAAACTCCAAGGCAGAGTACAAAGTAAATGGCAGGATACTTGGAAGTATGGAGGAGCAGAGGGATCTGGGGGTACATGTCCACAGATCCCTGAAAGTTGCCTCACAGGTAGATAGGGTAGTTAAGAAAGCTTATGGAGTGTTAGCTTTCATAAGTCGAGGGATAGAGTTTAAGAGTCGCAGGGTAATGATGCAGCTCTATAAAACTCTGGTTGGGCCACACTTGGAGTACTGTGTCCAGTTCTGGTTGCCTCACTATAGGAGGGATGGGGAAGCATTGGAAAGGGTACAGAGGAGATTTACCAGGATGCTGCCTGGTTTAGAGAGTATGCATTATGATCAGAGATTAAAGGAGCCAGGGCTTTACTCTTTGGAGGGAAGGAGAATGAGAGGAGACATGATAGAGGTATACAAGATAGTAAGGGGAATGGATAGAGTGGACAGCCAGCGCCTCTTCCCCAGGGCACCACTCTCAATACAAGAGGACATGGCTTTAAGGTAAGGGGTGGGAAGTTCAAGGGGGATATTAGAGGAAGGTTTTTTACTCAGAGAGTGGTTGGTGCGTGGAATGCACTGTCTGAGTCAGTGGTGGAGGCAGATACACTAATGAAGTTTAAGAGACTACTAGACAGGTATATGGAGGAATTTAAGGTGGGGGCTTATATGGGAGGCAGGGTTTCAGTGTCGGCACAACATTGTGGGCCGAAGGGCCTGTACTGTACTATTCTATATTCTTTGTTCTATAAAGGGAGCCTTTTCTGGTTGGCTGCTGGTGACTAGTGGTGTTCCACACAGATCTGTGTTAGGTCTGTTTCTTTTTATGTTATATGTCAATGATTTCGATGATGAAATTGATGGCTTTGTGGCCAAGTTTGAAGATAGGTGGAGGGGCAGGTAGTTTTGAGGAAGTAGAGAGGCTGGAGAAGGACTTAGACAGATCAGGAAATGGGTAAAGAAGTGGTAGATGGAATACAGTTTTGGGAAGTGTGGTCATGTGCTTTGGTAGAAGAAATAAAGGCATAGACTATTTTCTAAATGGAGAGAAAATTCAAAAATCTGTGGTGCAAAGGGATTTGAGAGTCCTAATGCAGGATTTCCTAAAGATTAATTTGCAGGTTGAATCGGTGGTGAGGAAAGCAAATGTTATGTTAAAGTTCTTTTCGAGAGGACTAGACCTACCTGTGAGAAGCAACAGTGGCCGCACCTCTGTCACAGAGACTGGCCCTGTGGCTCAGGAGGGGAGGGAAAGGAAGAGGATGGCAGCAGTGATAGGGGACTCTATAGTTAGGGGGTCAGACAGGCGAATCTGTGGACGCAGGAAAGAAACATGGATGGTAGTTTGCCTCCCAGGTACCAGGGTCCAAGCTGTTTCTGATCATGTACACAATATCTTGAAGTGGGAAGGAGAACAGTCAGAGGTCATGGTACATATTGGTACCAACAACATAGGTAGGGAAAGGGACTACAGAGAGTTAGGAAGGAAGTTGAGAAGCAGGACCTCTAAGGTAATAATCTTGGGATTACTGCCTGTGCCGTGTGACAGTGAGTACAGGAATAGAATGAGGTGGAGGACGAATGCGTGGCCGAGGGATTGGAGCAGAGGGCAGGGATTCAGATTTCTGGATCATTGGGACCTCTTTTGGGGCAGGTGTGACTTGTACAAAAAGGACGGGTTGCACTTGAATCCCAGGGGGACCAATATCCTGGTGGGTAGGTTTACTAAGGCTACTGGGGAGAGTTTAAACTAGAATTGCTGGGGGGTGGGAACCGAACTGAAGTGACGGAGGTAAGGGAGGTTGGCTCACAAATAGAGAAAGCTTGGAGACAGTGCGAAAGGGAGGATAGGCAGGTGATAGAAAAGGGACATGCTCAAACCGATGGTTTGATATATGTCTATTTTAATGCGAGGAGTATTATGAACAAAGCGGATGAGCTTAGAACTTGGAGCTATGATGTTATGGCCATTACAGAGACTTGGATGGTGCAGGGGCAGGAATGGCTACTTCAAGTGTCAGGCTTCCGATGTTTCAGAAAGGACAGGGAGGGAGGCAGAAGAGGTGGGGACATGGAACTGTTGATCAGAGATAGTGTCACGGCCATAGAAAAGGGGGAAGACATGGAGGGATTGTCTACGGAGTCTCTGTGGGTGGAAGTTAGGAATAGGAAGGGGTCAATAACTCTACTGGGTGTTTTTTATAGACCACCCAATAGTAACAGGGACATCGAGGAGCAGATAGAGAGACAGATTCTGCAAAGGTGTAAAAATAACAGGGTTGTTGTGGTGATATATTTTAATTTCCCAAATATTGATTGGCATCTCCCTGGAGTGAGGGGTTTAGATGGAGTGGAGTTTGTTAGGTATGTTCAGGAAGGTTTCTAGAGAGAATATGTAGGTAAAGCCTACAAGAGGAGAGGCTGTACTTGATCTGGTATTGGGAAATGAACCTGGTCAGGTGTCAGGTCTCTCAGTGGGGGAGCATTTTGGAGATAGTGATCACAATTCTATCTCCTTTACCATATCATTGGAGCAGGATAGAAACAGACAAGTTAGGGAAACGTTTAATTGGAGCAAGGGAAAATACGAGGCTATCAGGCAGGAACTTGGAAGCATAAATTGGAAACAGATGTTCTCAGGGAAACGTATGGAAGAAATGTGGCAAATGTTCAGGGGATATTTGCATAAGGTTCTGCATAGTTACGTTCCAATGAGACAGGGAAAGGAAGGTAGGGTACAGGAACCATGGTGTACAAAGAATGTTGTAAATCTAGTCAAGAAGAAAAGAAGAGCTTATGAAAGGTTCAAAAAACTAGGTAATGACAGAGATCTAGAAGATTATAAGGTTAGCAGGAAGGAGCTCAAGAATGGAATTAGGAGAGCCAGAAGGGGCCATGAGAAGCCCTTGGCAGGCAGGTTTAAGGAAAACCCCAAGGCATTCTACAAGTACGTGAAGAGCAGGAGGATAAGGCATGAGAGAATAGGACCAATCAAGTGTGACAGTGGAAAAGTGTGTATGAAACCAGAGGAAATAGCAGAGGGACATGCTCAAACCGATGGTTTGATATATGTCTATTTTAATGCGAGGAGTATTATGAACAAAGCGGATGAGCTTAGAACTTGGAGCTATGATGTTGTGGCCATTACAGAGACTTGGATGGTGCAGGGGCAGGAATGGCTACTTCAAGTGCCAGGCTTCAGTATTCACTACGGAAAAGGATCTTGTTGATTGTAGGGATGACTTGCAGTGGACCGAAGAGCTTGAGCATGTAGATATTAAGGAAGAGGATGCGCTGGAGCTTTTGGAGAGCATCAAGTTGGATACATTACTGGGACCAAATGGGATATACCCCAGGCTACTGTGGGAAGCGAGGGAGGAAATTGCTGAGCATCTGGCGATGATCTTTGCATCATCAATGAGGATGAGAGATAGTCCGGAGGATGGGAGGGTTGCAGATGTTGTTCCCTTATTCAAGAAAGGGAGTAGAGATCGCCCAGGAAATTATAGACCAGTGAGTCTTACTTCAGTGTTTGGTAAGTTGATGGAGAAGATCGTGAGAGGCCGGATTTATAAACATTTGGAGAGGCATAATATGATTAGGAATAGTCAGCATGGCTTTGTCAAGGGTAGGTCGTGCCTTACGAGCCTGATTGAATTTTTTGAGGATGTAACTAAACACAGTGATGAAGGTAGAGCAGTAGATGTAGTGTATATGGATTTCAGCAAGGCATTTGATAAGGTACCCGATGCAAGGCATATTGAGAAGGTAAGGAGGCATGGGATCCAAGGGGACATTGCTTTGTGGATACAGAACTGGCTTGCCCACAGAAGGCAAAGAGTGGTTGTAGACGGGTCATATTCCGCATGGAGGTCGGTGACTAGTGGTGTGCCTCAGGGATCTGTTCTGGGATCCTTACTATTCGTGATTTTTATAAATGACCTGGATGAGGAAGTGGAGGGATGGGTTAGTATATTTGCTGACGACACGAAGGTTGGGGGTGTTGTGGATAGTGTGGACGGCTGTCAAAGGTTACAGCAGGATATTGATAGGATGCAAAACTGGGCTGAGAAGTGACAGATGGAGTTCAACCCAGATAAGTGTGAGGTGGTTCATTTTGCTCGGTTCAATATGATGGCAGAATATAGCATTAATGGTAAGACTCTTGGCAGTGTGGAGGATCAGAGGGATCTTGGTGTCTGAGTCCATAGGACACTGGAAGCTGCTCCGCAGGTTGACTCTGTGGATAGTCTGAAGCTTTTTCCCAGGGCTGAGATGGCTAACACAAGAGGGCATCATTTTCGGGTGCTTGGAAGTCGGTACAGAGGAGATGTCAGGGGTAAGTTTTTTACGTAGAGAGTGGTGAGTGCGTGGAATGGGCTGCTGACGACGGTGGTGGAGGCGGAAACGATAGAGTTTTTTGAGCGACTCCTAGATAGGTACATGGAGCTTAGGAAAATGGAGGGCTATGGGTAAGCCTAGGTAGTTCTAAAGTGAGGACATGTTTGGCATGGCTTTGTGGGCCAAAGGGCCTGTATTGTGCTGTAGGTTTTCTATGTTTCTATAAAGCAAGAATGCAATTTTAAGGCTTTGTAAGTCACTGGTGAGACCTTGTTTGGGACATTAAGGGCCCCTTATCTAAGAAAGGATGTGCTGACGTTGGGGAGGGTTCAAAGGACATACATGAAAATTATTCCAGGATTGAAAGGCTTGTCATACAAGGAGTGTTTGATGGCTCTGGTTCTCCACTCGTTAGAATTCAGAAGAATGAGGGACGACCTCACTGATACATTTTGAAGATTGAAGGGCATTGATAGGGTGGATATGGAGAGGACTATGATGGGGGAGTCTAAGGCCAGAGGACACATTCTCAGAATCGAGCAACATCCACTTGAAACGGAGATGAGGAGGAATATCTTTAGCCAGAGAGTGGTGAATCTGTGTAATTGGCTGCCATAGGGGGCTGTGGAGGCCAAGTCATTATGTATATTTAAAGCAGAGGTTGGTAGATTCTTGACTGGTCAGGGCATGAAGAGATACGAGGAGAAGGCAGGAGATTGGGGCTGAGAGGGAAGCGGAGCAGACACGATGGGCCAAATGGCCTAACTCTGTTCCTGTATCTTATGGTCTAATAGACAAAGGAGAGTCAGTGGATGTTGTTTTCTTGGATTTGCAGAAGGCCTTTGACAAAGTGCTGCACATGAGGCTGCTTAACAAGGTAAGAGCCCGTGGTATTACAGGAAAGGTACTAGAATGGATAGAGAATTGGCTGACTGGCAGGAGGCAAAGAGTGGAAATAAAGGAAGCCTTTTCTGGTTGGCTGCCAGTGCCTAGTTGTGTTCTGCAGGAGTTGGTGATGGAACCACTTCTTTTTACATTATATGTCAATGGTTTGGATGAAGAAGTTGATGGGTTTGTGACCATTTGTGGATAATACAAAGATAGGCAGGAACAGTAAGAACATTGAAGAATGAGAGGAGACCTCAGAGAAACATTTCGAATGTTGAAAGGCATGGACAGAGTGGATGTGGCAAAGTTGTTTCCCATGATGGGGGAGTCTAGTTCGAGAGGGCATGAATTAAGGATTGAAGGGCGCCCATTCAGAACAGAAATGCGAAGAAATTTTTTTAGTCAGAGGGTGGTGAATCTATGGAATTTGTTGCCATGGGCAGCAGTGGAGGCCAAGTCATTGGATGTATTTAAGGCAGAGATTGATAGGTATCTGAGTAGCCAGGGCATCAAAGGTTAAGGTGAGAAGGCGGGGTAGTGGGACTAAATGGGAGAATGGATCAGCTCATGATAAAATGGCGGAGCAGACTCGATGGGCCGAATGGCCAACTTCTGCTCCTTTGTCTTATGGTCTTATGGTCCTATTAAAGAAGCATCTGGACATCTGAAGGAGCAGGGCATCGAAGGATGTAGAATTAATACTGGTTGGTGGGATTAATATAAATAGGTCTGTGTAATCATGGTGGTCTAAGGGTATTTTACAACTGTAATTGACGATATTCCCAGCATCAGTAGTTTTATTTTTGACTTTCATTGTACTCAGGGAAGTGGCCAACTCCATTCACGCTCTGCTGGTGAAATGTACCAGCCTTGTTTGTGCAGCCATGCTGTTCACTGTCCTCAGTCTTTGGTCAGTTCTCAGCTCTGTCACAGGAGAGTTAACAAGTTGCTTTTTGTCTTGACTTTAGAAGAGTGTTCTGCCTTGCTTATTGACAGGTTTAGTAGCTCTTGTGTTGGCATTGCCTTGTTTTTCAGCCTCTCTGGTCTCTCTGTCTAACATTGCTTCATTCTGTTTCAGAATCCTATTGTGACCCAGTTCTTCCCAACTTTGCTTCTGTGGACATTTTCCGTATTGCTGCCATTCATCGTCTACTACTCCGCTTTCTTTGAGTGTCACTGGACCAGGTAATCCTATTTCAGGTGTATGAAGCTGAGATGAAGCCTGGGATCACACAAACACTTGTAGTAACTGATGCCAGAAGTATGGTCTTGAGAGGAACACAAATCCCATCCAGCCAAGACAGCTGGTCAATTCCAATTGCATATTTGAATGGCATGGGTAATGTTGACAGATGGTGCACTCTCTCAACTTGCAGTACACTCCTCACATGCTTTCTGTACCCCCTCCCGCACTTTCACCACATGCTCTCCTTCACTTTTCCCAATTTCCCATTTCCCCTCTGCTCATGATTTCCTTGATGGTAAACTGCATGAGCAAATTTGCAAATGACACCAAGACTGGGGATGTAGTGAACCACGAGGAAGATTATCAAAGCTTTTAGCAGTATCTAGACTTGTTGGAAAAATGGGCTGAAAAATAGCAGATTGAATTTAATGCAGATACGTGTAAAGTGTTGCACTTTGGGAGGGAAAACCAGGGTAGGTCTTACACGGTGACAGACAGGGCACTGAGGAGTGTGGTAGAATAGAGGGATTTGGGAGTACACAGCAACACACATGACACACAACAATGGACCCAATACTGATCCCTAGTCACAGGCCTTCAGTCAAAGAGGTAACCATCTACTACCCCTCTCTGGCTTCAGTCACAAAGCCAATGTCTCATCCAATTTTCTACCCTATCTTGAATGCCCAGAGACTGAACATTTTTCACCAGCCTCCCATGCGGAACCTTGTCAAGTGCCTTGCTATAAAGTCCATGTAGACAACATCCACTGCTTTGGTTCATCCTCTTTCCTGGTAACTTCCTCGAAAAACTTTATAAGATTGGTTAGACATAACCTACCACACACAAAGCCATGCTCTCTATCCTTAATCAGTCCCTGTCTATCCAAATACTTACATATTCTGTCCCTTAGACTACCTTCCAATAACTTTCCCACAACTGATGTCAGACTCAGCAGGCTATAATTTCCTGGTTTGTGTTTAGACCCTTTTTCAAACAATGGAACAACATTAGCTATCCCCCAATCCTCAGATGCCTCTCCTGTCGCTAAGGATAATTTAAGTATCTCTGCTTGGTGCCTGGCAGTTTCTGCACTTGCCTCCTGTAGGGTCCAAAGGAACACCTTGTCAGGCCCTAGGGATTTATCCACCTTGATTTGCTTCAGGATAGAAAACACCTCCTTCTCTATAATCTGTACAGGGTCAATGAAGTTGATGCTGCTTTGCCTCATTTCTATAGACTGTGTCCATCTCCTGAGTAAATACAGATGCAAAAAAATTACTTAAGATCTTCCCCATTTGTTTTGGCTCCACACATGATTACCAGTCTGATTTGCCAGAGGACCAGCTTTGTCCCTTACAATCCTTTTGCTCTTAACATATCCAGAGAATCCTTTAAGATTCCCTTTCACCTTGTCTGCTGGAGCAACATCATGCTTTCTTTTAGGTTTGCTTATTTCTTTCTGAAGCTCTCTCTTGCATTTCTTATACTCCATAAGCACCTCATTTGATACTACCTGTCTGTAGCTGCTATGCACCTCCTTTTTTCTCTTATCCAGGGCATCAATAGCTCTTGAAAACCAAGGTTCCCTACACTTGTTATGTTTACCTTTTGTTCCGACAGGCACATCCAAGCTTTGTACTCACAAAATTTTGCTTTTGAAACTTCCCACTTACAAGGTAAACCTTTGGCAGAAAAGAGCCTGTCCCAATCCGCACTTGCCACATCATTTTTGATACCATCAAAACTGGCCTTACTCCAGTTTAAAATCTCAACCCGTGGACCAAACCTATCTTTTTTCATATTTACTTTGAAACTACTAGCATTGTGGTCGCTAGATGCAAGGAGTTCCCCTACACAAACTTCTGTCACCTGCCTTGTCTCATTCTCTAATAGCAGACACAGTATTGCATGCTCTCTTGTTGGGACTTCTACGTATTGATGAAGGAAACCTTCCTGAACATGAATAAACATATCTGGGACTTCCAGCTGGGTACAGGTATTGATTTTGACTGATGTTTCAATGACAAATTTTGCCATCTTCATCAGGGATGATGCCTGTGCATGTCTTCTCTGGTGGTATTTATACCCCTGTAGTCTGTCCCTTCTGATTTGTTCATTCTCATCCATCTGGTTTCTGCTCTCCCACCTTGTTTACAATCAAATTCCAGTTCTCCATCTTTGTTAAAATTCTTTTCCTCCAGCTTTATTTCAATGGCTTTTTTTAACTAGGCAGTCCCAAAAACCATTGGTGCAGAACAGTAGTTTTGTGCCGTCGAAGTCAATCCTATGGCCATTGCAAATGCACGGTATCCAGTGGTGGTTTTCAGATTGCTTGTTCCAGTCCGCCAGTGTAGTCCCGATAAGGTACAGCTCTGGGGACTACAGTGAAGTTTAGACCCTTGGCAAGGAATGATCTTGTTGCCTCATTGATGCTTTGCCCAGTTTGATTGATGACTATCCTTTTTGGGTCTAATTGTGGGATGGCTGCACTTTCTTTGGGTAGTTTGTTGTATTTCTTGACCTGCCTTGCAGGAGTTCCTTTGTGAAACTAGTTCACCTTGGGCAGTCATGTACCTATTGATGTACCCCCAATCATTAGGAGACAAGAGGGCTGACAAATTCGATTGTAAACAAGGTGGGAGAGCGGAAGCCGGATTAAATGAGAACTAACCAATCTGGAGGGATGGACTACAGGCCACAGTAAACATGCCCGGGCATCATCCCTGATGAAGATGGCAGAGTTTGTCATTGAAACTTTGGTTATATTCGATACCTGTACCTGGCTGGAAGTCCGAGAAGAGTTTATTCGTCATATATGCCGGGAGAGCTCTAGATGCTTTTTCCTGAACACATTTGACCAACTCTATCAAATCCAGTCACTTTACAGTTTGGGATTCCCAGTCAATTGAATTGACTTTATTTCTTATATCCTTCACATGCATGAGGAGTAAAAATCCTTACGTTACATCTGGATTTAAATGTGCAATGTGCATAATCATAGTAATTTATAATAATTAGAACTGTCAATGTAATATAGAGTACACTCAAATCAGCGTGAGTTCATCAGTCTGATGGCCTGGTGGAAGAAGCTGTCGCGGAGCCTGTTGGTCCTGGCTTTTCTGCTAAGTTCCCTGGCCCCCACCGCTTTATTTTCACCATGGATGTCCAGTCCCTATATACTTCCATCCCCCATCAGGAAGGTCTCAAAGCTCTCCGCCTCTTTTTGGATTCCAGACCTAATCAGTTCCCCTCCACCACCACTCTGCTCCGTCTAGCGGAATTAGTCCTTACTCTTAATAATTTCTCCTTTGGCACCTCCCACTTCCTCCAAACTGAAGGTGTAGCTATGGGCACCCGTATGGGTCCTAGCTATGCCTGCCTTTTTGTTGGCTTTGTGGAACAATCTATGTTCCGTGCCTATTCTGGTATCTGTCCCCCACTTTTCCTTCGCTACATCGACGACTGCATTGGCGCTGCTTCCTGCACGCATGCAGAGCTCGTTGACTTTATTAACTTTGCCTCCAACTTTCACCCTGCCCTCAAGTTTACCTGGTCCATTTCCGACACCTCCCTCTCCTTTCTAGATCTTCCTGTCTCTGTCTCTGGAGACAGCTTATCCACTGATGTCTACTATAAGCCTACTGACTCTCACAGCTATCTGGACTATTCCTCTTCTCACCCTGTCTCTTGCAAAAACGCCATCCCCTTCTCGCAATTCCTCCGTCTCCACTGCATCTGCTCTCAGGATGAGGCTTTTCATTCTAGGACGAGGGAGATGTCTTCCTTTTTTAAAGAAAGGGGCTTCCCTTCCCCCACTATCAACTCTGCTCTTAAACGCATCTCCCCCATTTCACGTACATCTGCTCTCACTCCATCCTCCCGCCACCCCACTAGGAATAGGGTTCCCCTGGTCCTCACCTACCACCCCACCAGCCTCCGGGTCCAACATATAATTCTCCGTAACTTCCACCACCTCCAACGCGATCCCACCACTAAGCACATCTTTCCCTCCCCCCCCCCCTGCATTCCGCAGGGATCACTCCCTACGCGACTCCCTTGTCCATTCGTCCCCCCCATCCCTCCCCACTGATCTCCCTCCTGGCACTTATCCGTGTAAGCGGAACAAGTGCTACACATGCCCTTACACGTCCTCCCTTACCACCATTCAGGGCCCCAGACAGTCCTTCCAGGTGAGGCAACACTTCACCTGTCAGTCGGCTGGGGGGATATACTGCGTCCGTTGCTCCTGATGTGGCGTTCTATATATTGGCAAGACCCGACGCAGACTGGGAGATCGTTTTGCTGAACACCTACGCTCTGTCCGCCAGAGAAAGCAGGATCTCCCAGTGGCCACACATTTTAATTCCACATCCCATTCCCATTCTGACATGTCTATCCATGGCCTCCTCTACTGTCAAGATGAAGCCACACTCAGGTTGGAGGAACAACACCTTATATTCCGTCTGGGTAGCCTCCAACCTGATGGCATGAACATTGACTTCTCAAACTTCCGCTAATGCCCCACCTCCCCCTCATACCCCATCCGTTATTTAATTATATACACACATTCTTTCTCTCTCTCTCCTTTTTCTCCCTCTGTCCCTCTGACTATACCCCTTGCCCCTCCTCTGGGTTTCCCCCCCCTCCCTTTTCCTTCTCCCTGGGCCTCCTGTCCCATGATCCTCTCATATCCCTTTTGCCAATCACCTGTCCAGCTCTTGGCTCCATCCCTCCCTCTCCTGTCTTCTCCTATCATTTCAGATCTCCCCCTCCCCCTCCCACTTTCAAATCTCTTACTAGCTTTTCTTTCAGTTAGTCCTGATGAAGGGTCTCGGCCCAAAACGTCGACTGTACCTCTTCCTATAGACGCTGCCTGGCCTGCTGCGTTCACCAGCAACTTTGATGTGTGTCGCTTGAATTTCCAGCATCTGCAGAATTCCTCGTGTTTAAGTCATGAAGGGATTGTTTACTGAGTCATTATGGGTGGAAGTCAGAAACAGAAAGGAGGCAATAAATCTACTGGGTGTTTTTTCATAGACCATCCCTCAATAGTAACAGAGATGTCAAGGAGCAGATAGGGAGGCAGATTCTGGAACAGTGCAATAATAGGGTTGTGTGATGGGTGATTTTAACTTTCCTAATGTTGATTGGCATCTCCTTAGATGCCAATATGAACTGTGTTCGACTGACAGTTGATGTGATGGTCTTTCAGATATGAACCATGTTTGACAGACAGTTAATGTGATGGTCGGTCAGATATGAACCATGTTTGACAGACAGTTCATTTCATTTTTAAATCTTTTTATTAATTATTATTGAAAATCAACAAAAAATACATTAAAGTAGTTAAATCAACATATCAATATATACAATAAGAGTTAAACTATCAAATAACTGATTAACCAAGCTAAACAGTATACCAATAATAATAAGAAAAAATGTTAAAACTATTATTTTTTTGGAAAAAAGAAAGAAGGAAAAAAGAACCCCTACTAACTAAAACAAAAAAAACCTACTAATCAAAAAAAAATGAGAAAAAAACCCATTGGGAGCACAACCCCGGAGCTATACGCCATACAAGCTTCCATAAAAGGAAAACATCAATCCGCCAACCAAAACCAATTACACAAGAATCAGAAGGGGACCATCTTAATTAACTCGGATCAAATGATAATAGCGGGCAAGAGAACCCCACCTTTTCTCAAAGTCAAATCGAGGATCAAAAGTTCAACTTCTAATTTTCTCCAAACTAAAACATAACATCACCTGAGAGAACCATTGTATCAAAGTGGGAGCAGAGGCATCTTTCCATTTCAGTAAAATAGCCCTTCTGGCCAATAATGTGACAAATGCAATCACATGTTGGTCTGATATAGAAATACCGTGAATATATTGAGGAATTATACCGAACAGAACTATCAATGTATGAGGTTGTAAATTAATTTTTAAAGCTTTAGAAATTGTAGAGAAAATAGATTTCTAAAACTGTTTCAATACAGAACACGACCAAAACATATGTGTCAATATAGCCGCACACATAAAAGTTGCTGGTGAACACAGCAGGCCAGGCAGCATCTCTAGGAAGAGGTGCAGTCGACGTTTCAGGCTGAGACCCTTCGTTCCTGTTGTTTGTGTCAATATAGCTGTCTCAGTTTTACATCTATCACACTGACTATCAACATTAGGAAACATTTTAGACAGTCTCTCCTTTGTCAAATAGTAACGATGTACAATTTTAAATTGAATTAGAGAGTGACTGGCACAAATCGAAGAAGATTTAACCAACTTCAAAATTCGCAACCAATCCTCTGTTATCAAGGTCATGTTAAGCTCTCTTTCCCAATCTTGCTTAATCTTAAGAAAAGGATAATTATACTGTTGTAATAGTAAATTATAAATTTTCCCAATAAAACCTTTCACAAAAGGATTTATTTTTAAAATAATGTCTAACAGGTCAGAATCTTGTATATATGGAAAATTACTTAAATATGAACCATGTTCGACAGACAGTTCATGTGATGGCTGGTGAGATATAAACCGTGCTTGACAGACAGTTGATAGAAACATAGAAAACCTACAGCACAATACAGGCTCTTCAGCCCACAAAGTTGTGCCAAACATGCCCCTACCTTAGAAATTACTCGGCTAACCTATAGCCCTCTATTTTTCTAAGCTCCATGTACCTATCCAAAAGTCTCTTAAAAGACCCTATCTTATCTGCCTCCACCACCATTGCCGGCAGCCCATTCCACGCACTCACCACTCTCTGAGTAAAAATCTTACCCGTGACATCTCTGAACCTACTCCCCAGCACCTTAAACCTGTGTCCTCCTATGGCAATCATTTCAGCCCTGGCAAAAAGCCTTTCTATCCACACGATCAATGCCTCTCATCATCTTATACACCTCTATCAGGTCACCTCTCATCCTCCGTCGCTCCAAGGAGAAAAGGCTGAGTTCACACAACATATTCTCTTAAAGTATGCTCCCCAATCCAGGCAACATCCTTGTAAGTCTCCTCTGCACCCTTTCGATGGCTTCCACATCCTTCCTGTCGTGAAGCGACCAGAACTGAGCACAGTACTCCAAGTCGGGTCTGACCAGCGTCCTATATAGCTGCAGCATTACCTCTCGGCTCTTAAACTCAACCTCATGCAACATTACCTCTTGGCTCTTAAACTAAAATTTGATGTGATGGTTGATCAGATATAAACTGTGTTCAACAGACAGTTGATGTGATGATTGGTCAGATATGAACCGTATTCGACAGACAGTTGATGTGCTGGTCTGTCAGATATGAACCATGTTTGACAGACAGTTGATGTGATGGTTGGTCAGATATGAACCGTGTTCAGTAGACAGCTGATGTGATGGTTGGTCAGATATGAACGATGTTTGACAGAGAGTTGCTGTGATGATTGATCAGATATGAACCGTGTTTGACAGACAGTTGATGTGTTGGTTTGTCAGATATGAACTGTGTTCGACAGACAGTTGATGTGATGGTCGGTCAGATGTGAACTGTGTTCGACAGACCGTTGATGTGATGGTCGGTCAGATATGAACGATGTTTGACAGACAGTTGATGTGATGGTTGGTCAGATATGAACGATGTTTGACAGACAGTTGATGCGATGGTTGGTCAGATATGAACGATGTTTGACAGACAGTTGATGCGATGGTTGGTCAGATATGAACCGCGTTTGGCAGACAGTTGATGTGATGGTTGATCAGATATGAACGATGTTCAACAGACAGTTGATGTGATGGTTGGTCAGATATGAACGATGTTTGACAGACAGTTGATGTGATGGATGGTCAGATATGAACGATGTTTGACAGACAGTTGATGCGATGGTTGGTCAGATATGAACGATGTTTGACAGACAGTTGATGCAATGGTTGGTCAGATATGAACGATGTTTGACAGACAGTTGATGTGATGGTTGGTCAGATATGAACGATGTTTGACAGACGGTTGATGTGATGGTTGGTCAGATATGAACGATGTTTGACAGACAGTTGATGTGATGATCAGATATGAACGATGTTTGACAGACAGTTGATGTGATGGTTGGTCAGATATGAACGATGTTTGACAGACAGTTGATATGTTGGTTGGTCAGATATGAACGATGTTCGAAAGACAAATGGTGTAATGGCAATTATTTATGTTTCAGATCCACGGAGAACCAGGTGACAATGCACAAGTGTTACTTCTTCCTGGTTTTCATGGTGATCATCCTGCCATCTCTGGGACTGACCAGGTAACTTTCTGTGGAATAAGTGAAGCGCCATACCATTGGCGTCTTGAAGGAGGGTGACACAAATGCTGACAGTTTACTGTTAGGTTCTTTCACTGATCTTCTTTGTGGGGACATAGAGACGACTTCTGTGTGTAAGGTGTAACGGGTTAAAGAACCAGCAGAAATGGAAAACACTTGGAGTCTGGCATTGCTATTCAGTAAAGCTCGTTTATTAGTAACTACGCAATACAGTAATAAAAATTCAGGTGTACAGATGTCCCCCGCTTTTCGAACGTTCGATTTACGAAACCTCACTGTTACGAAAGACCTACATTAGTTACCTGTTTTCGCTAACAGAAGGTGTTTTAGATAGATAGATAGATATACTTTATTAATCCCGAGGGAAATTTGGTTTCGTTACAGCCGCACCAACCAAGAATAGAGCGTAAATATAGCAATACAAAAACCACAACAATCAAACACCAAAATGCAAACTATGCCAGGTGGAAAATAAGTCCAGGACCAGTCTATTGGCCCAGGGTGTCCGACCCTCCACGGGAGGAGCTGCACGTTCAATGGCCACAGGCAGGAACTGTTAGGGGAAAAGGCAGCATGTGAAAAAAAAAGCAGCGTGCGCCCCGAGCAGCTGCTCTCCCCCGGATTCGGAACTGCATTCTTGCCGGCGTTGCTTAAACACGTGCCTGTGAGCATCCATTTGCAAGATGAGTTCTAAGGTATCAGAAAAGCCTAAAAGAGCTCGTAAGGGTGTTACACTTAGCGTAAAACTAGACATAATTAAGCATTTCGATTGTGGAGAACGCAGTAAGGACAAAGTGAGTTTGGCTTGTGGAAGTTGATGAAGATGATGTTGAAGAGGTTTTGGCATCCCATGACCAAGAACTGATAGATGAAGAGCTGATGCAATTGGAAGAGGAAAGGATAACAATCGAAACCAAATGTAGTAGCGAACGGACCGAAAGTGAAGTCGTCCAGTAACTGAATGTGAAGCAACTGCGTGAGATTTTCACTGCAATGATAAAGTATGACTTTAATTTTGAAAGGGTACGTAGGTTTAGGGCATATTTGCAGGATGGTTTGAGTGCTTACAAAGAACTGTATGATAGAAAAATGCGCGAGGCTAAGCAGTCAAGCAAGCCTTCCACATCAGCCGCAGCAGACGACGAACCTCGACCTCGACATCAAGGCAGGCAGACATAGAAGAAGATGACCTTCCTGCCCTGATGGAAACAAACCACTCCAACCCCCAGGCCGCGGAGAATGCAGCGGTAGCCGGAATGCACCCAGCACATCTTTAAGAAAAAAGCCGAAATAAACAAGCTAATTAATTAGGTGCCGCCTGGCACATAAATGTCGGCCCAGATCAGAGGCGATTGCCGATTGTGTCACCTCTGATCTGGGCCGACAGTTACGTGCCGGGCGGCACCTAATTAATTAGCTAGTTTATTTCGGCTTTTTTCTTAAAGATGTGCTGGGTGCATCCCGGCTACTGCTGGACTCCTGCATGCTTCGCGGCAGTGTATCGGTCGGCGGCCTGGAGGGTGGGGACCACTGCACCACCCCAACCTCCGACGACTCAGCCTAACACGCCATTATCAGTGTGCTTGGCACTGTCTTCCCGATTCCTGTAAGTGATACTGCACTGTACATATATTATTTCTACTTTATATTGGTTGTGTATTTTTATGTGTTATTTGGTATGATTTGGCTGGTTGGCTTCATAGCTTAGAGGTTACTGGAGAGAGTGTTTCTGCCAACAGCGCTTGCGCTGTGTTTTTGCCGACAGCGCTTGCGTGAGATTTTTGCTACAGAGAACAGTGCAGACAATGATTGTAGAACAGTATTTCTACTTTATATAGGCTATGTATTTATCATATCATTCCTGCTTTTACTATTATGTTACTGTTGTTTTAGGTTTTATGTGTTATTTGGCATGATTTGGTAGGTTATTTTTGGGTCTGCGAACGCTCACAAATTTTTCCCATATAAATATTCCGGCTTGCGAACCGTTTCATAGGAACGCTCTACCTTCGGTTGGCGGGGGAAACCTGTACCAGACAGGTAGCAATGATTATATATAAGTGTGGAAATAATAGACCCAAGCTTCTTCAAGCTGAGGCGGTAAATGGATACAGCCTTACAATGATGGGTAAAGGGAATCGGTTAAGTTCGTGGTGTTTAGTTGAGCAGTGTTGGAGAGAGAGAGAGGTGTTTAGTTCTTCAGGTAAGTTGATGCCATCATTTCTTCGTTGTCCTCCAAAATCCTTTTGAAGTCACCGAATGTGACCACACAAGGGGACCGTCTTCTGTGGTGGAGTTATCAACCCAGGCGAGGGGGTGGACACACTAATAACTTCCCACCGGTCACTCCCTGTTCACACTGCGAGAGCCACTGATCAATCCACCTGATCGATCCTCCAAAACCCACTTTTTCTGTGGGCACAACAAAGCTCATTCAGTGTCCAAAACCATGTGTCTCCCGTTTATCATCTGACCTTCTAATTATCTCCCCGTGCTGAATACCAACTGTCACTCAAGCAGCTCCTCCCCTCTCTCTCTGTAAGAATACAGAAGCTGAAACCAGTGTCCTTGTAAAAATGTAAACAAGCTACAGAAAACCGATAACATCATCCAAAGCTGTCTTTGCCTCTCTCTCTCTCTTAAAAGCAAGATGTCGGTGTTCAATAACTGTCTGTCTTTCCTTTCAACAAGATGTTTGTGTTGGGCACTTCTCTCTCTCTCTTTTCAAAAACACAATTCAGAGGAGTCATTCAGGACCCCAGCACAACTGCCAGACCACCTCTTAAAATGTCCATCATGTACCCACACCACTTACCGGGTTACCCCACAGTGTACCCCACCACTTACTGTGTACACCCACCAGTGCATACCCTCAATACTAACAATGACCCCCAAAGTGTTCCCACAATACAAACTGTGAACCCCCATACCCTGCTCTCACCACTTAGCATTTCCCCCACCACATATCGTGTCCATAAGGCTATAAGAGAAAGGAACAGAAGTAGGCCATTCAGCCCATTGAGTCTGCTCCGGCATTCAATCATGGCTGATCCAATTCTTCCAGTCTTCCCAACTCCCCTGCCTTCTCCCCATACCCTTTGACCTATCTATCTCTGCCTTAAGTGCATCCAATGACTTGGCCTCCACAGCCACTCGTGGCAACAAATTCCACAGATTTACAACCCTCTGACTAAAGTAATTTCTCCGCACCTCTGTTCTAAATGGATATCCTTCAATTCTTAAGTCTTGTCCTTTTGTCCTGTACTCCCCTACCATGGGAAATAACTTTGCCATATCTAATCTGTTCAGGCCATTTAACATTTGGTATGTTTCTATGAGATCCCCCCTCATTCTCCTGAATGCCAGGTGTTACGTACCAGCAGCAATAGATCACAAATTGAGTCAGGTTTTAATGTTAAAACACTGTGTTTATTACTATCTACTCAAAAATATAGAAAATCAAATGGAATAAACAGAAGTTAACGGTGTCATGTGCATGTTAAAAAACTGTCAATCTTAGAAACAGTTCTTAAAGTCTTAAGTTAGCAAACTAGAAAGATCCAGTAATCCATGGAATAAGTGAGGGAGAAACTTGTAAATCCACATTAAAATGTAGAGAGGAGGCGATTACGAAGAATTCCACAGGTTCCACACTAAAGTAACAGTCGCCGAAGATCTTATCGGTCGAGTCGTCCCGAAATCCACATAGAAATATGACAAGGTGACAGTCGCGGAATAACCCTTAGCTCAAGTGGTTACCACATAACATACCCGCAACCATGTAAGGGTTAACAAAGGTGGTTGCCACAGGGTACTCCAACAAAATCCATGTATGGATCATAGGAAGTGACAGTCACACATCCATTGTGCACTGGGTGCTGTTGATCAACCCAATTCTCTGGAAAGTATCAGACTTTACCCATTGCTGCAGCAAGCTCCTGCTGGCAGCTTGTGGTCCAAAACTTACACACACACACACACACACACACACACACACACACACACACACACTCTCTCTCTCTCTCTCTCTCTGTCTCTCTCTCTCTCTCTCTGTCTCTCTGTCTCTCTCTGTCCCAGCGGTCTGTCACAGCTTGTTATACTGATGTCATAGTCCCGCCTCATCCAGGCATTTTAAAGTGACACCCACAGTAAATGAAACGGTGGTCACGTAACACCTCCCCCAAAAAAGGGAAAATTTTGATTTGTAAGAGCAAAATTTTAACTGCAAACTACAGTATGTGAAACAATACATTTACAGTTACTATATAGTGTACTACAGACATATAACATATTGCAGAAGCGTATTCAAATAGTAACTCCCATTCCACTATTAAAAGTACACCATAAACTTAACATCTGGGAAGACAATCGGCAATTATATTATCCTTTTCCTTTATTAATCTTTTTATTGATTTTTTAAAAAGGCAATGATACAGTCAAGAGGTGAATTAGTTCAAATACATATATCAGTTACATTATAAAGATTAAGATAAATGTCAAAATCATAGATAATGTTAAACTAGTGTAAAATATATAACAATTAAAAAAAAAGAAAATAACAATTCTCCTCTTACCAGTTTATGAAAAGAAAAGAAAAAACGTTGGATTTTAAATGAAAAGAAAAAAATCCACTACACTATAATAAAACAAAAAAAAAAGGACTGGACAGTCCATTTTGAGGATATGACAAAAAAAGAAAGAAAATACTTTCTGATCAAATCCAAGACGTCGAAAAAAAATTGAAAGCATAATAAATCAAATTAAATGAAAATATTGGATAAAAGGTCGCCATATTTGCTCAGATTTAAAGGATGTATCAAATGTCCGACTTCTTATTTTCTCTAAACTTAAACAGGACATAATGGAGGAGAGCCAGTAAAAGACCGTAGGTCAATTAGAATCCTTCCACTTCAATAAAATGGCCCTCCGAGCCAGTAATGTCGAAAAGGCATTACTGCAGAATATTTCTTGCTTCCGAGGGGATAATCCCAAAAATTGCCATAAGCAAGTGAGTTTGTATATCCAGATCCAAAACTCTTGATGGTGTTTTAAAAACATCTCTCCAAAAGTAATCTAGCTTTGTACTAGACCAATACATATGAGTTAAAGTGGCCAACTCAGTATTACACCTGTCACAAATTGGATTAATATTAGGGAAGATACGCGCAAATTTATCCTTTGACATATGGGCCCGGTGTACTACCTGGAACTGTAATATGGAATGACGGGCACAAATAAATGAGTTTTACTCCATTGATTATCTGTAAATGACTTGAAGTTCCAATTCCCACCACAGACGCAAGGCTCACTGGTCTGTAATTACCCGGACTGTCCCTACTACCTTTTTTGAACAAGGGGACAACATTCGCCTCCCTTCAATCATCCGGTACCATTCCAGTGGACAACGATGACATAAAGATCTTAGCCAGAGGCTCAGCAATCTCTCCCTCGCCTCGTGGAGCAGCCTGGGGAATATTCCGTCAGGCCCCGGGGACTTATCCGTCCCAATGTATTTTAACAACTCCAACACCTCCTCTCCCTTAATATCAACATGCTCCAGAACATCAACCTCACTCATATTGTCCTCACCGTCATCAAGTTCCCTCTCATTGGTGAATACCGAAGAGAAGTATTCATTGAGGACCTCGCTCACTTCCACAGCCTCCAGGCACATCTTCCCACCTTTATCTCTAATCGGTCCTACCTTCATGCCTGTCATCCTTTTTTTCTTCACACAATTGAAGAATGCCTTGGGGTTTTCCTTTACCCTACTCACCAAGGCCTTCTCATGCCCCCTTCTTGCTCTTCTCAGCCCCTTCTTAAACTCCTTTCTTGCTTCCCTATCTTCCACAATAGACCCATCTGATCCTTGCTTCCTAAACCTCATGCATGCTGCCTTCTTCCACCTGACTAGATTTTCCACCTCACTTGTCATCCATGGTTCCTGCACCCTACCATTCTTTATCTTCCTCACCAGGACAAATTTATCCCTAACATCCTGCAAGAGATCTCTAAATATCGACCACATGTCCATAGTACATTTCCCTGCAAAAACATCATCCCAATTCACACCCGCAAGTTCTAGCCTTATAGCCTCATAATTTGCCCTTCCCCAATTAAAAATTTTCCTGTCCTTGATTATATCCTTTTCCATGATAATGCTAAAGGCCAGGGAGCGATGGTCACTGTCCCCCAGATGCTCACCCACTGAGAGATCTGTGACCTGACCCGGTTCATTACCTAATACTAGATCTAGTATGGCATTCCCCCCAGTCGGCCTGTCCACATACTGTGGCAGGAATCCGTCCTGGACACACTTAACAAACTCTGCCCCATCTAAACCCTTGGAACTAATCAGGTTCCAATCAATATTAGGGAAGTTAAAGTCACCCATGATAACATAGAACATAGAATAGTACAGCACAGTACAGGCCCTTCGGCCCACAATGTTGTGCCGACCCTCAAATCCTGCCTCCCATATAAGCACCCACCTTAAATTCCTCCATATACCTGTCTAGTAGTCTCTTAAACTTCACTAGTGCATCTGCCTCCACCACTGACTCAGGCAGTGCATTCCACGCACCAACAACTCTCTGAGTAAAAAGCATCTGTAGGAAGAGGTGCAGTCGATGTTTCAGGCCGAGACCCTTCGTCAGGACTAACTGAAGGAAGAGTGAGTAAGGGATCCCTTACTCACTCTTCCTTCAGTTAGTCCTGACAAAGGGTCTCGGCCTGAAACGTCGACTGCACCTCTTCCTACAGATGCTGCTTGGCCTGCTGCGTTCACCAGCAACTTTGATGTGTGTTGCTTGAATTTCCAGCATCTGCAGAATTCCTGTTGTTTTTCTCTGAGTAAAAAACCTTGCTGTAATATCCCACCTGAACTTCCCACCCCTTACCTTAAAGCCATGTCCTCTTGTATTGAGCAGTGGTGCCCTGGGGAAGAGGCGCTGGCTATCCACTCTATCTATTCCTCTTATTATCTTATACACCTCTATCATGTCTCCTCTCATCCTCCTTCTCTCCAAAGAGTAAAACCCTAGCTCCCTTAATCTCTGATCATAATGCATACTTTCTAAACCAGGCAGCATCCTGGTAAATCTCCTCTGTACCCTTTCCGATGCTTCCACATCCTTCCTATAGTGAGGTGACCAGAACTGGACACAATACTCCAAGTGTGGCCTAACCAGCGTTTTATAGAGCTGCATCATTACATCGTGACTCTTAAACTCTATCTCTCAACTTATGAAAGCTAACACCCCATAAGCTTTCTTAACTACCCTATCCACCTGTGAGGCAACTTTCAGGGATCTGTGGACATGTACCCCGAGATCCCCCTGCTCCTCCACACTACCAAGTATCTTGCCATTTACTTTGTACTCTGCCTTGGAGATTGTCCTTCCAAAGTGAACCACCTCACACTTCTCCGGGTTGAACTCCATCTGCTACTTCTCAGCCCACTTCTGCATCCTATCAACGTCTCTCTGCAATCTTTGACAATACTCTACACTATCTGCAACACCACCAACCTTTGTGTCGTCTGCAAACTTGCCAACCCACCCTTCTACCCCCACATCCAGGTCGTTAATAAAAATCACGAAAAGTAGAGGTCCCAGAACAGATCCTTGTGGGACACCACTAGTCACAATCCTCCAATTTGAATGTACTCCCTTCACCACGACCCTCTGCCTTCTGCAGGCAAGCCAATTCTGAATCCACCTGGCCAAACTTCCATGGATCCCATGCCTTCTAACTTTCTGAATAAGCCTACCATGTGGAACTTTGTCAAATGCCTTACTAAAATCCAAATAGATCACATCCACTGCACTACGCTCATCTATATGCCTGGTCACCTCCTCAAAGAACTCGATCAGGCTTGTTAGACACGATCTGTCCTTCACAAAGTCATGCTGACTGTCCCTGATCAGACCATGATTCTGTAAATGCCTATAGATCCTATCCCTAAGAATCTTTTCCAACAGCTTTCCCACCACAGACGTAAGGCTCACTGGTCTATAATTACCCGGAATATCCCTACTACCTTTTTTGAACAAAAGGACAACATTCGCCTCCCTCCAATCCTCCAGTACCATTTCCGTGGACAACGAGGACATAAAGATCCTAGCCAGAGGCTCAGCAATCTCTTCCATCGCCTCGTGGAGCAGCTTGGGGAATATTCCATCAGGCCCGGGGACTTATCTGTCCTAATGTATTTTAACAACTCCAACACCTCCTCTCCCTTAATATCAACATGCTCCAGAACATCAACCTCACTCATATTGTCCTCATCATCATCAAGTTCCCTCTCATTGGTGAATACCGAAGAGAAGTATTCATTGAGGACCTCGCTCACTTCCACAGTCTCCAGGCACATCTTCCGACCTTTATCTCTAATCGGTCCTACCTTCACTCCTGTCATCCTTTTTTTCTTCACATGATTGAAGAATGCCTTGGGGTTTTCCTTTACCCTACTTGCCAAGGCCCTCTCATGCACCATTCTTGCTATTCTCAACCCCTTATTAAGCTCTTTTCTTGCTTCCCTATATTCCTCAATAGACCAATCTGATCCTTGTTTCCTAAACCTCATGTATGCTGCCTTCTTCCAACTGACTAGGTTTTCCACCTCACTTGTCACCCATGGTTCCTTCACCCTACCATTCTTTATCTTCCTCACCGGGACAAATTTATCCCTAACATCCCGCAAGTGATCTCTAAACATCGACCACATGTCCATAGTACATTTCCCTGCAAAAACATCATCCCAATTCACACCCGCAAGTTCTAGCCTTATAGCCTCATAATTTGCCCTTCCCGAATTAAAAATTTTCCTGTCCTCTCTGATTATATCCTTTTCCATGATAATGCTAAAGGCCAGGGAGCGGTGGTCACTGTCCCCCAGATGCTCACCCACTGAGAGATCTGTGACCTGACCCGGTTCATTACCTAGTACTAGATCTAGTAAGGCATTCCCCCTGGTCGGCCTGTCCACGTACTGTGACACTGAATCCGTCCTGGACACACTTAACAAACTCTGCCCCATCTAAACCCTTGGAACTAATCAGGTGCCAATCAATATTAGGGAAGTTAAAGTCACCCATGATAACAACCCTGTTATTTTTGCACCTTTCCAAAATCTGCCTCCCAATCTGCTCCTCTGTATCTCTGCTGCTACCAGGGGGCCTATAGAATACCCCCAATAGAGTAACTGCTCCCTTCCTGTTCCTGACTTACGCCCATATTGACTCAAAAAAGGATCCTGCTACATTACCCACCCTTTCTGTAGCTGTAATAGTATCCCTGACCAGTAATGCCACCCCTTCTCCCCTTTTTCCACCCTCTCTATCCCTTTTAAAGCACTGAAATCCAGGAGTATTGAGAATCCATTCCTGCCCTGGTGCCAGCCAAGTCTCTGTAATGGCCACTACATCATAATTCCATATATGTATCCAAGCTCTCAGTTCATCACCTTTGTTCCTGATGCTTCTTACATTGAGGTACATACATTTCTGCCCTTCTACCTTACTGTCTTTACACCATTTATTCTGCTTCTCTTTCCTCAAAGCCTCTCTATATGTTAGACCTGGCTTTACTCCATGCACTTCTTTCACTGCTCTATCGCTCTGGGTCCCATCCCCCTTGCAAATTACTTTAAACCCTCCCGAACCATGCTAGCAAACCTACCTGCAAGGATATTGCTCCCCCTCGAGTTCAGGTGCAACCCATCCAATCTGTACAGGTCCCACCTTCCCCAGAAGAGATCCCAATGATCTAAAAATCTAAAACCCTGCTCCCTGCACCAACTCTTCAGCCACGCATTCAACTGCCATCTCCTCCAATTCTTACCATCGCTGTCACGTAGCACTGGCAGCAATCCTGAGAACGCCACCCTTGACGTCCTGTTCTTCAGCCTTCTGCCTAGTTCCTGAAACTCACACTTCAGGACCTCATCCCTCTTCCTGCCTATGTCGTTGGTCCCAACATGTATCACGACTTCTGGTTGCTTTCCCTCTCGTAGCAGGATGTCGTGCACCCGGTCAGAGACATCCCGGACCCTGGCACCCGGGAGGCAACAAACCATGCGGGTGTCCTTCTCACGTCCACAAAATCTCCTGTCTGCTCCCCTGACTATAGAGTCTCCAATGACAATAGCTCTCCTCTTCTCCGTCCCACCCTCTGCACCACAGGGTCAGACTCAGTGCCGGAGGCCCTGCCACCGTGGCTCACACCTGATCGGTCATCCCCGCCAACAGTATCCAGGACGGTAAACTTATTATTCAGGGGAATGGCTACACGGGTGCTCTGCTCTACCTGTCTGCTCACCTTCGCTTTCCCCCCTCTGACTGTCACCCAACGACCTGCTTCCGACAGCCCAGGTGTGACTACCTCCCTGTAGCTCTCATCTATGACTGCCTCATTCTCCCTTATGAGTCGAAGGTCATCCAGCTGCTGCTCCAGATTCCTTACACGGTCTTCCAGATCACCCAGGCATATGCACTTCTGGCAGATGTGACTCTGCGGGAGAGGGGAGTTCCCCCAAGACTGCCACATCTCACATGAGAGGCACATCACCGTCTCAGGAGACATTGTAAAAACTAACTGCGAGCTAGCTTGTCCTCCACCTCTTCTCGTCAAAGCCTCTCGAGTCAAAGCCACAAAGCTCCACTCCTTCACTGGCCCACTCACACACTGGCCGCTTCGCTTGAGCTATCCCTCTATTTGTCTGTTTGAGCTTTTCAAAATGTTTGGTCACCTGACCTCGACTGCCCAGTCAGCTGCTTTCTGCTGAGTCTGAGCTATTCAAATCTTGATTGTCTAATTAACGGCTTACTGCTGATCTGATTGCACAGACCAACTGCCAAAACTGCCAGAATCTCTCGAGTCAAAGCCTCAAAGCTCCAGTCCTTCACTGGCCCACTCACTCACTGGCCGCTTTCCAGTAGCAACCCTGTTATTTTTGCACCTTTCCAAAATCTGCCTCCCAATCTGCTCCTCTGTATCTCTGCTGCTACCAACGGGCCTATAGAATACCCTCAATAACCCGTTGTAGTTGTGTCAGGTCTTCTTATTTTTAGAATCTGTCTTCTAGCCATACTTGCTTTCAACTGACCAGCTAATAATTTGCCTGATTTGTCTCCATGTATATAAAACTGGCTTTTGGATTTAAAAAGTTGCTGTTCAATAGGAAAAGTCAACAGCAAATCATGTTGTGCTTGGAGTTCCACCCTTTCCTTAAAGAGATCTTCACTAGGCATTACTGAATAAAGTTTATCTATTTCTTTAATTCTATTAGTAATCAGCAAAATTTCCGCCTTAGTTTTCCTCCTCAAACCCGCTGAATATGAAATTGTCTGTCCCCTAAGAAAAGATTTCATAGTATCCCAAATAACTAAATTTGACATTTCCTCAGTTGTGTTCAATTAAAAAAATAGAGGAATTTGTTCTTTAATAAAATTTACAAAAGTTGAAACTTGCAAAAATAAAATGTTAAATCTCCACTGAGGTCTGTAAATATTATCAGAAAGTTCCAAATTTAGTTTCATAGGTGCGTGATCTGATAACAATCACATCATAGGCACATTAAACAACAGAGGTCACCAATCGCATATCCAAAAAAAAATCGATTCTTGAATATTTATGATATACACGTGGAAAAAAAGGAAAAATCTTTTTCTTCAGGAAATTTAAATCTCCAAATATCGACCAAACCATATTCTACCAAAAAAAGAATTAATGCAAGTTGCAGCTTTATTAGGAAGTGACGGGTTGGTGGACGATCTATCAATCAACGGGTTAAGACAGCAGTTAAAGTCACTGCCCATAATCAACTTATATTTATTTAAAATCGGCAATACAGGAAATAGCTTCTTAAAAAAATTGGGGCTATCTGTATTAGGCGTGTATACACAAACTAAAGCCACCTTTTGACCACACAACAAACCAGTTACAATCAAATATCTTCCAATTAAATCAGTAATAGTATTAAAATGGACAAAAGGGATTTTAGAGTTAATAAAAATAGATATCCCTCTTATTTTATTTACTAATAAAGATTGAAATAAGGGTCCCTTCCAAAATTAAAAAATGACTTTCATCTTGTTTACGAATATGCATCTCCTGTGCAAAAATAATATCTGCATGAAGTGTTATTAATTTTTAAGAATCTTTCTATGCTTAATAGGTTGGTTCATACTGTTTAAGTTCCACGATATTATATTGATTTTATTGAGATCCATATTTAAAATTTAATTTGAAAGTTCTATAAAGTATTCTAACGCACAGGCGCAGCCTAAACTGGAAGAAAAGTTGAAGCTTGACTCGATCAGAAAGAGCAGCAAGATGATTGACAAAGAAAAACCCCTCAGGACTGCCCAGTCGGAAAAAAACTAACCTAATAGCCCCACCCACCTCCCCCAAAAGCCCGGAAGTCGTCCAATAGGCAAATAACATGCTAAACTACTGACCTTTAACCCGTCTCCAGATGGCAGCTCCATTTACAAAGTATAAAAATACCACCACCAACAAGACATAACAAAGAATACATAAAGAAGTAAACAAATTCCAAATATTTTCATATTGTGTCTAACAGTAATTAAAACCGAGTTAACGACGGCCATCTTAAATCCATTTAAAATACACAGCCATGTATTCAAAATAAAAGGATAAATACTAATATATACTACAACTAATATTAAAGACTTACAAATCAAGAAAAAAATAAGTAAATATATATGTATTAAGCTCAGAACTACATTAATTGTTAAACAACAACAGATCTAAGGAAGTTAACCAAGTCTGTATCTGAACATTGATAAAACGAAAAGCAGACTTTCATCAACAGGATTACAAACCACTCCCAGCTAAGGATCAACTTTTCAAATTGCTTACAGAGTAGACTTAAACTCTTATAAATTTCCAACCATCTTCTGGCGAATCAATCCATTTTAGACGAGCATTGGGTGGAGTAATCATCAAATGCGCGGGGTAGCGCAGGGATGGTTGGAGATTCATTTTTAAAAATTCCACCATCACTTCGCGATATTTGATTCTTTCGGTATAAGTCTCTGGGGCATAGTCTTCCACTATACGAATCTGGACTTCATTATAGATTAACTTATCCCTTTTCCTCGCATTCTGAAGAATAGCTTCTTTGGTTGAAAAATAATGCAAACAGAGAATAACAGGACGTGGTTTAATTCCAGCTGGTGATTTAATTTCGACTGATGATTTAAGATGTCCATTTCGGTGGGCTCTGTCCAATATTGGACGAGCTTCAAGAATGTCACCAAAAAGTGAATATAATATGTTCGAAAAGAACTTAAGTGGCTCACCGGTTTCCATATTTTCAGGCAAACCCAGTATACTTATATTCGTCCTGCGACTTCTGCTTTCCAAATCAATTGTTTTCTTCTTAATCCTTGATAGTTCCGAAGTATTCTCATTAATTTTCTTTTCCATAAAAGATATCTTCAAATCCTGTTCCTTAATAAATTGATCCATTAATTCAAAATCTCTTCCAATTCTGTGATTGCTCTGCTTAAGCGTCTGATATTGATCTTCCAGACTCTTCAAATACTCCTGAATAACAATGATGGTTTTTTCAAACAATTCATTAGCTTTCATCAGTTTATCCATTTTGGTATCCAACGTACCGATCTTCACATTCATAGCTTCCATTAAGGAGAACATTTTTTCCAGAGTAGAAACTTCCTCTGATTTCTCCGTTTGCTGCAGTTCAGGAAGGGTTTTGCCACTATGCAATTCAGTTCCAGCCATCGTATTTAAACTGTAAAATCTTTCAGCAAGTATAATAAATCTTCAAACTTAAAACAGCTCTAGCAGTGGAAAGTAAGTTATAAAAAAATGGAGCTAAGACAAAAAGATGTCTTGCTCCATGCGCTGTCAAGTGGAGACTCCGGCAATTATATTATCCTTGCCTTTAATGTGAGTTATCATGAGATCATATTCCTGTAAAATCAAACTCCAATTCAACAACTGTCTATTTTTTGTTTTTCACCTTACTCAAGAACACCAATGGATTATGATCTGTATAAACCACAAGTTAGTTTCTGAGCTGGGTAAACATGCACATCAAAATACTGCAAAGCCAAAATAAGTGATAATAATTCCTTCTTGATGGTGGAATAATTTCTTTGATGCTCATTGAATTTCTTGGAAAAGTAAGCCACAGGATGGTCAACATCATCATAATCATCCCTTTGTAGTAACACTGCTCCTGCAGCTTCATCACTGGCATCTACGGCTATGGAAAATAGCTTTGCAAAGTCAGGTGACTTGAGCACAGGTTGGTGACATAAGATGGCTTTCAATTTATCAAATGCCTCCTGACAAGGCTCTATCCAAACAAACTTTTCACCCTTCTTCAGGAGGTTAGTCAATTGGAGAACAACATCAGCAAAGTTCTTACAGAACTTGTGATAATATCCGACCATTCCCAGGAATCTTCTAAGTGCTTTTTTACCAGTTGGAATGGGAAACTCAGAAATTGCCTGAACAGGAGGCAACCTGCCTTGACCTACAACATAACCAAGGAGCTTAGCTTTTCCAACCTTGTCTACACAATCATCCACTCTCGGGATGGGATAAGCATCTGTTTTTGTTATAACATTCACCTTTCTGTAATCAGTGCAAAACCTGATACTACCATCTGGTTTAGGTATCATAACACAAGGTGAGATCCAATCTGAAGTAGAATGCCTAATAATACCATTTTCCAACTCAATCTCTTGTTCAGCAAGTCTACACTTTTCAATATTCATGTGATACGGATACTGTTTTATAGGTCTGGCATCACTGGCACCTACATCATGTGAGGCTACTGTGGTTCTTTTTGGAACATCAGGAAATAAATCCTGAAATTTCATGATCAACTGCTTCACCTGTTGCCACTGCTGTGGCTTTAAATGAGCCAATTTCTCATCAAGATTTTCCAAAATAGTTGAATTTGTCAATCTGGCTGAAATAATGTTTGATTTAAAATAGGCCTCAGATGGATCAGCTAGTAAATTCCCAGAGTTCAGATTCATTGTTATTGACAGCAACTGTCACAGCTGCTGTCTGTTTCTCATGATACAGCTTAAGCATGTTTACGTTGCAAAACTGCATTGGCCTTCGTCTCTCTGGTGTTTTGACTACATAATCCACACCATTGATTTTAGACACAATTTCGTAAGGACCATGAAACTTAGCTTGCAATGGGTTTGTTTGCACAGGGAACAAAACAAGTACCTTATCTCCCAGCTTGAATGACCTCATTCTGGCTTCCTTATCATAACAAGTTTTCATTCTTTCCTGGGCTGATTTTAAATTTTCCCTTGCTAAGTTGCTAGCCCTTTTCAATCTATCTTTGAATTTTAAAACATAGTCCAACAAATTAATATGCAGGTCATTGTTAATCCATTGCTTTTTTAATAATGCCAAAGGACCTCGGACCTGGTGTCCAAACACAAGTTCAAAGGGGCTAAAGCCTAGGGACTCTTGCACTGACTCCCCTACTGCAAATTGAAGCAAGTGAACTCCCTCATCCCAATCCTTCTCATTTTCAATACAGAATGTCCTAATCATGATTTTGAGGGTAGGATGAAATCTTTCTAAGGCCCCTTGGGATTCTGGATGGTACGCAGACAACGTAATTTATTTGGCTCCCAGTTTGTAAACTATCTTGCTGGAATAATTCTGACATAAAATTACTTCCTTGATCGGACTGGATTTCTTTAGGCAAACCAAATAGGGTGAAAAACTTTATGAGAACCTTCAACACAGTTGGAGCTCTTATATTCCTGAGGGGTATTGCTTCTGGAAATCTAGATGATGTACACATGATGGTTAGAAAATACTGATGGCCAGCTTTAGTTTTGGACAATGGGCCAACACAACCCACAATAACTTTAGAAAAGGGTTCACCAAATGCAGGAATATCAGGTGGTCTCCACTTCCTCATTAACACTCCATCCTTGAAAAGTACCCAACTGGTACTTTTTCAATCTCATCACCTGGGAGAGCTTTTTCTCTCAAGGCTGCAATCTCAGGGTCTCTGGTCTGTTCTGCTATAAACTGCTTCCTGGACAGAGACAAATCTTTATAGTCAGCCCTAATACAAGGATCCTGTTCCAATAATGACGGAAGGAAAGTCACTGACGGGTCATCAAGACCTGAGTCCCGATTTGGGCTATCATGGGTAGCAGAACCATGCTGCACAGGACCATCCGCACTGGCAAGCTTCTTTGCCATAGCTCGAGTTACTGCACAGGATGGATAAACATTAGAATCCATCTTTGGGTCATCAGTGTTTGGCTTAGTCGTCAGCTGCACTGCAGGGACAACTTTACCACCTGCCAGGTCATTCCCTAACAACAAAGAAACACCTGTCACCAGTAAACTGGGCCGTAGTCCTATCTTAACCAGTCCTGAAACTAACTCTGACTTCAAAATTACCTTGTGCAAAGGTACAGAAACAATGTCATCCCCAATGCCTTGAATAAGATTTACCTCACCAATGGCAGTCTCATCTCTAAACTCTAGAACATTGTCTAACAAGAATGACTGAGAAGCCCCAGTATCTCGAAGAATTTTCACTGGTACCGGGGAGGACCCTTCGTTCACTGAAACAAACCCCTCTGACATAAAAGGAATGAATTCTTTCCTGACCACGTCAGACATCTCAGCCTTTGATAGCCTTCATCAGAAGGTCTGGAACCCTGTGGGTTTATAGGTGTTTCAAAGTGTTGAACACAGGCATCTGGAATTGCCTCCTTTTCCTTCTTCTTCCTTAGGAGGAAACAGTTAGCCATAACATGACCAGGTTTCCCGCAATAGTGACAAGTAGGACCAGAATGTTTCTCCTTCAATTGTTTCCCTTCATCCTTACCTTTGTCACTAGACCCAGATTTAATTTCTGGTTTACCCTGACTATCCGTGCTACCCTTGTGGAAGGTCTTACTTGGGGCAAACTTAAACTTGTGGGTTAGAGCAAACTCATCTGCTAATTTAGCAGATTCTTGTAAAGTGGCAGCATCCTTCTCATCCAAATATGTCTTTATATCATATGGGCACACCTTTTAAACTCTTCAATTAAAATCAACTCTTTCAATTTGTTGAAGTCATCATCCACAGTTTTAGATGTGCACCATCATTCAAAACACACAGACTTCTCATAAGCAAATTCCACATGAGTCTGGCTCACAGATTTCCTCAAGTTCCTAAACCTTTGCCTACAGACTTCTGGAAACAGTTCATAAGCTTTAAGCACAGCCTGTTTTACTGTCACATAATTAGCTGCATCGTCAACTGACAGGGCAGAATAAGCCTGCTGAGCCTTACCCTTAATTACACTCTGTAACAGGAGAGGCCAACCGTCTCTTGGCCACTGTGGGTTCTGAGCAACTTTCTCAAAATGCTGAAAGTACTTATCAACCTCAGCCTCATCAAACGGAGGAACCAATCTAACTTTCCGACTGGCAACAAACTTATCCCTAGAGCCAGAAGTTTACCTCTCGAGCTTTTACTTCTCCATCTCAAACTGCCTTTGTCTTTGTCTTTCCTCAGCGTCTAGCAGCCTTTATGGGAGTTTGTAGGACAGGAGACAATATGGTGAAGTGGGGTTTAAAGACTAGCAGATCCTGTGAGTGTGGCAAAAGGGTGCAGAACATTGAACATACTGTGGGGACCGCCATCCCCAGCGGGCAATGTTCGGAGCAGGAAGCGGAGTGAGAGGCATCAGAACAATAGGGCTTTAGCTTAATGGGCTTAGGCGGTAACGGGATGAGGCGAGGTAGGTTTACCTGTGTTATTTGCGGAAAGGAGGAAGTATGTGTGTGAGCAACACACATCAAAGTTGCTGGTGAACGCAGCAGGCCAGGCAGCATCTGTAGGAAGAGGTGCAGTCGACGTTTCAGGCCGAGACCCTTCGTCAGGACTACATGTGTATGTATGTGTAAGTATGTGTGCGAGGCCAGTTTTCTGTGCTCGGTGTCAGATGTGGGAGGTCCTGGAGTCTCCCAGCCTCCTGGACGGCCATATCTGCACCAGGTGTGTCCAGCTGCAACTCCTAGGGGACTGAGTTAGAGAACTGGAGATGCAGCTCGATGACCTTCGCCTGGTCAGGGAGAGCGAGGAGGTGATAGAAAGGAGTTATAGGCAGGTGGTCACACCGGGGCTGCGGGAGACAGACAAGTGGGTCACAGTCAGGAGAGGGAAGGGGAAGAGTCAGGTACTAGAGAGTACCCCTGTGGCTGTACCCCTTGACAATAAGTACTCCTGTTTGAGTACTGTTAGGGGGGACAGCCTACCTGGGGGAAGCGACAGTAGCCGTGCCTCTGGCACAGAGACTGGCCCTGTGGCTCAGAAGGGTAGGGAAAGGAAGAGGAAGGCAGTAGTGATAGGGGACTCTATAGTTAGGGCGTCAGTCAGGCGATTCTGTGGACGCAGGAAAGAATCATGGATGGTAGTTTGCCTCCCAGGTGCCAGGGTCCGGGATGTTTCAGATCACGTCCAAGATATCCTGCAGTGGGATGGAGAACAGCCAGAGGTCGTGGTACATATTGGTACCAATGACATAGGTAGGAAAAGGGAAGAGGTCCTGAAAAAAGATGGCAGGGAGCTGGAAGGAAGTTGAGAAGCAGGACCACAGAAGTAGTAATCTCAGGATTACTGCCTGTGTCACGTGACAGCGAGAATAGGAGTAGAATGAGGTGGAGGATAAATACGTGGCTGAGGGATTGGAGCAGGGGGCAGGGGGCAGGGATTCAGATTTCTGGATCATTGGGACCTCTTTTGGGGCAGGTGTAACCTGTACAGAAAGGACGGGTTGCACTTGAATCCCAGGGGTACAAATTTCCTGCTGGGGAGGTTTGCTAAGGCTACTGGGGAGAGTTTAAACTAGAATTGTTAGGGGGTGGGAACCGAACTGAAGAGACTGGGGAAAAGGAGGTTGGCTCACAAATACAGAAAGCTAGGAGACAGTGCGAGAGGGAGGATAGGCAGGTGATAGAGAAGGGACGTGCTCAGACGGACGGTTTGAGATGCGTCTATTTTAACGCAAGGGGTATTGTGAACAAAGTGGATGAGCTTAGAGCGTGGATCAGTACTTGGAGCTATGATGTTGTGGCCATTATGTCCTGGATGGCTCTGGGACAGGAATGGTTACTTCAAGTGCCGGTTTTAGATGTTGCAGAAAGAACAGGGAGGGAGGCAAAAGAGGTGGGGGCATGGAACTGTTGATCAGAGATAGTGTCATGGCTGCAGGAAAGGTGGACGCCATGGAGGGATTGTCTGCGGAGTCTCTGTGGGTGGAGATTAGGAACAGGAAGGGGTCAATAACTTTACTGGGTGTTTTTAATAGGCCGCCCAATAGTAACAGGGATATCGAGGAGCAGATAGGGAAACAGATCCTGGAAGGGTGTAATAATAACAGAGTTGTCGTGATGTGAGATTTTAATTTCTCAACTATCGATTGGCATCTCCCTACAGCAAGGGGTTTAGACGGGGTGTAGTTTTTTAGATGTGTTCAGGAAGGTTTCTTGACACAATATGTAGATAAGCTTACAAGAGGAGAGGCTGTACTTGATTTGGTATTGGGAAATGAACCTGGTCAAGTGTCAGATCTCTCAGTGGGAGAGCATTTTGGAGATAGTGATCATAATTCTATCTCCGTTGCAATAGCATTGGAGAGAGATAGGAACAGACAAGTTAGAAAAATGTTTAATTGGAGTAAGGGGAATTATGAGGCGATCAGGCAGGAAATTGGAAGCTTAAATTGGAAACAGATGTTCTCAGGGAAAAGTATGGAAGAAATGTGGCAAATGTTCAGGGGATATTTGTGTGGAGTTCTGCAGAGGTACGTTCCAATGAGACAGGGAAGTTATGGTAGGGTACAGGAACCGTGGTGTACAAAGGCTGTAATAAATCTAGTCAAGAAGAAACGAAAAGCTTACGAAAGGTTCAAATAGCCAGGTAATGTTAGAGATCTAGAAGGTTATAAGGCTGATAGGAAGCTGCTTAAGAGTGAAATTAGGAGAGCCAGAAGAGATCATGTGAAGGCCTTGGCAGGTAGGATTGAGGAAAACTTCAAGGCATTCTGCAACTATGTGAAGAGCAAGAGGATAAGACGTGAAAGAATAGGACCTATCAAGTGTGACAGTGGGAAAGTATGTATGGAACCGGAGGAAATAGCAGAGGTACTTAATGAATACTTTACTCACAACACGCTGGAGGAACTCAGCAGGTCGGGCAGCATCCTTGGAAAAGATAGGTCGACGTTTCCAGGGATGCTGCCCGACCTGCTAAGTTCCTCCAGCATGTTGTGAGTGTTGCTTTGACCCCAGCATCTGTAGATTATTTTGTGTTAATGAATACTTTACTTCAGTATTCACTATGGAAAAGGATCTTGGTGATTGTAGTGATGACTTGCAGCAAACTGAAAAGCTTGAGCATGTAGATATGAAGAAAGAGGATGTGCTGGAGCTTTCGGAAGGCACCAAGTTGGATAAGTCACTGGGACCAGATGAGATGTACCCTAGGCTACTGTGGGGGGTGAGAGAGGAAATTGCTGAGCCTCTGGCGATGATCTTTGCATCATCAATGGGACAGGAGAGGTTCTGGAGGGTTAGAGGGTTGCAGATGTTGTTCCTTTATTCAAGAAAGGGAGTAGAGATAGCCCAGGAAATTATAGGCCAGTGAGTCTTACCTCAGTCGTTGGTAAATTGATGGAGAAGATCCTGAGGGGCAGGATTTATGAACATTTGGAGAGGTATAATATGATTAGGAATAGTCAGCATGGCTTTGTCAAGGGCAGGTCATGCCTTACGAGCCTGATTGAAATTTTTGAGGATGTGACTAAACACATTGATGAAGGAAGAGCAGTAGATGTAGTGTATATGGATTTCGGCAAGGCATTTGATAAGGTACCCCATGCAATGCTTATTGAGAAAGTAAGGAGGCATGGGATCGAAGGAGGCATTGCTTTGTCGATCCGGAACAGGCTTGCCCACAGAAGGCAAAGAGTGCTTATAGACGGGTCATATTCTGCATGGAAGTTGGTGACCAGTGGTATTCAGGAATCTGTTCTGGGACCCTTACTCTTCATGATTTTTATAAATGACCTGGATGAGGAAGTGGAATGATGGGTTAGTAATTTTGCTGATGACACAAAAGTTGCAGGTGTTGTGGATAGTGTGGAGAGCTGTCAGAGATTATAGCAGGACATTGATTGGATGCAAAACTGGACTGAGAAGTGACAGATGGAGTTCAACCCAGATAAGTGTGAAGTGGTTCATTTTGGTAGGTGAAATATGATGGCAGAATATAGTATTAATGGTAAGACTCTTGGCAGTGTGGAGGATCAAAGGGATCTTGGGGTCCGAGTCCATAGGACGCTCAAAGCAGCTGCGCAGGTTGACTCAGTGGTTAAGAAGGCGTATGGTATATTGGCCTTGATACTTTTACTTTATTGTCAAATTATTGTTGAATTGAGTATAAGAGCAAAGAGGTCCTTCTGCAGCTGTACAGGGCCCTGGTGAGACCACACCTGGAGTACTATGTGCAGTTTTGGTCTCCAAATTTGAGGAAGGACATTCTTTCTATTGAGGGAGTGCAGCGTAGGTTCACAAGGTTAATTCCCGGGATGGCGGGACTGTCATATGTCAAAAGATTGGCGCGACTGGGCTTGTATACTCTGGGAGTTAGAAGGCTGAGAGGGGATCTTATTGAAACATACAGGATTATTAAGGGATTGGACACGCTGCAGGCAGGAAGCATGTTCCCGCTGATGGGTGAGTCCAGAACCAGAGGCCCTAGTTTAAGAATTAGGAGTAGGCCATTTAGAACGGAGTTGAGGAAAAACTTTTTCACCCAGAGAGTGGTGGATATATGGAATGCTCTGCCCCAGAAGGCTGTGGAGGCCAAGTCTCTGGATGCTTTCAAAAAAGAGATGGATAGAGCTCTTAAAGATAGCGGAATCAAAGGTTATGGGGATAAGGCAGGAACTGGATACTGATAGTGGATGATCAGCCATGATCACAGTGAATGGCGGTGCTGGCTCGAAGGGCCGAATGGCCTACTCCTGTACCTATTGTCTATTGTCTATTGTTGCCAAACAATTGGTACTAGAACGTACAATCATCACAACGATATTTGATTCTGTGCTTCACACTCCCTGAATTACAAATATTAAGTATTAAAAATATTATAAATAGTTAAAATTAGTAAATATTAAAAATTTAAATTATAAATCATCAATAGAAAATAGAAAAATGGGAAGTAAGGTAGTGCAAAAAAACCGAGAGGCAGGTCCGGATATTTGGAGGGTACGGCCCAAATCGTCGATTTGAATTTAGGAGCCGAGAGGTAATGTTGCAGCTATATAGGACCCTGGTCAGACCCCACTTGGAGTACTGTGCTCAGTTCTGGTCGCCTCACTACACGTAGGATGTGGAAGCTATAGAAAGGGTGCAGAGGAGATTTACAAGGATGTTGCCTGGATTGGGGAGCATGCCTTCTGAGAATAGCTTGAGTGAACTCGGCCTTTTCTCCTTGGAGCAACGGAGGATGAGGTGACCTGATAGAGGTGTATAAGATGATGAGAGGCATTGATGGTGTGGATAGTCAGAGACTTTTTTCCAGGGCTGAAATGGTTGCCACAAGAGGACACTGGGTTAAGGTGCTGGGGAGCGGGTACAGAGGAGATGTCAGGGGTAAGTTTTTTACGTAGAGAGTGGTGAGGGTGTGGAATGGTCCACTGGCAATGGTGGTGGATGCGGATACGATAGGGTCTTTTAAGAGACTTTTGGATAGGTACGTACATGGAGCTTAGAAAAATAGAGGGCTATAGATAAGCCTAGTAAATCCTAAGGTAGGGACATGTTCGGCACAACTTTGCGGGCCGAAGGGCTTTTATTATGCTGTAGGTTTTCTGTGTTTCTTTCTATGTTTCTGTGTTCTGAGCAACTGCCCATTCTCACCTGATTTAGCTGACACTGACCTGCTCAACATCAACCAAACAAACAACACTAGAGTGGCTGGCTGTCTGGTGTGACAAGCTATGATGATGATGACTTACTGTGACCCCCATCGCATACCCTCGCCACATACCGTGACCCCCCCCCCACCGTGTATCCTCACCACTTACCATGACCCCCCCCCATGTATCCTCACCATTTACCAGGTCCGCCCACCGTGTATCCTCACTACATACCATGACACCCCACCACTTACCCTCACCATTTACCATGTCCCCCACTGCATTCCTTCACCACTTACCATGTCCCCCCACCGCTGCATTCCTTCACCACTTACTGTGTCCTCTCTCTGCATACCCTCGGCACTTACCGTGACCACCCCATAGAGTTCCCTTAACACATAATGCAGGTAGTCCTTCTGCAGCGTACCTATTTCGTCAACACGACCTTCCCCTCCACCAATCTTTGTACCATCTGCAAACTTGGCAACAAAACCATCTATTCTATTGTAAGGGGGTTTCGACTTTTATGTTACTGCAGAGGCTAAATAAAATGGCGTCTTTGTTATGTTAATCTGGGGAATGCGGCTTTGTTGTGTTAAACACTGAGAAAGTTTGCGCTAGCAGTTTGTTTTGGTTTAGAGTGTGATAAGAGGGTGCTATTAACCAATTGGGATAGTTGTTATCGTTTTGGTGTATTTGAAGATACTGTATGCGTGGGGTTTTGGGGCAGAAGGCGGGAGAGTGAGACAGAGGATGGACAAGATGCTGTGATGTCCGCTAACGGGGTCGGACCCTGAGGAGGGCGTTCGGCGAGGAGACGGAGACGGACTCGTGTGGAGCGTCTGGTCGACCACCGTTGTTGGTCCCAGGCGGCCGGTCAAGGTGGTCCGAGGGGTCGCAGGGTGAAGAAGAAGGTCCTTGAGCTCCAACTGTTTTGTGCACGAAGAGATTGAACTTCGATAAGTGTGGAGCCTTTCATTTTCCTTTTATATTTTATTCTCTCTTAATTATATAGTTCCAGTAATATCTATAAACTGTAAATCATTTAATTGCATCTGGTGTATTGTCTGTTATTTGGGCGGGGTGGGGTACCTCACACAGCATCCACACAAACTAATTACCCAGTTTGGCGGGGCCGAGGCTGTTTCCCTAGATGACAGCGAGCCGAGCGACCCTGAGGGTAGCCGGGTGGGCTACATTGTGGGGGCTCGTCTGGGATTGAGTCTGTTGGTATGCTGTGTGGGTGCCCTGTTTAAATCTGTAATGTGTGTCACTGTGGGTTATTTGCTGGTTATTGCTGGATACGTTGTGGGTGCGGTCTTTGTTCGAGTTCAGGCTGGCATTGACCAGTTGGAGGTGGCACTCGGGGCTGTCCATGCGGTTGGGAGAGGGAGGAAAGAGTGGTCTGATTTGAAGGTGGGGACTGCGAATAAATGTTCTAACTCTGGCAGGCTCCGCCTGGCGCTTGGGATAGTGTCCACCCCAAGAGGGACGGAGGCGTGCGAGACGCGGGCGGAGCGGATCTCTCAGTTGTTAGATGAGTGGCAGAGTGCTCGGTGGAGGGAGAGCGACAGGGATTGGTTGAAAGTTTGAGTAGGCGGGCTGGTGACAGTGTCAGAGCTGTCAGGTTCACTTACACCGTAGTGACAGCTGTCAGTTATTTGAAAGAGGGGGGAAAGTTTTCAGTGTGTCTTCTCTGGCTAGGAGGGCGGCTAAATTGCTTGTAGTGCCAGGGGGATCATTTCAGGGGATCAGTTGTTCAGCTGATCAGAGAGGTGTCGGGAAACTTAGTGGAGGCCCAGTGGGGGAACAGCTTGGGGTCTCTGGGGAAGCACGTTCCCAGCAATGTACCAATGTACTTCCGAAAGGAGGAGACCCTATTCCTGAAGGCTTAGAGGGACCACGCCCCAGGGTGTCGTTACGGATAGAGGGAAGCAATGCTAAAGCCATCCTTGACCCCGGGGCGCAGGTCAAGTTGTTGTACAGTTTGTTTTACAACCGGTGTCTGAAGCATTTACCCTTGACAACCACAAGGGCACCACAGACCTTGGGTACTAGTGGCAGTAGTTATCCAGAAGACGTTGATTGGTTAATGACCCTGGAGTTCATGGAGGCATTGTCTGGGCACCCAGCGTGTCGAGTTGCTTCTGAGGACGTGTGTAGCAGCCTTGAGCCAGTACCGAATTTAAATGAGACCCAGCGGTGGTACGGCTTGGGGAAAGTAGCTGAGGGTGAGACCCTCTTAGTAGATGCTTCGAACTACCATGAGGGAGGGGAGTTGACCGCTGAAGACACCTCACTGAGAGAGAGGTCGCAGCAACTGGGCCAAAGCGGCGTGGAAGGTGAAGGCAGTGGGTGTGTGGATTATGCGATGTGGTTTAATGTGCTGTATCTGAGGAGTGGATGTTGCCGGATCCCAAGGAGTGCGGCTGTTGAACGGAAGACGGCCGTTACTAGTTCCCTGGGATTATTCCGATCCGAAAAGATGCCCAAGGGCATATCCGGAGCCCCTGCATCCCTCCCGCGAGGCATAAGGAAGATCATGGGGTAAGTGAAGGTGTCTGGAGTTTTAACATATGTGGATGACCGCCTAGAGCTTGGATTTGCCTGGGGGGACTATGAAGTGAGGCGAGTGGCTGAGCCTGGGCGACCGAAGCGAAGTGTCAAATATGGAGGACATTTTGGCCGGAGGAGATTGGTGCAATGTGAGAAAAATGACCCGACATACTAGTTGAACTTCCTGGTGTTGGGACAGATGGTGGTGGACCGGGGGATGGAAACCTAGGTTGTCAATCTAAATGAGACACGGGGAAGAGATGGGATTTGCACCACACTGCGGTCATGTACTGATGAATTAATCCAGCGAGAAGAGACAATGACCCACCTTCGAAGGGATCAGCAGAAACTCAAGACGTCGATTCAGAAAAGATTGGAAGACTTACAAGTTGGGGAAGATCAAGGAAGTGTTTCTGACTAAGGCCAACAGAAAACCGAGAGCCCAGAGAGGGGAGTTTGACTACACTCCCGAGGAGGTGAAGAAATGGAGGACAGATCTCGGAAAAGGGAGGCGGATGCTTGAAAGGAACCTGAAGATGACAATCACGAGTTTAAATGAAGTAGAAAAACTGAACGTTGACCTGGAAGACGCCCTCAGGAAGAAACCACCGGAGGCTGAACATCCGTTAACTGCTGCTTTTCAGGTCAGGGTGGAAGAAGCTGGTGGGGTAACTGCGACCCAGATTGAGATGGCCAGGAACCCAGAGTCAGAACTGCTGTGGCTGTGGCGAGAGTTGAAGGAGTCCCCGAAGAAGCTGACGTCTCGACTGCAGGAGGCTGAAGGGGTAGCCCCGGCTAAATGTTTCAGTTTGGAGAAACTTAAACAGCAGCTACCGATCGAGGGAATGAGGAAGGATATGGATTCGAAGGATGATGTGTTGCATGTGTGGTACATGCTGCCTTTCACTAACTTCCCCGTGATTGAGAAAGAGACCTTTGGCCCTTCTTCCGCTGAGTCAGGTGTAGTGGGGAGGGCTAGCTGTGGGCAGTCTGAGTTACGGCAGGATCAGGAAGGAGGTGAGGCGGGGCCCCGGACACGGGACAGGGGGCTCCAAGCTGTAGTGGTGGCCCGAGTGAGAGAGGAGTTGGCAAGCAGGCCCGAGGTATCCCTAGTAGTGTCTGAGCCTTTTGGGTTTAGGTGAGGGGGTACAGAGGTCTCGGAGGGTTAAGAAGCTCCCAGATAGGTTGGCCTATGTAGCGCCCGTGGGACGGGAGTAAGGTCCACTGTTTGGGGAGCACTGTCACTGTGTGTATCTGCGTATGTGTGTGTTGTGTGTCTGCAGGACTGGTTGGCGAGTTATTTAGAAGTCATGAGGACATGACTTTATTTGGTGGGGGGAGAGTGTAAGGGGGTTTCAACTTTTATGTTACTGCGGAGGCTAATTAAAATGGCGTCTTTGTTATGTTAATCTGGGGAATGCGGCTTTGTGTGTTAAACGCTGAGAATGTTTGCGCTAGCAGTTTGTTTTGGTTTAGAGTGTGATAAGAGGGTGCTATTAACCAATTGGGATAGTTGTTATCGTTTTGGTGTATTTGAAGATATTGTGTGCGCGGGGTTTTGGGGCAGAAAGCAGGAGAGCGAGACAGAGGATGGACGAGGTGCTGTGATGTCCGCTAACGGGGTCGGACCCCGAGGAGGGCGTTCGGCGAGGAGACGGAGATGGACTCGTGTGGAGCGTCTGATCGACCACCGTTGTTGGTCCCAGGCGGCCGGTCGAGGTGGTCCGAGGGGTCGCAGGGTGAAGAAGAAGGTCCTTGAGCTCTAACTGTTTTGTGCATGAAGAGATTGAACTTCGATAAGTGTGGTGCCTTTCATTTTCCTTTTATATTTTATTCTCTCTTAATTATATAGTTCCAGTAATATCTATAAACTGTAAATCATTTAATTGCATCTGGTGTATTGTCTGTTATTTGGGTGGGTGGGGTACCTCACACAGCATCCACACAAGCTAATTACCCAGTTTGGCGGGGCCGAGGCTGTTTCCCTAGAGGACAGCGAACCGAGCGACCCTGAGGGTGGCCGGGGGGGCTATGCTATCATTTAAATTGTTAATATACAGCATAAAATGACGTGGTCCCAACACCGACCCCTACAGCACACCACTAGTCACTGGCAGACAACCAGACAAGGATTCTTATATTCCCACTCGTTGCCTCCCACCAATCAGCCAAGGCTCTAACCATGCTAGTAACTTTCCTGTAATACCATGGGCTATTAACTTGGTAAGCAGCCACACGTGTGGTACTTTGTCAAAGCCCTTCTGAAAATCCAAATATACAACATCTCCTGTATCCCCTTTATCTATCCTACATGTAATCCCCTACATGAAAGAATTCAGCAAGATTTTCCCTCAAGGAAACCATGCTGACTTTGTCCTAACTTGCTCTGTGTCACCAAGTACTCCATACTTGTGAACCGGAGTGAAGGGATGGGAAGGAAAGTCAAAAAGCAAAGATGGCATGCAGTCAGACTGTCAGGAAGGGCAGGTAGCTAATATGACAAAATTGCAGCCAGCAGGGAGAGTATCAGTGCATCAGGAATGCAGAATCAAAAAGGGTAGCAAATACAGTACTCAAGGGGATATATCTCAATGCATGGAATATAAGAAATAAGGTCGATGATCTTGTTGCATTATTACAGATCATCAGGTATGAGTATACAAGATATTAAGAGGAATAGATAGAGTGGACAGCCAGCGCCTCTTCCCCAGGGCACCACTGCTCAATACAAGAGGACATGGCTTGAAGGAAAGGGGTGGGAAGTTCAAGGGGGATATTAGAGGAAGGTTTTTTACTCAGAGAGTGGTTGGTGCATGGAATGCACTGCCTGAGTCAGTGGTGGAGGCAGATACACTAGTCAAATTTAAGAGACTACTAGACAGGTAGATGGAGGAATTTAAGGTGGTGGGTTATATGGGAGGCAGGGTTTAAGGGTCGGCACAACATTGTGGGCCGAAGGGCCTGTACTGTTCTATGGTCTATGATGTTGTAATTGGGAGCTGCTCCAGGTCTCTAACACCAGCCCAAGGAGCTGCAGCTGGATTCACTTCACGCAGACGTAGTTCCCTGGGAGACTCTGGGTCTCCCAGGACTCCAACATCTGGCATGAAGAATACACAGTGGCCATTTAAACTATACTAAGTACTTCTGACACAGTAAAGAAAAAGGAAACTTGAACAGAAACTTACCTGGATAACTTACTTAGGGCTGATGCCTCTTCCAAGCTGAAGCCTCCTTTGAGCTAAAGCCTGACACTCCCACTCTCACTACTGGTCCTCTCCTAACAATGGCCACCCTGCCTGTCCCTTCTGTACTTTTATTTACTCCTCTCTTACCATGTTCCCCCACTGTATTACCTCACCACTTACCACGTCCTTGCACCGCATGCCCTCACCACTAACTATGTCTCCCCCACTGCATACCCATATCACTCAATGTGTCCCCCACTGCATTACCTCACCACTTACTGTGAACTCTCACCGTGTTACCTCGCCACTGTAAACTCCCACCGTGCAACCTCACCACTCACCGTCAACTCCCACTGCGCTACCTCGCCACTCAGTGTCATTCCACTGCGCTACCTCGCCACTCACCGTAAACACCCACCGCGCTACCTCGCCACTAACCGTAAACTCCCACCGTGCTACCTCGCCACTCACCGTAAACACCCACCGTGCTACCTCACCACTCACCGTAAACTCCCACCGTGCTACCTCGCCACTCAGTGTCCTCCCACCGCGTACCACCACTTACCATTTCCTCCCAGTAAATATCCTCACTACTTATTGTGTTCCACACCATGTACCCTCACCACTGACTGCATTCCATGTCCCAAAACTGCCCACCCACCACTTACTGTGTCCTGTCACCACAAACCACATCCCTCACTACTTATCATATTCCACCACCGTGTTTCACGATTCCCCAAGTGCAAACCACATCTCATCTACTTAGAGTGGTGCTGACTGCTCTTCTCACCCCCATTACAGTGGTCTTCATACCCAGAGCTGTACCTGAGCCCCAGTGTGAAACCATCCCATCCACAGAGGTGATTTCTCCAGCACTGCGCACTGAGGGTCATGCCTTCCCCAACTGTGGGGACCACCCTTCCCTATCACAGACTGTGGCTTTCCCTCTCCAATACCATCTCTTTGTTTTCTGAGAGTCATGCCTTCCCTGACCATTCCCCCATCGCTGCCTGGGGCTGCTCCTCCCTGAGGCTGCTCCCAGCTCCCAGATGCCCAAGGATAACATCATCTTCTGTTTGCATTTCAGTCTGGATGTCTTTTTCCACTGGCTCTTTGACACCAACTTCCTGGATGAGGCAGAAGTAAAGTTCCAGTAAGTTTCCACTCTGTGATTGTGTCTACTCTCTCTAGCATTTCTGTGCATGCATCAGCCTCTGGCAAATACAACAATGACCTCCAGTTAACCATCTTATAAACAGCCCAAAGTGCATGTAATCTACTCTCAGTGACCTGATTTTCTATATAGAACCTTTTGCAATTTGATCCCAGCCTGTAATCCACTCCAGGAGATCTGTTATTCTCTATATAGATACCCCCAAACTCCTGGATTAGAACCCAGCCTGTAGCCCACTCTTAATATTATTTATTATTTATTTCTTTAATTTTTTTTGTATTTGTGCAGTTTGTTGTCTTTTGCACTTTGGTTGTTTGTCTTTGTGTCTAGTTTTTCATTGAATCTGTTGTGTATTTACTGTAAATGCCTTCAAGAAAATTAATCTCAGGGTAGTATATAGTGATATACATGTTTTGATAATAAACTTACTTTGAATTTTGTAAGCCACTGCTGGGGCTCTATTATTCTCTATATAAACAATCCAAATACCTGGATTTAAATTCCAGTATGTCACTCACTCCCAGTGAAATTTCATAAAGATGCCCAAATGCCTGGGACAGGACCCAGTCTGTAAGCTCCTCACACTCCTGGATATCTGTAATATCCAAGAACGCTGAGCCTCTTGATGAGATCCTCCTCCTGAATATCCACTTTGGCGTGTGATTTGCTGTTTCCTTCTCTTGCAGATGTGTCTTCCTGCCGGATAACGGTGCTTTCTTTGTGAATTACGTGATTACATCCAGCCTGATCGGTACTGCAATGGAGTTGCTGCGTATCCCTGGGTTGCTGGTGTACACTGCAAGACTTCTATTTGCTAAATCAAAGGCGGAGCAGATACATGTGAAAAAGGTAAAGACCCCTGTCAGCAACCCTCCCAATGGGGAAATGATCAAAGGGCTTATTGTTTGGATGAATTGAATTGAACTGAATTGATGTTATTACTTACATCCTTCATATGCGCGAGGAGTAAAAATCTTTACATTACATCTCCGTCTAAATATGCAATATTCAATTTATAGTAATTCATAATAAATAGTATGTACAACAATATAACATAGAAATACAGTTGTGTCAGCATGAAGTAATCAGTCTGATGGATGGTGGAAGAAGCTGTCCCAGAGCCTGTTGGTCCTGGTTTTTATGCTGCGGTACTGTTTCCTGGATGGTAGCAGCTGGAACGGTTTGTGATTGGGCTGACTCAGGTCTCTGTAGGGTCCTGCGATTAACAGAAGTACAATTCCCATACCAGGAAGTGATGCAGCCAGTCAGGATGCTCTCAGTTGTGCCCTGTAGAAAGTTCTTGAGTCCTGGGTATGACTCTAAACTGCAACCGGTGATGAGGCTCTAATTGGGGACTTTCAGAGCTTTGGGGAAAGTGGAGTTACCCCTTAGTCATTCATTGCTCCCAGGGCCGCTCTGACCCGGAACGGTAACACTTGGAAGGGTTCCTGCTCAGGATATGAGCAAAGGCCGACGGCAGATCTGGCAGGTTCAGTAACTGAACTTATGACGGAGAAGGCGGATGAGCTAGGACCTCAAATGTCAACGGCTATAGTACAGGCGGATGAACATTTGGGAAGAGAAATAGCGATTTCTTTAGTTCACCCAACAGAAGGCAATAGCAAGCCACAGTTGCTAGATACTAGGTTTCCTAGAATCTATTTGCTAAGAAAACCATGGTCAAACTCACAAAATGTATCACACAACAACAACGTCAAGAAGATCTTCAAGACAATTCTGAAGATGCTTCGCTCAGTAGGGTTGATTCTGGGCAGCAGGGGATCCCCGACCATCATCAAGCTACTGCTCATAAAATTCAAGTAACACAAAAGAAAATTATTGCCACTTGAAATTTCCCCCGGGATCAATAAAGTATGACTATGACTATATCAAGCAGAAAGATTGGACAATGTGATAAATGAAAAGGAAAGGCTAAAGATTAACATCATGGGAATTAGCGAAGTTCATTGGATAGGTGCTGGAACATGTCAGAATAGAAATAAAATACTAATTTATTTTTGTGGAATATCCCATACTAATGGATTAGGAATTCTTATGGATGAAAACAAAAAGTGTTTTAGGACATTGGGCAATATCAGAAAGAGTTCTCCTTATTAGATTCAGAGGACTACTATTTGATTTAGCAATTATACAGGTATATGCACCAACAACAGATGGAACAAATGAGGATGTACAATTCTATGAAGAGCTTGAACAAGCAAAGAATGGATGCAAATCTCAAGATATTGTTATTGTCATGAGAGATCTAAATGCTAAAGTTGGGCAAGATGCTGATGGAAATACCATAGGAAAATTTGGCCTAGGGGAAAGAAATGAAAGAGGTGAGAAATGGGTAGAATGGTGCAAGATGAATAATCAGGTCATTATGAATACCTACTTTAAAAACCATCCAAGATGCTTATGGACCTGGAAAAGTCCAGGTGATAACATCAGAAATCAAATTGACTTTATTACTATAAACCAAAGATTTAGAAACTCAGTGACTCAATGCAAGACAGATCCAGGCGCAGACTGTAATAGTGACCATAACCCAGTAGTATGTCATGTAAAAGTAAAACTTAAAAAACTAAAGAAGCAAAAACCTGAACAATCCCTTGTCACAAGTAATTAAAGAAGAAAACAAGACAAAAATTTACAATTGAAGTAAGGAATAGATTTCAAAGTCTAGAAATAAAGTCTGTTGAAGATGATAGCAATCATGTAGAAATGAAGTTTAATTCTCTAAAGGATGCCTTGGTAGAATCAGCAAAGTCAGTAATTCCTAAAAAAGAAAAAAAGCACAAAGAATAAATGGATGATAGATGAAATCAAAAATCTAATGGAAGAAAGGAGACAGAAGAAAGCAAATCCTATAGAATACAAGTCCTTAGATAAAAAAGTTAGAAGCTTATGTCAAAAAGCCAAAGAAGAATGGTTAAACCAGGAATGTGAGCAAACAGAAAGAATCCCTGTTACTGATCCAAAAAGGTTACATCAACAAATCAAGAATATCACTGGTAAAAAGCTCCTCTGTTCTTCAGGTGGATGTTTGAAAGCAAAGGACGGTACCATTATCATGAAAAAAGATGAGATTATTAACAGATGGACTGAGTATATTTAGGAATTTTTTGAAGACGATCAACGCAAAAAACCAGAAATTAAGAAAAACATTGAAGGTCCAAGTATTTTAAAATCTGAAGTTCGTAATGCAATAAATAAGATGAAGAAAGGAAAGGCAGCAGGTCGTGATGAATTAGTAATAGAACAAATTATCACCCTAGAAGATCATGGAATTGAAAAACTTACTAATTTAATCAATAACATTTATGAGATTGGAATAATACCAGAAGAGATGAAAAAATCAGTATTTATCACTCTTCCTAAGAAACATAGAGCAATAGAGTGTGAATTACATAGGACCGTAAGTTTAATGAGTCATATCACCAAGATACTTCCAAGCATTTTGATGATAAGTGCTAAAAGTAAGATGCAAGCTGAAATAGGTAAAGAAAAATGTGGTTTTGTGAAAGACAGAGGTACAAGAAACACAATATTGATGTTAAGGATACTATCAGAATGAGCTATTCAAGTGCAAAAAGATTTGTTTGTTTGTTTTATCGACCACAGAAAAGCATTTGATAAAGTGAAGCTCAATAAGTTATTTGAAATATTATAGGAAACTCTAGATCTAGGTTCAAAAGACCTCTGCCTAATCAGAAATCTGTACTGGAAACAAACTGCCGCTGTAAGAATAGATGGAGAAGTGAGTCAGTTTACGAAAATCAAGAGAGGCATTAAGCAAGGGCGTGTTTTCTCCCCTGATTTATTTAATGTGTACAGTGAAACAATATTACAAAAAATAAGAGACATCTTGGGAATCAAAGTTGGTGGTGAAAACATCAATAATTTCAGATATGCAGATGACACTGTGTTAATTGCAAGTACGGAGGAAGAACTTCAGAACTTAATTGATATAGTTGTTGAAGAAAGTGTAAAAATGGGTCTATCTATCAATTGCAAAAAGACAGAATGTATGGTGATATCCAAAAAGAAGGAGAATCCTATCTGCAGGCTGAGAATAAACGGGGAAGACATAAAACAAGTACATAACTTGTGCTACTTAGGAAACTGGGTGACATCAGATGGCAGGTGCGACATAGACGTCAAAAGAATAGGGATGGCAAAAGACACCTTTACGAGAATGAAGAGTATACTGACCAATACTAAACTAGGCATGACAACCCGCCTCAGAGTACTGAAATGTTACGTTTATCCAGTTATGTTATATGGCTCAGAATATTGGGCAATATCTAGTAACATGAGGAAACAAATTGAAGCAGCAGAGATGTTGCTTTTGAGGAGGATGCGAAGAATATCATGGACGAAACGAATATCTAACAAGGATGTCATGAACAGAGCAAACACAAAAAGAGAAATAATGTATGAGATCATGAAAAGGCGACGTAACTTCAGTGGACATGTGATTAGGAAAGAGGAGCTAGAATGCACGGTAATTATGGGAAAAATTGAAGGGAAGAAAGCAAGAGGAAGACAAAGACAAATGATGATGGAGACAGCAGCCAGAGAATTGGAAATGAATACTGTACCAATGAATTGATCCACTTGCCTGAGACAGGAGTGTGTGGGCCATGGCAGTCAAAGCTCAGACTGGGTATGGCACCTGATGATGATGATGATGATGATGATGATGAGAAAGTTCTTAGGATTTGGGGGCCCATACCAAACTGTTGTGCTCTTTTCACCACACAGCCAGTATGTTCAGACCACATGAGATCCTCGGTGATATTTATGCCAAGGAACTTAAAGGTGTTCACCCTCTCAGCCCCAGGTGCATTGATGTCAATAGGGGCTAGCCTGTCTCCATTCCTCCTGTAGTCCACAATCAGCTCCTTTGTTTTTGTGACATTGAGGAAGAGGTTGTTTTCTTGACACCACTGTGTCAGGGTGATGACTTCTTCTCTGTAGGCTGCCTCGTTATTGTTTGAGATAAAGCCAATCGGTGTATTGTCAGCAAATTTAATTAGCAGATTGGAGCTGTGGGTGGTGACACAGTCATGAGTATACAGAGAGTAAAGGAGGGGGCTTAGGACACAGCCCTGAGGGGCACCTGTGTTGAAGGTCAGAGGGGCAGACCTGCTGGCGATCGACAGGAAGTCCAGAATCCAGCTTCACAAGGCAGGGTGAAAGCCGAGTTCTCTGAGCTTCTTGTCAAGCCTGGAAGGAATTATGGTGTTGAATGTTGAACTGTAGTCCAAGAACAGCATTCTCACATAAGCATCCTTCTTCTCCAGATGTGTAAGGATGGTGTGTAGAGCTGTGGCTATTGCGTCGTCTGTCAATCGGTTGTGTCAGTAGGTGAATTGTGGATGGTAGCATGCTGCAGATGTAGTCCTTGACCAGACTCTCAAAGCATTTGCTTATTGTTGAAATGAGTGCAACAGGACACCAGTTGTTCAGAAATACTACCTTGGTCTTTTTAGGTACTGGAACAATGGTGGTTGTTTTGAAGCAGGAGGACACTCTACTTTGGGAGAGGGAGAGGGAGGTTAAAAATGTCTGTAAACGTACCTGCTAGTTGTGGCGCGCACACTCTGAGTACTCGCCCTGGGATGCCGTTGGGTCCCGCAGCCTTGCAACTGTCCACTCATTGGAAACACTTGCATACTTCACCCTCCAAGATGACCAAGCTGCAGGTCGCATCAGCTGTAGGTCTCCTCAGGGGCTCAGTATTGGCAACATCAAATCGAATGTAAAAAAGATTTAGCTCATCTGGGGGACAGGCAGCGATGTTAGAAACTCCACTGTGTTTAGCTTTGAAGTCTGTGATGGTGTGCTGACCTTGCCATAAGCTGCATGTGTTTTTGGTGGAGAGTTGAGTCTGAATCTTGTCCCTGTATTGTTGTTTCACTGCCTTGATGACTTTGCACAGATCGTAGCTGTATTTCTTGAGTGTGTGCATTCAGTGGATAAAGAATTCCCTTTTCTCTGCATTGCATTGAAGGGCTGAAAGGAGTTGAGCACAGGGAGGTGGGAATAATGGAATGAGAGGATTTTAAAATGGAGGGAATGATTCCAACCTCAGCAGGCCAAAAGGATCTGAACTTTTATTGCTGTAAGTCTAAGTTCATGGGGGGGTGGGGGTGGAGGATCAGGGGATTGTGAATATTTAAAGGATTGCTCAATAAATTCCACCCCTCTCTCTATCATACACCACTGCACACACCCCCTTCCTAACCTCACCTCTCTCTCTGTCCCCCCAGAATCAAGCCTATGAGTACCAGTTTGGATTGGAGTATGCTTGGACCATGTGTATACTTGCTGTCGTGATGACCTACAGTATCACATGTCCAATTATCGTACCCTTCGGTAAGTGTCTGTGTTCTACGAATTACGTCCATAGCCAATACCTCCTTCCTGAGATACAGTGATCAAAGCAGAATATAATTATTCCAGATACTACATAACTAGAGCCTTATGTATCTTTCACCCTTCATAACCAATACACCCAAAAATGGCCATCTTGCATAAGCCAGTCCCATCATCATCCAGTTCTATTAGCCAGTCCTTTACCCAGTCCTTATCATCCATCCACCTGGATTTGAAATGTTGTTTTCTTCAAGTTCAAATGAATTGTCATTCAACCATTCACATACATATATGCACCTAAACAAAATGTTGTACCTCTAAGGTCAAGTTGCAAAATACAGTACATATAGTTACAATCCAGCAAATACAGTCACAAAATAATATGAGCAAGTCCCTGATTGGCAAGGCCTGAAGATTGACAGGTTGACATAAAATGTAAGGTGCATATTTGTGTAAGACAGTATAATGATACTGGCATGATTATATTAAAACAAACAGCTGTGTAACTATGTAGGGCTGTGGGTAATCCTAGGTAATTTCTAAAGTAAGTACATCTTCAGCACAGCATTGTGGGCCGAAGGGCCTGTATTGTGCTGTAGGGGTTCTATGTTTCTTAAATATGTGAAACAGCAGCAATAAAAGATGAAAAGTGTCTGTGAATTGGAGCATGTGGGAAGGCGTTCAGACAGGGTGTACACGTGTGCCGGGTGGCACACATTCCCTTATTTCCTACTCTCTCATTAATTTATGTGAAAGCAAGTCCGATCTGGTGTTATCAGATCGATTTCCCACTATCAGTCACTTTGGCTCTGCCCACTCAGTCTACCTACACTTTGTATCTTCTTGCTCTTCCATGTCACCCACTCCTAATTTACTGTCACTGGTGGTCTTGGAGAGACAGGAGTGCTTTCACCCAAATCTTGAATAATAGTGCTGAAACATTAGGGCCCAGTAAACTCGAGGTTCTGAGTTATAGAGAGGCAAGTGTTTAATTCCAAGGACTGATTTTGTAGAGATGTAAAAAAAAATTATGAGGGCTTTTGATAGGGTGAATACACACAGTCTTTTCCCAAGAAATGGAACTAAAAATTAAAAGGCATAGGTATAATGTGAGAGGTGAAAGACTTAAAAGGGACCTAAGGGGCAATGTCTTCATGCTATACAGTGGATTCCAGTTAATCATTTATTTGGAACAACCTCCATGAACAAAAACTAATCGAGAAAATAGCCCAGGTTCCCTTCATTTATTTGAAACAATTGGGGTAGGGGACTGCTTAGTTGGGGTAGGAAACTTTTGCCAAATTGTTTCTAACTAGTGTCAGATGTGTGCACTTGTGTGGCTGCTAAACACTACATGGTGCTTAGAGCAAACAGTTTTTAAATAGTGCCAGATATGCATACACTTGTGTTCAAAACGCAGTGATTTTCGTCACTGCTAGTTGTCAAAAAATAAGCAGTAAAACAATTCAGAACTGACTTGCACTCTGCGGTTTCAAGCACTCAGGCTTGGAGATGCCAGAAATGACCAGCAGTGAAAATGAAATGACAATTTGAAAGTATCAGCAAACATCTTGAATGTTACAATGAAAATGAAGATTTGAAGGATGCGATCATTGATGGCATATCATTGTATGAAGGCAGTACATTATCTGCATGAGATGTCTGCACTGATTTTGTTCATTTATAGTTAATTATAAGAATGTGGTGTTCTCTGTAGATAATTATTAGGAGCTAATACACAGTTTTATAATACTGTAAATACTGTAGTAGTATTGATAGTGTTGTAATTTATTCTGTATTTCATTTAAATGCTTAATTTGTTACTCAGTTAAATGATAGTTGGTCTTTTTTATACCTTTTTAACTATCTTTTGGAGGAGTTTTCCGGTGGCCTAATCAAAGCAAGGTCAATGAAAGAGATTTAAAAAGGAGCTTTTGCAGGCTTCTGGCATTTTCTGGCAGCCCAATTAAATTGCAATTCATTAGCAAGGGCAAAGAACATAAGGCAGGGACAAGCCGAGCAGCCATTGTATGAGTGGATCAGTGTTAGTGTGGAAGGCTTTGGTTCATCAAGCTTTGGTAAGAACAGCCTTAAGTGAGGTAAGTATCTGGTAGGTTTCTCCTTCTTCATTCCCTGTCTGCTACTGCATAGTTAGAGCAGTGAGAATGGCTCCAGGGGTTATGTTGCGTTCTTTGTGTGAGATGTGGGAACCCTGATGGCCAACACAAGAGGGCACAGTTTTAAGGTGCTTGGAAGTAGGTACAGAGATGTCAGGGGTAAGTTTTTTTACACAGAGAGTGGTGAGTGTGTGGAATGGGCTGGCAGCGATGGTGGAGGCGGATACGATAGGAACTTTTAAGAGACTCCTGGATAGGTACATGGAGCTTAAAAAAATAGAGGGCTATGGGTAACCCTAGGTAATTTCTAAAGTAAGGACATGTTCGGCACAGCATTGTGGGCCGAAGGGCATGTATTGTGCTGTAGGTTTTCTATGTTTCTATCCTGGTGCACTGAGCTGTAGCTCCTCAGAAAACTTAAAGAACTGGAGCTGCAGCTTAATGACCTCTGGCTGATATGAGAAACTGAGGAGGTGATAGAGCTATAGGGGGGTAGTCACCCCTAGGTTGCAGGAGGGAGGTATCTGGGTGACTGTCAGGAGAGGGAAAGGAAATGGGCAGTCCATACAGAGTACCCCCTCTGGCTGTTCCCCTCGATAATAAGTATACCATTTGGATACTGTTGGTGTGGAGGGAGCCACGGTGACTGGGTCTCTGACGCTGAATCTGGTGCTGTGGCTCAGAAGGGAAGTGGGTAGAAGAGGACTGCAGTAGTGATAGGGGATTCCATTAGAGGATTTGACATGAGATTCTGTGGATGGGATAGAGACACCCGGATGGTATGCTGCCTTACAAGTCCCAGGGTCAGGAGGTCCATGGCATTCTAAAGGAAGAGGGTGAGCAGCCAGAAGGTACTTATTGGCACCAATGATATAGGGAGGAAAAGGGAGGAGCTCCCGAAGAGAGAATTTAGGGAGCTATGCAGAAGGCTGGTTATGCCCAGATTTTGGCAGGGTTCTATTCTTGTGAACTGTTCATAATCTGCACAGTTTGTAATCGGAGATGTAGCCATAAACTGAGTTTCCAGGCACCAAGAGATACCTGTAGCCCTCATTACAAATCCATCCAGCCGATCTCTCAAATGCTCATGTGTACAGACTGGGCATAAGTCATACATTTATATCTCACTTTTAGACAAGTCTTCATAAAGATAACATTATATTTTAAAACTGAATTGATGTGCCTAACACATTTGTTGTATTTCCTATGTACTGTGTATCATGCAGAGACTGGGTAATTGGGAAACTGACCACACACTCTGCTTTTTTGTGCCGTGCTATGTTTCTCACATTAATTGCACCACATGCTGTTTGTTGATGAGTTGTGTGCATGACCATGATGTTTCTTCTTCACACTCTTTCACTCCCAACTCCTCCTCCTCTCTTCACCTGCCCATTCTTCCGTCCTCCTGCACATCTCAGTCTCCCCATCCCTAAATGTTCCTCCCCTGACCCACCTATCTCCCTTCTTCCTGCCCATCTCAACCTCCTCTCAACTGCTTTTCCCTGACCCACCTATTTCTATCTATTCCCTACCTGTTTCCACCACTCTTTCTCCCAATCTTTTCCTAACTCAGTGTCTGTTCCTCAACCTTGGTATCTCATCTGTCATCTACTCCATTTGTCCTCCCTCCCGTCCCTCCTCCTTTCTTTCTCCGTGACTTCTGTGCCTCCCTCCACAGCTTTAACTGACCACGTTGTCCTTGTGCTTATGTGTAGGGCTGCTCTACATGTTGCTGAAACACCTGGTGGATCGATATAACATTTATTACGCGTGCTTACCCACCAAGCTCAACCATCGGCTGCACTCGGCTGCTGTCAGCCAGGTCATCATTGCGCCAATCCTCTGCATGTTCTGGCTGCTCTTCTTCTCTGTACTGCGTCTTGGTAGGTAATGTTTCTCGGCCGTGCACAAAGGGAGCAGGGTTCTGTGTGGGAGATCTGCCAGGGCAGGTTTATTACTGTACATGAATGTGGATTATTCCTTCAACAGCTGACAACCCCATCGTCCCCACCCCACCACTGCCCCAGAACAGAACCTCTGAACCTCAGCACGGTCTAACTGTGGCAAAGGCAGAAGTCACAGTGTCATTGAAACAGGGTTGTTGGTGGGGTATTTTCACTAAAAGATTTGTTTTGTGGCTCTTATGAATTTGACATTGCAACAACTTGAACCTTGTGCTATGATTTAGTGCTTAAGTCATGTGACAAAAACATGGAGTGACCTGGAGACTGAAATACACATCAGAGAGGAAGCATGTGGTCAGTGGCCTTCAAGAATATGTTCGAGGCTGCAAAAGTCCATCATATTTATAAATATTGTTACTGACGATTATAAATCCACATATCCAGTATATATTTCACAACATTACGCCAGTGATAATAAACCTGATTCTAATCCCTGTGGCACACCACTAGTCAAAGCTCCAGTCAGAGAAGCAACTATCTACTACTATTCTCTGGTTTTTCCCGTGGAGTCAATGTCTAATCTAATTTACTACTCCATCTTGAATGCCAAGCAACTAAGCCTCCTTGACCAACCTCCCATGTGGGACCTTGCTAAGTTCCACGTAGACAATACCCACTGCCTTGCCTTCATCAACTTTCCTGGTAATTTCCTCGAAAATCTCTGTAAGACACAACCAACCATGCAAATAACCATGTTGACTATCCCTAATCAGTCCCTGTCTATCCAAATACTTATATATTCGTTTGCTTAGAAAACTTCCAATAACTTCCACACTTCTGATGTCAGGCTCATTGACCTATAACTTTCTGGCTTATTCTTAGAGCCTCAATTAAACAATGGAACAACATTAGCTATCCTCCAATCCCCTGGCACTTCATCCATTGATAAGGATGTCTTAAGTACCTCTGCCAGAGCCCCTGCAATTTCTGCATTAACTTCCTACAGGGTCCAAGAGAACACTTTGTCAGGCACTGTGGACTTATCCACCCTGATTGGTTTCAAAATAGCAAACACTTCCTCCTCTGTAATCTGTATATGGTCCATGGCCTCACTGCTGCTCTGCCTCACCTCTGTAGATCCTGTGTCCATCTCCCAAGTAAATACAGATGCAAAAAAATCCATTAAATATCTGCCCATCTTTTTCTGCTCCATGCATGGATGACCACTCTGATCTTCCAGAGGACCAATTTTGTCCCTTGTTTTCCTTTTGCTTTCAATATATCTGGAGAATACCTTGGGACTCTCCTTAACCTTGTTTGCTAGAGCAACCACATGCCTGTTTTAACTCTCCTGATTTTCTTCTGTATTCCCTTGCATTTCCTATATTCCTCAAATACATCATTTGTTCCTTCCTGCCTATACCTGCTATGCACCTCCTTCTTTTTCTTAACCAGGGCCTCAATATCTCTTGAAAAACAAGGTTCCCTAAACCTCTTTTTCTTGCTTTTTACTCTAACAGGAACTTACTGTACTCTCAAAATTTCACTTTTGAAGTCTTCCCATTTACCAAGTGCACCTTTGCCAGAAAACAACCTATTCCAAATCCACATTTACCAGATCCTTCTGATACTCCTCAGAGCCGAACGTTGTTGAGCTGCAGCTCCTGAGAGAGTGTATAAAGGAAGTGGAACTGCAGCCCAATGGCCTTTGATTCATATGGGAGAATAAGGAGGTGATGGATTGGAGCAACAGGGAAGTAGTCACCCCTGGGTTTCAGGAAATAGGTCACAGGGTGACTGTCAGGAGAAGGAAGGGGAAATGTATAGCCAGTGCAAAATACCCCTGTGGCCATTCCCCACAATAATAAATATACCACTTCAGATACTGTTGAGGGGGATGACCTACTATACTGATACCAATAACATAGGTAGAAAAGCTGAGGAGGTCTTGAAGAGAGATTTTAGGTAGAAAGCTGAAAAACAGGACCTTGAGAGTAGTAATCTCTGGATTTCTGCCTGTTCTACGTGCCAGTGAAGGTAAGAATAAGATGATTGGTATTGCTTCTTTTTGTACTATATATCAATGATTTAGATGATGAACATCAGCCAGTTAGAACAGTGAAGAGAGTTTAAAAGGAGACGGTTATTTCTTCAGCAGTTTGATCAAGGTACGACTGCGCAAACGCGTGGACGTCAGCCAGTTTGAACAGTGAGAAGAGTTTAAAAGGAAACAGTTTTATAGAGCAGGCTTAGGAGGAGCGGGTGGCGAAGTAGAGGGGGACAGAGTAGGAGGGCTTTGGTTCAACGGGGCTTTGGCGATAATGGGTCAAGGCATGGTAGGTTGCCTGTGTAGAATACAGACAGGAAGTATGTATGTGAGGCCGTTGTTCTGTGCTCAGTGTCAGATGTGGGAAGTCCTGAAGACTCCCAGCCTCCCGGCGGCCACATCTACACCAGGTGCGTCAAGCTGCAGCAGCTCCTGAGGAACCGCATTAGGGAACTGGAGATGCAGCTCGATGACCTCTGGCTGGTCAGAGAGTGAGGAGATGATAGATAGGAGCTATATGCAGGTAGTCACCCTGGGGCCTCGGGAGACATGTAAGTGGGTAACAATCACGAGAGGGAAGGGCAAGAGTCAGATGCTAGAGAGTACCCCATGGCTGTCCCCCTTAACAGTAAGTACTCCTGTCTGAGTACTGTTGCGGGGGATGGCCTACCTGGGGGAAGCAACAGTGGCCACACCTCTGGCACAGAGTCTGGCCCTGCGGCTCAGAAGGGTAGGGAAAGGAAGAGGATGGCAGCAGTGATAAGGGACTCAATAGTTAGGGGGTCAGACAGGTGATCCTGTGGACGCAGGAAAGAAACATGAATGGTAGTTTGCCTCCAGGGTGTCAAGGTCCGGGATGTTTCAGATCGCGTCCACGATATCCTGAAGTGCGATGGAGAATAGCCAGAGGTCATGGTACATATTGGTACCAACGACATAGGTAGGAAAAGGGAGGAGGTCCTGAAAACAGACTAGAGGGCGTTAGGATGGAAGTTGAGAAGCAGGACCATGAAGGTAGTAATCTCGGGATTACTGCCTGTGCCACATGACAGTGAGTATAGGAATGGAATGAGGTGGAGGATAAATGCGTGGCTGAGGGATTGGAGCAGGGGGCAGGGATTCAGATTTCTGGATCATTGGGAAACTCTTTTGGGGCAGGTGTGACCTGTACAAAAAGGACGGGTTGCACCTGAATCCCAGGGGGACCAATATCCTAGTGGGGAGGTTTGCTAAGGCTATTGGGGAAGAGTTTAAACCAGATTTGCTGGGGGGTGGGAACCGAACTGAAGAGATGGAGGAAGAGGTAGTTGGCTCACAAATAAGAAAAGCTTATAGACAGTGCGAGAGGGAGGATAGGCAGGTGATAGAGAAGGGACACGCTCAGACCGATGGTTTGAGATGTGTCTGTTTTAATGCAAGGAGTATTATAAACAAAGCGGATGAGCTCAGAGCATGGATCAGTACTTTGAGCTATGATGTTGTGGCCATTACAGAGACTTGGGTGGCTCAGGGGCAGGAATGGTTATTTCAAGGGTCAGGCTTTAGATGTTTCAGAAAGGGTAGGGAAGGAGGCAAAAGAGGTGGGGGCATGGCACTGTTGATCAGAGAGAGTGTCATGGCTGCAGAAAAGGGGGTAGTCATGTTGTCTACGGAGTCTCTGTTGCTGGTAGTTAAGAACAGGAAGGGGTCAATAACTCTACTGGAGAGCCAGAAGGGACGATGAGAAAGTCTTGGCAGATAGGATTAAGAAAAACCCTAGTGCATTCTACAAGTATGTGAAGAGCAAGAGGATAAGACGTGAGAGAATAGGACCAATCAAGTTTGACAGTAGAAAAGTGTGTATCGAATCAGAGGATATAGCAGAGGTACTTAATTAATATTATGCTTCAATATTCATTATGGAAAAGAATCTTGGCGACTGTGGGGATGATTTACAGCGGAAGGAAAAGCTTGAGCAAGTAGATATAAAAAAAGAGGATGTGCTACAGCTTTTGGAAAGCATCAAGTTGCGTAAGTCACCGGGACTAGATGAGATGTACCCCAGGCTACGATGGGAGGCGAGGGAGGAGATTGCTGAGCCCCTGGCATTGATTTTTGCATCAGTGGGGATGGGAGAGGTTCTGGAGGATTGGAGGGTTGTGGGTATTGTTCCCTTATTTAAGAAAGGGAGTAGAGATAGCCCAGGAAATTATAGACCAGTGAGTCTCACTTCTGTGGTTGGTAAGTTGATGGAGAAGATCCTAAGAGGCAGGATTTATGAACATTTGGAGAGGCATAATATGATTAGGAATAGTCAGCATGGCTTTGTCATGGGCAGGTCTTGCCTTATGAGCCTGATTTAATTTTTTGAGGATGTGACTAGACACATTGATGAAGATAGAGCAGTAGATGTAGTGTATATGGATTTCAGTAAGGCATTTGATAAGGTACCCTATGCAAGGCTTATTGAGAAAATAAGGAGGCATGGGATCCAAGGGGACTTTGCTTTGTGGATCCAGAATTGGCTTGCCCACAGAAGGCAAAGTATGGTTGTAGAAGGGTAATATTCTGCATGGAGGTTGGTGACCAGTGTTGTGTCTCAGGGATCTGTTCTGGGACCCTTTCTCTTAGTGATTTTTTATAAATGACCTGGATGAAGAAGTGGAGGGATGGGTTAGTAAATTTGGTTGCGGGTGTTGTGGATATTGTGGAGGGCTGTCAGAGGTTACAGCGGGACATTGATAGGATGCAAAACTGGGCTGAGAAGTGGCAGATGGAGTTCAACCCAGATAGGTGTGAGGTGGTTCATTTTGGTAAGTCAAATATGATGGCAGAATATAGTATTAATTGTTAGACACTTGGCAGTGTGGAGGATAATAGGGATCTTGGGGTCCGGGTCCATAGGACACTGGAAGCTACTGCGCAGGTTGACTCTGTGGTTAAGAAGCCATACTGTGCATTGGCCTTCATCAACCGTGGGATTGAATTTAGGAGCCGAGAGGTAATGTTGCTGCTGTATAGAACCCTGGTCAGACCCCACTTGGAGTACTGTGCTCAGTTCTGGTCGCCTCAGGAAGGATGTGGAAACCATAGAAAGGGTGCAGAGGAGATTTACATGGATGTTGCCTGGATTGGGGAGCATGCCTTATGAGAATAGGTTGAATGAACATGGCCTTTTCTTCTTGGAGCGACGGAGGATGAGAGGTGACCTGATAGAGGTGTATAAGATGATGAGAGGCATCGATCCTGTGGATAGTCAGAGGCTTTTTCCCAGGGCTCGAATGGCTAGCATGAAAGGGCATATTTTTAAGGTGCTTGGAAGTAGGTACAGAGGAGATGTCAGGGGTGAGTTTTTTATGCAGAGAGTGGCTGCCAGCGACGGTTGTGGAGGTGGATACAATAAGATCTTTTAAGGGACTCCTAAATGGTATATGGAGCTTAGAACCCCTTCTGGAATTCCTAATTTCATTCTTAAGCTCCTTCCTGCTAGCCTTATAATCTTCTAGATCTCTAACACTACCTAGTTCTTTGAACCTTTCGTAAGCTCTTCTTTTCTTCTTGACTGGATTTTTCACAGCCTTGGTACACCACGGTTCCTGTACCCTACCATCCTTTCCCTGTCCCATTGGAACGTACTTCTGCAGAATATCACGCTAATATCCCCTGATTGTTTGCCACATTTCCCTGATAACATCTCTTCCCAACTTATGCTTCCAAGTTCCTGCCTGATAGCTTCATATTTCTCCTTACTCTTCACTGAGGAAGACATCAGCAGTATACCGGACACTCAAGGTTGGCAGGGAAGAGAAGTGTGCGCAGTCACAATTACGACAGGGAAAGTACTCAGGAAGCTGAATAGTCTAAAGGTAGATAAATCTCCCGGACCAGATGAAACGCACCCTCATATTCTGAAGGAAGTAGCTGTGGAGATTGTGGAGGCATTAGCGATGATCTTTCAAAAGTCGATAGATTCTGGCATGGTTCCGGAGGACTGGAAGATTGCAAATGTCACTCTGCTATTTAAAAAGGGGGCAAGGAAGCAAAAAGGAAATTATAGACCTGTTAGCTTGACATCGGTGGTTGGGAAGTTGTTGGAGTCGATTGTCAAGGATGAGGTTACAGAGTACCTGGAGGCATATGACAAGATAGGCAGAACTCAGCATGGCTTCCTTAAAGGAAAATCCTGCTTGACAAACCTATTACAATTTTTTAAGGAAATTACAAGTAGGCTGGACAAGGGAGATGCAGTGGATGTTGTATATTTGGATTTTCAGAAGGCCTTTGACAAGGTGCCACACATGAGGCTACTTAACAAGATAAGTGCCCATGGAATTACGGGAAAGTTACATACGTGGATAGACCGTTGGCTGATTGGCAGGAAACAGAGAGTGAGAATAACGAGATCCTATTCTGGTTGGCTGCCGGTTACCAGTGGTGTTGCACAGGGGTCCGTGTTGGGGCCGCTTCTTTTTACATTGTACATCAACGATTTGGATTATGGAATAGATGGCTTTGTGGCTAAGTTTGCTGATGATACGAGGATAGGTGGAGGGGCCGGTAGTGCTGAGGAAACGAAGAGTCTGCAGAGAGACTTGGATAGATTGGAAGAATGGGCAAAGAAGTGGCAATTGAAATACAATGTTGGAAAGTGTATGGTTATGCACTTTGGCAGAAGAAATAAACGGACAGACTATTATTTAAATTGGGAGAGAATTCAAAGTTCTGAGATGCCCCGGGACTTGGGAGTCCTCGTACAGGATATCCTTAAGGTTAACCTCCAGGTTGAGTCGGTAGTGAAGAAGGCAAATGCAATGTTGGCATTCATTTCTAGAGGAATAGAGTATAGGAGCAGGGATGTGATGTTGAGGCTCTATAAGGCGCTGGTGAGACCTCACTTGGAGTACTGTGGGCAGTTTTGGTCTCCTTATTTAAGAAAGGATGTGCTGACGTTGGAGAGGGTACAGAGAAGATTCACTAGAATGATTCCGGGAATGAGAGGGTTAACATATGAGGAACGTTTGTCCGCTCTTGGACTATATTCCTTGGGGTTTAGAAGAATGAGGGGAGACCTCATAGAAACATTTGGAACGTTGAAAGGCATGGACAGAGTGGATGTGGCAAAGTTGTTTCCCATGGTGGGGGAGTCTAGTACGAGAGGGCATGACTTAAGGATTGAAGGGCGCCCATTCAGAACAGAGATGCGAAGAAATTTTTTTAGCCAGAGGATGGTGAATCTATGGAATTTGTTGCCACGGGCGGCAGTGGAGGCCAAGTTATTGGGTGTATTTAAGGCAGAGATTGATAGGTATCTGAGTAGCCAGGGCATCAAAGGTTATGGTGAGAAGGCGGGGGAGTGTTACTAAATAGGAGAATGGATCAGCTCATGATAAAATGGCGGAGCAGACTCGATGGCCGAATGGCCAACTTCTGCTCCTTTGTCTTATGGTCTACTCCAATTAAACGCTTTCCTAACTTGTCTGTTCCTATCCCACTACAATGCTAGAAATAGAATTGTGATCACCACCTCCAAAATGCTCTCCCATTGAGAGACCTGACAACTGACCAGGTTCATTTCCCGATACCAGATCAAGTACAGCCTCTCCTCTTGTAGAATTATCTACATATTGTGTCAAGAAACCTTCCTGAACGCATCTAGCAAACTCCACCCCTTCTAAACCCCTTGTTCTGGGAAGATACCAATCAATATTGGGGAAATTAAAATCTCCCACCATGACGAGTCTGTTATTATTACACCTTTCCAGAATCTGTCTCCCTATCTGCTCCTTGATGTCCATGTTACTATTAGGTGGTCTTTCAAAAACACCCAGTAGAGTTATTGAACCCTTGCTGTTCAACAGAGACTTAGTCGACAATCCCTCATGACTTCTTCCTTTTCTGCAGCCGTGACACTATCTCTGATCAGCAGTGCAACGCCCCCACCTCTTTTGTCTCCCTCCCTGTCCTTGCTGAAACATCTAAAGCCTGGCACAATCAGCAGCCACTCCTGCCCCTGAGACATCCAAGTATCTGTTCTTTCTTTCTTTTTAAATCTTTTTATTGAGTAAGTATACAAAAAAGGTAAGCCATATAAACATTAATACAATGTTAAAGTATAATAAAATTCCAAAAGATAACAATACCAAAAAGAAAATACTACAAACAATGTAATTTAAGCATAAGAAACCAAGATAACATAATAGTATACTAGATTTTATATATATCAATGGAAAAAAAAGAAAAAAAAAACCCCAAAAAAAAACCCACCGTGCAACTAACTAAAAGCAAAGCAAAGCAATGGGCTAACTTGAAACCAAACAGAGTTAAACTTAAAATCACGTCCTCAATCCCGACCTCCATTAAAACAGTGAAGAAAAAACAAGAAGGGTAAATATTACATTAAATGAAAATATCGAATAAAAGGTCCCCAAATCTGTTCAAATTTAAATGAAGAATCATAAAGGTTACTTCTAATTTTCTCCAGATTCAAACATAAAATCGTCTGAGAAAACCAAAAAAAGGTAGTTGGAGCATTAAGCTCTTTCCAATGTTGTAAGATACATCTTTTCGCCATTAAAGTAAGAAATGCAATCATTCTACGGGCTGAAGGGGAAAGATTACTAGAAATTTTAGGTAGTCCAAAGATAGCAGTAATAGGGTGAGGAGAGATATCTATATTTAATACCTTAGAAATAATATTGAAAATATCTCTCCAAAAAGTTTCCAAAGTAGGGCAAGACCAAAACATATGAGTTAAAGAGGCTATCTGCCCCGAACATCTATCACAGAAAGGATTAATATGCGAGTAAAAACGCGCTAACTTATCTTTGGACATATGTGCTCTATGAACCACTTTAAATTGAATTAGGGAATGTTTAGCACAAATAGAGGAAGTATTAACTAATTGTAAAATCTGCCCCCAATCATCCACAGAAATGGTAAGCCCCAATTCCTGTTCCCAATCTACCCTAATCTTATCAAATGGAGCTTTCCTAAGTTTCATAATAATATTATAAATCATAGCCGATGCACCTTTCTGACATGGATTAAGGTTAATTATCGAATCTAAAATATATATAGGAGGAAGCATTGGAAAGGAAGAAAGTATAGTACTTAGGAAATTTCTAACTTGTAAATATCTAAAAAAATGTATTCTTGATAAGTTATATTTATTAGATAATTGTTCAAAAGACATAAGGGAACCATCTAAAAATAAATCCAAAAACCGTAAAATACCCTTAGTCTTCCAAGTTTGAAAAGCGCGATCCGTAAAAGAGGGAGGAAAAAATATGTTACCTAAAATAGGAATCGCTAACCCGAATTGATTAAGATCAAAAAATTTTCTGAATTGAAACCAAATGCGCAAAGCATATTTAACTATCGGGTTAGAGACCTGCTTAAGGCGTTTCGAATCAAAAGGAAGAGAGGAACCTAAAATAGAACCAAGTGTATAACCCTGAACAGATTGTAATTCCAATGCTACCCATTTAGGAATAGATAGTATGTCCCGGTCAAGTAACCAAAATTTCATATGTCGAATATTAATAGCCCAATAATAAAATCTAAAGTTAGGTAATGCTAAACCTCCATCTCTCTTAGCTTTCTGTAAATGTATTTTACCCAGTCTCGGATTCTTATTCTGCCAAATAAATGAAGAAATTTTAGAGTCAACTTTATCAAAAAAAGATTTAGGAACGAAAATTGGTAATGCCTGAAACACATATAAAAATTTTGGCAAAAAAAACATCTTAACTGCATTAATACGACCAATCAAAGTTAAATATAAGGGAAACCATTTAGATGAAAGTTGAGTAATATGGTCTATTAATGGTAAAAAGTTAGTCTTAAATAAATCTTTATGTTTACAAGTAATTTTAATCCCAAGATATGAAAAGTAATTATTAATCAATTTAAATGGAAATTTATAATATAAGGGAAGATGTTTATTAATCGGAAAAAGTTCACTCTTACTAAGATTTAATTTATAACCTGAGAAAAGACCAAATTGTGCTAATAACTCTAAAACAGCAGGAATGGATCTCTCAGGATTAGAAATATATAAAAGTAAATCATCAGCATAGAGTGATAATTTATGGGACTTTAATCCCCGAGTTATCCCAGTAATATTTAAAGATTCTCGAATAGCAATTGCAAGAGGTTCTAATGCAATATCAAATAATAGGGGACTAAGAGGACAGCCTTGTCGAGTACCACGAAAGAGAGGAAAAAAAGGTGAGTTTAAGGAGTTAGTACGAACCGAGGCTACAGGGGAGTGATATATACAGGTGAATTGATTATGGGGAGCAAGGACATGGCAGACCAATTGAATAATTACTTTGGTTCTGTCTTCACTAAGGAGGACATAAATAATCTTCCAGAAATAGTAAGGGACAGAGGGTCCAGTGAGATGGAGGAACTGAGCGAAATACATGTTAGTAGGGAAGTGGTGTTAGGTAAATTGAAGGGATTGAAGGCAGATAAATCCCCAGGGCCAGATGGTCTGCATCCCAGAGTGCTTAAGGAAGTGGCCCAAGAAATAGTGGATGCATTAGTGATAATTTTTCAAAACTCGTTAGATTCTGGACTAGTTCCTGAGGATTGGAGGGTGGCTAATGTAACCCCACTTTTTAAAAAAGGAGGGAGAGAGAAACCGGGGAATTATAGGCCGGTTAGCCTAACGTCGGTGGTGGGGAAACTGCTGGAGTCAGTTATCAAGGATGTGATAACAGCACATTTGGAAAGCGGTGAAATGATCGGACAAAGTCAGCATGGATTTGTGAAAGGAAAATCATGTCTGACGAATCTCATAGAATTTTTTGAGGATGTAACTAGTAGAGTGGATAGGGGAGAACCAGTGGATGTGGTATATTTGGATTTTCAAAAGGCTTTTGACAAGGTCCCACATAGGAGATTAGTGTGCAAACTTAAAGCACACGGTATTGGGGGTAAGGTATTGGTGTGGGTGGAGAATTGGTTAGCAGACAGGAAGCAAAGAGTGGGAATAAACGGGACCTTTTCAGAATGGCAGGCGGTGACTAGTGGGGTACCGCAAGGCTCAGTGCTGGGACCCCAGTTGTTTACAATATATATTAATGACTTGGATGAGGGAATTAAATGCAGCATCTCCAAGTTTGCGGATGACACGAAGCTGGGTGGCAGTGTTAGCAGTGAGGAGGATGCTAAGAGGATGCAGGGTGACTTGGATAGGTTGGGTGAGTGGGCAAACTCATGGCAGATGCAATTTAATGTGGATAAATGTGAAGTTATCCACTTTGGTGGCAAAAATAGGAAAACAGATTATTATCTGAATGGTGGCCGATTAGGAAAAGGGGAGGTGCAACGAGACCTGGGTGTCATTATACACCAGTCATTGAAAGTGGGCATGCAGGTACAGCAGGCGGTGAAAAAGGCGAACGGTATGCTGGCATTTATAGCGAGAGGATTCGAGTACAGGAGCAGGGAGGTACTACTGCAGTTGTACAAGGCCTTGGTGAGACCACACCTGGAGTATTGTGTGCAGTTTTGGTCCCCTAATCTGAGGAAAGACATCTTTGCCATAGAGGGAGTACAAAGAAGGTTCACCAGATTGATTCCTGGGATGGCAGGTCTTTCATATGAAGAAAGACTGGATGAACTGGGCTTGTACTCGTTGGAATTTAGAAGATTGAGGGGGGATCTGATTGAAACGTATAAGATCCTAAAGGGATTGGACAGGCTAGATGCAGGAAGATTGTTCCCGATGTTGGGGAGGTCTAGAACGAGGGGTCACAGTTTGAGGATAGAGGGGAAGCCTTTTAGGACCGAGGTTAGGAAAAACTTCTTCACACAGAGAGTGGTGAATCTGTGGAATTCTCTGCCACAGCAAACTGTTGAGGCCAGTTCATTAGCTATGTTTAAAAGGAAGTTAGATATGGCCCTTGTGGCTACAGGGGTCAGGGGGTATGGAGGGAAGGCTGGGTTCTGAGTTGGATGATCAGCCATGATCATAATAAATGGCGGTGCAGGCTCGAAGGGCCGAATGGCCTACTCCTGCACCTATTTTCTATGTTTCTATGTTTCTATAACAGTTTAATCCAGGATATAAATTTCAAGCTAAAATTAAACATTTCAAGCACCTTAAATAAATAAGGCCATTCTACTCTATCAAAAGCTTTCTCGGCATCTAAAGAAATAACACACTCAGGAACATTTTGTGAGGGAGTATAAACGATATTTAACAATGTACGAATATTATAAAAAGAGTAACGACCTTTAATAAAACCCGTTTGGTCTTCCGAAATAATAGAAGGAAGTACTTTTTCTAATCTATTTGCTAATAACTTAGAAAAAACTTTAGAATCAACATTTAATAAAGATATTGGTCTATAAGATGCACATTGAGCAGGGTCTTTATCCTTCTTTAGTATTAAAGAAATTGATGCTCTATTAAAAGATTCCGGAAGTTTACCAAGTTTCAAAGAAGCCTCAAAAACCTTATAGAGCCAAGGAATCAATAAAGAAGCAAAACATTTATAAAATTCAACGGTAAACCCATCAGGGCCAGGAGCTTTCCCCAGATTCATAGAAAAAATAACATTCTTAATCTCATCCATTGTAATGGAAGTATCTAATAAAGAAGACATATCCTGTGAAATCTGAGGGAAGTCTAACTTATCTAAAAAATCATTCATATATTTAGAATCTCGAGGAGACTCTGATTGATATAAAGAAGAATAAAAATCACAAAAGGTTTGATTAATCCCCACATGATCCAATATCAATCGATCATTTTGGTTATAAATCTGATTGATTTGAGATTTAACATAATTAGATTTCAATTGATTAGCCAGCAGCTTGCCAATTTTATCACTGTGAACATAAAAATCACTTCTTGTTTTCTTTAATTGGTTTACAATCGAGGACGAGAGTAGTAAACTGTGTTCCATTTGAAGTTCAGTTCTTTGTTTGTATAGCTCCTCAGAAGGAGCCATAACATATTTCTTATCAATTTCTTTAATCTTGTCCACAATTGCCATCTCCTCCTGCTTCTGTTTCTTCCTCAAAGCAACGGAATACGAAATAATCTGACCCCGAATATAGGCTTTAAAAGTGTCCCAAAGAGTGTTAACCGAAATATCTTCTGTATGGTTAATTGTAAAAAAAAGCTCAATCTGTTCATTCATAAAATTAACAAAGTCCGAGTCCTGAAGCAACAGCGAATTAAAACGCCATTGTCTATTGTTTGGTATATTGGCCATAATTTTAATAGAAAGCTTAAGTGGAGCATGATCCGAAATGGTTATAGAATCATAATCACATTTAATCACTGAAGGAATGAGACGAGAATCAATGAAAAAATAATCAATTCTTGAATAGGAATGATGAACATGTGAAAAGAAGGAAAAATCTTTTTCCTGAGGATGCAGAAAACGCCAAATGTCCGTCGACCCAGAATCAGAAAGGAAAAAATTAATCAAATTTGCAGATTTATTAGGTAAAGTCCGTAAAGGAGCCGAACGGTCCAAAGCTGGAGATAAACAGGTATTAAGATCTCCGCCCCAAATCAATGAAAACTCGTTCAAATTCGGAAACTGATCGAACAATGATTTATAAAATTCCGGACAATCCATATTAGGAGCATAAACATTAACCAAAACTACTTTTTTTATTAAATAGTAAACCACTAACCAATAAAAATCTACCATTCGGATCAGAGATAATATCTTGTTGTATAAAAGTAACTGAGGAGTCTATAAAAATAGAGACGCCTCGAATCTTAGCATTGGAGTTCGAATGAAATTGTTGTCCCTTCCAGAATTTGAAAAAACGTAGTCTGTCCCCCCTCCGTACATGGGTCTCTTGTAAAAATAAAATTTGTGCTTTAAGTCTCCGGAACACTTTAAAAACTTTTTTCCTTTTAATAGGATGATTAAGACCATTAGTATTCCAGGAGACAAAATTAATAATAGACTCCATAAATCCTAAAGTCAACCCACAACAAGGAGGATTGACAATAGGCGCGACCCACAAACCCGGAGAGGAAACAGAACGTACAAAAGATACCGGGGAAAAGGACGCAACCAATACTTCAATAATGTATATAGCCCAAAGAGAAACAAACTAAAACGTGAAGCCCCTCCCACCACCCCCCACCCCAAGACCCCAAGGCGAAATCTAAAGCAGACCCGCCAGAAAGAAGCAAGCGCTAAAACTACCCCCATGACTTCCGGTATACGCTCCCTAAAAAAAAGGTATAAATATGAAAAGGATCAGCTAATTGTAAAACAGTAAAAAAATAAGTAAAAAAAAGTTAGCTCAATTAAAATACACACAGAACAGAACAAAAGCCGGAAAGTGTATATTAAAAAAAACCACAATAAACCTCAAACTCATGAATAGACACAGCAACAAAAAAAAATAGGATTATTAACATAAAATGATTATAAAAAGCAAAACAGAATAAAATTTAAAAAAAAACTACAAAATTTAAGGCCGCACAGGAAATACGTAAGATGACAAAAGGGAAGTAACCACCCAGAATCCCCTGGGAAAAGAAAGAAATGACGCAGTTAAAAAGAAAGTTTAGCAGCCATATTAAGAAATCGAAAGTAAACTTTTCTGCCCAAATAGGGCACAGAAAAGTTAAAACCAACCAATTCACAGCCTCCGATCAACGGAGAAAATTAAAAAAAGACAATTAAGATGTTGAGGATGAAAGTTGATCCAGATAACTCTGGGCATCCGATGGAGAATCAAAAAAACGAAGGGCTCCATCTAACATGCGAATCCTTAGACGTGCAGGGTACAGCAGCGCTGGTCTTAAATCCATCTTATAGAATTCCGACATCACGGATCTGTAACGGACCCGTTGGTCCCAGATTGGTTTACTGAAATCTTCCACAAATCGGAACTTAAGATCCGAAAAATCAACGAAACCTTTAGATCGAGCGAATCGAAACAGTCTCTCCTTGTCTTGAAAGTAATGAAAACGTAAGATAACATGCCTAGGTCTATCTGACCTAGACGAGTATGATGGGATTCTGTGAACACGATCCAGTAGCGGTGGTTGGTCAGGAAATACAGTAGGGAATGCATCTTTTAAAAGTTGGGAGAAATATTTCATAGGGTTGTTAGCTTCCACGGCTTCCCTGACGCCAATCATTCGTAAATTCTGCCGTCGCATTCTAGATTCCAAGTCAGAGTTTTTAAAAGTCAAAAAGTCAAGTTTCTTCTTCATTACATTAATTGTTTCTTCGATTTTCCCCATCTTAAGCTCACCTTGTTGCGCGGATTTTTGAAGATCAGATATAGCCGACTGATGTTCCGCAATACATGTTTGCATCTTATCGATTAAATCGGCAATTTTCTGGAACTTAGTTGAGATTTCCGTATGAATCAGGTCTTTAACAAAGCCCATAATTTCTGTACGAATCATCTCCCTAACAGAGGTTGAAATTTCCCTCTGAATTAACTCCGATATCGCTTTCAAAGTCAAGCCGATCTCAGTATCATCCAATTGTCAGAGAATTCAGTTTAATTCAAAGTATTGTAAAAATTGATGCCTTAATAGTTAATTAAAGTATAGCTGACCATAGAGAGAAAAAACTCAGAGGTAATGGAGCGAGTCAAGAACGCGACTTCACTCCATGAGCGCTACCGGAAGTCCCTCTCCAAGTATCTGTAATGGCCACAACATCATAGCTCCAAGTATTGATCCTTGCTCTAAGCTAATCCGCTTTGTTCATGATGCTTCTTGCATTAAAAGATACACACCTCAAACCACCAGTCTGAGTGCATCCCTTCTCTATCACCCACCTATTGTCCCTTTCACACTGCCTACAAGCTTTCTCTATTTGTGAGCCAACCGTCCCTTCCTCCGTCTCTTCAGTTTGGTTCCCACCCCTCAGCAATTCTAGTTTGGAACAGCTATTCTGGATTTGGGTGTTATGCAATGAACTGGAATTGATTAGAGAAGGTCAAAGAACTGTTAGATGCAAATGATCATAATATGATAGAATTCACCCTGCACTTTGAGAAGGACAAGCTAAAGTCAGATGTATCAGTATTGCAGTGGAGTAAAGGGAATTACAGAGGCATGATGGAGGAGATGGCCAGCATTGAATGGAAAAGAATATTTTGCAGGGATGACAGAAAAACAGGAATGACTGGAATTTCATGAAGCAATTCGGAAGGCACAGGATGTATACCTCCTAAAAATGAAGAAGTATTCTAAAGGCAAGATGACACAACAATGGGTAACGACAAGTCAAAGCCAAAGAGATGGCATATAATAGAACAAAAACTAGTGGGAAGATAGAGGATTGGAAAGCTTGTAAAATCCAACAGTAGGCAACTAAAAAAGTAATTAAGAAGGAAATATGGAACATGAAGGCAAGCTAGCCAATAATATTAAAGAGGATACCAAAAGTTTCTTCAGATACATGAAGTGTGAAAGAGAGGTGAGAGTGTATATTGGACCCCTGGAAAATGTTGCTGGAGAGGTAGTAATGGGAGACGAGGAAATGGTGGATGAACTTTACGTCAGTCTTCACTGTGGAAGACGCTAGCAGTATGCCAGAAGTTGAAGAGTGTCGGGGCAGAAGTGTGTGATGTTGCCATTACTAGGGAGAAGGTTCTTGGGAAAACTGAAATATCTGAAAGGAGTTAAGTCACCTGGAACAGATGGTATACACCCCAGGGTTCTGAAAGGGGTGGCTGGAGAGATTGTGAGGGTATTACTAATGACCTTTCAAGAATCAGTTGACTCTGGCATGGTTCCAGAGGAATGGAAATTTGCAAATGTCACTCCACTCTTCAAGAAGGGAGAGAGGCAGCTGAAAGGATGTTATAGGCCAGTTAATCTGACCTCAGTGGTTGGGAAGATGTTGGAGTTGATTGTTAAGGATGTGGTTTTGGGTTACTTGAGGCACATGATAATATCGGCTGAAGTCAGCATGGTTTCCTGAAGGGAAATTCTTGCATGAAAAATCTGTGAGAATTCTTTGAAGATAAACAAGGATAGACAAAGGAGAATCGGTGGATGTTGTATATTTGAATTTTCAGAAGGCCTTTGACAAGGTGCTACACATGAGGCTGCTTAACAAGTTAAGAGGCCATGGTATTACAAGAGAGATACTAGCATGGATAAAGCAGTGGATGATTGACAAGAATCAAAGATTGGGAATAAAGGGAGCCTTTTCTGGTTGGCTGCCCGTGTTCCACAGGAATCTGTTTTGGGATCATTTATTTCTACGTTACATTGTCATTGACTTGTATGATGGAATTGATAGCTTTGTGGCAAAGTTTGCAGACGATACAAAGATAGGTGGAGGGGCAGGTAGTTTTGAGGAAGCAGAGAGTCTAGAGAAGGACTTAGACAGATGAGGACAATGGGCAAAAAAGTGGCAGATGGAATGGGAAGTGTATGGTCATGCACTTTGGTAGAATAAATAAAAGGGTAAACTATTTTCTAAATGGAGAGAAAAGTAAAAAAAAAAAAATCTGAGGTGCAAAGGAATTTGAGAGTCCTGGTGCAGGATTCCCTAAAGGTTAACTTGCAGGTTGAGTCTGTGATGAGGAAGGCAAATGTGATGTTAGCATTAATTTTAAGAGGACTGGAATATAAGTGTAACGATGTAATGTTGAGTCTTTATAAAGCACTGGTGAAACCACACTTGGAGTATTGCGAGCAGTTTTTGGGCCTGTTATCTAAGAAAGGATGTACTGACATTGGGGAGGGTTCAAAAGAGGTTCACGAAAATGATTCTGGGATTAAAAGACTTGTTATTTGTGTTGGGCACATGGCCAACTGGTTAAGTTGTTCGTCTAGTGATCTGAAGGTCGCTCGTTCGAGCCTCAGCTGTGGCAACGTGTTTGTGTCCTTGAGCAAGGCACTTAATCACACATTGCTCTAGTGTCTGTGCAAGGAGTGGCGCCCCACACAGACTTCCAATCTGCGCCTTGTAAGGCATAAAAATGCCTGACGCAGGACTCTAATGGTCTGAGTCGATGTTCCCCTCCCCATATGAAGAACATTTGATGATCTGGGCCTGCTCTCACTGGAATTCAGAAGAATGAGGGGTGACCTCATTGAACGTTGAAAGGTCTCAATAGAATGGATGTAGAAAGGATGTTTCCTGTGGTTGGGGAGTCTAATACTGGAGGACATAGCCTCAGAGTAGAGGGGTGTTCTTTTAGCCAGAGAGTGGTGAACTTGTGGAACTCATTGCCATAGGCGGCTGTGGAGGGCAAGTCATTGGGTATATTTAAGGTAGAGGTTGATTGATTCTTGATTGGTTTTGGCATGAAGGGATATGTGGAGAAGACAGAAGATTGGGCCTGAGAGGGAAAATGGATCAGCTATGATGAAATGTCGGAACAGACGCAACGGGCCAAATCATCTAATTCTGCTCCTATATTAGGGAATGAGATAGGTCAGGTGACTCGAGGTTTGTGTTGGGGAGCACTTCGGGTCCAGTGATCACAATGCTATTAGTTTCAATATAATTATGGAGAAGGATAGGTCTGGACCCAGGGTTGAGATTTTTGATTGGAGAAAGGCTAACTTTGAGGAGATGCAAAAGGATTTAGAAGGAGTGGGTTGGGACAATTTGTTTTATGAGAAGAATATAATAGAGAAATGGAGGTCATTTCAAGGTGAAATTTTGAGAGTACAGAATCTCTATGTTCCTGTTAGGTTGAAAGGAAAGGTTAAAAGTTTGAGAGAGCCATAGTTTTCAAGGGATATTAGAAACTTGGTCTGGAAAAAGAGAGAGATCTACAATCAATATAGGCAGCATGGAGTAAATGAGGTGTTCGAGGAATATAAAGAATGTAAAAAGAATCTTAAGGAAGAAATTAGAAAAGCTAGAAGAAGATATGAAGTTGCTTTGGCAAGTAAGGTGAAAATAAATCCCAAGGGTTTCTACCGTTATATTAATAGCAAAAGAATAGTGAGGGATAAAATTGGTCCCTTAGAGAATCAGAGTAGACAGCTATGTGTGGAGCCAAAAGAGATGGGGGAGATTCTGAACAATTTCTTTTCTTCGGTATTCACTAAGGAGAAGGATATTGAATTGAGTAAGATAAGGGAAACAGGTAGGGAAATTATGGAAACTATGATGATTAAAGAAGAGGAAGTACTGGAGCTTTTAACGAATATCAAAGTGGATAAGTCTCCGGATCCTGACAGGATATTCCCTAGGACCTTCAGGGAAGTTAGTGTGGAAATAGCAGGGGCTCTGACAGAAATATTTCAAATGACATTAGAAACGGGCATGGTGCCAGAGGATTGGCGTATTGCTCGTGTTGTTCCATTGTTTAAAAAGGGTTCTAAGAGTAAACCTAGCAATTATCGGCCTGTGAGTTTGACGTCAGTGGTGGGTAAATTGATGGTAAGTATTCTTAGGGATGGTATATATAATTATCTAGATAGGCAGGGTCTGATTAGGAACAGTCAACATGCATTTGAGCGTGGAATGTCATGTTTGACAAATCTTATTGAATTTTTTGAAGAGGTTACTAGAAAAGTTGACAAGAATAAAGCGGTGGATTTGTCTGTATGGACTTCAGTAAGGCCTTTGACAAGGTCCCACATGGAAGGTTGGTTAGGAAGGTTCAATCGTTAGGTATTAATATTGAAGTAGTAAAATGGATTCCGCAGTGGCTGGATGGGAGACGCCAGAGAGTGGTGGTGGATAACTGTTTGTCAGATTGAAGGTCGGTGGCTAGTGGTGTGCCTCAGGGATCTGTACTAGGTCCAATGTTACTTGTCATATACATTAATGATCTGGTTGATGGGGTGGTAAATTGGATTGGTAAGTATGCAGATGATACTAAGATAGGTGGAGTTGTGGATAACAAAGTAAGTTTTCAAACTTTGCAGAGAGATTTAGGCCAGTTAGAAGAGTGAGCTGAAAGATGGCAGATGAAGTTTAATGCTGACAAATGTAAGGTGTTAGATTTTGGTAGGACTAATCAAAATAGGACATACATGGTAAATGGTAGGGCATTGAAGAATGCAATAGAACAGAGGGATCTAGGAATAATGGTGCATAGTTCCCTGAAGGTGGAATCTCATGTGGATGGGGTGGTGAAGAAAGCTTTTGGTATGCTGGCCTTTATAAATTAGAGCACTGAGTATAGGAGTTGGGATGTAATGTTGAAATTGTACAAGGCATTGGTGAGGCCAAATTTGGAGTATTGTGTCCAGTTTTGGTCACCGAATTATAGGAAAGATGTCAACAAAATAGAGAGAGTACAGAGAAGATTTACTAGAATGTTACCTGGGTTTCATCACCTAAGTTACAGAGAAAGGTTGAACAAGTTGGGCCTTTATTCTTTGGAACATAGATGGTTGAAGGGGGACTTGATAGAGGTATTTAAAATTATGAGGGGGATAGATAGAGTTGACGTGGATAGGCTTTTTCCATTGAGAATGGGGGAGATTCAAACAAGAGGACATGAGTTGAAAGTTAAAGGGCAAAAGTTTAGGGGTAACATGAGGGGGAACTTCTTTACTCAGAGAGTGGTAGCTGTGTGGAACGAGCTTCCAGCAGAAGTGGTTGAGGCAGGTTCGATGTTGTTGTTTAAAGTTAAATTGGATAGATATATGGACAGGAAAGGAATGGAGGGTTATGGGCCGAGTGCAGGTGGGTGGGACGAGGTGAGAGTAAGGGTTTGGCATGGACTAGAAGGGCCGAGATGGCCTGTTTCCGTGCTGTAATTGTTATATGGTTATATCTTATGGCCTTATGATACCATCTAAATTTGCCTTTCTCCACTTGAGAATCACTTCTCAAGGACCAGACCTATTTTTATAATTACCTTTAAAATAAAGGCATCAATGTAACCCTTCCCTCCCACATAGCCCTCTATTTTTCCTTTTTGTTCCTATCATTTGATAACATCATTGTGAGGCAGCTGGAATTGTTTTGCTTCATTATGCGTTTTGCTGAAATGGACATTGTTGAATTCAGACAGACTTTTGTGTAGCATGATGTGAGGTTATCCAATCTGAACAGCAAATATTGCAACAGCATATTTACAAATGATGGGATGTTGAACGTTTGAGGTTGCGGCAATAACTGTTGTTTTTATTGCAGGGCCAGTGCAACCCATCACCCTCTTCACATTTGTCACGTTGCTCCTCTGCATCGTCTTCTCATTGTTCGCATTTTGCATCAAAGGAGTTCACAAACTTAAGCCTCAAAATTATCAGGTAAATGGGATTGTGCTGGGATATAGAAGAAGGGTAAATGGGACACCCAGTGGGACTGTATTGGGGTGTAAAAGCAAAGGAAATGGGACATCCAGCGGGATTGTGTTGGGATGTAGAAGAAAGGAAAATGGGTCACTGAGAGGGATAGTGTTGGGATGTAGAAGAAAGTTAAATGTGACATCCAGAGGGATAGTGTTTGTTTGCAGAAGAAGGTAAATGGGTTGCAAAGAGGGATAGTGTTGGGATGTAGAAGAAAGGAAAATGTGACTCCCAGAGGGATAGTGTTGGGATGTGGAAGAAAGGCTGTGGCACATAGATCAATGGTTTGGAATCTGAGATAAGGTCAAATATCAACCTTGAAAGAAGTAATGTCCTGATTCTCCAAAACCTGTTTACAAATACTGCCCCTGCACCTTGGGGCATGAACAAGGTTAATGAGTCATATACATCCATCCTATGTGGACATATGTCCAAATCACAGCCGAGTCTGCAGATCCTGGATCAGCCTTGTTCTTTTCTGTTGGGACAACAGGATGCCATTGGTGCAACAGATGGAGCTACAACCTTACAGCTCCAGCAATCCAGGTTCAATCCCGACCCCCAGTCTGTTCTCCCTCTGACTGGGTGACTTTTCCCCAGATGCTCTGAAGATGAGCGGGTTGGTGTGTTAATTGTCCCTGGTATACAGGTGAGGGGCAGAATCTGGGGTGGAGGTGGGAGATGATGGGAATGTGAGGATAAGTGTAGGACTGGTGCTTGGTGGTGGCACGCTAGTGGGCTGGAGGGCCATCTTCTATGTTGGGTTACTCTATGAACCTATGCTTGAATGGTGAAGCAACACACATAAAAGTTGCTGGTGAACGCAGCAGGCCAGGCAGCATCTCTAGGAAGAGGTGCAGTTGACGTTTCAGGCCGAAACCCTTCATCAGGACTAACTGAAGGAAGAGTTAGTAAGGGATTTGAAAGTGGGAGGGGGAGGGGGAGATCCAAAATGATAGGAGAAGACAGGAGGGGGAGGGGTGGAGCCAAGAGCTGGACAGGTGATTGGCAAAGGAGATATGAGAGGATCATGGGACAGGAAATCCGGGAAGAAAGACAAGGTGGGGGGGGGACCCAGAGGATGGGCAAGGGGTATATTCAGAGGGACAGAGGGAGAAAAAGGAGAGTGAGAGAAAGAATGTGCGTATAAAAATAAGTAACAGATGGGGTACGAGGGGGAGGTGGGGCATTAGCGGAAGTTAGAGAAGTCAATGTTCATGCCATCAGGTTGGAGGCTACCCAGACGGAATATAAGGTGTTGTTCCTCCAACCTGAGTGTGGCTTCATCTTTACAGTAGAGGAAGCCGTGGATAGACATGTCAGAATGGGAATGGTGAATCAGCTTCCTGAATCTCTGTAGCATATCTAGTGAGGATGCTCTCACTGTGCTGATGGAGAGAGTTCCAGTGATAATGAACGAATAGGCTTGTCAGTTTCTTATAATTTGCTGCTCCTGTCCTTGCTGTCTTGGCTTGGGAGTTGTTGTCAGGACAGCCGAGACAGAGAGGGTACACAAGCCTGGATAGTTGTTGGATGGAGTGAAGGTTCAGGAGGTGGCTGGTGTGTCAGTCTAGCAGGCTACTTTCAGCTGTATTGTTTCAAGTTGATGAAGCTGCGCTCATTCAGGCTGGTAGGAAGTGTTCCACTATGCTCCTGACTTGTGCTTGCGAATGGATGTAGGAAAGGCCTTGGGGTAACTGGAAGTGGGTCCCTTGTTGCAGGATATCGGCCTCTGGCCTTCATTTATCATCACAGAATCTGTCCCTTAGGAGATGATCATCTTCAAAGATGAAGACTTATGGAAGGAATATGAGCAAAAGGTGGAGACGATCTTGGGACTTGTGTCTTCCTTTTCCTTTGTTTCTAAATGAAACATCACACAGTCAAATGAGCAAATTAGAGAACAGACTTGTTCAAGCAATCATTGGTAACTTGTATGGTTTTACATTGTGTTCTTAAGCAACATTTGTGTGAAGCAGAAGAGAGGAGAAAACTATTCCAGAAGCAGGTAGATAGATTCAAAGTACATTTATCAAAGTGTGTATACAGAATACAACCCTGAGATTCGTCCACCTGCAGGCAGCCACAAAACAAAGAAACAATGTGGAATCCATTCAAGAAAATATCAAACCCCCAACACATGAAAAAAGAGCAAATTGCACCAACAGCAAAAAGCGAGTGAACAGTACATAGAATATCAAACATCGAGCCAGGAGTCTAGTAGTATTCAGTTTAGTTCCTTTCAGCACCGTGCCACTAGTTGACTGCAGGCCACAGACTACTATTTGCCAAAGTGCCCCAGTCCACATCGATCACCCTGATCAAACCGCTCAAAAACAGCAAACAAAAAGTAACCCGAATCCAGAGCCCCTTTGTTGTAGAGAGACTAGTGACAATCGTAGCGTCTGCTCCCTGTGTTTGGCTTACTCTGAGTAATTAAAAAAGTTAATGCTAGAAATACTCATCAAGTCAGGCTACATTCTGTGGAGAGAGGAGTAGACTTAATATCTCTTCAGAACATAAAAAGCTGTGAATTGAATTTACTTTATTTCTTACATCCATCACATTCATTAGGAGTGAAAATCTTTACGTTATGTCTCTGAATGTGCAATGTGCAGTCGTAGTAATTTATAATAATTTATAATAAATAGAACAGTCAAGGTAAAATGGAATACACTCAAATCAGTGTGAGTTAATCCGCCTGATGGCCTGGTGGAAGAAGCTGTCCCGGAGCCTGTTGGTCCTGGTTTTTATGCTGCAGTACCATTTCCCGGATAGTAGCAGCTGAAACAGATTGTGGTTGGGGTGACTCGGGTCCCCAGTGATCCTACGGGCCTTTTTTACACACATGTCTTTGTAAGTGTCCTGAATCATGGGAAGTTCACAACTATAGATGTGCTGGGCTGTCTGCACCACTCTCTGCAGAATCCTGCGATTAAGGGAAGTACAGTTCCCATACCAGGCAGTGATGCAGCCAGTCAGGATGCTCTCAATTGTGCCCCTGAAGGAAGTTCTTAGGATTTGGGAGCCCATACCAAACTTCCTGAACTGTCTGAGGTGAAAGAGGCACTGTTGTGCCTTTTTCACCACACAGCTCGTGTGTACAGATCACATGAGGTCCTCGGTGATGTGGATGTCGAGGAACTTAAAGCTGTTTACCCTCTCCACCCCAGATCCATTGATGTCAATAGGGGTTAGCCCGTCTCCATTCCTCCTGTAATCCACAACCAGCTCCTTTGTTTTTGCGACATTGAGGGACAGGTTGTTTTCTTGACTCTACTGTGTCAGACAGATGACTTCTTCATTGTAGTCCACCTCATTATTGTTTGAGGTAAGGCCAATCAGTGTCGTCAGCAAACTTAATTAGCAGATTAGAGCTGTGGGTGGTAACACAGTCATTGGTATACAGGGAGTAAAGGAGGGGGCTTAGTACACAGTCTTGAGGGGCTCCTGTATTGAGGTGAGGGAGCCCACTCTTACCACCTGCTGGCGGTCTGACAGGAAGTCCAGGATCCAGCTTCACAAGGCAGGGTCAAGGCCTGAGGCAGGGATGTGTGTAAAATAAAACATAGAAACATAGAAATCTACAGCACATTACAGGACCTTCGGCAACAATGTTGTGTCAACCATTCTAGAAGCTGCCTAGAATTTCTCTACCATATTTCCCTCTATTTTTCTCAGCTCGGAGTATCTACCTAAAAGTCTCTTAAAAGACCGTATTGTATCTGCCTCTACCACCTTCACTGACAGTGCATTCCATGAACCCACCACTTTTTGTGTGAAAAACTTATCTCTGACATCCCCCTTATACCTACTTCCAAGCAGCTTAAAACTATGCCCCCTCGTGTTATAGACATTTCAGCCCCGGGGAAAAGCCACTAGCTATCCACACGATAAAGGCCTCTCATCATCTTATACACCTCTGTCAGGTCACCTCTCATCCTTTGTTATTCCAAGGAGAAAAGGCCAAGTTCACTCAGTCTATTCTCATAGAGCATGCTCTCCAATCCAGGCAACATCCTTGTAAGTTTCCTCTGCACTTTCTCTATAGTATCCACATCCTTCCTGTAATGAGGTGACCAGAACTGAACACAGTACTCCAACTCTAAGTGAAGTCTTATATAGCTGTAACATTACCTCACGGCTCTTGAACTCAATCCCATGGTTGATGACGGCCAACACACCATACACCTTCTTAACAACACTCAACCTGTGCAGCAGCTTTGGACACGAACCCCAAGATCTTGCTGATTCTCCACACTGCAAAGAGTCTTACCATTAATATTATGATTAGAGGTAGCTTTGTAGTGAAAGTGGTGGAAATTGTGGAAAATGAGCCATTGGACATGGAGGCTAGTAGAGTGGAGGTTAGGACAAGATAGCCTGCCTTTGAACCAGGCCAGGCATTTCTATCCACACACATCAAAGTTGCTGGTGAACGCAGCAGGCCAGGCAGCATCTCTAGGAAGAGGTACAGTCGACGTTTCGGGCCGAGACCTTTCGTCAGGACTAACTGAAAGAAAAGTTAGTAAGAGATTTGAAAGTGGGAAGGGGAGGGGGAGATCCAAAATGATAGAAGACAGGAGAGGGAGGGATGGAGCCAAGAGCTGGACAGGTGATTGGCAAAGGGGATATGAGAGGATCATGGGACAGGCGGCCTAGGGAGAAAGAAAAGGGGGAGGGGGGAAAACCCAGAGGATGGGCAAGGGGTATAGTGAGAGGGACAGAGGGAGAAAAAGGAGAGAGAGAAAAAGAATGTGTATATATAAATAAATAACAGATGGGGTACGAGGGGGAGGTGGGGCATTAGCGGAAGTTTGAGAAGTCAATGTTCATGCCATCAGGTTGGAGGCTACCCAGACGGAATATAAGGTGTTGTTCCTCCAACCTGAGTGTGGCTTCATCTTTACAGTAGAGGAGACAGTGGATAGACATATCAGAATGGGATGTAGAATTAAAATGTGTGGCCACTGGGAGGTCCTGCTTTCTCTGGCAGACAGAGCATAGGTGTTCAGCGAAACGATCTCCCAGTCTGCATCACGTCTCGCCAATATATAGAAGGCCACATCGGGAGAGAGATATAGAGATGACCAGATTGCAAATTGTAGCGGTGACTTTCCTCAGAGGCTCAGAATTAGTGACATCGAACCAAGCATAAAAGCAATTGAGCTCATCTGGGAGAGAGACTGTGGTGTTGGCAGCACCACAACGTTTGGCTTTGAAGTTTGTGATGGTATGCAGCCCTCGCCACAAGTCACATGTGCTATTTGTTGTGAATCTTGACTCAATCTTGTCCCTATATTGTTGTTTTGCAGCCTTGATAGCTTGAAGTTATGAAACCCTCCATGACTTCCTTCTTTTCTGCAGCCGTGACACTATCCGTGGTTAGCAATGCAAAAAAGAATCCCGCTTTCCTGATTGGATGACTCATATTCCAATGCACCCGTTATCTCTAACCAAAACCCAAACACTGCTTCTACAGAAAGACCATTACGTTAGCAGTGAAACCTTTAACCGTAACACCCTGGTAAATGAACCCTTAGGAGGCAGTCATAGTCATAGTCATAGTCATACTTTATTGATCCCGGGGGAAATTGGTTTTTGTTACAGTTGCACCATAAATAATTAAATAGTAATAAAACCATAAATAATTAATAGTAATATGTAAATTATGCCAGGAAATAAGTCCAGGGCCAGCCTATTGGCTCAGGGTGTCTGACCCTCCAAGGGAGGAGTTCTAAAGTTTGATGGCCACAGGCAGGAATGACTTCCTATGACGCTCAGTGTTGCATCTCGGTGGAATGAGTCTCTGGCTGAATGTACTCCTGTGCCTAACCAGTCCATTATGTAGTGGATGGGAGACATTGTCCAAGATGGCATGCAACTTGGACAGCATCCTCTTTTCAGACACCACCGTGAGAGAGTCCAGTTCCATCCCCACAACATCATTGGCCTTACGAATGAGTTTGTTGATTCTGTTGGTGGCTGCTACCCTCAGCCTGCTGCCCCAGCACACAACAGCAAACATGATCGCACTGGCCACCACAGACTCGTAGAACATCCTCAGCATCGTCTGGCAGATGTTAAAGGACCTCAGTCTCCTCAGGAAATAGAGACGGCTCTGACCCTTCTTGTAGACAGCCTCAGTGTTCTTTGACCAGTCCAGTTTATTGTCAGTTCGTATCCCCAGGTATTTGTAATCCTCCACCATGTCCACATTGACCCCCTGGATGGAAACAGGGGTCACCGGTACCTTAGCCCTCCTCAGGTTTACCACCAGCTCCTTAGTCTTTTTCACATTAAGCTGCAGATAATTCTGCTCACACCATGTGACAAAGTTTCCTACCGTAGCCCTGTACTCAGCCTCATCTCCCCTGCTGATGCATCCAACTATGGCAGAGTCATCAGAAAACTTTTGAAGATGACAAGACTTTGTGCAGTAGTTGAAGTCCAAGGTGTAAATGGTGAAGAGAAAGGGAGACAAGACAGTCCCCTGTGGAGCCCCTGTGCTGCTGATCACTCTGTCGGACACACAGTGTTGCAAGCACACATACTGTGGTCTGCCAGTCAGGTAATCAAGAATCCATGACACCAGGAAAGCATCCACCTGCATCGCTGTCAGTTTCTCCCCCAGCAAAGCAGGGCAGATGGTGTTGAACGCACTGGAGAAGTCAAAAAACATGACCCTCACAGTGCTCACTGGCTTGTCCAAGTGGGCGTAGACAGGGTTGAGCAGGTAGACGATGGCATCCTCAACTCCTAGTCGGGGCTGGTAGGCAAACTGGAGGGGATCTAAGTGTGGCCTGACCATAGGCCGGAGCAGCTCCAGAACAAGTCTCTCCAGGGTCTTCATGATGTGGGAGGTCAATGCCACCCGTCTGTAGATGTTGAGGCCGCTGGGGCGTGGCGTCTTCGGCACAGGGACGAGGCAGGACATCTTCCACAGTACAGGAACCCTCCAGAGCTTCAGGCTCAGGTTGAAGACATGGCGAAGTACTCCACATAGCTGAGGGGCACAGGCTTTGAGCACCCTGGTACTGACACCATCTGGTCCTGCAGCCTTGCTTGGATTGAGACGTTTCAGCTGTCTTCTCACCTGTCCAGCTGTGAAGCCCACCGTGGTGGTTTCGTGTGGGAAAGGGGTATAGTCATGAGAGCAGGGTGGGTGACTATGAGGAGGGGTAGGAGGGGAGAGTGGAATACGTGTTGGTTGGGGGCTGACACCAGATGAATCATGTGGGGGATGGGCAGGGGCCACAATGTCAAATCTGATAAAGAACAGGTTAAGTTCGTTGGCCCTGTCCACACTGCCTTCAGCTCCTCTGTTGCTAGTTTGCCGGAACCCAGTGATGGTCCTCATCCCAGTCCAGACCTCTCTCATGTTACTCTGCTGGAGTTTCCACTCAAGCTTCCTCCTATACCTGTCTTTAACCTCCCTGATCCTGGCTTTCAGGTCCCTCTGTATTGATCTCAGCTCCTCTCTATTTCCATCTACTGCAGTTTGAGAGGGAGAAGCATAAATTGGATATATCAGTATTATAATGGAATAAAGGAAATTACAGAGACATGAGAGAAGAGCTGCTAAGGTGGATTGGAGGAGGATACTGGCTGGGATGATGGGAGAGCAGAGGTGCCTGAAGTTTCTGGGAATGGTTCACAAGGCGCAGGTTAGATATGTCCCACAGAAGAAGTTATTCTCAAATGGCAGGGCTAGGCAACTGTGACTGACAAGGAATCGAGGGATGACTGTGCAAGCGCGTTGGCGTCAGCAAGTTAGACCAGTGCCAAGAGTTTAAAAGGTGACAGCTTTATAGAGCCAGCGAATTGTAGAGGGAGTCAGAGTAGGAGGGCTTTGCCTCAACGGGGCTTCAGCGATAACAGATTGAGGAGAGGTAGGTTACTTGTGAAGAATAGAAACAGGAAGTATGTCTGTGAGGCCGGTGTTCTGTACTGAGTGTCAGATGTGGGAAGTCCGGGAGACTCCCAGCCTCCTGGAAGGCCATACCTGCTCCAGGTGTGTCGAGCTGCAGCTCCTTAGGGACCGGGTTAGGGAACTGGAGTTGCAGCTTGCTGACCTTCGTCTGCTCAGGGAAAGTGAGGAGGTGATGGAGAGCAGCTATAAGCAGGTAGTCAGATCGGGACTACAGGAGACAGATACGTTGGTAACAGTCAGGAGAGGGAAGGGCAGGTGTCAGATACTAGAGAGTACCCTGTGGCTGTCCCCCTTAACAATAAGTACTCCTGATTGAGTACTAGTGGGGGAGACAGCCTACCTGGGGGAAGCAATAGTGGCCGTGCCTTTGGCACACAGTCTGGCCCTGTGGCTCAGAAGGGTAGGGAAAGGAACAGGATGGCAGCAGTGATAAGGGACGCTATAGTTAGGGGATAAGACAGGAGATTCTGTGGATGCAGGAAAGAAACTCGGATGGTAGTTTGCCTCCCAGGTGCCAGAGTCCGGGATGTTTCTGATTGCCTCCACAATATCCTGAAGTGGGAAGGTGAACAGCCAGAGGTCGTGGTACATATTGGTACCAATGACATAGGTAGGAAAAGGGAGGAGGTCCTGAAAACAGACTACAGGCAGTTAGAAAGGAAGTTGAGAAGCAGGACCTTAAAGGTAATAATCTTGGGATTACTGACTGTGCCAAGTGACAGTGAGTATAGGAATAGAGTGAGGTGGGGTGTCAGGGAGGGGTAGCATCTCTGGTGGGGGAACATGTTGCGTCCTTTTCAAGGCAGTTAGTCCACCGTTGGTCCCCACCTGGCACTCAGCTCTCACCTGTGGCTCCCCGTAGCTGTCGACTCTGTCTTGCCACTGGATCCAGATGGGATTTGGGAAGAGAGAGTGAGGCAGACGCTGTGCAACTCTCCCTCACTTAAATCCAAATCACGTGCTAGTCTTGACACCATCATAATAGTGTCGAGGTCCTCATGGACAACGATGGACGAACACAAAAAGGAGTGAGGTGGAGGATAAATGCGTGGCTGAGGGATTGGAGCAGGGGGCAGGCATTCAGATTTCTGGATCATTGGGACCTCTTTTGGGACAGGCGTGACCTGTACAAAAAAGAACGGTTTGCACTTGAATCTGAGGGGGACCAATATTCTGGCAGGGAAGATTGTTAAGACTATTGGGGAGAGTTTAAACTTGATTGCTGAAGGGTGGGAACAGAACTGAAGAGACAGAGGAAGGGGCTGTTGGCTCACAAATAGAGGAAGCTCGGAGACGGTGTGTGAGGGAAGATAGGCAGGCGATAGAGAAGGGATGTGCTCAGTTCGATGGGTTGAGATGTGTCTATTTTAATGCAATAAGCATCATGAACAAAGTGGATGAGCTTAGAGCATGGATCAGTACTTGGAGCTATGATCTTGTGGCCATTACAGAGACTTGGATGGAGAGGGGCAGGGGTGGTTACTTAGAGGTGTTTCAGAAAGGACAGGGAAGGAGGCAAAAGAGGTGGGAGCATGGCACTGCTGATCAGAGATAGTGTCACGGCTGTGGAAAAGGAGGAAGTCATGGAGGGATTGTCTTACCCCAAGACAGTCTACAAGTACGTGAAGAGCAAGAGGATAAGACATGAGAGAATAGAACTAATCAAGTGTGACAGTGGAAAAGTGTGTATGGAACTGGAGGAGATAGCAGAGATACTTAATTATGAAATTAGCCTTCACAGAATGCACCACACTCCAAAATTAATTGCATTTGATACATTTCAAAATCCTAGAACTATTTGATTTTTTTTTAAATAACTACATAAGCACAATCCTCATTTTACTTTTGGATGCAATGAATACAATGTTATGATAATAACTGTTAAAACCATTTAAAGTCAGCTGTGGGTGGAAATGTGAATACTGCAGTCAGTGTACAAGATGGGGCAGCACGGTAGGCTTATTCAGAAAGTCAGAAGGCATGGGATCCAGGGAAGTTTGGCCAGGTGGATTCAGAATTGACTTGCCTGCAGAAGGCAGAGGGTCGTGGTGGAGGGAATACATTCAGATTGGAGGATTGTGACTAGTGGTGTCCCACAAGGATCTGTTCTGGGACCTCTACTTTTCGTGATTTTTATTAACGACCTGGATGTGGGGGTAGAAGGGTGGGTTGGCAAGTTTGTAGACGACACAAAGGTTGGTGGTGTTGTAGATAGTGTAGAGGATTGTCAAAGATTGCAGAGAGACATTGATAGGATGCAGAATTGCGCTGAGAAGTGGCAGATGGAGTTCGACCCATCTGGGAGGCAGGGTTTGAGGGTCAGCACAACATTGTGGGCCGAAGGGCCTGTACTGTGCTGTACTATTCTATGTTCTATGTTCTATGTTTAAAACCCTTTCATTCCCAGTATCATCCTTGTTAACCTTCTCTGAACCATCTCTAATGCCAGCACATCTTTTCTTAGATGAGGAGCCTAAAACCATTTACAATACTCAAGGTGAGGCCTCGCCAATGCCTATTTGAGCCTCAATATCACATCCCTCCTCTTGTATTCTAGACCTCTTGAAAATGAATGCTAACGTTGCATCACCAACTCTACCTGCAAGTTAACCTTTAGGGTGTTCTGCACAAGGACTCCCAAGTCCCTTTGCATCTCAGCTTTTTGGATTTTCTCCGTTTGGAAAAGAGTCTGCATATTCACTTATACTATCAAAGTGCATGACCATGCATTTCAACATTGTCTTTCATTTGCCACTTTCTTGCCCATACTCCTAATCTGTCTAAGTCCTTTTGCATCCTGCCTATTTCCTCAACACTACCTGCCCCTCCACCAATCTTCGTATCATCTGCAAACTTGGCAACAAAGCCATCTATTCCATCATCTAAATCACTGACAGTCTGCATAAAAAGAAGCAGTCCCAACAACGACCTGTGCAGCCACTAGGCACTGCCAGCCAACCAGAAAAGGAAATTCCTACTCGCTGCCTCCTACAAAGGGAAAATTTTGCCTGACAAATCTGTTAGAGTTCTTCGAGGAAGCACAAGCAGGTGGACAAAGGAGAGGCAGTGGATGTCATTTATTTGGATTTTCAAAGGGCATTTGATAAGGTGCCACAGATAGGGCTGCATAACAAGATAAAATCTTATGTCTTGAGGGCGAAGAACACAGAACTGAAGGAGCAGTAGCAGTCGGAATACGGTGGACAAACTTGTGGCGCAATTAGAGATTGGTCAGTATGACGTTCCGGGCACCACTGAGTCCTGCGTGAAAGAAGGTCATAGTTGGGGGTTTAACATCAAAAGATATACTTTGTATCAAAAGGCCGGGCAGGAAGTCCTATGTGGTGGTGTGGCTATTGGTCAGAAATGGAATTACAGCTTTAGAAAGAGGTGACATGGGGTCAGAGAATGTTGAATCTTTGTGCATGGAGTTTAGAAATTGTAAAGGTAAAAAAACCAGTATGGGAATCATATATAGGCCTCCAAGTAGTAGCCAAGATGTGGAGTTGAGATTGCAAAGGAAGCTGGAAAAGGCCTGTAATAAGGGTAATGTCATAACTATCATGGGGAAACTTCAATATGCACGGGGATTAGGAAAACCTGGCTGGTGACAGATCGCAAGAGAGGTAATTTGTCAAATGCTGACGAGTTGGCTTTTTAGAGCAGCTTGTGCTTAAAGCCAACTCAGGGAAAGGCTGTCTTAGCCTGGGTGTTGTGTAATAACGCATATAGAAACATAGAAAACCTACAGCACAATACAGGCCCTTCGGCCCACAGAGTTGTGCCAAACATGTCCCTACCTTAGAAATTACTAGGCTTACCCATAGCCCTCTATTTTACTAAGCTCCATGTACCATCTATCTAAAAGTCTCTTAAAAGACTCTGTCGTATCCACCTCCACCACCGTTGCCTATCTATGGCTTCCACATCCTTCCTGTAGTGAGGCGACCAGAACTGAGCACAGTACTCCAAGTATGATCTGACCAGGGTCCTATATAGCTACAACATTACCTCTCAGTTCCTAAATTCAATTCCATGATTGATGAAGGCCAATACACCGTAAGCTTTCTTAACCTGCGCAGCTGCTTTGAGTGTCCTATGGACTCGGACCCCAAGATCTCTCTGATCCTCCACACTGCCAAGAGTCTTACCATTAATACTATATTCTGCCATCACATTTGACCTACTAAAATGAACCACTTCACACTTATCTGGGTTGAACTCCATCTGCCACTTCTCAGCCCAGTTTTGCATCCTATCAATGTCTCGCTGTAATCTAATCTAATATCTTATTAGGGAGCTCAATGTAAAGGAACCCTTAGGAGGCAGTGATCATAATATAATTGAATTCATACTGCAGTTTGAGAGGAAGAAGTCACATGTATCAGTATTGCAATGGAATAAAGGGAATTACAGAGGCATGAGAGAAGAGCTTGCCCAGGTGGATTGGAGGGGGATACTGGCAGGGATGATGGCAGAGCAGAGGTGGCTGGAGTTTCTGGGAACAGTTCACAAGGCGCAGGATAGATTTGTCCCACAGACTAAGATGTTCTCAAATGGCGGGGCTAGGCAACCGTGGCTGATGAGGGGAGTTAAGAACTGTATAAAAGTCAAGGAAGAGGCATATAAGGTGGCAAAAGTGGGATGATGATACCAAAGAGTATGGGGAGAAGGCAAGGGAGTGGGGATGACTGCAAAAATTGGATCAACCCATGATTGAATGGCGGGGCATACTCGATGGGCCAAATGGCCTACTTCTGCTGCTATGTCTTATGGTCTTATGATTGGGAAGCTTTTAAAATCCAACAAAAGGCTAGTAAAAAGAGCTATAAGAAGGGAAAAGATGAAAAGTGAGGGCAAACTAGCTGATAATATAAAGCAGGATAGAAAACGTTTTTCCGGTTATATAAAGAGTAAAAGGGATGTGAGAGTTGATATTGAACCACAGGAAAATGATGCTGGTGAGGTAGTAATGGGGATGAAGAAATGGCAGATGAACTTAATAAGTACTTTGCTTCAGTCTTTATTGTGGAAGACACTAGCTGTATGCCAGAGGTTTGTGAGTGGTCGGTTAGCAGGAGTGAGGCATTGGCTATTGCAAAGGAAAAAGTACTTGGCAAACTGAAAAGTCTTAAGGTGGGTGAGTCCTGGACTAGATGGACTACACCCTAGAGTCTTGAAAGAGTTTGCTGAAGAAATAACAGATGCATTGGTCATGATCTTTCAAGAATCACCTGATTCCCGCATGGTCCCAGAGGACTGGAAAATTGCAAATGGCACTGCACTCTTTAAAAGGGGAGGAAAACAAAAGAGAGGAAATTATAGGCCAGTTAGCTGAACCAGAGTGGTTAAGAAAGTAACATACATCAAAGTTGCTGGTGAACGCAGCAGGCCAGGCAGCATCTATAGGAAGAGGCGCAGTCGACGTTTCAGGCCGAGACCCTTCGTCAGGACTAACTGAAGGAAGAGTGAGTAAGGGATTTGAAAGCTGGAGGGGGAGGGGGAGATGCAAAATGATAGGAGAAGACAGGAGGGGGAGGGATGGAGCCGAGAGCTGGACAGGTGATAGGCAGAAGGGGATACGAGAGGATCATGGGACAGGAGGTCCGGGAAGAAAGACGGGGGGGGGTGACCCAGAGGATGGGCAAGAGGTATATTCAGAGGGACAGAGGGAGAAAAAGGAGAGTGAGAGAAAGAATGTGTGCATTAAAAAGAGTAACAGATGGGGTACGAGGGGGAGGTGGGGCCTAGCGGAAGTTAGAGAAGTCAATGTTCATGCCATCAGGTTGGAGGCTACCCAGACGGAATATAAGGTGTTGTTCCTCCAACCTGAGTGTGGCTTCATCTTTACAGTAGAGGAGGCCGTGGATAGACATGTCAGAATGGGAATGGGATGTGGAATTAAAATGTGTGGCCACTGGGAGATCCTGCTTTCTCTGGCGGACAGAGCGTAGATGTTCAGCAAAGCGGTCTCCCAGTCTGCGTCGGGTCTCACCAATATATAAAAGGCCACATCGGGAGCACCAGACGCAGTATATCACCCCAGTCGACTCACAGGTGAAGTGATGCCTCACCTGGAAGGACTGTTTGGGGCCCTGAATGGTGGTAAGGGAGGAAGTGTAAGGGCATGTGTAGCACTTGTTCCGCTTACACGGATAAGTGCCAGGAGGGAGATCAGTGGGGAGGGATGGGGGGGACGAATGAACAAGGGAGTTGTGTAGGGAGCGATCCCTGCGGAATGCAGAGAGAGGCGGGGAGGGAAAGATATGCTTAGTGGTGGGATCCCGTTGGAGGTGGCGGAAGTTACGGAGAATAATATGTTGGACCCGGAGGCTGGTGGGGTGGTAGGTGAGGACCAGGGGAACCCTATTCCTAGTGGGGTGGTGGGAGGATGGAGTGACAGCAGATGTACGTGAAATGGGGGAGATGCGTTTAAGAGCAGAGTTGATAGTGGAGGAAGGGAAGCCCCTTTCTTTAAAAAATGAAGACATCTCCCTCGTCCTAGAATGAAAAGCCTCATCCTGAGAGCAGATGCGGCGGAGACGGAGGAATTGCGAGAAGGGGATGGCGTTTTTGCAAGAGACAGGGGTTAGGCAAAGATCGCAAGATCTTCTGTAATGGTCCTACCCGCTATTTCATCCTCCGTCGGATCCACGCCTGCAATCGCCGTTTCTTTGACTTTGTCATGTTAGGCAAAGATCGCAAGATCTTCTGTAATGGTCCTACCCGCTATTTCATCCTCCGTCGGATCCACGCCTGCAATCGCCGTTTCTTTGACTTTGTCATGTTAGGCAAAGATCGCAAGATCTTACATCTACGGACTCCAGAGCCTGCCGGCCCCGACGCTAGCAGGCATGAACTTTCGGTTGCGGCTTCTGCCGTTGGTCTCGGCGGCTCCAACACCTCAGGACATATTCAAAACCCGGACTCCAGCAACGACCATGGAGACATTCAAAGCGATCGCGCAACCACCAACTGCGACTCCAGCCTTGAACTCCAGGCCGGGTCTTTATGTGCTGCTGTTGTGACTCCCGTCTCCCCTTCCCCCACCACCACTCCGCAGCCCCGTCTTCCTCAGATCCCACCGTCAGCTCCTGGGCCCTCAGAGGCTCCATCTTCCTCTCACCCCAACCCTCCCCTCTCCATTGACACCACCAGCCTCCCCCCTCCCCCCTCTGATCCCAGCTCTCATCCGTGCCGGGTCTTTACCATCCCCTCCGACCTTCAACTGTCGGAGGCAGAACGCTCTGTTCTCAGTAAGGGCCTCACGTTTGTCCCCCTTCGCCCACACCTCAGCGAGTTCCGTGTTCGCCATGATGCGGAACTTTTCTTCCGCCGTCTCCGTCTCCGAGCCTACTTCTTCGGCAAGGACTCTTCCACCCCCACCGATGACCCCTTCTCCCGTCTTCATCCCTCCTCTTCTTCATGGACACCCCGCTCTGGTCTTCTGCCTGCTCTGGATCTCTTTATTGCCAACTGCCGACGGGACATTAACCGTCTCGACTTCACCGCACCTTGTCCCCATTCCAACCTCACTCCTTCGGAACGCTCTGCTCTCCGCTCCCTCCGCACTAATCCTAACATTATTATTAAACCCGTTGGTAAGGGGGGTGTTGTTGTAGTCTGGCGTACTGACCTCTACCTTGCCGAGGCACAGCGACAACTCGCGGATACCTCCTCTTATTTACCCCTCGATCGTGACCCCACTAAGGAGCACCAGGCCATTGTCTCCCACACTATCAACGACTTTATCCGCTCAGGGGATCTCCCATCCACTGCTACCAACCTTATAGTTCCCACACCCCGCACTTCCCGTTTCTACCTCCTACCCAAGATCCACAAACCTGCCTGTCCTGGCCGACCTATTGTCTCAGCTTGCTCCTGCCCCACCGAACTCGTTTCTGCATACCTCGACACTGTTTTATCACCCCTTGTTCAATCCCTTCCGACCTATGTTCGTGACACTTCTCACGCTCTTAAACTTTTCGATGATTTTAAGTTCCCTGGCCCCCACCGCTTTATTTTCACCTTGGATGTCCAGTCCCTATATACTTCCATCCCCCATCAGGAAGGTCTCAAAGCTCTACGCTTCTTTTTGGATTCCAGACCTAATCAGTTCCCCTCTACCACCACTCTGCTCCGTCTAGCAGAATTAGTCCTTACTCTTAATAATTTCTCCTTTTGCTCCTCCCATTTCCTCCAAACTAAAGGTGTAGCTATGGGCACCCGTATGGGTCCTAGCTATGCCTGCCTTTTTGTTGGGTTTGTGGAACAATCTATGTTCCGTGCCTATTCTGGTATCTGTCCCCCACTTTTCCTTCGCTACATCGACGACTGCATTGGCGCTGCTTCCTGCACGCATGCAGAACTCGTTAACTTTATTAACTTTGCCTCCAACTTTCACCCTGCCCTCAAGTTTACCTGGTCCATTTCTGACACCTCCCTCCCCTTTCTAGATCTTTCTGTCTCTGTCTCTGGAGACAGCTTATCCACTGATGTCTACTATAAGCCTACTGACTCTCACAACTATCTGGACTATTCCTCTTCTCACCCTGTCTCTTGCAAAAACGCCATCCCCTTCCAGCATCTGCAGAATTCCTGTTGTTTGTGGTTAAGAAAGTGTTTAAGTCCATTATTAAGGACGAGGTTTCAGGGCACTTGGAGACTAAAGATAATACAAGTTAATGTAAGCATGGTTCCAGTAAAGCAAATCTTGCCTGACAAATCTGTTAGAATTCTTTGAGCAAGTAACTAGCAGAGTGGACAAAGGAGAGTCAGTGGATGTCATTTACTTAGATTTTCAGAAGGCATTGATAAAGTGCCTCACATGAAGCTGTTTAACAAGATAAAATCTTATGGTGTTACAGGAAGGATACTGGCTTGGATAGAAGAATGGCTGACAGGCAGGAGACAGTGAGTGGAAATAAAGGGGGCCTTTTCTTGTTGGTTGCCAGTGACTAGTGGTGTTCCTCAGGGGTCAGTATTGGGACTGCTGCTTTTCATATTGTGAATGATTTGGAATTGATGGTTTGTAGCAAAATTTGCAGATGATACAAAGATAGGTGGATGGGTAGGTAGTGCTGAGGAAGCAATGCATTTGCAGAAGTTCTTAGGCAAATTGGAAGAATGGGCAAAAATGTGGCAGATGGAACACAGTGTTGGGAAATGTATGATAATGCAATTTGGTAAAAGGAACAGAAGTGCAGTCTATTACCTAAATGGGAGAAAATTCAAACATCAGAGGTGCAAAGGAACTTGGGAGTCCTCGTGCAAGACTCCCAGAAGGTTAATTTACAGGTTAAATCTGTGGTAAAGAAGGCAAATGCAATGTTGGCATTTATTTCAAGGGAAATAGAATGTAAGAACCAGGAGGCTTTATAAGACACTAGGCAGGCTGCACTTGGAGTATTGACAACAGTTCTGGGCCACATATCTCAGTAAGGATGTGTTGTTATTGGAGGGAGGGAGTCCAGAGGAGGTTCATGGGGCTGATTCTGGGAATGAAGGAGTTAACATATGAGGGGTGTGAGAGTTCAGTATTCTACTCAGAGTCACGGATACCTGGAGTGTACTGCCTGGTATGGTGGTAGAGGCAAATACTGTACATTATAGGTTTTTACAAGATGTTTGGATAGGCACATGGAAGTGAGGAAGATGGAGGGATATGGACATGGTGTAGATAGGAAGGATTAGTGTTTGGGTGTTTTTGATTTTCTTTTTAGCTGGTTCGGCACAATATTGTGGGCCAAATGGCCTGTTTCTGTGCTGTACTCTTCTATTTTCGTACACTCTGGCTACTGCCACAATGTCACTGTCTTATGCAACTTACTACCTTATTTTGAATGCCCAGTGACTGAACCTTCTTGACCATCCACTGCCTTGCCTTCATCAACTTTCCTGGCAACTTCCTTGAAAATCTCTATAAGATTGGTTAGACACAACGTACCATGTATGAAGCCATGCTGACTACTCATCATCAGTCCATGTCTATCCAAATACTCATGATACTTCCAATAACTTTCCCACCTCTGATGTCAGGTTAACCAGTCTATAACTTCCTGGTTTATTTTTTGAGCAGCGTAATAATGTTAGCTATCCTCCAATCCTCCGGAACCTCATCTGTTGCTACGGATGATTTAAGTATCTCTGCTCAGACCCCTGTAATTTCTGCATTTCCTCCCACAGAGTCCGAGTGAACACTTTGTCAGGCCCTGGGGAGTTATCCACCCTACTTTGTCTCAAAACAGCAAATTTGTTTTAAATTCCCCAAGTATGTAACCATTCACCTTATCTCTGCCGCTCATAATTTCATAAACCTCTAAAAGGTCACCCCTCAGCCTTCCTCACTCCAGGATAACCAGTCCCAGACCTGGCCAAGCTCTCCAGTGTTGGTAACAACCTTATGAATCTTTTCACCTTTACCAGGTAAATGACATCGTTCCTATCATAAGCTGACTAGACAACAGTCATATTCCAGGTTTCCAGTAGCTGCAGTGTTCCAGCAATGTCTAATTCCTATTTGTTCCTTCTCTCCACATTTTCCTTCACCGACCCTATTTCCTTCCCCAGTCAGCTCAGCTGAGTTAAACACTCCTTCTCCAGCCAACATCACATCACTTGTGCCATTAAGTCTCCTGCATCGGTTCTCTACACTGACATGTTTGATATCTAACACTTGCTGCTTCTTGCTGGAGAAAGTTCATAGACTTGAAACATTAACTGCCCTCTCACTCAAATTGCTGGTGTGTACATATTAAACCAATTGCGGGTTTCCATTCTTCAGTTTCTCTCAGCATGGCCCACCTGTTGCACACTTACCAGGCCAGGCACCTGCTTTAACCAAATCGATATTGCGCTAATCAATATTAGCCACTATCAGTCCATGCCAGCTCCCGGGAGAGCAATCCTTTCTGCTCCTCTTCACATCTCTATTACATTCCCTTTGGAAAGTCCTGGTTCATCTTCACTATCTTCACTAACCCACATACACACAGAATTTCCAGCTGTAATTCTGCCCCAGGAGATGGTAATAGAATACTTATATTAATCCAGACATCCCCACTGGCAGTATTCAGACACACTCATTCGAGTAAACCTCTTTTATTTCCACTCCTACTCAGAGCACATCCTCCCTCAGCAACAGACATTACTGATAGAAATCAGAAAAGTACAGCACAGGGACTGCCCTCTCACCCACCATGTCTGTGCAGAGCAGTAAACCAATCCCTTCTGCCTGCACTAATCCAAACCCTCCATTCCTCGCATATCCATGGGTCTGTCTCGAAGCCTCTTGCCTGCTTCCACACTCACTCAACCTTATTTCCTAAGCTCAAAGTTCAAGGTAAATTTATTTTCAAAGTGTATATGTCACCAAATACAACCCTGAGATTCATTTTCTTGTGGGCATTCACAGTACATACAAAGAAACACAATAGAATCAGTGAAAGACCGCACCCAACAGGATGGACAAACAACCAATGTGAAAATACAAAAATAAAAATAAAACAAATAAATAAATCAGCGATAAATATCAAGTTCAGAGGTTGTGGAATCAGTTCTGTAATAGGGTAGGTAAAGTGAAGTTATCCCCTCGGGTTCACAAGCTTGATGGTTAAGGAGTAATAACTGTTCCTGAACCAGGTGGCCTGGGTCCTAAGTCTCCTGTACCTTCTTCCTGATGGCCGCCGTGAGAAGGCAGCATGACCTTGATAGTGGGGTTCTTGATGATGGATGCTGCTTTCCTGTGACAGTGCTCTGTGTAGATGTGCTCAGTGACGGGGAGGGCTTTGCCTGTGATGGACTGGGCTGGGCCATATTGTAAGATGACACCAGGCTCCCTCTGATGTCCCCCATTCCACAAGCAGAATGTCTGACTCCAATGACTGCCATTTCTTCCTCTGAACTCATGACTGAAAAAGGACCGACCTTACATTGACTTACAGTGTCTTGTCACTGCTCAGCCACCTCGCACACTGCACTTTCCCCTTTCAAACACGAATCCTGATTTCAGTCCAATCTGATGTTGTGAGATCTTATTTCGATTCTGATCTGTTCTCAGCTGACGGAGCCTCAGCAGGACTGCATGTTCGTAGACGGAGAGAGGAGCAGTGTGTCCTCCACACCAAATTCCAACGTAAGTGAAAGAAAAATGGGGGAGATATCACAGGTAATATTCCCCTCTGGTGTTCCTCACTTGCTTGGTGCTTGTTTATTGAATTACTGTCAATGTGTTGGCAGCAGTCAGGCTGAATTTAGGGTTACACTTACTCAAGATCAAGTCAGAATCAGAATCACTTTTATTATCACTGACAGATGATATGAAATCTGTTGTTTTTTGGCAGTAGTACAGCACAAGTCATGAAAGATGCTACAGGTTGTTGTTAATCCTCTCCATGCCTAGTGGCGCATTGGTTGGCAACCTTGTTGTTTCTTTTAGCATTGTTTCTTCTGAGGCCAAGATGCTAGCTCGATGCTCGCCTTGCACAGATGGAAAGTGTGCAAGGAGCCGGCCAGATTTGAACCTGGGGCCACTCGCTTGAAGTCCAGTGTGGATGCCACTTCACCACCAGTCAGCTAAAGGTTACAATAAGAAATAAACTGCAAAAAAAAATAACAAGGTAGTATTCATGGGTTCATTGGCTGTTCAGAAATCTGATGGTAGAGGGGAAGAAGCTGTTCCTGAATTGCTTTATCTTCTGACTTTTGGACCTTGTCCCCAATGGTAGTAACGAAAAGAGGACATACTCCAGATCATTAGGTTCCTCAGTGATAAATCTGTCTGCATTTACAACTCTGAAGTTTGAATAATAACATAGAAACATAGAAAATAGGTGCAGGAGTAGGCCATTCGGCCCTTTGAGACTGCACTGCCATTTATTATGATCATGGCTGATCATTCAACTCAGAACCCCGCCCCAGCCTTCCCTCCATACCCCCTGATCCCCGTAGCCACAAGGGCCATATCTAACTCCTTCTTAAATATAGCCAATGAACTGCCCTCAACTGTTTCCTGTGGCAGAGAATTCCACAGATTCACCACCCTCTGTGTGAAGAAGTTTTTCCTAATCTCGGTCCTAAAAGGCTTCCCCTTTATCCTCAAACTGTGACCCCACGTTCTGGACCTCCCCAACATCGGGAACAATCTTCCTGCATCTAGCCTGTCCAATCCCTTTAGGATTTTATACGTTTCAATCAGATCCCCCCTCAATCTTCTAAATTCCAATGAGTACAAGCCCAGTTCATCCAGTCTTTCTTCATATGAAAGTCCTGCCATCCCAGGAATCAATCTGGTGAACCTTCTTTGTACTCCCTCTATGGCAAGGATGTCTTTCCTCAGATTAGGGGACCAAAACTGCACACAATACTCCAGGTGTGGTCTCACCAAGGCCTTGTACAACTGCAGTAGTACCTCCCTGCTCCTGTACTCGAATCCTCTCGCTATAAATGCCAGCATACCATTCGCCTTTTTCACCGCCTGCTGTACCTGTGTGCCCACTTTCAATGACTGCTGTATAATGACACCCAGGTCTCGTTGCACCTCCCCTTTTCCTAATCGGCCACCATTCAGATAATAATCTGTTTTCCTATTTTTGCCACCAAAGTGGATAACTTCACATTTATCCACATTAAATTGCATCTGCCATGAATTTGCCCACTCACCCAACCTATCCAAGTCACTCTGCATCCTCTTAGCATCCTCCTCACCGCTAACACTGCCACCCAGTTTCGTGTCATCCGCAAACTTGGAGATGCTGCATTTAATTCCCTCATCCAAGTCATTAATATATATTGTAAACAACTGGGGTCCCAGCACTGAGCCTTGCGGTACCCCACTAGTCACCGCCTGCCATTCTGAAAAGGTCCCGTTTATTCCCACTCTTTGCTTCCTGTCTGCTAACCAATTCTCCATCCACACCAATACCTTACCCCCAATACCGTGTGCTTTAAGTTTGCACACTAATCTCCTGTGTGGGACCTTGTCAAAAGCCTTTTGAAAATCCAAATATACCACATCCACTGGTTCTCCCCTATCCACTCTACTAGTTACATCCTCAAAAAATTCTATGAGATTCATCAGACATGATTTTCCTTTCACAAATCCATGCTGACTTTGTCCAATGATTTCACTGCTTTCCAAATGTGCTGTTATCACATCTTTGATAACTGACTCCAGCAGTTTCCCCACCACCGACGTTAGGCTAACCGGTTTATAATTCCCCGGTTTCTCTCTCCCTCCTTTTTTAAAAAGTGGGGTTACATTAGCCACCCTCCAATCCTCAGGAACTAGTCCAGAATCTAACGAGTTTTGAAAAATTATCACTAATGCATCCACTAGTTCTTGGGCTACTTCCTTAAGCACTCTAGGATGCAGACCATCTGGCCCTGGGGATTTATCTGCCTTCAATCCCTTCAATTTACCTAACACCACTTCCCTACTAACATGTATTTCGCTCAGTTCCTCCATCTCACTGGACCCTCTGTCCCCTCCTATTTCTGGAAGATTATTTATGTCCTCCTTAGTGAAGACAGAACCAAAGTAATTATTCAATTGGTCTGCCATGTCCTTGCTCCCCATAATCAATTCACCTGTTTCTGTCTGTAGGGGACCTACATTTGTCTTTACCAGTCTTTTCCTTTTTACATATCTATAAATGCTGAGGCCTAACTCGGGTTGGAGGAGCAACACTGATGATTTGAATATTGATCTCTCCAACTGGCAGTAATTTCTCCCCCATTCCCTTTCTCCATTCCCCATTTTTGTTTCCCTCTCACCTCTTCTCCTCAACTGTCCATTCGATGCCCCTCCTTTTTCCCTTTCTCCCATAATCATCTGTCCTTCCCTATCAGATTCCTTCAGCCCTTTGCCTTTTTCACCTATCTCCTGCCAGGTTGTACTCCTCCCCCTCTCCTTAAGTTCTTATTCTGGCTTCATCAAATATTCCCGTTTAATACTATAGCTGATATCCACAGTCACAGCCTCGGGTACTTCAATAAGAAGCATAATTTCAAGATCTTTAAAAAATATATAAATACTCAAAATCGACGAACGCAAGGCAGCAGACTCGGGTCATGAGTGCAGTAACCCTTTAAGAAAATGGAAGCATGAAAGCCGTGCCAGTTTGCAGGTACAATTGAAAAGCACAGCCCTTAGACCCCCACTCCCAACTATCCTGATGGCGAATGTACAGTCTCTGGAAAATAAAACTAAAGAACTCAGAGCAAGATTGCGGTACCAGAGGGACAGAGACTGTTGTATACTTTGCTTTATGGAAACACGGCTCACCTCCGCCATTCCGGATGCAGCACTGCAGCCTGATGGCTTTACCATTCTCGTCAAAGACAGGTCAGCTAAGTCTTTTAAAAGCAGAGGAGGTGGAGTATGTTTTAACATCAACTCATTTTGGTGCATAGTCCTGTTCACCCGACCTCAAACATCTAGCAGTGAAATGTCAGCCATCATCCTGGTAGTGGTGTATGTTCCACCTTTGGCCATCGTCAGTCAGGCTGGCACCAGAGAAACTGAGAAGCGTAATCATCAGGCACAAAGCAGCACACTCTGCTACCTTCCCTATCACTGTGGGGGATTTCAACCAGGCCAGCTCAAAGAACTCTCTGAATAACTACCACCCAACCCAACAGGCCGGTGTTCTGTACTGGGTGTCAGATGTGGGAAGTCCAGGAGACTCCCAGCCTCCCGGAAGGCCATATCTGCGCCAGATACATCGAGCTGCAGCTCCTTATGGACTGTGTTAAGGAACTGGAACTGTAGCTCGATGACCTTCGTCTGGTCAGGGAAAATGAAGAGGTGACAGAGAGGAGCTATAGGCAAGTAGTCACACTGGGGCCTCGGGAGACAGATAAGTGCGTAACAGTCAGGAGAGGGAAGGGCAAGAGTCAGATACTACAGAGCACTCTAGTGGCTGTCCCCCTTAACAATAAGTACTCCTGCTTTAGCACTGTTGGGAGAAGCAACAGTGGCCGCACCTCTGGCACAGAGTCTGGCCCTGTGGCTCAGAAGGGTAGGGAAATGAAGAAGGCAGCATTATTAGGGGACTCTGTAGTTAGGGGATTCTGTGGACGCAGGAAAGAAAAATGGATGGTTGTTTGTCTCCCTGGTGCCAGGGTCCAGGATGTTCCTGATTGCATCCACAATATCCTGAAGTAGGAAGGTGAACAGCCAGAGGACGTGATACGTATTTGTACAAACGATATAGGTAGGAAAAAGGAGGAGGTCCTGAAAACAGACTACAGGGAGTTAGAAAGGAAGTTGAGAAGCAGGACCTCAAAGGTAGTAATCTTGGGATTACTGCCTGTGCTACACGACAGTGAGTTTAGGAATAGAATGAGGTGGAGGATAAATGCGTGGCTGAGGGATTGGAGCAGGGGGCAGGGATTCAGATTTCAGGATCATTGGGATCTCTTTTGGGGAGGCGTGACCTGTACAAAAAGGTCAAGGTTGCATTTGAATCTGAGGGGGACCAATATCCTGGCAGGGAGGTTTGCTAAGGCTATTGGGGAGAGTTTAAACGAGAATTGCTGAGGGGTGGGAACTGAACTGAAGAGACGGAGGAAGGGGCCGTTGACTCACAAATAGAGCAAGCTTGGAGACAGTGCGAGAGGGAGGATAGGCAGGTGATAGAAGGGATATGCTCAGACTGATGATTTGAGATGTGTCTGTTTTAATGCAAGAAGCATCATGAACAAAGCGGATGAGCTTAGAGCATGGATCAGTACTTGGAGCTATGATCTTGTGGCCATTACAGATACTTGGATGGCTCAGGGGCAGGAATGGTTACTTAGAGTGCCAGGCTTCAGATAGAAACCATAGAAAAACTACAGCACAAAAACAGGCCTTTTGGCCCTTCTTGGCTGTGCCGAACCATTTTCTGCCTAGTCCCTCTGACCTGCACACGGACCATATCCCTCCATACACCTCCCATCCATGTATCTGTCCAATTTATTCTTAAATGTTAAAAAAGAACCCGCATTTACCACCTCGTCTGGCAGCTCATTCCATACTCCCACCACTCTCTGTGTGAAGAAGCCCCCCCTAATGTTCCCTTTAAACTTTTCCCCCCTCACCCTTAACCCATGTCCTCTGGTTTTTCTCTCCTCTTGCCTCAGTGGAAAAAGGCTGCTTGCATTCACTCTAGCTATACCCATCATAATTTTATATACCTCTATCACATCTCCCCTCATTCTTCTACGCTCCAGGGAATAAAGTTCTAACCTATTCAACCTTTCTCTGTAACTGAGTTTCTCAAGTCCCGGCAACATCCTTGTAAACCTTCTCTGCACTCTTTCAACCTTATTTACATAGAAACATAGAAAATAGGTGCAGGAGTAGGCCATTCGGCCCTTCGAGCCTGCACCGCCATTTATTATGATCATGGCTGATCATCCAACTCAGAACCCAGCCTTCCCTCCATACCCCCTGACCCCTGTAGCCACAAGGGCCATATCTAACTTCCTTTTAAACATAGCTAATGAACTGGCCTCAACAGTTTGCTGTGGCAGAGAATTCCACAGATTCACCACTCTCTGTGTGAAGAAGTTTTTCCTAACCTCGGTCCTAAAAGGCTTCCCCTCTATCCTCAAACTGTGACCCCTCGTTCTAGACCTCCCCAACATCGGGAACAATCTTCCCGCATCTAGCCTGTCCAATCCCTTTAGGATCTTATACGTTTCAATCAGATCCCCCCTCAATCTTCTAAATTCCAACGAGTACAAGCCCAGTTCATCCAGTCTTTCTTCATATGAAAGACCTGCCATCCCAGGAATCAATCTGGTGAACCTTCTTTGTACTCCCTCTATGGCAAAGATGTCTTTCCTCAGATTAGGGGACCAAAACTGCACACAATACTCCAGGTGTGGTCTCACCAAGGCCTTGTACAACTGCAGTAGTACCTCCCTGCTCCTGTACTCGAATCCTCTCGCTATAAATGCCAGCATACCGTTCGCCTTTTTCACCGCCTGCTGTACCTGCATGCCCACTTTCAATGACTGGTGTATAATGACACCCAGGTCTCGTTGCACCTCCCCTTTTCATAATCGGCCACCATTCAGATAATAATCTGTTTTCCTATTTTTGCCACCAAAGTGGATAACTTCACATTTATCCACATTAAATTGCATCTGCCATGAGTTTGCCCACTCACCCAACCTATCCAAGTCACCCTGCATCCTCTTAGCATCCTCCTCACTGCTAACACTGCCACCCAGCTTTGTGTCATCCGCAAACTTGGAGATGCTGCATTTAATTCCCTCATCCAAGTCATTAATATATATTGTAAACAACTGGGGTCCCAGCACTGAGCCTTGCGGTACCCCACTAGTCACCGCCTGCCATTCTGAAAAGGTCCCGTTTATTCCCACTCTTTGCTTCCTGTCTGCTAACCAATTCTCCATCCACACCAATACCTTACCCCCAATACCGTGTGCTTTAAGTTTGCACACTAATCTCCTGTGTGGGACCTTGTCAAAAGCCTTTTGAAAATCCAAATATACCACATCCACTGGTTCTCCCCTATCCACTCTACTAGTTACATCCTCAAAAAATTCTATGAGATTCATCAGACATGATTTTCCTTTCACAAATCCATGCTGACTTTGTCCAATGATTTCACTGCTTTCCAAATGTGCTGTTATCACATCTTTGATAACTGACTCCAGCAGTTTCCCCACCACCGACGTTAGGCTAACCGGTTTATAATTCCCCGGTTTCTCTCTCCCTCCTTTTTTAAAAAGTGGGGTTACATTAGCCACCCTCCAATCCTCAGGAACTAGTCCAGAATCTAACGAGTTTTGAAAAATTATCACTAATGCATCCACTAGTTCTTGGGCTACTTCCTTAAGCACTCTAGGATGCAGACCATCTGGCCCTGGGGATTTATCTGCCTTCAATCCCTTCAATTTACCTAACACCACTTCCCTACTAACATGTATTTCGCTCAGTTCCTCCATCTCACTGGACCCTCTGTCCCCTCCTATTTCTGGAAGATTATTTATGTCCTCCTTAGTGAAGACAGAACCAAAGTAATTATTCAATTGGTCTGCCATGTCCTTGCTCCCCATAATCAATTCACCTGTTTCTGTCTGTAGGGGACCTACATTTGTCTTTACCAGTCTTTTCCTTTTTACATATCTATAAATGCTGAGGCCTAACTCGGGTTGGAGGAGCAACACTGATGATTTGAATATTGATCTCTCCAACTGGCAGTAATTTCTCCCCCATTCCCTTTCTCCATTCCCCATTTTTGTTTCCCTCTCACCTCTTCTCCTCAACTGTCCATTCGATGCCCCTCCTTTTTCCCTTTCTCCCATAATCATCTGTCCTTCCCTATCAGATTCCTTCAGCCCTTTGCCGTTTTCACCTATCTCCTGCCAGGTTGTACTCCTCCCCCTCTCCTTAAGTTCTTATTCTGGCTTCATCAAATATTCCCGTTTAATACTATAGCTGATATCCACAGTCACAGCCTCGGGTACTTCAATAAGAAGCATAATTTCAAGATCTTTAAAAAATATATAAATACTCAAAATCGACGAACGCAAGGCAGCAGACTCGGGTCATGAGTGCAGTAACCCTTTAAGAAAATGGAAGCATGAAAGCCGTGCCAGTTTGCAGGTACAATTGAAAAGCACAGCCCTTAGACCCCCACTCCCAACTATCCTGATGGCGAATGTACAGTCTCTGGAAAATAAAACTAAAGAACTCAGAGCAAGATTGCGGTACCAGAGGGACAGAGACTGTTGTATACTTTGCTTTATGGAAACACGGCTCACCTCCGCCATTCCGGATGCAGCACTGCAGCCTGATGGCTTTACCATTCTCGTCAAAGACAGGTCAGCTAAGTCTTTTAAAAGCAGAGGAGGTGGAGTATGTTTTAACATCAACTCATTTTGGTGCATAGTCCTGTTCACCCGACCTCAAACATCTAGCAGTGAAATGTCAGCCATCATCCTGGTAGTGGTGTATGTTCCACCTTTGGCCATCGTCAGTCAGGCTGGCACCAGAGAAACTGAGAAGCGTAATCATCAGGCACAAAGCAGCACACTCTGCTACCTTCCCTATCACTGTGGGGGATTTCAACCAGGCCAGCTCAAAGAACTCTCTGAATAACTACCACCCAACCCAACAGGCCGGTGTTCTGTACTGGGTGTCAGATGTGGGAAGTCCAGGAGACTCCCAGCCTCCCGGAAGGCCATATCTGCGCCAGATACATCGAGCTGCAGCTCCTTATGGACTGTGTTAAGGAACTGGAACTGTAGCTCGATGACCTTCGTCTGGTCAGGGAAAATGAAGAGGTGACAGAGAGGAGCTATAGGCAAGTAGTCACACTGGGGCCTCGGGAGACAGATAAGTGCGTAACAGTCAGGAGAGGGAAGGGCAAGAGTCAGATACTACAGAGCACTCTAGTGGCTGTCCCCCTTAACAATAAGTACTCCTGCTTTAGCACTGTTGGGAGAAGCAACAGTGGCCGCACCTCTGGCACAGAGTCTGGCCCTGTGGCTCAGAAGGGTAGGGAAATGAAGAAGGCAGCATTATTAGGGGACTCTGTAGTTAGGGGATTCTGTGGACGCAGGAAAGAAAAATGGATGGTTGTTTGTCTCCCTGGTGCCAGGGTCCAGGATGTTCCTGATTGCATCCACAATATCCTGAAGTAGGAAGGTGAACAGCCAGAGGACGTGATACGTATTTGTACAAACGATATAGGTAGGAAAAAGGAGGAGGTCCTGAAAACAGACTACAGGGAGTTAGAAAGGAAGTTGAGAAGCAGGACCTCAAAGGTAGTAATCTTGGGATTACTGCCTGTGCTACACGACAGTGAGTTTAGGAATAGAATGAGGTGGAGGATAAATGCGTGGCTGAGGGATTGGAGCAGGGGGCAGGGATTCAGCTTTGTGTCATCCGCAAACTTGGAGATGCTGCATTTAATTCCCTCATCCAAGTCATTAATATATATTGTAAACAACTGGGGTCCCAGCACTGAGCCTTGCGGTACCCCACTAGTCACCGCCTGCCATTCTGAAAAGGTCCCGTTTATTCCCACTCTTTGCTTCCTGTCTGCTAACCAATTCTCCATCCACACCAATACCTTACCCCCAATACCGTGTGCTTTAAGTTTGCACACTAATCTCCTGTGTGGGACCTTGTCAAAAGCCTTTTGAAAATCCAAATATACCACATCCACTGGTTCTCCCCTATCCACTCTACTAGTTACATCCTCAAAAAATTCTATGAGATTCGTCAGACATGATTTTCCTTTCACAAATCCATGCTGACTTTGTCCGATCATTTCACCGCTTTCCAAATGTGCTGTTATCACATCCTTGATAACTGACTCCAGCAGTTTCCCCACCACCGACGTTAGGCTAACCGGCCTATAATTCCCCGGTTTCTCTCTCCCTCCTTTTTTAAAAAGTGGGGTTACATTAGCCACCCTCCAATCCTCAGGAACTAGTCCAGAATCTAACGAGTTTTGAAAAATTATCACTAATGCATCCACTAGTTCTTGGGCCACTTCCTTAAGCACTCTGGGATGCAGACCATCTGGCCCTGGGGATTTATCTGCCTTCAATCCCTTCAATTTACCTAACACCACTTCCCTACTAACATGTATTTCGCTCAGTTCCTCCATCTCACTGGACCCTCTGTCCCTTACTATTTCTGGAAGATTATTTATGTCCTCCTTAGTGAAGACAGAACCAAAGTAATTATTCAATTGGTCTGCCATGTCCTTGCTCCCCATAATCAATTCACCTGTTTCTGTTTGCAGGGGACCTACATTTGTCTTTATCAGTCTTTTCCTTTTTACATATCTATAAAAGCTTTTACAGTCCGTTTTTATGTTCTCTGCCAGTTTTCTCTCATAATCTTTTTTCCCCTTCCTAATTAAGCCCTTTGTCCTCCTCTGCTGAACTCTGAATTTCTCCCAGTCCTCAGGTGAGCCACTTTCTCTGGCTAATTTGTATGCTACTTCTTTGGAATTGATACTATCCCTAATTTCTCTTGTCAGCCACGGGTGCACTACCTTCCTTGATTTATTCTTTTGCCAAACTGGGATGAACAATTGTTGTAGTTCATCCATGCAACCTTTAAATGCCTGCCATTGCATATCCACCATCAATCCTTGAAGTGTCATTTGCCAGTCTATCTTAGCTAATTCACGTCTCATACCTTCAAAGTTACCCCTCTTTAAGTTCAGAACCTTTGTTTCTGAATTAACTACGTCACTCTCCATGTTAATGAAGAATTCCACCATATTATGGTCACTCTTACACAAGGGGCCTCTCACAACAAGATCGCTAATTAACCCTTCCTCATTGCTCAAAACCCAGTCCAGAATAGCCTGCTCTCTAGTCGGTTCCTCGACATGTTGGTTCAAAAAACCATCCCGCATACATTCCAAGAAATCCTCTTCCTCAGCACCTTTACCAATTTATATCCTTCCTGTAATTTGGTGACCAAAACTGAACACAATACTCCAGATTCGGCCTCACCAATGCCTTATACAACCTCATCATAACATTCCAGCTCTTATACTCAGTACTTTGATTAATAAAGGCCAATGTACCAAAAGCTCTCTGTACGACCCTATCTACCTGTGATGCCACTTTTAGGGAATTTTGTATCTGTATTCCCAGATCCTTCTGTTCCACTGCACTCCTCAGTGCCTTACCATTAACCCTGTATGTTCTACGTTGGTTTGTCCTTCCAACGTGCAATACCTCACACTTGTCTGTATTAAACTCCATCTGCCATTTTTCAGCCCACTTTTCCAGCTGGTCCAAGTCCCTCTGCAGGCTCCGAAAACCTTCCTCACTGTCTACTACACCTCCAATCTTTGTATCATCAGCAAATTTGCTGATCCAATTTACCACATTATCATCCAGATCATTGATATAGATGACAAATAACAATGGACCCAGCACTGATCCCTGTGGCACACCAGTAGGTGTTTCAGAAAGGACAGGGAGGGAGGCAAAAGAGGTGGGGACATGGCACTGCTCATCAGAGATAGTGTCATGGCTTCAGAAAAGGAGGAAGACATGGAGGGATTGTCTACTGAATCTCTGTGGGTGGAAGTTAGAAACAGGAAGGGGTCAATAACTGTACTGGGTGTTTTTTATAGACCACCCAATAGTAACAGGGACATTGAGGAGCAGATAGGGAGACAGATTCTGGAAAGGTGTAATAATAACAGGGTTGTCGTGGTGGGAGATTTTAACTTCCCAAATATTGATTCACATCTCCCTAGAGCGAGGGGTTTAGATGGGGTGGAGTTTGTTAGGTGTGTTCAGGAAGGTTTCCTGACACAATATGTAGATAAGCCTACAAGAGGAGAAGCTGTACTTGATCTGGTATTGGGAAATGAACCTGGTCAGGTGTCAGGTCTCTCAGTGGGAGAGCACTTTGGATATAGTGATCACAATTCTATCTCCTTTACCATAGCATTGGAGAGGGATAGGAACAGACAGGAAAGTGTTTAATTGGAATAAGGGGAAATATGAAGCTATCAGACAGGAACTTGGAAACATAAAGTGGGAACAGATGTTCTCAGGGAAATGTACGGCAGAAATGTTGCAAATGTTGGGAGATATTTGCATGGCGTTCTGCATAGGTACGATCCAGTGAGACAGGGAAAGTATGGTAGGGTACAGGAACCATGGTGTACAAAGGCTGTTGAAAATCTAGTCAAGAAGAAAACATAGAAACATAGAAACATAGAAAATAGGTGCAGGAGTAGGCCATTCGGCCCTTCGAGCCTGCACCGCCATTTATTATGATCATGGCTGATCATCCAACTCAGAACCCCACCCCAGCCTTCCCTCCATACCCCCTGACCCCCGTAGCCACAAGGGCCATATCTAACTCCCTCATAAGAAAAGCTTACGAAAGATTCAAAAAAGTTCCGGTGCACCCCCCACCGAATGTTCAAGTGTGCAGCAAAGCATCATTAAAGACACAGACTTGCAGTACTCCGAAGACTACTCGTTCACCCAGTAATTCGACATACCACAGGCTCTCTCTCTCTCTCTCTCCCTAATAAGGGAAAAAGAGGTGTCCCCATTTCATAGCAAGAGGGCAGACATAACAAACAACTCGCTGATTTATAATGATAAAAGTCTGTTGCATCGCTTTTTCGAAGCTTTGTACCCAAAGAACTAAGGTCTCTAGGCACATAGCTAGCTTACTGCTTTCGATCTTCCGTCTCCCACAACACACCAATTTCCTGCGGAGGCATCGACCTCGTGTCCGCCCGCCTCCAGAGCCACAAAATCCCGGAACCCTGAAGGCGCGTTAGTCTTCTAGGCCGCGTCCTTGGTATATTGAATAGCGGCCAGTTGTGAGACCCCGAGAGCGGGTCCCATTCCCGTAAAAAAACCAATGCAGCCTGACTAGTGTCTTATAAAGGCTCAGCATTATCTCCTTGCTTTTATATTCTATTCCCCTTGAAATAAATGCCAACGTTGTATTTGTCTTCTTTACCCAGATTTAACCTGTAAATTCACCTTCTGGGAGTTTTGCATGAGGACTCCTAAGTCCCTCTGAACCTCTGATGTTTGAGCCTTCTCCCAATTTATATAATAATCTGCACTATTGTTCCTTTTACCAAAATGCCTTATCATACATTTCCCACCACTGTATTCCATCTACCACTTTTTTGCCTGTTCTTCCAATTTCTCTAAGTCCTGCTGCAATCATAATGCTTCCTCAGCACTACCTACCCCTCCACCTATCTTTGTATCATCCACAAACTTTTCCATGACGCCATCCATTCCACTCTCTAAATCAATGCCAAACAATGTGAAAAGTAACGGTCCCAATACTGACCCCTGAAGAACACCACTAGTCACTGGCAGCCAACCAGAAAAGGCCCTCTTTATTTCTACTCTCTGCCTCCTCTATCCAAGCCAGTATCCTCTATCCATTCCTCTATCCAAGCCAGTACCTTTCCTGTAACACCATAGGATTTTATCCTGTTAAGCAGCCTCACGTGTGGCACCTTATCAAATGACTCCTGAAAATCCAAGTCAATGCCATCCACTGCCTCTCCTTTGCCCACCCTGCTTGTTACTTCTGACCTGCGAAACAGTTCCAGTTGAAGTTAGAAAAAAGAGAAAATCTGCAGATGCTGGAAATCCAAATAATACACACAAAATGCCTGAAGAACTCAGCAGGCCAGCCAGCATCTATGGAAAAAAGTACAGTTGATGTTTTGGGCCGAGATCCTTCAGCAAGACTGGAGAAAAAAGATGAGAAGTTAGAGTAAGGGGCTTTGGGTGGGGAAGAGAGGAGACGGAGGAACACAAGGTGACAGGTGAAACTGGGAGTGGGGAGGGATGAAGTAAAGAGTTCGGAAGTTGATTGCTGAAAGAGATACAGGGCTGGAGAAGGGGGAATCTAATGGGAAAGGACAGAAGGTCATGGGAGAAGGAAAAAGGGGGACGAACACCGGAGGGAGGTGTTGAGCAGGCAGGGAGGTAAGGTGAGAGAGGCCTTCCCTATTCCCCACTTTCTTTTTCCTCTCCATCTTTTTCTCTCAGGCCCTGATGGTGTGACCTGGTGGGGCTCTGAAAACCTGTGTCAGGCAACTGGTGGGAGTGTTCAAGGGCATCTTCAATCTCTCACTGCTGCAGTCAGAGATTCCCAGCTGCTTCAAAAGGGTGACAATCTTGCCAGTACCCAAGAAGAGCAGGGTGAGCTGTCTCAACACTATCACACCTGCTCTGATGAAGTGCTTTGAGAGGTTGCTTGTAGCTAGAATCAACTCCTACCTAAATAAGCATTTGAATTCACTGCAATTTGCCTATCACCACAATCAGTATACAGGAGATGCCTTCTCACAGGCTCTCCACCAGTAAGTGATACAGGAGCCTGAAAAAACACACTTAATGTTTCAGGAACAGCTTCTTCCCCTCTGCTGAGTGGACACTGAATCCATGAACAATATCTCATTATTTTTCTTCCTCTCTTTTTGCACTAATTTAATTGTTTAATATATACTTATTGTAAGTTATAGTTATTTTATTATGTACTGCAATATACTACGGCCACAAAGCCACAAATTGTACAATATATGTCAGTGATAGGAAATCTGATTTGGATTCAGTTGGGTGAAGTGCCAGAAGATTGGAGGGTGGCTCATATTCTGTCTTTATTTAAAAAAACCTGGATCCTATAGACAACCTAACATCTGTGGTAGGTAAATTAGCAGAGGGAATTTTGAGGGCTACGATATGCATGCATTAGGAAAGATGGGTTGATCAGGGATCATCAGCACAGCTTTGTTTGTGGGAGATCATGTCTCATGAACTTGACGAAAAATTTTGAAGAAGTAACCAAGAAGGTCAATGAGGGCAGGTGATAGACATGGTCTTCCAGAAGCAGGCACATTAAAAACATTTAAAAGGTATTTGGGATAGGTACATGGATAAGAAAGATTTGGAGGGATATGGGGCAAAGAGGGGGAAATAGGACTAGCTTAGATGGGAACTTTGGTCTGCATGGATCAGATGGGCCAGAGAGCCTGTTCCTGTGCTGTTAGTCTCTGATTCCTGTAGTGACCACTTGCTGATACTTCCAGGTATTTGTTGCGGCTGTTCTCCAGGATCCCGAATTGGGTCTCACACCTGTTGCATCTCCTGCACATCAGACTTATGGAACCATGGAAAATCGTTGTGATGACACCAAATCTGAAAGTTCTGGTCGAATGCAAAATTTTGAGCCTATATTAGAAAGTCCTCAGCATGAGACAAAGGTGGGGTCTGTATTGGACTAAGTTTTGTTACTGGTGTGGACAACTGTGCTGTAGCAGAATGTGACTCATTTACTAGAGGTCCTGTTAATGCCACAGACATTTGCTAATTCTGGACAGAGGTTAGAGGTGTGAAGTGTTTTGAACTCCTGCTTTCGTTGTGAGGAGTAGGGTTGGAACTATCATTTCCAATTGCTTTGTTCTGTAACTCTGCCTGCACTCGCTACCTGGCAGAGAATGCCATTGGCCAGCATGTCCCAGAGAATGCTGCATGTTTCCAAGTGCCCAGGTCATCTGCTGCACACAGGAGCTGGAAATCTATTGAAAGAAGCTCCTGTCAAAGTCGCTGCAGTACAAGGAAAACAATGTGCCTGAAGCCATTTCCTCTCTCTGACCAACTATATGAATGAGGCCTGACATCTTGTGATGTTATGAGATTATATATTAATGTTTTAATCTGTACAGTTTCAGATAAATTGCTTTTGTTGCTGCCAATTTGATTTAAATTAATTGAATAGCCATGATGGTTTCTCCTTTTGCAGTACCAGTTTCTGCTTGCTTATTTCACCAGCAGCTTCATTGTCCTCTTCCTCATCACTATCACTGCTTCTGTTCCTTCTTGCAGCAGCTAAATAAAGTCAATCTTTTTGCCAATTCTGGAAGTCTCAGCCGAAGCCTGAGGGTGTCATTGAGGTGAATATCTCCTTAATCTCAATAATTTCAGTTCTCCATTAAATATTTATTTTCATTATTGATGATGGAAATTCATCCTCAGGTCCAATTTCCATTTCTTCTTTAGCTCTGTAACTCAGTAATGCTGTTCCTGCATTTCCATTCCCGTGTATCCTTGTGAAACCCCCTTTTACTGGGTGTCTCTGGAAAACTGGCTCGTTACCCCTTGCTAACAGCCACTGGATTCCACAGCGCTAGACCCACCTTTATCCAGCTTCGTATGTATACAACTTTGGACCCGCCAAATCCATGAGGTTGGGATGTCTTGTCCATGTGATTTACTGCCCTCCAGCAAGAGATAACTGTTCATACACTGCATACAATTATGAAAAAGTATATTTAAGAATGTTAGTTTAAGCAAAGTTATCAAATGAAAGAAAGAAAAAAACCAAAAGGCCCATTGCTCTCAAATGTATCCTTAAGTTGGAGCTCATCTTGAAGTTGTCTGTCACTCACGTGCTGGACCCTCGGTCTGCATGAAAGCACAGACCACCTTCCAACTGTGGCTTGAAATTCGTCGTGAACAAACGGATCTCCCACGGGAGGATTAGTTCATGCTCCTTGAAGACATTCATCTGCACAGAGCACCTTGTTCAACAGGGACAGCATCCTCAGCCATCCTTTTCCCCGCCTTCTTCCAGCTCCCACCAACGGAGACTTTCTCCACCACCGTCCTCCAGAACTTCCTCTCAAATCTCCCATCCTGACATTCCGAAACTGAATAACAAAGCTTCTCATCTCGGCTCAGTTCCAAACAAGCTGAAAGCAGAACAGACTGCTGTTACAGAACTGCTACAATGAAATACCTACAGCATAGCAGTAAAAACCTTAACCAGGGCATTACACTTGTATTCTTGATTTTTCGAGTGGCAGGTTATTCAAATTGAGATCATTGGCAGTGGAGTGGTGGTGGGGGTGTGGGGGGAGGAATCAGTCCGATAAGGACTGATTGCTTGATTGATATGTTGTCCAAAATATGGAACCAGAAAATCTACAGCACAATACAGGCCCTTCGGCCCACAAAGCTGTGCTGAACATGTCCTTACCTGAGAGATTACCTAGGGTTACTGATAGCCCTCTATTTTTCTGAGCTCCATATACCTGTCAGAAGTCCCTTAAAAGACCTAATCATAGCCGCCTCCACCACCATCGCCGGCAGCCCATTCCACGTACTCACCACTCTCTGCATAAAAAACTTACCCCGATATCTCCTCTGTACCTGCTTCCAAGCACCTTAAAACTGTGCCCTCTCGTGATAGCCATTTCAGCCCTGGAAAAAAGCCTCTGGCTGTCCACACGATCAATGCCTCTCATCATCTTACACACCTCTATCAAGTCACCTCTCATCCTCCATCGCTCCAAGGAGAAAAGTCCAAATACACTTAAGCTATCCTCATAAGGCATGCTCCCCAATCCAGGCAACATTCTTGTAATTCTCTTCTGCACCCTTTCTATGGTTTCCACATCCTTCCTGTAGTGAGACAACCAGAACTGAGCACAGTACTCCAAGTGGGGTCTGACCAGGGTCCTATATAGCTGTAACATTACCTCTCGGCTCCTAACCTCAATCCCACGATTGATGAAGGCCAATGCACCGTATGCTTTCTTAACCACAGAGTCAACCTGCACAGCAGCCTTGAGTGTCCAATGGACTCAGACCCCAAGATCCCTCTGATCCTACACACTGCCAAGAGTAGGGGTCCCAGAACAGATCCCTGAGGCACACCGCTGGTCACCAACTTCCATGCAGAATATGACCCGTCTACAACCACTCTTTGCCTTCTGTGGGTAAGCCTGTTTTGGATCCACAAAGCAATTTCCCCTTGGATCCCATGCCTCCTTACTTTCTCAATATGCCTTGCATGGGGTACCTTATCAAATGCCTTGCTGAATTCCATATACACTACACCTGCTGCTCTACCTTCATCAATGTATTTAGTCACATCCTCAAAAAATTCAATCAGGCTCGTAAGGCATGACCTGCCCTTGACAAAGCCATGCTGACTATTCCTAATCATATTATACTTCTCTAAATGTTCATAAATCCTGCCTCTCAGGATCTTCTCCATCAACTTACCAACCACTGAAGTAAGACTCACTGGTCTATAATTTCCTGGGCTATCTCTAATCCCTTTCTTGAATAAGGGAACAACATCCGCAACCCTGCAATCCTTCGGAACCTCTCCCTTCCCCATTGATGATGAAAAGATCATCGCCAGAGGCTTAGCAATCTCTTCCCTCGCCTCCCACAGGAGCCTGAGGTACATCTCTTCCGGTCCCAGCAACTTATCCAACTTGATGCTTTCCAAAAGCTCCAGCACATTCTCTTTCTTAATATCTACATGCTCAAGCTTTTCAGTCCGCTGTAAGTCATCCCTACCATTGCCAAGATCCTTTTCTGTAGTGAATACTGAAGCAAAGTACTCATTAAGTACCTCTGCTATCTCCTCCGGTTCCATACACACTTTTCCGCTGTCACACTTGATTGGTTCTATTCTCTCACGTCTCATCCTCTTGTTCTTCACATACTTGTAGAATGCCTTGGGGTTTTCCTTAATCCTGTCCACCGAGGCCTTCTCATGGCTCCTTCTGGCTCTCCTAATCTCTTTCCTGAGCTCCTTCCTGCTAGCCTTATAATCTTCCAGCTCTCTATCATTACCTAACTTTTTCAACCTTTCGTAAGCTCGTCTTTACTTCTTGATTAGATTTACAACATCCTTTGTACACCACAGTTCCTGCACCCTACCATCCTTCCTGTCTCATTGGAACCTACCTATGCAGAGCCCCATGCAAATATCCCCTGAACATTTGCCATGGTTCTTATGTACATTTCCCTGAGAACATCTATGCTTTCAAGTTCCTGTCTGATAGCCTCATATTACCCCTTACTCCAATTAAACGCTTTCCTAACTTGTCTGTTCCTATCCCTCTCCAATGCTATGGTAAAGGAGATAATGTTGTGATCACTATCTCCAAAATGCTCTCCCACTGAGAGATCTGACACCTGATCAGGTTCATTTCCCAATACAAGATCAAGTACAGCCTCTCCTTTTGTAGGCTTATCTACATGTTGTGTCAAGAAACCTTCTTGAACACACCCAACAAACTCCATCCCGTCTAAACCCCTCGCTGTAGAGACATGCCAATCGATATTTGGGAAATTAAAATCTCCCACCACGACAACCCTGTTATTATTACATCTTTCCAGAATCTGTCTCCCTATCTGCTCCTCGATGTCCCTGTTACTATTGAGTGGTCTATAAAAAACACCCATTGGAGTTATTGACCCCTTCCTGTTCCTAACTTCCACCCACAGAGACTCGGCAGACAATCCCTCCATGACTTCCTCCTTTTCTGCAGCCGTTACACTATCTCTAATCAACAATGCCACACCCCCACCTCTTTTGCCTCCCTCCCTGTCCTTTCTGAAACATCTAAAACCTGGTAGGTAATTACCAAAGAATTTCATGTGCTGAAGAATATGCCCACGGTTATCAAAAGAATTGGGGAAGCCAGATGGGCCGAGAACAATTTAGTCAAATTAAAAAGGGACATCTTGTATATCATAAATTACACCTTGAGGAGGTGTTGTTCAAGTTGAGTTGGCTCAACTCTTCTGACTGAAGTGTGATATCCATTTTTCACTTTTAACTAAATCACTGATTCAAGTACTGTACTCTCCAGTTTACACAAGCAGCTTTTATGGAGTTGATCACAAGGGAAACATAGGGCAGTCTAATTATATTGCTTTAAGAAGTATTCTTTCCTCAACAAATGAACATTAGAAATTACAATTGAAAGAATTTTACAGAAGTACACTCCAGCCCATGTGGAGCAGCTAAGCTGGTTGATCTTCTGTGCCATAGTAGTTCTATGATCTCCTGAATATCTTCTTGTGAAGCTGTTAACTTGTACTCTCCCCAATTCTGTCATTCATCGACACTACAGCCAGTGCTATTCTGCCTGTTCATATCTCACCCAGCTGCATCTCACTATCTGATAGGAACCTTAAGTTAAATTTAAACTAATTACAGTTATCAGTTCCAACGTGAAGTAATGAAGGACAGGGATAACTGCAAAGTAGTGAACTAGGTAGGAGCTGACAATTCTGATTCACTACATGGTAGATATGAAAACTTTTAAGGAACGCAGGGCTTAAATACGAAAGACAATTTGTTGAGGCTTATGCTAAAATGACTTCTGTATCTATGGTAAGAATTCAACACATCAGTCAGCCTTTGCCAAATAAAGGTCTGTGACTTACAAACAGAATCACAGTAGAGATTAATCCATGGACATGAAGAACCACTGTATCAGTTAGTGCAGTGGGCTGTTTGCTGGCTTTCAAAAAATTATTTCACCTACCTTTGGAACAATTATTCTACTACTATCTGCTAAGTATTTTCTGTATTTCAAGGCTATGTTACAGGATTAATAAATAAATATAACTGTGACCTCATGGACTGAATCTCTTCAAATAAATTAACCAAATTCTAGCAGAGGACTGATGTGTTCACAAGCTGATGATGGAATGCAGACATCGCTAGCAATCTTCTTTCTGAAATGTCCGTAAATTGGCGGGCTTGATCTGGGACAAGGGTCAAACACCATGGTTGGAGAGACATGTACACAGAAATAGGAAGTGAAAATTCCTTTTCTGTAGATTAGTGAACCAGAAGGGTTTACAGGTTTATTTTGTGATTATTATATAAGTAGTAGCCTTTCATTTCAGGATAATTACTTGAATTTAAATTTCCAGATTGTCAACTGGAATTCAAACCCATGTTCTGCCAAAGTCCAGTATTTTGTGTGTGTTGCTCGGATTTCCAGCATCTGCAGATATTTTCTTGCCCATGTCAGAAATATACAGCATGGACACAGGCCCTTCAACCCAAGTTTTCCTCACCAACCATCGTGTCTTCCTGAGCCAGTCCTATTTGTCTGCATTTCACCCATTTCATAAGACCATAAGATACAGTAGCAGTATTTGGCCCATCGAGTCTGCTCTGCCAATTCATCATGGCTGTTACATTTTCCCCCTCAGCCCCAATCTCCTCCCTTCTCCCTAGATCCCTTCATGCCCTGAGCAATCAAGAATTCTTAAATACACCTAATGACTTGGTCTCCACAGCTGCCTGTGGCAACGAGTTCCACAGATTAACTACTCTCTGGCTAAAGAAATTCCTCCTCATCTTCATTCTAAAAGGATGCCCCTCTATTCTGAGGCAGTGTCCTCCAGACTTAAGACCCCCCCCCCAACCATAGGAAACATTCTCACCACATTCACTATATCGAGGCCATTCAACATTTGATAGATTTCAATGATGTTACCCCTCATTCTTCTGAATTCCAGTGAATACAGGTCCAGAGCTATCAACCATTCCTCATATGATAAGCCTTTCAATACCAGAATCATTTTCGTGAAACTCCCTTCAAACCCCCTCCAATGCCAGCACATCCTCTCTCAGATGAGGGGTCCAAAACTGCTCATAATACTCCAAGTGGGGCCACACAAGTGCTTTATAAAGCCACAACATTATATCCTTGATTTTGTATTCTAGTCTTCTTGAAATTAATGCTAACATCGTATTTGCCTTTTCTCACCACCAACTCAACCTGTAAGTTAACCAGGGAGTTGGGTAGGAAGCTGAAAAGCAGGACCACCAGGGTAGTAACCTTGGGATTGCTGCCTGTGCCACTTGCTAACGAGCGCAAGAATAGTATGATCAGGAATATTAATGCCTGGCTGAGAGACTGGTGTAGGGGGCAGGGCTTCGGGTTCCTGGACCACTGGGGCATCTTCCAGGGGAGGTACAACCAGCACAAAAGGAATGGGTTACACCTGAACCCAAAGGGGTCCAATATCCCAGCAGGCAGGTTTAATAGAGCAGTTCAGGAGGGTTTAAACTAATTTGGCAGAGGGATGGGGACTGGAGTGATAGGGCTGAGGAAGGGGAAAAGAGAAATAAGTCAAAGATAGCGTGCAACAGAGATGATAGAAAGGACAGGCAGGAGATGGGGCATAATCACAGCCAGTGGGATGATTTACAACCGAAAGCAACAAATACTGGACTGAAAGTGTTATATTTGAATGCATGCAGCATAAGATAAAATGGATGATCTTGAAATTCAGCTACAGATTGGCAAGTATGACATTGTGGCCATCTCTGAAACTTGGCTAAAGGATGGCTGCCATTAGGAGCTGAACGTCCAAAGATATACAGTGTTTGGGAAAGATAGGTTAATAGGCAAAGGGGGTTGTGTGGCCCTGTGTATAACAAATAATGTTAAATCATTAGAAAGGGATGACATAGGATCAGAAAGTGTAGAGTCTCCATGGGTTGTGTTAAGAAATGGCAAGGGTAAAAGGACCCTAATGGCAGTTCTATACAGGCCTCCAAACAGCAGCAAGGATATGGATTACAAGATACAGCAGAAAATAGAAAAGGTGTGTCAGAAATGTATCATGAACAAAGTGGATAATCTTAGAGCAGTGGTCCCCAACCACCGGGCTGTGGACTGGTACCAGGCCGCAAAGCATATGCTACCGAGCCGCGAGGAAACGATATGAGTCAACCGCACCTTTCCTTGTTCCCGGTCACGCACTGTTGAACTTGAACACAGGGTTGCCAACTGTCCCATATTTGATGGGACATCCCGTATATTGGGCTAAATTGGTTTGTCCCATATGGGACTGCCATTCTCCCGTATTTCCCCCGCTAAGGTAGAGCATTCCTACGAAACCTTTTGTGCCGAAATGGCGTGAAGTGAAGAAGTAACTACCATTAAATTTATATGGGAAAAATTTTGAGAGTTCCCAGACCCAAAAAATAACCTACCAAATCAGACCAAATAACACATAAAACTGAAAATAACACTAACGTATAGTGAAAGCATGAATGATATGATAAATACACAACCTATATGAAGTAGAAATAATGGATGTACAGTGTAGTAGGGAAGATGAAGGCAAAACCGATTTGTGGGGAAAAAAATCAGCACGTACGTGCATGCGCACACAGGTGCCCGCGCAAGGCTTCATGGTCATGGTAGTCTTTCCTGGGGTAAAGTGTCCCGGGATTTCACTGCTACTTTTGTCCCTTATTTGGGAGTGAGAAAGTTGGCAACCCTAACTGTAAAAGGCATGTTGAGGTGAGTTTAACCCTACTTGAACAACCCCTACCCCTCCAGTCAGCCGGTCCACAAGAATATTGTCAATATTAAACTGGAACGCGGTGCAAAAGAGGTTGGGGACCCCTCTCTTAGAGCATGGATCAGTACTTGGAGCTGTGATATTGTTGCCATTACAGAGACTTGGATGGCTTAGGGGCAGGAATGGCTACTTAGAGTGCCAGGCTTTAGATGTTTCAGAAAGGACAGGGAAGGAGGCAAAAGAGGTGGAGGTGTGGCACTGCTGATCAGAGAAAGTGTCATGGCTGCAGACAAGGTGGATGCCATGGAGGGATTGTCTACTGAGTCTCTGTGGGTGAAAGTTCTAAACAGGAAGGGGTCAATAACTCTACTGGGTGTTTTTTATAGACCACCCAATAGTAACAGGGACATGGAGGAGCAGATAGGGAGACACAATAATAATGTAAGCAGTAATAACAGGGTTGTCATGATGGGGAATTTTAATCTCCCTAGAGTGAGGGGTTTAGATAGGGTGGAGTTTGTTAGGTGTGTTCAAGAAGGTTTCCTGACACAATATGTAGATAAGCCTACAAGAGGAGAGGCTGTACTTGATCTGGTATTGGGAGATGAACCTGGTCAGGTGTCAGGTCTCTCAGTGGGAGAGCATTTTGGAGATAGTGATCATAATTCTATCTCCTTTACAATAGCATTGGAGAGAGATAGGAACAGACAAGTTAGAAAAGCAATTAATTGGAGTAAGGGTACATATGAGGCTATCAGGCAGGAGCTTGCAAGCTTAAATTGGGAACAGATGTTCTCAGGGAAAGGTATGGAAGAAATGTGGCAAATGTTCTGGGGATATTTGCATAGTGTTCTGCATAGGTATGTTCCAATGAGACAGAAAGGATGGTAGGGTACAGGGACCATGGTGTATAAGGTAGTTGAAAATATAGTCAAAAGAAAAGAAAAGTTTACTAAAGATTCAAAAAATATACAATGATATCAATCTAGAAGATTATAATGTGACGGGGTTCTGAATTACCCCTATGAACCATGCTTTTGAAAAGAGAGAGAGAGAGTTGTTCAACAACAGACACCTTGTTAAAAAGAGAGAGAGAGGTGAAGACTGCTCAGTGAGTTTATACTTTCTACAAGGAGACTGGCAGCTTCCAAGTTCTTACAGAGAGAGAAGGGAGGAGTTGCTTGATGGACAGCTAGTATTCAGCACAGTGAGATAAACAGAAGGTCAGCTGTTAGACCTGGAGACACATGGTTTTGGACACTGAATGAGCTTTGTTGTGCCCACAGAAAAGGTAGATTTTGGAGGATCGATCAGTGGCTCTCGCAGTGTGAAAAGGGTATGACCGGTGGGGAGTTATTCGTGTGTCCAACCTTTGCCTGGGTTGATAATTCCACCACAGAAGAACGGTCCCCTTTGTTGTGGTCACAGTCGGTGACTTCTAAAGGATTTTGGAGGACAATGGGAAGATCGACGGCGTCAGCTCACCTGAAGACTCAAATCTCTCCCTCTCTCTCTCTCTCCATCATTACTCAACTCAATACCACAAACTAAACTGAACTTTACTCATCATCATAAGACTATCTATTTACCCATAGAAGCTTGGTTTTCATATATTTACACACACACACACACACATATATATATATAAAATCATTGCTAACCTGTTTGATATATCTGCATTTATATTACTGTATTGCGTAGTTACTAATAAATACCATTAGTTAATAGCAATACTGGACTCCAAAGTGCTTTCCATTTCTGCTGGTTCTTTAACCCGTCACGGGGTATGTGACAAAATGGCTAGCAGGAAGGAGCTTAAGAATTAAATTAGGAGAGCCAGAAGGGGCCTTGATAAGGCCTTGGCGAGCAGGATTAAGGTAAACCCCAAGGCATTCTAGAAGTATATGAAGAGCAAGAGGATAAGACATAAGAGTGTGATATATCTATCAAGTGTGACAGTGGAAAACTGTGTATGGAACCGGAGGAGGTAGCAGAGGTACTTAATACTTTGCTTCAGTATTCACTACAGAAAAGCATCTTGCGGATTGTAGGGATGACTTAGAGCAGGCTGAAAAGCTTGAGCATATAGACATTAAGAAAGAGGATGTGCTAGAGTTTTTGGAAAGCATCAAGTTGGATAAGTCACCGGGACCGGACGAGATGTACCCCAGGTGACTGTGAGAAGTGAGGGAGGAGATTGCTGAGCCTCTGGCGATAACCTTTGCATCATCAATGGGGACGGGAAAGGCTCCAGAGGATTGGAGGGTTGCAGATGTTGTTCCCTTATTCAAGAAAGGGAGTAGCGATTGCCTAGGAAATTATAGACCAGTGCGTCTTACTTCTTTAGCCCCCCGGCCAGCCTCAGGGTCGCTCAGCTGGCTGTCGTCTGGGGAAGCAGCCCTCGGCCCTGCCAAACCGGGTAATAGTTTATGTGGATGCTGTGTGATGTACTCCAACCCCGCCCGAATAACAGACAATACACCAGATACGATTAAATGCTTTACAGTTTGTATATGTTACTGAACTATATAATTAATAGAGAATAAAATATAAAAGGAAAATAAGAGGCACCACACTTATCAAAGGTCAATCTCTTCGTGCACAAACAGTTGGAGCTCAGGACCCTCCTTCTTCACCCTGCGACCCCTTGGACCACCTCGACCTGCCACCTGGGACCAACAACGGTGGTCGACCAGACACTCCACACGAGTCCGTCTCCGTCTCCTCTCCTCGCCGAACACCCTGGACCTCGGACTCCTGCTCGGGGTCTGTCACAGCACCTGGTTCATCCTCTGTCTCTCTCTCCCGCCTTCTGCCCAAAAACCCACACGTCACACTAACTTACAGACACACAGAAAAAAAATAACATCTATCCCAATTGGTTTGTTCACCCTCTTATCAGTAACATGATCCAAACAACTGCTAGCGTGAGGACTTTCTCAGCAGTTAACATAACAAAGAAGCCATTTTAATTAGACTACGCAGTGACATAAAAGAAGAAACCTCTTACACTCTCCCCCCACCAAATAAAGTCATGTCCTCATGACTTCTAAATAACTCGCCAACCAGTCCTGCAGACACAAAGCCCATCCCGATACACACAGTGACATTGCTCCCCAAACAGTGGACCTTCTGCCCGTTGTTACGTACCCCGTAACTGGGTTGCCAAACCAGCAGAAATGGATCACTCAGTTGGAGTCTGGAGTACTAGAACTAAGAAAGTTTTATTAAAGAAACAAGCAACACAGTAATCGAAAGGATAATAAATGCAACAGTTCAACAATGATAACCACACATGTGCACAGAATTAAGACACAGATATTGTGTGCAGTTTTGGTCCCCTAATCTGAGGAAAGACATCTTTGCCATAGAGGGAGTACAAAGAAGGTTCACCAGATTGATTCCTGGGATGGCAGGTCTTTCATATGAAGAAAGACTGGATGAACTGGGCTTGTACTCGTTGGAATTTAGAAGATTGAGGGGGGATCTGATTGAAACGTATAAGATCCTAAAGGGATTGGACAGGCTAGATGCAGGAAGATTGTTCCCGATGTTGGGGAGGTCTAGAACGAGGGGTCACAGTTTGAGGATAGAGGGGAAGCCTTTTAGGACCGAGGTTAGGAAAAACTTCTTCACACAGAGAGTGGTGAATCTGTGGAATTCTCTGCCACAGCAAACTGTTGAGGCCAGTTCATTAGCTATGTTTAAAAGGAAGTTAGATATGGCCCTTGTGGCTACAGGGGTCAGGGGGTATGGAGGGAAGGCTGGGTTCTGAGTTGGATGATCAGCCATGATCATAATAAATGGCGGTGCAGGCTCGAAGGGCCGAATGGCCTACTCCTGCACCTATTTTCTATGTTTCTATAACAGCATCAATCAAGCTCTATCGTTGTCTAGGGGGTAAATGACCAAATTTCAAAATGACTCAAAGTTCAGTCCAGTTCAGTTCGCAGTAATCGTTGCCATGGCGAGGGACAACGTGGGGGGAGAGAGAGAGAGTACAGGAACAACTGATCATTCAGAACACTGCTTCACTCACAGACCAGCGAAATTGCTCACAAGCAACTTTTGGGCGGGTCCTTGGTGATGTCACCTGAGGTCACCGACTGTGACCCCTCCTCCAGATGTGGTCGATCCTCTGCAGTGAACCCGGCACCCAGGCAAGGGCGGACACACACCGGGTTCCCGCTGATCGTACCTTTCCACCCTTTTCGTTGTCTGGTACTTCTCACCCACTCGTGAGAGGCGCACCGCTTCCAGGGTCTCGTTACCTCGGGTGGCGTGTGTCCCTGTCTTAGCGAACCTGTCCCTTTTTATCCCCCTGCTGGGGTATCGCCTGTCCATCACTTCAAACAGTTCAGGGTTCAAAGGGGGAGCCACTCCAGACAGCTCTTTCTCCCCCGTCCCTTCATTACACATCTCCAGACGCTGCTCCATTGTTCCTTATCTCTCCTTCCCCTGAAGGCAGGTGGCAGACCAACTGCTGATGCCACTGATGCTAGCCCAGGCCAGCAAACATCTTAATTTTATGTGTATTCTCGTAACACCGTCCATAGGCCAACCTATGTGGGAGCTCCCTAATCCTCTGAGACCTCCGTACCCCCTCACCTAAAACCTAAAGGCTAGGACACTACTGTGATACCTCGGGTATGTCTGCCAACTCCTCTCTCACTCAGGCCACCATTACAACTCGGAGCCCCCTGTCCCGTGTCCGGGGCCCCGCTTCTTTTCCTTCCTGGTCCTGCTGTAACCCAGACTGCCCACAGCTAGCCCTCCCCACTACACCTGACTGAGTGGGAGAAGGGCCAAAGGTCTCTTCCTCAATCACGGGGAAGATAGCGAAAGGCAGCATGTACCACATGTGCAGCACATCATCCTTCGAATCCATATCCTTCCTCATTCCCTCGATCGGTAGCTGCTGTTTAAGTTTCTCCAAACTGAAACATTTAGCCGGGGCTACCCCTTCAGCCTCCTGCAGTCGAGACGTCAGCTTCTTCGGGGACTCCTTCAACTCTCGCCACAGCCACAGCAGTTCTGACTCTGGGTTCCTGGCCATCTCAATCTGGGTCGCAGTTACCCCACCAGCTTCTTCCACCCTGACCTGAAAAGCAGCAGTTAACGGATGTTCAGCCTCCGGTGGTTTCTTCCTGAGGGCGTCTTCCAGGTCAACTTTCAGTTTTACCACTTCATTTAAACTGTTGATAGTCATCTTCAGATTCCTTTCAAGCATCCGCCTCCCTGGGCTCTCGGTTTTCTGTTGGCCTTAGTCAGAAACACTTCCTTGATCTTCCCCAACTTGTAAGGCTTACAATCTTTTCTGGATCGACGTCTTGAGTTTCTGCTGATCCCTTCGAAGGTGGGTCATTGTTTCGTCCCGCTGGATTAATTCATCAGTACATGACCGCAGTGTCAGCTCGGAATTCCGTTTCTCTTTCTCCATGTTGACGAGCGTGAATTCCAAGTCTGCAATGGTCGTCCCGCAAGAGGGACACTTCGTCTCCGGCCTGCATTTCTGAGCGTTCAGTTCAGCAATGCAAATCCCCTCTCTCCCCTGGGTCTCATTGGGATTGACGACCTGGGTTTCCCTCCCCAGGTCCACCACCGTTCCAACACCAGGAAGTTCAGCTGGTATGTCGGGTCATTTTCCTCACATTGCACCAAGCTCCTCCGGCCAAAAATTCCTCCACATTTGACACTTCGTTTCTGTCGCCCGGGCTCAGCCACTTGCCTCGCCTCATAGTCCCCCCAGGCGAATCCAAGCTCCAGGCAGTTATCCACATACACCAAAACTCCACACACCTTCACTTCCCCCATGGGCTTCCTCATGCCCCGCGGGAAGGCTGCAGGGGCTCCGGATATGCCCTTGGGCATCTTTTCGGATCGGAAGAATCCTGGGGAACTAATAACGGCCATCTTCGGCTCGACAGCCGCACTCCTCGGGATCTGGCAACACCCACTCCTCAGATTCAGCTCATTAAACCACGTCGCATAATCCACACACATGCTGCCTTCATCTTCCACGCCGCCAAGGTCCAGTCGTCGCGACCTCTCTCACTGAGGTGTCTTCAGCGGTCAACTCCCCTCCCTTGTGGTAGTTCGGAGCGTCTACTAAGAGCGTCTCACCCTCAGCTACTTTCCCCAGGCCGTACCACAATCGGCTCTCGTTTAAATCCGGTACCGGCCCAAGGCTGCTACACACGTTCTCAGAAGCAACCCGACACGCTGGGTGCCCAGACAATGCCCCCATGAACTCCAGGGTCACTAACCAATCATTGTCTTCTGGATAACTACTGGCACTAGTACCCAAAGTCTCCGGTGCCCTTACGGTTGGTTGTCAAGGGTAAACGCTTCAGGCACCGGTTGTAAAACGAACTGTACAACAACTTGACCTGCGCCCCGGGGTCGCGGATGGCTTTAGCATCGCTTCCCTTTATCCATAACGACACCCTGGGGCGTGGTCCCTCTAAGCCTTCAGGAATAGGGTCTTCTCCTTTCGGAAGTTCATCGGTACATTGCTGGGAACGTGCTTCCCCAGAGACCCCAAGCCGTTCCCCCACTGGCCCTCCACTAAGTTTCCCGGCACCTGTCTGATTAGCTGAACAACTGATCCCCTGAAATGATCCCCCTGGCACTGCAAGCAATTTAGCTGCCCTCCTAGCCAGAGAAGGCACACTGAAAACTTTTTCCCCTCTTTCAAACGACTGACAGCTATCACTACGGTATAATTGAACCGGACAGCTCTGACACTGTCATCAGCCCGCCTACTTAAACTTTCAACCAATCGCTGTCGCTCTCACTCAACCAAGCACTGCCACTCATCTAACAAGGGTCTGCACCGTGCAGGCGCGTGACGTGCGCGCCAGTGTTTAAAAAGGGAAAATTTCAGCGGTTCTTGTTTCAGTCGAAGCAAGTAGCTGAAGAAGTGAGCGGAAAAATTTCGGGTCGAAAAAGGTTTTTTTTAAAGAACTGCTCGGGGAGAAGGGTCTGCACTGCGCAGGCGCGTGACGTAGCGCGCCAAGGTTTAAAAAGCAGACCACCATATGCAGCGGCCATCGTCAGAGTGGACTGAGTCAGAGTGGGACGGCTTTGGCTCAACAGGCTTCTTCGGCAAGAACAGGCAGAGGCCAGGGTAGGTTCTGGTAAGTTTTTTGTTCAGATTGTCTAGCGCAGAGAGAATGCCAGGCAGGATGTTGGAATGCTCCTCTTGCAGAATGTGGGAAGTCAGGGAGCCCTCCGGTGTCCCTGATAACGACACCTGCAAGAAGTGCATCCAGCTGCAGCTCCTGACAAACCGGGTTAGGGAACTGGAGCAGGAGCTGGATGACCTGCGGATCATTCGGGAGAATGAGGAGATTATAGATCGTAGCTACAGGGAGGTAGTTACGCCAAAGGTGCAGAGGACAGGAAATCGGGTCACTGTCAGGCGAGGGAAGAGGAAAGGGCAGGTAGAGCAGGGTTCTCCTGTGGCCATTCCCCTCAACAACAAGTATACCACATTGGATACTGTTGGGGAGGATGACTTACCTGGGACTAGCTGCAGTAGCCGGATCTCTGGCGCTGAGTCTGGCTCTGCAGTGCAGAAAGGAGGGGAGAAAAAGAGGAGAGCGGTAGTGATAGGGGACTCGATAGTTAGAGGTGCAGATAGGAGGTTCTGTGGTCGTGACAAAGAATCCAGGATGGTTTGTTGCCTCCCAGGTGCCAGGGTCAAGGATGTCTCTGATCGATTGCATGACATTCTGAAGTGGGAGGGTGACCAGCCAGATGTCGTGGTGCACATTGGCACCAATGACATAGCAAGGAAGAGTGAAGAGGTCCTGGACAGTGAGTATAGAGAGCTTGGTAGGAAGTTGAAAAGCAGGACCTCAAGGGTGGTAATCTCAGGATTGCTACCTGTGCTAGGTGCCAGTGAGGGTAGGAATAGGATGCTCTGGAGGAGGAAAAAGTGGCTGAGGAACTGGTGTAGGGGGCAGTGTTTCAGATTTCAGGATCATTGGGACCTCTTCTGGGGCAGGTGGGACCTGTACAAGAGTTCTCTGGCAAAGATGTGATTGGTAGGTGGGAAGCCTTCAAAGGGGAAATTTTGAGAGTGCAGAGTTTGTATGTTCCTGTCAGGATTAAAGGCAAATTGAATAGGAATAAGGAACCTTGGTTCTCATGGGATATTGCAACTCTGATAAAGAAGAAGAGGGAGTTGTATGAAATGTATAGGAAACAGGGGGTAAATCAGGTGCTTGAGGAGTATAAGAAGTGCAAGAAAATACTTAAGAAAGAAATCAGGAGGGCAAAAAGAAGACATGAGGTTGCCTTGGCAGTCAAAGTGAAGGATAATCCAAAGAGCTTTTACAAGTATATTAAGAGCAAAAGGATTGTAAGGGATAAAATTGGTCCTCTTGAAGATCAGAGTGGTCGGCTACGTGCGGAACCAAAGGAAATGGGGGAAGATCTTAAATAGGTTTTTCACGTCTGTATTTACTAAGAAAGCTGGCATGAAATCTATGGAATTGAGGGAATCAAGTAGTGAGACCATGGCAACTGTACAGATTGAAAAGGAGGAGGTGCTTGCTGTCTTGAGGAAAATTAAAGTGGATAAATCCCCGGGACCTGACAGGGTGTTCCCTCGGACCTTGAAGGAGACTAGTGTTGAAATTGCGGGGGCCCTGGCAGAAGTATTTAAAATGTCGCTGTCTACTGGTGAAGTGCCGGAGGATTGCAGAGTGGCTCATGTTGTTCCGTTGTTTGAAAAAGGATCGAAAAGTAATCCGGGAAATTATGGGCCGGTGAGTTTAACGTCAGTAGTAGGTAAGTTATTGGAGGGAGTACTAAGAGACAGAATCTACAAGCATTTGGATAGACAGGGGCTTATTAGGGAGAGTCAACATGGCTTTGTGCCTGGTAGGTCATGTTTGACCAATCTATTGGAGTTTTTCGAGGAGGTTACCAGGAAAGTGGATGAAGGGAAGGCAGTGGATATTGTCTACATGGACTTCAATAAGGCCTTTGACAAGGTCCCGCATGGGAGGTTAGTTAGGAAAATTCAGTTGCTAGGTATACATGGAGAGGTGGTAAATTGGATTGGACATTGGCTCGATGGAAGAAGCCAGAGAGTGGTGGTAGAGAATTGCTTCTCTGAGTGGAGGCCTGTGACTCGTGGTGTGCCACAGGGATCAGTGCTGGGTCCATTGTTATTTGTCATCTATATCAATGATCTGGATGATAATGTGGAAAATTGGATCAGCAAGTTTGCTGATGATACAAAGATTGGAGGTGTGGTAGACAGTGAGGAAGGTTTTCAGAGCCTGCAGAGGGACTTGGACCAGCTGGAAAAATGGGCTGAATAATGGCAGATGGAGTTTAATACTGACAAGTGTGAGGTATTGCACGTTGGAAGGACAAACCAAAGTAGAACATACACTGAGGAGTAAGGCACTGAGGAGTGCAGTAGAACAGAGGGATCTGGGAATACAGATACAAAATTCCCTAAAAGTGTCGTCACAGGTAGATAGGGTCATAAAGAGAGCTTTTGGTACATTGGCCTTTATTAATCGAAGTATTGAGTATAAGAGCTGGAATGTTATGATGAGGTTGTATAAGGCATTGGTGAGGCCGAATCTGGAGTATTGTGTTCAGTTTTGGTCACCAAATTACAGGAAGGATATAAATAAGGTTGAAAGAGTGCAGAGAAGGTTTACAAGGATGTTGCCGGGACTTGAGAAACTCAGTTACAGAGAAAGGTTGAATAGGTTAGGACTTTATTCCCTGGAGCGTAGAAGAATGAGGGGAGATTTGATAGAGGTATATAAAATTATGATGGGTATAGATAGAGTGAATGCAAGCAGCCTTTTTCCACTGAGGCAAGGGGAGAAAAAAACCAGAGGACATGGGTTAAGGGTGAGGGGGGAAAAGTTTAAAGGGAACATTAGGGGGGGCTTCTTCACACAGAGAGTGGTGGGTGTATGGAATGAGCTGCCAGACGAGGTGGTAAATGCGGGTTCTTTTTTAACATTTAAGAATAAATTGGACAGATACATGGATGGGAGGTGTATGGAGGGATATGGTCCCGTGTGCAGGTCAGAGGGACTAGGCAGAAAATGGTTCAGCACAGCCAAGAAGGGCCAAAGGGCCTGTTTCTGTGCTGTAGTTTGTATGGTTCTATGGTAACAGAGAGATCCGCTCCGCCCACGTCTCGCATTCCTGCGCCCCACTTGGGGTGGACACTATCCCAAGCGCCAGGTGGAACCTGCCATAGCTGGAACATTTATTCGCAGAACATTTATTTTCTTGGCAGTGTGGAGGATCAGAGGGATCTTGGGATCCGAGTCCATAGGACATTCAAGGCTGCTGCGCAGGTTGACTGTGTGGTTAAGAGGGCATATGGTGCATTGGCCTTCATCAACCGTGGGGTTATGTTCAGGAGCTGAGAGGTAATGTTACAGCTATATAGGACGCTGGTCACACCCTACTTGGAGTGCTGTGCTCAGTTCTGGTTGCCTCACTACTGGAAGGATGTGGAAACTATAGAAAGGATGCAGAGGATATTTACAAGGATGTCGCCTGGATTGGGGAGCATGCCTTATGAGAATAGGTTGAGTGAAATTGGCTTTTTCTCCTTGGAGCGATGGAGGATGAGAGGTGACCTAATAAAGGTGTATAAGGTAATGAGAGGCATTGATCGTGTGGATAGTCAGAGGCTTTTTCCCAGGGCTGAAATGGCTAGCACAAGAGGACACAATTTTAAGGTGCTTGGAAGTAGGTACAAGAGAGATGTCAGGGAGTGGGCTGCTGGCGACGGTGGTAGAGCTGGATACAATAGGGTCTTTTAAGCAACTCCTGGACAGGTAGAAACATAGAAAACCTACAGCACAATACAGGCCGATTGGCCCACAAGCTGTGCTGAACATGTCCTGACCTTAGAACTACCTAGGCTTACCCATAGCCCTCTATTTTTTGAAGCTCCATGTAACTATCCAGGAGACTCTTAAAAGACCCTATCGTTTCTGCATCCACCACCGCTGCCGGCAGCCCATTCCATGCACTCACCACTCTCTGTGTAAAAATACTTACCCGACATCTCCTCTGTACCTGCTTCCAAGCAGCTGAAAACTATGCCCTCTCATGCTAGCCATTTCAGCCCTGGGAAAAAGCCTCCGACTATCCACACAATCAATGCCTCAATATCTTATACACCTCTATCAGGTCACCCCTCATCCTCCGTCGCTCCAAGGAGAAAAGGCCGAGTTCACTCAACCTATCCTCATAAGGCATGCTCCCCAATCCGGGCAACATACTTGTAAATCTCCTCTGCACCCTTTCTATAGTTTCCACATCCTTCCTGTAGTGAGGTGACCAGAACTGAGCACAGTACTCCAAGTGGCATCTGACCAGCATCCTATGTAGCTGCAACATTACCTCTCGGCTCTTAAACTCAATCCCACGATTGATGAAGGCCAATGCACCGTACGCCTTCTTAACCACAGAGTCAACCTGCGCAGCAGCCTTGAGTGTCCTATGGACTTGGACCCCAAGATCCTTCTGATCCTCCACACTGCCAAGTGTCTTACCATTGATGTTGTATTCTGCCTTCATATTTGACCTACCAGTATGAACCACCTCACACTTATCTGGGTTGAACTCCATCTGCTACTTCTCAGCCCATTTTTGCATCCTATCAATATCCCGTTGTAACCTCTGACAGCCCTCCACACTATCCCCAACACCCCAACCTTTGTGTCATCAGCAAATTTACTAACCCATCTCTCCACTTCCTCAAACACGAGGAATTCTACAGATGCTGGAATTTCAAGCAACACACATAAAAGTTGCTGGTGAACGCAGCAGGCCAGGCATCTCTAGGAAGAGGTACAGTCGACGTTTCGGGCCGAGACCCTTCGTCAGGACTAACTGAAAGAAGAGCTAGTAAGAGATTTGAATGTGGGAGGGGGAGGGGGAGATCCAAAATAATAGAAGACAGGAGGGGGAGGGATGGAGCCAAGAGCTGAACAGGTGATTGGCAAAAGGGATATGAGAGGATCAGGGGACAGGAGGCCCAGGGAGAAAGAAAAGGGGGAGGGAGTAAAAACCCAGAGGATGGGCAAGGGGTAGAGTCAGAGGGACAGAGGGAGAAAAAGGAGAGAGAGAAAAAGTCTGTGTGTATATATAAATAATGGATGGGGTACGAGGGGGAGGTGGGGCATTGGCAGAAGTTTGATAAGTCAATGTTCATGCCATCAGGTTGGAGGCTACCCAGACGCAATATAAGGTGTTGTTCCTCCAACCTGAGTGTGGCTTCATCTTTATAGTAGAGGAGGCCGTGGATAGACATATCAGAATGGGAATGGGACGTGGAAATTAAAATGTGTGGCCACTGGGAGATCTTGCTTTCTCTAGCGGACAGAGCGTAGGTGTTCAGCGAAATGATTTCCCATTCTGCGTCGGGTCTCACCAATATATAAAAGGCCACATCGGGAGCACCGGACGCAGTATATCACCCCAGCTGACTCACAGGTGAAGTGTCGCCTCACCTGGAAGGACTGTCTGGGGCCCTGTATGGTGGTGAGGAAGGAAGTGTAAGTGTAAGGGCATGTGTAGCACTTGTTCCGCTTACAAGGATAAGTGCCAGGAGGGAGATCCGTGGGGAGGGATGGTGGGGGGACGAATGGACAAGGGAGTTGCGTAGGGAGAGATCCCTGCGGAAAGCGGGGGGGGGGGGAGGGAAAGATGTGCTTAGTGGTGGGATCCCGTTGGAGGTGGTGGAAGTTACGGAGAATTATATGTTGGACCTGGAGGCTGGTGGGGTGGTAGGTGAGGACCAGGGGAAACATATTCCTAGTGGGGTGGTGGGAGGATGGAGTGAGAGCAGATGTGCGTGAAATGGGGGAGTTGTGTTTGAGAGCAGAGTTGATGGTGGAGGAAGGGAAGCCCCTTTCTTTAAAGAAGGACATCTCCTTCGTCCTGGAATGAAAAGCCTCAGCCTGAGAGCAGATGCAGCGGAGACGGAGGAGTTGTGAGAAGGGGATGGTATTTTTGCAAGAGGCAGGGTGAGAAGAGGAGTAGTCCAGATAGCTGTGAGACTCAGTAGGCTTATAGTAGACATCAGTAGATAAGCTGCCTCCAGAGATAGAGACAGAAAGATCTAGAAAGGGTTAGGGTGGGACGTGGAATTAAAATGTGTGGCTCTGTCTGCCAGCGAAAGCAGGATCTTCCAGTGGCCACACATTTTAATTCCACGTCCCATTCCCATTCTGATATGTCTATCCACGGCCTCCTCTACTGTCAAGATGAAGCCACACTCAGGTTGGAGGAACAACACCTTATATTCCGTCTGGGTAGCCTGCAACCTGATGGCATGAACATTGACTTCTCAAACTTCCACTAATGCCCCACCTCCCCCTCGTACTCCATCTGTTATTTATTTATATACGCATTCTTTTTCTCCCTCTGTCCCCCTCACTATACCCCTTGCCCATCCTCTGAGTTTTCCCCCCTCCCCCTTTTCCTTCTCCCTGGGTCTCCTGTCCCATGATCCTCTCATATCCCTTTTGCCAATCACCTGTCCAGCTCTTGGCTCCATCCCTCCCCCTCTTGTCTTCTCCTATCATGGACTGTGGGCAGTTTTGGTCTCCTTATTTAAGAAAGGATGTGCTGACGTTGGAGAGTGTACAGAGAAGATTCACTGGAATGATTCCGGGAATGAAAGGGTTAACATATGAGGAACGTTTGTCCGCTCTTGGACTATATTCCTTGGAGTTTAGAAGAATGAGGGGAGACCTCATAGAAACATTTCGAATGTTAAAAGGCATAGACAGAGTGGATGTGGCAAAGTTGTTTCCCATGATGGGGGAGTCTAGTACGAGAGGGCATGACTTAAGGATTGAAAGGCGCCCTTTCAGGACAGAAATGCAAAGAAATTTTTTTAGTCAGAGGGTGGTGAACCTATGGAATTTATTGCCATGGGCAGCAGTGGAGGCCAAGTCTTTGGGTGTATTTAAGGCAGAGATTGATAGGTATCTGAGTAGCCAGGGCATCAAAGGTTATGGTGAGAAGGTGGGGGAGTGGGACTAAATAGGAGAATGGATCAGCTCATGATAAAATGGCGGAACAGACTCGATGGGCCGAATGGCCTACTTCTGCTCTTTTGTCTTATGGTCTTATCATTTTGGATCTCCCCCTCCCCCTCCCACTTTCAAATCTCTTACTAGCTCTTCCTTCAGTTAGTCCTGATGAAGGGTCTCAGCCCGAAACGTCGACTGTACCTTTTCCTAGAGATGCTGCCTGGCCTGCTGCGTTCACCAGCAGATTTGATGTGTGTTGCTTCAAATTCCAGCATCTGCAGATTTCCTCGTGACAGTGTTCAGGGAGTTAGGTAGGAAGCTGAAAGGCAGGACCTCTAGGGTAGTAATCTCAGGATTGCTGCCTGTGCCACTCTAACGAGTGCAAGAATAGCATGAACAGGCATATTAATGTGTGGCTGAGAGACTGGTGTAGGGGGCAGGGCTTCAGATTCCTGGATCATTGAGGCCTCTTCTGGGGGAGGTCCAACCTGTACAAAATGGACAGGTTACACCTGAACCCAAAGGGGTCCAATATCCTAGCGGGTACATTTAATAGAGCTGTTAGGGAGGGTTTAAACTAATTTGGCAGGGGGATGGGAACTGGAGTGATAGGGCTGAGGAAGGGAAAACAGTAATAAAGCAAGATAGCGTGCAACAGAGATTATAGAAAGAACAGACAGGAGATGAGGCTTAATCAAAGCCAGTGGCATGAGTTAGAGGGCAATAGAGGTATAGACATAGAAACATAGAAAATAGGTGCAGGAGTAGGCCATTCGGCCCTTTGAGCCTGCACCGCCCTTTATTATGATCATGGCTGATCATCCAACTCAGAACCCCGCCCCAGCCTTCCCTCCATACCCCCTGACCCCTGTAGCCACAAGGGCCATATCTAACTCCCTCTTAAACATAGCCAATGAACTGGCCTCAACAGTTTGCTGTGGCAGAGAATTCCACAGATTCACCACTCTCTGTGTGAAGAAGTTTTTCCTAATCTCGGTCCTAAAAGGCTTCCCCTCTATCCTCAAACTGTGACCCCTCGTTCTGGACTTCCCCAACATCGGGAACAATCTTCCTGCATCTAGCCTGTCCAATCCCTTTAGGATCTTAATATGTTTCAATCAGATCCCCCCTCAATCTTCTAAATTCCAATGAGTACAAGCCCAGTTCATCCAGTCTTTCTTCATATGAAAGTCCTGCCATCCCAGGAATCAATCTGGTGAACCTTCTTTGTACTCCCTCTATGGCAAAGATGTCTTTCCTCAGATTAGGGGACCAAAACTGCACACAATACTCCAGGTGTGGTCTCACCAAGGCCTTGTACAACTGCAGTAGTACCTCCCTGCTCCTGTACTCGAATCCTCTCGCTATAAATGCCAGCATACCATTCGCCTTTTTCACCGCCTGCTGTACCTGCATGCCCACTTTCAATGACTGGTGTATAATGACACCCAGGTCTCGTTGCACCTCCCCTTTTCCTAATCGGCCACCATTCAGATAATAATCTGTTTTCCTATTTTTGCCACCAAAGTGGATAACTTCACATTTATCCACATTAAATTGCATCTGCCATGAGTTTGCCCACTCACCCAACCTATCCAAGTCACCCTGCATCCTCTTAGCATCCTCCTCACAGCTAACACTGCCGCCCAGCTTCGTGTCATCCGCAAACTTGGAGATGCTGCATTTAATTCCCTCATCCAAGTCATTAATATATATTGTAAACAACTGGGGTCCCAGCACTGAGCCTTGCGGTACCCCACTAGTCACCGCCTGCCATTCTGAAAAGGTCCCGTTTATTCCCACTCTTTGCTTCCTGTCTGCTAACCAATTCTCCACCCACACCAATACCTTACCCCCAATACCGTGTGCTTTAAGTTTGCACACTAATCTCCTGTGTGGGACCTTGTCAAAAGCCTTTTGAAAATCCAAATATACCACATCCACTGGTTCTCCCCTATCCACTCTACTAGTTACATCCTCAAAAAATTCTATGAGATTCGTCAGACATGATTTTCCTTTCACAAATCCATGCTGACTTTGTCCGATCATTTCTCCGCTTTCCAAATGTGCTGTTATCACATCCTTGATAACTGACTCCAGCAGTTTCCCCACCACCGACGTTAGGCTAACCGGTCTATAATTCCCCGGTTTCTCTCTCCCTCCTTTTTTAAAAATTGGGGTTACATTAGCCACCCTCCAATTCTCAGGAACTAGTCCAGAATCTAACGAGTTTTGAAAAATTATCACTAATGCATCCACTAGTTCTTGGGCTACTTCCTTAAGCACTCTAGGATGCAGACCATCTGGCCCTGGGGATTTATCTGCCTTCAATCCCTTCAATTTACCTAACACCACTTCCCTACTAACATGTATTTCACTCAGTTCCTCCATCTCACTGGACCCTCTGTCCCTTACTATTTCTGGAAGATTATTTATGTCCTCCTTAGTGAAGACAGAACCAAAGTAATTATTCAATTGGTCTGCCATGTCCTTGCTCCCCATAATCAATGGTGCAGTTAAAACAGAAAGCAACAAATACTGGACTGAGAGTTGTATTTGAATGGACGCGGCATAAGGAATAAAATGGACGATCTTGAAATTCAGCTACAGATTGGCAAACGTGACGTGGTGGCAATCTCTGTAACTTGGCTAAACGATAGCTGCCATTGGGAGCTGAATGTCCAAGGACAGATGGTATATCGGAAAGGTAGGTTAGTAGGCAGAGTGGGTGGTGTGGCTCTGTGTATAAGAAATAATTTTAAATAGTTGGAAAGAGATGACATAGGATTGGAAGTTGTAGAGTTTCTATGAGCTGAGTTAAGAAATGGCAAGAGTAAAATGACCCTAATGGCAGTTGTATACAGGCCTCCAAACAGCAGCCGGGATGTGGAATACAAATTACAGCAGGACATAGAAAAGGCCTGTTAGAAAGGAAATGTCATGACAATCGTTGGGGATTTTAACATGAAGGTGGATTGGAGAAACCAAGTCAGTACTGGACCTCAAGAGAGAGAATTTGTAGAATGTCTAAGGGATGGCTTTTTAGAACAGCTTGTTGCTGAGCCCACCGGGGGATCGGCTGTACTGGATTGGGTGTTGTGCAATGATCCGGAGGTGTCAAGAGAGCTTAAGGTCAAGGAACCCTGAGGGAACATTGATCACAATATGATCGAGTTCACATTGAAATTTGCAAGGGAGAAAATAAAATCCAATGTGTCAATATTTCAGTGGAATAAAGGAAATTTCAATGGCATGAGAGCAGAACTGGCTAAAGTTGACTGGAAAGGGACATTTGCAGGAAGGACAGCAGAGCAGCAATGGCCGGAGTTTCTGCGAAAAAAGAGGGAAGTGCAAGACAGATATATTCCAAATAAGAAGAAATTTTCAAATGGAAGAAGGACACTACCGTGGCTGACAAGTGAAGTCAGAGTCAAAGTAAAAGCAAAGGAGCGGGCATACAAGGAAGCCAGAGCTAGTGGGAAGATAGAGGATTGGGGAGCTTTTAAAAACATGTGGAAGGAAATGAATAAGGTCATTTGGAAGGAAAAGATCAATTCCATCATCCAAGTCATTGAGATATAATGTAAAGAGGAACAATCCTTGGGGTACGGCAAGGCTCAGTGCTGGAACCCCAGTTGTTTACAATGTATATTAATGACTTAGACAAGGGAATTAAATGCAGCATCTCCAAGTTTGCGGATGACACGAAGCTGGGCGGCAGTGTTAGCTGTGAGGAGGATGCAGGGTGACTTGGATAGGTTAGGTGAGTGGGCAAATTCATGGCAGATGCAATTTAATGTGGATAAATGTGAGGTTATCCATTTTGGTGGCAAGAACAGGAAAACAGATTATTATCTGAATGGTGGCCAATTAGGAAAAGGGGAGGTGCAACGAGACCTGGGTGTCATTGTACACCAGTCATTGAAAGTGGGCATGCAGGTACAGCAGGCGGTGAAAAAGGCAAATGGTATGCTGGCATTTGGTGACTTGGATAGGTTAGGTGAGTGGGCAAATTCATGGCAGATGCAATTTAATGTGGATAAATGTGAGGTTATCCATTTTGGTAGCAAGAACAGGAAAACAGATTATTATCTGAGTGGTGGCCAATTAGGAAAAGGGGAGGTGCAACGAGACCTGGGTGTCGTTGTCCACCAGTCATTGAAAGTGGGCATGCAGGTTCAGCAGGCGGTGAAAAAGGCGAATGGTATGCTGGCATTCATAGCAAGAGGATTCGAGTACAGGAGCAGGGAGGTTCTACTGCAGTTGTACAAGGCCTTGGTGAGACCACACATAAAGTATTGTGTGCAGTTTTGGTCCCCTAATCTGAGGAAAGACATTCTTGCCATAGAGGGGGTACAAAGAAGGTTCACCAGATTGATTCCTGGGATGGCAGGACTTTCATATGATGAAAGACTGGATCGACCAGGCTTATACTCTCTGGAATTTAGAAGATTGAGGGGGGATCTGATTGAAACGTATAAAATTCTAAAGGGATTGGACAGGCTAGATGCAGGAAGATTGTTCCCGATGTTGGGGAAGTCCAGAACGAGGGGTCACAGTTTGAGGATAAAAGGGAAGCCTTTTAGGACTGAGATGAGGAAAAACTTCTTCACACAGAGAGTGGTGAATCTGTGGAATTCTCTGCCACAGGAGACACTTGAGGCCAGTTCATTGGCTATATTTAAGAGGGAGTTAGATAAGGCCCTTGTGGCTAAAGGGATCAGGGGGTATGGAGAGAAGGCAGGTATAGGGTTCTGAGTTGGATGATCAGCCATGATCGTAATGAATGGCAGTGCAGGCTCGAAGGGCCGAAAGGCCTACTCCTGCACCTATTTTCTATGTTTCTAATCCCAACACAGACCCTTGTGGAACACCACTAGTCAGCAGCAGTCAACCAGAAAAGGCTCCCTTATCCCCACTCTGCCTCCTGGCAATTAGCCACTGCTTTATCCATGAAAGTTAATACAATGGGTTCTTAACTCGTTAAGCACCCTCGTGTGTGGTACCTTGTCAAAGGCCTTCTGAAATCCAAGCACACAACATTCACCGATTCTCCCTTGTCTATCCCGCTTGTTATTTCTTCAAATAATTCGAAGATTTGTCAGGCAAGATATTCCCTTCAGGAAACCATGCTGACTACAGCCAATTTTGTCACATGTTTCCAAGTAAGCCAAAACCAAATCCTTAACAAGTGACTCCAACATCTTCCCAACCACCGAGGTCAGATTAACTGGCCTATAATTTCCTTTTTCTGCTTCTCTCCCCTGAAGAATGGAGTGACATTTGCAATCTTCCATTCATCTGGAACCATGCCAGAATCTATTCATTCGTGAAGGATCCTTACTGATGCCTCCACAATCTCTTGAGCCACCTCTTTCAGAACCCTGGGCTGTAAGCCATCTCGTCCAGGTGACTTATCTACCTTCAAGCAGAGCAGGTTGGGGAAGTCCTAAATGAATACTTTGCTTCAGTATTCACAAGTGAAAAGGACCTTGATCAGGGTGAGGTCGAAATAGAACAGGCCCGTGTGCTGGACAATGTGGGGATTAAGGAAGAAGTGTTGGATCTTCTTAAAAACATCAAGATTGATAAATCCCCAGGGCCGGACATGATATAGCCCAGGTTGCTGTGGGAAGTGAGAGAAGAGATCGCCGGAGCAGTAGCTATGATCTTTGAATCCTCTTCGGCTGCAGGGGAGGTGCCGGAGGATTGGAGAATGGCAAATGTAGTTCCTTTGTTAAAAAAGGTAATAGGGAGAAACCTGGGAACTATAGACTGGTGAGTCTTACGTTGGTGGTCTGCAAACTATTGGAAAGGATCTACGAGCATTTGGAGAAGTACAGTCTACTCAAGGATAGTCAACTTGGCTTTGTGAAGGGAAGATCATGCCTCACGAGCCTAACTGAGCTCTTTGAAGAGGTAACAAAAAAAAATTGATGAGAGTATGGCAGTAGATGTGGTCTACATGGATTTTAGCAAGGCATTTGACAAGGTCCCTCACGAGAGGCTCATCCAGAAAGTCACGAGGCATGGGATCAGTGGAACCTTGGCTGTTTGGATAAGAAATTGGCTAAAGGGAAGAAAGCAGAGGGTAGTTGTGGAAGGAAAGTATTCTGTCTGGAGGTCAGTGCTGCAGGGATCTGTCCTGGGACCCCTGCTATTTGTCATTTTTATAAATGACCTGGATGAAGAGGCGGAAGAATGGGTGAGTAAGTTTGCAGATGACACAAAGATTGGAGGAGTTGTGGATGGAGCTGTAGGTTGTCGAAGGTTACAAGAGGATATAGACAGGATGCAGAGTTGGGCAGAAAAGTGGCAGATGGAGTTCAATCTGGATAAGTGTGAGGTGATGCATTTTGGAAGGACAAACCAGAAGGCTGAGTACAGGGTTAATGGTCAGTTACTTAAGAGTGTGGATGAACAAAGGGACCTTGGGGTTCAAATCCATACATCCCTCAAGGTCGCTGCACCTGTTGATAGGGTAGTTAAAAGGCCTATGGGATGCTAGGCTTCATTAATAGGGGATTGAGTTCAAGAGTAGAGAGATCATGTTGCAACTCTACAAATCTCTGGTGAGACCACACTTAGTTATTGTGTTCAATTCTGGTCACCTCATTATAGGAAGGATGTGGAAGCTATGGAGAGGGTGCAGAGGAGATTTACCAGGATGTTGCGGGGATTGGAAAACAAGTCTTATGAGGCAAGGTTAGCAGAGCTAGGACTTTTCTCTTTGGAGTGTAGAAGGATGAGAGGGGATTTGGTAGAGGTCTACAAGATTATGAGAGGCATAGATAGGGTGGATAGCCAGTACCCAGGGCACAAATAGCAAACACCAGAGGGCATATGTACAAAGTTAAGGGAGGGAAGCTTAGGGGAGACATCGGGCTAAGTTTTTTTTTACACAGAGGGTTGTGGGTGCCTGGAATAACTTGCCAGGGATGGTGGTGGAGGCTGAAACATTAGGGGTATTTAAGAGCCTCTTGGACGGGCACATGGATGAAAGAAAAATAGAGGGTTACAGGGTAGTGTGGGTTTAGTACTTTTTTTATTAAGGAATTATATGGGTCGGCACAACATCGAGGACTGAAGGGCCTGTACTGTGCTGTAGTGTTCTATGGTTCTATGCTTCAGACGTTTTAGTTTCCCAAGTACCTTTTGCCTAATAATGGCAACTTCACACACTTCTGACCCCTGCACTCTCGAACTTCTGGCATACTGTTAGTGTCTTTCACAGTGACGAGTGATGAAAAATACTTATTCAGCTCATCCCGCATTTCCTTGTTCCCCATTTCTACCTCTCCAGCATCATTTTCCAGCGGTCCCCTATCTACTCTCACCTCTCTTTTACACTTCATGTATCTGAAGAAACTTTTGGTATCCTCTTCAATATTATTGGTTAGCTTGCCTTTGTATTCTATCTTTTCCTTCTTAATCATTTTTTTTAGCTGGTTTTAAAAATTTCCCAATCCTTTAACTTCCCACAAATTTTTGTTCTGTTATATGCCCTCTCTTTGGCTTTTTTTTTTGCTAGCTTTGACTTCCCGTTACCCACAGTTTTGTCACTTTGCCTTTAGAATACTTCTTCCTCTTTGGGATATATATATATATCCTGCGCCTTCCGAATTGCTTCCAGAAATTCCAGCCATCGCAGCTGTGCTGTCATCCCTGCCAATGTTCTTTTCCAATCAATTTTGACCAGCTCTTCTCTCATGCTTCTGTAATTCCCTTTACTCCTCTGTAATACTGACATATCTGACTTTAGCCTCTCCTTCTCAAATTGCAGGGTGAATTCTATCATATTATGATCACTGGCCCCTAAGAGTTCCTTTACCTTAAGCTCGTGAATCAATTCCATAAGACTATACGACATAGGAGCAGAATTAGACCACTCAGCCCATTGTGTATGCTCCGCCATTCCATCAATAGCTGATCCCAGATCCCACTCAACCCCATACACCTGGCTTCTTGCTATACCCTTTGATGCCCTGACCAATCAGGAAACAATCAGCTGCCGCCTTAAATATACCTACAGACTTGACCTCCACCGCAGTCTGTGGCAGAGCATTCCACGGATTTACTACACTCTGACTAAAAAAAGTTCCTTCTTCCCTCTGTTCCAAAGGGTCGCCCCTCAAGTTTGAGACTGTGCCCTCTAGTTCTGGATACCCCACCATAGGAAACATCCTCTCCACATCCACACTATCTAGTCCTTTCAACATTCTGTAGGTTTCAATGAGATCCCCCTGCATTCTTCTAAATTCCACTGAGTACAGGCCCTTAATGCATCAAAAACTGAACAGCCATATTGCCACTGGATAAAACATTGATTAGGCCACATTCCAGTTCATTGCACAACACCCAATCCAGAATCTGCTCTAAATCTTTCTTGTCCTTGTTCCTCTGTCTTACGCAGAGAGGTTAAGAGAGACTGGGCTTGTACACGCTGGAATTAAGGAGATTGAGGGGGGGATCTGATTGAGACATATAAGATTATTAAGGGATTGGACAAGATAGAGGCAGGAAATATGTTCCAGATGCTGGCAGAGTCCAGTACCAGAGGGCATGGTTTAAGAATAAGGGGTAGGTCATTTAGGACAGAGTTGAGGAGGAACTTCTTCTCCCAGAGAGTTGTGGAGGTGTGGAACGTGCTGCCTCAGAAGGCAGTGGAGGCCAATTCTCTGGATGCTTTCAAGAAGGAGCTAGATAGGTATCTTATGGATAGGAGAATCAAGGGTTATTGGGACAAGGCAGGAACCGGGTATTGATAGTAGATGATCAGCCATGATCTCAGAATGGCGGTGCAGGCTCGAGGGGCTGAATGGTCTACTTTTGCACCTATTGTCTATAAATGTCCTTTAGAACATAGAACAGCACAGGCCCTTCAGTCCACAATCGTGCACTGATCTTTTAACCTACTCTAAGATCAATCTAACCCTTCCTTGCTATGTGTTCCTCAATATCCCTATCTAAGAGCATCTTAAAAGGCCCTAATGTTTCTGCCTTTTCCACCAGCCCTGTAGGGTTATTTACACAACCACCCCTACCACTTCCCCTGGCACTTTGTTCCACATATCCATCACCTGCAGGTCCCCTTTAAATCTTTCTATGTTCACATATCCATGCGTCTAGTTCTACTCCCTACCCTGGGATAAGTCTGTGACAATCTACCTTATCCACAAGAGGGATATACCTCCATAAAGAAATATTATACTTTGGTTTAGAGACAACAGTCCCAGCTTATGGAGACTTATGGAGAAGAGGAGTTCGGTAGGTAATAAAATGGACGAGTTCACGGCACTAGCCAGGCGTCAGAGAATATTTCGGGAGTGCAGTGTTATGTGTTTCACTGGAACGGGGCTGCACGAGGACATACCCAATCAAAACTTTTCCATGGACGGCTTCCAGACCGTTCGGGCTGACCAGAAGTGCACTGAGAGTAGTAAGCGTAAAGGAGTTGGGTGCTTACTGTTCTGGTTAACAACAGATGGTGTAATCCGGGTCATATTACGATCGAGGAATGTGTTTGTAGACCGGATATTGAACTTTTTACTGTTGGACTTCGGCCACATTCCACTGAGATTCAACACTGGGCGGCAAGGGAGGTCGTTACTGCCTGTGGCCATTGAATTTGCAGCTCCTCCCGTGGAGGGTCAGACACTCTGAGCCAATAGACTAGTCCTGGACTTATTTTCCATCTGGCATAGTTTGCATTTTATTGTTTGATTGTTTGTGGTTTTTGTATTGCTATATTTATGCTCTATTCTTGGTTGGTGCGGCTGTAACAAAACCCAATTTCCCTCGGGATCAATAAAGTACATCTATCTATCTATTATCCATTCTATTCTTATAACTAAAGGCCTCCAGTTCCAGCAATATGCCTGTGAATCTGTGACCATAATACTCCAAGTAAACTCTCACAAATGTCTGTTTAATAACACCATTGTTTGTGTTGAAGATGAGAAGAATTGATGAAAAGTTTGGCAAAGCAAGTCGCCCCATTCCTCTTCACAGAATCTTCGCTTTAGCGTTGTGGCAATGCTCTGACACTGAACGGCTGCTGTCACTCGTGTCTGAGCTCAGTGAGGTTTAGAATTCCCAAGACTCCATCCACCTCAACCCTGCCATTGGACTGTGAGGATCCTGAGCATACGGGCCAACCATCCCATAGGCCAGTGGATGAAACAAATAGAAGCTGGAATAAAAGAGAACAGTGATTCTCTACAGATCGAAGGAATCTTGCACATTGAATCAGTACAGATCTCTGAAATGGCAAAGAAAAAGACTGGCAATGGAAGGTTACCCACCAACTCAAACTACATCATCCCAACAGACCAGTTCAATCAGGAAGGAAGAATTGCAGTGAAGAGGGGATTAAGGAGGAGAAAAGGAGACATCTTTACAGTGATAGTCACATCTATGACTCGAGCTAGTCCCTTTGTACTCCATTTGACAAAACGTGCTCGTGGTTTGAGTGGTGCTGTTGGTTTAGCTCAGGTGAGGAACTGCCATATATTTTGTAAGGAACTCACACCTTGTACTCACCATACACAAATGGTACAACACAGTACAGGCCCTTCAGCCCATGGTGTGCCAAGTTTTTAACAGACTCTAAGATCAATCCCTCCCATTTAGCCCTTCAACACACACAAAATGCTGGAGGAACTCAGCATTTATGCAACATCTATGGGAAAAACGTACAGTCGATGTTTCCGGCCAATACCCTTCCGCAGGATGTCCCAAAACATAGACTGCACTTTCTTCCCCCATAGATGCTGCTGGCCATTGAGTTCCTCCGGTATTTTGTGTGTGTTGCTCGGATTTCCAGCATCTGCAGATTCTCTCTTGTTCATATAACCCTACATTTTTCTTTCATCCATGTGTTTATTTGAGGATGTGACGAAACACATTGATGAAGATAGATCCGTAGATGTAGTGTATATGGATTTCAGCAAGGCTTTTGATAAAGGTACCCCATGCAAGGCTTATTGAGAAAGTAAGGAGGTATGGGATCCAAGGGGACATTGTTTCGTGGATCGAGAACTGCTTGCCCACAGAAGGCAAAGAGTGGTTGTAGACGGGTCATATTCTGCATGGAGGCCAGTGACCAGTGGTGTGCCTCAGGGATCTGTTCTGGGACCCCCTACACAGATAAATGTGAGATGGTTCATTTTGATAGGTTAAATATGATGGCAGAATATAGCATTAATGGCAAGACTCTTGGCAGTGTGGAGGATCAGACGGATCTTGGGGTCCGAGTCCGTAAGACACTCAAAGCTGCTGCGCAGGTTGACTCTGTGGTTAAAAAGGCATACGATGTATTGGCCTTCATCAATTGTAGGATTGAGTTTAAGAGCCGAGAGGTAATGTTGCAGCTATATAGGACCCTGGTCAGACCCCACTTGGAGTACTGTGCTCAATTCTGGTTGCCTCACTACGGGAAGGACGTGGAAACCATAGAAAGGGTGCAGAGGAAATTTACAAGAATGCTGCCTGGATTGGGAGCATGCCTTATGAGAATAGGTTGAGTGAACTCAGCCTTTTCTCCTTGGAGCGACGGAAGATGAGAGGTGATCTGATAGAGGTGTATAAGATGATGAGAGGCATTGATCGTGTGGATAGTCAGAGGCTTTTTCCCAGGGCTGAAATGGCTAGCATAGGAGGGCATAGTTTTAAGGTGTTTAGAAGTAGGTACAGAAAAGATGTCAGGGGTGAGTTTTTTTTACATAGAGAGTGGTGAGTGCGAGGAATGGGCTGCTGGTGGCAGTGGTGGAGGCGGAAATAATAGGGTCCCTGGATATATACATGCTTAGAAAAATAGAGAGCTATGGGTAAGCCTCGGTAGTTCTCAGGTAAGGACATGTTCGGCACATGTCTGTGAGCCAAAGGGCTTGTTATCTAAGGGTCTCCTTAGATATCCCTAATGTATCTGCCTCTACCATCAGTCCTCGCAGCACATTCTGCATATCCACCACCTTGTGTAAAAGATCTGTAAATTCCTCCAATCAGCTGAAAATTATGGCCTCTCATATTAGCTATTTCAGCCCCGGACAAAAAGTAACTGGCTGTTCAGCTTATCATCTTAACCACCTTTATCAAGTCTCCTTACAACCTCCTTCCTTCCAAGGAAAAAAAAACTAGCTTGATAAACCTATCCCCATAAAACAAGTTCTCTAATCCAGGCAGCATTCTGGTAAATTTCTTCCTAATTTTGTATCGTCTGATAAGACAACACCTTATTTTCCTGCACTCCAGGAAATAAAGTCCTAACCTATTTAACCTTTCCCGATAACTCAGGACCTCAATTCCCAGCAAAATCTTTGTAAATTTTCTCTGCACTCTTTCAAGCTTATTTACATCACTCCTGCAGGTAAGTGGTCAAAACTGCACACAATACTCCAAATTTGGCTTCAACGGCATTTTGTACAATTTCAAAATAACATCTCAACTCCTGTACTCAACCCATTGATTTATGAAGGCCAATGTGCCAAAAGCTTTCTTTATGACTCGATCTACCTGTGATGCCACTTTCAAGGAATTATAGATCTGTATTCCCAGACACTTCTGTTCTACCATTCTTCTCCGTGCCCAAATACTTATGTGTAAGACCTGCTCTGATTTGCCCTCACAAAGTGCAATACCTCGCACTTGTCTAGCAAATTCCATGTGCCATTTTTCAGCCCATTTTTCCAACTGGTCTAGATCTCGCTGCAAGCTTAGATAGCCTTCTTCGCTGTCCACTACACCCCTAACCTGTTGGGGAAAAACATAGAAAACCTACAGCACAATACAGGCCCTTCGGCCCACTATGCTGTGCTGAACATGTACTTATCATTGATGTACATCGTAAGAAGCAGCATTGCCAGCACCAACCCCTGTGCAGCCAGCCAGAATAGGATCCCTTTATTCCCACTCTCTGTTTTCTGCCGATCAGCCAGTGCTCCGCCCAGGCTAGTAACTCCCCTGTAATCCCACGGGATCTTATCTTGCTAAGCAGCCTCATGTGTGGCACCTTGTCAAATGCCTTCTGAAAATCGAAGTACACCACTTTTATTGAATCTCTTTTGTCTACCCTGCTTGTAATTTCCTCAAAGAATTGCAGTAGGTTTGTCAGGCAGGATTTGGCCTATCTTGTCATGTGCCTCCAGGTACACCATAATTTCATCCCTAACTATTGATTCCAACAACTTTCCAACCACTGATGTCAGGTTAACAGGTCTATAGTTTCCTTTCTGCTGCCTGCCACCCTTCTCGAATAGCAGAGTAACATTTGCAGTTTTCCAGTCATCCGGTAAAATGCCAGAATCCATCGATTCTTGAAAGATCATCGTTAACACAATCTCTCCAGCTACTTCCTTCAGAACCCGAGGCTGCATTCCATTAGGTCCAGGAGATTTATCCACCCTCAGACCACGAAGCTTCCTGAGCACCTTCTCAGTTGTAATTTTCACTGCACTAACTTCACTTCCCTGACACTCTTGAATGTCCGGTATACCGAAGACTGATGCAAAATACGCACTCAGTTCGTCCGCCATCTCTGCATCTCTCATTACAATATCTCCAGCATCATTTTGTATTGGTCCTATATCTACCTTCGACTCTCTTTTACCCTTTATATACTTAAAAAAGCTTTTAGTATCTTCTTTGATATTAGTTGCCAGCTTCTTTTCATAATTCATCTTTTCCTTCCAAATGACCTTCTTAGTTTCCTTCTGCATGTTTTTAAAAGCTTCCCAATCCTCTATCTTCCCACTAGCTCTGACTTCCTTGTATGCCCCCTCCTTTGCTTTTACTTTGACTCTGACTTCACTTGTCAGCCACGGTAGTGTCCTTCTTCCATTCGAAAATTTCTTCTTATTTGGAATATATCTGTCTTGCACTTCCCTCATTTTTCGCAGAAACTCCACCCATTGCTGCTCTGCTGTCCTTCCTGCAAATGTCCCTTTTCAGTCAATTTCGGCCAGTTCCCCTCTCACGCCAGTGTAATTTCCTTTATTCCACCGAAATACCGACACATTGGATTTTATTACGTTCAGCCCATCAAATCTGCTCCACCATTCCAGCATGGCTGATCTTGATCCCACTCAACCCCATACACCTGTCTTCTCGCCATATCCTTTGATACCTGACTGATCAGGAAACAATCAATTTCTGCCTTAAATATATACATGGATCTGGCCTCCACCTCCGTCATTGGCAAAACATTCCACAAATTTATTACTCACTGGCCAAAAAAATTCCTCCTTACCTCTGTTCTAAAAGGTCACCCCTCAAATTTGAGTCTATGCCCTCTAGATCTGGATAACCCTCCCATAGGAAACATCCTCTCCACATCCACCTTCTCTTGGCCTTTCAACATTCTGTAGGTTTTAATGAGATAGAAACATAGAACAGAGATAAACCTACAGCCCAATACAGGCCCTTCGGCCCATAATGTTCTGCCAAACACACTTACTTTAGAAATTACGTCGGGTTACCCATGGCCCTCTACTTTTCTAAGCTCTATGTACCTATCCAGGCAGCTCTTCAAAGACCTTATCATATCCACCTCCACCACTGTCGCCCGCAGCCCATTCCACGCACTCACCACTCTCTGCTTAAAAAACTTACACCTCCTCTGTACCTACTTCCAGGCACCTTAAAACTGTACCCTCTCATGTTAGTCATTTCAGCCCTGGGAAAAAGCCTCTGACTTTCCACACGATCAATGCCTCTCATCATCTTATACATTTCTATCAGGTCACATCTCATCCTCCGCCGCTCGAAGGAGAAAAGGCTGAGTTCACTAAACCTATTCTCACAAGGCATGCTCCTCAATCCAGGCAACATCCTTGTAACGCAACACACACAAAAAATGCCGGTGAACGCAGCAGGCCAGGCAGCATCTATAGGAAGAGGTACAGTCGACGTTTCGGGCCGCGACCCTTCGGCAGGACTAACTGAAAGAAGAGATAGTAAGATTTGAAAGGGGGAGGGGGAGCGGGAGATCTGAAATGATGGGAGAAGACAGGAGGGGGAGGGATGGAGCTCAGAGCTGGAAAGTTGATTGGCAAAAGGGATACAAGGCTGGAGAAGGGAGAGGATCATGGGACCGGAGGCCTAGGGAGAAAGAAAGAAGGGGAGGGGAGCCCAGAGGATGGGAGAGGAGTTATAGTGAGAGGGACAGAGGGAGAAAAAAGAGAGGGAAAAAAGGTAAAAAGAAAAAAAATAATAAATAAATAACGGATGGGGTATGAGGAGGAGGTGGGGCATTAACGGAAGTTAGAGAAGTCAATGTTCATGCCATCAGGTTGGAGGCTACCCAGACGGAATATAAGGTGTTGTTCCTCCAACCTGAGTGTGGCTTCATCTTTACAGTAGAGGAGGCCGTGGATAGACATATCAGAATGGGAATGGGACGTGGAATTAAAATGTGCGACCACTGGGAGATCCTGCTTTCTCTGGTGGACAGAGCGTAGGTGTTCAGCGAAACGGTCTCCCAGCCTGTGTCAGGTCTCGCCAATATATAGAAGACTTCATTAACTTTGCCTCCAACTTTCACCCTGCCCTCAAGTTTACCTGGTCCATTTCCAACACCTCCCTCCCCTTTCTTGATCTTTCTGTCTCTATCTCTGGAGACAGCTTATCTACTGATGTCTACTTTCAGCCTACGGACTCTCACAGCTACCTGGACTATTCCTCTTCCCACCGTCTCTTGCAAAAATGCCATCCCCTTCTTGCAATTCCTCTGTCTCCACTGCATTTGCTCTCACGATGAGGCTTTTCATTCCAGGACGAAGGAGATGTCCTCCTTTTTTAGAGAAAGGGGCTTCCCTTCCTCCACCATCAACTCTGCTCTCAAATGCATCTCCCCCATTTGATGCACATCTGCTCTCACTCCATCCTCGCATTAGGGTTAGGGTTACCCTAACCCTAACCCACCCCACTAGGAATAGGGTTCCCCTTGTCCTCACCTACCACCCCACCAGCCTCCGGATCCAACATATAATTCTCTGTAACTTCCGCCACCTCCAACGGGATTCCACCACTAAGCACATCTTTCCCTCCCCACCTCTCTCTGCTTTCCGCAGGGATCGCTCCCTACGCGACTCCCTTGTCCACTCATGCCCCCCCCCCCATCCCTCCCGGCACATATTCTTGTAAGCGGAACAAGTGCTACACATGCCCTTACACGTCCTCCCTCACCACCATTCAGGGCCCCAGACAGTCCTTCCAGGTGAGGCGACACTTCACCTGTGAGTCGGCTGGGGTGATATACTGCGTTCGGTGCTCCCGATGTGGTCTTCTATATATTGGTGAGACCCGACGCAGACTGGGAGATCGTTTTGCTGAACACCTACGCTCTGTCTGCCAGAGAAAGCAGGACCTCCCAGTGGCCACACATTTTAATTCCACATCCCATTCCCATTCTTATATGTCTGTCCACGGCCTCCTCTACTGTAAAGTTGAAGCCACACTCAGGTTGGAGGAACAACACGTTATATTCCGTCTGGGTAGCCTACAACCTGATGGCATGAACACAGACTTCTCTAACTTCCGTTAATGCCCCACTTCCCCTTCGTACCCCCTTATTTATTTATTATTATATTTTTTCTTTTCCCTTTTTTCTCTCTTTTTTTCTCCCTCTGTCCCTCTCACTATAACTCCTTGCCCATCCTCTGGGCTCCCCCCCTTTCTTTCTCCCTAGGCCTCCCGTCCCATGATCCTCTCCCTTCTCTTTCCAGCTCTTGGCTCCATCCCTCCCCATCCTGTCTTCTCCTATCATTTCGGATCTCCCCCTCCCCCACCCCCTTTCAAATCTCTTACTATTTCTTCTTTCAGTTAGTCCTGACAAAGGGTCTCTGCACAAAACGTCAACTGTACCTCTTCCTATAGATGCTGCCCAGCCTGCTGCGTTCACCAGCAGTTTTTGTGGGTGTTGCTTGAATTTCCAGCATCTCCAGATTTCCTCATGTTTGCGTTTTTAATATCCTTGTAAACCTCCTCTGCACCCTTTCTACAGTTTCCACATCCTTCCTGTAACGAGGTGACCAGAACTGAGCACAGTACTCCAAGTGGCGCCTGACTAGCATCCTATAAAGCTGTAACATTTCCTCTCGGCTCAAAAACTCGATCCCACGGTTGATGAAGGCCAATGCGCCGTATGCCTTCTTAATCATAGAGTCAACCTGCGTAGCAGCTTTGAGTGTCCTATGGACTCGGACCCCAAGATCCGTCTGATGCTCCACACCACCAAGAGTCTTACCATTAATACCATATTCTGCTATCATATTTGACCTATCAAAATGAACCACCTCACACTTATCTGGGTTGAACTCCATCTGCCACTTCTCATTCCAGTTTTGCATCCTATCAATGTCCTGTTGTAACCACTGACAGCCCTCTACACTATCCACAACAACCTCATACTTTGTGTCATCAGCAAATTTACTAACCTATCCAGGACATTTATAAACTTCATGAAGAGAAGGGGTCCCAGAACAGATCCCTGAGGCACACCACTGGTCATTGACCTCCATGGAGAATATGACCCGTCTGCAGCCACTCTCTGCCTTCTGTGGGCAAGCCAATTCTGGATCTACAAAGTAAGGTCCCCTTGGATCCCATGCCTCCCTAATTTCTCAATAAGCCTTGCATGGGGTACCTTATCAAATACCTTAACTCCTGCATTCTTCTAAATTCCAGTGAGTACAGGCCCAAAGCTGCCAAATAGTCCTCATATGTTAACCCCTTCATCCCCAGAATTATCCACATGAACCTCCTCTGGACTCTCTCCAATGACAGCACATCCTTTCTGAGATATAGAAACCATAGAAACTACAGCACAGAAAGAGGCCTTTTGGCTCTTCTTGGCTGTGCCGAACCATTTTCTGCCTAGTCCCACTGACCTGCACACGGACCATATCCCTCCATACACCTCCCATCCATGTATCTGTCCAATTTATTCTTAAATGTTAAAAAAGAACCCGCATTTACCACTTCGTCTGGCAGCTCATTCCATACTCCCACCACTCTCTGTGTGAAGAAGTCCCCGCTAATCTTCCCTCTAAACTTTTTCCCTCTCACCCTTAACCCATGTCCTCTGGTTTTTTTCTCCCCTTGCCTCAGTGGAAAAAGCCTGCTTGCATTCACTCTATCTATACCCATCATAATTTTATATACCTCTATCAAATCTCCCCTCATTCTTCTACGCTCCAGGGAATAAAGTCCTAACCTATTCCTAACATTTGTCCTTCCAACGTGCAATACCTCACACTTGTCAGTATTAAACTCCATCTGCCATTATTCAGCCCATTTTTCCAGCTGGTCCAAGTCCCTCTGCAGGCTCTGAAAACCTTCCTCACTGTCTACCACACCTCCAATCTTTGTATCATCAGCAAACTTGCTGATCCAATTTTCCACATTATCATCCAGATCATTGATATAGATGACAAATAACAATGGACCCAGCACTGATCCCTGTGGCACACCACGAGTCACAGGCCTCCACTCAGAGAAGCAATTCTCTACCACCACTCTCTGGCTTCTTCCATCGAGCCAATGTCCAATCCAATTTACCACCTCTCCATGTATACCTAGCGACTGAATTTTCCTAACTAACCTCCCATGCGGGACCTTGTCAAAGGCCTTATTGAAGTCCATGTAGACAATATCCACTGCCTTCCCTTCATCCACTTTCCTGGTAACCTCCTCGAAAAACTCCAATAGATTGGTCAAACATGACCTACCAGGCACAAAGCCATGTTGACTCTCCCTAATAAGTCCCTGTCTATCCAAATGCTTGTAGATTCTGTCTCTTAGTACTCCCTCCAATAACTTCCTACTACTGACATTAAACTTACTGGCCTATAATTTCCCAGATTACTTTTCGATCCTGTTTTAAACAACGGAACAACATGAGCCACTCTCCAATCCTCCGGCATCTCACCTATAGACAGCGACATTTTAAATATTTCTGCCAGGGCCCCGGCAATTTCAACACTAGTCTCCTTCAAGGTCAGAGGGAACACTCTGTCAGGTCCCGGGGATTTACCCACTTTAATTTTCCTCAAGATAGCAAGGAGCTCCTCCTTTTCGATCTGTACAGTTTCCATGATCTCACTACTTGTTTCCCTTAATTCCATAGACTTCATGCCAGTTTCCTTAGTAAATACAGACGCAAAAAACCTATTTAAGATCTTCCCCCATTTCCTTTGGTTCCGCACATAGCCCACCACTCTGATCTTCAAGAGGACCAATTTTATCCCTTACAATCCTTTTGCTCTTAAAATACCTGTAAAAACTCTTTGGATTATCCTTCACTTTGACTGCCAAGGCAACCTCATGTCTTCTTTTAGCCCTCCTGATTTCTTTCTTAAGTATTTTCTTGCACTTCTTATACTCCTCAAGCACTTTATTTACTCCCTGCTTCCTATACATGTCATACAAATCCCTCTTCTTCTTTATCAGAGTTGTAATATCCCTTGAGAACCAAGGTTCCTTATTCCTATTCACTTTGCCTTTAATCCTGACAGGAACATACAAATTCTGCGCTCTCAAAATTTCTCCTTTGAAGGCTTCCCATCTACTGATCACATCCTTGCCAGAGAACAACCTGTCCCAATCCACGCTTTTTAGATCCTTTCTCATTTCTTCACATTTGGCCTTCTTCCAGTTCAGATCCTCAACCCTAGGACCAGATCTATCCTTGTCCATGATCAAGTTGAAACTAATGGTGTTATGATCACTGGAACCAACGTGCTCCCCTACACAGACTTCTGTCACTTGTCCTAACTCGTTTCCAAACAGGAGATCCAATATTGCATCCCCTCTAGTTGGTCCCTCTACATATTGATTTAGAAAACTTCCCTGAACACATTTTACAAACTCTAAACCATCTAGACCCCTAACAGTATGGGAGTCCCAATCAATATATGGAAAATTAAAATCCCCTACCACCACAACTTTATGTTTCCTGCAGTTGCCTGCTATCTCTCTGCAGATTTGCTCTTCCAATTCTCGTTGACTATTGGGTGGTCTGTAATACAATCCCACTAATATGGCCATACCTTTCCTGTTTCTCAGCTCCACCCATAAGGACTCAGTAGACAAGCCCTCTAATCTGTCCTGCCTGAGCACTGCTGTAATATTTTCCCTAACAAGCAATGCTACTCCCCCACCTTTCATTCCTCTGCCTCGATCTCATCTGAAACATCGGAACCCTGGAATATTAAGCTGCCAGTCCTGCCCCTCCTGTAGCCAAGTTTCACTAATTGCTATAATGTCATAATTCCATGTGTCAATCCACACCCTCAACTCATCCGCCTTCCCCGCAATACTCCTAGCATTGAAATATATACACCTCAGAAGATTTTTACCACCACTCACAACCTTTCTATTAGCGGATTTGCTTGAACTTTTAACATCATTTATTTTCACCCCAGCCACACTGTCAGCTCTGGCACTCTGGTTCCCATCCCCCTGCAAATCTAGTTTAAATCCTCCCCAACAGCACTCACAAACCTCCCTGAAAGGATATTGGTCCCCCTGTAGTCCAAGTGTAACCCGTCTCTCTTGTACAGGTCCCACCTGCCCCAGAAGAGGTCCCAATGAACCTGAAATCTGAAACTCTGCCCCCTACACCAGTTCCTCAGCCATTTGTTCATCCTCCAGAGCGTCCTATTCCTACCCTCACTGGCACGTAGCACAGGTAGCAATCCTGAGATTACCACCCTTGAGGTCCTGCTTTTCAACTTCCTACCAAGCTCTCTATACTCACTCTCCAGGACCTACTCACTCTTCCTTGCTATGTCATTGGTACCGATGTGCACCACGACATCTGGCTGATCACCCTCCCACTTCAGAATGTCATGCAAGCGATCAGAGACGTCCTTGACCCTGGCACCCGGGAGGCAACAAACCATCCTGGATTCTCTGTCACGACCACAGAACCTCCTATCTGTACCTCTAACTATCGAGTCCCCTATCACTACCGCTCTCCTCTTTTTCCACCCTCCCTTCTGCACTGCAGAGCCAGACTCAGTGCCAGAGATCCGGCTATTGCAGCTTGTCCCAGGTAAGTCATCCCCCCCAACAGTATCCAATGCGGTATACTTGTTGTTGAGGGGAATGGCCACAGGGGAACCCTGCTCTGCCTGCCCTTTCCTCTTCCCTCGCCTGACAGTGACCCAATTTCCTGTCCTCTGCTCCTTTGGCGTAACTACCTCCCTGTAGCTACGATCTATAATCTCCTCATTCTCCCGAATGATCCGCAGGCCATCCAGCTCCTGCTCCAGTTCCCTAACGCGATTTGTTAGGAGCTGCAGCTGGATGCATTTCTTGCAGGAGTCGTTGTCAGGGACACTGGAGGGCTCCCTGACTTCCCACATCCTGCAAGAGGAGCATTCCAACATCCTGCCTGGCATTCTCTCTACTCAAAATAATCTGAACAAAAAAACTTACCAGAACCTACCCTGGCCTCTGCCTGTTCTCACCGAAGCCTGTTGAGCCAAAGCAGTCCCACTCTGACTCAGTCCACCCCGACGATGGCCACTACAATGATGGCCGCTGTATATGGTGGTCTGCTTTTAAACCTTGGCACTCTACGTCACGTGCCTGCGCAGTGCAGACCCTTCTCCCCGAGCAGTGTTTAAAAAAAAACTTTTTCTACCCGATTTTTTCACTCCCTTCTTCAGCTGCTTGCTTCGACTGAAACAAGAACCATTGAAATTTTCTCTTTTTAAACCTTGGCGCGCTACGCGCTATGGGGCCCAAAACTGTTGACAATACTCCAAGTGCAGCCTGACTGGTGTCTTATGAAGTCTCAGAATTATCTCCCTGCTTTTATATTCTGTTCCATTGAAATAAATGCCAGGATTGCATTTGCTTTCTTTACCACAGACTGAACCTTTATATTAACCTTCGAACATCAGAGGTGCAGAGGAACTTAAGAGTCTTGTAAGAAGACTCCTGCACCTCTGATGTTTGAATCTTCTCCCCAATTAGGTAATATTCCACACTGTTGTTCCTTTCACTAAAATGTATTATCATACATTTCCCAATGCTACATTCAATCTGCCACTTTTTTGCCCATTTTTCCAAATTGTCTAAACCCTGCTGCAATCGCATTGTTTCCTCCATACTTCCTATCCCTCCACCTATCTTCGTATCATCCGCAAAGTTTGCCACAAAGCCATCAATTCCATTATCTAAATCAATGCCAAACAATGTGAAAAGTAGCGATGGCCATACTGGCCCCTGAGGAACACTACTCGTCACCAGCACCCATTCACTGCCTCCTGTCTGTCAGGCTTTCCACTATCAATGCCAATATCTTTCCTTGAACGCCACAGGATCTTATCTTGTTAAGCAGCCTCGTGTGTGGCACCTTAACAAATGTCTTCCGAAAATCCAAGTAAATAACATCCACTGTCTCTCCTTTGTACACCCATAAGTCAATATCAGCATGGTTGGAACACCCTAAAGATTAACTTGCAGGTCGAGTCAGTGATGAGGAAGGCAAATGCCATGTTAGCATTTATTTCAAAAGGTCTAGAATACAAGAGCAAGGATGTGAAGCTGAGGCTCTGTAAGGCACTGTTGAGGCCTTACTTTGAGTATTGTGAACAGTTTTGGACTCTTCATCTTAGAAAAGATGTGCTAGCATTGGAGAGGGTTCAAAGGAGGTTCACAAGGATGATTCCAGAAATGCAGGGGTTACCATATGAGGAATGTTTGATGGCTCTGGGTCTGTACTCGCCGAAATTTAGATGGTTGAGTGGGGATCTCTTTGAAACCTTTCGAACGTTGAAAGACCTAGACAGAGTAGATGTGGAAAGAATATTTCCCATGGTGGGAGAGTCTAGGACAAGAGGGCACAGCCTCAGGATACAGGGATGTTCATTCAAAACAGAGATGTGCAGAAATTTCTTTTGCCAGAGGGCAGTGAATTTGTGAAATTTGTTGCCACATGCAGCTGTGGAGCTGTTGAGCTGTTGGGTGTACTTAAGGCAGAGATTGATAGGTTCTTGATTGGACATGGCATCAAAGGTTACGGGGAGAAGGTCAGGAACTGGGGTTGAGGAGGAGATTTAAAAAAAGGATCAGCCACGATTGAATGGCGGAGCAGACGTGATGGGCCAAATGGTCTCATTCTCCTCCTATGTCTTATGGTTCCTGTCAAGAGAAATCTTGCCTGACCGATATGTTGGAGTTCTTTCAGGAAGTAACAAGTAGGCTAGACAAAGGAGAGGTAGTGGATCTCGTTGACTTGGATTTTCAGATAGCATTTGATAAGGTGCCACACGAGGATGCTTAACAAGATAAAATCGCATGGTTACAAGAAAGATACTGGTATGGACAGAGGAATGCCTGACAGGCAGGAAGCAGTGAGTGGGAATAAAGGGGGCCTTTTCTGGTTGGCTGCTGGTGACTCCTGGTGTTCTTCAGGGTTCGGTATTGGAACTACTAATTTTCACATTGTTTGTCTCTGATTTCGATAATAGAATTGATGGTTTTGTGGTAAAGCGTGAGGATGATATGAAGATAGGTGGAGGGGTAGGTCATGCAGAGGAAACAATGTGATTGCAGCAGGATTTAGACAAATTGGAAGAATGGGCAAAAAGGGGCAGATGGAATACAGCGTTGGGAAATGTATAATATATTTTGGTAAAAGGAACAATAGTGGAGACTATTTTCTAAATGGAGAGAAGGTTCAAACATCAGAGGTGCAGGAGGACTTAGAAGCCTTTGTGCAGTAGGCCGAATGGCCTACTCCTGCACCTATTTTCTATGAAAATCTCCAGAAGGTTCCCACAGGCTGAGTCTGTGGTAAGGATGGCACATGCAATGTTGGCATTTATTTCAAGGGGAATAGAATATATAAACAAGGAAATAATGCTGAGGCTTTATAAGACACTGGTCAGGCTGCAGTTGGAGTATTATCAACAGTTTTGGGGCCCATATCTCAGAAAGGATGTGTTGTCATTGGAGAAAGGCCAGAGGAGGTGCACGAGGATTATTCCTCATGATTCTGCCAGTGACTGGTGGTGTTCCACATGGGTTGCTGTTGGGATGACTTGTCTTTTTACTATATTATCAATGATTTAGATGATGGAATAGATGCTTTGTTGCCAAGTTTGCAGATGATATGAAGATTGGTGGAGGAGCAGACAGTTTTCAGGAGACAGGTAGGCTGTAGAAGGACTTAGACAGATTAGAAGAATAGGCAAAAGAGTGGCAAATGAAAGACAATGTTTGAAAATGCATGGTCATGCATTTTGCTGGTAGAAATAAATGTGCAGACTATTTTCTAAATGGGAAGAAACCCCAGAAATCTGAGATGCAAAGGGATATGGGAATCCTTGTGCAGAACACCCTAAAGGTTAACTTGCAAGTTGAGTCATTGGTGAGAAAGGCATATGCAATGATAGCATTTATTTCAAGGGGTCTAGAACACAAGAGCAGGGACGTGATGCTGAGGCATATAAGGCATTGGTGAGACCTCACCTTGGGTATCGTGAACAGCTTTGGGCTCCTCATGTAAGAAAAAATGTGCTGGCATTGGAGACGGTCCAGAGGAGTTTCACAAGGATGATTCTGGGATTGAAAGGGTTATCATATGAGGAATGTTTGATGGCTCTGGGTCTGTACTCACTGAAATTTAGAAGGATGAGGGGGGAAATGTCATTGAAAACTTTTAAATGTTGAACGGCCTAGACAGTGTAGATGTGGAAAGGATATTTCCCAGAGTGGGGGGGGGAGTCTAGGACAAGAGGGCACAGCCTCAGGATAGAGGGGCGACCATTTAAAACAGAGGTTTCTTTAGCCAGAAAGTGGTGAATTTGTGGAATTTGTTACCACATGCAGCCGTGGAGGCCAGGTCATTAGGTTTATTTAAAGAAGGGATGATAGGCTGTTGATTTGACACAGCATCAAAGGTTACGGGGAGAAGGCTGGGGAATGGGGTTGAGGAGGGAGAAAAGGATCAGCCGTGACTGAATGGCAGACCAGACTTGATGGGCCAAATGGCCTAATTCTGCTCCCAAGTCTTATGGTCTTATTCTGGAAATGATGGGGTTAACATACGAGGAGCTCTTGGCAGCTTTGGGCCTGCACTCACGGGAATTTAGAAGATGCGGGGGGGGGTGTCTCATTGAAACCCACTGCATGTTGACAGGACTAGATAGGGTGGGTGTGGGAAGGACATTTCCTCTGGTGGGGGTATCCAGAACTAGAAGGCACAACCTCAAAACTGAAGAGCGACCTTTTAGAACACAGGTGAGGTGGAATTTTTTTAGCCAGAGAGTAGTGAATCTGTGGAATGCTCTGCCACAGACAGTGGTGGAGTCCAAGTCCTTGGGTATACTTAAGGCAGAAGTTGATCATTTCCTGATCAGTTGGGTGGGATTGGGATCAGCCATGATGGAATGGCGGAGCAGACTCGACGGGCTGAATGGCTCCCATGTCTCTGGTCTATGGTCTAGCTACCTGACCCTCCATCTATCTGCTCAGATGAAGTGGGAATCCAAATGAGAAAGGTAAAGTCAAGAAAAGGATTGGAAACACTTTGTAGAAGTTATCTTCTCCAAATGATGCTGCAGGTGAGTAAATGAAGTCAACATGAGATTGTTAGAATGAACAAAACTTGTTTTCATAGGTAGAACTGTGAATCAATCCCATTTTTTTTTAAGAGACATGCCTACCTGTACATACAGGCAAAAATCAAGCATATAACCCCACCAGTGTAAACTCTTCGGGCTACCTGATGGCTTAAGAAGAGGTCAGAACTTTGCAGCAGAACATGCCAGGTAATTGCTGAAAAAGAAATAAATATGAAAATATAAACACAAGAGGTTCTGCAGATGCTGGAAAACTAGAGCAACATACACAAAATGTCGAAAGAACTCAGTGTTTTGGCTCAAAATGTTGATTGTTTATTCATTTCCATAGATGCTGCTTGACCCGCAGTGTTCCTTCAGCATTTTGTGAGTGGGAAAAGTGTTGCATTTTTTTAAACAATAACTTAATTTGGCATTTGATGACTGAAAAATTGAACTGATGTGAACTTTGTGAAGCTGGAATTTAGACTAATGATTAATTTACTGGATCAATCTTGAACAGAATAGAAACATGAACTCAATTGTAGCTTTTTACATTAATTGCACATCTTTGGCATTTCCAAAGACATTTTCACCACTGGACAAGAAATAAGGAAAACAATAGTAATGATATGAGAAATAAGAGCAAATAAAGATCGCCCTATGCCGCAGAGGGTTCCGTCTTGAAGGACTCTCACCAACAGGGACATGCCCTCTTCTCATTACTACCGTCAAATGCGGGAGGAAGGCCAAAGAATGAGATTGAGAAAAATTCAGACATGATTATTTGTCGGGCTGCACAATCAATCCTATTGCACCAGTTCTACAATCCTATTAATAGAATACTCCAACATTCAATACACTAGCAAATTTGCCGATGACACAACGCTGGGTGGCAGTGTGAAATGTGAGGAGGATGTTATGAGAATGCAGGGTGACTTGGACAGGCTGGGTGAGTGGGCAGATGCATGGCAGATGCAGTTTAATGTGGATAACTATGAGGTTATCCACTTTGGTGGTAAGAACAGGAAGGCAGATTATTATCTAAATGGAGTCAAGTTAGGAAAAGGGGAAGTAAAATGAGATCTAGGTGTTCTTGTACATCAGTCACTGAAAGCAAGCATGCAAGTACAGCAGGCTGTGAAGAAAGCTAACGGCATACTGGCCTTCATAACAAGGGGAATTGAGTCTAAGAGCAAAGAGAATCCTTCTGCAGCTGTACAGGGCCCTGGTGAGACCACACCTGGAGTACTGTGTGCAGTTTTGGTCTCCAAATTTGAGGAAGGACATTCTTGCTATTGAGAGAGTGCAGCGTAGGTTCACAAGGTTAATTCCCGGGATGGCGGGACTGTCATATGTCGAAAGATTGGAGCGACTGGGCTTGTATACTCTGGAATTTAGAAGGCTGAGAGGGGACCTTATTGAAACATATAAGATTATTAAGGGATTGGACACGCTGGAGGCAGGAAGCATGTTCCCGCTGATGGGTGAGTCCAGAACCAGAGGCCACAGTTTAAGAATTAGGGGTAGGCCATTTAGAATGGAGTTGAGGAAAAACTTTTTCACCCAGAGAGTGGTGGATATATGGAATGCTCTGCCCCAGAAGGCTGTGGAGGACAAGTCTCTGGATGCTTTCAAGAAAGAGATGGATAGAGCTCTTAAAGATAGCGGAATCAAAGGTTATGGGGATAAGGCAGCAACTGGATACTGATTGTGGATGATCAGCCATGATCACAGTGAATGGCGGTGCTGGCTCGAAGGGTTGAATGGACTACTCCTGCACCTATTGTCTATTGTCAATTTTGCTCCTCTATCTTATGGTCTAATGCTGAAAGGATAAAGGATTTTACACACCTGTTAACATGCTGCTAAAGAGCATTGCCGGGAAGTAGTGATGATAGTAGAGAATTCGGCCCATCAGGTAGAATGGTAAATAATGCAGGATCCAACCCAGCAACACGTGCCTGGCTGCACGCAGAATAATGTAACAGCGCTCTGCAAAACAAAACAACGGCCAGTCATTTCTGAAACACCATACAAACATTCTCCTCCTGATGTGATATGAATCTGTGCTGGCCCTTTGGGGAGCAAAGTGCCTGATATCACGCCACATGATGCGCCTCCCTCAGCAGAACTTTTATGCTCACACACATCAGGTACTTTGTGTCTCTTCTGTGTTAATTGTCTGAATTATTTACATCCCAAATCTGTCTCTCTGTACAGATTAAAATACAAACCATTGGAGGAACTCAGCATCCCTGGGGAAGAGGAACTGTCAAAATCAAGTCAAAACCCTGCATCATATCCTGACTGTGATATATAAAAATTATTTGGATGAAAATGCAGATGGTCTGATTAGTAAGTTTGCAGACAACTCCAAAGTTGGTGCAATGTGGAGTGAAGAAGGGTGAAAGAATACACATGATATTGACCAGTTGGAAATATGGGCACAGAAAGAATAAAATGAAGTTTAATCCAGACAAGTAAGAGATATTAGGAGGATCATAGTATAAGGCAACTAAAAGAGCTATAAGAGGGGAAAAGATTAAATATGAGGGCAGCCTAGCCAGTAATATAAGCAGGATACCAAAAGTTTTTCAGTTATGTAAGACCATAAGATATAGGAGCAGAAGTAGGCCATTCGACCCGAGTTGGCTCCACCATTCAATCATGGGCTGATCCAATTCTTCCCGTCATCCCCACTCCCCTGCCTTCTCCCCATACTCTTTGATGCCCTGGCTAATCAAGAACCTATCTATCTCTGCCTTAAATGCGCCCAATGACTTGGCCTCCACAGCCGCTCGTGGCAACATATTCCACAGATTTACCACACTCTGACTAAAGTAATTTCTCCACATCTCTGTTCCAAATGGGCGTCCTTCAGTCCTGAAGTCATGCCCTCTTGTCTTCAACTCCCCTACCACGGGAAATAACTTTGCCATATTTAATCTGTTCAGGCATTTTAACATTCAGAATGTTTCTATGAGATCCCCCCTCGTTCTCCTTCTCCTGAACTCCAGGGAATACAGCCCAAGAGCTTCCAGATATTCTTCATACGGTAACCCTTTCATTCTTGGAATCATTCTCGTAAATCTTCTCTGAACCCTCTCCAATGTCAGTATATCCTTTCTAAAATAAGGAGCCAAAAACTTCACACTATACTGTGGTCACATGAGTGCCTCATAGAGCCTCAACATCACATCCCTGCTGTTATATTCTATACCTCGAGAAATGAATGCCAACATTACATTCGCTTTCTTCACCACCAAGTCAACCTGGGGGTTAACCTTTAGGGTATCTTGCACAAGGACTCCCAACACCGATTCCCGTAGAACTCCACTGGTAACGGGCAGCCAGCCAGAATAGGATCCCTTTATTCCCATTCTCTGTTTTCTGCCGATCAGCCAATGCTCCACCCACGCTAGTAACTTCCCTGTAATTCCATGGGATCTTATCTTGCTAAACAGCCTCACGTGCAGCACCTTGTCAAAGCCTTCTGAAAATCAAATACACCGCATCTACTACGTCTCCTTTGTCTACCCTGCTTGTAATTTCCTCAAAAAATTGCAGTATGTTAGTCAGGCAGGATTTTCCTTTTAGGAAAACATGCTGGCTTTGGCTGATCCTGTCATGTGCCTCCAGGTATTCTGTAATCTCATCCCTAACATTCGATTCCAACAACTTCCCAACCACTGATATCAGACTAACAGATCTATAGTTTCCTTTCTGCTGCCTCCCTTCTTAAATAGCGGAGTAACATTTGCAGTTTTCCAGTCATCCCGTACAATGCCAGAATCTATTGATTCTTGAACCATCATTGTTAATGCCTCCGCAATCTCTCCATCTACTTACTTCAGAACCTGAGGGTGCATTCCATCAGGTCCAGGAGATTTATCCACTCTCAGACCACTAAGTCGTCCTTCTCAGGTCAGACCTTCTCAGTCGTAATTTTCACTGCACATACTTCAATTCCCTGACACTCTTGAATGTCCGGAATACTGCAGATATCTTCCACTGTGAAGACTGATGCAAAATATGCATTCAGTTCATCTGCCAGCTCTGCGGCTCTCATTACAATATCTCCAGCGTCATTTTCTACTGTTCCTATATCTACCCTCAAATCTCTTTTACCCTTTATAGAGGACAGGAGAAGATGGTGGCGTGATGCAGCGTGCAGCAGCCTCTCCGGTGATGAATATCTGTTATCTGTCAAGTAGGATGCCGTGCACAATCTTGATTTGATGGAGGCAGATGTGAGAGCACAGAGGAACATCTGGTGAAACTTCTGAAATGCCTGTTTCGCTGCCGCTGCTGCTGCTACTGTGTGATCCAGAATCTCTGGAGGGGAAGGCCCCGAGTCCTCCGCTTTGCTTGTTGCTCGGTGGCCGGGGTGGGGTCGAAGCGCTTGGCAAAGATGGTGCTCGGTGTTGGAGGGCTGGTTGGAGGCTCGAAGTTTTCGGACAGACTCAGAGTTGGCTGTGGTCGGGTGCTTCCAGGGTGCTGCATCAGCAAGTTTGCGGCGCTGGAGGTTCATGGCAGGGAGAGTTTCTCCCTTCTACTGTCTGCATGAGATGATGGGCTATCGGGACTTTGAGACTTTTTTTTTTCCGTGCCCATGGCCTGCTGTTTATCAAATTACGGTATTGCTTTGCACTGTTGTAACTATATGTTATAATTATGTGGTTTTTGTCAGTTTTAGTCTTGGTCTGTCCTGTGTTTCTGTGATATCATACTGGAGGAACATTGTATCATTTCTTAATGCATGCATTTCTAAATGACAATAAATGAGGACTGAGAGGCCTCGTAATTTAATTTAATCTATTTTAAAAAAGCTTTCAGTATCTTCTTTGGTATTAGTCACTAGCTTCCTTTCATAATTCATCTTTTCCTTCCTAATGACCTTCTTGGCTTCCTTCTGCAAGTTTTTAAAAGCTTCCTAATCCCATCCTCCCACTAGCTTTGGCTTCCTTGTATGCCCTCTCTTTTGCTTTTAATTTGGCTCTGACTTCACTTGTCAGCCATGGTAGTGTCCTTCTTCCATTCAAAAATTTCTTCTTATTTGGAATATATCTATCTTGCACTTCCCTCATTTTTCGCAGAAACTCCAGCCATTGCTGCTCTGCTATTATACCTTTCCAGTCAAGTTTGGCCAGTTTCCCTCTCATGCCATTGTAATTTCCTTTATTCCACTGAAATACTGACACATTGGTATTTAGATTCTCCTCAAATTTCAAAGTGAACTCCATCATATTGTGATCACTGTACCCGAAGGGTTCCTTAATTTAAGCTCTTTTATAACCTCTGGATCATTGCACAACACCCAATCCAGCACAGCCGATCCCCTAGTGGGCTCAACAACAAGCTGTACTAAAAAGCCAGCCCTTATATATTCTACAAATTCTCTCTCTTGAGGTCCAGTACTGGCCTGGTTTTCCCAATCCACTTTCATGTTAAAATCCCCAATGATTATCATGACATTGCCCTTCTGATATGCCTTTTCTGTCTCCTGATGTAATTTGCAATCCACATCCTGGCTGCTGTTTGGAGGCTTGTATACAACTGCCATTTGGGTCCTTTTACCTTTGCCATTTCTTAACTCAACCCATTGAGACTCTACACCTTGCAATCCCATGTTATCCCTTTCTAATGATTTAATATTATTTCTTATACACAGGGCCACACAACCCCCTCTGCCTACTAACCTATCTTTCTGATACACCGTATATCCTTGGGCATTCAACTCCCAATGGCAGCCATCCTTTAGCCAAATTTCAGAGATGGCCACAACGTCATACTTGCCAATCTGAATTCGAGATCGTCCATTTTATTTCTTATGCTGTGTGCATTCAAATACAACACTTTCAGCTCAGTATTTGCTGCTTTCTGTTTTAACTGCACCATGCCTCTATTGCCTTGTAACTCATCCCACTAGCTTTGATTATGTCTCAACTCCTACCTGTCCCTTCTATCATCTCTGTTGCACACTATCTTTGATTTATTTCTGTTTTCCCCCTCTTCAGCCCTATCACTCTGGTTCCCATCCCCCTACCAAATTAGCTTAAACCCTCCCTAACAACTCTATTAAACCTGCCTGCTAGGATATTGGACCCCTTTGGGTTCAGGTGTAACCTGTCCTTTTTGTATGGGTCATACCTTCCCCAGAAGATGCCCCAATGATCCAGGAACCCAAAGCCCTGCCTCCTACACTAGTTTCTCACATTCATATGCCTGATCATGCTATTCTTGCGCTCGATAGCATGTGGTACAGGCAGCAATCCTGAGATTACTACCCTGTAGGTCCTGCTTTTCAGCTTCCTACCCAACTCCCTGAATTCTCTCTTCAGGACGTCCTCTCTTTTTCTACCTATATCATTGGTACTAACGTATACCAAGACTTCTGGCTGGTCACCTTCCCCCTTCAGAATACTCTGCACTCGATCCAAGACATCCTGTACCCTGGCACCTGGGAGGAAACACCATGCGTGTATCTCTATCGGGCTGACAGAACCTCCTGTCTGTTCCTCTCACTATGGAATCCCCTATGACTACCACATTACTCATCTTCTCTCCCTTCTGCACCACAGAACCAGGCTCAGTGCCAGAGACCCAATTGTCATGGTCATTCTCCAAAGAGTATAAGGGAGGTGAGAGTTGATATTGGACCACTGGAAGATGATGCTGGTGAGGTAGTAATGGGGAACAAAGAAATGGCAGATGAACTTAATGCATACTTTGCATCTGTCTTCATTGTGGAAGACACTAGCAGTGGTGCCAGAGGTCTGTGAGTGTCAGGGAGCAGGAGTGAGTGCCATTGCTATTACAAAGGAAAAAATGCTGGATAAGCTCAAAGTTCTTAACTTGGATAAGTCACCTGAACCAGATGGACTACATCCTAGAGTCCTGATAGAAGTTGCTGAGGAGATAACGGATCCATTGGTCATGATCTTTCAGGAGTCACTTAATTCTGGCATGGTACCAGAGGACTGGAAAATTGCAAATGTCACTCCACTCTTTAAGAAGGGAGGAAGGCAAAAGGAGGGGAAATTATAGGCCAGTTAGCCTAACCTCAATGGTTGGGAAGGTGTTGGAATCTATTATCAAGGACGAGGTTTCGAAGTACTTGTACACTAATGATAAAATAAGTCAAAGTCAGCATGATTTCTGTAAAGGGAAATCTTGCCTGACAAATCTATTAGTGTTCCTCTTCCAGTTGGCTACCAGTGACTAGGGGTCCTCAGGGGTCTGTATTGGGACCGCTACCTTTCACATTGTTCGATAATGGAATTGATGGCTTTGTGGCAAAGTTTACAGATGATATAAAGATAGGTGGAGGTGTAGGTAATGCTCAGGAAACAATGTGAATGCAGCAGGACTTAGACAAATTGGAAGAATGGGCAAAAAAGTAGCAGATGGAATACAGTGTTGGGAAATTATGATAATGTATTATGGTAGAAGGAACAATAGTGTGGACTATTACCTAAATGCAGAGAAGGTTCAAACGTTAGAGAAGCAGAGGAACTTTGGAGTCCTTGTTCAAGACTCCCAGAAGGTTAATTTACAAATTGAGTCTGTGGTAAAGAAGGCAAATGCAATGTTGGCAATTATTTCAAGGGGAATAGAAAATAAAAGCAAGGAGATAATACAGAGCCTTTAAAAGACACTACTAGTCAGGCTGCACTTGAAGTATTGTCAACAGTTCTGGGCATGTCAGAAAGGATGTGTTGCATTGGAGAGAGTCCAGAGGAGGTTCACAAGGATGATTCCGGGAATGAAGGGGTAACATATGAGGAGCATTTGGCAGCTTTGGGCCTGTATTCACTGCAATTTAGAAGAATACAGGGTGTGGGGGGAATCTCATTGAAACCTATCGAATATTGAAAGAACCAGATAGGGTGGATGTGGAGAGGATGTTTCCTTTTTCCAATATTTTTATTATTAATCTTACATATAAGAATACAGAGTAAAAGAAAAAAAATACAGGTGTTCCCCACTTTTCGAAGGTTCGCTTTACAAAAGACCTATATTAGTTATCTGTTTTCGCTAACAGAAGGTGTTTTCACTGTTACGAAAAAAGCAGCGTGCGAAGAAAAACAGCACGCGTCGCGAGCAGCCGCTCTCCCCCAGATTCGGAACTGCATTCTCGCCGGCATTGCTTAAACACGTGCCTGTGAGCAGCCGTTTGCAAGCTGAGTTCTAAGCTATCAGAAAAGCCTGAAAGAGCTCGTAAGGGTGTTACACTTAGCGTAAAACTAGACATAATTAAGCGTTTCGATCGTGGTGAACGAAGTAAGGACAAAGTGAGTTTGGCTTGTGGAAGTTGACGAAGATGATGTTGAAGAGGTTTTGGCATCTCATGACCAAGAACTGATAGATGAACAGCTGATGCAATTGGAAGAGGAAAGGATAACAATCGAAACCGAATGCAGTAGCGAACGGACCGAAAGTGAAGTCGTCCAGGAAATGAACGTGAAGCAACTGCGTGAGATTTTCGCTGCAATGATAAAGTACGACTTTAATTTTGAAAGGGTACTTTGGTTTAGGGCATATTTGCAAGGTGGTTTACAAAGAACTGTATGATAGAAAAATGAGCGGGGCTAAGCAGTCAAGCATACCGCCGTTTTTCAAGCCTTCCACATTAGCCACAGCAGACGACGAACTTTGACCTTCGACATCGAGGCAGGCAGGCATAGAAGATGACCTGCCTGCCCTGATTGACGATGAGATGACACCCCCATGTCCCACTACCCCAGTGGTCCCGACCTCCGGGCCGCGGACAGATACCAATTAGTGAAGAATGCAGCGGTAGCCCAGAGGTATCCAGCACGTCTTTAAAGAAAAAAGCCGAAATAAACAAGCTAATTAATTAGGTGCCGCCCGGCACATAAATGTCGGCCCAGATCAGAGGTGATTGCCGATTGCGTCTCTGTCCCTCTCACTATACCCCTTGCCTATCCACTGGGTTTTTCCCCCCCTCCCCCTTTTCTTTCTCCCTAGGCCTCCTGTCCCATGATCCTCTCATACCCCTTTTGCCAATCAACTGTCCAGCTCTTGATTCCATCCCCCCCCTCCTGTCTTCTCCTATCATTTTGGACCTCGCCCTCCCCCTCCCATTTTCAAATCTCTTACTAGCTCTTCTTTCAGTTAGTCTTAATGAAGGGTCTCAGCCCGAAACGTCGACTGTACCTCTTCCTGGAGATGCTGCCTGGCCTGCTGCATTCACCAGCAACTTTGATGTGTGTTGCTTTACTATATGTTACTGTTATTTTAGGTTTTATGTGTTATTTGGCATGATTTGGTAGATTATTTTTGGGTCTGCAAACGCTCACAAATTTTTCCCATATAAATAAATGGTAATTGCTTCTTCGCTTTACGACATTCCGGCTTATGAACTGTTTCATAGGAATGCTCTACCTTTGGATGGCGGGGGAAACCTGTATATTAATACATTATACTAAATCGCATATAAAGACTCCTTACCCTATATTCATACAGATTAATTGGTAACATTGAAATATAGTAATTTTATTATATTAAAAAAATCTAACCCACCACCAAGACCAAAGCTGAGTCGTAAACAAAAAAAGGAAAAAAAAAATTATTCATCATCATCTGTGCTTTAACAGCAAATCAAAGGTTGTAAAAATAATTCAAAAAAGGTCCCACAATGTTCGAAAGTCTTGGCTAGGTTCAGAGATTGAACATCGAATCTTCTCTAAATTTAAACATGGCATCACATCACGTAACCATTGAGCGTGATTAGGAGGGACGGCATCTTTCCATTTAAGCAAGAGCATCCTTCTGGCCATAAGAGGAATAAAAGCCAAAATGTGCAAGTCAGATGACTCCGAAATAATATCCTTTCCTCCAACAATACCAAACAAAGCGGTCAAAGGATTAGACTTAAAGTTTACTTTGAAAAGTATCCAGAAAGTTTGAAATGCTTCTTTCCAATATTTTCCAAGAATCGGACATGTCCAAAACATATGAATGAGTGAAGCTTCTCCATTATTACATTTATCACAGTACGGAGATGTATCTAAATAAAAACGAGACAACTTATCCTTGGTCATATGGGCCCTATGACCACTTCAAATTCTAGGAGAGAGTGGCGGGCACATAACGATGAAGTGTTAACCAATTTAAAAATTTGATTCCAAGTCTCCTCAGAAATTGAAGTCTGTAAATCTTGTTCCCAAAGATTTTTAGTTTTATCTAAAGGAACACTTCCCATTCCCAACAGCGTATTATAAATATTAGATATAGATCCATTATAAAAAGGTTTCAAATTAAAAATTACATCTAATAGATGCTTATCAGGACTTTTAGGAAATGTACTTATTTGAGACCGTAAAAAATCTCTTATTTGTACGTATCGAAAAAAATTAGTTTTGGGTAAGCTATATTAAGTTGACAGTTGTTCAAACGAAAAGTGACTTCCCTCTACAAACAAGTCCTGAAAGCATTTAATACCTAATCTATCCCATTCTTTAAAAGCCACATCAATCATAGAGGGTTTAAAAAAATAATTAGAAAAAATGGGACTCAAAAGAGAAAATCTCAAGAAGCCAGAGTATTTTCGGAATTGCATCCAAATTCTCATAGTGTGTTTAACTACCAGATTATCAGTTAACTTACTCAGAGACAAAGGAAGTGAGGATCCAAGAAGAGAAATGATAAAAAATTTATTGACAAGAGTTAGCTTCTGAAAAAACCCACATCGGTCAATCCTCACGATTAATATAACCAAAATGTAAGATTTCTTATATTAACTGCCCAATAATAGATTCTAAAGTTCGGTAAGACAAATCCTCCATTCTTTTTATCTTTCTGAAGATGAATTTTATTTAATCTAGAACGCTTATTCTTCCATATATAAGAAAATATAATAGAGTCAAGAGAATCAAAAAAGAATTTAGGAATGAAAACTGGCAATGCCTGAAAAAGATACATAAATTTAGGTACGCAAACAACAGGAATTCTGCAGATGCTAGAAATTCAAGCAACACACATCACAACAGGACTGACGAAGGGTCTCGGCCTGAAACGCCGAGTGTACCTCTTCCTAGAGATGCTGCCTGGCCTGCTGCGTTCACCAGCAACTTTGATGTGTGTTACATAAATTTAGGTGGTACATTCATTTTGATAGAGTTAATTCGGCCAATCAGTGATAGCGAGAGAGGTGACCAATTTGATAGTATTCTTTTTACGTGATTCAATGGGGTAAGAAAATTTTCTTTAAATAGACGCTTATAGTTTTTAGTAATTGTTATGCCTAAATAGGTAAATTGGTTTTTTACAATTTTAAAAGGAAGACTAGAATTTGTTGGTATCAAATCATTCAAAGGAAAAAGTTCACTTTTATGTAGGTTTAATTTATAACCTGAGAACTGGCTAAAACAGGAGAGTAAAGAAAGCACATGGGGTAACGAAGTCTCAGCATTAGAAATAAATAGCAGCAGATCATCAGTGTACAGCAAGACTTTGTGAATAGTGTCCCTCCTTAAAATAGAGGTGAAATCATTAGATTCTTGAAAGGCAATGGCTAAAGTTTCTAAGGCCAGATCAAAAAGCAAAGGGCTCAATGGACAGCCTTGTCTAGTGCCACATTGAATCTTAAACGGTTTGGAGTTATGAGAATTAGTGATAACCCTAGCGGAAGGAGCTAAGTAAAGTAATTTTATCCATTGAATGATAATGGGTCCAAAATTGAATTTTTCTAAAGTTTTAAATAAATAATTCCATTCAACTCTGTCGAAAGATTTCTCAGCATCTAGGGATACCACACATTCCAATATCATGTTAAAAGGAGAATAAATAACATTTAATAACCAATGAATATTAAAATAAGAATATCAATTTTTGATAAATCCAGTTTGGTTATTGGAAATGACAGATGGTAAAATATTTTCAATCCTATGGGCCAAAACTTTAGATAGGATCTTAGTATCAACATTAAGTAAAGAAATTGGTCTATAAGAAGAGCATTCCGTTGGATCCTTATTCTTTTTAAGGATAAGCGAAATGAAAGCCTCATAAAAAGACTGAGGGAGTCTGCCTAACTTGAATGAATCCAAAAAAACTGAACATAAATGAGATACAAGCAGTGAGGAAAAGATCTTGTAAAACTCTCCAGAAAATCCATCTGGACCCGGAGCTTTCCTCAAATGTAATGAGCACACAGCCTCAACAATTTCCTCAAAAGAAATAGGTTGTTCCGACAACTTTCTGTTGTCGGAAGAAATTGTAGGAATGTTTAGTTGGTCTAAAAAATTGTTCATTACAGTGTTATCCTTAGAAGATTCAGAACTATAGAGTTTTAGAATAAAATTCTCTAAAAGTAACATTTATTTCTAAATAATCAATTGTCCTTTCACCATGAGCTTTGCACATTTCTTTAATCTGCTGTTTAGCTATAAACGTTTTAATTTGATCAGCCAATAATTTACCTGTTTTATCTCCATAAATATAAAATTAACTTTTATCTTTTAGGAGTTGGGTTTCAATTAAATAAGTTAAAAGGAGATCATATTTAGATTTAGTTTCAACACGTTTTTTATATAAGGCAGGTTCTGGAGCCAAGGCATACTCTTGGTCTAATTGTTTCAGCTGATTAGCTAAATCACTTCTCTCTTTATTAGCTTTTGTCTTAATACTTGCAGTATTAGAAATAATTTGTCCCCTAATATACACCTTAAATGCATCCCATCTGATAAGACTGGAAGTCTCCTCTAAGGTATTCTCTTAAAAAAAAGAGTAATTTGTCTCTCTATAAACTTTAAAAAATCTTTATCAAATAACAAAGTTAAATTAAATCGCCAAAACCTATTTGTTTGAAGAAAACCAGGGAGATTTAAAGACAGGAGCACAGGAGCGTGATCTGAGACAGAAATCTCTTTAGATTCACAGGATCGAACTGATGGAATCATTTGGCTATCAATTAAAAAAAAATCAATCCTGGAATATGTATGATGGACATGAAAGAAAAATGAATATTCCTTGTCTACTGGATGAAAAAAAACGCCAAGCATCAACAATACCACATTTCATTAAAAAAGATTTAATAAACACAGCTGATTTATTTGGTATCATTAGTTTAGAAGATGAACGATCTAAAGCTTGATCTAAGCAACAATTAAAGTCTCCACCCATCACCAATGAGTACAGACTTAGATCTGGCAAAAATGAAAAAAAAAACGCTCAAAGAAACCTGGGTCATCTATATTCAGAGCATACACTTTGGCAAATACCATTAGCTTGTTATTTCATTTCCCTGACACTATAACAGAACGCCCATTAGTATCAGAAATTACTTTTCGTTGAACAAAGGGAACTTTATTACCTATAAGGATCGAAACTCCTCTGGCTTTGGTCTGAAATGAGGAATGGAAGTGAGGAATGGAAATGAGACTCCCTCCATCAATTAAAAAGGTGTGAATTGTCATACTTACATACATGGGTTTCTTGAAGAAAAACAACTGGTACCTTAAGTTTTTTAATATAGGCAAAAATCTTATTTCTTTTCACGGGGTGATTTAGCCCTTTCACGTTAAAACTAAGTAAATTAATACTTTGATCCATTTTAAAACTATTTATAAGAAAGGTTAAGGTAGCAATCAGAGAAATGTATATTAAACCCAGATAATATACCTTGCGATATATTAACTAAGCAACAGAATTGACTAGATTCCCAAATCAGCTTCAAGAAAAAAGACTCCCCATCCCTCTCCCAAAAACAGAAAATCAGTCAAAGAACAACCGCTATCTACCCCCACTGAAAACATCCCCTTAGAAAACCTGTTGGAACCGCTCCAAAGAATTCAAGGTTATTTACTGTTCCAACCAAGACTAAATAATATACAGTAAAAAAAACCAGCTTAGACAGGTTTATCAAACAGAAAGAGCAATTATTCATACCAAAAAATATTAAAGTCATTTTTAAAATATATAGTATTTCTGTTTTTGCAAGATTTTTAATCTATTCTATATATATATATATATATAGAATAAATTAAAAATATATATACACAGTCATTTTTTTGAGTCTAAAAATTCTTGCGCTTGCTCCTTCATACAAAACCATTTAAATGATCCATCTTCCATTGTGATTCTCAGTCGAGCCAGAAAACGAAGAGAAAGCTTAACATTTTGGCTGTACAGCTCCGCCATAACTTTTTTTAAACTTAACACGTTCTGCCATAACTTCTGATGAAAAATCTTCAACAATACGAATCTTCTGACCTTGGTAGTCAATCATACCTTTTCCATAGGCATCACGAATCAGACAGTCCTTTATTTGAAATTCATGGAAACATATAATGACTGATCTTGGTTTTGATTTTGAAGTCAATCCATAGACAGGCGATCTGTAAAGACGATCAATCAAAAGCAGAGACTTTATAATATCAGGGAATAATTCCATCAAAAGGTTTGCAAAGAATTCTTTAGGATTATCTCCTTCTGTTTGCTCTTTAAGTCCCAAGATTCGTAAGTTGTTTCTCCTACTCCTGTTTTCCAAATCAATAATCTTCTATCTCCGTATTTCGTTGGACTTGGATTGTTTTTCATATAGCTTTTGCAAGTCATCCATTCTCTCATCCAGTATAGTAATAACCTCTTCATATTCCTTTATCTTCTTATCATGCTCAGTAAGAATTGCTTGAATATCATCTAATTTTTTACCTATTTGTTTAATTTCAGCGCTGATTTGTTGCAAATCAGCCGACGCTTCTTTTCTGAACTGTTGTAACTCCTCAGTAAGCTTTTGAATAGCTTCCAAAGCTGCTTTGGTAGTCATAGTAATATAGTAACCTGTCTAACAGTAGCATTTCAAAAGGTTGGAGACAAAAGTAAGTAAGTTAGGAGCACCAGCAGAGAGCTGTTACTCAATCAGCGGCCACCAGGCAAATCCCGAGGATGCTTCCTATGTGGAGGTATCCAGAACTAGAGGGCACAGCCTCAAAAATTGAAGGCCATCTTTTAGAACAGAGGTAAGGAGGAACTTTTTTTGCCAGAGAGTAGTAAATCTGTGGAATGTTCTGCCACAGACTGCGGTGGAGGCCAAGTCCGTGTGTATATTTAAGGCTGAAGGTGATCGTTTCCTGATTGGTCAGAGCATCAAAGCATATGGTGAGAAGGCAGGTGTATGGGGTTGAGTGGGATCTGGGATTAGCCATGATAGAATGGCCTACTTCTGCTCCTTTGTCTTATAGTCTAAAAACTGGGTCACTTACTGGAAACAATGTTGCCATCATTAGAAATTGGGATACTAGATTAAAAGTTATAGAAATCAGAATAGAGTAAATGTTATCCAGGTACGTCTGTGAGTTTGTGGGCTCATGAAGCATGTCCCTGCATCTCTCCATCTCACTTCCATTCCCAATGAGGAATCTTATCCAGTTCCATCTAAAACCAACAGAAGCGGAAAGATCAGCAACCCATTTTACAACATTCCTGGCATCTGAACCTCTTTGACATTTACTGTCTATTCCTCTTTGTCCGAGATTAGACAATGGTGAGCTGTGTGCTTGATATTGTAGTGTACACGTTTCATTAAGTTGTACTGTTCATTCAGCTCCACTGTCACAAGGATCATTACAGAAAATCTTTCCTACCAAATGCGATAAGCATATACAGCAGTTCATCTCTGTTTAACAGGAGAACACACATCATCATACAATAGTCTCTTGTGACAGGGTCCTGAATTACCCCTACAATCTGTGCTCGTTTACCCCTATTAACTGTGCTTTTGAAGAGAGAGAGAGTTATTTAACACCAACATGTTGTTTTGAAAAGAGAGAGGAGAGAGAGAGAGAGAGAGAGAGAGAGAGAGAGACGAAGACTAACTTTTAGACTGTCACTTTAAGGCACGAGAAAAAACTGGCTAACTTTTGGATTCTGCTGAGTTGGAGACAGCACCGAGCAGCTCGTAAATTGCTATGGTGACCGAAGGCAGCGTTATTTGATGGACACTTGATGTTATGATTTTTCGGCAGCATGTTTATACTTCCTTCAAGGACATTTGCCTGCTTGTACATTTCTTACACGGACAAGGGAAGGAGTTATTTGAGTGACAGTTGATGCTCAGCACGGGAAGATAAAATAGAAGGTCAGATGATAGACCTCAGACATGTTTTGGAACACTGAATGAGCTTTGTTGTGCCCACAGAAGAAGTGGGTTTTTGGAGGATCAATCAGGCAGATCGATCAGTGGCTCTTGCAGTGAAAAGAAAAGGCAGTGACTGGTGGGGAGTTGTCCATGTGTCCACCCTTGCCTGGGTGATAGCTCCACCACAGAAAACCGGTCCCCTTTGTTGTGGTCACAGTCGGTGACTTTTAAAGGATTTCGGAAGACAACGAGAAGATCGATGGCGTCAGCTCACCTAAAGACTCAAATCTCTCCCCCTCTCTCTCCATCACTACTCAACTCAATACCACAAACTGAACTGAACTTTACTCATCATTATAAGACTGTATCTTTTTACCCCTGGACTTAAAGAAGCTTGCTTTTCATATATTTCCACACTTACTGATTTATTTATATATAATCAATGCTAACCTGTTTGATTTATCTAGATTTATATTACTGCATTGCGTAGTTACTAATAAATATTATTAATTAATAGTGTTTTCCATTTCTGTTGGTTCTTTATTCCTGTCACGGGGTACGTGACACTCTGCTTTATTATTTTGTACATTATTATTGCACTGTATTGCACATTGATAAATGTGTATATTATTATTATGTACTTCATTATTAGTTAATATTCTTATTATATTATTGTTTATTATTATTGCTAAGTGTGTTTTTAAATGTTGCTGCTGTAGCAAAATAATTTCCCACATGGTATCAATAAAGTACTTATTATTAAACAGACCCTTCAGTCCTCTATGCTAATTGTTGACCGTCATGCTTGATTCTCATTGTTCTGGCCACCTCCGCCTCCTCCTCTGGCAGCTCATTCTAGATACCAACCTCTATGTGAAATATTTATTTCTCAGATCAGCTTCAAACCTCACTGCTCTCATCTGGGAAACAGTACTGGCTATCAACCTCATAACTTCATGTAGCTAACAGAGGGATATAAGTGGATTAGCATGTTCCAATGTAGTATAATATTTAGAAGTATGAAGTCTTTAACTTTATTGAAAAGAATATAAAAATATGTGAGACCCGAATTAGTGCACATATACAGGTGTATAGTGTGTTGGCGCATGGCCAAGTGGTTAAGGCATTCGTCTAGTGATCTAAGGTCGCTAGTTCAAGCCTTGGCCAAGGCAGCGTGTTGTGTCCTTGAGCAAGGCACTTAACCACACATTGCTCTGCGACGACACCGGTGCCAAGCTGTATGGGTCCTAATGCCCTTCCCTTGGTCAACATCGGTGGCGTGGAGAGGGGAGAGACTTGCAGCATGGGCAACTGCCGGTCTTCATACAACCTTGCCCAGGCCTGCGCCCTGAAAACCTTCCAAAGGCGCAAATCCATGGTCTAACGAGACTAACGGATGCCTATACAGGTATATATGAGTACACTGACCTCTGACCAAATGAATGGGCTGATATCCTCGCTGTAAGTAGACAACTGTAATGCTGAAGAGAAGCAGGTAGATAAGAAGGCTTGAAAGGTTCAGCCACCAAATCACCTGAACAGAAGAAAATATAGTTACCCTATGCAAAGAACATAACTACCAAGGACATGCACATAAAGCACAAAGAAGCACAAATTAGTATTTACACAAATTTCCTCCATTTCCCAGATGTCTTCTGTCACCACACCCCTGCATCCACCCATGCCCCTCCCCCCCATTGACAGAAAGCCACAATTATAGAGTATTGAAAAAGGCCCCTTGGCCCATGCACTCCCAGCTGACCTGATCTTGCTTAGTCCCATGTATCTGCATCCAGACCATAGACCTCCATACCCCTCCTATCCATGCACCCATCCAAATCTCTTTTAAAAATGTTGAAATTGGCTCCGCATCCACTGTTTGCACTGGCACCGTGTTTCATACTCTCATCACTCTCTGAGTGAAGAAGTTCCACTTTAACTTCCCCTTAAACTTTTCACCTTTCACTCTTAACTCATGATCTCTAGTTGCAGTCTCACCCAACCTCAGTGGAAAAAGCCTGCTTGCATTTATCCTATCTATACCCCTTATAATTTTGCATACCTCTATCAAAATTCTCCTCGATCTTCTACACTCTAGGGAATAAAGTCCTAACCTATTCCAGGTTAGCCTTGAGCAGTGCCTAATTGGAGAGATCGTAGCTCACTTAGGCTTGCTGACTGAGTGGAAAAGGTAGCAACTTTGGGACTTTGAACAGTGCCCAATCAGCATTTGTGATTGATGGGCAAAAACAAATTAAAGAAAGACAGGAACAAGCGAAGTGTCCATTGTTGGTGCAGCCATCGTTGGAGTGGACAGAGTTAGAGTGGAGATTGTGAGGCTTTAGCTCTTTGAGGTTTCAGTGAGAGAAAGCTGTTGTAGAGTTCTATATATCCCCCCTCTGCTAATGCCGATGAGGCACTACATGAGCTCTACAGTGCTATCAGTGACTTTCAAACCAAACACCCTGATGGCATCTTCATTATTGCAGGCGATTTTAACCATCTGAACCTAAAGACAGTCCTGCCTAAATTCCACCAGTATGTTGACTTTGAAAAGACACTCAACCTAGCTTACACCAACAAAGCAGGTGCCTATAAAGCAGTCCCTCAACCTCAGTTTGGACTCTCAGATCATTTATCTGGAGTGATAATTCCAGCATACAAACCGGTGATCAAACGGGTCTAGCTAGTTCTAAAGATGGTGAAACCTGGCCTGAGGACTGCATTGATAATACAAACTGGAGAATGTTCAGGTCAGCTCCTATCTTTGACAACCATGTTAACAGAGGAATATGTGGGCTCTGTGACCAGCTACATAGAGAAGTGTACTGAGGATGTTACCATCACGAAACACATCCGGGTGAGGGAAACAACACCGGCAATGTGGAAAATTGACCAGGTATGTTCTGTACACAAGAAACAGGGCAAGTCCAACCCAGCCAATTACCAGCCTATCAGCCTACTCTCAATCGTCAAAGTAATGGAAGGAATCGTCAACAGTGCTATCATGCAGCAGCTACTCGACAATAACCTGCTTACCGATGTCTAGTCTAGGTTCTGTCAAGGCCATTCCTGACCTCATCATCTCATAGGCCCACCATGGAACAAAGAGCTAAATACCAGAGGTGAGGTGAGAGTGATAGCCCTCGACATCAAGGCAGCATTTGACCGAATATGGCATCAAGGTGCCCTAGCTAAAACGGAGTCAATAGGAATTAGGGGGAAAACCCTCTGCTGGTTGGAATCATACCTGACACAAAGGAAGATGGTTGTGGTTGTTGGAGGTCAATCATCACATCCTCAGGACATCACTGCAGGAGGTTCTGAGGAAAGTGTCCTAGGACCAACCGCTTCAGCTGCTTCATTAATGACTTTCCTTCAGTCATAAGGTCAGAAGTGGGGATGTTTGCAGATGACTGCACAATGTTCTGCACCATTTGTGACTCCTCAGGTAGTGAAGCAGTTCATACCCAAATACAACAGGACCTGGACAATATCCAGGCTTGGGCTGACAAATGGCAAATAACATTCCAGCCACACAAATGGCAAGCAATGACAATCTCCAACCGTCATCTCTTGACATTCAGTGGCATCACCATCACTGAATCTCCTACTATCAAACATCCTAGGGGTTACCATTGACAAGAAACTGAACTGGTCTAGCCATATAAACACCGGCTACCAGAGCAGATCAAAAGCTAGGAATCTTGTGGCGTATAACTCACCTCCTGACTCCCCAAAGCTTGTCCACCATCTAGAAGGCTCAGATCAGGAGTGTAATGGAATTCTCGCCACTCATCTGGATGAGTGCAGCTCCATCAACAATCAAGAAGCTTGACACCATCCAGTACAAGGCAGCCCACTTGATTGGTACCCCTTTCATAAGCATCCAATCCCCCCACCATCGACAAACAGTTGCAGCAGTGTGTACTATCTATAAGATGCACTGCAACAACATACCAAAGTTCCTAAGGCAGCAGCTTCCAGACCCACAGCCACTACCATCTAGAAGGACGAGAACAGCAGATACCTGGGAATACCACCACTTGGAAATCTCCCTCCAAGTCACCCACCATCTGACTTGGAAACATATCACCGTCCTTCATTGTCGCCGGGTCAAAATCATCGAATTCCCTCCCTAAGAGCACTGTGGGTGTACCTACACCTCGGGGACTGCAGCGGTTCAAGAAGGCAGTTCATCACCACCTTCTCAAGGGCAACTAGGGATGGGCTAAAAAACGTGGGCTTAGCTGGCGACACCACATCTTGTAAATGAATAAATTAAAAGAAAAAATCAGAAGCCATGGCTTACTGTAGAGATGCGTAGACGCCTAAGGGATTATGATGCTGCCTTTAGATCAGGAGATGTTACAGCTCTCAGGAAAGCTTCCCTACTCTGTTAAAAAGGGGAAATGAGAGCATTCTCAGAGAATTTACAGTCACTTCTGAGATACCAGAGACTCAAGGCAAATATGGCAGGGAATTCAGAGAATTACAGACTACAAGTCTACCCTACGTGTCAGTGACCAGCATGCTTGACTCCCTGAGAGGCTAAATATCTTCTGTGCTCAGTCTGATGTCCAGAAGAAAGTGCTCATGAGGAAGGTACCCCTCCCCCCATGGCAGCAAACACTCCATCTGGCTGCAGCTGAGGTGAGGAAGTCCCAGGCCAGAGTCAACCCACGCAAAGCTGCGGGGCCTGATAATATACCAGCTTGGGTTCTGAAAGACCGCACAGCCCAGCTGATCATTATATTCCACATCTCTGGAACAATCCATTGTCCCCTCAGTTTTCAAGGCAACAGTAACCAGTGGCATTAGCATCAACCATTGTGAAATGCTTTGAGTGGCTGCACATGGAGCACATTAAAGCCTTTCTCCCAGTTACACTGGACCCTTTCCAGTTCACTTATCACTCAAATCAATCCAGGGATGATGCAATAGCTTCTGCGACCCACTCTGTCCTGTCCCACTTGGAAAATGGAATCTCATATGCCAGACTGCTGTTAATAGACTTCGGTTCAGCATTCAACAACATCATACCCCAGAAACTGATGGGGAACCTGTCCTCAGCGGGTCTCAACACTTCCCTCTACAATTGGATACTGGACCTAACAGCAGGGCCACAGTCAGTCCATGTTGGCAGCAACATCTCTTGTTCCATTACGCCAAGGCTATGTGCTCAGCCCACTGCTGACGTATGACTGTGTTGCAGAATCCAGCTCAGACCATGTCATCAAGTTTGTGGATGACACAACAGTGGTTGGCCTTATCAAGAACCTCAACAAGACGGAGTATACAGAATAAGTGGAGCAGCTGGTGGATTGGCGTGAGGAAACAGCCTAAGCCTGAACGTGGAGAAGACAAAGAAAATCATTGTGGATTCAGGAAGGTGCAGACAAACCATCCCCCTCTGCAAATACATGGCTCCTCCATAGAGAAAATTAAGTGCACCAAGTTGCCAGGAGTTCACATCATGGATGAGTCCCTTAATATCATCTCCCTGAACAAGAAATGCAATGTTGGTAAATCCATGGTCATGCAACTTGATAGAAAAAATAAATTTGCAGAATATTTTCTAAATGTAGAGAAAATCCAAAAGTCTGAGATGCTCATTTATTTGGGAGTCCATGCGCAAAACACCCTAAAAGTCAACTTGCCGGTAGGGTCAGTGGTGAAGAAGGCAAACGCAATGTTAATATTCATTTCAAGAGGTCTAGAGTACAAGAGCAGGGATGTGATGCTGAGGCTTTATAAGGCACTGGTGAGGCCTCACTTTGTGTATTGTGAACAGTTTTAAGCTCCTCAACTAAGAAAAGATGTGCTGGCATTGGAGAGGGTTCAGAGGAGGTCCACAAGGATGATTCCAGGAATGAAAGGGTTATCATATAAGGAACACTGGATAACTCTGGGCCTGTACTTACTGGAATGTAGTAAGATCAGGGGGATCTCATTGAAACCTTTCAAATGTTGACAAGCTCAGACAGAATAGGTGTGAAAAGGACGTTTCCCGTGGTGGGGGAGTCTAGGACAAGAGAGCACAGACTCGGGACAGAGGGGCATCTATTTAAAACAGATGTGGAGAAATTTCATTAGCCAGAGAGTGGTAAATTTGTGGGATTTGTTACCACAGGCAGCTGTGGAGGCTAGGCAGTTGGGTGTATTCAAGGTGGAGATTAATAGGTTCTTGATTGGCCATGGCGTCAAAACTTACGGTGAGTAGACCAGGGAGTGGGGCTGAAGAGGGGAAATAAAAAAGGATCAGCCATGAATGAATGGCGGAATAGACTCGATGGGTCTAATTCTGCTCCTATGTCTAAATGAACATCAAACATGGTGAGTGAAGTTATCAGAAGAACCTATTGCCACTCAAGAGATCTCTGCACTGGTTGTTTCACCATCAACATAACATTTTCAGGATATTAAGCATCATAATTGAATTTTAGTGACTATTGCTATCAACTTACGGGGTTTCCTAATAAATAAACTCGATATTCAGTCTCATTTGTGCCAGAAAAACGAAGACCCTGTGTAAACAAGATACCATGGTGAAGTTCAGAAGACAGACAAACAAATGATAACAGCAATGTTTATTTTCGTTCATAGTGAAGGGCATTATGAACTGACCTGGTCAAATCTTATTGCCCACTCTAAGCATCATCGGCCCATTGATCCACACCAATCATCAATCCCCTATTTACACTAATTTTCCCAGAATCACCAGCTTGAGCAATTTGACAGCGTTCAATTAACCTACAAACCTACACATGTTTGAGATGTGGGTGGAAGCTGGAGCGCACATATGAAACCTATGTAGTCACAGGAAGAAAGTGAAAACCCCTCACATCTGTCGGACGATGCTGAGGATGTTCTACGAGTCTGTGGTGGCCAGTGCTACCATGTTTGCTGTGGTGTGCTGGGGCAGCAGGCTGAGGGTAGCAGACACCAACAGAATCAGCAAACTTATTCATAAGGCCAGTGATGTTGTGGGGATGGAACTGGACTCTCTGACGGTGGTGTCTGAAAAGAGGATGCTGTCTAAGTTGCATGCCATCTTGGACAATGTCTCCCATCCACTACATAAAGTACTGGTTGGGCACAGGAGTACATTCAGCCAGAGACTCATTCCACTGAGATGCAACACAGAGCGTCATAGGAAGTCATTCCTGCCTGTGGCCATCAAACTTTACAACTCCTCCCTAGGAGGGTCAGACACACTGAGCCAATAGGCTGGTCCTGGACTTATTTCCTGGCATAATTTACATATTACTATTTAACTATTTATGGTTTTATTACTATTTAATTATTTATGGTGCAACTGTAACGAAAACCAATTTCCCCCGGGATCAATAAAGTATGACTATGACAATGACTATGCCTATAGACAGCACCGGAGGTGGGGAGTGAGCCCGGAGGTGAGGGTCGCTGGTACTGTGTCCCTATGGTCCAACGTGGCTGGTTGGCCCAGTTGGTTAAAACACATGTGATCCAAAGCAAGCAGCTTGCACAGGTTTGTAGGTTCCATCATTGGACAGGAGCCTCCACAGCATCGAGGACATTTCAAAAGGTGATATCTCAAAAAAGTGACATGGTCAGAGTGGAGATACAGGAATCTGAAGACCCATACTCAACAAATCAGATACAGGTTTTTCACTCCACTGTCAGATTTCTGAACAGACCATGAGCATGACCTCATTATTCCTCTTGTGTACTATTCATTTTTGCAACATAGACCTTTATGTCTTTGCACTGTAGTGCTGAAGGAAAACGAATGTCACGTCATATAGCAGTGATTCTGATTTCCATAACCCCTCCCCCAGGTTATTGTTATTGGGAACTTAGGGATAGGCAGCTTTACCTGATAATTGATTGGCCAGTGCCAGGGTTTTGAAGTGAGCTCATTGTCTTTGGGTTTTAGGCCACTGTTACCCTGTAGAGAAAAAAAAAAGCACAAATGGGGAATAAGAATAAAAGGTAGCAAAAAAATGTTTAAAGAACATATTTGTATCTGGTGATATTCTGAACAGTTTTCAATCTGGCGATCTGTTCATGTCATATTTACATATACTGAGAAGATGAAGTTTTGATGTATGGTTCTGAGGTCAAGCTATCTATCATTTCTCTGACGATATGCCACGCTGTGACAGGTTTGTATGCTTTGGTAGGGTGTGACAGCACTGGACAGGGTGCAGAGTAGATTCCCCAGGATGTTGCCTGGATAGACAGTTTCAACTGGATCAATGCTGTGACCAGTGAAGGCAAGGGTGTGATAAGCATCCTTCATCACCCTGTCTACCAGAGTCACTGTTTTCAGGGAACATTGTACTAGTACGCCCATGGTCCTTCCCTTCACTGGGCAAGGGCTGCAATCATTGCGAAAAGTCGTTGGTTGGTGAGGCAGCACAAGGTTTAAAAAGAGCTCAGGGTCTTTCAGAACTTTGCAGCAGGGTGCAATCATAACGATCTCTTATGCACACAACAGAGGCCAATATAAAGAAATGAGGTACAAATGATGCAGCCAATGTCAGAGAAGACAGCGTTACAATGGCCAGGCTTTGGCTCAACAGGCAAGAGCAGGCGCAAGCTCGAACTTAACCTTGAGAAGTTAGAGTTATAACAAGTGCAGGCAGGTTAGTAGTTAAGGCAATGGAATGCTCTTCCTTTGAGATATGGGATTTCAGGGTAGCTGACAACATCCCCGATGACCATATATGCGAGAAGTGCAGCCAACTACTGCTCCTGACTGACAAGGTCAAGGAGCTGCAGCTGGATGTATTCATAATCATCAGGGAGGCTGAAAACATCACAGGTGAAACTTATACTAAGATGGAAGCTTCAGATAGGAGATGGATGACCACCAGGAGAAATAATGGGAGTAAGCATTCAGTGCGGGGTGCCTCTGTGTCCATTACCCTTCTCCCTCCAGCAACAGGTATACCCCTTTGAATAGTGCTGGGGGGATGACCTATCAGGGCACAGCAGCAGTACAAGCCAGGCCAGTGGCTCTGAGGCTCAGCAGGGAAGGCGAAAGTCAGGTAGTGATAGGAGACTCAATAATTAGGTCGATGGACAGCGCATTCTGTGGCCGTGAAAGAGAAGCCAGTTTGGTGTACTGACTCCCAGGAGACAGGTCAAATACCTTGCTAAAGTAGACAACATCCACTACCACGCATCCACTTTCCTGGCAACTTCCTTGAAAAATTCTACAATATTGGTTGGACATGACCTAACATGCATGAACCATGCTGAATATCCTTAATCAGCCAACGTCCGTTGGTTGGTGTTGTGGATAGTCTGGAGGGTTGTCAGAGGTTACAGCTGGACATCAATAAAATGCAGAACTGGGCTGAGAAGTGGCAGATGGACTTCAGCCCAGATAAATGTGAAGTGGTTCATTTTGGTAGGCCAATTTGAAGACAGAATATAATATAAATGGTAAGACTCTAGACAGTGTGGAGGATCTGAGATATCTTGGGGTCCGTGTCAATAGGACACTCAAAGCTGCTGCGCAGGTTGACAGTGTTGTTAAGAAGGCATATGGTGTGTTGGCATTCATTAACCGTGGGATTGAGTTCAAGAGCAGTGAGGTAATGTTACTGCTGTACAAGACCTTGGTCAGACCCCTTGGAGTACTGTGCTCAGTTCTGGTCACCTCACTACAGGAAGGATGTGGATACTATAGAGAAAGTGCAGAGGAGATTTACAAGGATATTGCCTGGATTGGAGGGCATGCCTTATGAGAATAAGTTGAATGTTCTTGGCTCCTTGGAGCAATGGAGGATGACAGGTGATCTGATAGAGGTGTATAAGATGATGATGATGATGGGCAGTGATCACGTGGATGGCTTTTTCCCAGAACTGAAATGGCTAACATGACAGGCATAGTTTTAAGATACTTGGAAATAAGTACCGAGGGGATGTCAGGGGTAAGTTTTTTTTACACAGAGAGTGGTAGATGTGTGGATTGCACTGGCGGTGGCAGTAGTGAAAGCGGATACAATAGGGTCTTTTAACAGCCACTTAGATAGGTACATAAGAGCTTAGAAAAATAGAGGGCTATGCATTAGGGAAATTCGAGGCAGTTTCTAGAGTAGGTTACATGGTCAGCACAACATTGTGGGCTGAAGGGCCTGTAATGTGCTGTAAATATCTATGTTCTATTCAAATACTTAAATATCAGGTCAATTCGAAGACATTCCAATAACTTTTCCACGACTGATGTCAGACTCACCAGCCTATAATTTTCTGGTTCATGTTCACAGCCTTCTTTAAACAGCAGAACAACATTGGCCACCCCCCAATATTCTAGAACCGCTCCTGTCACTAAGGATGAGTTCACGGTCTCTGCACGGGACCAATTTTGTACCCTGCAAATCCTTATCTCTTAACATATCTGTAGAATCTCTTAGGATTCTCCTTCACCTTGTCTGCTGGAGCAACTTTATGCCTTCTTTTAGACTTCTTAGTGTTCTCTTGCATTTCGAATACTCCAAAAGCACATCATTTGTTCCTACCTGCCTATATCTGCTACATACCTCCTTTTTTCTCTGAACCAGAGCCTCAATATCTCTTGTAAATCAAGGTCCCCTACACTTGTAGAAACTTAGAAACATAGAAAACCTACAGTACAATACAGGTCTGTTGGCCCACAAAGCTGTACCAAACATGTCCTTACCTGAGAAATTAACCTAGGGTTACCCATAGCCCTCTATTTTTCTGAGCTCCATGTAACTGTCCAGGAGTCTCTTAAAAGACCTAATTGTATCCACCTCCACCGCCGTCGCCGGCAGCCCATTCCATGCACTCACCACTCTCTGCGTAAAAAACTTACCCCTGACATCTCCTCTATACCTGCTTCCAAGCACCTTAACACTGTGCCCTCCTGTGATAGCCATTTCAGCCCTGGCAAAAAGCCTCTGACTATCCACACGATCAATGCCTCTCATTATACACCTCTATAAGGTCACCTCTCATCCTCCATCACTCCAAGGAAAAAAGGCCGAGTTCACTCAATCTCTTCTTATAGTTTTCACATTCTTCCTGTAGTGAGGTGACCAGAACTGAGCACAGTCCTCCAAGTGGGGTCTGACCAGGGACCTATATAGCTGCAACATTACCTCTCAGCTCCTAAACTCAATCCCACAATTGATGAAGGCCAATACACCGTGTGCTTTCTTACCCAAGAGTCAACCTGCGCAGCAGCTTTGAGTGTCCTATGGACTCAGACTCAAGATCCCTCTGATTCTCCAGATTGCCAAGAGTCTTAACATTTTTATCTTTAACTTTTATTCTGAGAGGCATATACAAGCTTTGTACTCTCAAGATTTCGCTTTTGAAGGCCTCCCACCTTCCAAGTATACCTTAGCCAGAAAACAGCCTGTCCCAATCCACACTTGCCAAATCATTTCTAATACCATTACAAATGGTCCTTCTCTAGTTTAGAATTTCAATCCACAGACCAGAGCTATGTTTTTGCATATTTACTTTGAAGGTGATGGTCAAGCCAGACTCGATACATCGAGACCAGACACTAGGTGGCTAGGTGGGGCACATGATTGGAAGATGGTGGCAGACTTAACACAGAACATAGAATAGTACAGCACAGTACAGGCCCTTCGGCCCACAATGTGCTGACCCTCAAACCCTGCCTCCCATATAAGCCCCCAACTTAAATTCCTCCATATACCTGTCTAGTAGTCTCTTAAACTTCACTAGTGTATCTGCCTCCACCACTGACTCAGGCAGTGCATTCCACGCACAAACCACTCTCTGAGTAAAAAACCTTCCTCTAATATCCCCCTTGAACTTCCCACCCCTTACCTTAAAGCCATGTCCTCTTGTATTGAGCAGTGGTGCCCTGGGAAAGAGGCGCTGGCTATCCACTCTTATCTATTCCTCTTATTATCTTGTACACCTCTATCATGTCTCCTCTCATCCTCCTCCTCTCCAAAGAGTAAAGCCCTAGCTCCCTTAATCTCTGATCATAATGACTTAGGCCAGATACCTTGCTTCCCAGCTGAAATTGTGGAAACCAACCTCAGACCAGACCTTGTGCTGTGGTCGGCCTCACTCCATCTCGTTTACATCATCGAACTTACAGTGCCCTGGGAGGATGCAGCGGAGGAGGCCTACGAGTGCAAGAAGCTGAGGTATGCTGAGCTGGCAGCCGATGCGCAACAATGTGGTTGGAAAGCAAGGGTCCGACCGGTCGAAGTAGGCTGCAGAGGATTTGTAGCCATATCAACATCAAGGCTACTCCGGGAGTTGGGAGTGCAAGGGAAGACACACCAACAAGTAGTCAAAGACCTCACCAGAGCTACTGAAAAAGGTTGTCAGTGGCTCTGGATGAAGAGAAAGGATTCCATCTGGGCCCCCAAGTGAGTGAAAGGCATCTAGGGGGCGAGCCCGGGACACCGGGATTCACTGCTGAACCCTCCAGAGGTGTCGTGAGCCTATCTGCGAAACACTGAGGAAAGAGGGAAAGAGGGCGCCCACTTGATAACCCCAGAGGATGCCACCACCACTTGGCCACCCCACAGAGTCCAGGCAGCATGTCTCAGGAGTGCAAATAAGGGATATTAACATCTAGTCCTACATAACGTACCTGAAACTCGTGGCATTGTGGTCACTAGATGCAATGTTCCCCTGCACAAACATTTGTCACCTGCCCTGTCTCACTTCCTAACTACAGATCGAGGATCGCACGCACTCTCATTGGGACTTCTACCAATTGATGAAGGAAACTTTCCGAAACACATTTGACAAATGCTACCCCATCTAGTCCTTTTACTGTATACGATTCCAAGTCAATATGTGGAAAGATAAAATCATCTACTACAAAAGTCATCTGGACCAGATAGACTACATCCCAGAGTCCTGAGGGAGGCTGCCGAAAAATTAATGGATGTATTGGTCATGATATTTCCAGAATCATTGGCATGCTCCCAGAGGACTGGAAAATAGCGAATGTCACTCCATTCTTTAAGAAGGGAGGAAGGCAAAAGAAAGGAAATTATAGGCCAGTTAGCCTAACTGCAGTGGTTGGGAAAGTGTTGGAGTCTACTATTAAGGATGAGGTTTTGGGGTACTTGGAGACTAATGATAAAATAAGTCAAAGTCAGCATGGTTTCTGTAAAGGGAAATATCGCCTGACCAATCTGCTTTTTGACGAAGTAACCAGCAGGGTGGACAAAGGAGAGGGAGTGGATGTCATTTATTTTGACTTTGATAAGGTGACACACAAGACTGCTTAACAAAATAAAAATCCTATGGCGTTACAGGAAAGATACTGGGATGGATGGAGAAATGGCTGACAGGCAGGAGGCAGCAGCGAGTGGGAACAAAGGGGCCCTTTTCTAATTGGCTGCCAGTGACCAGTGGTGTTTCTTAGGGGTCAGTATTGGGATCACTACTTTTCACATTGTTTGTCACTGATTTAGATAATGGAATTGATGAATTTGTGGCAAAGTTTGCAGATGATACGAAGATAGGTGGAGGGGTAGATAGTGCTGAGGGAGCAATATGATTGCAGCAGGACTTAGACAAATCGGAAGAATGGGCAAAAATGTGGCAGATGGAATATTGTGTTGGGTAATTATGATAATGCATTTTGGAAAAAGGAACAATAGTGCAGACCATTATCGAAACATCAGAAATGCAGAGGGACTTAGGGGTCCTCGTAAATGACCCCCAGAAGGTTCATTTACAGGTTGAGTCTGTGGTAGAAAACGCAAATGCAATGTTGGCATTTATTTAAAGGAGAATAGAATATAAAAGCAAGGAGATCATGCTGAGGCAGAAGACACTCGTCAGGTCGCTCTTGAAGTATTGTTAACAGTTTTGGGCCACATATCTCAGAAAGGATATATTGTCATTGGAGAGTCCAGAAGAGGTTCACAAGGATGATTGTGGGTTTGAAGAAACATTTGGCAGCTCTCACTGGAATATGGGGGAATCTCATTGAAATCTACCAAATGTTGAAAGGAGTAGATAAGGTGGATATGGAGAGGATGTTTGTTATGAAGGGGTTATCCAAACTAGAGGGCACAGCCTCAAAATTGGGGGCGACCTTTTAGAACAGAAGTAAGGAGGAACTTTTTTAGCCAGAGAATAGTGAATCTGTGGAATGCTCTGCCACAGATACTGGTGGAGGCTAAGTCCACAGCTATTTAAAGCAGAAGTTGAGAGCTTCCTGATTGGTCAGGGCATTAAAGGATATGGCAAGAAGGTAGGTGTATAGGGTTGAGTGGGATTCTGGAATCAGCCATGAATTGATTTCAGTTCAGCGTTCAATACCATCATCCCGCAGAGACTAGTGGAGAAACTGTCGCTGCTTGGCCTTAGCACTACCATGTGTCGCTGGATTCTGGATTTCTTGACAGAGAGACCACAGTCAGTCCGTGTTGGCAGGAACATCTCTGACTCCATCACACTGAGCACTGGATTCCCACAAGGCTGTGTGCTTAGCCCATTGCTGTTTACACTGCTAACACATGACTGTGCAGCCAGATTCAAGGAGAACCTGATCATTAAATTTGCAGACGATACCACAGTGGTGGGGCTCATCAGCAAAAATGATGAAACTATGTACAGGTAGGAGGTCAAACACCTACAGAGCTGGTGCAGGGATAACAACTTGATGCTTAATGTCACTAAAACCAAGGAGATGATCGTCGATTTCAGACGGTCTCAGCCTGAGCACACAGCCCTCAGCATCAGCGGCTCCACAGTGGAGAGAGTGGAAAACATCAAGTTCCTTGGGGTGCAGATCTCGGACAATCTCATCTGGTCCAGGAACACCACTGGGATTGTGAAACTGGCCCCAGCAGAGATTGCACTTTCTGAGGAAGCTTAAACAAGCATCACTCCCCACTAACATCTTAACTACATTCTACAGAAGCGTGGTTGAGAGTGTGCTGACCTTTTGCATCACAACCTGGTACTCCAGCTGCAGTGCAAAAAAGCCTTGCAGAGGGTGGTTGGGGAGCAGAAAAGGTTATTGGGGTCTCCCTACCTTCTATCCAAGATCTCTTTCAGAGTCGATGCCTCCAGAAGACACGGTACATCATTAAAGACCCCTCACACCCTCTCCATGAACTGTTTGTTCTTCTGCCATCAGGCAAACGTTACAAGAGCATCAAAACTAAAACCACAAGGCTACTAAACAGCTTCCTCCAACAGGCAGTCAGACTGCTAAATAGCTGCTCCACCTGACTCTGCTTTGGACACTTTTAACTTGCACTGGACACTTATAACTGATTTAACTGACATGTGGCTGTTGTGTTTTACCATTTATTGTTATGTTTATTATCTAGTGTTGCGTTTGTTATGTATGATTGTACTGCCCCTGAGGAACGCTGTCTCATTCTGCCCTGCAGAGCTGATGTATGGTTAGAATGACAATAAAGTTTTTTGAATCTTGAATCTGAATCTTGAATGGCGGAGCAGACTTGATGGGCTGAATGGCTTATGTCTTATGGTCTTATAACAGCCTTATGTTTCTTGCAACTGTCCATGATCTCTCCGCAAATTTGTTCCTCTACATCCCTCGGACTTTTGGGTAGACTGCAATATAGCTCAGTTAACTTTCCTTACTTCTCAGTTCTACACAAAATGCGTCACTTGACGAGATCTCCATCTGTCCTTCCTGAGTACTGCCATGATATTTTCCCTCACTAGCAACACCACACTGCCTCCTTTCATCCCTCCCACACTGACACTTCGAGAACACAAGAACTCTGGTATATCCAGCTGCCAGTCCTGCCCCTCCTGCAACCAAGTCTCACTAATAACTAAAATATCATAATTCCTGATGTTGCTCCATGTCCTGAGCTCACCTGCCTTTCCTACAATACTTCTTGCATTGAAATATATGCAGTTCAGGACACAAGTCACACCATACTCAACCTTCTGATTCCTGACTTTGTCTGAAGTCTTACTGACATCTGACTCCACAACCTATCCACTAACTATTCCGGCACACTGGTTCCTATCTCCTTGTAACTAGTTTAAACTCCACTCTGCAGCATTAGCAAACCTTCCTCTTAGGATATTAGTTTTCCTTCCAATTCAGGTGCAAACTGTCTTTTCTGTATAGGTCCCACCTTTCCTGGAAGAAAGCCTGATGATCCAAAAATCTTATGCCCTTCCTCCTACACCAACTCCTTAGCCATGTGTGGCATGGGTAGCAATCCTGAGATCACAACCCTGGAGGTTCTGCCCTTTAACTGAGCACCCAACTCTCTGATCTCCCTCCGCAGAACCTTGTCACGCAGCCAACTCATGTCATTGGTGTTGATATGGACCACCACCTCTAATTGGTCACCCTCCCACTTGTAACACCCTGGGAAAGGTCTCACTGCTAATGTATTGGTCTTTCTGTAGAAGCAGTGTTTGGGTTATGGTTAGAGATAATGAATACTTTGGAATATGAGCTGTCCCATTATGGGAGGGTGTTTTCATGCTGTGTGCCTGACACCAGGGTGATCTGGATCTTTTGTTCAGTGGGAGATGAGGAGAGAAGACGCCAGAGGAAAGAGGTCGTAGAGCTTGATTTGGAGCGGAGCCATGATCCCACGAAAGATAGGGAGATCAAAGGAGGATCAACGAAGGGGAAACTGTGAGTTCCAATTTGATTGTTTCATTAAAACAGGCCCTTTTCTTTTTTTGCTTTTTCTTCACTAACCCTGCAGTAAAATTAAGAATTATAGAGCTAAATCGGTTAATTGTATGCAGTGTACTGTCTGTTTCTCCATGGTACTGATTTGTAACAGGGTAACAAATCACACAGCATCCACACAAAGCAGGGGGTTTGGGGGTGGACTCGCCTCTCCCCCGTTTGGCAGGGCCACAGAATTGTCTTTCCCAGACTTAAGCAACTGACAGAAGGGTTACACACATAAGAATGCCGAGGACTCAATCCAAGTTGTCCCAGACTCCGGCACCAGGGAGGTAACATACTATCTGGGACTCTCATTCTTACCCATTGAACATCCTTTCCATAAGACCAGAAAGATATAGGAGCAGAATGAGGCCATTTGGCCCATTGAGTCTGCTCTGCCATTTCATCATGGCTGATACATTTTTCCTCTCAGCCCCAATGTCCTGCCTTCCCGCCCCACCCCCCCATATCCCGTCATGCCCTGAACAAACAAGAATCTACCAACCTCTGCCTTAAAACTTCGCCTACATAGCTGCCTGTGCCAACCAATTCCATAGATTCACCACTCTCCAGCTAAAGAAATTTCTCCTCATCTTTTGTATAAAACGCAACACTGTCAAATCAAACCACAACAGGGACAGAGTTCCCCTTGTCCTTACCTACCACCCCACTAGCCTCCGGATCCAGCACATTATCCTCCACAACTTCTGCCACCTTCAAAAGGACCCCACCACTAAGCACATCTTTCCCTCTCCACCCCTCTCCGCTTTCCGCAGGGATCGGTCCCTCCGCGACTCCCTTATCCGCACGTCCATCCCCACTGATCTCCCACCTGGCACTTATCCCTGTAAGCGTAAGTGCTACACCTGTCCCCACACCTCATCTCTTGGGCCCCAAACAGTCCTTCCAGGTGAGACAACACTTCACTTGTGAGTCTGTTGGGGTCATCTGTTGCATCCGGTGCTCCCGGTGCGGCCTCCTCTACGTCGGTGAAACCAGATGCAGATTGGGGGACTGCTTCGTTGAGCACCTCCGCTCTGTCCGCCAAAACAGACAGGATCCCCCAGCAGCCACCCACTTCAACTCTGCTTCCCACTCCCATTCAGATATGTCCATACGTGGCCTTCTCTACTGCGATGATGAGGCTAAACTCAGGTTGGAGGAGCAACACCTACCGTCTAGGTAGTCTCCAGCCCCTTGGTATGAACATAGAATTCTCCAACTTGTTGGAGTGTTGCTTTGATCACAGCATCTGCAGATTATTTTGTGTTGAGGGTAGGAACAGGAAGTTATGGCAGATGAATGTGTGGCTGAAGAGTTGGTGCACGGGGCAGGGGTTCAGATTTCTGGATCATTGGGATCTCTTCTGGGGAAGATCTGACCTGTACAAAAAGGATGGGCTGCACCTGAACTGGAAAGGGACCGATATCCTGGCAGGCAGGTTTGCTAGAGCTGTTGGGGAGGGTTTAAACTAGTTTGGCAGGAGGGTGGGAATCAGGATATGAGTGCAGAGATTAGGGTAGAAGGACAAAGGCATGAAGCTATGTGTTCTGAGTTGGTGAGGAAGGACAGACGGGGGACAAACATAAATATATATACATATATATAAACATATATTTATACTCTATTCTTGGTTGGTGTAACTGTAACAAAAACCAATTTCCCTCGGGATCAATAAATGTAGCCAGTTAGAGGGGTTGAAATGTGTCTATTTCAGCACCAGAAGTATTAGGAATAAAGGGGATGAACTTACAGCATGGATCAGAAAGTGGAACTACAACGTTGTGGCCATTACTGAAACTTGGCTGGAGGAAGGGCAGGATTGGCTGATGCAGGTACCGGGGTTTAGGTGTTTTAAAAGGAATAGGATGGGAGGTAGAAAAGATGGGGGGAGTAGCATTACTGGTCAGGGATAGTATCACAGCTATAGAAAGGGAGGATGCTGCAGAGGGAGTATCCACTGAGTCAGTGTGGGTGGAAGTCAGAAATAGGAAGGGATCAATCACTGTGTTGGGAATAGTCCATAGGTCCCAAATAGCCCTCGGAACACCGAGGAGCAGATAAGCAGGCAGATTTTAGGATGGTGCAGGAAATACAGGGTTGGAGTTATGGGTGATTTCATATTGACTGGCACCTCCTGACTGCAAGGGGGATAGATGGGGCTGAATTTGTCAGGAGTGTTCAAGAAGGATTCCTGACACAGTATGTGGACCGGCCGATGAGAGGAGAGGCCATACTGGATCTAGTTTTGAGTAATGAACCTGGTCAGGTGGCAGAGCTCTTGGTGGGGGAGCATTTTGGTGAGAGTGACCACAACTCCCTTAGCTTCAGCATAGCTATGGAAAAGGATAAAAACAGACATCTTGCATCACCCCAAGGTAGCGCTGGTAACTGGTGACTCTGCACATGCTCTCCCGAGCAAACTGCCCTCTCCACTATCCTATACCCGAGAAACCCTTCTAAACTTCCAATCTAGCAAGATCAAGATCAATAACACCCTGGCGAAGCTACTGACCCAGCTGGAGACCACCGCACCAGAATTGCTTCTTAAACTCCGGACCGCACCTGGACCCAACCAGCGAGGCCCACCACGTTCCCGGAGACCTGCGGTCTGCTACCGTCAAAGCACTTGGAGACACAGCCCATTCCGACCAGCACCTCTCCGGAGCAGACGACCACACAGAAGTGATGACGGAGACCTCAAGGTGCCCCAGACGCTTCCCCAGAGCGACCACCGTAAAGCCCCGTTGGTGGCCAACCACAGCTGCCGGAAGTGAGGCCTCCACGGCCGTCCTTGGAAATCAAGCCCGAGGCTCGGCTGGAGCGGAGGCCTCCGCAACCGTGACTCGGCTTACGGACTTGTTTCAGCCAGGAGCCCGGACATCTGGGATTAAGTGTCAGCTTTGGGGCCCGACCCAATCGACAGCCTGGGCCCCCGGCAGCTGGAAGTGGCAGCGGAGTCTCCCCCGTTACTCAACCCTACCTGGAGCGTCCGACGATGCGACCCGCCAATCGATCCCCGCAGACTGCGTCCACCAACATCAAAGCGCTGCCGACAACACACTGCATCAATGGAAACCTGGAAAGATGCACTACTTACCGAGGAAGCGTGGGAAAAGAGCTGGGCTGCTGGTCAGATTGAAGCTGAAGGGCTTCAGGATCTCTATGCCCACCATTCTACTAGCTAATGTGCAAGCCATAGAGAACAAGGTGGATGATCTTAAAGGGAGACTCATCTACTGCAGGGAGATGCAGAACTGCTGTGTATTTTGTTTCACCGAGACCTGGCTCTCCCCACCACCCCCGACTGTGCCATTCACCGCACGGCGTCTTTGGGCAAGACAAGGGGAGGTGGTGTCTGCCTACTGATCAACACTGAGTGGTGCTCAGACACAGTGGCACTGACAAGCTCCTGCAGCCCGGACCTGGAACACCTGTCAGTGAAGTGTCGTCCCTACCATCTGCCACGGGAATTCACCTCGGTCATACTGACAGTGGTCTACATTCCCCTCCAGGCGGACATGGAGTGTGCTCTTAACACACTGTATGCCAACATCAGTGAACTTGAGACCAGGTATCCGGAGGCCTTGCTCATTACAGCCGGGGACTTTAATCACGCCAGCCTCAGAAAGGCGCTGTCAAAGTTATACCAACATGTCTCCTGCCCCACTAGAGGCCCGAATATACTTGACCACTGCTACACAGCAGTCAAGGATGCCTACCGTTCCGTCCCATGACCTCACTTCGGAAAATCGGACCATCAGGCCGTACTCCTTCTCCCGGCTTACAAACAGAAACTGAAGCGGGAGGTCACGGTGTCAAAAGTAGTGTCGCGTTGGACGGAGGAAATGGATGAGGTCCTCCGTGACTGCTTTGAATCGGTGGACTGGTTAGTATTCAAGGACTCGGCAACTAACCTCGATGAGTATGCCTCAGCTGTCATGGACTTTATTTGGAAATGCACGGAGGACTGTGTGTGTCACAAGACGATCTGGTATTCCCTAACGGGAAACCTTGGATGAATTATGAGGTCAAGTCCCTTTTAAAGGCTAGAGCTGCGGCTTTTAGGTCCGGGGATACCAGTCGCTGCACGGAATCCAGGCGTGAACTCCGGAAAGCCATTAAGGGTGCCAAGAGGCAATATCGAGCCAAGTTGGAAGCCCAGGCTAACCAGAGGGATGCCAGTAGACTATGGCAGTGTCTAAATGAGATCAGTGGGCGCAAAGAAAAGGCTGGGAATATCAATAACTGTGGCACTTCTCTTCCTGACGAACTTAATATATTCTACCCAAGATTCGAACAGAAGAGGAGCGTCCCGCTCCCTCTGGGTGAACTGAACCTGGTGGCATCGAGATTCATCGTCACCGAGGAGGACATTAGAAGGGCCTTCCTAAAGATAAATCCAAGGAAGGCAACGGGCCCAGATGGCGTCCCAGGATGGGTTCTCTGGGCCTGTGCAAGCGAGCTAGCTGGGGTGTTTGCTGACATCTTCAACTGTTCCTTGCTTCAGTCTAAAATCCCCTTGTGTTTTAAGAAGGCAACGATAATCCCAGTGCTGAAGAAGAGCAAGGTGGCATGCCTGAATGACTAACCTGTGGCTCTGACATCAATTGCTATGAAGTGCTTCGAGAGATTGATTATGGCACACATCAACCACAGCCTACTAGTCAACCTCGACGCTTTGCAATTCGCCTACCGGAGCAACAGGTCAACGGCAGATGCCATCTCCCTGGCCCTACATTCTTCCTTAGAACACCTGGAGAATAAAGACGCATAAGTAAGGCTCCTTTTCATTGACTACAGCTCTGCCTTTAATACCATCATTCCAAATAAACTGATTCCTAAGCTCCGGAACCAGGGCCTTAGCACTCAGATCTGCAGCTGGATCCTCAACTTCCTCACAGACAAGACCCAGGCTGTAAAAGTAGGGGACAAGCTCTCCTCTACAATCACTCTGAGCACCAGTGCCCCACAAGGCTGTGTACTCAGCCCCCTGCTGTACTCACTGTACACCCATGATTGTGTAGCCAAGTTTCCATCAAACTCAATATATAAGTTTGCTGATGACACAACTATTGTAGGCCATATCTCGGGTAATGATGAGTTTGAGTACAGAGAGGAAATTAAGAACCTGGTGGCACGGTGCGAAGACAACAACCTATCCCTCAATGTCAGTAAGACGAAGGAATTGGTTGCCGACTTCAGAAGGAATAGCGGACCGCACGACCCAATTTACATTGGCGGCGCGCAAGTGGAACAGGTCAAAAGCTTTAAGTTCCTCAGGGTCAATATCACAAATGATCTGACTTGGTCCAACCAAGCACAGTTCACTGCCAAGAAGGCCCACCAGCGCCTTTACTTCCTGAGAAAACAAAAGAAATTTGGCCTGTCCCCTAAAACCCTCACTAATTTTTATAGATGCACCGTAGAAAGCATTCTTCTAGGGTGCATCACAACCTGGTATGGAAGTTGTCCTGTCCAAGACCGAAAGAAGCTGCAGAAGATCGTGAACACAGTACAGCACATCACACAAACCAATCTTCCATCCTTGGACTCACTTTACATCGCACACTGTCGGAGCAGTGCTGCCAGGATAATCAAGGACACGACCCACCCAGCCAACACACTTTTCGTACCTCTTCCCTCCGGGAGAAGGCTCAGGAGCTTGAAGATTTGTACAGCCAGATTTGGGAACAGCTTCTTTCTGACTGTGATAAGACTGCTGAACGGATCCTGACCTGGATCTGGGCCGTACCATCCAAATATCCAGACCTGCATCTCGGTTTTTTTGCACTACCTTACTTTCCATTTTTCTATTTTCTATTTATGATTTATAATTTAACTTTTTAATATTTACTAATTTTTACTATTTTTAATATTTAATATTTGTAATCCAGGGAGCGGGAAGCGCAGAATCAAATATCGCTGCGATGATTGTACGTTCTAGTATCAATTGTTTGGCGACTATAAAGTATAAACAGACAAAATGGGAAAGTGCTTAACTGGGGAAGGGCTAACTATGAAGGGATGAGGCAGGAACTAGCGAGAGTAAATTGGAAACAGATGTTCAAGGGTGAAAGCACAGAAGTAATGTGGAGGAAGTTTAGGGACCACTTGTACTGGGTTCAGGATAGGTTGGTCCACTGAGACAAGGAAAAAATGGTAGGAAAAGGGAACCGTGGCTGAGGAAATACGTGAGGCAACTTGTCAAGAGGAAGGAGAAAGCATATAGAAACATAGAAACATAGAAAATAGGTGCAGGAGTAGGCCATTCGGCCCTTTGAGCCTGCACCGCCATTTATTATGATCATGGCTGATCATCCAACTCAGAACCCCGCCCCAGCCTTCCCTCCATACCCCCTGACCCCTGTAGCCACAAGGGCCATATCTAACTCCCTCTTAAACATAGCCAATGAACTGGCCTCAACAGTTTGCGGTGGCAGAGAATTCCACAGATTCACCACTCTCTGTGTGAAGAAGTTTTTCCCAATCTCGGTCCTAAAAGGCTTCCCTTCTATCCTCAAACTGTGACCCCTCGTCCTGGACTTCCCCAACATCGGGAACAATCTTCCTGCATCTAGCCTGTCCAATCCCTTTAGGATCTTAATACGTTTCAATCAGATCCCCCCTCAATCTTCTAAATTCCAACGAGTACAAGCCCAGTTCATCCAGTCTTTCTTCATATGAAAGTCCTGCCATCCCAGGAATCAATCTGGTGAACCTTCTTTGTACTCCCTCTATGGCAAAGATGTCTTTCCTCAGATTAGGGGACCAAAACTGCACACACAATACTCCAGGTGTGGTCTCATATGTTAGATATAAGAAGCAGGAAGCAGGAGGGGCTCATGAGAAATATAGGGTAACCAGGAAGGAGCTTAAGAAAGGAGAGCTCGAAGGGGGCACGAGAAGGCTTTGGCATGTAGGATTAAGGAGAACCCAAAGGCGTTCTATGCTAATGTGAAGAACAGAAGGATGACAAGAATGAAGGTGGGGCCGCAAAAGGATAAAAAAGGCAACATGAGCCTGGACGCGGAGGAGGTTGGGGAGGTCCTAAATGAACACTTTGCTTCAGTATTCACAAGTGAAAAGGACCTTGATCAGGGTGAAGTCGAAATAGAACAGGCCTGTGTGCTGGACAATGTGGAGATTAAGGAAGAAGTAGTGTTGGATCTTCTTAAAAACATCAAGATTGATAAGTCCCCAGGGCCGGCCGTGATATACCCTAGGTTGTTGTTGGAAGTGAGAGAAGAGATTGCTGGAGCAGTAGCTGTGATCTTTGAATCCTCTTTGACTGCAGGGGAGGTGCCAGAGGATTGGAGAATGGCAAATGTAGTTCCCTTGTTTAAAAAAGGTAATAGGGAGAATCCTGGAAACTATAGACCGGTGAGTCTTACGTTGGTGGTCTGTAAACTATTGGAAAGGATTCTTAAGGATAGGATCCACGAGCATTTGGAGATCTACTCAAGGATAGTTAACATGGCTTTGTGAAGGGAAGGTCGTGCCTCAAGAGCCTAATTGAGTTTAGATTTTAGATTACGAGGACACTCAGGCCTCGTTTATTGTCATTTAGAAATGCATGCATGAAGAATTGATACAATGTTCCTCCAGAGTGATATCACAAAAAAAAAGGACAAGCCAAAGACTAACACTGACAAGACCACATAATTATAACATATAGTGACAGCAGTGCAAAGCAATACCATAATTTGAAAAAGAACAGACCATGGGAACGGTTAAAAAAAAGTCTCAAAGTTCCGATCGACTCCCGATAGTCCCCGATAGCAGGCGGCAGAAGGGAGAAACGCTCTCCGCCATAAACCTCCAGGCACTGACAAATGTCGATGCATTGAAAGCACCCGATCACAGCCGACTCTGGGTCCGTCCGAAAACTTCAAGCCTCTGACCAGCCCTTCAATACCGAGCACCATCTCTGCCGAGTGCTTTGACCCCGGCCCGGCCGCCGAGCAACAAGCAAAGCCAAGGATTCTGGGCCTTCCCCTCCGAAGATTCTGGATCACATAGTGACCGCGCAAGCTGTGTCGCGCCGCCATCTTCTCCTCCTCTTTTTTGAAGAGGTAACAAAAGAAATTGATGAGGGTAGGGCAGTTGATGTGATCTACATGGATTTTAGCAAGGCATTTGACAAGGTCCCCCAGGAGAGACTCATCCAGAAAGTCATGAGGCATGGGATCAGTGGAACCTTGGCTATTTGGATAAAAAATTGGATTGCAGGAAGAAAGCAGAGGGTAGTAGTGGAAGGAAAGTATTCTGCCTGGAGGTCGGTGACTGGTGGAGTGCCACAAGGATCTGTCCTAGGACCCCTGCTCTTTGTGATTTTTACCCTTCTACACTTTCCACAGCACCACCAACCTTTGCATCATCTTCAAACTTACTGTTCCACCTTTTCACTTCCTCATCCAAGTCAAGTATAGAAATCACAAAGAGCAGGGGTCCCAAAACGATTCCTGTGGAACACACTAGACACTGACCTCCAGTTAGAAAATGTTCCATCTGCTACTACTGGCAGGCAAACCAATTCCAAATCCACACAGCCAAGTATCCAAAATGAGCCTGCCATGGGGAACCTTGTCAAATGCTTTACCAAATTCCATTTCCATCACATCCAGTCCACCTTCATCATTATGTGTTCAAAGACATAAACATCTCCCCCTTTTTATGTCTACATGGTCCGGACAGTAAACATTTTCCTCCCTGAGTTCACTGCCCTTTATACTTTCATGTCCATATATGCTCCATTGAGTAACAATGCGGGTGGCTGGGTTTAAAAGTTCACAGCTGACAATGTGGATGGATGGGTTAGTAAGCTCATAGATGTGGTAGTTAGCTGTAAGAGTAAATCGGAGACTGGGTGCCTTGCAGTCCAGCATTAACAATTATTCAGTGGACTACATAATGTGCTGAAATAAGTTCAGTCAGGATATAATGTAAAGAAAAAAAACTACTGACCCGTATCATGACGACATGAGATTCCAGTAGTATCTCAGAGAATGATGGTTTCAACACCTCCAGGCTGATATTCGGCACTGAAATGATTATATTAAAGTTACATATATCCAGATTTTTGGAACATGCACATCTGAATAAAACACTTGTACTTACATAATTCCTTTTTTCTGAGGACAGACAAAAAAAGCCATTAAGTGTTTTTGTCTATCCTGAGAACTGAAAGGAATTACACTAATACAAGACAGGCTGGAACAGGCTCTTGATATGAAATGTTAACCATCCTTTTACCTCCATAGATGATGTTTGGTCTGCTGAGTTCCTCCAGCAATTTAGAATCAGAATCAGGTTTAATATCACCAGTATGTGTTGTGACATGTGTTGTTTTGTGGCAGCTGTACATTGTAATAAATAAACCATAGATTAAAATAAATATATGTATAAAAAATAAGTTAAATAAGTAGCACAAAGAGAGCAAGGAAAAATTACTGAGATGGTGTTCATGGGTTAATTGACCATTCAGAAACCAGATGGCAGAGGGGAAGAAGCTGCTCCTGAAATGTTGAGTGTGCTGTATTTCCTCCCTGATGGTAGCAATGAGACGAGGGCATGTCCTGGGTGATGGGGTCCTTAATGATGGATACTGCATTTTTTGAGGCATCACCTCAAGAAGGTGTCCTGGATGCAGGGGAGGCTAGTGCCCATGATGGAGGTGGCTGAGTTAACAACTTTGCGCAGCTTTTTCCAGTCCTGAACAGTCACCTCTCCATACTAGTGATGCAACCAGTTAGAATGTTCTGCACAGTACATCTGTAGAAATTTGCAAACGTCTTTGATGTCATACCAATTCTCCTCAAGCTCCTAATGAAATATAGCTACTGTTGTGCCTTCTTTGTAATTGTATCAAGATGTTGAGTCCAGCATCGATCCTCCAAGATGTTGACACCTAGGGATTTCACTTCTTTTATGTCCTTTATGTTTGTTTTTTTTCTTGGATATGATTCTGGAATTGTTGGAGCCTGTGGCTTGTGGTTTGGAGTTCATTTATTTCCCAAATATCGACTGGCATCTCCCTTGAATGAGGGGTTTAGATGGGGTGGAGTTTGTTAGGTGTGTTCAGGAAGGTTTCTTGACACAATATGTGGATAAGCCTACAAGAGGAGAGACTGTACTTGATCTGGTATTGGGAAATGAACCTGGTCAGGTGTCAGATCTCTCAGTGGGAGAGCATTTTGGAGACAGTGGTCACGACACTATCTCCTTTACCATAGCATTGGCGAGGGATAGGAACAGACAAGTAAGGGAAACGTTTAATTGGAGTAAGGGGGAACTGAGGCTATCAGGCAGGAACTTGAAAGCATAAATTGGAAACAGATGTTCTCAGGGAAACACACAGAAGAAATATTTGAGTGGGGTTCTGCATAGGTACATTCCAATGAGATAGGGAAAGGAAGGTAGGGTACAGAAACCGTGGTGTACAAAGGCTGTTGGTAATCTAGTCAAGAAGAAGAGCTTACAAAAAGTTTAAAAAAACGAGGTAAAGATAGCGATCTAGAAGATTATAAGGCTAGCAGGAAGGAGCTTAAGAATGAAATTAGGAGAGCCAGAAGAGGTCATGAGAAGGGCTTAGCGAACAGGATTAAGGAAAACCCTAAGGCATTCAACAAGTATGTGAAGAGCAAGAGGATAAGACGTGAGAGAATAGGACCTATCAAGTGTGACAGTGGAAAAGTGTGTATAGAACCGGAGGAGATAACAGAGGTACATAATAAATACTTTGCTTCAGTATTCACTATAGAAAAGGATCTTGGCGATTGTAGGGATGACTTCCAGCAGACTGAAAAGCTTGAGCATGTAGATATTAAGGAAAAGGATGTGCTCGGGGTTTTGGAAAGCATCAAGTTGGATAAGTCACCGGGACCAGACAGGATGTACCTCAGGCTACTGTGGGAAGCGAGGGAGGAGATTGCTAAGCCTCTGGTGATGATCTTTGCATCATCAATGAGGACGGGAGAGGTTCCGGAGGATTGGAGGGTTGCGGATGTTGTTCCATTATTCAAGAAAGGGAGTAGATGATAGCCCAGGAAATTATAGACCAGTGAGTCTTACTTCAGTGGTTGGTAGGCTGATGGAGAAGATCCTGAAAGGCAGGATTTTTGAACATTTGGAGGGGCATAATATGATTAGGAATAGTCAGCATGGCTTATGTCAAAGGCAGGTCGTGCCTTACGAGTCTGATTGAAATTTTTTGAGAATGTGTCTAAACACATTGATGAAGGTAGAGCTGTAGATGTAGTGTATATGGATTTCAGCAAGGTGTTTGATAAGCTACCCCATGCAAGGCATATTGTGAAAGTAAGGAGTCATGGGATCCAAGGGGACTTTGCTTTGTGGATCCAGATCTGGCTTGCCCACGGAATGCAAAGAGTGGTTGTAGAAGGGTTATATTCTGCATGGAGGTTGGTGACCAGTGGTGTGCCTCAGGGGTCTGTTCTGCGACCTTTACTCTTCGTGATTTTTATAAATGACCTGAATGAAAAAGTGGAGGGATTTGTTAGTAAATTTGCTGATGACACAAAGGTTGGGGGAGTTGTGGATAGTGTGGAGGGCTGTCAGAGGTTACAGCAGGACATTGATAGGATGCAAAACTGGGCTAAGCGGCAGATGGAGTTCAACACAGATAAGTGTGAGGTGGTTCATTTTGGTAGGTCAAAGTAATGGCAGAATATAGAATTAATGGTAAGACTCTTGGCAGTGTGGAGGATCAGAGGGATCTTGGGGTCTGAGTCCATAGGACCCTCAAAGGTGCTACGCAGGTCGGCTCTGTAGTAAAGAAGGCATACGGTGCATTGGCCTTCATCAATCGTGGGATTGAGTTTAAGAGCCGAGAGGTAATGTTGCAGCTTTATAGGACCCTGGTCAGACCCCACTTGGAGTACTGTGCTCAGTTCTGGTCGTCTCACTACAGGAAGGATGTGGAAACCATGGAAAGGGTGCAGAGGAGATTTACAAGGATGTTGCCTGGATTGGGCAGCATGCCTATGAGAATAGATTGAGTGAACTTGGCCTTTTCTCCTTGGAGCAACGGAGGATGAGAGGTGACCTGATAGAGGTGTACAAAATAATGACAGGCACTGATCATGTGGGCAGTCAGAGACTTTTTCCCAGGGCTGAAATGGCTGGCACGAGAGGGGATAATTTTAAGGTGCTTGGAAATAGGTATAGAAGAGATGTCAGGGGTGTTTTTTTTATGCAGAGAGTGGTGAGTGCATGGAATGGGCTGCCAGCGGCGGTGGTGGTGGAGGTGGAGGTGGAAACGATAGGGTCTTTTCAGAAACTTCTGGATAGGTTGTTGCATTTTGTAAAGTCAAATCTAGGGAGGATTTTCACAGTGAACGACACAGCACTTTGGACTAGTAGAACAAAGAGGCCTTGGAGTACAAATACTATGTGTCCATTCACCGTCCTTAAATAGTGATAGTGAAGTCTCCAATTTTGAAAAACTCCCTTTCTCTGTCATCACCAGAACTGGCCATTGCTCTGGTAAGTCATCCATCTATGATGTTGACTTATCTCTGTATTTGTACAGCCTGACTTGGTGGGCAAGTCCCATGGCCCTACATTTTCAACTTCTTGTGTGTTTTCAATCTCCAACTGTCTTCGTCTCACAGCTTTGGTTCCCTTTTCTCTCATTAATTGATCTGTGATCTCATCAGCCAGATGAGTTCTGCAATTTAACCACACAGGAACTCTGGCCTCACCCTTTCACAGATATTCCCTTTGCTTCCCCTACTTCTCAGTAACTTCAAGCTCACTTATTTTCTCTCTATTTCTTAAAGTACTGTATGTCTTCAGCCTGAAATATTTTCTATTTCTCCTTCCACCAATGTTGCCAGATGCAACTGTTTCCACCATTTTCTGTTTTTATTTCTGATTTCCAGCTTGTGCATTTCTCATATTCAAATACATGGGCTTCCCACGTAATATAATGCTAAACCAAGAAATGTTAAATTTTACAGACACAAGATATTTTTTGCAGATACATTTGCAACCACTTACATTTGGCATTAATATGATCCTCAGTGTTCCACAACGAGTTGGGGGTTTCTTTAAGGTAAGGACTACAGCTGACTTCAACCTGCTCCCATCCCCTGCAGACAACAAAGATCAACAAAAGAAGCATAAATACGGGTCAACTTTTCAACTGATTTCCAGAATCAATTCCTATCAAAACACCAAAATTGGCCTCTGACTAGAAATTTGTATGGACAAATCACATAAATAATATGGTTTTGAATGAAATCAGAAAGTCAGAATCTGGGTATCCCGCTGTGAAGGGGAAGGGCAGGGGTGAGGAGGAGGACATACACATGGGAAGTAGTAGAGCTCTCTACTGGTTGAAGTGATATCCAGCTAAGGGAAAGATTGTTGTCTTTGAAGGTTATTTACCTCAGCCTCAGGAGGAAAAATTGATAGATTCCTGATTGGTCAGAACATCAAGGGATATGGTGAGAGGGTAGGTGTATGGGTTGGACAGGATCCAGGATCAGCCATGATGCAATGGCGGACCAGACTCAACAGGCTGAATGGCCTAATACTGCTCCTATGTCTTATGGTCCTCACTGCAGTCATTCCTCAGTGGCTGGGCTCATCTGCCTGTGCATGTTTCTTATTAGCTTTATCTCTACAACGGCTGAAGTGGGAACATTTTCTAATACTTGCACAATATACCCAATGTAAGGACTAGTAAGGATATCAAAGGTTATGGGGAGAAGGCAGGAGAATGGAGTTGAGAGGGATAATAAATCAGCCAAGATGGAAAGCTGGAGCAGACTCAATGGGCTGAATGGCCTAATTTGCTCTGAAATCTTATGGTCTAATGACAAATTACATCTGACAAAATAGAACAATTTGGAATATAACGGAAGGTCAGTATAGGTGACACAGTTCAAAGAATCAAGAGTCATGACATAGAAGGCAGCCATGCAGTCACTTGAGGCTCTTTTCACACCCTGTACAGCAATTTGATTGATCCCATTCCACTCATCTTTCTCCACAGACTTGCAAATCATTTTCACTTCAAGTGCCAATCAAACTCCTTCAAGCCCTGTTTGAGTTTTAATCCATAGTATAACCACCCTCCGTGTTTGTTTTCTGTTGTATACTTCTTGTATTTTTTTTGCCCACCACTCAGTGTTTGCTGGGTCTTAAACCATCTAACAGCAACACCTCTTTATTTAACTTTTTTACACCTGTCATGATCTTGCTCTCCTCTAACCATCATAGGAGACCAAGGGGCAACCTCACGGAGGTTTATGTAATTATGAGGGGCCAAGGCAAAGTAGAGTCAGGTTCTTCTTCCAGGCACAGGGAGTCTAGAACTAAAGGGTAAAGGTTTAAGGTCGGAGGGGAGAAGCAGAGATATGAGGGATAGGTTCTCTCCCCACAGAGTGGGTGATCATTAACTGGAACATGCTGCAGGAGGTAGTGGTATTAGCACTTAGAACTATCATAAGACTTCAAGACACAGGTACAGAATTGACATGTAACAAACATTTGGATAAGGCATAGAGGGATACAGGCTTCATGCACGAAAATGGAATTAGCATAAATAAGCATCACAATCAGTTTGGATGAAATGGGCCAAAAAGGCCCGATTCTGTTCTTCAGGGTTGTATGAGTAGCTATCACTTTGACAAACATGAACAAGGGCTGACGGTGCTCTTTCTGCAGAATAGACTTCTATTGTCAATACCTCTGCGAGGTAATCTGATTCAGTACATATTTTACATAAACTGCATTACCATGAAGGTCAGCAAGCACATGAAGGTTGGCCTGTGAGACAGTGGGAGACTTTAAAAAGCGAACAGATTAACAGAGCGGGTGACGGAGTAACGGGAGACAGAGTAGGAAGGCTTTGGCTCGAGAGGCTTTGGCGAGCAGAGACTGAGGACGAGCTTGCTCCCAGTGAGGTAAGACTGGGTAAGTTCCTTTAATTAATCTAATTAACTTAGAAGTAGGTAATGGAGGCATCAGTTAGGGCAGGCGATTGCAGTATGTGGGAATTCAGGGTGGGCACAATTGTCCCTGATGACTACACCTGTAAAAGGTGCATCCAGCAGCAGCTCCTGACAAACCGAGTTAGGGAACTGGAGCTGGAGCTGGATGAACTTCAGATCATTCGTGAGGCAGAAATAGACAGGAGTTACAGGGAGACAGTCACCCGTAAAAGTCAGGAGGCAGGTAGCTGGGTGACTGTCAGGAGAGGGAAGGGGAATAGACAGAATGAGCAGAGCACCCCTGTGGCCGTTCCCATCAATAATAAGTATACCATTTTGGATTCTGTTGGTGGGGACAACCTACCAGGGACAAGTTGTAGTGGTTGCATCTCTGGGACCGAGACTGGACCCTCAGCTCAGAAGGGAAGGAGGGAAAAGAGGAGAGCAGTAGTGATAGGGGATTCGATAGTTAGGGGGACAGATAAGAGGTTCTGTGGAAGAGATCGAGAATCCCGGATGGTCTGTTGCCTCCCTGGTGCCAGGGTCTGTGATATCTCGGATCGAGTTCTCAGTACTCTCGAGGGAGGGTGAGCAGCCAGATGTCGTGGTCCATGTAAGGACCAATGACGTGGATAGGAAGAAGCAGAAGGTCCTACAAAGAGAATTTAGGGAGTTAGTTGCAAAGTTGAAGGACAGGACCTCCAGGGTTGCAATCTCAGGATCGCCACCTGTGCCACGTGCTAGTGAGGCTAGGAATAGGAAGCTAATGAAGCTAAATACGTGGCTAAGGAGTTGGTGCAGGAGGGAGGGCTTCATGTTTCTGGACAATAGGGCCTTGTTCCAGGGAAGATGGGAACTGTTCCGACGGGACGGGTTGCACCTGAACTGGAGGGGGACTAACATCCTTGTGGGAAGGTTTGCTAGTGCTGCTCTGGGGGGGGTGGGGGGGGGTTGGTTTAAACTAGATTTCCAGGGTGAGGGGAACCAGAGTGTTAGAGCAGATAGTGAGGTGGAGGAGGATAAAGGTCAAGCGAGAACTGCAAGTATAGTGCATGGAGTAAAGCCAGGGAGTACTCCAGGGAGCGTGAAGCGCCAAATCAAATATCACTGTGATAATTGTACACTCTAGTATCAATTGTTTGGTGACAATAAAGTATAAAGTATTTAAAAAAGCCAGATCTAACATATAAAGAGGCTTTGAGGAAAGAGAAACAGATTAAAGGGTGTAAAGGCAGTAAGGTAGAAGGGCTAAAGTGCGTGTACTTTAATGCAAGAAGCATCATGAACAAAGGTGATGAACTGAGAGCTTGGATACATACATGGAATTATGATGTAGTGACCATTACAGAGACTTGGCTGGCACCAGGGCAGGATTGGATTCTCAATATTCCTGGATTTAGTCATAGTCATACTTTATTGATCCCAGGGGAAATTGGAAATTGGTATTTCAGTGCTTTAAAAGGGATAGAGAGGGCGGAAAAAGGGGAGGAGAGGTGGCATTGCTGCTCAGGGATACTATTACAGCTACAGAAAGGGTGGGTAATGTAGCAGGATCCTCTTTTGTGTCAGTATGGGTGGAAGTCAGGAAGAGGAAGGGAGCAGTTACTCTATTGGGAGTATTCTATAGGCTCCCTGGTAGCAGCAGAGATACCAAGGAGCAGATTGGGAGGCAGATTTTCAAAAGGTGCAAAAATAACAGGGTTGCTATCACGGGTGACTTTAACTTCCCTAATACTGATTGGCACCTGATTAGTTCCAATGCTTTAGATGGGGCAGAGTTCGTTAATTGTGTCCAGGACGGATTCCTGTCACAGTATGTTGACAAGCCGACTAGAGGGAATGCCATACTATATCTAGTATTAGGTAACGAACCGAGTCAGGTCACAGATCCCTCAATGGGCGAGCATCTGGGGGACAGTGACCACTGCTCCCTGGCCTTTAGCATTATCATGGAAAAGAATAGAATCAGAGAGGACAGGAACATTTTTAATTGGGGAAGGGCAAATTATGAGGCTATAAGGCTAGAACTTGCGAGAGTGAATTGGGATGATGTTTTTACAGGGAAATGTACTATGGACATGTGGTCGATGTTTAGGGATCTCTTGCAGGATGTTAGGGATAAATTTGTCGCGGTGAGGAAGGTAAAGAATGGTAGGATGAAGGAACCATGGGTGACAAGTGAGGTGGAGAATTTAGTCAGGTGGAAGAAGGCAGCATACATGAGGTTTAGGAAGCAAGGATCAGATGGGTCTATTGAGGAATATAGGGTAGCAAGAAAGGAGCTTAAGAAGGGGCTGAGGAGAGCAAGAAGGGGGCATGAGACGGCCTTGGCGAGTAGGGTAAAGGAAAACCACAAGGCATTCTTCAATTATGTGAAGAACAAAAGGACGTCAGGAGTGTAGGTAGGACCGATTAGAGATAAAGGTGGGAAGATGTGCCTGGAGGATGTGGAAGTGAGCAAGGTCCTCAGTGAATACTTCTCTTTGGTATTCACCAATGAGAGGGAACTTGATGATGGTGAAGACAATATGAGTGAGGTTGATGTTCTGGAGCATGTTGATATTAAGGGAGAGGGGGGACTTCCGGGTCATTAAGGGAATGGCGACGTAAGGAGAAGGTCTCTCGACAAAAAAGAAGGTAAACTGCCCCAAAGTCGAATTCAGACAAATACTTAATATTGCATAACTATATTAATAAAAGGGGCAAGGATGATGTCTAAGAACAAGATTAAAAAGTCCGCTCCGAAGGCTGATAAACATAAAGAGACGCAGAAAGGTGACGGGCCTAGCTCCCCCACGGCAAGCCAGGACGGAGATAATGAGGGGGAATCGGTGACTCTGTCTTTGATTCTCGGAGAGATTCGCGAGTTCTGACAAGATAACAGCAAACAGCTGGAAGATATTAAAAGAGAAATAGTAAAAACTAACTCGCGGATAGATGAAGCTGAAGCGAGAATTGTTGGAATTGAAGAGAAGCTACAAAACGTCGAGGAAGTGATAGCAGAAATGCTGAAGCTGCAAGACCAGCTCCAGTGGAAACTAATAGATCAAGAAGGCCGCTCAAGAAGGGAAAATGTGAGGATTTACGGAGTTCCCGAAGGAACCGAAGGTAAACCCGGATTGATGATTCCCTTCATAGAGAAGCTGCTTAGAGAGAACCTTGATATACCGACGCAAAAGACCTACAGATAGAAAGGGCTCACCGGCAGGCGCCCAGCCCAGATCGATTCTGGTCAGATTTCTCAGTTACAGAACGAAGGAAGAGGTGCTTAAAAGGGCATGGCAAAATAAAGGTTTCATGTGGAACAAATGTAAAATCAGTTTAGACCACGACTACGCACCGGGGATTCTTGCCAGACAGAAGGAATACACGGAAACACGGAGAGTTCTGAAGGAAAACAACATCAGATTCCAGACCCTGTATCCAGCTTGGCTGAGAGTCTTTATGACGAAGGGACAAAAACTTACGCTACGGTGGAGGAGGCAACGTTGGACCTGGCGGACCGCGGACTACCTATTAAAGTTATCACCCAACCGGAGTCGCTACTGGAGAGGATTCGGCAGAAGTCGTGGCAGTTAGTGGGGCGAGTACGCTCCACACGAACCAGAGTGTCAAACTACAAGGAAAAGCTGCAAATATTCAGACGCGAATGTACAGAGAATACAGATTAATTAAGAGAAATGACTGAAAAGAGTAAATCGGATTTAAAGGTAAAATGAAAACTGGTAACTGAAAATAAACTAGGCAGAATAACTTGAATGACAGCAATATGGTCGAGACATAAATAGGAGAAAATTCTCTATGATTATTCAAACTGCTGAGAGCCCTCTAACACAGGGTGAAGATAGAGGTTATCCCTCTGAACTGAGGCGGGTCGGTGCTCAGGCCTCACTGTGGGAAGTCGGGAAAAATTTTCAAATGTTACACGTTCAAAAATGTCTAGGGTGTGGTTATATGTCTTGGTTTACTGTTGAGAAGGGATTGCTTACTGTTTGGTTAGAAAAGGAGAGTGCTTTTTTTCTACTGGAGAAAAATGCAAATTGAATTGGTAAAAATAATTTCCTATAATGTTAATGGGGCTTTGAATCCAATTAAAAGAAATAAGATTATGTCTAAATTGAAAAAAGAGAGGGCACAAATAGCTTTCCTCCAGGAAACACATATGAGCCAATCTGAACATAGAAATTTAAAAAGAATGGGCTTTAAGCATGTATTTTATTCATCATATAAATTGAGTCACAAAAGAGGGGTAGCTACTTTAATATCAAGTACTCTTAATTATGAACATATTTCAGAGACTAAAGACAAAGAAGGACGGTTTGTAAAAATCACAGGAAGAATAGAAGGTACAGAAATAACATTGCTGAATGTTTATGCTCCTCCAGGTTGTGAATGGTCATTTTATAGACACATTTTTGACCTAATGGTCAGTTCTCAAGGGGTAGTAATTTGTGGAGGGGATTTTAATATTAGATTAAATCCTGTATTAGATTCTTCAAGAATAGTTACTCAGAATAAATCTCTGACTCGGAAAATGAATTCATTGATGAGGGAGTTGGGAATTATAGATGTCTAGAGGGAATTACACCCTACTAGTAAAGATTATACACATTACTCTTTCCCTCATTCAGCCTATTCAAGGATAGACTATTTCTTTATCTTTAATACAGATAGACTCAGGATAAAAAACTGTAATATTGCAACAACTGATCTGTCGGATCATAGCCCAGTCTCTATGTCTCTAATCCTGGAAAGGAAAATGAGGAAAACACTATGGAGGCTAAACTCTCATATACTCAATAACCCGAAAGTAATGGAGAGATTAAGGGGAGAAATCAAAGAATATCTGGACCTTAATGACACGGGAGAAACATCACCAGTGATCTTATGGGATACATTGAAAGCTGCACTGAGAGGGAAAATTATTTCCATTACCACTCACATGAAAAAAATCAATGCACAAAAATTAGCAGACCTTCGAGGAAAATTAAAACAACTTCAAGTTGGAGATAGCAACAAAAGTAATTCAAATCGTAAACAGGAAATTAGGAAATTGCAAAGTGAAATGATGATATTTATACGTTGGAAACTCAAAGAAATTTTCTTTACCTGAGACAAAAGAATTATGAAGTAGGAGGTAAATCAGCTAGATTATTAGCATATAAATTACGAAAACAACAAGCAGACAATACAATTCATAAAATAAAGAATCCAAAGACAAAGCTTGTGGAGAGTACAAGAGGGAAAATTCAAGAGAGTTTTGAAACATATTATCGAGAGCTGTACTCCCAACCCCGGGCCCCCAATGAGCCCTATATAGACAGTGTATCGAATTTTTTAGATCTACCTAAACTTACAGATTTACAAAATGAAAGTTTATTAGAACCAGTAACTGTCAAAGAACTGAACGTGGCCATCTCTAGGTTAAAGGCTGGAAAGTCCCCGGGTTCTGATGGGTTTACCTCAAAGTGGTTTAAGTCCCTGAAGACACAGTTAGCCCCATTACTACTTAACACCTTTAATTGGATCTTGCAGAGAGGAGAAACTCCACCTTCCTGGAGAGAAGCGATTATTTCAGTTATTCCTAAAGAGGGTAAAGATAAACTGGAATGTGGCAATTATCGGCCAATTAGTGTTCTTAATTTAGATTACAAACTATTTACATCTATATTAGCATGTAGATTGGAAAAGCTTTTACCTGGCCTAATCCACTTAGACCAGACTGGATTTATTCAACAAAGACAAACACAGGACAACATAAGGAGAACTCTGCACATATTAGAACAGGTTAATAAGAACGAGACAGAGACAATGGTAGTAGGATTGGACGTTGAGAAAGCTTTTGATTCGGTTAGTTGGGCATTCCTATACAGAGTGTTAGGAAGATTCGGCTTTCAAGAAAAGTTTATTAAAGTAATTCAGACTCTATATGACAGCCCTACAGCCCGAATTAAGATAAATGGGGACCTCTCTGACTCCTTCATCTTAGAGAGAGGCACTAGACAGGGATGCCCAATTTCTCCTCTCCTTTTTGCGCTATATATTGAACTGCTTGCCCAACTAATAAGACAGAGCGAAATCGTAAAAGGTATCAAGGTGGCAGGGATTGAACAGAAAGTGGCGTTATTCGCAGATGATGTTTTGGTCTATCTGAGTGAACCAGAAAAATCATTTATAGGATCGTTTACACTGTTGGATGACTTTGGGAAAATATCAGGTTATAAAATAAATGTAAAGAAAACGCAGCTTATGTCCCTAAATTATACACCATCCAAAAAATTGCAGGATACATACGATCTTAAGTGGGAAGCTAAATCATTAAAATATTTAGGAATAACCCTGCCGAAGGATCTTTCAACACTGTCACAGGTAAATTATGGGCCATTAATCTCAGAGATAAAAGCAGATATGCATAGATGGAATCTTATCCCCTTTTTAAGTTTAAATTCAAGGATAAATACTATAAAAATGAATATTCTTCCTCGGTTATTGTATCTTTTCCATACTTTACCGGTAGAGGTGGATGATAATCAATTCAGGGAATGGGACAATTGGATTTCCCGCTTCATTTGGCAAGGAAAGAAACCTAGAATTCAACATAACACCTTACAGTTAGGGAAGGAAGGAGGAGTATGGTTCTTCCTTGCCTGAGAAATTATTTTTATGCCTCACAGATAACCCCTCTGTTATATTGGTGTAATAGGGAATATAAGGCTAGATGGAAGGAAATAGAATTTGGATTAGTTGACAGTTTTCCTCTACAGGCCTCAATAGCTGATAAAGGATTGATGGCCCAGTTGGAAAAATTTAAAAACAGTTGGATAAATCTTACATTAAAAGTATGGCAGAAGGTGGTTAATTCATGTGGAATTAATAACATGTTAAAACTTTTTAGATGGTGTGCATATGATACCGAATTCCTTCCCAACAGAGGAGATAAAAGATTTGAGCTATGGATAAAGAAAGGTCTTACAACCTACCTCTCATTTATAGATAAAAGAGTATTACAAAGTTTCCAAATCCTGCAGGACAAACATGGCCAAGAACATAATGACTTTTTCAGGTACCTTCAAGTACGAAACTATGTTAACCAGAGTTGTAGATATACAGACCTATCAACAGTAGAATTAGAATTTTTCAAGATTCTGAATTCAGCTTGCAGTTCAATACCTGGTAAATCAGTTTCTCGAGTATATAATGCACTCTCCCATGCTAAAAATGTAAATACACTGTATATTAAAGAGAAGTGGGAGAAAGAAGTGGGGTTGGTACTTTCAGAAAACAACAGGAATTCTGCAGATGCTGGAAATTCAAGCAACATACATCAAAGTTGCTGGTGAACGCAGCAGGCCAAGCAGCATCTGTAGGAAGAGGTGCAGTCGACGTTTCAGGCCGAGACCCTTCGTCAGGACTAACTGAAGGAAGAGTGAGTAAGGGATTTTAAAGTAGGAGGGGGAGGGGGAGATCCAAAATGATAGGAGAAGACAGGAGGGGGAGGGATAGAGCCAAGAGCTGGACAGGTGATAGGCAAAAGGGGATACGAGAGGATCATGGGACAGGAGGTCGGGGAAGAAAGACAAGGGGGGGGTGACCCAGAGGATGGGCAAGAGGTATATTCAGAGGGACAGAGGGAGAAAAAGGAGAGTGAGAGAAAGAATGTGTGCATAAAAATGAGTAACAGATGGGGTACGAGGGGGAAGTGGGGCCTTAGCGGAAGTTAGAGAAGTTGATGTTCATGCCATCAGATTGGAGGCTACCCAGACGGAATATAAGGTGTTGTTCCTCCAACCTGAGTGTGACTTCATCTCTACAGTAGAGGAGGCCGTGGATAGACATGTCAGAATGGGAATGGGATGTGGAATTAAAATGTGTGGCCACTGGGAGATCCTGCTTTCTCTGGCGGACAGAGCGTAGATGTTCAGCAAAGCGGTCTCCCAGTCTGCGTCGGGTCTCGCCAATATATAAAAGGCCACATCGGGAGCACCGGACGCAGTATATCACCCCAGTCAACTCACAGGTGAAGTGATGCCTCACCTGGAAGGACTGTTTGGGGCCCTGAATGGTGGTAAGGGAGCAAGTGTAAGGGCATGCGTAGCACTTGTTCCGCTTACACGGATAAGTGCCAGGAGGGAGATCAGTGGGGAGGGATGGGGGGGACGAATGGACAAGGGAGTTGTGTAGGGAGCGATCCCTGCGGAATGCAGAGTCTTCCTCAGATCCCACCGTCAACTCCTGGGCCCTCAGAGGCTCCATCTTCCTCTCACCCCAACCCTCCCCTCTCCACTGACACCACCAGCCTCCCCCCTCCCCCCTCCCTCCTCTGATCCCAGCTGTCATCCGTGCCGGGCCTTTACCATCCCCTCCGACCTTCAACTGTCGGAGGCAGAACGCTCTGTTCTCAGTAAGGGCCTCACGTTTGTCCCCCTTCGCCCACACCTCAGCGAGTCCCGTGTTCGCCACGATGCGGAACTTTTCTTCCGCCGTCTCCGTCTCCGAGCCTACTTCTTCGGCAAGGACTCTTCCACCCCTACCGATGACCCCTTCTCCCGTCTTCAACCCTCCTCTTCTTCATGGACACCCCGCTCTGGTCTTCTGCCTGCTCTGGATCTCTTTATTGCTAACTGCCGACGGGACATCAACCGTCTCGACTTCACCGCACCTTGTCCCCATTCCAACCTCACTCCTTCGGAACGCTCTGCTCTCCACTCCCTCCGCACTAATCCTAACCTTATTATTAAACCCGCCGATAAGGGGGGTGCTGTTGTAGTCTGGCGTACTGACCTCTACCTTGCCGAGGCACAGCGACAACTCGCGGATACCTCCTCTTATTTACCCCTCGATCGTGACCCCACTAAGGAGCACCAGGCCATTGTCTCCCACACCATCACCGACTTTATCTGCTCAGGGGATCTCCCATCCACTGCTACCAACCTTATAGTTCCCACACCCCACACTTCCCGTTTCTACCTCCTACCCAAGATCCACAAACCTGCCTGTCTTGGCCGACCTATTGTCTCAGCTTGCTCCTGCCCCACCGAACTCATTTCTGCATACCTCGACACTGTTTTATCACCCCTTGTTCAATCCCTTCCAACCTATGTTCGTGACACTTCTCACGCTCTTAAACTTTTTGATGATTTTAAGTTCCCTGGCCCCCACCGCTTTATTTTCACCATGGATGTCCAGTCCTTAATATACTTCCATCCCCCATCAGGAAGGTCTAAAAGCTCTACGCTTCTTTTTGGATTCCTGACCTAATCAGTTCCCCTCTACCACCACTCTGTTCCGTCTAGCGGAATTAGTCCTTACTCTTAATAATTTCTCCTTTGGCTCCTCCCACTTCCTCCAAACTAAAGGTGTAGCTATGGGCACCCGTATGGGTCCTAGCTATGCCTGCATTTTTGTTGGGTTTGTGGAACAATCTATGTTCCGTGCCTATTCTGGTATCTGTCCCCCACTTTTCCCTCGCTACATCGACGACTGCATTGGCGCTGCTTCCTGCACGCATGCAGAACTCGTTGACTTTATTAACTTTGCCTCCAACTTTCACCCTGCCCTCAAGTTTACCTGGTCCATTTCCGACACCTCCCTCCCCTTTCTAGATCTTTCTGTCTCTGTCTCTGGAGACAGCTTATCCACTGATGTCTACTATAAGCCCACTGACTCTCACAGCTATCTGGACTATTCCTCTTCTCACCCCGTCTCTTGCAAAAACGCCATCCCCTTCTCGCAATTCCTCCGTCTCCGCCGCACCTGCTCTCAGGATGAGGCTTTTCATTCTAGGACGAGGGAGATGTCTTCTTTTTTTAAAGAAAGGGGCTTCCCTTCCTCCACTATCAACTCTGCTCTTAAACGCATCTCCCCCATTTCACGTACATCTGCTCTCACTCCATCCTCCCGCCACCCCACTAAGAATAGGGTTCCCCTGGTCCTCACCTACCACCCCACCAGCCTCCGGGTCCAACATATTATTCTCCGTAACTTCCGCCACCTCCAGCGGGATCCCACCACTAAGCACATCTTTCCCTCCCCCCCTTGCATTCCGCAGGGATCGCTCCCTACACAACTCCCTTGTCCATTCGTCCCCCCCATCCCTCCCCACTGATCTCCCTCCTGGTACTTATCCGTGTAAGCGGAACAAGTGCTACACATGCCCTTACACTTCCTCCCTTACCACCATTCAGGGCCCCAAACAGTCCTTCCAGGTGAGGCATCACTTCACCTGTGAGTCGACTGGGGTGATATACTGCGTCCGGTGCTCCCGATGTGGCCTCTTATATATTGGTGAGACCCGACGCAGACTGGGAGACCGCTTTGCTGAACATCTACGCTCTGTCCGCCAGAGAAAGCAGGATCTCCCAGTGGCCACACATTTTAATTCCACATCTCATTCCCATTCTGACATGTCTGTCCACGGCCTCCTCTACTGTGGAGATGAAGCCACACTCAGGTTGGAGGAACAACACCTTATATTCCGTCTGGGTAGCCTCCAACCTGATGGCATGAACATCGACTTCTCTAACTTCCACTAAGGCCCCACTTCCCCCTCGTACCCCATCTGTTACTCATTTTTATGCACACATTCTTTCTCTCACTCTCCTTTTTCTCCCTCTGTCCCTCTGAATATACCTCTTGCCCATCCTCTGGGTCAACCCCCCGCCCCTTGTCTTTCTTCCCGGACCTCCTGTCCCATGATCCTCTCGTATCCCCTTTTGCCTATCACCTGTCCAGCTCTCGGCTCTATCCCTCCCCCTCCTGTCTTCTCCTATCATTTTGGATCTCCCCCTCCCCCTCCAACTTTCAAATCCTTTATTCACTCTTCCTTCAGTTAGTCTTGACGAAGGGTCTCGGCCTGAAACGTCGACTGCACCTCTTCCTATAGATGCTGCTTGGCCTGCTGCATTCACCAGCAACTTTGATGTATGTTGCTTGAATTTCCAGCATCTGCAGAATTCCTGTTGTTTAAGATACAAACGTGATGCGTTGGAGAAGGTGTGGCTCCAAGGAGGCAAATCATTTTCATATTTTCTGGGATTGCCCTAAATTAAGTCTATATTGGGAAGGTATTCCTAGAACATTAGTTAAGGTACTTAGGTCCCAGATACCTCTGAACTTTGAGACGCTCTATTTGGGGCATGTATTGTTTCTTGAACAGAAGGAAGATATAAAGTTGCTGCAGGCCCTCTTAGCGGCAAGTAAGAAATCAGTCACTAGAAAGTGGCTAAATCCAATACCATCTACATTAGAAGATTGGCACGAAATTATCTTGGAAATATTTAAAATGGAAAAGTTGACTTACTCCCTGAGAATTCAAAAAGAAAAATTTTATCAAATCTGGAATAAATGGATTGAATATATAACCCCAATGCGAGCAGACTTCAGATGACTCTCCTAATGATTTATACTGCTCTTCTCATCAACACAGTCATATTGCTAACGTAAGCACCCCTAGTCTAAATGTCTTTTTTTTTGTTTTCTTTTGGAAAATAGAGAATTAACACAAGTAAAGGGAAAGATTTGGGAAAGGGATAAAAAATGGAAAAATTAAGTAAATAAGTACATAGGGATTGGATAATTATGTCTGCGGGCAGGAGCAAGCATGAACAAATTAGGATATAAACACCTACAATGGTTGTTACATAGGCTTACATACAACATTTTGGACCAGTGGAAATGGTCCAGGAGAGTAATATGGAAACTATTATTACCATTTTTCTTAACAACTAATACCATTACTTAGCCTAATAGATTAGAATTACCACAGTACATAATTATCTATTTAAGTGTCTAATTTTCTTTTGTATGTATACTTAAGAATGTATAAATAATTATAGTTTTATACATATAAAAAAATGGAAAAGGTTATATGTGTGAAAAAAGTACATATTTGTGAATTCCTTATCCAAATAAAAATAAAATTAAAAAAAATATATTAAGGGAGAGGAGGTGTTGGAGTTGTTAAAATACATTAGGACGGGTAAGTCCCCTGGGCCTGATGGAATATTCCCCAGGCTGCTCCACGAGGCGAGGGAAGACATTGCTGAGCCTCTGGCTAGGATCTTTATGTCCTCGTGGTGCATGGGAATGGTACCGTTGGATTGGAGGGAGGCGAATGTTGTCCCCTTGTTCAAAAAAGGTAGTAGGGATAGTCCGGGTAATTATAGACCAGTGAGCCTTACGTCTGTGGTGGGAAAGCTGTTGGAAAAGATTCTTAGAGATAGGATCTATGGGCATTTAGAGAACCATAGTCTGATCAGGGACAGTCAGCATGGCTTTGTGAAGGGCAGATCATGTCTAACAACCCTGATAGAGTTTTTTGAGGAGGTGACCAGGCATACAGATGAGGGTAGTGCAGTGGATGTGATCTATATGGATTTTAGTAAGGCATTTGACAAGGTTCCACACAGTAGGCTTATTCAGAAAGTCAGAAGGCATGGGATCCAGGGAAGCTTGGCCAGGTGGATTCAGAATTGGCTTGCCTGCAGAAGGCGAGGGTCGTGGTGGAGGGAATACATTCAGATTGGAGGGTTGTGACTAGTGGTGTCCCACAAGGATCTGTTCTGGGACCTCGACTTTTCATGATTTTTATTAACGACCTGGATGTGGGGGTAGAAGGGTGGGTTGGCAAGTTTGCAAATGACACAAAGGTTGCTGGTGTTGTGGATAGTGTAGAGGATTGTCAAAGATTGCATAGAGACATTGATAGGATGCAGAAGTGGGCTGAGAAGTGGTAGATAGATTCAACCTGGAGAAGTGTGAGGTGGTACACTTTAGAAGGACAAACTCCAAGGCAGAGTACAAAGTAAATGGCAGGATACTTGGTCATGTGGAGGAGCAGAGGGATCTCGGAGTACATGTCCACAGATCCCTGAAAGTTGCCTGACAGGTGGATAGGGTAGTTAAGAAAGCTTATGGGTTGTTAGCTTTCATAAGTCGAGGGATAGAGTTTAAGAGTCGCGATGTAACGATGCAGCTCTATAAAACTCTGGTTAGGCCACACTTGGAGTACTGTGTCCAGTTCTGGTCGCCTCACTATAGGAAGGATGTGGAAGTATTGGAAAGGGTACAGAGGAGATTTACCAGGATGCTGCCTGGTTTAGAGAGTATGCATTATGATCAGAGATTAAGGGAGCTAGGGCTTTACTCCTTGGAGAGAAGGAGGATGAGAGGAGACATGATAGAGGTGTACAAGATAATAAGAGGAATAGATAAGAGTGGATAGCCAGCCCCTCTTCCCCAGGGCACCACTGCTTATTACAAGAGGACATGGCTTTAAGGTAACGGGTGGGAAGTTCAAGGGGGATATTAGAGGAAGTGTTTTACTCAAGAGAGTGGTTGTTGCGTGGAATGCACTGCCTGAGTCAGTGGTGGAGGCAGATACACTAGTGAAGTTTAAGAGACTACCAGACAGGTACATGGAGGAATTTAAGGTGGGGGGTTATATGGGAGGCAGGGTTTATGGGTCGGCACAACACTTGTACTGTTCTAATATCTGTGAAGACGGGTTAGGTGCAGGAATAACAACATTTTCCCACTGAAGAACTAATTGGAAATTGGGTTCAAAGGCTTCTATGGCTTCATTGTGATCGAACTCAAACAACCAAAATTAAAATAGGAAAATGGACGATTGCTCCTTCAATCTTTTCTGAAAGGTATAGCAAGCAGCTTTTCTTCGTGAGTGTGCGTATATCAAGCATCACCCACATATGTTTTTCAGATATCAGCCAGTGGGCTGAATCTCTTATTTTAATCAGCCAATAATAAACTCACCACTTGGGCAATGACTTCCCAGAAGAGTACAGAACACAGCCAGTCGCCACGTGGATTAATCGAATTTTACTCCTGAGGACTTTAATCAGGTCCCCATTCTGTCCCCCAATCACCTCAATTCTCCAGAAATCATTCGCATCCCCTGTGCCATTCTGTAAATACAGAAAACAAAATTCTATCAACAGAAGCAGAGCCGCATTCTTTATTCCAGTGCAACACTAAGTTCGACCGTAAGCGAATAGGAGCAAATTAGGCCGCTTGGCCCAGAGCCTGCTCCACCATTTCATCATGGCTGATCCACTTTTCCCCCTCAGCTCCAATCTCCGTAAGACCACAAGACCAAAAGACATAGGAGCAGAATTAGGCCATTTACCCCATGAAGTCTTCTCCACCATTCAATCATGGCTGACTCTTTTTTCTCCTCCTCAGCCCCTTTCCCTGGCCTTCTCATAACTTTTGATGCCATGACCAATCAAGAACCTATCAAACTCTGCCTTATATACACCCAATGACCTGGCCCCCATAGCTGCCTGTGGAAATAAATTGCATAAAGTCACTGCCCTCTGCCTAAAGAAATTTCTCCACATCTCTGTTTGAAATGGACACCCCTCCATCCCGAGGTTGTGCCTTCCTGTCCGAGACTCCCCCGCCATGGGAAACATCCTTTCCACATCTACTCTGTTTAGGCATTTCAATATTCGAAAGGTTTCAACGAGATTCCATTCCCCCTTCATTCTTCTAAATTCCGGCAAGTACAGACCAAGAGCTATCAAATGTTCCTCATATAACCCTTTCATTCCTGGAATCATCCTTGTAAGCCTCCTCTGAACCCTCTCCAATGCCAACACATCTTTTCTATGATGAGCCCAAAACTGTTCACGATACTCAAGGTGAGGCCTCACCTGTGCCTTATAAAGCCTCAGCATCACATCGCTGCTCTTGAATATTAGACCTCTTGAAATGAATGCTAACTTTACATTTGCCTTCCTCACACCAGACTCTACCTGCAAGTTAACCTTTAGGGTGTTCTGCACAAGGACTCCGAAGTCCTTTTGCATCTCAGATTTTTGGCTTTTCTCTCCGTTTAGAAAATAGTCTGCACATTTACTTCTCCTACCAAAGTGCATTTTCCAACACTGTATTTCATTTGCCACTCTTTTGCCCATTCTCTTAATCTGTCTAAGTCCTTCGGCAGTCTACCTGTTTCCTCAACACTTCTTACCCCCCACCAATCTTCGTATCATGTGCAAACTTGGCAACAAAGCCATCTCTCTCTTTGGCTATCGATCCCATAGGATGATGATGGTTCCTTTCAGTTAGTGGGGTGGTACCCCACTCCTCAGAAAGGAACATATAACATATAACCATAATAATAGGGACTCGATAGTTAGGGGGTCAGATAGGCGATTCTGTGGACGCAGTCAGGAGACATGGATGGTAGTTTGCTTCCCTGGTGCCAGGGTCCGGGATGTTTCTGATTGCGTCCAAGATATCCTGAAGTGGGAGGGTGAGGAGCCAGAGGTTGCGGTACATATAGGTACCAATGACATAGGGAGGAAAAGGGAAGAGGTCATGAAAGGAGAATATAGGGAGTTGAGAAAAAGGACAGCAAAGGTAGTAATCTCGGGATTACTAATCCAAAGGGTCAGTGTGGACATGGTGGAGGATTACAAATACCTGGGGATACGAATTGACAATAAACTGGACTGGTCAAAGAACACTGAGGCTGTCTACAAGAAGGGTCAGAGCAGTCTCTATTTCCTGAGGAGACTGAGGTCCTTTAACATCTGCCGGACGATGCCGAGGATGTTCTACGAGTCTGTGGTGGCCAGTGCTATCATGTTTGCTGTGGTGTGCTGGGGCAGCAGGCTGAGGGTAGCAGACACCAACAGAATCAACAAACTCATTCATAAGGCTAGTGATGTTGTGGAGATGGAACTGGACACTCTCACGGTGGTGTCTGAAAAGAGGATGCTGTCTAAGTTGCATGCCATCTTGGACAATGTCTCTCATCCACTGCATAACATACTGGGTGGGCACAGGAGTACATTCAGCCAGAGACTCATTCCACCGAGATGCAGCACAGAGCGTCATAGGAAGTCATTCCTGCCTGTGGCCATCAAACTTTACAACTCCTCCCTTGGAGGGTCAGACACCCCGAGCCAATAGGCTGGTCCTGGACTTATTTCATAATTTACTGGCATAATTTACATATTACTATTTAACTATTTATGATTTTATTACTATTTTTCATTTATGGTGCAACTGTAACGAAAACCAATTTCCCCCAGGATCAATAAAGTATGACTATGACTATTACTGCCTGTGCCATGTGACAGTGAGAGTCGGAATGGAATGAGGTGGAGGATAAACGTGTGGCTGAGGGATTGGAGCAGGGGGCAGGGATTCAAGTTTCTGGATCATTGGGGCCTCTTTTGGACCTGTACAAAAAGGAAGGGTTGCACTTGAATCCCAGGGGGACCAATATCCTGGCGGGAAGATTTGCGAAGGCTACTGGGGAGACTTTAAACTAGAATGGTTGGGGGGTGGGAATCAAATTGAAGGGCCAAGGAGAGAGGAGGTTAGTTCACAAATAGAGAAAGCTAGTAGACAGTGTATGAGGGAGGATAGGCAGGAGACAGAGAACGGGAGCACTCAGACCAAAGATGTAGGGGAGAAGGAAGAAAAAGATCACAAAGTTGCTTGCACCATTAGGGATAAACAGAGAGTAAGAGGTGGAGAGCTTCTTCAATGCATCTATTTTAATGCTAGGAGCATTGTAAGAAAGGTGGATGAGCTTAGAGCATGGATTGATACCTGGAAATATGATGTAGCTATTAGTGAAACATGGTTGCAGGACGGGTGTGATTGGCAACTAAATACTCCTGGATTTCGTTGCTTCAGGTGTGATAGAATCGGAGGGGCAAGAGGGGGAGGTGTTGCATTGCTTGTCAGAGAAAATATTACAGCGGTGCTCTGCCAGGATAGATTAGAGCAGCGGTCCCCAAACACTGAGCCACAGACCGGTACGGGGCCGCAAAGCATGTGCTTCCGGGCCGCGAGGAAACGATATGAGTCAGCTGCACCTTTCCTCATTGCCTGCCACGTACTGTTGAACTTGAACATAGGGTTGCTAACAGTCCTGTATTTGCCGGTCATCCCGTATACAGGGCTAAATTGGTTTGTCCCATACGGGACTGCCCTTGTCGTGTATTTCCCCCACTAAGGTAGAGCGTTCCTATGAAACCTTTCGTGCCGATATGGCTCAAAGCGAAGAAGCAATTACCATTAATTTATATGGGAAAAAATTTTGAGCGTTCCCAGACCCATAAAATAACCTACCAAATCATACCAAATAACACATAAAACCTAAAATAACTAACATGTAGTAAAAGCATTAATGATATGATAAATACACAGCCTATATAAAGTTGAAATAATGAATGTACAGTGTAGTCGGGAAGATTAAGCCAAAAACAATTTGTGGGAAAAAAAATCGGTACATACGCGCATGCACACGTCACACATGCGAACGTCACGCACATGCACACAGGTGCCCGCACAAGGCTTCATGGTCATGGTACTTTTTCTCGGGGTAAACATAAGAGTCTCGTCAACTGGCATAATTTACATATTACTATTTAACTATTTATGGTTCTATTACTAGTTATTATTTATGGAGCAGCTGTAACGAAAACCAATTTCCCCCGGGATTAATAAAGTATGACTATGACTATGACCATAACACACACAAAAAATGCTGGTGAACGCAGGAGGTCAGGGAGCATCTATAGGAAGAGGTACAGTCGATGTTTCGGGCCGGGACCCTTCGTCAGGAATTGACTGCTACTTTTGTCCCTTATTTGGGAGTGAGAAAGTTGGCAACCCTAGCTGTAAAAGACATGTTGATGTGAGTTTAACCCTACTTGAACACCACCCGGTCGGCCGGTCTACAAGAATACTGTCAATATTAAACTGGTCTGTGGTGCAAAAAGGTTGGGGACCCCTGGATTAGAGGACTCGTCCAGGGAGGCTATTTGGGTGGAATTGAGGAATGGGAAAGGTGTAGTAACGCTTATAGGGGTGTATTATAGACCACCTAATGGGGAGCGAGAATTGGAGGAGCAAATCTGTAAGGAGATAGCAGATATTTGTAGTAAGCACAAGGTTGTGATTGTGAGAGATTTTAATTTTCCACACATAGACAGGGAAGCCCATTCTGTAAAAGGGCTGGATGGTTTGGAGTTTGTAAAATGTGTACAAGATATTTTTTTGCAGCAATACATAGAGGTACCAACTAGAGAAGGGGCAGTGTTGGATCTCCTGCGAGGGAATGAGATAGGTCAGGTGACAGAGGTAAGTGTTGGGGAGCACTTTGGGTCCAGTAATCACAATGCCATTAGTTTCAATATAATTATGGAGAAGGATAGTACTGGACCCAGGGTTGAGGTTTTTGATTGGAGAAAGGATAACTTTGAGGAGATACGAAAGGATTTAGAAGGAGTGGATTGGGATAATTTGTTTTATGGGAAGGATGTAATAGAGAAATGCAGGTCATTTAAAGGTGAAATTTTGAGGGTACAGAATCTTTACGTTCTTGTTAGGTTGAAAGGAAAGGTTAAAAGTTTGAGGGATGTTTTTCAAGGGACATTGGAAACTTGATTCAGAAAAAGAGAGTGATCTACAATAAATATAGGCAGCATGGAGTAAATGAGGTGCTTGAGGAATGTAAAGGATGTAAAAAGAATCTTAAGAAAGAAATTAGAAAAGCTGAAAGAAGATATGAGGTTGCTTTGGCAAATAAGGTGAAAATAAATCCAAAGGGTTTCCACAGTTATATTACTAGCAAAAGGATAGTGAGGGATAAAATTGGTCCCTTTGAGAATCAGAGTGGACGGCTATGCGTGGAGCCAAAAGAGATGGGGGAGATTTTGAACAATTTTTTCTTCGGTATTCACTAAGGAGAAGGATATGGAATTGTGTAAGGTAAGGGAAACAAGTAGGGTAGTTATGGAAACTATGATGATTAAAGAAGAGGAACTACTGGCGTTTTTAAGGAATATAAAAGTGGATAAGTTTCCGGGTCCTGACAGGATATTCCCTTGGACCTTGAAGGAAGTTAGTGTGGAAATAGCAGGGGCTCTGACAAAAATATTTCAAATGTCATTAGAAATGGGGATGACTGGCGTATTGCTCATGTTGTTCCATTATTTAAAAAGGGTTCTAAGAGTAAACCTAGCAATTATCGGCCTGTGAGTTTGATGTCACTGGTGGGTGAATTGATGGAAAGTATTCTTAGAGATGGTATACATACATATATATACATACATACACACACACACACACACACACACATATATATAATTATCTGGATAGACAGGGTCTGATGAGGAACAGTCAACATGGATTTGTGCATGGAAGGTCATGTTTGACAAATCTTATTGAATTTTTTGAAGAGGTTACTAGGAAAGTTGACGAGGGTAAAGTAGTGGATGTTGTCTATATGGACTTCAGTAAGGCCTTTGACAGGTTTCCACATGGGAGGTTAGTTAGGAAGGTTCAATCGTTAGGTATTAATATTGAAGTAGTAAAATAGATTCAGCAGTGGCTGGATGGGAGACGCCAGAGAGTAGTGGTGGATAACTGTTTGTCAGATTGGAGGCCAGTGACTAGTGGTGTGCCTCAGGGATATGTACTGGGTCCAATGTTGTTTGTCATATATATTAATGATCTGGATGATGGGGTGGTAAATTGGATTAGTAGTATGCAGATGATACTAAGATAGGGGGAGTTGCGGATAATGAAGTAGGTTTTCAAAGCTTACAGAGAGATTTAGTCCAGTTAGAAGAGTGGGCTGAAAGATGGCAGATGGAGTTTAATGCTGATAAATGTGAAGTGCTACATTTTGGTAGGGCTATTTAAAATAGGATATACATGGTAAATGGTAGGGCATTGAAGAATGCAGTAGAACAGAGGGATCTAGGAAAAAATGGTGCATAGTTCCCTGAAGGTGGAATGTCATGTGGATAGGGTGGTGAAGAAAGCTTTTGGTATGCTGGCTTTTATAAATCAGCATTGAATATTGGAGTTGGGATGTAATGTTGAAATTATACAAGGCATTGGTAAGGCCAAATTTGGAGTATTGTGTACAGTTCTGGTCACCGAATTATAGGAAAGATGTCAACAAAATTGAGAGAGTACAGAGGAGATTTACTAGAATGTTGCCTGGGTTTCATCTCCGAAGTTACAGAGAAAGGTTGAACAAGTTGGGACTTTATTCTTTGGAGCATAGAAGGTTGAGGGGGGACTTGATAGAGGTATTTAAAATTATGAGGGCCATAGATGGAGTTGACATGGATAGGCTTTTTCCATTGAGAATGTGGCAGATTCAAACAAGAGGACATGAGTTGAGAGTTAAAGGGCAAAAGTTTAGGGGTAACATGAGGGGGAACTTCTTTACTCAGAGAGTGGTAGCTGTGTGGAACGAGCTTCCAGCAGAAGTGGTTGAGGCAGGTTTGAAGTTGTTGTTTAAAGTTAAATTGGACAGCTATATGGACAGGAAAGGAATGGAGGGTTATGGGCTGAGTGCAGGTGGGTGGGACTAGGTGAGAGTAAGAGTTTGGCACGGACTAGAAGGGTCGAGATAGCCTATTTCCGTGCTGTAATTGTTAAACATGGTTATATAGCCATATATATTTCTAATCTCTAATCCACATCCCAGCTGCTGTTTGGAGGTCTGCCTACAACTGCCATTAGGTTCCTTTTACCCTTGCCATTTCTTAACCCATAGAGACTTCACATCTTCCGATCCTATATCATCCCTTTCTAATGATTTAATATTATTTCTTATACACAGGGCCACACCACCCACTCTGCCTATTAACCTATCTTTCTGATACACATATCCTTGGACGTTCAGCTCCCAATGTCAGCCATCCTTTAGCCAAATTTCAGAGATGGACACAACATCATACTTGCCAATCTGTAACTGAATTTCAAGATCTTCAATTTTGTTTCTCATGCTGCGTGCATTCAAATATAACACCTACAGTCTGTATTTGTTGCTCTCTGTTTTAACTTTACCACGCCTCCATTGCTCTGTAAATCATCCCACTGGTTGTGATTATGCCTCATCTCCTGCCTGTCCTTTCAATCATCCCTGTTGCACGCTATCTTTGATTTATTTCTTTTCTCCCCCTCCTCAGCCCTATCACTCCAGTTCCCATCCCCCTGCCAAATTAGTTTAACCCCTCCCTAACAGTTCTATTAAACTTGCCTGCGAGGATATTGGACCCCTTTAGGTTCAGGTGTAACCCGTGCTTTTTGTACAGGTCACACTTCCCCCAGAAGAGGCCCCAATGATCCTGGAACCTGAAGCCCTGCCCCTTGCACCAGTCTCTCAGCCACACCTTAATATGCCTTATCATGCTATTCTTGTGCTCGTTAGCAGGCAGTAATCCTAAAATTACTACCCTGGAGGTCCCACTTTTCAGCTTCCTACCCAACTCCCTGAATTCTCTCTTCAGGACCTCCTCCCTTTTCTACCTATGTTATTGGACCCAATGTGTACCAAGACATCTGGCTGTTCACCCTCTCTCTTCAGAATACTCTGCACCCAATCCGAGACATCCTGTGCCTACCCTGGCACCTGGGAGGCAACACACCATGTGGGTATCTGTATCAGACTCACAGAACCTCCTGTCTGTTCCCCTCACTATGGAATCCCCTATGACTACCACATTCCTCATCTTCTTTTCTCTCTTCTGCACCACGAAACCAGGCTCAGTGCCAGAGACCCGATCACCGTGGTCATCCTCTGTCAGGTCATCCCTCTCAACAGCATCCAAAACAAGGCGGATGGCCACAGGGGTGCTCATTACTATCTGAGCTCTTCTCTTCCCTTCCCTTCTCTGACAGTCACTCACTTGTCTAACTCCTGCAGCCTCGGGGTAACTAATTCCCTGTAGCTCCTCTCTATCTCCTGTTCACTCTCCCTAATAAGCTGTAGGTCATGAAGCTGCAGCTCCAGATCCCTAACACGGTCTCTCAGGAGCTGCATCTCAGTGCACCTGGTGCAGATGTGGCCATCTGGGAGACTGGAAGATTCCCAGGATTCCCACATCTGACGCCAGGAGCAAAGTACGAACCCTACAGACATACTCTCTGTTCCTCAAAAAATACAAGGAAAAAAATGTAGTGCACTTACCTTGCCAAAGTCTGAAGAAGCCAACGCCCTACCACTTTGACTCAGACCACTTTATCAATGACTGCTCCGCTAGGCAGTGTTTCCCTTTTATGCCTGAACCTTCCCTGCTCTTCAACACAAGATTTGTGTTCTAGTTATAGCCAAATTCCCGCGAAGCCTTCCCCTTTTAAACATCGTTCCCGGACCTGTGTGTCGTCTCCTCTCTCCTAGCTCTTCGCCTCACGATTGGTGTGCCAGTTATAGCCCGTAATTCCCTCCTGGCTCGATAGGAAGCTCAGAGACCACGGCCTGCACCCCATCTTGTGCAGCTGAATCCAGATCACCAACAAGTAGTAAGGATAGGCTTCCTCACCTCTGTCCCTCTGATCCTCAACAGAGGTGCCCCCCGGGTTTGTGTTCTGAGTACCCTTCTCTACTCCTTTTACACCCACGACTGTACTGCCAGACACAGCTCCAATCTGCTGATCAAACTCGCAGATGACACGACTTTGATCGGCCTTATTTCTGGTGGTGATGAGACAGCCTAGAGGACAGGTTGACACCCTAACACAGTGGTGCCAGGATAATAACCTTCCTCAATGTCCGAAAAACAAAAGAGCTGATTGTGAATTACAGGAGGAACAGAGACAGGCTGGGCCCGACCAACATTAATGGGTCTGTAGTTGAGAGGGTGAGTAGTTTCAAGTTCCTCGGTATGCACATCACTGATGATCTCACCTGGACTGTACACACCGGCTTTGTAGCAAAAAAAAGCGCAACAGTGCCTCTTTCACTTCAGGCGTCTGAAGAGGTTCGGCATGGGCTCCCAAATCCTCAGGACCTTCTACAGGGGCCCCATTAAGATATACAGACTGACTGTATCACTGCCTGATACGGAAACTGCACCAACCTTGATTGCTGGGCACGCAGAGAGTGGTACGGACAGCCCAGCGCATCTGTGCACATGAATTTCCCTCCACTGAGGACATTTACAGCAGCAGGTGCAGAAAGGAGGCCTGGAAGATCATCGGGGACACTGGTCACCCCAACCATAAACTGTTTCAGCTACTTCCATCTGGCAAATGCTACCGCAGCATTAAAGCCAGGACCAACAGGCTTCTTTCTACAAGCCATTAGACTTTTAAATTCACATGTCTGTACATTGCGACAGAGTCATAACACAAAGATTTTTACTCCCTCACATTGTGGAATGGATGTAAGATTTAAATATATTCTAAACAATTGTGGTTCATTGCACAACACCCAATCTAGAATCAGGTGATCAATGTAGTCTTGGGGTAACTGCAAGTCTGTGTCTTTGCTACTGCTTTGCTCACGCTTGAGTGCTGGTAGCAGGTGCGCTTTATTTTTGCCAATGGGAGGAGGGGGATTGTTGCTCGTTGCCACTTACATGCAGGAGGGACAGGAGTTGTGGGGGGGGACTTTGGATTCTAACTTTTAACTGACATTCATTCTTGGGGCACTTCTCTGTTTTCGTGGATGGTTGCAAAGAAACAGCATTTCAGGATGTATATTGTATACACTTCTCTGACATTATATTGTGCCTTTGAATAGCTAATCTCCTTCTGGCCTCAACCACGAGCTGCCCTAAAAAGCCATCTCAAAGTCATTCTAGAAATTGCCATCCCCCATCCCACTGCCGGAATCCAGCACCAACCTGATTTTCCCAACAAATTCCACAAATTCAGTTACCCTTTGGCTAAAGAAATTTCTCCACATCTCTGTTTGAAAAAGGTGCCCCTCTATTCTGAGGCTGTGCCCTCTTGTCCTCAGCTCTCCAACCATGGGAAACATCCTTTTCACATCTACCCTGTCTAGACCTTTCAACATTCAAAAGGTTTCAATGAGATTGCCCCTCATCCTTCTGAATTCCAGTGAGTATGGACTCAGAGCCATCAAATGTTTGTCATATGATAACCCTTTCATTCCTGGAATCATCCTTGTGAACCTCCTCTGGATTCCTTCCAATGCCACAGCACATCTTTTCTAAGATGAGGGGCCTAAAGCTGTCCACAATACTCAAGGTGAGGTCTCACCAGTGCCTTATAAAGCCTCAGCATCACATCCTTGCTGTGTTGTATTCTAGACCTCTTGAAATGACTGCTGACATGGCATTTGCCTTCCTCACCACCGACTCAACCTGCAAGTTAACCTTCAGGGTGTTCTGCACAAGGATTCCCAAGTCCCTCTGTATCTCAGATTCCTGGATTTTCTTCCTGTTTAGAAAATAGCCGGCACATTTATTTCTACTACCAAAGTGCATGGCCATGCATTTTCCAAATTTGTGTTTCATTTGCCACTTTCTTGTCCATTCTCCTAATCTGTCTGAGTCCTTCTACATCCTGTTTCCTCAACACTACCTGCCCCTCCACCAATCTTCATATCATCTGCAAACTTGGCAACAAAGCCATCTATTCCATCATCTAAATCATTTATATACAGCATAAAAAGAAGTGGTTCCAACACCGACCCTTGCGGAACACTACTAGTCACTGGCAGCCAACCAGAAAAGGATCCTTTTATTCCCACTCACTGCCTCCTACCAATCAGCCAATGCTCTAACCATGTTAGTAACTTTCCTGTAATACCATGGGCTCATAACTTATTAAGCAGCTTCATGTGTGACACCTTGTCAAATGCCTTCTGAAAGTCCAAATATACAACATCCACTACATCCTCTTTATCTATCCTACTTGTAATCTCCTCAAAGAATTCCAACAAGTTCATCAAGCAGGATTTTCCCTAAAGGAAACCAAGCTGACTTTGTACCATCTTGTCCTGTATCACCAAGTACTCCATCACCTCATCCTTAACAATTGACTCTAACATCTTCCCTACCACTGAGGTCCGGCTAACTGGCCTATAATTTCCTTTCTGCTGCCTTCCTCCTTTCTTAAAGAGTGGAATAACGTTAGCAATTTTTCAGTCCTTTGGCACCATGCCAGAGTCCAATGATTTTTGAAAGATCATTTCTAATGCCACCATAATCTCTAATGCTATCTCTATCAGAATCCTAGGACGCAGTTCATCTAGTCCAGGTGACTTATGTCCTTTTAGGTCTTTCAGCTTTTGGAGCACCTTCTCTCTTGTAACAGTAACTGCACCCACTTCCTTCACACACTACAACATCAGGCATACTGCTAGTCTTCCACAGTGAAGACTGACGTAAAATATTCATCTAAAACTGCCATCAACATCCTTTTACCCTTGCAGTTTCTTAACTCAATCCACAAGGATTCAACATCTTCTGATCCTGTGTCACATCTTTCTACAGATTTGATGCCATTCTTTACCAGGACAGCCACACCACCACCACATCTGCCTACCTTCCTATCCCTCTGATATAACATGAAACCTTGGACATTCAGCTGCCAAGTACAATCGTCCTTCAGCCACGATTCAGTGATGGTCACAACGTCATACCTTTTCAACTGAAGGATCTTCCTCGATCTGGCCTCACTAGCATGTGGCACAAGTAGCAATCCTGAGATCACAGTCCTGGAGGTCCTGCCCTTAACTTAGCACCTAACTCCCTATGCAGAACCTCATCACTCATCCAAACCATATCATTGGTAGAATGTGGAACAGTACAACGCAGGAACAAGCCCTTCAGCCCGCAATGCTCAGCCAAGCCAAATAAATCAGTAATGAAATCCCCTGTTAAATTAATCCTTTCTTGACAATATCCATATCCCTCCATTTTATTCACATTCATGAACCCATCTAAACATCTCCTAAAAGTCTCAAACATACCTGCCTCTCCACCATCACGGTAACCCAAGGCACCGACTACTCTGTGTGAAAAAAATTGTCTTTCACACCTCCTTTAAAATTACCCCCTCTCATCTTAAATGCATGCACTTATATATCAACCCAGAAAAAAAGATACCATTCAGAACAGAAATGCGAAGAAATTTTTTTAGTCAGAAGGTGGTGAATCTATGGAATTTGTTGCCACGGGCAGCAGTGGAGGCCAAGTCATTGGGTGTATTTAAGGCAGAGATTGATAGGTATCTGAGTAGCCAGGGCATCAAAGGTTATGGTGAGAAGGCGGGGGAGTGGGACTAAATGGGAGAATGGATCAGCTCATGATAAAATGGCGGAGCAGACTCGATGGGCCGAATGGCCAACTTCTGCTCCCTCGTCTTATGGTCTTATCTGTCTACTTTATCTATGCCTCTCAATCTTATAAACTTCTATCAGATCTCCCCTCAGAGTCTGCGCTCCAGAGAAAACAATTCAAGTTTGTCCAACCTCCCATTTTTGCAAATGCTATCTAATCCAGGTGGAATCCTGATAAAGCTCTTCTGTCCACTCCCAAAGCCTTGACATCCTTCCATCTTGCCATCTTGGACAATGTCTCCCATCCACTACATAATGTACTGGCTGGGCACATTCAGCCAGAGACTCATTCCACCAAGGTGCAACACTGAGCGTCATAGGAAGTCATTCCTGCCTGTGGCTATCAAACTTTACAACTCCTCCCTTGGAGGGTCAGACATCCTGAGCCAATAGGCTGGTCCTGGGCTTATTTCCATCTGGCATAATTTACATATTATTACTTAATTATTTATGGTTTTATATTGCTATATTTATACTCTATTCTTAGTTGGTGCAACTGTAACGAAACCCAATTTCCCTTGGGATCAATAAAGTATGTCTATCTATCCATCCACAATGCACTACTCCAGATGCACCTCAGTAGAGTTTTATAAAGCTGCAACTTAACTTCCTGACTTTTGAGCTCAATGTCTCAACTAATAAATGCAAGCATACATATGCCTTCTTAACGACCCTATCAACCTACATTGCCATTTTCAAGGAGCTATGAACTTGGATCTCAAGATCCCTCTACTCATCAAAACTTTTAAGGGTCTTGCCTCTAACAGTGTACTGTCTCTTTACATTTGATCTACCAAGGTGCAACACTTCACATTTGGCTAAGTTAAATTCCATCTGCCATGATTCCAGGAATGAAGGGGTTAACATATAAGGAGTGTTTGGCAGCTCTGGGCCTGTACTCACTGGAATTTAGAAAAATGCGTGGGATCTCATTGAAACCTCCCGATGTTGAAAGGACAGGATAAGGTGGCTGTGGAGATGATGTTTCCTCTGGTGGGGATATCCAGAAATAGATGGCACAACCTCAAAACTGAGGGATGACCTCTTAGAACAGAAGTAAAGAAGAATTTTTTTCAGCCAAAGCGTGGCGAATCTGTGAAATGTTGTGGTGCAGGCCAAATCCGTGGGTATATTCAAAGCGGAAGTTGATGGATTCCTGATTGGTCGGGGCATTGATGGATATGTTGAGAGGGCAGGTGTATGGGTTGAATGGGATCCGGTATCAGCCATGATGAAATGGCGGAGCAGACTTGGTGGGCTGAATGGCCTAAATCGATGTCCTCACTTTATGCCATTATCCCCACCCATAATTGCAACTGATCTATATCCCACTGTATTCTGTGCAGTCATCTACGTTATCCACAACATCCTGGGATCAATAAAGTATGACTATGACTATGACATCCAGGTCAATTATATACATGACAAACAGCAGAGGTCCCAGTACAGACCCCGGCAGAACACCAATAATCACCGATCTTCCAATACTTCCCCCTGCTCCTAAAACTCTGTAATATACCAGAGTCCTTTCCAGCTCAGAAGCAGCCTTTCCTGCTTAGGCACCACAATAAGCTGCGCACATTATTACTGAGCTACTCCCAGGTTCGACATAGAGAAGTCATGGAAACCCAAGGGTTCCTTTAAAGGCACTCCATGATCTGCCAAAAAAGAATCTTCACACAATCTTCAGCTGTCATTGTAGCATAATGGTTAGCGTGAAGCAATTACACCTAAGGGCATTAGAATTCGGAGATCTATTCCAATGCAGTCTGTAAGGAGCTTTCTATGTTCCTCCCCTTGAATGTGTGGATTTCGTCCGGGTACACCAGCTTTCTCCCACAGTCCAAAGATGTACAAGTAAGCAGATTAATTGATCATTTGTAAATTGTCCTGGGGTTAATTCAGTGGGTTGCTGAGCAGTGCGGCTCAGTAAGCCAGGAAGGGCCTGTTCGGCACTGTATGTCTAAATAAATAAAAAGAAATACCTCTAAACTGATGCTTACTATTCCATATCCTGTGACCTGGAAATGCTTCTTAGTCAGAGGTGCTTCGTGCTGGTGACTGTGCATATTCCGTGATGTCCTGGCAAAGATAAAATCAAATGTCAGCCTGTAAGGATGAATCACTAATATTAGAAGAAGAAATAGAACATAGAAACCTACAGCACATTACAGGCCCTTCAGCCCACAAAGTTGTGCCAATCATGTAAACTACTCTAGAAACTGTCTAGAATTTCTCTACCGCATAGCCCTCTATTTTTCTAAGCTTCATGTACCTACCTAAGAGTCTCCTAAAAGACCCTATTGCATCGACCTCCACCACCGTCACTTACAGTGCATTCCGCGCACCCATCACTCTCTGTGTGAGAAACTTACCTCTGACATCCTCCCTGTACCTACTTCCAAGCACTTTAAAACTATGCCCCTTCATGATAGCCATTTCAGCCCTGGGAAAAAGCCTCTGGCTATTCACATGATCAATGCCTCTCATCATCTTTTACACCTCTATCAGGTCACCTTTCATCCTCTGTCGCTCCAAGGAGAAAAGGCCAAGTTCACTCAACCTATTCTCATAAGGCAACCTCTCCGATCCAGGCAACATCCTTGTAAATCTCCTCTGCATTCTCTCAGTCTAAAGGACTGAGGTCCTTTAACATCTGTCGGACGATGCTGAGAATGTTCTACGAGTCTGTGATGGCCAGTGCTATCATGTTTGCTGTTGTATGCTGGGGCAGCAGGCTGAGGGTAGCAGACACCAACAGAATCAACAAGCTCATTCGTAAGGTCAGTGATGTTGTGGGGATGGAACTGGACTCTCTCACGGTGGTGTCTGAAAAGAGGATGCTGTCCAAGTTGCATGCCATCTTGGACAATGTCTCCTATCCACTACATAATGTACTGGCTGGGCACAGGAGTACATTCAGCCAGAAACTCATTCCACCGAGATGCAAAACAGAGCGTCATAGGAAGTCATTCCTGCCTGTGGCCATCAAACTTTACAACTCCTCCCTTGGAGGGTCAGGTACCCTGAGCCAATAGGCTGGTCATGGACTTATTTCCTGGCATAATTTATATATTACTATTTAATTATTTATGGTTTTATTACTATTTAATTATTTATGGTGCAACTGTAACGAAAACCAATTTCCCTCGGGATCAATAAAGTATGACTATGACTATAGTATCCATATCCTTCTTGTAGTGAGGTGACCAGAACTGAACACAGTACCACAAGCGGGGTCTAACTCGGGTCGTATATAGCTGTGACATTACATGTTAAAGAACCCATCTTTAAAACTTACTCTTTGTGTTCAAGCTTGACTACATCTCCATGTCGTACATACTGGGCAGGGCCATCTGGATCTGTAAGGAAGCAAAAGCAACAACTAATTAAATAATGCGTATTTCTAAAGATCAATTCACATACAAGTTCACACTTCTCTACATGCTACTTATGATTAGATGCATCTTTGTCTCTCAGAGAAGCAAAGGCACACAAGACTCTTACTCAACTCTTCTCTGATCTATTTAATCAAGAGTTTGATTCAGGAAGCCTCCCTCACCACCATTCAGGGCTCCAGACAGTCCTTCCAGGTGAGGCAACACTTCACCTGTGAGTCGGCTGGTGTGATATATTGCATTCGGTGCTCCCGATGCGGCCTTCTATATATTGGCGAGACCCAACGCAGACTGAGAGACCGTTTCACTGAACACCTACGCTTTGTCCGCCCGAGAAAGCAGGATCTCCCAGTGGTCACACATTTTAATTCCACGTCCCATTCCCATTCTGATACGTCCATCCACAGCCTCCTCTGCTGTCAAGATGAAGCCACACCCAGACTGGAGGAACAACACCTTATATTCCATCTGGGTAGCCTCCAACCAAATGGCATGAACATTGACTTCTGTAACTTCTGTTAATGCTTCTCCTCCCCTTCTTACCCCATCCCTTATTTATTTATTTAACCCCCCTTTCTTTCTCTCTCTTTTTTCTCCCTCTGTCCCTCTCACTATATCTTCCTCTGGTGCTCCCCTCCCCCTTTCTTTCTCCCTAGGCCTCCCATCCCATGATCCTCTCCCTTCTCCAGCCTTGTATCCCTTTTGCCAATTAATTTTCCAGCTCTTAGCTCCATCCCTCCCCCTCCTGTCTTCTCCTATCATTTCGGATCATCCCCTCCCCCTCCTACTTTCAAATCTCTTACTATCTCTTCTTTCAGTTCGTCCTGACGAGGGGTCTCGGCCCGAAACATCGACTGTACCTCTTCCTATAGATGCTGCCTGTTCTGTTGCGTTCCACCAGCATTTTGTGTGTGTTGCTTGAATTTCCAGCATCTGCAGATTTCCTCGTGCTTGTGTTTTTAAATTGAACTAGTTGCTGTGAGTTTGCGCCAGTTTTATCTACTCTGAGTTCAGCCATGCCATGTTGCTCGTTGTCTACATTCTGCCTTCCCGATACGTTCATTGCAGTATCGGGAGACTTCAACCATGTTTCTGCCTTGACAATCCTAACCACCTTCAATCAGTTTGTCAAGTGTTATACAAGAAAAAATAAAACACCCCACTTGGAAGATCAGATCACAACCTGGTTCAGCTCATGCTCTTGTATAAGCCCAAAGTACAGCAACAGCCTGCTACCACTGTGATAGTAAAGAAATGGTCTCTAGAGGCCATTGAGGCCTTGAAGAGCTGCTTTGAGGTTACTAACTGGAATGTGCTTTGTGAACCATATGGGGAGGACATTAACGGGCTTACTGATTGCATCATTGGCTACATCAACTTCTGTGTGGACACTGTAATACCATCAAGGACTGTTCGTTGCTTCCCCAACAACAAAACATGGGCCACCAGTGATCTAAGGGCTCTTTTGAATCACAAAAAGAGAGCCTTTAGATCAGGAAGCAGGAAGGAATTGAAACGTGCAGAGGGAGCTAAAGGAGAAGATCAAGGTGGCTAAGGAGGAATACAGGAGAGAGCTGGAGGACAAGCTTGAGCAGAGTAGCATACAGGAGGTGTGGAGAGGCGTGAAGAACACCACGGGCTTCAATCAGCCTAGCTGTAGAGCGTCGTAATGCCGCCATGAGTGGGCTAATAAGGTCAACCAATTCTTCTACAGGTTTGACATCTGCCCTCCTGTTCACACCCCCTCAGCACACCAGTTCAGGTGCCGAGGCACTCAATGCTCCCTCAGTACAATGCCTCTTCTCCTCCCTCATCCAGTTCAGCACATGAACACCATTGTCTACATCCCCTCCTTGCCTTGCACCAACCATCCACACCTCTACATCCCAAATGCTACTTTCACCTCCCCCAGCTCTCACCTTCCAACTCCCAAGTCCACAGAGACTCATTTTCACTACTGAGCAGGTGAGAAAGGCTCTGAAGAAACTCAGACATGGCAAAGCATTGGAGCCAGATGGTGTGAATCCCAAAGTCCTGATGGAGTGTATTGAGCGGCTGCGTGAAGTTCTCCAGCACATTTTTACTCTGAGTCTCAGTCTGGAAAGGGTCCCGACTGTGTGGAAAACATCATGTATGGTCCCAGTACCCAAGAAGGGCAAACCCTTGAATGACTACTGTCCAGTGGCCCGAACCTCATACATCATAATTACCCTAGAGAGGCTGGTCCTGGCTCAGTTCCAACCCCTGGTCAGATCAGCCCTCCATCCCTTGAAGTCTTGCCTATAAAGAGCACACTGGGGTTGATGATACTGTCATCTACCTGCTGAACAGAGCCTACTCCCATTTGGATAAGCGGGGCAGCACTGTGAGGATCTTTTTTTTAAATTTCTCAAATGCCTTCAATACCACACAGCCCTCATTGCTGGGGAAAAAGCTCTGATCAATGCAGGTAGGCACTTCCATTGAATCCTGCATACCACAGTTTGTGCAGCTTCAGGGCTGTGTGTCAGATATGGCTATAAGCAGCACTGGGGACTGCATTGGCTCCCTTTCTGTTTACTCTTCCTTATTTCTCTTCTAATAATTGTAAATCTGTGCACTTAGAATGCTACTGTGGCATTGTAATTTCCTTTGGCATCAATAATGTATCTATCTATCTGTAACCTAACTAGACAAGAAACTATCAACTTCTGCTTTAAATTTGTCTTCCATGGCAATGAATTCCACAGTTTCACCACCCTTTGATTAAAGAAATTCCTTCTCATATCTGTTCTAAATGGACATTCTTCCATTCTGAGGTTGCACTCTCCCTAAGCAGGAGCCTCAGTGACCTGGTCTCCAGCACTGAATCTGGTGCTGTGGCTCAGAAGAGCAGAGAGGTGAAGAGGACTGCAGTGTTGATAGGAGATTCCATTGTCAGAGGAACAGAGATGAGGTTCTCTGAGCGCAATGGAGACATCCAGATAGTATGTTGCCTCACTGGTGCAAGGATCAGGGTTGTATTGGATCAGGTACATGGCATTCTTAAGGGCAAGGATGAGCAAATTTCACACCATTCTTCAAGAAAAGAGAGAGCTAGAAGAAAGGAAATTACAGCCCAGTTAGTCTGAACTCAATGGTTGGGAAGATGTTGGAGTTGATTATTAAGGATGTGGCTTTAGGGCGTAGTTAGTATGGTTTCCTCAAACGAAACTCTTGCCTGACAAATCTGTTGGACTTTGAAGAAATAACAAGCAGGATAGAGAAAGGAGGATCAGTTGATGTTGAGTACTTGGATTTTCAGGCCTTGGACAAGGGCCACACATGAGGCTGCTTAACAAGTTACAAGCCCATGGTATTACAGGAAAGATGGATAAATCAATGGCAGGAGACAAAGAGTAGGAATAAAGGGAGCCTTTTCTGATTGGTTGCTGATGACTAGTGGTGTTCCACAGGGGCCTGTGTTGGGACCGATTCTTTTTATGTTATATGTCAATGATTTGGCTGACGGACTTGGTTTCATTGCAAAGTTTGCAGATGGGTGGAGGGGCAGATAGTTTTGAGGGAGTAGAAAGGCTACAGAAGGACACACAGATTAGGAGAATGGGTAAAGAAATGCAGTGTCAGGAAGTGTATGGTAATGCACTTTGGTAGAAGAAAGGAACGGGTTGACTATTTTCAAATGGAGAGAAAGTACAAAAATCTGAGATGCAAAGGGATTTTGAAGTCCTTGTGTAGGATTCCCTACAGTTTAACTTGCAGATTGAGTCTATGGAGGAAGGCAAATGCAATGTTAGCATTCATTTCGAGAGGACTAGAATATAAAAGCAAGGATGTAATGTTGAGACTTTATAAAGCATTAGAGTAGTATGTACAGTTTTGGGCCCCTTAATGATATGCTGAAACTGGAGAGGGTTCAAAGGAGATTCACGAAAATTACTCCAGGATTGAATGGCTTGTCATATGAAGAGCGTTTGATGGTTCTGGGACTGTATTTGCTGGAATTCAGAAGAATGGGGGGTGACCTCATTGAAACCTATTGAATGGTGTAAGGCCTTGATAGAGTGAATGTGGAGAGGATATTTCCTATGGTGGGAGAGTCTAAGACCAGAGGACTCGGCTTCAGAATAGAGGGGTGTCCTTTTAGAATGGAGATGAGGACGAATTTCTTTAGCAGGAGAGTGCTGAATCTGTGGAATTCTTTGCCAGAGGCAGCTGTGGAGGCCATGTCTTCATGTATATTTAAGGCAAAGGTTGAGAGATTCTTGATTGGTCAGGGCATGAAGGGATATGGGGGAAGGGGGGCAGCAGGAAGGCAGGAGATTAGAGCTGAGAGAAAAATTGGATCAGCCAGAGAGTGGTGAATTTGTGGAATTCTTTGCCACAGGCAGCTGTGGAGGCCAAGTCTTTATGTGGAGGCAGAGACTGATAAATTCTTGATTGGTCGGGGCCTGAAGGGATACAGGGAGAAGGCAGGAGATTGGGGGTAAGAGGAAAAATGGATCAGCCATGATAAAATGGCAGAGCAGACTCAATGGGCCAAATGGCCTAATTCTGCTCCTCTATCTTATGGTCTTACCTTTTCTCACCTACCTATAAATTCCTCTGGGACCCCTCTCTTTTCCCTTTCTCCCATGGTCCTGTCGACAGATCCTTTCCTCTCCCTTTACCAGCCACCTGGCTTCACCTATCACATTCTAGCTATCCTCCTTCCCCTCCCCCACCTCTTTATTCTGTCATCTATCTCCCTTCCTTTCCTTTCCAGTCCTGAAGGGTCTCAGCCCAGACCATCAATTGTTTGCTCATTTTCATTGATGCTGCCTGTTCTGCTGATTTCCTCCAGCATTTTGAATGTGTCGCAATGCATTTCACTGCATGTTTCAATGTATATGTGACAAATAGCACTAATCTTTTTTTATCTTTATTAGTTTTAAACTAGTTATGGAAAAGGACAAATCAGGTCTTCAAGTCCTAAAGGACCTGATCAACAATAGGATTGATTTTTTTTTTGAGGAGGTAATAAAGTGTACTGATAAGGGTAGTGTACATGTGGTTTACATGGACTTCAGAATTGCCTTCCATGACATTCCATATAGGAGACTGGTCCAAAAGGTTAGGACCCCTGGGATTCAGGCTATGTATGTGAATTAGATCCAGCTGTTATCTCTAGGAAATTAAACACACAAAGTAGAACACTAACCTGTGGTGTGATCAGGTTTCCTGACAATCCAAAGATTGTTATCATCCTTGTGTAAATATGCTGTAACCTGAAAAAAGGACAACAGAACTTTTTACACAACACAATTTCAGCACCTAAACCCACACAATATCTCAGGGCAGCCAACTGACCTGCTGTTGTCGTGCTCCAACCCCTTCTGGATAGAGATGCCAGTGAGAGTGCAGATATCCCCCTGCAGTCTGCACATTCTTCATTGTAATTATTGATCCATAAGCAATATCTGCAGCAAATGTGCAAGGGAGAGCTGTCATGCTATCTCCAGATTTCATTTTGGCATTCAACACTACTGTCCCACACTCCTTGGTTAACAAACTGCTGCTCTTCAGTTTGAATACCCCACTGTGCAACTGTATGATAAGACTTCCTAACCAACAGACCTCAAATAGTTAGGATGCATAACCATAAGACCATAAGACAAAGGAGCAGAAATCGGCCATTCGGCCCATTGAGTCTGCTCCGCCATTTTATCATGAGCTGATCCATTCTTCCATTTAGTCCCACTCCCCCGCCTTCTCACCATAACTTTTGATGCCCTGGCTACTCAGATACCTATCACTCTCTGCCTTAAATACACCCAATGACTTGGCCTCCACTGCCGCCCGTGGCACAAATTCCATAAATTCACCACCCTCTGACTAAAAAAATTTCTTCGCATCTCTGTTCTGAATGGGCGCCCTTCAATCTTTAAGTCATGCCCTCTCGTACTAGACTCCCCCATCATGGGAAACAACTTTGCCACATCCACTCTGCCCATGCCTTTCAACATTCGAAATGTATCTATGAGGTCTCCCTTCATTCTTCTAAACTCCAAAGAATACAGTTCAAGAGTGGACAAACGTTCCTCATATGTTAACCCTCTCATTCCCGGAACCATTCTAGTGAATCTTCTCTGTACCCTCTCCAATATCAGCACATCCTTTCTTAAATAAGGAGACCCAAACTGCCCACAGTACTCCAAGTGAGGTCTTACCAGCACCTTATAGAGCCTCAACATCACATCCCTGCTCCTATACTCTATTCCTCCAGAAATTAATGCCAACATTGCATTCGCCTTTTTCACCAACAACTCAACCTGGAGGTTAACCTTAAGGGTATCCTGCACGAGGACTCCCAAGTCCCGTTGCATCTCAGAACTTTGAATTCTCTCCCCATTTAAATAACAGTCTGCCCATTTATTTCTTCTGCCAAAGTGCATAACCACACACTTTCCAACACTGTATTTCATTTATCACTTCTTTGCCCATTCTTCCAATCTATCCAAGTCTCTCTGCCGACTCCCTGTTTCCTCAACACTTACCGGACCCTCCACCTATCTTCGTATCATCAGCAAACTTAGCCACAAAGATATCTATTCCATAATCCAAACTGTTGATGTACAACGTAAAAAGAAGCGGCCCCAACACGGACCCCTGTGGAACACCACTGGTAACCGGCAGACAACCAGAATAGGATCTCTTTATTCCCACTCTCTGTTTCCTGCCAATCAGCCAACGCTCTATCCATGTATGTAACTTTCCCGTAATTCCATGGGCTCTTACCTTGCCTCATGTGCCTCATGTGTGGCACCTTGTCAAAGGCCTTCCGAAAATCCAAATATACAACATCCACTGCATCTCCCTTGTCTAGCCTACTTGTAATTTCCTCAAAAAATTGTAATAGGTTTGTCAGGCAGGATTTTCCTTTAAGGAATCCATGCTGAGTTCTGCCTATCTTGTCATATGCCTCCAGGTACTCTGTAACCTCATCCTTGACAATCGACTCCAACAACTTCCCAACCACCGATGTCAAGCTAACAGGTCTATAATTTCCTTTTTGCTTCCTTGACCCCTTTTTAAATAGCGAAGTGACATTTGCAATCTTCCAGTCCTCCGGAACCATGCCAGAATCTATCGACTTTTGAAAGATCGTTGCTAATGCCTCTGCAATCGCCACAGCTACTTCCTTCAGAATATGAGGGTGCATTTCATCTGGTCCAGGAGATTTATCAACCTTTAGACTATTCAGCTTCCTGAGTACTTTCTCTGTCGTAATTGTGACTGCACACACTTCGCTTCCTTGCCACCCTTGAGTGTCCGATATCCTGCTGATGTCTTCCTCAGTGAAGACTGATGCAAAATACTCGTTCAGTTCCTCCGCCATCTCCTTATCTCCCATTACAATTTCTCCAGCATCATTTTCTATCGGTCCTATATCTACTCTCACCTGTCTTTTACTCTTTATATACTTGAAAAAGCTTTTAGTATCCTCTTTGATATTATTTGCTCGCTTCCTTTCATAGTTAATCTTTTCCCTCTTAATGACCTTCTTAGTTTCCTTTAGTAAGCTTTTAAAAACTTCCCCAATCCTCTGTCTTTCCACTAATTTTTACTTCCTTGTATGCTCTCACCTTTGCTTTAACTTTGGCTTTGACTTCTCTTATCAGCCACAGTTGCATCCTTCTTCCATTCAAAAATTTCTTCTTTTTTGGAATATACCTGTCTTGCACCTTCCTCACTTCTCGCATAAACTCCAGCCACTGCTGCTCTGTCGTCCTTCCCGCCAGTGTCCCTTTCCAGTCAACTTTGGCCAGTTCCTCTCTCATGCCACTATAATTTCCTTTAGTCCACTGAAATACCGACACATCAGATTTCGGCTTCTCTTTTTCAAATTTCACAGTGAACTCAATCATGTTATGATCACTGCCTCCTAAGGGTTCCTTCACCTCAATCTCTCTATCACCTCCGGTTCATTACACAATACCCAATCTAGTACAGCCGATCCCCTAGTGGGCTCAACAACAAGCTGTTCTAAAAAGCCATCTCGCAGACATTCTACAAACTCTCTCTCTTGAGATCCAGTGCCGACCTGATTTTCCAATCCACTCGCATGTTAAAATCCCCACAATTATCATAACGCTGCCCTTCTGACAAGCCTTTTCTATTTCCTGTTGTAATTTGTAGTCCACATCACTGCAGCTGTTTGGAGGCCTATATACAACTGCCATCAGGGTCCTTTTACCCCTGCGATTTCTTAGATCAATCCACAAAGATTCTGCACACTACGATCCTATATCACCTCTTTCTAATGATTTAATATCATTTCTTACCAATAAAGCCACGCCCCCCCCTCTGCCTACCTTCCTATCCTTCTGATACATCATGTATCCTTGGACGTTCAGCTCCCAGAGACATGCATCCTTTAGCCACGCCTCAGTGATGGCCACAATATCATACCTGCCAATCTGTAGCTGTGCGACAAGATCATCCACCTTATTCCTTATGCTGCGTGCATTTAAGTATAACACCTTAAGACCAGTATTTGGTACTTTTCGCTTTGATTTCACTGCAACTTTATTGCACTGCAACTCATCCCAATGGCTACAAATTTGCCCCATCACCTGCCTGTCTTTCCTGACATCTTTACTGCTCACTATCTAAGATTTATTTCTGTTTTCCCCTTCCTCTGCTCTGTCATTCTGGTTCCCATCCCCCTGCCAAATTAGTTTAAACCCTCCCTAACAGCTCTATTAAACCTTCCCGCCAGGATATTGGTCCCCTTCAGGTTCAGGTGTAACCTGTCCATTTTGAACAGGTCATACTTCCCCCAGAAGAGATCCCAATGATCCAAGAATCTGAAGCCTTGCCCCCTGCACCAATCTCTCAGCCACGTATTCATCTGCCTGATCCTACTATTCTTGCCCTCGCTAGCACGTGGCACAGGTAACAATCCCGAGATTACTATCCTGGAGGTCCTGCTTCTCAGCTTCCTTCCTAACTCCCAGAAATCTCTCTTCAGGACCTCCTCCCTTATCCTATCTATGTCATTGGTACCAACATGTATCAAGACAACTGACTGCTTGCCCTCTCCCTTCAAAATATTCAGGACCCGATCCGAGACATCCCGTACCCTGGCACCTGGGAGGCAACACACCATGCGGGTATCTCTATTAGGCTCACAGAATCTCCTGTCTGTTCCCCTGACTATGGAATCCCCTATGACTACCGCATTCCTCTTCTCCCTCCTTCCCTCCTGCACAACAGCGCCAGGATCAGTGCCAGAGACCCGGTCACTGTGGTGCTCTTCCCTCCCCATCATCCTCAAAACAAGTGCACCCCCCCCGGACTGTTTGCTGAGCCCACTGACGTACACTGTGCTGATCCACAACTGCATGGCCAAACACCCGAATGGCACAACATCTCTGCTATCTCTTTTGGTACCACATATTTTTAATCTCTCACTGCTACCAACAACTATGAGATAGTCATAGTCATACTTTATTAATCCCGGGGGAAATTGGTTTTTGTTACAGTTGTTCCATAAATAATAAATAGTAATAGAACCATAAACAGTTAAATAGTAACATGTAAATTATGCCAGTAAATTATGAAATAAGTCTAGGACCAGCCTATTGGCTCAGGGTGTCTGACCCTCCAAGGCAGGAGTTGTAAAGTTTAGAACATAGAGAGACATAGTAAATAGGTGCAGGAGTAGGCCATTCAGTATGCAGGCCGGAACCTGCACCGCCATTCAGTATGATCATGGCTGACCATCCAACTCAGAACCCTGCACCAGCCTTCCCTCCATACCCCCTGATCCCTTTAGCCACAAGTTTGATGGCCAGAGGCAGGAATGACTTCCTATCACGCTCAGTGCTGCATCTCGGTGGAATGAGTCTCTGGCTGAATGTACTCCTGTGCCCACCCAGTACATTATGTAGTGGATGGGAGACAATGACCAAGATGGCATGCAACTTAGACAGCATCCTCTTTTCAGACACCACTGTCGGAGAGTCCAGTTCCATCCCCACAACATCATTGGCCTTACGAATGAGTTTGTTGATTCTGTTGGTGTCTGCTACCCTCAGCCTGCTGCCCCAGCACACAACAGCAAACATGATAGCACTGGCCACCACAGACTCGTAGAACATCCTCAGCAGATGTTAAAGGACCTCAGTCTCCTCAGGAAATACAGACGGCTCTGACCCTTCTTGTAGACAGCCTCAGTGTTCTTTGACCAGTCCAGTTTATTGTCAATTCGTATCCCCAGGTATTTGTAATCCTCCACCATGTCCACACTGACCCCCTGGATGGAAACAGGGGTCACCGGTACCTTAGCTCTCCTCAGGTCTACCACCAGCTCCTTAGTCTTTTTCACAATAAGCTGCAGATCATTCTGCTCACACCATGTGACAAAGTTTCCTACTGTAGCCCTGTACTCAGCCTCATCTCCCTTGCTGATGCATCCAACTATGGCAGAGTCATCAGAAAACTTCTGAAGATGAAAAAACTCTGTACAGTAGTTGAAGTCCGAGGTGTAAATGGTGAAGAGAAAGGGAGACAAGACAGTCCCCTGTGGAGCCCCAGTGTTGCAAGCACACGTACTGTGGTCTGCCAGTCAGGTAATCAAGAATCCATGATACCAGGGAAGCATCCACCTGCATCGCTGTCAGTTTCTCCCCCAGCAGAGCAGGGCGGATGGTGTTGAACGCACTGGAGAAATCAAACAACATGACCTTCACAGTGCTCGCTGGCTTGTCTAGGTGGGCGTAGACACGGTTCCGCAGGAAGATGATGGCATCAACTCCTAGTCGGGGCTGGTAGGCGAACTGGAGGGGATCTAAGTGTGGCCTGACCATAGGCCAGAGCAGCTCCAGAACAAGTCTCTCCAGGGTCTTCATGATATGGGAGGTCAATGCCACTGGTCTGTAGTCATTGAGGCCGCTGGGGTGCGGCGTCTTCGGAACAGGGACGAGGCAGGATGTCTTCCACAATACAGGAACCCTCCAGAGGCTCAGGTTGAATACATGGCGAACTACTCCACACAGCTGAGGGGCACAGGCTTTGAGCACCCTGGTACTGACACCATCCGGTCCTGCAGCCTTGCTTGGGTTGAGACGTTTCAGCTGTCTTCTCACCTGTAGAGCTGTGAAGCTCACCGTGGTGGTTTCGTGTGGGGAATGGGCTATAGACAGGAGATGGAAGAGCTTGAGGACTGGTGCCAGGCAAATAACCTCTTCCACTATGTCAACAAATCAAAGGAAATAGTTGTTGACTTCAGTTGAACTCGAACTACTTACTACTTTTGGTGGCACTGCAAGCAGTTTCAAGCTCCTGGGAGTGCACATCTTGCACAACCTCTCATCATCCTAGAACATATTCTACATAATCAAGAAAGTTAACCAACACCTCTGCTTTCTGAGAAGCCTGAAGAGAACTGGACTATGCACAGCATTAGGCACATCCTTCTGTAGAAGCACAGTGGAGAGCACCTTAACATGCTGCACCATGCCTGTTATGAAAACTGCACTGCAGCGGACAGTAAGGCTCCACAACAGGTAGTCAAAACTGCCCTGTGCATCACTGGCATCAGCCTACCCACCAAGGATATATATACAGAGAGATGCCAGAAATATCATGAAGAAACCCACCCAGCCTGTTTGTCCCACTCTCATCAGGGAGCCGGCTATGTAGCATTCACACCAGGGCCACCAAATTCAACACAGTTACTTTCCCCAAGAACCAAGCCTGATCAAAACCTCCACCCACTAACCTATCCCACACCTCCAACCACCACTACTTTCTCATTTTTTTGTCAGAGTCACTTTACGTACCACGACTCTTGTGCCAACCTTCACTTTATAATCAATGTACATAAGCCATCTTACATATTTATATTTACGCAAACACAAGGAAATCTGTAGGTGCTGGAAATCCAAGCAACACACACAAAATGCTGGTGAACGCAGCAGGCCAGGCAGCATTTCTAGGAAGAGGTACAGTCGACGTTTCAGGCCGAGACCCTTCGTCAGGTCTAACTGAAAGAGGAGGTACTCAGAGATTTGAAAGTGGAAGGGGGAGGGGGAGATCTGAAATGATAGGAGAAGACAGGAGGGGGAGGGATGGAGCTAAGGGCTGGAAAGATGATTGGCAAAAGGGATACGAGGCTGGAGAAGGCAGAGGATCATGGGACGGGAGGCCTAGGGAGAAAGAAATGGGGAGGGGGGGGGGAAACCCAGGGGATAGGCAAGGAGTTATAGTGAGAGTGTGAGAGGGACAGAGGGGGAAAAAAAGAGACAGAAAAAATGAGGAAAAAAGGGGAAATTAAATAAATAGATAGATAGATAAATAAATAAATAAGGGATGGGGTACAAAGGGGAGGTGGGGCATTAACGGAAGTTAGAGAAGTCAATGTTCATGCCATCAGGTTGGAGACTACCCAGACGGAATATAAGGTGTTGTTCCTCCAACCTGAGTGTGGCTTCATCTTGCCAGTAGAGGTGCCATTCCCATTCTGATATGTCTATCCACGGCCATTAGAGGGTACCCATTTAAAACAGAGATGAGGAGAAATTTTTTTAGCCAGAGGGTCCTGGATTTATGGAATTCGTTGCCACATACAGCTGCGGAGGCCCGATCATTGAGGGTGTTTAAGGAGGAGATTGATAGATATCTAATTAGTCAGGGTATCAAGGGATATGGGGAAAAAAGCCGGAAATTGGAACTAGATGGGAGAATAGTTTAGCTCATGGTGGAGTGGTGGAGCAGACTCGATGGGCCGAATGGCCTACTTCTGCTCCTTTGTCTTGTGATCTTGTGAAAGTTGATTGGCAAAAGGGATACAAGGCTGCAGAAGGGATAGGACCCTTCTCCCATCTTCAACCCTCCTCCTCTTCATGGACACCCCGCTCTGGTCTTCTGCCTGCTCTGGATTTCTTTATTGCAAATTGCCGACGGGACATCAACCGTCTCAACTTCACCGCATCTTGTTCCAATTCCAACCTCACTTCTTCTGAACACTCTGCACTCCACTCCCTCAGCACCAATCCTAACCTTACTATAAAACCCGCTGATAAGGGGTGTGCTGTTGTAGTCTGGCGTACTGACCTCCACCTTGCCGAGGCACAGCGACAACTTGCTGATACCTCCTCTTATTTACCCCTCAATCATGACCCCACTAAGGAGCACCAGGCCATTGTCTCCCACACCATGACCAACCTTATCAGCTCAGGGGATCTCCCATCCACTGCCACCAACCTCAGTTCCCACACGCTGCATTTCTACCTCCTACCCAAGATCCACAAACCTGCCTGTCCAGGTAGACCCATCGTCTCAGCTTGCTCCTGCCCCACCAAACTCATTTCTGCATACCCCGACAGTGTTTTATCCCCCCTTGTTCAATCCCTTCCCACCTATGTTCGTGACACTTCTCACGCTCTAGATTTTTTCAATGATTTTAAGTTCCCTGGCCCCCACTGCCTTATTTTCACCATGGATATCCAGTCCCTATATAACTCCATTCCCCACCAGGAAGGTCTCAAAACTCTCCGCTTCTTTTTGGAATCCAGACCTAACCAGTTCCCTTCTACCACCACTCTCCTCCGTCTAGCAGAATTAGTCCTTACTCTTAATAATTTCTCCTTTGGCTCCTCCCACTTCTTCCAAACTAAAGGTGTAGCCATGGGCACCCATATGGGTCCCAGCTATGCCTGCCTTTTTGTTGGCTTTGTGGAACAGTCCATGTTCTAAGCCTATACTGGTATCTGTCCCCCACTTTTCCTTCGCTACATCGATGACTGCATTGGCACTGCTTCCTGTACACATGCTGAGCTCATTGACTTCATTAACTTTGCCTCCAACTTTCACCCTGCCTTCAAATTTACCTGGTCCATTTCCGACACCACCCTCCCCTTTCTTGATTTTTCTGTCTCCATCTCTGGAGACAGCTTAGCTACTGATATCTACTACAAGCCTACGGACTCTCACAGCCACCTGGACTATTCCTCTTCCCATCCTGTCTCTTACAAAAATGCCATCCCCTTCTTGCAATTCCTCCGTCTCCGCCGCATCTGCTCTCAGGATGAGGCCTTTCATTCCAGGACGAGGGAGATGTCTTCCTTTTTTAAAGAAAGGGGCTTCCCTTCCCCCACCATCAACTCTGCTCTCAAATGCATCTCTCCCATTTCACACACATCTGCTCTCACTCCATCCTCCTGCCACCCCACTAGGGGTTCCTCTTGTCCTCACCTACCACCCCACCAGCCTCCGAGTCCAACATATAATTCTCCGTAACTTCTGCCGCCTCCAACGGGATCCCACCAGCAAGCACATCTTTCCCTCCCCCCCTCTTTCTGCTTTCTGCAGGGATCGCTCCCTACGTGACTCCCTTGTCCATTCGTCCCTCCCATCCCTTCCCACTGATCTCCCTCCTGGCATTTATCCTTGTAAGCGGAACAAGTGCTACACATGCCCTTACACCTCCTCCCTCACCACCATTCAGGGCCCCAGACCGTCCTTCCAGGTGAGGCGACACTTCACCTGTGAGTCAGCTGGGGTGATATACTGTGTCTGGTGCTCCCTGTGTGGCCTTCTATATATTGGTGAGACCTGACGTAGACTGGGAGATCGTTTCGCTGAACACCTACGCTCTGTCTGCCAGCAAAAGCAGGATCTCCCAGTGGCCACACATTTTAATTCCACATCACATTCCCATTCTGATATGTCTATCCATGGCCTCCTCTACCGTCACGATGAAGCCACACTCAGGTTGGAGGAACAACACCTCATATTCCGTCTGGGTAGCCTCCAACCTGATGGCATGAACATTGACTTCTCTAACTTCCGTTAATGCCCCTCCTCCCCTTCTTATCCCATCCCTTATTTATTTATTTATTATTCCTCCTCCTCCTCCTCCCCCCCCCTTTTCTCTCTCTGTCCCTCTCACAACAACTCCTCGCCTGCACTCCATCTTCCACTGATGCTCCCCTCCCCCTTTCTTTCTCCCTAGGCCTCCCGTCCCATGATCCTCCCCCTTCTCCAGCCTTGTATCCCTTTTGCCAATCAACTTTCCAGCTCTTAGCTCCATCCCTCCCCCTCCTGTCTTCTCCTATCATTTCGGATCTCCCCCTCTCCCTCTCAAATCTCTCATTTTCTCTTCTTTCAGTTAGTCCTGACGAAGGGTCTTGGCCCGAAACGTCGACCGTACCTCTTCCTATAGATGCTGCCTGGCCTGCTGCATTCCATCAGCATTCTGTGTGTGTTGCACAATACTCCACGTGTGGTCTCACGAGTGCCTTATAGAGCCTCAACATCACATTCCTGCTCTTATATTCTATACCTCTAGAAGTGAATGCCAACATTGTATTCGTCTTCTTCACAACTGACTCAACCTGGCGGTTAACCTTTAAGGTATCCTGCACAAGGACTCCCAAGTCCCTTTGCATCTCTGCATTTTGAATTCTCTCCCCATCTAAATAATAGTTTGTCCGTATATTTCTGCCACCAAAGTGCATGACCATACTTTCCAACATTGTATTTTAGAGATTTGTCCCTCTAAATCCCGCGGACTGTTGGGTAGTCAAAATGTGGCTTTCCTGTTCCTCGGTTCCACCCATAAAGCCTCACTGCTCTGGTCTCCGGCCTGTCCTGACTGAGCACTACTGTGACATCTTCCTTGACTAGTAACATCATCCCTCCCGCTTTAATCCGTCCTGCTATGTCGTGTCTAAAACAATGGAACCCCAGAATACTGCCCTTCCTGCAACCAAGTATCAATAATAGCTTCCTTGTTGTTCAGTTGTTAAGTCAAGTCCGACTCTTTGTGACCTCGCGGTCTGTAGGGTTTTCATGTCAAGATACGGAAGTAGATTGTCAGGCCTTTCTTCCATGCAGATACTGCTACTGCCCAGGCTGGGATCCGGCTGGGTTTGCACTGAGGACCATCTGCCTTGAAATTCAGTGCTGATGCCACTAAACCACCCTAACCCATGCCCTGAGCTCATCTGCTTTTCCTACAATACTTCTTAGATCATAAAACCATACGAGCTAAGGTACCGGTGACCCCTGTTTCCATCCAGGGGGTCAGTGTGGATATGGTGGAGGATTACAAATACCTGGGGATACAAATTGACAATAAACTAGACTGGTCAAAGAACACTGAGGATGTCTACCAGAAGGGTCAGAGCTGTCTCTACTTCCTGAGGAGATTGAAGTCTTTTAACATCTACCGGACGATGCTGAGGATGTTCTGCGAGTCTGTGGTGACCAGTGCTATCATGTTTGCTGTTGTGTGCTGGGGCAGCAGGCTGAGGGTAGCAGACACCAGCAGAATCAACAAACTTATTCGTAAGGCCAGTGATGTTGTGGGGATGGAACTGGACTCTCTCACGGTGGTGTCTGAAAAGAGGATGCTGTCCAAGTTGCATGCCATCTTGGTCAATGTCTCCCATCCACTACATAATGTACTGGGTGGGCACAGGAGTACATTCAGCCAGAGACTCATTCCTCCGAGATGCAGCACAGAGCATCATAGGAACTCATTCCTGACTGTGGCCATGAAACTTTACAACTCCTCCCTTGGAGGGTCACCCTGTGCCGATAGGCTGGTCCTGGACTTATTTCATAATTTACTGGCATAATTTACATATTACTATTTAACTATTTATGGTTCTATTACTATTTATTATTTATGGTGCAACTGTAACGAAAACCAATTTCCCCCTGGGATCAATAAAGTATGACTATGACTATGACTATGATATAGGAGCAGAATTAGGCCATTTGGCCCAAAGAGTCTGCTCCACCATTTTATCATGGCTGATCCATTTTTCCTCTCAGCCCCAATCGTCTGCCTTCTCCCTGTATCCCTTCACACCCCGACCAATCGAGAATCTATCAACCTCTGCCTCCACAACTGCCTGTGGCAAAGAATTCCACAGATTCACCACTCTTTGGCTAAAGAAATTCCTTCTCACCTCCATTCTCAAAGGACACTCTATTCTGAGGCTGTGTCCTCTGGTCTTAGACTCCCCCACCAGAGAAAACATCCTCTCCACATCCACTCCATCAAAGACTTTTACCATTCGATAGGTTTCAATGAGGTCACCCCTCATTCTTCTGAATTATAGCGAATACAGGCCCAGAGTTATTGAATGCTCTTCAAATGACAAGCAATTCAAACCTATCCACAATGATTCAACATCTTCCGAGCCTATGCCATCTCTTTCTAATGATTTGATTTCACTTTTTACGAATAGAGCAATGCCATCCACTCTGCCTCTTGCCTGTCCTTTTGATACAATGCGTAACCTTGGATATTAAGCTCCCAGCTATAATCTTCTTTCAACCATGATTCAGCAATGCCTACAGCATCATACATGCCAATCTGTAACTGTGCTACAAGTTCATCCATCTTACACAGCATACTGCGCGCATTCAAATACAACACCTTCAGTCCTGTATTCATCTTTTTCAATTTTGTCCATATTTTATGTTGCAACTCATCAGTTGATTGGAATTTTGCCTTCTCAATTGCCTTTCCTTGTTCGCAGTCTCAGTACACGTTGCCTCTGTCTGTAAACCAACTACCTCATCTTGAGCATAAACAATCTAGTTCCGATCCCCCAGAAATTTAGCTTAAACCCACCTGAACAATCCTGGCCAACCTACCCTCAGGTTGAGAGGGTGATAAAGAAAGGTTTTAGCACGATGATCTTCATAAATCAGAATGCTAAGTACACGATTTGGTATGCTATGTTGAAGTTGAAGGCCCTACAGGGAATACTGTGTGTAGTTCTGGTTACCTTGCTAGAGGAAGAATATTGAGAGGAGATTTGAGAGGTGTATAAATTGGATAAATGCAAGCAGGCTTATTCCACTGAGGATAGGAGAGATTAAAACTGGTGGTCATGGATTAAGGGTAGAAAGTGAAATGTTTAAGGGAAACCTGAAGGGAATTTCTTCATTCAAAGGATAGTGAGTGTGGAAAGAGCTACCAGTGGAGGTGGTGGACACGGATTTGTATAAGTACATGGATCAGAAGTGTATGTAGATGGGACTACAGCCCAGTACGGGTAGATGGGACTAGGCAGAAAAATAGGCCAGCACAAATTTGGGCTGCAATACTCTTAAGAGTCCTCTAACATGCAGATGATGTGTCTGAAAGTACTCAATGCTCCTTCTCCAACAGCTCCTATTTCCCATGCCAATGTGAACTTTCTCACGAGAATCAAATCCAGAAACATAGGGGCAAAATTTATCACTGGTTACAACAGAGTTAATATTTATTCCAGAACATGATAGCAAACCGTAAGAATCAGAGTAATTTTTTTAGAATTTCAGATATACTCACATTCTGGCATTGTGGCATTGTGTAAGTTATTACCAATGAGACGAGACTGAAATGCAGAGCTAAAGAATCCATCACCAGGGCCACTGCAAGGGAGAGAAAAAAAGGAGAACATAAAGGTGACAAGTTAATGAGCACTGCAAATTTCCTGTTTTGCCTTGAATAAAAATACGACACCCAATTGCAAAGTTACACAATCTTGATGACATTTGTAGACTGCATTTTTTGGACAAAGCACTCAACAATTTAAGACTCTAAATTACAATTATAAGTTCTGATGGGGATGCCACTTGACAATATTGTTTTCAGTGCCCCATCTACTTGCTTATAAAGGAAGATACTGAAATGTTTTCATACAACTATCAGTGAGATGAAAATGAGAGACAATGACAATCCGAAATGAACTTGTGTAAGGACAAATCATCATACCCGTGCATATTAAAATGGTTTGGAGAGGAAACAGAAAAGATGTATTAATAAGAAACTTCCATCAATAATTTTTTGAGAGAGAGGATTGGTGGGACTGTTGAAAAGAGTTCGGACAGGAATTCAGACTGGGAAAGAAAGAAATGGTTCTCATTGGGAACTGGAGAACCAGAGGATGCAAGTTTCATATGACTGGCAAATGAACCAAGAATGACATGACAATCGGTTTCAAAAGAAAACATTTTCTCCCTAAAACAACTTGTGGTTAGCATCTGAAATAACTACTTGACAAGTTGATGGAGACAACTTTAATGTTGATTTTGAAAACTGCATTGATCAGTTCTGAAAAGAAAACAATGAAGAAAGACCACGGAAATGATATTCAAGCTCACAAAGGATCTTCAACCTCACTCTGCTTTTCTTCTGCCTAAGTAGAGGGAGACAGAGTAGGAGGACTTTGGCTCAATGGAGCTTCGTCAATAATGGGTCGAGGCGAGGTAAGTTACTTGTGAGGAAAAGGAATAGGAAGCATGTCTGTGAGGCCGGTGTTCTGTACTGGGTGTCAGATGTGGGATGTCTGGGAGACTCCCAGCCTGATCGAGGGACGACTGCGCAAGCACATGGACGTCAGCAAGTTAGACCAGCGCGAAGAGTTTAAAAGGAGACAACTTTGAAGAGCGCGTGCAGAGAAGAGAACCTGGTTAATGAAGGTGCCCTGCCAGATCAAAGTGGCAGGGTTGCGTGACACTGAATCTCAAGTGACGAGATCAAGAAGCAGAAGAGGGCTGTTTGCCCACTGCCTGAACACTCTCAACCTAACGTTACAGTGACATGCTCTTCATTCTCCCAGTCCACGAAATGCTAATAAAAAAGCCCAGATACCCAAAAGGCAAGAGAGAACCAGTTAGTTAAACGCAAGCTGGGTCCACAGAAAACAAGTCACTACTAAACTCAGGGACAGTGTGGAGTGATACTGAATCCCCAGTAAACACTGTCAATTTAACCCGTGCAATCCCAGGCATACAGATGCCAGGTAATGATGTTTAAAAATATAATTACCCTCAGATTTACATGCCTCTCATTATCTTGGTCCATGGGATAAACACAAGCCACGCCTGATCAACCCTGGCTGGGTCGCCTTGGCAAGGATGTCTAATGATTAAAGATCCGAAACACCCAATGATCCCAGGTTGCATTATTGATGATGTGTCCCAGTTCACACCCGGTTCATTAAACGAAGTGGTGTCAAACCACGATAATGAAAGGCATGGGCCAGATTAAACTGGCTCCACTACACTACCCTATCCGCCACAGCACCTCATACCTCACCACACAAAACTACACAACCTTCTCTCTCCCAGCCCCACAAATACATCTGCCATTCCTACCCTCAAACCTAATCCTAAGGTCCAAGGGGGCACACACCCCCACTAACCTGATCCACACCCCGATTAACTCTGGCCACACACCCACAAACCCGCAGCCACTACATGACCCTATGCCAGAGCCCTACATGCTCACCACACAAAACCCCACATCCGGTGATGAATATCTGTTATCTGTCAAGTAGGGTGCCGTGCACAATCCTGATTTGATGGAGACAGACGTGAGAGAACGGAGGAACATCTGTAGAAACTTCTGAAATGCCTTTTTCACTGCCGCTGTTACTGTGTGATCCAGAATCTCTGGAGGGGAAGGCTCCGAGTCCTCGGCTTTGCTTGTTGCTCGGCGGCCGGGATGGGGTCGAGGCGCTCAGCAGAGATGGTAATCAGTGCTTGTGTCGAAGGGCTGGTTGGAGGCGCAAAGTTTTCAGACGGACTCAGGGTTGTGGTCGGGTGCTTCCAATGCATCAACAGTTGTCGGTGCCCGGAGGTTTATGGCAGAGAGAGTTTCTCCGTTCTGCTGCCTGCTATCGGGAACTATCAGGAGTCGATCGGAACTTTGAGACTTCTTTTTTTACTGTTCCCATGGTCTGCTCTTTATCAAATTATGATATTGCTTTGCACTGCTGTAACTACATGTTATAATTCTGTGGTCTTGTCAGTGTTGGACTTTGGTTTGTCCTTTTTTTTGTGATATCACTCTGGAGGAACATTGTATCATTTCTTAATGCATACATACATTTCTAAATGACAATAAACGAAGACTGAGTGTCCTCATAATCTAATCTAATCTAATCTTCTCCATCAATTTACCAACCACTGAAGTAAGACTCACTGGCCTATAATTTTCTGAGCTATCTCTACTCCCTTTCTTGAACAAGGGACTAACACCTGCAACCCTCCAATCCTCTGAAACCTCTCCAGTCCCCATTGATGATGCAAAGATCATTGCCAGAGATTCAGCAATCTCTTCCCTCACTTCCCACAGTAGCCTGAGGTATATCTCGTCCGATCCCGATGACTTATCCAACTTGATGCTTTCTAAAGTCTCCAGCACATTCTCTTTCTTAATGTCTGTATGCTCAAGCTTTTCAATCCACTGTAAGTCATCCCAACAATCACCAAGATCCTTTTCTGTAGTGAATACTGAAGTAAATAGACAATAGGTCAGGAATAGGCCATTCAGCCCTTCGAGCCAGCACCACCATTCACTGTGATCATGGCTGATCATCCACATTCAGTACCCTTTTCCTGCCTTCTCCCCATATCCCTTCACTCCGCTATCTTTAAGAGCTTTATCTAACTCTTTTTTGAAATAATCCAGAGAATTGGCCCCCACTGCCTTCTGAGGCAGAGCATTCCACAGAACCACAACCCTCTGTGTGAAAAAGTTTTTCCTCAACTCCGTTCTAAATTGTCTACCCCTTATTCTTATATTGTGGCCTCTGGTTCTGGACTCCCCCAACATCAGGAACATGTTTCCTGCCTCTAGCGTGTCCAATCCCTTAATAATCTTATATGTTTCAATCAGATCCCCTCTCATCCTTCTAAATTCCAGTGTATACAAACCCAGTCGCTCCAATCTTTCAACATATGACAGTCCTGCCATCCCGGGAATTAACCTCGTGAACCTACACTGCACTCCCTCAATACCTAGAATGTCCTTCCTCAAATTTGGAGACCAAAACTGTACACAAAATATTCCAGGTGTGGTCTCACCAGGGCCCTGTACAACTACAGAAGGACCTCTTTGCTCCTATACTCAATTCCCCTTGTTATGAAGGCCAGCATGCCATTAGCTTTCTTCACTGCCTGCTGTACCTGCATGCTTACTTTCAGTGACTGATGAACAAGGAAACCTAGATCTTGTTGTACTTCCCCTTTTCCAAACTTAACACCATTCAGATAGTAATCTGCTTTCCTGTTCTTGCCACCAAAGTGGATAACCTCACATTTATCCACATTAAACTGCATCTGCCATGCATCTGCCCACTCACCCAACCTGTCCAAGTCACCCTGCATTCTCATAGTCATACTTTATTGATCCCGGCGGAAACTGGTTTTCGTTACAGTTGCACCATAAATAATAAATAGTAATAGAACCATAAATAGTTAAATAGTAATATGTAAATTATGCCAGTAAATTATGAAATAAGTCCAGGACCAGCCTATCGGCACAGGGTGTCTGACTCTCCAAGGGAGGAGTTGTAAAGTTTGATGGCCACAGGCAGGAATGACTTTCTATGACGCTCTGTGCTGCATCTTGGAGGAATGAGTCTCTGGCTGAATGTACTCATAACATCCTCCTCACATTTCACACTGCCACCCAGCTTTGTGTCATCTGCAAATATAAAGTAATAAAGTATAAAGTCATCTAAAGTATTCATTAAGTATCTCTGCTAACTCCTCCGGTTTCATACACACTTTTCCACTGTCACACTTGATTGGTCCTATTCTCTCACGTCTTATCCTCTTGTTCTTCACATACTTGTAGAATGCCTTGGGGTTTTCCTTAATCCTGCTCACCAAGGCCTTCTCATGGCCCCTTCTGGGTCTCATAATTTCATTCTTAAGCTCCTTCCTGCTAGCCTTATAATCTTCTAGACGGAGGATGAGAGGTGACCTGATAGAGGTGTATAACATGATGAGCGGCATTGATCATGTAGACAGTCAGAGGCTTTTTCCCAGGGCGGAAATGGCTGCCACAAGAGGGCACAGGTTTAAGGTGTTTGGGAGTAGGGTCAGAGGAGATGTCAGGGGTAAGTTTTTTTATGCAGAGAGTGGTGACTGTGTGGAATGGGCTGCTGGCAATGGTGGTGGAAGCGGATACGACAGTGTCTTTTAAGGGACTTTTGGATAGGTACATGGAGCTTAGAAAAATAGAGGGCTATGGGTAACCCTAGTAATCTCTAAGCTAGGGACATGTTCGGCACAACTTTGTGGGCCAAAGGGCCTGTATTGTGCTGTAGGTTTTCTATGTTTCCATCTCTATAAATTACCTAGTTTTTTTAACCTTTCATAAGCTTTTCTTCTTGACTGGATTTTCAACAGCCTTTGTACACCACAGTTCCTGTACCCTACCATCTTTTCCCTGTCTCATTGGAACATACCTATGCAGAACTCCACACAAATATCCACTCAACATTTGCCACTTTTGCCCCATACATTTCCCTGAGAACATCTGTTTCCAATTTATACTTCCAAGTTCCTGCCTGATAGGTTTATATTTCCCCTTACTCCAATTAAACACTTTCCAACCTTGTCTGTTCCTATCCCTCTCCAAGGCTATGGTAAAGGAGACAGAATTGTGATCACTATTTCCAAAATGCTCTCCCACTGAGAGACCCAACACCTGACCAGCTTCATTTCCCAACACCAGATCAAGTACAGACTCTCCTCTTGTAGGCTTATCTAAATATTGTGTCAGGAAACCTTCCTGAACACACCGAAGAAACTCCACCCCATCTAAACCCCTTACTGTCAGGAGATGCCAATCAATATTTGGGAAATTAAAATCTCCCACATCAACCCTGTTGTTATCACACCTTTCCTGAATCTGTCCTATCTGCTCCTCTATGTCCCTGTTACTATTGGGTTGTCTATAAAAATACACCCAGTGGAGTGACTGACCCCTTCTTGTTCCTAACTTCCACCCACAGAGACTCAATAGACAATCCCTCTATGACTTCCTCCTTTTCTGAAGCCATGACACTATCTCTGATCAACAGTGCCACGCCCCCACTTCTTTTGCCTCCCTCCCTGTCCTTTCTGAAACATCTGTAGCCTGACACTCTGAGCAACCATTCCTGGCCCTGAACCATCCAAATCTCTATAATGGCCACAACATCATAGCTCCAAGTACTGATCCATGCTCTAAGCTCATTCGCTTTGTTCATGCAAACACGAGGAAATCTGCAGATGCTGGAAGTTCAAGCAACACACACAAAAAATGCTGGTGAACGCAGCAGGCCAGGCAGCATCTATAGGAAGAGGTACAGTCGATGTTTTGGGCCAAGACCCTTCGTCAGGACGAACTGAAAGAAGAGATGGCAAGAGATTTGAAAGTGGGAGTTGAAAGTTTCAATCTCTTACTATCTCTTCTTTCAGTTAGTCCTGATGAAGGGAGCTTGGTCCGAAATGTCGACTGTACCTTTTCCTGTAGATGCTGCCTGGCCTGCTGCGTTCACCAGCATTTTTTTGTGTGTGCCGCTTTGTTCATGATGCTTCTTGCATTAAAATAGACACATCTCAAACCATCGGTCTGAGCACATCCCTTGTCTATCACCTGGCTATCCTCCCTTTCGCAAAGTCTCCAAGCTTTCTCTATTTGTGAGCCAACAGCCACTTCCTCTGTCTCTTCACTTGAGTTCCCACCCCCCCAGAAACTCTATTTTAAACTGACCCCAATAGCCTTAGCAAACCTCCCTGCCAGGATATTGGTCCCCCTCAGATTCAAATGCAACCTGTCCTGCCTGCCCCAAAAGAGGTCAATGATCCAGAAATCTGAATCCCTGCCCCATGCTCCATTCCCTCAGCCACGCATTTATCCTCCACCTCACTCTATTTCTATACTCACTGTCACATGGCACAGGCAGTAATCCCGAGATTACTACCTTTGAGGTCCTGCTTCTCGACCTCCTTCATAACTCTCTGTTGTCTGTTTTCAGGACTTCCTCCCATTTCCTACCTACGTCGTTGGTACTAATATGTACCACGACCTTTGGCTGTTCACTTTCCCACTTCAGAATATCGTTGGCACAATCAGAAACATCCCAGACCCTGGCACCTGGGAGGCAAACTACCATCCGTGTTTCTTTCCTGCGTCCACAGAATCGCCTGTCTGACCCCTAACTTTTGAGTTCTCTAATACTGATGCCTTCTTCCTTTCCTTACCCTTCTGAGCCACAGGGACCAGACTCTGTGCCAGAGGCGTGGCCACTGTTGCTTCCCTCAGGTAGGTCATCCCCCCCAAACAGTACTCAAACAGGAGTACTTACTGTTAAGGGGGACAGCCACAGGGGTATTCTCTAGTATCTGACTCTTGTCCTTCCCTCTCCTGATTGTTACCCACTTACCTGTCTCTCGAGGCCCCGGTGTGACTACTTGCTTATTTGCTCCTCTCTATCACCTCCTCGCTTTCGCTAACCAGATGAAGATCATCGAGCTGCAGCTCCAGGTCCCTAACCCGGTCCCGAAGGAGCTGCAGCTCAACGCACCTGGCATAAATGTGGCTGTCCAGGAGGCTGGGAGTCTCCTGGACTTCCCACATCTGACACCCAGTACAGAACACAAGTCTCACAGACATACTTTTTGTTTCTATTCTTCACAGGTACCTCATCTTGACCCATTATTGCCAAAGCCCCATTGAGCCAAAGCCCTCTTACTCTGTCTACCACTACTCAGTTGCCTGCTCCTCTGGCACACGCTCTATAAAGCTGTCTTCTTTTTATACTCTTCCAGCCGGTCTAACTCGCTGACGTCCACATGCCTCCGCAGTCGTTCCTCGATCTTACCGCCAAAGAAAAAATGATCGCCTTTTATACTCTTCCCATCGGTCTAACTTGCTGACATCCACGCGCCTGCGCCGTCGTTCCTCGATCACTGTACACCCCAGAGTTCTGAAAGAGGTGGCTGAAGAGATCATGGAGGCATTAGTAATGACCTTTCAAGAATCAGTAGATTCTGGCATGGTTCCAGAGAACTGGAAAATTGCAAATGTCATTCCACTCTTCTAGAAGGGAGAGAGGCAGACAAAAGGGAAATAGAGACCAGTTAGTGTGACCTCAATGGGTGGGAAGATGTTGGAGTCAATTATCAAAAATGAGGTTTCGGGGTACTTGGAGGCACATGATAAAATAGGTCGTAGTCAGCGTGCTTTCGGCAAGGGAAAATCTTGCCTGACAAACTGTTGGAATCCTTTGAAGAAATAACAAGCAATGCCACACATGAGGCTGCTTAACAAGCTACGAGCCCATGGTATTTCAGGAAAGATTCTAGCATGGATAAAGCAGTGGCTTATTGGCAGGAGGCAAGAGTGGGAATAAAGGGAGCCTTTTCTGGCAGGCTGCCCAGTGACTAGAAGTGTTCCGCAGGGGTCTATGTTGGGACTGATTCTTTTCATATTATACAGTATGTCAATGATTTGGATGATGGAATTGATGGTTTTGTTGCAATGTTTGCAGACGATATGAAGGTAGGTGGTGGTACAGGTGGTTTTGAGGAAGTAGAGAGGCTACAGAAGAACTTAGACAAATTAGGAGAATGGGCAAAGACATGGCAGATGGAATACAGTGTTAGGAAGTGTATGGTCATGCACTTTGGTAGAAAAATGAAAGGGTTGACTTTGTTCTAAATGGAGAGAAAATACAAAAAACTGGGGTACAAAGGGACTTAGGAGTTCTTGTGCTGAATTCCCTTAAGGTTAATTTACAGGTTGAGTGTGTGATGAGGAAGGCAAATGCAATGTTAGCATTCATTTCAAGAAGACTAGAATATAAAAGCAAGGATGTTAATATTGCACCTGTGAGGCCTCACATGAAGTATTGTGAGCAGGTTTGGGCCCCGTATCTTAGAAAGGATGTGCTGAAACTGGAGAAGGTTCAAAGGAGATTCATGAAAATGATTCCAGGATTGAATGGCTTGTTATATGAAGAGCATTTGATGGTTCTGGGCTTGTATTCACTGGAATTCAGAAGAATGAGGGGTGACCTCATTGAAACCTATCGAATGGTGAAAAACTTTCATCGGGTTAGGGTTAATTCCAGGAATTTAAGGGTTATCATATGAACAGTGATTGAAGGCTCTGGGTTTGTGCTCGCTGGAATTTAAAAGAATGAGGGGCATCTGATTGAAACCTATCAAATGTTGAAAAACCAAGATAGAATGAATGTGGAGAGGATCTTCCCTTTGGTGGGGGACTCTGGGACCAGAGGGTACAGCCTCAGAATAGAGGGATATCAATTTAGAACAGAGATGAGGAGGAAATTAATTAGCCAGAGGGTTGTGCAATTCATTGTCACAGTCAGATGTGGAAGCCAGATAACTGGCTGTATTTAAGGTGGAGGTTGATAGGTTCTTGATTAGTAGGGAATAAAAAGTTGTAGGGAGAAGGCAGAGGGATGGGGTCGAGAGGGAAATGAATCAGCCATGATAAAATGGCAGAGCAAACTCAATGAGCCAAATGGTCCAATTCTGCTCCTTTGTCTGATGGTCTTATGACGAAAGTGAGCATGCCAAAAGGCTTCTTCACCACTCTATCTACTTATAAATCCACTTTTAGTGAACCATGTACTTGTGCTCCAAGGACCCTCTGTTTTGCAATACAGCTGAGAGCCCTGCCACTCATTGTGAAAGTCTGATCCAGATTTAACTTTCCAAAATGCAAAAGCTCACAACCATCTAAATTCAACTATATTTGTCAACTTATTCCGCTGATCAAATTTTTCAAATCAATTTCAACTCTAATTATCACTCAATCATACATGAATACAGTTGAATGAAACAACATTCCCCTGCGGCCAACGTGAAAAACATACACAAGACACTAAACACATTGAATACAGCGAGCAGACATCAAAATAGTCAAAGTCTCTGAATGACATGTCCCACAAATTGTTGATGCAGTTCTGGATAGTCCATAGAAAAACACATGCACGCAATCCAGCCTGTCATTCTACCGATCGAACACTGGAGAAAAGCACTAACAGGATAGGCTAGCCTCCAACCGATCCACGCTACACTGCTTTCGGCATCTCCTCTCCTGGACCGCAGCAACAGGTAAGCCCACGGCTTGAGGCCTAGTGTTTGCAACAACCGAGGCCACGCAGCTTCCTCACCATCTGTCGCATCACCAAATGAGGGAAACAGACCTGCTGCAACTTACATTAACAATGTCCAATAGGATCTTGCGATCACAAGAGTAATGTGCAGGACAATCACCCGCAGTTACACTACATGCCACCTTCGCACACCAACTCCAATGCTTTCCTGTAGCAGGCAGCAATACATTCTGCACCAAGTCCAACTCCTCAACAAGCACTGATGGGATAGACCTGCAGCACCCAAAGTTCTTGGAGTCCAGTACAGTCTTATAATTGTAAACAAGACACTTAAAAAAGACAAAAGCACCTTTCGTTGGCTCCCAAGACGCTGCTGCGGCCGAGTGTGCCACCATCTTACTGATCAAAATCCCCCTGTAGTTTTTGATAATTTTCATCATTATTCACTATCCCACCTATTTTTGTACCATGGACTCAGAGTCACAGAAAGGTATAGCACAGAAACATGCCCTTCGCTCCACCTAGTCCATGCCAACTTCCCATCGACCTACCACACCAAAGCTGTCCAAACCTATCCAAACTCCTCTTAAACGTTGAAATCGAGCACGGGTACACCACTTGTGCTGGCAACTCGTTCGACACTCGCACGACCCTCTGAGTGAAGTACTTCCTCTCATGTTCCCCTTAAACTTTGCACCTTTCACCCTTAACCCATGACTTCAAGGTCTTGTTCCACATGACCACAGTGGAAAAAACCTGCTTGTGTTCACCCTATATATACCACACATCATTTTGCATACCTCTATCCATCTTCTTCGCTCCAAGGCATAAAGTCCAAATCTATTCAATCTTTCCTTATAACTCAAGTCCTCCAGTCCTGGCAACATCCTTGTAAGTTTTCTCTACACTTTTTCAACCTTTTTACATCTTTCCTGCAGGTAGGTGACCAAAGCTGCAACTCCAAATTAGGCCTCACCAATGCCTGGTTCAACTTCAAAATAACATCCCATCTCAATACATTGACTTATGAAGGCCAATGTGCTAAAAGCCTTCTTTACGACCTTATCTACCTGTGATACCACTTTCAACGATTTGTGAACCTGTATTCCCCTTTGTTCTACAGCACTCCTCAGTGCCCTACCATTCACTGTGTAAAATCTACCCTGGCTGATCCTACAAAAGTGCAACACCTCACACTTGTCTATATTAAATTCCATCAACCATTTCTCAGCCCATTTTTCCAGGAGGTCCAGATCCCGCTACAAGCTAGTCCCATTGACATGTAACTGGACCATAGCCCTCCATACCCATCCCACTATGTACCTATTCAAATTTCTTTTGAATATACTTACATCGAAGCCATGTCCATAACTTCCACTGGCAACTCGTTTCACATTCTGACAAGCCTTAGAGTGAAGAATTTCCCTCTCATGTTCCCCTTAAACATTTAATCTTTCACCCTTCACCCAAAACATCCAGTTCTCATCTCTGCCAACCTCAGTAGAAAAAAGCCTACCTGCATTTACCCCAGCTTATCCCTCAAAAACCTTTTTCAGATCTCCCTCACACTCTTATGCTCAAAGGAATGAAGTCCTAATCTAATTCAATCTTTCCCTATAACTCAGCTCCAAGAATGCCAACATGCTTGTAAATTTTCTCTGCACGCCAACCATATTATTATTTTCCCTGTACACAGATGACCAGAACTAGAACCATAGAACCATAGAACACTACAGCACAGAAAAACAGGCCACTCAGCCCTTTTAGTCTGTGTCGAAACTTTATTCCACTAGTCCCATTGACCTGCACCCAGCCCATAACCCTCCAGACCTCTCCCATCCATGTATCTATCCAATTTATTCTTAAAACTTAAGAGTGAGCCTGCATTTACCACATCAGATGGCAGCTCATTCTACACTCCCACCACTCTCTGAGTGAAGAAGTTCCCCCTAAACCTTTCCCCTTTCACCCTAAACCCATGTCCTCTCGTAATTATCTCTCCTAGTCTAAGTGGAAAGAGCCTACTCGCATTTACTCTGTCTATACCCCTCATGATTTTGTAAACCGCTATCAAATCCCCCCTCATTCATCTACACTCCAAGGAATAAAGTCCGAACCTGTTCAATCTTTCCCTGTAACTCAACTCCTGAAGACCCGACAACATCCTAGTAAATCTTCTCTGCACTCTTTCAATCTTACTGATATCCTTCCTATAGTTAGGTGACCAGGACTGCATACAATACTCCAAATTTGGCCTCACCAATGTCTTATACAACCTCACCATAACATCCCACCTCCTATACTCAATAAATTGATTTATGAGCGCAAGGATGCCAAAAGCCTTCTTTACAATCCTGTCTACCTGTGACGCCACTTTCAGGGAATTATGTATCTGAACTCCCAGATCTCCTTATTACTCCGCACACCTCAGTACCCTAACATTTACTGTGTATGTCCTACCTTGATTTCTTCAGCAGTTTGAACGGGGCACAACTGCACAAGCGCGTGAAGGTCGGCCTGCGAGACAGCAGGAGAGCTTAAAAAGCGAGTAGATTAACAGAGCGTGCAACTGAGTAGTGGGAGACAGAGTGGGAAGGCTTTGGCTCGAGAGGCTTCAGCGAGCAGGGGTTAAGGATGAGCTTACTCCCAGTGAGGTAAGGCCAGGTAAGTTCCTTTAATTAATCTAATTAACTTAGGAGTAGGTAATGGAGGCAGCAGTTAGGGCAGTCGAGTGCTCAGATTGCAGGATGTGGGAAGTCAGGGCGAGTACAATTGTCTCTGATGACTACACCTGTAAAAGGTGCATCCAGCTGCAGCTCCTGACAAACTGAGTTAGGGAACTGGAGCTGGAGCTGGATGAACTTCAGATCATTCATGAGGCAGAAGCAGAAATAGAAATAGACAGGAGTTTCAGGGAGACAGTCACCCCTAAAAGTCAGGAGGCAGGTAGCTGGGTGACTATCAGAAGAGGGAAGTGGAATAGACAGAAAGAGCAGAGCACCCTTGTGGTCGTTCCTATCATTAATAAGAATACTGTTTTGGATACTGTTGGTGGGGATAACCTACCAGGGACAAGTTGTAGTGGTCACGTCTCTGGCACCGAGACGGGACCCTCAGCTCAGCAAGGAAGGAGGGAAAAGAGGACAGCAGTAGTGATAGGGGATTTAATAGTTAGGGGGACAAATAAGAGGTTCTATGGGAGCGATCAAGAATTGCAGATGGTCTGTTGCCTCCCTGGTGCCAGGGTCCGCGATATCTCGTATCGAGTTCTCAGTATTCTCATGTAGGAGGGTAAGCAGCCAGATGTTTTGGTCCATGTAGGGACCAATGACATGGATAGGACTGAGGAGGAGGTCCTACAAAGAGAGTTTAGGGAGTTAGGTGCAAAGTTGAAGGACAGGACCTCCAGGGTTGTAATCTCAGGATTGCTACCCATGCCATGTGCTAGTGAGGCTAGAAATAAGAAGATAATACAGCTAAATACGTGGCTAAGGAGTTGGTACATGAAGGAGGGCTTCATGTTTCTGGACAATTGGGCCTTGTTCCAGGGAAGGTGGGACCTGTTCCAACGGGACGGGTTGCATTGAACAGGAGGGGGACTAACATCCTTGCGGGAAGGTTTGTTAGTGCTGCTCCGGGGGGTTTAAACTGGATTTGCAGGGGAAGGGGAACCAGTGTTAGAGCAGAGAGTGAGGTGGAGGAGGATAAAGGTCATGCGAGAACTGCAAGTATAGTGCATGGATTAAAGCCAGATCTAACAGAGAAAGAGGCTTTGAGGAAAGAGAAGCAGAATAAAGCGTTAAAAGGTAGTAAGGTAGAAGGGCTAAAGTGCGTGCACTTCAATGCAAGAAGCATCAGGAACAAAGGTGGTGAACTGAGAGCTTGGATACATACATGGAACTATCATGCAGTGGCCATTACAAAGGCTTGGCTGTCACCAGGGCAGAAATGGATTCTCAATATTCCTGGATTTTCGAGCTTTAAAAGGGATAGAGAGGGGGGAAAGGGGAGGAGGGGTGGTATTACTGGCAAGGGATACTATTACAGCTACAGAAAGGGTGGGTAATGTTGCAGGATCCTCTTTTGAGTCAGTATGGGTGGAAGTCAGGAACAAGGAGGGAGCAGTTACTCTATTGGGGGTATTCTATAGGCCCCCTGGTAGCAGCAGAGATACCGAGGAGCAGATTGGGAGGCAGATTTTGGAAAGGTGCAAAAATAACAGTGTTGTTATCATGGGTGACTTTAACTTCCCTTATATTGATTGGCATCTGATTAGTTCTAATGCTTTAGACTGGGCAGCATTTGTTAAGTGTGTCCAGGACGGATTCCTGTCACAGTATGTTGACAGGCCAACTAGGGGGAATGCCATAATAGATCTAGTATTGGGTAACGAACTGGGTCAGGTCACAGATCTCTGAGTGGGTGAACATCTGGGAGACAGTGACCACGGCTCCCTGGCATTTAACACTATCATGGAAAAGGATAGAATTAGAGAGGACAGGGAAATTTTTACTTGGAGAAGGGCAAATTATGAGGTTAAAAGGCTAGAACTTGCGGGTGTGAATTGGGATGATGTTTTTCCAGGGAAATGTACTATGGACATGTGGTCGATGTTTAGGGATGTCTTGCAGGATGCTAGGGATAAATTTGTTCCAGTGAGGAAGATAAAGAATGGTAGGGTAAAGGAACCATGGGTGACAAGCGAGGTGGAAAGTCTAGTCAGGTGGAAGAAGGCAGCATACATGAGGTTTAGGAAGCAAGGATCAGATGGGTCTATTGAGGAATATAGGGTAGCAAGAAAGGAGCTTAAGAAGGGTCTGAGGAGAGCAAGAAGGGGGAATGAGAAAGCCTTGGCGAGCAGGGTAAAGGAAATCCCCAAGGCATTCTTCAATTATGTGAAGAACAAAAGGATGACAGGAGTGAAGGTAAGACTGATTAAAGATAAAGGTGGGAAGATGTGCCTGGAGGCTGTGCAAGTGAGCGAGGTCCTCAAGAATACTTCTCTTCGGTATTTACCATTGAGAGGGAACTTGATGACGGTGAGTACAATATGAGTGAGGTTGATGTTCTGGAGCATGTTGATATTAAGGGAGAGGAGGTGTTGGAGTTGTTAAAATACATTAGGAAGGATAAGCCCCCGGGGCTTGACGGAATATTCCCCAGGCTGCTCCACGAGGCGAGGGAAGAGATTGCTGAGCCTCTGGCTAGGATCTTTATGTCCTCGTTGTCCATGGGAATGGTACCGGAGGATTGGAGGGAGACGAATGTTGTCCCCTTGTTCAAAAAAGGTAGTAGGGATAGTCCAGGTAATTATAGACCACTGAGCCTTACGTCTGTGGTGGGAAAGCTGTTGGAAAACATTCTTAGAGATGGGATCTATGGGCATTTAGAGAATCATGGTCTGATCAGGGACAGTCAGCATGGCTTTGTGAAGGGCAGATCACATCTAACAAGCCTGACAGAGTTCTTTGAGGATGTGACCAGGCATATAGATGAGGGCAGTGCAGTGGATGTGATCTATATGGATTTTAGTAAGGCATTTGACAAGGTTCCACACAGTAGGCTTATTCAGAAAGTCAGAAGGCATGGGATCCAGGGAAGTTTGGCCAGGTGGATTCAGAATTGGCTTGCCTGCAGAAGGCAGAGGGTCATGGTGGAGGGAGTACATTCGGATTGGAGGGTTGTGACTAGTGGTGTCCCACAAGGATCTGTTCTGGGACCTCTACTTTTTGTGATTTTTATTGACGACCTGGATATGGGGGTAGAAGGGTGGGTTGACAAATTTGCAGACGACACAAAGGTTGGTGGTGTTGTAGATAGTGTAGAGGATTGTCAAAGATTGCAGAGAGATATTGATAGGATGCAGAAGTGGGCTGAGAAGTGGCAGACGGAGTTCAACCCGGAGAAGTGTGAGGTGGTACACTTTGGAAGGAGAAACTCCAAGGCAAGTACAAAGTAAATGGCAGGATACTTGGTAGTGTGGAGGAGCAGAGGGATCTGGGGGTACATGTCCATAGATCCTTGAAAATTGCCTCACAGGTAGATAGGGTAGTTAAGAAAGCTTATGGGTTGTTAGCTTTCATAAGTTGGGGGATAGAGTTTAAGAATCACAAGGTAATGATGCAGCTCTATAAAACTCTGGTTAGGCCACACTTGGAGTACTGTGTCCCGTTTTGGTCACCTCACTATCGGAAGGATGTAGGAGCATTGGAAAGGGTACAGAGGAGATTCACCAGGATGCTGCCTGGTTTAGAGAGTATGCATTATGATCAGAGATTAAGGGAGCTAGGGTTTTACTCTTTGGAGAGGAGGAGGATGAGAGGAGACATGATAAAGGTATACAAGATATTAAGAGGAATAGATAGAGTGGACAGCCAGCGCCTCTTCCCCAGGGCAGCACTGCTCAGTACAAGAGGACATGGCTTTAAGGGAAGGGGTGGGGAGTTCAAGGGGGATATTAGAGGAAGGCTTTTTACTCAGAGAGTCGTTGGTGCGTGGAATGCACTGTCTGAGTCGGTGGTGGAGGCAGATACACTAGTGAAGTTTAAGAGACTACAAGACAGGTATATGGAGGAATTTAAAGTGGGGGGGTTACATGGGAGGCAGGGTTAAAGGGTTGGTACAACATTGTGGGCCGAAGGGCCTGTACTGTGCTGTACTATTCTATGTTCTATGTTCTATGTTCTATTTGTCCTTGCAAAATGCAACACCTCACACTTGTCTGCATTAAATTCCATCTGCCATTTTCTGGCCCATTTTTCCAGTTGGTCCAGATCACTCTGCAAGCTTTGAAAGCCTTCCTCGCTGTCCACAACACCTCCAATCTTAGTGTCATCAGCAAACTTGCTGATCCAATTTACCACATTATCATCTGCATCATTTATATAGACAACAAACAACAATAGTCCCAGCACAGATCCCTGAGGCACACCGCTAGTCACAGGCCTCCAGTCTGAGAAACAATCATCCACTACCACTCTTCTCCCACACAGCCAATATCTAATCCAGTTCACAACCTCTCCATGGATACCTAGTGTCTAAACCTTCTGAACTAACCTCCCATATGGCACCTTGTCAAAGGCCTTACTAAAGTCCATGTAGACAACATCCACAGCCTTTCCTTCATCTACTTTCTTGGTAACCTCCTCGAAAAACTCTACAAGATTCGTTAAACACGATCTACCACACACAAAGCCATGGTGACTATCCTTAATCAGCCCTTGGCTGTCCAAATAGTTGTATATCTAATCTCTCAGAACACCTTCCAATAATTTACCGACTACTGATGTCAAGCTCACCGGCCTGTAATTGCTTGGTTTACTTTTGGAGCCTTTTTTAAACAACGGAATAACATGAGCTACCCTCCAATCCTCCGGCACCGCACCCGTGGCTCAGGACATTTTAAATATTTCTGCCAGGGCCTCTGCAATTTCTACACTAATCTCTCTCAAGGTCCAAGGAAATATCATGTCAGGCCCGGGGGATTTATCTACCTTTATTCGCTGTAAGGCAACAAGTACCTCCTCTTCTTTAATCTCTATATTTTCCATGACACTGCTGCTTGTTTCCCTTCCTTCCATATACGCTTTGCCAGTTTCCTGAATAAATACTGATGCAAAAAAACTGTTTAAGATCTCCCCCATCTCATGTAGCTCCACACATAGACGACCACTCTTATCTTCTAGGGAACCAATTTTGTCCCTTTTATTCTTAATATAGTTGTAGAACCCCTTCGGGTTTACCTTCACATTATCTGCCAAAGCAACCTCATGTCTTCTTTTTGCCTTCCTGATTTCCTTCTTTAGTATTTTCTATACTCTTCAAGTACCTCATTTGTTCCTTGTTGCCTATACCTGCTATACACCTCTCTTTTTTTCTTAACCAGATCACCAATATCCCTTGAAAACCAATGTTCTCTATGCCTATTAACTTTGTCTTTAATCCTGGCAGGAACATGCAAACTCTGCACTCTCAAAATTACGCCTTTGAAGGCCTCCCACTTACTGAAAACATCCTTGCCAGAAAACAACTTATCCAATCCACTCTTCCTAGATGCTTACTCATTTCCACAAAATTGGCCCTTCTCCAATTTAGAACCTCAACTCGAGGACCAGACCTATCCTTATCCATACTTAACTTGAAACAAATGACATTATGGTCACTGGACCCATAATGTTCACCTGCACATACTTCTGTCACCTGGCTTGTCTGGTTCCCTAATAGAAGATCAAGTACTGCGTCCTCTCTCGTAGGTACCTCTATATATTGATTTAGAAAACTTTCCCTGGTTCCGGTGACGTCATCATCCAGAATGGCAGCTTAAATCAATAGCTCCTCTGGAAAAACGCACACATTGCCCCGTTAATCCATCAAATATAAGATCATCCAAAAATATCTGAACTGATAAGGGGGGCAAGAATGAAGAAAAAGAATGGAGATAAAAAAAAAGCCTCACTGCGGAGCCTATGGACGAGAGAGGTGCAACACGCGGATCTCCTACCCAAATGCGTGCTAGCAAGGCTGATGATGGGCCTCGTGGAAGATCGCATGCAAAATGTGGAACGGATACTAAGTAAGACAATAAAAATATTAAATCAACAAGAAAGTAAACTGATTGACCAGGAGGGAAGATCACGACAGAAAAATATCAGGATATACAATGTTCCGAAGGAGTGGAGGATTTGTCTATGACGGAGTTTGTAGGAAAGTTGCTGCAGGACGCACTAGAGATTCCCTCCACTCTGGAGCTTGAAATTGAGAGTGTGCATCGTGCGCTCGTCACGAGGCTTACTGGAGACAGAGAAGATAAGTCACGCTCAATAGTAATTAGATTCCTTCGATACAATACCAAGGCAGAGATTCTACGAAGGGCCTGGGTAAGAAGAGGGTGTTTTTGGAAGGGAAATTAATATATTTCGATCAAGGTTACCCCCCCAGTGGTCCTGCAGAAACGTAAAGAATACTCTGCAGTAAAATGAATATTAAAGCAAGGAAAGATTAGATTCCAAACTCCGTACCCTGCTAAACTGCGGGTGTTTTATGAAGATGGTATGCAACTGTATCAGATAGTGGAACAGGCGACTACAGACATGAGGAACAGAGAGAGGGCTGTCCGTCAGCGTGATCAAACCAAGGGAAAGCCTGGCTGAGCAGTTATCCCAATCCGCTTGGGAAATGGTAAGAGAACCGAGAAAGCAGGGGATGGGAGGAGGGTGAGAGAATATCAGGAAGAGACTGTGAGTTTTCCGAAGACAGCCCTCACCCCCTCCAGAAGAGCCATAAAGTTTGGCTAACTTTAAAAGTATTGATAGGATAAATGGAAGCAAAAATAGATGGTGCTATACCTATTTCAAGAAATACTTATTATAATGTGGACTTTATATTAACTCAATTTTTTTTATTCATTCATTCACTCCTTTTCCCCACCTAAATGAGAATATATCTATATATATATATATATATGGGAGGAATACACAGGAAAATCTTTTCTGTGTAATGGATATAGTCTTCTTCACTTACTTTTATGGGTACTGTAATGGGGGCCTCCAACTCACAGGAAGGAGGGGCTATCCTCCACGGCTAGACATTTCCTCTAGCTCAACCCAGGGTCATCTACTAGAGACCTCAGCCTTGGAATCACACCTTCGTTGCCTTTTTTTTTAAATTATTTGCGTTTCTTGGCTCTTATTTGTTCAGGGAGTAGATCGATTAAGTTTTATTCTGCTAATTTCAATGATATATTGACAGATAAATACACATGGCTAAGGACAAAGTAAAGTTCATTTCTTTTAATGTCAATGGGCTGTTAAATTCAATCAAATGCAGTAAAATTCTATCCAAAATGAAAAAAGAACAAGCCCACGTAGTATATTTACAGGAAACTCACAAGTGATAACGAGCATGGAAAATTAAAGAGAATGGGCTTCACTAATTTGTTTTTCTCCTCATATAAATCAGGACATAGAAGAGGAGTTGCTATTCTCATCTCAAGCCAGCTAAATTGTGAAAAAGTATGCGAAATGGAAGATAAGGAGGGCAGATATATTTTGGTAAGGGGAAATATGGATGGAAATTCAGTTACTCTATTGAATATATACGCACCCCCAGAAAGTGATATTGATTTCTTTCAGAAAATTTCTAATATTATGGTAATGGAAACAGAAGGTCTCTTGATATGTGGGGGAGATTTAAATTTACAATTACAACCAAAGTTAGACTCCTCCAATATAAAAACTTATGAAACAAAATCCTTACATAAGAGAGTGAATACACTTTTTGAGGATGTTGGTTTAATTGATATATGGAGGGACCTTTTCCCAGACAGAAGCGGTTACACTCATTATTCTGCCCCCCATTCTGTATTTACAAGAATAGACTATTTCATAACAGTTGGAATAAACAAAGACAAAATAAACACCTGTGGAATTGGGACAATAGATGTAAGTGACCATGCACCTATATATTTATCTGTTGATTTTGACCTGCAATCAATGAATACTATTTGCAGTAGGTACAGAGGAGATGTCAGGGGTAATTTTTTTTTACGCAGAGAGGGGTGAGTGCGTGAAATGGGCTGCCGGCAACGGTGGTGGAGGTGGATACAATAAGGTCTTTTAAGAGACTTTTGGATAGGTACATGGAGCTTAGAAAAATAGAGGGCTATGGGTAAGCCGAGTAATTTCTAAGGTCGGGATATGTTCGGCACAACTTTGTGGCCCGAAGAGCCTGTATTGTGCTGTCGGTTTTCTATGTTACTATGTAACTGGCAATAAGTTTAAGTGTGATCATAGGTTTGATCAAAGTTGATCATAACTCACCTTTTATTCAAAACTGTAAAATGAATTGCAAAAAAGGTTGTGTAGAAAACCAGAGGCAGGAGAATAAGGCACAATACTCGAGCTAGCAAGTGTTTTCCAAACTCAACCTGGAATAAAACATACAGTCAGCCAAACGTATCCAGCTGTGCTTTGTAACCTTTTCAAACAATATTCCTTCCAAAATATTGAACATGTGTGAGCTTTTAGACAGTGAAAATCCACATACATGTCTTTAATGATGGATATTTGAACACTTATCAAGTGAGTTAGATATTTCTGATTTTGATTACTCACAGAAAGTGGGTAAATCACAATCTTCAGTGCAGATATTGAAGACCCTCACCCACTCCCCCACATCCTGCACACCACTCCCCACTATCAACCCCTCACGCACTTGGCCACACCCTGCATGCCATTCCCCACAATCAAACCCTTACCCACCTCTGCACATCCTGCACGCTATTTCCCGTAATCACCAATGAAATGCCCACACAACATTCCCTCCTTGGATGCGGCCTGACCAGCTGAGTTCCTCCAGAGTTTTGGGTGCTGCTCTGAATTTCCAGCATCTGCAGAATCTTTTTTTTTGTGTTCAAAATGAGCACATATCTTTAAGGCAACACAGATTCTGGCTGAGATGATTCTTTGGTTCAGAAATGTTTGCTCTTTTCCATAGATGCTACCCGGCCTGCTGAGTTCCTCCAACATTTTGTGTGCATTGCTTTCGATCTCCAGCATCTGCAGATTTTCTTGTATTGGGGAGGGTTTAAACTAACTCGGCAGGGGACTGGGAACCAGAGTGAAGGGACTCAGGAAAGGACGGATAGTTAAAAAGAAGTAAAGATAGCGTGCAGGCAGATTGTCAGGAAGGGCAGGCAGGTGATGGGACCTAGTTGCAGCCAATAGGCTGAGTATCAAATCATTAGGGATGCAGAGTCAGAAAGGATAGCAAATATGGAACTGAAGGTGCTGTATCTAAATGCGTGTAGTGTAAGAAATCAGCTGGCTGATCTTGTTGCAATATTACAGATTGCCAGGTATAATGCTGTGGCCATCACTGAATCGTGGCTGAAGGGTGGTTGTAGTTGGGAGCTGTATGTCCAAGTTTATATGTTATATTGGAGGGATAGGACGGTAGGCAGAAGGGGTGGTGTGGCTCTACTGTTAAAGAATGGCATCAAATCAGTAGAAAGATGTGACATAGGATCAGAAGATGTTGAATCCTTGTGGGAGGAGTTAAGAAACTATAAGGGTAAAAGGATATTGATGGTAGTTATATACAGGCCTCTCAACAGTGGCTGGGAGGCATACCACAGGTTACAGCAGGAAATAGAAAAGGCTAGTCAAAAGATAGTCATGGGAGATTTTAACACGCAGGTTGATTGGGAAAGTCAGGTTGGTAATGGATCTCAAGAGAGTGATATTACAGAGACTTGGCTGGCACCAGGGCAGGAATGGATTCTCAATATTCCTGGATTTCAGTGCTTTAAGAGGGATAGAGGGGTGGGGGGAAAGGGGAGGAGGGGTGGCATTACTGCACAGGGATACTATTACAGCTACAGAAAGGGTGGGTAATGTAGCAGGATCCTCTTTTGAGTCAGTATGGGTAGAAGTCAGGAACAGGAAGGGAGCAGTTACTCTATTGGGGGTATTCTATAGGCCCCCTGGTAGCAGCAGAGATACCAAGGAGCAGATTTGGAGGTAGATTTTGGGGAGGTGCAAAAATAACAGGGTTGTTATCATGGATGACTTTAACTTCCCTAATATTGATTGGCACCTGATTAGTTCCAATGCTTTAGATGGGGCAGAGTTTGTTAAGTGTGTCCAGGACGAATTCCTGTCACAGTATGTTGACAGGTCGACTAGGGGGAATGCCATACTAGGTCTAGTATTAGGTAACAAACCGGGTCAGGTCACAGATCTCTCAGTGGGTGAGCATCTGGGGGACAGCGATCACCGCTCCCTGGCCTTTAGCATTATCATGGAAAAGGATAGAATCAGAGAAGACAGAAAATTTTTAATTGGGGAAGGGCAAATTATGAGGCTGTCAGGCTAAAACATGCGGGTCTGCATTGGGATGATATTTTTGCAGGGAAATGTACTTTTGACATGTGATCGATGTTTAGGGATCTCTTCCAGGATGTTAGGGATAAATTTGTCCAGGTGAGCAAGATAAAGAATGGTAGGGTGAAGGAACCATGGTCGACAAGTGAGGTGGAAAATCTAGTCAGGTGGAAGAAGGCAGCATACATGAGGTTTAGGAAGCAAGGATCAGACAGGTCTATTGAGGAATATAGGGAAGCAAGAAAGGAGCTTAAGAAGGGGCTAAGAAGAACAAGAAGGGGGCATGAGAAGGCCTTGGCAAGTAGGGGAAAGGAAAACTCCAATACGTTCTTCAATTATGTGAAGAACAATAGGATGACAAGAGTGAAGGTAGGACTGATTAGAGATAAAGGTGGGAAGATGTGCCTGGAGGCTGTGGAAGTAAGCGAAATCCTCAATGAATACTTCTCTTCAGTATTCACCAATGAGAGGGAACTTGATGACGGTGAAGACTATGAGTGAGGTTGATGTTCTGGAGCATGTTGATATTAAGGGAGAGGAGGTGTTGGAGTTGTTAAAATACATTAGGATGGAGAAGTCTCCGGGGCCTGACGGATAATTCCCCAGGCTGCTCCACGAGGTGAGGGAAGATATTGCTGAACCTCTGACTAGGATCTTTATGTCCTCGATGTCTACGGGAATGGTACTGGAGGATTGGAGGGAGTCGAATGTTGTCCCCTTGTTCAAAAAAGGTAGTAGGGATAATCCAGGTGATTATAGACCAGTGAGCCTTACATCTGTGGTGAGAAAGCTGTTAGAAAAGATTCTTAGAGATAGGATCTTTGGGCATTTAGAGAATCATGGCTGCTCAGGGACAGTCAGCATGGCTTTGTGAAAGAGCAGATCGTGTCTAACAAGCCTGATAGAGTTCTTTGAGGAGGTGACCAGGCATATAGATGAGGGTAGATGAGGGTAGTGCAGTGGATGTGATCTATATGGATTTTAGTAAGGCATTTGACAAGGTTCCACACAGTAGGCTTATTCAGAAAGTCAGAAGGCATGGGATCCAGGGAAGTTTGGCCAGGTGGATTCAGAATTGGCTTGCCTGCAGAAGGCAGAGGGTCATGGTGGAGGGAGTACATTCGGATTGGAGGGTTGTGACTAGTGGTGTCCCACAAGGATCTGTTCTGGGACCTCTGCTTTTTGTGATTTTTATTAACGACCTGGATATGGGGGTAGAAGTGGGTGGGTTGACAAATTTGCAGACGACACAAAGGTTGGTGGTGTTGTAGATAGTGTAGAGGATTGTCAAAGATTGCAGAGAGATATTGATAGGATGCAGAAGTGGGCTGAGAAGTGGCAGATGGAGTTCAACCTGGAGAAGTGTGAAGTGGTACACTTTGGAAGGAGAAACTCCAAGGCAAGTACAAAGTAAATGGCAGGATACTTGGTAGTGTGGAGGAGCAGAGGGATCTGGGGGTACATGTCCACAGATCCCTGAAAGTTGCCTCACAGGTAGATAGGGTAGTTAAGAAAGCTTATGGGTTGTTAGCTTTCATAAGTTGAGGGATGGAGTTTAAGAGTCACGAGGTAATGATGCAGCTCTATAAAACTCTGGTTGGGCCACGCTTGGAGTATTCTGTCCAGTTCTGGTCGCCTCACTACAGGAAGGATGTGGAAGCATTGGAAAGGGTACAGAGAAGATTTACCAGGATGCTGCCTGGTTCAGAGAGCATGGATTATGATCAGAGATCAACGGAGCTAAGGCTTTACTCTTTGGAGAGAAGGAGGATGACAGGAGACATGATAGAGGTATACAGGATATTAATAGGAATAGATAGAGTGGATAGCTAGCGCCTCTTCCCCAGGGCACCACTGCTCAATACAAGAGGATATGGCTTTGAGGTAAGGGGTGGGAAGTTCAAGGAGGATATTAGAGGAAGGTTTTTTACTCAGAGAGTGGTTGGTGCGTGGAATGCACTGCCTGAGTCAGTGGTGGAGGCAGATACACTAGTGAAGTTTAAGAGACTACAAGACAGGTATATGGAGGAATTTAAAGTGGGGGGGGTTACATGGGAGGCAGGGTTTGAGGGTCGGCACAATATTGTGGGCCGAAGGGCCTGTACTGTGCTGTACTGTTCTATGTAGAACCATAGAAACCATAGAACCATAGAAACTACAGCACAGAAACAGGCCCTTTGGCCCTTCTTGGCTGTGCCGAACTATTTTCTGCCTAGTCCCACTGACCTGCACACAGACCATATCCCTCCATACACCTCCCATCCATGTATCTGTCCAATTTATTCTTAAACATTAAAAAAGAACCCGCATTTACCACCTCGTCTGGCAGCTCATTCCATACTCCCACCACTCTCTGTGTGAAGCCCCCCCTAATGTTCCCTTTAAACTTTTCCCCCCTCACCCTTAACCCATGTCCTCTGGTTTTTTTCTCCCCTTGCCTCAGTGGAAAAAGCCTGCTTGCATTCACTCTATCTATACCCATCATAATTTTATATACCTCTATCAAATCTCCCCTCATTCTTCTACGCTCCAAGGAATAAAGTCCTAACCTATTCAACCTTTCTCTGTAACTGAGTTTCTCAAGTCCCGGCAACATCCTTGTAAACCTTCTCTGCACTCTTTCAACCTTATTTATATCCTTCCTGTAATTTGGTGACCAAAACTGAACACAATAGTCCCCAGATTCGGCCTCACCAATGCCTTATATAACCTCATCATAACATTCCAGCTCTTATAATCAATACTTCGATTAATATAGGTCAATGTACCAAAAGCTCTCTTTACGACCCTATCTACCTGTGACGACACTTTTAGGGAATTTTGTATCTGTATTCCCAGATCCCTCTGTTCCACTGCACTCCTCAGTGCCTTACCATTAACCCTGTATGTTCTACCTTGGTTTGTCCTTCCAACGTGCAATACCTCACACTTGTCAGTATTAAACTCCATCTGCCATTTTTCAGCCCATTTTTCCAGCTGGTCCAAGTCCCTCTGCAGGCTCTGAAAACCTTCCTCACTGTCTACTACACCTCCAATCTTTGTATCATCAGCAAACTTGCTGATCCAATTTACCACATTATCATCCAGATCATTGATATAGATGACAAATAACAATGGACCCAGCACTGATCCCTGTGGCACACCACTAGTCACAGGCCTCCACTCAGAGAAGCAATTCTCTACCACCACTCTCTGGCTTCTTCCATCGAGCCAATGTCTAATCCAATTTACCACCTCTCCATGTATACCTAGCAACTGAATTTTCCTAACTAACCTCCCATGCGGGACCTTGTCAAAGGCCTTACTGAAGTCCATGGAGACAATATCCACTGCCTTCCCTTCATCCACTTTCCTGGTAACCTCCTCGAAAAACTCCAACAGATTGGTCAAACATGACCTATCACGCACAAAGCCATGTTGACTCTCCCTAATAAGCCCCTGTCTATCCAAATGCTTGTAGATTCTGTCTCTTAGTACTCCCTCCAATAACTTACCTACTACTGACGTTAAACTCACCGGCCTATAATTTCTCGGATTACTTTTCGATCCTTTTTTAAACAACAGAACAACATGAGCCACTCTGCAATGCTCCGGCACTTCACCCATAGACAGCGACATTTTAAATATTTCTGCCAGGGCCCCCGCAATTTCAACACTAGTCTCCTTCAAGGTCCGAGGGAACACTCTGTCAGGTCCCGGGGATTTATCCACTTTAATTTTCGTCAAGACAGCAAGCACCTCCTCCTTTTCAATCTGTACAGTTGCCATGGTCTCACTACTTGATTCCCTCAATTCCATAGATTTCATGCCAGCTTCCTTAGTAAATACAGACGCAAAAAACCTATTTAAGATCTCCCCCATTTCCTTTGGTTCCGCACAAAGCCGACCACTCTGATCTTCAAGAGGACCAATTTTATCCCTTACAATCCTTTTGCTCTTAATATACTTGTAAAAGCTCTTTGGATTATCCTTCACTTTGACTGCCAAGGCAACCTCATGTCTTCTTTTAGCCCTCCTGATTTCTTTCTTAAGTATTTTCTTGCACTTCTTATACTCCTCAAGCACCTGATTTACCCCCTGTTTCCTATACATTTCATACAACTCCCTCTTCTTCTTTATCAGAGTTGCAATATCCCTTGAGAACCAAGGTTCCTTATTCCTATTCAATTTGCCTTTAATCCTGACAGGAACATACAAACTCTGCACTCTCAAAATAGAGTGCGTTTGTTCAATGCCTATTAGATGGCTTTTTAGAGCATTTTGTCATTGAGCCTACTAAGGGATCAGCTATACTGGATTGGGTGTTATGGAATGAACCAGAGGTATTTAGGGAGCTTAAGGTATAAGAACCCTTAGGAACCAGTGATCACAATATGATTGTGTTCAACTTAAAATTTGATAGGGAGAATTAACGTCTGATGTAGCAGTATTTCAGTGGAGTAAGGGAACTACAGTGGTATGAAAGAGGAGTTGGCCAAAGTAAATTGGAAGGAGCTGCTGGCAGGCATGTCAGCACAGCAGTAACGACGTGTGTTTCTCGAAAAGTGAGGAAGGTGCAACTTGGGACCACACGGCTTGATGAAGGCACCATATGCCTTCTTAACCACAGAGTCAACCTGCATAGCAGCTTTTGAGTGTCCTATGGACTCGGACCCCAAGATCCCTCTGATCCTCCACACTGCCAAGAGTCTTACCATTAATACTATATTCTGCCATCATATTTGACCTACCAGAATGAACCACTTCACACTGATCTGGGTTGAACTCCACCTGCCACTTCTCAGCCCAGTTTTGCATCCTATCAATGTCCTGCTGTAACCTCTGACAGCCCTCCTCCACACGATCCACAATAACCCTAACCTTTGTGTCATCAGCAAAATTACTAACCCATCCCTCCACTTCCTCATGCAGCTCATTTATAAAAATCACGAAGAGAAGAGGTCCCAGAACAGATCCCTGAGGCACACCACTGGTCACCAATCTCCATGCAGAATATGACCCGACTACAACCACCCTTTGCCTTCTTTGGGCAAGCCAGTTCTGGATCCACAAAGCAATGTCCCCTTGAATCCCATACCTCCTTACTTTCCCAATAAGTCTTGTATGGGGTACCTTATTGACTGCCTTGCTGAAATCCATATACACTACATCTACTACTCTATCTTAATCAATGTCACATCCTCAAAAATTTCATCAGGCTCATAAGGCACGACCTGCCTGTGACAAAGCCATGCTGACTCTTCCTAATCATATTATGCTTCTCCAAATGTTCATAAATCCTGCCGCTCAGGATGTTCTCCATCAACTTACCAACCACTGAAGTAAGACTCACTGGTCTATAGTTTCCTGGGCTATCTCTACTCCCTTTCTTGAATAAGGGAACAACATCTGCAAACCTCCAATCCTCCGGGACCTCTCCCATCCTCATTGATGATGCAAAAATCATTGTCAGAGGCTCAGCAATTTCCTCCCTCGCCTGCCACAGTAGCCTGGGGTATATCTCGCCTGGTCCCGGTGACTTATCCAACTTGGTGCTTTCCAAAACCTGCAACATGTCCTCTTTCTTAATGTCTGTATGCTTAAGCTTTTCGGTCCGCTGTAAGTCATCCCTACAATCGCCAAGGTCCTTTCCCATAGTGAATACTGAAGCAAGGTTTTCATTAAGTACCTCCTCTATCTCCTCCGGTTCCATACACACTTTTCCACTGTCACACTTGATTGGTCCTATTCTCTCCACATCTTATCCTCTTGCTCTTCACATACTTGTAGAATGCCTTGGGGTTTTCCTTAATCCTGCTTACCAAGGTCTTCTCATGGCCCCTTCCAGCTTTCCTAATTTCATTCTTAAACTCCTTCCTGCTAGTCTTATAATCTTCTAGATCTCTATCATTACCTAGTTTTTTGAACCTTTTGTAAGCTTTTCTTTTCTTCTTGATTAGATTTTCAACAGTCTTTGTACACCACAGAATTTGTCTCCCTATCTGCACCTCAATGTCCCTGTTACTATTGGGTGGTCAAAAAAAGAACACCCAGTAGAGTTATTGACCCCTTGCTGTTCCTAACTTCCACCCAGAGACTCAGTAGACAATCCCTCCATGACTTCCTCCTTTTCTGCAGCCATGACACTACCTCTGATCAGCAGTGCCACGGCCCCCACCTCTTTTGCATCTCTCCCTGTCCTTTCTGAAACATCTGAAGCCTGGTACTCTAAGTAACCATTCCTGCCCCTAAGCCAGCCAAGTCTCTGTAATGGCCACAGCATCACAGATCCAAGTACTGATTCACGTTCTGAGTTCATCCGCTTTGTTCATGATGTTTTTTGCTTTAAAATAGACACATCTCAAACCATCAGTCAGGGCGCATCCCTTTTCTGTCACCTGCCTATCCTCCCTCTCACACTGCCTTCAAGCTTTCTCCATCTGTGAGCCAACCATCCCTTCCTCTGTCTCTTCAGTTCGGTTCCCACCTACCTGCAATTCTAGTTTAAACTCTCCCCAACAGCTTTAGCAAACCTCATTGAAACCTTTCGAATGTTGAAAGGCCTAGACAGAGTAGACGTGGAAAGGATGTTTCCCATGGTGGGAGAGTCTAGGACAAGAGGACACAGCTTCAGGATAGAGGGGCGCCCTTTCAAACCAGAAATGCGGAGAAATATTCTTTAGCCAAAGGGTGGCGGATTCGTGGAATTTGTTGCCAAATGCAGCTATGGAAGCCAGGTCATTAGGTGTATTTAAGGCAGAGATTGATAGGTTCTTGTTTGGACATAGCATGATAAGTTACGAGGAGAAGGTCGGGAACTGGGGCTGAGGAGGAGATAGAAAAAATGGATTAGCCATGGTTGAATGGCAGAGCAGACTGAATGGGCCAGATGGCCTAATTCTGCTCCTATGGCTAATGGTCTTATGGAAACATCTCTATGATCAGCTGGCTGGTGGTGAAGTGAAATCATCACCAGACTTCAAGCTGTGTGGTCCCGGGTTCAAATCCAACCGGTTCCCTGCACACTTTTCATGTGTACTTGATTGAACAACTCGGCCTCGCAAAAAAGCAGACAAAAAACGCAAAAGCAGCAGCAGCAGCAGCACACTGCCTTAGTTGGATGCATCAGCAGGGGAGATGAGGCTGAGTACAGGTCTACGGTAGGAAACTTTGTCACATGGTCTGAGCAGAATTGTCTGCAGCTTAATGTGAAAAAGACTAAGGAGCTGGTGGTGGACCTGAGGACAGCTAAGGTACCGGTGACCCTGTTTCCATCCAGGGGGTCAGTGTGGACATGGTGGAGGATTACAAATACCTGGGGATACGAATTGACAATAAACTAGACTGGTCAAAGAACACTGAGGCTGTCTACGAGAAGGGTCAGAGCCGTCTCTATTTCCTGAGGAGACTGAGGTCCTTTAACATCTGCTGGACGATGCCGAGGATGTTCTACGAGTCTGTGGTGGCCAGTGCTATCATGTTTGCTGTTGTATGCTGGGGCAGTAGGCTGAGGGTGGCAGACACCAACAGAATCAACAAACTCATTCGTAAGGCCAGTGATGTTGTAGGGATGGAACTGGACTCTCTCACAGTGGTGTCTGAAAAGAGGATGCTGTCTAAGTTGCATGCCATCTTGGTCATTGTCTCCCATCCACTACATAATGTACTGGATGGGCACAGGAGTACATTCAGCCAGAGACTCATTCCTCCGAGATGTAGCACAGAGCGTCATAGGAAGTCATTCCTGCCTGTGGCCATGAAACTTTACAACTCCTCCCTTGGAGGGTCAGACACCCTGAGCCGATAGGCTGGTCCTGGACTTATTTCATAATTTACTAGCATAATTTACATATTACTATTTAACTATTTATGGTTCTATTACTATTTATTATTTATGGTGCAACTGTAACGAAAACCAATTTCCCCCGGGATCAATAAAGTATGACTATGACGATGACTATAAGGTTGCCACCCGATGAGCCACAAGGCCCAGAAAGAAAGAACAGCAACATCTCTGAGATGGCCTGTAGGATTGCCCTCCAAAATTGAACATCAACTTTTTTTTGAAAATTACTTTATCTTGTTGTGCCTTCATAGTATTATCTCCCTATCCCTCAAGAGGCCACTTTGGACATCAGCTACTCAGCCTGCAGTGGTGCCTACACTGTTGCTATCACTCAAGTCTCTATTCCACTCCCTTTCAGACCATGCGTCTGGTCTCTCACAGTGCCCAAACCTCAAGGAACTCCATCTCATCCTCCAGTCTGGCACATTACCGCTTTCAGGAACACCTTTCACATCTATCTTTGAACCAAACACCAAGATAAAACCATTATTTCCCAGACCAGCTGAGATCACAGCTCTTGGAGATCATAAGACAAGACAAAGGAGCAGAAGTCGGCCATTCGGCCCATCATTCTGCTCCGCCATTTTATGGTTCCATGGAGTCCAAAATTATTGTTCCCTCAAATTCAGACATTTGTTCCTTTGAGGTTCACAGACACATGACTTCAAGAAATGGACAGAAATCAATAAATATAAATAACACAGGGTATAATTCCCTAACTCAGAAAATGTTGCGTAAATAGCTACTTACCAAAGATACGTCAAGAATTCCCAGAAGGTGCCAGAGGTCACTGGCAGTGTTAATTCCAATGAGGATGATCACAAAGATTCCAACAAATTTTACTCCAAGGGCTCCAGCAATGTTAACTCCTGTCAATATCAACCATTGCCACCAAGGTAGAGAAAAAGGCCTAAACATATATGGAGAACAATTATAGGAACAATCACATTTCAAATTAGTTTGCTGATAATAGCTGGGAACAAGTTCAAAAGGTTTGCAGATTGAGCAAGAAAGTAGCCATGAGGAAAAATGTGAAGCCATCCACACTGGCAGTCATAGAGTTAACCAGCACAGAAATAGCTTTTCAGCGAAACTTATCCATGCTGAGCAATTTGTCTATCTTGAGTTTGTTGTTAGCAGAGTTAGCTAACGAGCCCAGTATGTATATGAGCCCTTAAGAGAGGGTGTCACAGCTCATTCCATTTACTCACCACTCTCAATGTGAAGAAACTGCCCTTCGGGTCCCTTTTAAATTTTTCCCCCCTCACTGTAAAAATATGTCCCTTATCTTAGCCTCCTCTACCATGGGGGAAAAGAAATCTCCTTATCTATATCACACATGATTTCATGAACCTCAATCCCCTGCACTCCAGAGAAAACAGCCCCAACCTGTCCAATCTCTCCTTATATCTCTCAGCCTTCAGTCCCAGTATCACTCTTTAGAATCAGAATCAGAATCAGGTTTGTTATCACCGGTATGTGATGTGAAATTTGTTAACTTAGCAGCTGCAGTTCAATACAATACATAATCTAGCAGAGAGAAAAAAAATAAATAAAATGTAATAAATAAACAAGTAAATCAATTAAGTATATTGAATAGATTATTTTAAAATGTGCAAAAACAGAAATACTGTATATTAAAAAAGTGAGGTAGTGTCCAAAGCTTCAAAGTCCATTTAGGAATCAGATGGCAGAGGGGATGAAGACATACATAACATTACATACTTAATGACATACTTTCTAGAGGTAGTTGAGCTGAACTGCACACAATATACCAAATACAGTCTCACCAACATCTTGTACATACAAGAGTAACATGACATCTTAACTCTTGAATTCAATGCCCTGCCAAACTAACTGCCTTCTTCACCACTCTGCCTATCTATATCTCTGCTTTGAGAGAACTATGTACCTGTCCCCTTCACACATTCTGCTCTGCAACACTTTCCGCAGAGCTACCATTTACTGTACAAGTCTCCCATAGTTACCAAAATCCAACATCTTACACCAGTTTGAATAATATTCCATTTTACTGAACAAGGCTCTCAGCCTGAAATGTCGACTTTTTATTCATTTTCATTGATCCTGTCTGGCTTGCTGAATTCCTCCAGCACTTTGTGTGTGTAACTTTGGATTTCCAGCATCTGCAGAACCACCTGTGTTTATAATATTCCATTTGCCAATCTCTGGTCCCCTTCTTATGGACATCTAGAGAACATGGACCAACACCTTTTCAACATAAATAACCCTCTTCTCCGTCCACTACAGATGATGTTGTCCACGTTACTAACACTGTCATCCAAATCATTAAATAGATGACAAACATCAGCAGACCAAGCACTGATCTCTTGGACTCCCATCTGAAAACCCATCCTTTGTAATACCATGCTTTGCCTCCTCCCACCAATACAATGTGACTCACACTGAATCATATGACCATAAAACCATAGAGCAGAATTAGGCAATTTGACCCATCGAGTCCGCTCAGCGATTTCATTATGGCTGATCCATTTTTCCCTCTCAGCCTCAATCTCCTGCCTTTTCTCTGTATCCTTTCACGGCTTCACCAATCAAGAATCCTTCAACCTCTGCCTTAAATATTTGTAAAGACTTAGCCTCCACAGCTACCTGTGACAATGATTTCCACAGATTCACCATTCTCTAGCTAAAGAAATTTCTCCTCATCTCTGTTCTAAAAGGATGCCCCTCGATTCTGAGGCTCTGGTCCTAGACTCTCCAATGGGAGTAAACATCTCCAATCCACTGTATCAAGACCTTTCGCCATTCAATAGGTTTCAATTAGGTCACCATTCATTCTTCTGAATTCTAGTGAATCCAGGCCCAGAGCTCTTCATATGACAAGCCACTCAATCCAGGAATCATTTTTCTGAATCTCATTTGAACCCTCTCTAGTTTCAGCACTTCCATTCAAAGGGGCCCAAAACTGCTCACAATATTTACAATGAGGCCTCACCAGTTCATTAAAATGCCTCAACATTACATCCTTCCTTTTATATTCTAGTCCATGAGACCACAGGATATAGGAGTAGAAGTAGGCAATTCGGCCATGGAGTCTGCTCCGCCATTCAATCATGGGCTGATCCAATACTTCCAGTCATCCCCATCCCCTGCCTTCTCCCCATACCCTTTAATGCCCTGGCTAATCAAGAACATATCTATCTCTGCCTTAAATGCACCCAATGACTTCACCTCCACAGCTATTCATGGCAACAAATTCCACAGATCTACCACCCTTTGACTAAAGTAATTTCTCCGCATCTCTGTTCTAAATGGACATCCTTCAATTCTGAAGTCGTGCCCTCTTGTCCTCGACTCCCCTACCATGGGAAATAACTTTGGCATATCTAATCTGTTCAGGCCTTTTAACATTCAGAATGTTTCAATGACATCCCCACATTCTCCTGAACTCCAAGGAATACAGCCCAAGAGCTGCCAGACGTTCCTCATAGAGTAACCCTTTCATTCCTGAAATCATTCTTGGGAGTCTTCTCTGAACTCTCTACAAAGTCAATATCTCCTTCCTAAAATAAGGAGACCAAAACTGTACATGATACTCCAAGCGTGGTATCACGAGTGCCTTAAGGAACCTTAACATCACATAGAAACATAGAAAACCTAAAGCACAATACAGGCCCTTCCGCCCAGAAAGTTGTGCTGAACATGTCCCGACCTTAGAAATTACCAGGCTTACCCATAGCCCTCTATTTTTCTTAGCTCTCCATGTACCTATCCAAAAGTCTCTTAAAAGACCCCATCGTATCCACCTCCACCACCGTTGCCGGCAGCCCATTCCACGCACTCACCACTCGCTGCATAAAAAACTTACCCCTCACATCTCCTCTGAACCTACTCTCCAGCACCTTAAACCTGAGTCCTCTTGTGGCAAGCATTTCAGCCCTGGCAAAAAGCCTCTGACTATCCACACGATCAATGCCTCTCATCACCTCATACACCTCTATCAGGTCACCTCTCATCCTCCGTCGCTCCAAGGAGAAAAGGCCAAGTTCACTCAACCTGTTTTCATAAGGCATATTCCTCAATCCAGGCAACATCCTTGTAAATCTCCTCTGCACCCTCTCTATGGTTTCCACATCCTTCCGGTACTAAGGCGACCAGAACTGAGCACAGTACTCCAAGTGGGGTCTGACCAGGGTCCTATATAGCTGCAACATTACCTCTCAGCTCCTAAATTCAATTCCACGAATAATGAAGGACAATACACCGTATGCCTTCTTAACCAGAGTCAACCTGCGCAGCTGCTTTGAGCGTACTATGGACTCGGATCCCAAGATTCCTCTGATTCTCCACACTGCCAAGCGTCTTACCATTAATACTATATTCTGCCATCATATTTGACCTACCAGAATGAACCACTTCACACTGATCTGGGTTGAACTCCACCTGCCACTTCTCAGCCCAGTTTTGCATCCTATCAATATCCTGCTGTAACCTCTGACAGCCCTCCACACTATCCACAACATTCCCAACCTTACTAACCCATCCCTCCACTTCCTCATGCAGCTCATTTATAAAAATCACGAAGAGAAGGGGTCCCAGAACAGATCCCTGAGGCACACCACTGGTCACCGACCTCCATGCACAATATGACCCGTCTACAACCACTCTTTGCCTTTTGTGGGCAAGCCAGTTCTGGATCCAGAAAGCAATGTCCCCTTGGATCCCATCCTCCTTACTTTCTCAATAAGCCTTGCATGGGATACCTTATCAAATGCCTTGCTTAAATCCATATATACTACATCTACTGCTCTTCCTTCATTAATGTGTTTAGTCACATCCTCAAAAATTTCAATCAGGCTCGTAAAGCACGACCTGCCCTTGACAAAGCCATGCTGACTATTCCTAATCATATTACGCTTCTCCAAATGTTCATAAATCCTGCCTCTCAGGATCTTCTCCATTAACTTATCAACCACTGAAGTAAGATCAATGGTCTATAATTTCCTGGGCTATCTCTACTCCTTTTCTTGAATAAAGGAACAATATCTGCAACCCTCTAATCCTCTGGAACCTCTCCCATCCCTATTGATGATTCAAAGATCATTGCCAGAGGCTCAGCAATCTCTTCCCTCGCCTCCTACAGTAGCCTGGGGTACATCTCATCTGGTCCCGGCAACTTATCCAACTTGATGCTTTCCAAAAGTTGCAGCACATCCTCTCCCTTAATATCTACATGCTCAAGCTTTACAGTCTGCTGCAAGTCATCACTACAATCACCAAGATCCTTTTCCATAATGAATACTGTAGTAAAGTATTCATTAAGCACTGCTGCTATTTCCTCCAGTTCCATACACATTTTCCCCACTGTCACACTTGATAGGTGTATTCGTTCATGTCTTATCCTCTTGCTTTTCACATACTTGTAGAATGCCTTGGGGTCTTACTGAATCCTGCCTGCCAAAGCCTTCTCATTGTACTTCAGGATTGAAGGGTGCCCTTTCAGAACAGAAATGCAAAGAAATTTTTTTAGTCAGAGGGTGGTGAATCTATGGAATTTGTTGCCACGGGCAGCAGTGGAGGCCAAGTCATTGGGTGTATTTAAAGCAGAGATTGATAGGTATCTGAGTAGCCAGGGCATCAAAGGTTATGGTGAGAAGGCGGGGCAGTGGGACTAAATAGGATAAAATGCATCAGCTCATGATAAAATGGCCGAGCAGACTCGATGGGCCGAATGGCCTACTTCTGCTCCTTTGTCTTATGATCTCATGGCCCCTTCTGGCTCTCCTAATTTCCTTTTTAAACTCCTTCCTGTTAGCCTGATAATCTTCTAGATCTCTAACATAACCAGCTCTCTGAACCTTTCGTAAGCTTTTCTTTTCTTCTTGACTAGATTTATTACAGCCTTTGTACACCACAGCTCCTGTACCCTACCATAACTTCCCTGTCTCATTGGAACATACCTACGCAGAACTCCACACAAATATCCCCTGAACATTTTCCACATTTCTTCCATACTTTTCCCTGAGAACATCTGTTCCAAATTTAAGTTTCCAATTTCCTGCCTGATAGCCTCATAATTCCCCTTACTCCAATTAAACGCTTTTCTAACTTGTCTGCTCCTATCTCTCTCCAATGCTATTGTAAAGGAGATAGAATTTAGATCACTATCTCCAAAATGCTCTCCCACTGAGAGATCTGACACCTGACCAGGTTCATTTCCCAACACCAAATCAAGTACAGTCTCTCCTCTTGTAGGCTTATCTACATATTGTGTCAAGAAACCTTCCTGAACACACCTAACAAACTCCACCCCATCTGAAACCCCCCACTTTCGGGAGATGCCAATTGATATTTGAGAAACTAAAATCTCCCATCACGACAATTCTGTTATTATTACACCTTTCCAGGATCTGATTCCCTATCTGCTCCTCGATATCATTGTTACTATTGGGCGGCCCATAAAAAACACCCAGAAAAGTTATTGACCCCCTTCCTGTTCCTAACCTCCACCCACAGAGACTCCGTAGACAATCCCTCCATGACGTCCACCTTTTCTGAAGCTGTGACACTATCTCTGATCAACAGTGCCATGCCCCCACCTCTTTTGCCTCCCTCCCTGTCCTTTCTGAAACATCTAAAACTCAGCACTTGAAGTAACCATTCCTGTCCCTGAGCCATCCAAGTCTCTGTAATGGCCACCACATCATAGCTCCAAGTACTGATCCACGCTCTAAGCTCATCCGCTTTGTTCACAATACCCCTTGCGTTAAAATAGACATATCTCAAACCGTCCGTCTGAGCGTGTCCCTTCTCTATCACCTGCCTATCCTCCCTCACACACTGTCTTCAAGCTTTCTCTATATGTGAGCCAACTGCCTCTTCCCCGGTCACTTCAGTTCGGTTCCTGCCCCCCAACAATTCTAGTTTAAACTCTCCCCAGTAGCCTTAGCAAATCTCCCCACCAGGATATTGGTCCCCCTGGGATTCAAGTGCAACCCGTCCTTTTTGTACAGGTCACACCTGCCCCAAAAGAGGTCCCAATGATCCAGAAATCCGAATCCCTGCCCCCTGCTCTTATATTATATACCTCTAGAAATGAATACCAACATTACATTCGCCTTCTTCACCACCAACTCAAGCTGGAGGTTGAACTTTAGGGTATCTTGCACAAGGACTCCCAACTCCCTTTGCATCTCTGCACTTTGAATTATCTCCTCATCTCAATGTCTACCCGCTTATTTCTTCCACCGAAGTGTATGGCCATACACTTTCCAACATTGTATTTCATTTGCCACTCTGCCCATTCCACTAAATTATCTAAGTTTCTCTGCAGGCTGTCTGTTTCCTCCACACTAGGCCCTCCTCCACCTATCTTTGTATCATCAGCAAATTTAGCCACAAATCTAATAATCCCATAGCCCAAATCATTGTCATACATCATACAAAGCAGCGGTCCCAACACCGAACCCTGTGGAACTCCACTGCTAACCAGCAGCCAGCCAGAATAGAATCCCTTTATTCCCACTCTCTGTTTTCCGCGTATCAGCCAATGCTCCACCCATGCCCGTAACTTCCCTGTAATTCCATGGGCTCATATCTTGCTGAGCAACCTCATATGGGGCTCCTTGTCAAATGCCATCTGAAAATCCTAGTACACATCTCCTGCATCTCCTTTGTCTACCCTGCTTGTAATTTCCTCAAAAAGTTGCAGCAGGTTAGTCAAGCAGGATTTTTCTTTCAGGAAACCCTACTGGCTTTGGCCTATCTTGTCATGTGCCTCCAGGTACTCTGTAATCTCATCCCTAACAATCAATTCCAACAACTTCCCAACCACTGATGTGAGGCTGACAGGTCTATAGCTTCCTTTCTGCTGCCTCCCACCCTTCTTAAATAGCGGAGTAACATTTGCAATTTTCCAGTCATCCGGTACAATGCCAGTATCTTCTAGTCCTCTTGATATGAATGCTAACATCATATTTGACTTCCTCACACTGACTCAAGCTGCAAATTAACCTCCAAGGAATCCTGCAAAAGGATGCCCAAGTCTCTTTGCATCTCAGTTATTCAAATTTTCTCTCCATTTAGAAAATAGTCTACCATTTCATTTCTTCTCCAAAAGTGCATGACCATACATTTCCCGACACTGTTTTCCATCTGGCATTTCTTTGCCCAGTCTCCCAATCTGTCTAAGTCCTTTTGAAGCCTCTCTGCTTCCTACATTAGTGTTGGCGGACCAATCGATTTGTAGACAGGGAGCACTTTGCACAGGTCGGGGAGAAGTGTTACAAAAAGGAGCGTTTTATGGAGCTCAGCACATTAACGGCAGACCAATTGATTCACAATTCATTAACAGGAGCAAATAGAAGTAAAGCAGGGTCAAAGCAGAGCGGCCATTGTGTGAGTGGACCAGTGTATGAGTGGGAACTTGAGACTTTCTCTCAAGAGGCTTCGGTGAGGAGGCACAGGAAACTAACAGGTAAGCCTTTTGTAGTAGATTGAATAAAAAGTCACCACACCCCAGCTCATCTGCAGTTGTGAACTTCCCACGATTCAGGACATTTACAAGGACAGGTGTGTAAAAAGGGCCCGTAGGATCATTGGGGACCCGAGTCACCCCAACCACAATCTATTCCAGCTGCTACCATCCGGGACACAAAATAATCTGCAGATGCTGGGGTCAAAGCAACACTCACAACATGCTGGAGGAACTCAGCAGGTCGGGCAGCATCAGTGGAAAAGATCGGTCGACGTTTCGGGCTGGAACCCTTCGTCAGGACTGTAGGGGGAAGGGGCAGAGGCCCTGTAAAGAAGTTGTATCTGCCTACCTGGACTCCATTTTGTCACCCATAGTTCAGTCTCTCCCCACCTACATCCGGGATACATCCCATGCCCTCCACCTCTTCAATAACTTCCAGTTCCCCAGTCCCAACCGCTTCATTTTCACTATGGATGTCCAATCCCTATACACCTCTATTCCCCATGAAGAAGGCCTCAAAGCCCTCTGCTACTTTCTGGATAATAGACCTCACCAGTTCCCCACCACCACTACCCTCCTCCAGTTGGCGGAACTGGTTCTCACACTCAATAACTTCTCTTTTGGCTCTTCCCACTTTCTTCAGACCAAGGGTGTAGCTATGGGAACTCGCATGGGCCCTAGCTATGCCTGCCTCTTCGTTGATTATGTGGAACAGTCTGTGCTCCAAACCTATTCTGGTACTGCTCCCCAACTTTTCCTTCGGTACATTGACGACTACATTGGTGCTGCTTTCTGCACCCATGCTGAGCTCGTCAATTTCATCGACTTTACTTTTAACTTCCACCCAGCCCTCAAATTCACTTGGTCTATCTTGGACACTTCTCTCCCCCTTCTTGATCTCTCGGTCTCCATCTCTGGAGACAGACTGTCCACTAACATCTTCTACAAGCCCACTGACTCTCATAACTACCTCAACTATACCTCTTCCCACCCCGCCACATGCAAAAATGCCACTCCCTATTCCCAGTTCCTCTGTCTCCGCCGCATCTGCTCTGAGGATGAGGTTTTCCGTTCCAGGATATCTCAAATGTCCTCTTTAAAGATCGTGGTTTCCCTTCTGCTGTCATTAATGATCCCAGGTCTCGTTGCACCTCCCCTTTTCCTAATCGGCCACCATTCAGATAATAATCTGTTTTCCTATTTTTGCCATGACTTTAGCATGATTTTTAATCTATTCAATATACTTATACTGTAATTAATTAATTAATTTGTGTGTTCATGTGTTTGGTGAGGTAAGTGGGTGAGTAGACTTATTTTTCCTTGTTTCATTCCTGTAGAATTAGGTAGTATGTCTGCAGGGTTAGTGCTTTGTTCAGGGTGTCAGATGTGGGAATCTTGGGAGACCTCCAGCCTCCCTGATGGCCACATCTGCATCAGGTGCACCGAGATGCAGCTCCTCAGAGACCGTGTTGGGATCTGGAGCTGCAGCTTGATGACCTACCGGAGGTTTACCGTCTGCGTGAGATGATGGGACTTTCGAGAGACTTTGAGACTGTACAGTGCCCATGGTCTGTTCTTATCAAATTACGGTATTGCTTTGCACTGTAGCAGCTATATGTTATAATTATGTAGCTTTTGTCAGTTTTTCAGTCTTGGTTTGTCATGTGTTTCTGTGATATCATCCTGGAAAAACATTGTATCATTTCTTAATGCATGCATTACTAAATAACAATAAAAGAGGACCGCGTGTCCTCATAATCTAATCTATTAGGGAGAGTGAGGAGATGATAGACAGGAGCTACAGGGAGGTACTCATCCCAAGGCTACAGCGGTCAGAAAACTGGGTGACTGTCAGGAGAGGGAAGGGAAATGCCAGGATAGTGGAGAGCACCCCTGTGGCTGCCCCTCTCAGCAACAAGTATATCGTTTTGGATGCTGTTCAGGGGGATGACCTGACAGGGGACGGCCACGGTGACCGGGTCTCAGGCACTGAGACTGGTGCTGTTGTACAGGAGAGAAGGAGGGAGAAGAGGAATACGGTAGTCATAGGGGATCAGACAGGAGATTCGGTGAGCCTGATAGAGATACCCGCATGGTGTGTTGCCTCCCAGGTGCCAGGGCACAGGATGTCTCAGATCGGGTCCAGAATATTCTGAAGGGAGAGGGCGAGCAGCCAGCTGTCTTGGTACGTGTTGGTACCAATGACATAGATAGGAAAAGGGAGGAGGTCCTGAAGAGAGATTTCCGGGAGTTAGGAAGGAAGCTAAGAAGCAGGACCTCCAGGGTAGTAATCTCAGGATTGCTACCTATGCCACGTGCTAGCGAGGGCAAGAATAGTAGGATCAGGCAGATGAATCCATGGCTGGGAGGTTGGTGCAGGGGGCAGGGCTTCAGATTCTTGGATAATTGGGATCTCTTCTGGGGGAAGTATGACCTGTTCAAAAAAGACAGGTTACACCTGAACCCGAAGGTGACTAATATCCTGGCGGGAAGGTTTAATAGAGCTGTTAGGGAGGGTTTAAACTAATTTGGCAGGGGGATGGGAACCAGAATGACAGAGCAGACGAAGGGGAAAACAGAATTAAATCTAAGATAGTGAGCAATAAAGATGTCAGGAAAGACAGGCAGGTGATGGGGCAAACTTGCAGCCATTGGGATGAGTTGCAGTGCAATAAAGTTGCAGTGCAATCAAAGCAAAAAGTACCAAATACTGGACTTAAGGTGTTATACTTAAATGCACGCAGCATAAGGAATAAGGTGGATGATCTTGTCGTACAGCTACAGATTGGCAGGTATGATATTGTGGCCATCACAGAGACATGGCTAAAGGATGCATGTCTCTGGGAGCTGAACATCCAAGGATACACAGTGTATCGGAAGGATAGGCAGGTAGGCAGAGGGGTGGAGTGGTTTTATTGGTAAGAAATTATATTAAATCATTAGAAAGAGGTGACATAGGATCGGAAGGTGCAGAATCTTTATGGGTTGAGCTAAGAAATCGCAGGGGTAAAAGGACTCTGATGGCAGTTATATACAGGCCTCCTAACAGATGCATTGATGTGGACTACAAAATACAACAGGAAATAGAAAAGGCTTGCCAGAATGGCAGTGTTATGATAATTGTGGGGGATTTTAACATGCGAGTGGATTGGGAAAATCAGGTCGGCACTGGATCTCGAGAGAGAGAATTTGTAGAATGTCTGCAAGATGGCTTTTTAGAACAGCTTGTTGTTGAGCCCACTCGGGGATCGGCTGTGCTGGATTGGGTATTGCGTAATGAACCAGAAGTGATTAAAGAGATTGGGGTCAAGGAACCCTTAGGAGGCAGTGATCATAACATGATTGACTTCACTGTGAAATTTGGAAAAGAGAAGCCGAAATCTAATGTGTCCGGAGTAAAGGAAATTACAATGGCATGAGAAAGGAACTGGCCAAAGTTGACTGGAAAGGGACACTGGTGGGAAGGATGGCAGAGCAGCAGTGGCTGGAGTTTATGCGAGAAGTGAGGAAGGGGCAAGACAGATATATTCCAAAAAAGAAGAAATTTTCGAATAGAAAAAGGATGCAACCGTGGCTGACAGGAGAAGTCAAAGCCAAGTTAAAGCATAGGAGAGGGCATACAAGGAAGCAAAAATTAGTGAGAATACAGAGGATCGGGAAATTTTTAAAAGCTTACCATAAGACCATAACACAAAGGAGCAGAAGTCGGCCATTCGGCCCATCGAGTCTGCTCCGCCATTCCATCATGAGCAGATCCATTCTCCCATTTAGTCCCACTCCACCACCTTCTCACCATAACCTTTGATGCCCTGGCTACTCAGATACCTATCAATCTCCGCCTTAAATACACCCAATGACTTGGCCTCCACTGCCGCCCGTGGCAACAAATTCCATAGATTCACCACCCCCTGACTAAAAAAATTTCTTCGCATTTCTGTTCTGAATGGGCGCCCTTCAATCCTTAAGTCATGCCCTCTCGTACTAGACTCCCCCATCATGGGAAACAACTTTGCCACATCCACTCTGTCCATGCCTTTCAACATTCAAAATGTTTCTATCAGGTCTCCCCTCATTCTTCTAAACTCCAAGGAATACAGTCCAAGAGCAGACAAGCGTTCCTCATATGTTAACTCTATCATTCCCAGAAATCATTCTAGTGAATCTTCTCTGTACCCTCTCCAACATCAGCACATCCTTCCTTAAATAAGGAGACCAAAACTGCCCACAGTACTCCAAGTGAGGTTTCACCAGCACCTTATAGAGCCTCAACATCACATCCCTGCTCCTATACTCTATTCTTCCAGAAATGAATGCCAACATTGCATTCGCCTTCTTCACTACCGACTCAACCCGGAGGTAAACCTTAAGGGTATCCTGTACGAGGACTCCCAAGTCCCGCTGCATCTCCGAACTTTGAATTCTTTTCCTATTTAAATAATAGTCTGCCCATTTATTATTTCTGCCAAAGTGCATAACCATACACTTTCCAACATTGTACTTCATTTGCCACTTCTCTGCCCATTCTTCCAATCTATCCAAGTCTCTCTGCAGACTCTCCGTTTCCTCAGCACGACCTATCTTCGTATCATCAGCAAACTTAGCCACAAAGACATGTGGCTGTTGTGTTTTACTATTTATTGTTATGTTTATTATTTAGTGTTGCGTTTGTTATGTTATGATTGCACTGCTCCTGAGAAATGCTGTCTCATTCTGCCCTGCAGAGCTGATGTACGGTTTGAATTACAATAAAGTTTTTTGAATCTTTGAATCTATTCCATAATCCAAATCGTTGATGTACAATGTAAAAAGAAGCAGCCCCAACACGGACCCCTGTGGAACACCACTGGTAGCTGACAACCAACCAGAATAGGATCCCTTTATTCCCAGTCTCTGTTTCCTGCCAATCAGCCAACGCTCTACCCACGTATGTAACTTTCCCGTAATTCCATGGGCTCTTATCTTGTTAAGTAGCCTCATGTGTGGCACCTTGTAAAAGGCCTTCCGAAAATCCAAATATACAACATCCACTGCATCTCCCTTGTCTAGCCTACTTGTAATTTCCTCAAAAAATTGTAATAGGTTTGTCAAGCAGGATTTTCCTTTAAGGAATCTATGCTGAGTTCTGCCTATCTTGTTATATGCCTCCAGGTACTCTGTAACCTCATCCTTGATAATCGACTCCAACAACTTCCCAACCACCGATGTCAAGCTAACAGGTCTATAATTTCCTTTTTGCTTCCTTGCCCCCTTCTTAAATAGCGGATTGACATTGCAATCTTCCCAATCCTCCGTCTTCCCACTAATTTTTGCTTCCTTGTATGCCCTCTCCTTTGCTTTAACTTTGGCTTTGACTTCTCTCATACCACTGTAATTTCCTTTACTCCACTGAAATACCGACACATTAGATTTCGGCTTCTCTTTTTCAAATTTCACAGTGCACTCAATCATGTTATGATCACTGCCTCCTAAGGGTTCCTTCATCTCAATCTCTCTAATCACCTCCGGTTCATTACACAATACCCAATCCAGTACAGCCGATCCCCCAGTGGGCTCAACAACATGCTGTTCTAAAAAGCCATCTTGCAGACATTCTACAAATTCTCTCTTTTGAGATCCAGTGCCGACCTGATTTTCCCAATCCACTCGCATGTTAAAATCCTCCACAATTATCATAACACTGCCCTTCTGACAAGCCTTTTCTATTTCCTGTTGTAATTTGTAGTCCACATCCCTGCAGCTATTTGGAGGCCTATAAATAACTGCCAACAGGGTCCTTTTACCCCTGTAATTTCTTAGCTCAACCCATAAAGATTCTGCACCTTCCGATCCTATATCACCTCTTTCTAATGATTTAATATCATTTCTTACCAATAAAGCCACGCCTCCCCTCTGCCTACCTTCCTATCCTTCCGATACACCGTGTATCCCTGGATGTTCAACTCCCAGAAACATGCATCCTTTAGCCAGGTCTCTGTGATGGCCACAATATCATACCTGCCAATCTGTAGCTGTACGACAAGATCATCCACCTATTCCTTATGCTGCGTGCATTTAAGTATAACACCTCAAGACCAGTATTTGGTACTTTTCGCTTTGATTTCACTGCAACTTTATTGCACTGCAACTCATCCCAATGGCTACAAATTTGCCCCATCACCTGCCTGTCTTTCCTGACATCTTTACTGCTCACTATCTTAGATTTATTTCTGTTTTCCCCTTCCTCCGCTGTCATTCCGGTTCCCATCCCCCTGCCAAATTAGTTTAAACCCTCCCTAACAGCTCTATTAAATTCCCGCCAGGATATTGGTCCCCTTCGGGTTCAGGTGTAACCTGTCCTTTTTGAACAGGTCATACTTCCCCCAGAAGAGATCCCAATTATCCAAGAATCTGAAGCCCTGCCCCCTGCACCAATCTCTCAACCATGCATTCATCTGCCTGATCCTACTATTCTTGCCCTCGCTAGCACGTGGCACAGGTAGCAATCCCAAGATTACTACCCTGGAGGTCCTGCTTCTCAGCTTCCTTCTTAACTCCCAGAAATCTCTCTTCAGGACCTCCTCCTTTGTCCTCTCTATGTCATTGGTACCAACATGTACCAAGACAACTGGCTGCTCGCCCTCCCCCTTCAGAATATTCAGAACCCGATCCGAGACATCCCGTACCCTGGCACCTGGGAGGCAACACACCATGCGGGTATCTCTATCAGGCTCACAGAACCTCCTGTCCGTTCCCCTGACTATGGAATCCCCTATGACTACCGCATTCCTCTTCTCCCTCCTTCTCCTGCACAACAGCGCCAGGCTCAGTGCCAGAGATCCGGTCACCGTGGGCATCCCCTGTCAGGTCATCCCCCTCAACAGGATCCAGAACAAGATATTTGTTGCTGAGGGGGACAGCCACAGGTGTGCTCTCCACTATCCGGGCATTTCCCTTCCCTCTCTTGACAGTGACCCAGTTTTCTGACCCCTGTAGCCTAGGGATGACTACTCCCTGTAGCTCCTATCACTTCTTCACTTTCCCTGATAAGCAGATCATCAAGCTGCAGCTCCAGATCCCTAACATGGTCTCTGAGGAGCCGCATCTCGGTGCACCTGGCGCAGATGCTCGTACCGTTAGCTGTGAGAGCCCTGCTGTTCCTGTCTGTCCGGTCCAATTCACGAAAGGGCGGGGGGAGAAAAAAAAGTTGGTGCTTTGCTCTCGCCTATTCCCGTTTACCGCTGAAGCCAAAACCCTGCACTCTGCTCCCACTCACTCTGCTGCCAGCTCCAACAGCTGCCCGCTGTATAAGGTGGTTGTGGCAACCCACTTTCTGGCACACACGAACCGGGTCACAACAGCGCACGCAGGCAGAGGGCCGGCCCCAAAAAGGGCGCCAGGCCATCTTCACCAGCAGGGGGAAAATTCCGCGCGCGGAAAGGGTCTGGGAATATGCATTCCCCACAGCAGTCCCGCCCCAGGGAGGGCGGGAACAGGAAGGCTTCAAAGCAGGCCGCGAAGTTTGAATAAATCTCTTTCATCGCAACTCTAACTCACCGACTCCGTGTGGTTATTCTAGCGCTGTGTGTAGCACACCGCTACATGATCTCCTTTTTAAACTCTCCACGCGGTCCTGTTGACGTCACGCGCCTGCGCAGTCTCGTCCTTCTGGCACTTGAAGTAGTTTTTTTAAAAAACTGCCTTCCTTCAGAATTCAGTTCCCACGACGCTCTGTCGTCCCCATCCAAAAGACAGCCGTTGGTAGCAACCTGCCTTTTTAAACTCTCCACACTGTCCTGTTGACGTCATGTGCCTGCGCAGTCTCATCCTTCTTGCACTCGAAGAAGTTTTTTTTAAAAAACTGCCTTCCTTCAGAATTCAGCTCCCACAACGCTCTGTATTCCCAATCCAAAAGGAAACTAAGAAGGTCATTAAGAGGGAAAAGATGAACTATGAAAGAAGCTAGCAAATAATATCAAAGAGGATTATAAAAGATTTTTCAAGTATATAAAGAGTAAAAGACAGGTGAGAGTAGATATAGGACCAATAGAAAATGATGCTGGGGAAATTGTAATGGGAGATAAGGAGATGGCGGAGGAGCTGAATGAGTATTTTGAACAAGTCTTCATTGAGGAAGACGTCAGCAGTATACCGGACACTCAAGAGTGTCAGGGAAGTGAACTGTGCGCAGTCACAATTACGGCAGAGAAAGTACTCAGGAAGCTGAATAGTCTAAGGGTACATAAATCTCCCGGACCAGATGGAATGCACCCTCGTGTTCTGAAGGAAGTAGCTGTAGAGATTGCGGAGGAATTAGCAATGATCTTTCAAAAGTCGATAGATTCTGGCATGGTTCCAGAGGACTGGAAGATTGCAAATGCCACTCTGCTATTTAAGAAGGGGGCAAGGAAGCAAAAAGGAAATTATAGATCTGTTAGCTTGGCATCGGTGGTTGGGAAGTTGTTGGAGTCGATTGTCAAGGATGAGGTTACGGAGTGCCTGGAGGCATATGACAAGATAGACAAACTCAGCATGGTTTCCTTAAAGGAAAATCCTGCCTGTCAAACCTATTGCCATTTTTTGAGGAAATTACAAGTAGGCTAGACAAGGGAGATGCAGTGGATGTTGTGTATTTGGATTTTCAGAAGACCTTTGACAAGGTGTTGCGCATGAGGCTGCTAAACAAGGTAAGAGCCCATGGAATTATGGGAAAGTTACATACGTGGATAGAGCATTGGCTGATTGGCAGGAAACAGAGAGTGGGAATAAAGGGATCCCATTCTGGTTGGTGTTCCACAGGGGTCCGTGTTGGGGCCGCTTCTTTTTACGTTGTACATCAACGATTTGGATTATGGAATAGATGGCTTTGTAGCTAAGTCTGCTGATGATACAAAGATAGGTGGAGGGGCCAGTAGTGCTGAGGAAACAGAGACTCTGCAGGGAGACTTGGATAGATTGGGAGAATGGGCAAAGAAGTGGCAAATGAAATACAATGTTGGAAAGTGTATGGTTATGCACTTTGGCAGAAGAAATAAACGGGCAGACTATTATTTAAATAGGGAAAGAATTCAAGGTTCGGAGATGCATCGGGACTTGGGAGTCCTCGTGCAGGATACCCTTAAGGTTAACCTCCAGGTTGAGTCCGTGGTGAAGAAGGCGAATGAAAAGTTGGGATTCATTTCTAGAGGAATAGAGTATAGGAGCAGGGATGTGATGTTGAGGCTCTATAAGGCACTGGTAAGACCTCACTTGGAGTACTGTGCAGTTTTGGTCTCCTTATTTAAGAAAGGATGTGCTGATGTTGGAGAGGGTTCAGAGAAGATTCAGTAGAATGATTCCGGGAATGAGAGGGTTAACCTATGAGGAACGTTTGTCCGCTCTTGGACTGTACTCCTTGGAGTTTAGAAGAATGAGGGGAGACCTCATAGAAACATTTCGAATGATGAAAGGCATGGATAGAGTGTATGTGGCAAAGTTGTTTCCCATGATGGAGGAGTCCAGTACAAGAGGGCATGACTTAAGGGTTGAAGGGCTCCCATTCAGAACAGAAATGCGAAGAAATTTTTTTAGCCAGAGGGTGGTGAATCTATGGAATTTGTTGCCACGGGCAGCAGTGGAGGTCAAGTCATTGGGTGTATTTAAGGCAGAGAGTGATAAGTATCTGAGTAGCCAGGGCCTCAATGGTTATGGTGAGAAGGCAGGGGAGTGGGACTAAATGGGAGAATAGATCAGCTCATAATAAAATTGCGGAGCAGACTCGATGGGCCGAATGGCCGACTTCTGCTCCTTTGTCTTATGGTCTTATTCATATACTTATTATTTCTTTTTCTTCTTCTGTATGTTTTGCACTGAACTACTGCTGCTAAGTTCACAAATTTCACGACACCTGCCAGTGTTTATAAACCTGATTCTGATTCTGTATTATGCCTGAACAATGGAGACTACAATGGGATGACGGAGGATTTGGCTAGTGTAGACTGGGAACACAGGCTATATGGTGGGACAGTTGAGGAACAGTGGAAGACTTTCAGAGATTTTTCACGGTGCTCAACAAAAGTATATTCCAGTTGAAAGCAAGGACAGTGAAAGTGGGGAGAGCCAGCCTTGGAAACTAAGGAAATAAAAGAAGGCATCAAACTAAAAGCTCATAGAAACCATAGAAAAACTACAGCACAGAAACAGGCCTTTTGGCCCTTCTTGGCTGTGCTGAACCATTCATGGTTACAAAGTCGCCAAGGATTGTGGGTAACTGGAAAATTGAGAAAACTTTAAAACTTTATTGCTCACAAAGTGAGCAATAAAGAAAGGGAAGCTAGTTTATGAAAATAAATGAGCACAAAATATAAAAAAAAGATAGTAAAACTTTTTATTATATAAAGCAGAAAAGGGTGGCTAAAGTGAATGTAGGTTCCTTGAAGGACGAGAAGGGGGAATTGACATTGGGTAATGAGGAAATGGCAGAGGCTTTGAATGACTATTATGTGTCGGTCTTCACGGTGGAGGACACGTCTAACATGCCAAAGAGAGATGTTATGGATCCAATAGGAGATGAGGACCTCGATACAGTAGCTATCACTAAAGAGGTAGTGCTGAGTAAACTTGTGGGCCTGAAAAGAGTAAAGTCCCCTGGACCTGATGAATGCATCCAAGGGTATTGAAAGAAATGGCAGAAGTTATAGTAGAGGCTTTGGTGATAATTTACCAAAATTCTCAGGACTCTGGGCAGGTCCCAACGGATTGGAAGACGGCGAATGTCATGCCACTGTGAGACAAATTTCATGTCACATGCTGGTAATAATAAACCTGATTCTGATTCTGTTCAAAAAAAGATGTAAACAAAAGGCAGGTAACTAGGCCAGTTAGTTTAACATCTGTAGTTGGGAAAATGCTTGAAGCTATCTTTAAAGAAATTGCGAGGCATCTGGAAAGCAATGGATTCATCAGGCAGACGCAACATGGATTCAGCAAAGGCAGGTCCTGTTTGGCAAACTTACTGGAGTTCTTTGAGGATATAATGAGCACAGTGCATAAAGGGGAACAGATGGACATTATTTACTTGGATTTCCAGAAGGCGTTCGATAAAGTGCATAAAAGACTTGTCCATAAGATAAAGATACATAGATGTAGCACGCTGTAAGGTTTCACTGCTAATGTAATGGTTTCTCTGTAGCAGCAATGTTTGGGTTATGACTGGAGATAACAGGGCTTGGAATGTGGGGGGGCCTATCCAATGAGACATGCTGTTGTTTCTTGTGAGTTTGGAAGAGAGATTTTCGCGGTCTTTGGTCAGCAAGAGGAGAAGAAGGAAGACACGTACGGAGACAGCTGGTAGACCACTGGACGGAGTGGACCGGGAGCGAGGGTCTGAAGGTAGATGACGCTTGGAAGAGGTTGATGGTTGATGAATGGCTGTATTTATGAGTGCCAACGTGCACTTCTGACTTTTCTCTTAAAATGGGGCCTTTTTCTTTTTATTTTCTTTACTAACCCTATATTCAGATTAAGATTTATAAAGTTCAATCAGTTAATTGCATATGGTGTATTAACTTTCACCCACAGAGACTCCGTAGACAACCCCTCCATAACTTCCTCCTTTTCTGCAGCCATGACACTATCTCTGATCAACACTGCCACACCCCCACCTCTTTGCCTCCCTCCCTGTCCTTTCTGAAACATCTAAAGCCTGGCACTTGAAATAGCCATTCCTGCCCCTGCACCATCCAACTCTCTGTAATGGCCACAACACCATAGCTCCATGATACATGTGACTTATGCTTCTCCCTCTCAAATTGCAGTATGAATTCAATCCTGTTATGATCACTGCCTGCTAAGGGTTCCTTTATGATAAACTGACTAATAAAATCTGGATTATTACGCAACACCTAATCTAAGATACCTTTCCCTAAGAAGGCTCAAGCACAAACTGCTCTAAAAAAGCCATATTGTAGGCATTCAACAAGTTCCTTCTCTTGCAATCCGACACCAACCTGATTTTTCCAATCCCCTTGCAAATTGTCGTCCCCCATTACAATTATGTCATTACCCTTATTACATGCCTTTTCCAGTTCCCTTTGCAACCTCAACCCCATATCCTGGCTACTATGTGAAGGCCTATATACGATTCCCATAATTTTTTTTTATCCTTGCAATTTCTCAACTCCACCCACAAAGATTCAACATTCTCTGACCCCACGTCACCTTTTTCTAAGTTCAGTCTCTCACCAACAGAGCCACACCACCATCTATGCCCTCCTGCCTGCCCTTTTGGTACAAAGTACATCCTTCAATGTTAAATTCCCAACTGTGGCCCTCCTTCAGCCACAACTCAATGATGCTCACAACATCACACAAACCAATCTCTAACTGTGCCACAAGTTGGTCCACCTTATTCCGAATGGTACGCGCCTTCTGTCCTGCATTCTTTACCCTTTTGAAATTTGCCTCTGTGGTACAATTTAACTCTTTGTTCTGTCTGCATTTGTACCCAATCATTGGCTTGTCCTTCCTATATTCATGTTACACCCATCATCTACTTGTAAACCTGCTAGCTCATCCTCAACTCTATCATACTGGTTCCCAACCCGCTGCCATGTTAGTTTGAACCACTCCAAATGGCTGGAGTAAATCTGATTCAGGGGAGAAGATTTAGGATGGAGATGAAGAGAAACTTTTCCCAGAGAATGGTGAATCTGTGGAATTCTCTGCCCAGGGAAGTAGTTTAAGGGTTATGGGAAAAAGGCAGGTAGATGGAACTGAGTTTACAGACAGATTAGCCATGATCTTATTGAATGGCGGGGCAGGCTCGATGGGCCAGATGGCCGACTCCTGCTCCAATTTCTTATGGTTTTATGTTTGTTCTTCTGGTTGGGGAAGATTTGGAATGTTCATGTGGGTGCACGTGATCGCACTGGCCACCACAGACTCGTAGAACATCCTCAGCATCGTCCGGCAGATGTTAAAGGACCTCAGTCTCCTCAAGAAATACAGACGGCTCTGACCCTTCTTGTAGACAGCCTCGGTGTTCTTTGACCAGTCCAGTTTATTGTCCATTTTGTATCCCCAGGTATCTGTAATCCTCCACCATGTCCACACTGACCCCCTGGATGGAAACAGGGGTTACCGGTACCTTAGCTCTCCTCAGGTCTACCACCAGCTCCTTAGTCTTTTTCACATTAAGATGCAGATCATCCTGCTCACACCATGTGACAAAGTTTCGTACCGTAGCCCTGTACTCAGCCTCATCTCCCTTGCTGATGTATCCAACTATGGCAGAGTCATCAGAAAACTTCTGAAGATGACAAGACTCTGTGCAGTAGTTGAAGTTTGAGGTGTAAATGGTGAAGAGAAAGGGAGACAAGACAGTCCCCTGTGGAGCCCCAGTACTGTTGATCACTCGGTTTTTCCTAGAGAGTGGTGAATCTGTGGAATTCTCTGCTCAGGGAAGTAATTGAGGCTTCTTCACTAAATATATTTAAGATACAGTTAGATAGGTTTTTACATAGTAAGGGAATTAAGGGTTATGGAGAAAAGGCAGGTAGATGGAGCTGAGTTTACGCACAGATCAGCCATGATGTTATTGAATGAAGGGGCAGGCTCGATGGGCCAGATGGCCGACTCCTGCTCCTATTTATGTTCTTATGCCTGCAAGAATATTGGTCCCCCTTGGATTCATTTGCAACTGATATCTTTTATACAGGTCCCACCTGCCCCAGAAGAGGTCTCAATAATCCAAAACTCTGAACCCCTGTCCCCTCTCTAATTCTTCAGTCACGCATTTATCTGCCACCTCATTCTATCCTAGCTTCGCTGTCACATGGCACAGGCAACAATCCTGAGATTACTACCTTTGTGAATATTCAGCAGACTGGTTACAGAATTTAAGTAAACATTTATAAAGATTTATGGTGATAAAGTAACAGCGATATTCACTGGAGTTTGCCAAGGTTGTCGCTGATGAAAACCTAACCTGCTGAATGGTGTAATGAACAAGTAGAGAACAAAGACTGCATACTGGTACCACATAAGTTCAGAGTAGGCAATTATAGCAACGACAAACAGCCACTGACTGTCCAGCTGGGCGGCTGAGGTGGTGATAGTTCAACTTTTTGATGGTTCAATGTACAGGGTACGTTTTATTGTTTCATGTATAAAATTAACCCCAGGTAATTTCTAAAGTAAGTACATGTTCAGCACAGCATTGAGGGCCAAAGGGCCTGTATTGTGCTGTAGGTTTTCTATGCTTCTCCTTTTTTCCTCCTATGTCATTGGTACCATTATGTACCACAACTTTTGGCTGCTCACCCTCTCTTTTCAGAATACTGTGAATGCGTCCAGAAATATTTCAGACTCTGGCACCTGGGAGGCAAACTGCCATCCGTGTTTCCTTCACGAACAAGAGAAAATCTGCAAATGCTGGAAATCCAAGCAACACACACAAAATGCTGGAGGAACTCAGCAGGCCAGTCAGCATCTATGGAAAAAACTACAGCAGATGTCTTGGGCCAAGACCCTTCCGACATTCATTCCAGATCAGAATCAGGTTTATTATCATCGGCATGTGTTGTGAAATGTGTTAACTTAGCAGCAGCAGTAGTTCAATGCAATACATAATATAGAAGAAAAAAATATGTAAATCAATTACAGTATACAGCCAGTTGGTGGCGCAGTAGCATCAGCGCCGGACTTCGGAGATACCGAGGAGCAGATTGGGAGGCAGATTTTGGAAATAACAGGGTTGTTATCATGGGTGACTTTAACTTCCCTAATATTGAGTGGCACCTGATTAGTTCCAAGGGTTTGGAAGGGGCAGAGTTTGTTAAGTATGTCCAGGACAGATTCCTGTCACAGTACGTTGACAGGCCGACTAGGGGGAATGCCATACTAGATCTAGTATTAGGTAACGTACCGGGTCAGGTCACAGATCTCTCAGTGGGTGAGCATCTGGGGGACAGTGACCCTGGCCTTTAGCATTATCATGGAAAAGGACAGAATCAAAGAGGACAGGAAAATTTTTAATTGGGGAAGGGCAAATTATGACGCTATAAGGCTAGAACTTGCAGGTGTGAATTGGGATGATGTTTTTGCAGGGAAATGTATTATGGACATGTGGTCAATGTTTAGGGATCTCTTGCAGGATGTTAGGGATAAATTTGTCCCGGTGAAGAGTGAGTTGGAAAATCTAGTCAGGTGGAAGAAGGCAGCATACATGAGGTTTAGGAAGCAAGGATCAGATGGGTCTATTGAGGAATATAGGGTAGCAAGAAAGGAGCTTAAGAAGGGGCTGAGGAGAGCAAGAAGAGGGCATGAGAAGGCCTTGGCGAGTAAGGTAAAGGAAAACCCCAAGGCATTCTTCAATTATGTGAAGAACAAAAGGATGACAGGAGTGAAGGTAGGACCGATTAGAGATAAAGGTGGGAAGATGTGCCTGGAGGCTGTGGAAGTAAGCGAGATCCTCAATGAATACTTCTCTTCGGTATTCACCAATGAGAGGGAACTTGATGATGGTGAGGACAATATGAGTGAGGTTAATGCTCTGGAGCATGTTGATATAAAGGGAGAGGAGGTGTTTGAGTTGATAAAATACATTAGGACGGATAAGTCCCCTGGGCCTGATGGAATATTCCCCAGGCTGCTCCACGAGGCGAGGGAAGAGATTGCTGAGCCTCTGGCGAGGATCTTTTTGTCCTCGTTGTCCAAGGGAATGGTACCGGACGATTGGAGGGAGGCGAACGTTGTCCCCTTGTTCAAAAAAGGTAGTAGTGATAGTCCGGGTAATTATAGACCAGTGAGCCTTACGTCTGTGGTGGGAAAGCTGTTGGAAAAGATTCTTGGAGATAGGATCTATGGGCATTTAGAGAATCATGGTCTGATCAGGGACAGTCAGCATGGCTTTGTGAAGGGCAGATCATGTCTAACAAACCTGATAGAGTTCTTTGAGGAGGTGACCAGGCATCTAGATGATGGTAGTGCAGTGGATGTGATCTATATGGATTTTAGTAAGGCATTTGACAAGGTTCCACATGGTAGACTTATTCAAAAAGTCAGAAGGCATGGGATCCAGGGAAGTTTGTCCAGGTGGATTCAGAATTGGCTTGCCTGCAGAAGGCAGAGGGTCGCGGTGGAAGGAGTACATTCGAATTGGAGGATTGTGACTAGTGGTGTCCCACAAGGATCAGGGACCCTACTTTTCGTAATTTTTATTAACGACCTGGATGTGGGGGTAGAAGGGTGGGTTGGCAAGTTTGCAAACGACACAAAGGTTGGTGGTGTTGTGGATAGTGTAGAGAATTGTCAAAGATTGCAGAGAGACATTGATAGGATGCAGAAGTGGGCTGAGAAATGGCAGATGGATTCAACCCGGAGAAGTGTGAGGTGGTACACTTTAGAAGGACAAACTCCAAGGCAGAGTACAAAGTAAATGGCAGGATACTTCGTAGTGTCGAGGAGCAGAAGGATCTGGGGGTACATGTCCACAGATCCCTGAAAGTTGTCTCACAGGTAGATAGGGGTGTTAAGAAAGCTTAAGGGGTATTAGTTTTCCTAAGTCGAGGGATAGAGTTTAAGAGTCGCGAGGTAATGATGCAGCTCTATAAAACTCTGGTTCGGCCACACTTGGAGTACTGTATCCAGTTCTGGTCGCCTCACTATAGGAAGGATGTAGAAGCATTGGAAAGGGTACAGAGGAGATTTACCAGGATGCTGCCTGGTTTAGAGAGTATGCATTAAGATCAGAGATTAAGGGAGCTGGGGCTTTACTCTTCGGAGAGAGAAGGAGGATGAGAGGAGACATGATAGAGGTGTACAAGATAATAAGAGTAATAGATAGAGTGGATAGCCAGCGCCTCTTCCCCAGGGCACCGCTGCTCAATACAAGAGGACATGGCTTTAAGGTAAGGGGTGGGAAGTTCAAGGGGGATATTAGAGGAAGGTTTTTTACTCAGAGAGTGGTTGGTGCGTGGAATGCACTGCCTGAGTCAGTGGTGGAGGCAGATACACTCATGAAATCTAAGAGACCACTAGACAGGTATATGGAGGAATTTAAGGTGGGTGGTTATATGGGAGGCAGGGTTTGAGGGTCGGCACAATATTGTGGGCCGAAGGGCCTGTACTGTGCTGTACTATTCTATGTTTTATGTTCTATGAAGGCTCCCAAGTTCGAAACCAGCTGGCTCCCTTGCACGCTTTCCATCCGTGCTGGGTTGAACATCGAGCTGGCAACTCGGCCTCATAAAAATAAGAAAGCCTGCTGAAAAAACGCCATCATGACAGCGTCCCGATGACTCCACTTGGAGTTAAGGGCTTTCTTCTACTTAATTACAGTATACGTATATGAATTTATTAAAAATCATGCGAAAACCAGAAATAATATATATTAAAAAAGTGAGGTAGTGTTCATGGGTTCAATGTCCATTTAGGAATCGGATGGCAGAGGGGAAGAAGCTGTTCCTGAATCGCTGAGTGTGTGCGTTCAGGCTTCTGCATCTCCTATCTGATGGTAACAGTGAGAAAAGGGCATGTCCTGGGTGCTGGAGGTCCTTAATAATGGACGCTGCCTTTCTGAGACACCGCTCCTTGAAGCTGTTCTGGGTACTTTGTAGGCTGGTACCCATGCTGGAGCCGACTATATTTACAACCCTCTGCAGCTTCTTTCAGTCCTGTGAAGACATACCAGGCAGTGATGCAGCCTGTTACACTCATCATCTAATTGTAAACTTACTGGCTCAGCCTCAGCTCTATCACACTTGTTCCCAAACCCCTGCCATATTAGCTTGATGCTTCTTGGCCTGCTAAGTTCCTCCAGCATTTTGTGTACAATCCACGTTTCCTTTTCACGTCCACAGAATTGCCTGTGTATCCTCTATAGTCCCCTATTATTGCTGCCATCTCCTTCAGTTCCCTACCCTTCTGAGCCACAGGGCCAGACTCAGTGCCAGAGGCACGCCCGCTGTTGTGTCCCCCAGGCAGGTTGTCCCCTCCATAACAGTATTCAAAATAGAGTACTTTTGTTGAGGGGCATGGCCTCAGGGGTGCTCTCCACCATCTGATGTTCTCCCTTCCCTCTCCTGACAGTCACCCATTTATCTGTCTCCTGTGCCTTGGGGTGACTATCTCCCTGCAGCTCCTGTCTATCACTGCTTCACCTTCCCTAACAAGCTGAAGGTCATCAAAATGCAGCTTCATTTCCCTAATGCAGTCTCTAAGGAACTGCATCTTGATGCAACTGGCGCAGATGTGGCCACTGGGGAGGCTGGGAGTCTCCAGGAAATCCTTTGCCTGACACCCAGAACAGAACACCAGCTCTGCAGATATACTTCCATTCTCTCTAGTTAAATAAGAATTAAGGAATGAACTTGCCTTGCCAAAGCCTGTTCTCGCTACAGCCAAACTGAGCCAAAGTATTACTACTCTGACTCAAGACTGCTCCGACGACAACTGTTCCCACGATGACCACTCCAGCAGGCGGTACCTCTCTTATGGATAAATTCTCCACGGCTTGTGACAACTTTGGACTCACCATCAACATCAAAAAGACCGAAGTCATGCACTAGCCTGCCCCTCATGCACCGTACACAGAATCAAAAATCACAGTCAAAGGACAGAAACTACAAGCAGTGGACCAGTTTACTTACTTGGCCTCACCCTCTCCCGAGCAGTGACGATTGATACAGAAGTTAACTGCAGAATAGCAAAGGCAAGTTCTGCTTTCGGTAGACTGCGCTTCACTGTATGGGAACGTCGAGGAATCAGTCCAGCAACAAAACTGAAGGTCTACAGAGCCGTGGTACTCACTACCCTCCCGTATGCCTGTGAAACGTGGACTGTGTATCGAAGACATGCAAGACAGCTCAACCATTTCCACATGACTTGTCTTCGCAGAATATTAGGCATCAGATGGCAAGATAAAGTACCAAACACTAAGGTTCTTTCTAGAGCAAGTCTACCATCAGTCCACACACTGCTGATGAGAGCACAGACCCGGTGGGCAGGTCATGTCATCTGCATGCCGGACAAGCGCATACTCAAGCAGCTCCTTTTTGGGGAACTCTCTGCTGGAAGACGCTTGCATGGAGGGCAGAAGAAACGTTACAAAGACACACAAAAGGCCTCCCTGAAGTCATTTGACATAGACACAACCTCCTGGGAAATGCTGGCACAAAACCGCCCTACCTGGCACGGCCTCATCCACAAGGGCTGTCAAGCTTACGAAGCAAGGCGCATTGCTGAAGCACAACATAAGCGCGAGCTGCACAAGTCCAGAGCCACCAGCGCAACAACTGCAGGGCCTACACGTCTGCCCAACATGAGCCAGGATATTCCGTGCCTGAATTGGCCTGACCAGTCATCTTCGGACACACCGCATCCAGTCTCAAAGTGACTAATGGTGTCGAGGTCTTCATCGACGATGATGGACGAACCACACCTCTCTTTTATGGAAACTGGGTTTTTAAATGCTCCTTGTCGGACCTCCGTGGGAATGCTGCTGTTACATCTGCGTAGTACTCCAATCAACAAGTACCATTTAAAAACTTACTACTTTTTCAAGCTTTTTGTTGGACGTGCATAGGAACACTCCTGTTGTGTCTACACAGTACTCCAATCAACTAAACTTGACCACAATGCCTTCAGTTCTGTCGTTCAGATCACTAACGTGTAACATGAAAAACTGTGATCCCATCACCGAGCCCAGGCACCAATCCTAAAAAGAACATCTTTATCCCCATTCTCTACTTCCTGCCAGACAGCAAGTCTTCCATCCATTTGAGCATCTTGCCTTGAGCTCAACTTACTTAGCAGCCTCATGTGCAATACTTTGTCAAAGTCCTTCACATATCCAGCTAATCTCATGTAATTTGTTTACACACATTGTACTTTCTCTGTTACACTATATTCTTAAGACTCAAGTATGGCATGATCTGTCCGGATGAAACTCAAACACTTTCCACTGTATATGTGACAATAACAATGAAAAAACAACCAATAAGCAACAAGGTCAGAGGGGATGCGTGTGAATCTCTGTGTCTCCTGGAAGGGCAGTTTAGGATCCTGGATGGTGGTGAGGGAGGAAGTGCAGGGACAGATATAGCACCTGCTACCATTGAAGGAAAAGTGCCAGGGTATAGAGAGGGATGAACAGACCAGGGAGCCGTGGAGAGGTGATGGGATCACATTGTAGCTGGTGTAAATTATGAAAATTGATATGCTGAATGCATTGCAACACACACAAAATGCTGGAGGAACTCAGCAGGCCAGGCAGCATCTATGGAAAACAGTTGATGTTTCAAGCCGAGACCCTTTGGCAGGACTTTTTCCGTAGATGCTGCCTGACCTGCTGAATTCCTCCAGCTTTTTGTGTGTGTTGCTTAGATTTCCAGCATCAGCAGATTTTCTCTTGTTTGATGCTCAATGTGTTGGCTGATGGGATGAAAAGTAAAATCCATTGACTTTCGATCTTCTGCTCGGTTAAAAGATATCAAGCAAAAACTATTTTTTTGTGTGGTAAAAACCCCATGTGGCATATTTATCATGCACTTCATCAGATTTATGGATGATTTATACTTACCTGCCCTTCATGGCATTGAACTTCAGCATGCACAGGACTGCTCCCAGAATAAAGAACATTAGGATAGGATCCAACAAGATATACTGTGAAATAGTTATACATCCAGTATCTGCCAAGAAAAACAAAAGTTACAGTAATTCATCCAATGTCTGCCAATAGAAAGATATTGTTGCATATGGATTGAACAGCATCAGCTCCATCAACACCACAGATTTCAGATCAAAGCTGGTCCAGACCTGGTCAACACTTAAATTCTCTTCAACAATCTGGGGTACTCAGATTACAATTAACAATGCCATTGTCAAACATATGAACAAAGCCCCAACACTGTTGAAGAAACAATGAAGCAATACGCAGAACAGAATGCACTTCACAAGACTGGACTTATTTCCTTACATAATTTACATATTACTATTTAACTATTTATGGTTTTATTACTATTTATTATTTATGGTGCAACTGTAACGAAAACCAATTTTCCCCCGGGATCAATAAAGCATGACTATGACTATGACTAAGAGCAAAAAGCAGAAACACCGCATGCTGTGATGGACAGAAACAGACAAGGAGAAGGAAGGTAAGGGCAGACAGTGCCAGACGGGAGGGAAGGGAGACAGAGGCTGTAAGGCGAGAAGTGGAGACAAAGTGCAGCAGATGATGGAATTTACTAAATAAAGAAGGCAGGACGTTCAGGTAGAAAGGGCTGGCAGATGGAATGAGCTGGAAGAGTGGAGAGGACACTCACATGATGTACTCTTTGTATCATAAGTAGATACAAGGTTGGCAAAGGAAACAAAATTGAGTGATGTGCTGGGGGAGTGTGAGTGCTCAGAAAAAGGAGTCAGAGACTCATTGAACACGACAGCAGAGAACAAGGCCCTTCGGTCCATCTATTCCATGCTGAACTATTAATCTGCCTAGATCCAGTGACCTGCACAGGGACCAAAACCTTCCATACTCCTCCCATCCATAAGGCCATAAGATATAGGAGAAGTAGGCCATTCAGCCCATCGATTCTGCTCCACCATTCAATCATGGCTGATCCAATTCTTCCAGTCCCCACTCCCCTGCTTTCACCCCATACCCTTTGATGCCCTGGCTAATCAAGAACCTATCTATCTCTGCCTTCAATGCACCCAATGACTTTTCCTCCACAGCCGCTCGTGGCAAAAAATTCCAAATTCCAATTCCAACCTGGCCAAGTAGTGAAGGCCTGCGCTAATTAACTGGCTGGTGTGTTCACAGATATCTTCAATCTCTCACTCCACCAGTGTGCGGTACCCACCTGCTTCAAGCAGGCTTCAATAATAATGGTGCCCAAGAAGAGTATGGTAACCTATCTCAATGACCATCGTCCAGTGGCACTCACATCCACAGTGATGAAGTGTACTGAGAGGCTGGCGTTGAAACAGATCAGCTCCTGTATGAGTGGCGACTTGGATCTGCTCCAATTTGTCTACAGAAGCAACAGGTCTACAACAGATACCATCTCATTGGCTTTTCACACAACCTTGGAACATCTGGACAGCAAAGTTGCATACATCAGGATGCTCTTTACCATTTACAGCTCAGCATTTACTATAATCATCCCTCAAAACTAATCAGTAAACCAAAGGCCTGGACCTCAAGACCCCCTTCTGTAATTGGATCCTGGATTTCCTCTCTTGCATATGCCAGTCAGTTCGGATTGGTAAAAACGTCTTCTCCACAATCTCTATCAGCACAGGAGCATCACAGGAATATGCGCTTTGCCCTCTGCTCCACTCGCTTTACACCTATGACTATGTGGTTAAGTACAGCTTCAACACCATATACTTTACAAGTTTGCTGATGATACTACTGTTGTGAGCCATATCAAAGGTGATGATGAATCTGCATAGAGGAGGGAGATTGAAAATTTAGCTGAGTGGTGTAATAACAACAATCTCTCAATGTCAATAAGATCAGGGAACTGATTGTGGACTTCAGGAGGGGGAAACGACAGGTCCATGAGCCAGAACGAGTATTTTGCATCAGTCTTCACTGAGGAAGACATCAGCAGTATACTCAAGGGTGGCAGGGAAGAGAAGTGTGTGCAGTCACAATTACAACAGAGAAATTACTCAGGAAGCTGAATAGTCTAAAGGTAGATAAATCTCCTGGACCAGATGGAATGCACCCTCGTGTTCTGAAGGAAGTAGCTGTGGAGATTGCGGAGGCATTAGCGATGGTCTTTCAACAGTCGATAGATTCTGGCATGGTTCCGGAGGACTGGAAGATTGCAAATGTCACTCCGCTATTTAAGAAGGGGGCAAGGAAGCAAAAAGCAAATTATAGACCTGTTAGCTTGACATCGGTGGTTGGGAAGTTGTTGGAGTCGATTGTCAAGGATGAGGTTACAGAGTACCTGGAGGCATATAACAAGATAGGCAGAACTCAGCATGGATTCCTTAAAGGAAAATCCTGCTTGACAAACCTATTACAATTTTTTGAGGAAATTACAAGTAGGCTAGACAAGGGAGATGCAGTGGATGTTGTATATTTGGATTTTCGGAAGGCCTTTGACAAGGTGCCACACATGAGGCTACTTAACAAGATAAGAGCCCATGGAATTACGGGAAAGTTACATACATGGATAGAGTGTTGGCTGATTGGCAGGAAACAGAGAGTGGGAATAAAGGGATCCTATTCTGGTTGGCTGCCGGTTACCAGTGGTGTTCCACAGGGGTCTGTGTTGGGGCCGCTTCTTTTTACATTGTACATCAACGATTTGGATTACGGAATAGATAGCTTTGTGGCTAAGTTTGCTGATGATACGAAGATAGGTGGAGGGGCCGGTAGTGCTGAGGAAACAGGAAACCTGCAGAGAGACTTGGATAGATTGGAAGAATGAGCAAAGAAGTGACAAATGAAATACAATGTTGGAAAGTGTACGATTATGCACTTTGGCAGAAGAAATAAACGGGCAGACTATTATTTAAATGGGGATGCAACGGGACTTGGGAATCCTCGTACAGGATACCCTTAAGGTTAACCTCCAGGATGAGTCGGTGGTGAAGAAGGCGAATACAATGTTGGCATTCATTTCTAGAGGAATAGAGTATAGGAGCAGGGATGTGATGTTGAGGCTCTATAAGGTGCTGGTGAGACCTCACTTGGAGTACTGTGGGCAGTTTTGGTCTCCTTATTTAAGAAAGGATGTGCTGACGTTGGAGAGGGTACAGAGAAGATTCACTGGAATGATTCCGGGAATGAGAGGGTTAACATATGAGGAACGTTTGTCTGCTCTTGGACTGTATTCCTTGGAGTTTAGAAGAATGAGGGGAGTCCTCATAGAAACATTTCGAATGTTGAAAGGCATGGACAGAGTGGATGTGGCAAAGTTGTTTCCCATGATGGGGGAGTCTAGTACGAGAGGGCATGACTTAAGGATTGAAGGGCGCCCATTCAGAACAGAAATGCGAAGAAATTTTTTTAGCCAGAGGGTGGTGAATCTGTGGAATTTTTTGCCACGGGCGGCAGTGGAGGCCAAGTCATTGGGTGTATTTAAGGCAGAGATTGATAGGTATCTGAGTAGCCAGGGCATCAAAGGTTATGGTGAGAAGGTGGGGGAGTAGGACTAAATGGGAGAATGGATCAGCTCATGATAAAATGACGTGGCAGACTCGATGGGCCGAATGACCGACTTCTGCTCCTTTGTTTTATGGTCTTACTCAGAGGGCCTGTCCTGAACTGATCATATAAATATAGTTTCAAAGAAAGCATGACAGCGCCTCTACTTCCTCAAGAGTCTGCAGAGATTCGGCATGTCATCAAAAACCTTGGCAAACCTATATAGATCTGTGGAAAGTGTGCTGACTGGCTACATTTCATCCTGGTATAGAAACACCAATGCCTTAGCGTAAAATCCTACAAAAGGTTGCGGATTCAGCCCAGTACCTCATGGATAAAGCCCTCCCAACCATTGAGTACATCTACATGAAACGTTGCTGTAGAAAAGCAGCATCCATCATCAAAGATCCTCACCACCCAGTTCATGCTCTTTTCTCGCTGCTGCCACCAGATAGAAGGTGCAAGTGCTTCAGGACTCACACCACCAAGTTCAAGAGCAGTTACTACATAGAAACATAGAAACCCTACAGCACAATACAGGCCTTTCAGCCACAATGCCGTGCTGAACATGTACTTACTTAGAAATTACCTAAGGTCACCCATAGCTCCTCTATTTTTCTAACAACGCCTCAACCATCAGGCTCTTGAACTAAAGGTGATAACTACATTCATCCTATTTCTGGTGTTCTCACAACCGATGGTCTAACTTTGAAAACTCTTCATCTTGTCATTTCATTCTTGTTATTCATTGCTCTTTTTTAATATTTTCATTTACAGATTGTTGTTCATTGATCCTGTTTACAGATACTGTTCTATAGATTTGCAAGTTTGTCCATGGGAAAAAGAATCTCAGGGTTGTATGTGGTGACATGTATGCACTCTGATAAAAACATTTACTTTGAACTTCTGAATTTTGAACAGTCTGCAATCTCTACAAATTTGCTCCTCTAAATCCTGCTGACTTTTGGGTGGTCTACAATATAATCTCATTTACGTGGTTATTCCTTTTTCATTCCTCAATTCTACGCATAAAGTCTCACTAAATGAGTTCTCCAGACTGTCCAAACTGAGCACCTCTGTGACATTTTCTCTGATTAGTAATGCCACCCTCCCCCTTCAATTCCTTCCCTCCATCAAATCTAAAACAATGAAGCCCCAGAACACTGAGCTGCCTGTCCTGCCCCTCCTACAACCACGTCTCACTAATGGTGATAATGTCTTAATTCATTGTGCTGATCTGTGCTCAAAATACATCTACCTGATACACTTTAGCACTGCTGGCCCACCACCTCGAGGGAGTCTTGATCATAAGCGGGCCGAAACTGCTGAGGACAGGTGGCAGATCAACTGATGATCCCACTGGTGACAGCACAGGACAGTTAACATCTCAGTCCACATGTATTTTTTAACTACCTTTCGTACGATACACCTTGCAATAAAATGTGCACATCTTCCAACAACCTTTGTCTCTCTTTGCTAAAGCCTCGAAGAGTCAAAGCCTAATCTCACAACTCAAACACTGGCACACTCCTACTTCTTTATGTTGGCCCTTGCCAGATGCCTAGTGATGCACAATCCAACACCTCCTCGCATGCAGAATGTCTCAGCTGTCCCCATTCGCAACTTTTGAACTCTCTCTCCCTCGACAAAATCCAACGTCTCCTCAGTGGCAGTGATGTGCAGAATGGGAGAGAGAACATGGGTGGATCGGCAGAGAAGGGAGCACGTGGTATCTGAAAATGGAAAATTCAATGTTCTTGGCAGTGTTGTGGACTACCCAGCTGAGATATGAGATGTAAACACTGAATTTTCAAGTTTCAAGTAATCCTTATCTCCAGTGCTCTCCTTTCAGTCAACCTATTTTTGTTCTTATCATATGCCACCCTGTATGCAGCCACCCATTACTTATTTTTTGCTCCTCTCCACCTCCTGGTTTACTGCACAAAGAATAGACTCCCCTATCTGCCTTTCATTGCTCCCTTGACTGCCATCCTGACTAGTTGCATCATCATCTGGGACGGAGGCATCAATGCACAGGACAAGAGTCTGATGACACAAGATCAACTTTTCAAGAACACCCGATTTCCCCGCTGTGGGTACATAGTGGTACAAACTATGTAGGTAGGAAAAGGGATGAGGTTCTGAAGAAAGAATGTACGGAGTTTGGTCGGAAGATTTGGCAGATGAAGGTATATCTGAGGAATTAGTGCAGGGGACAGGGTTTCAGATTTCTGGATCATTGGGATCTCTTCTGGGGAGGGTATGACCTGTACAAAAAGGACAGATTACAAGGGGCACCAATAACCTTGCAGGTAGATGCAGTATGTACTGAGACTGTCAGGAAAGACAGGCAGATGATAGGACAAAATTGAAGTCAGTGGGATGAGTTGAAGTGTAACATGGATGCAAAAGCACTGGTGAGGCTTCACTTGGGGTATTGTAAATTGTTTTGGCCCCTTATCTTAGAAAGAATGTGCTGAAACTAGAAAGGGTTCAAAGGAGTTTTACTAAAAAGATTCTAGGTTTGAATAGCTTGTCATATGAAGAGCACTTGATGGTTCTGGGCCTGTATTCACTGGAATTCAGAAGAATGAGGGTTACCTCATTGAAACCTATCAAATTTTGAAAAGCTTTGATAGCGTGGATGTGGAGAGAATGTTTCCTTTGGTGGGAGAATCTAAGACCAGAGGACATAGCCACAGAATAGAGGGGCATCCTTTTAGAACGGAGATGAGGAAGAACGTCTTTAGCCAGAGTGTGGTGAATTTGTTGCCACAGGTGGCTGTGGAGGCCAAGAGCTCACATATATTTTATGGCAGAGGTTGGTAAATTCTTGACTGGTCAGGGCACGAAGGAATACATGGAGAAAGCAGGAGATTGGGGCTGAGAGAAAAAATAGATCAGCTATGATGAAATGGCGGAGCAGATTTGATGGGCCAAATTGCCTAATTCTGCTGCTATATCTTATGGTTTTATGGTCTAACATAGGGTGGATAAATCACCAGGGCCTGTGAACTTGTAGGAGGCTAGTGCAGAAATTGCAGGGGACTGAGCTGAGGTATTTAGAACATCCTTAGCAATGGCCTAATTCTGCCCCTTTGAAATGGTCTAAAATTGAAAAGGGTGATGAAAATACGACTGCATATGTTATATTTGAATGCACGTAGTAGACGAAATAGAGTAGATGATCTCGTAGCACAATTAGAGATTAGCAGCTCTGACATTGTGAGCATCACTGTGTCGTGGCTGAAGATCATATTTGGAGCTTAATATTCAAGAATGCACACTATCAAAAGGAAATATAGGAAGGCAGAAGGGATGGCACTGCTCTGTTGGTAAAAAAATGAAATCAAATTGTTCAAAAAAGGAGACAGACGATTGGAAAGCAGACAGAATCTTTGTGGGTAGAACTAAGAAATTGCAAGTGTAAAAAGGGATTTGGAATCCTCATGCAGGATTCCCTAAAGGCTAACTTGCAAGGTAAGTTTGTGGTAAGGAAAGCAATTGCAATCTTAGCACTCATTCCAAGAGAACCAGAATATAAGAGCAAGGATGTAATGCTTTACGAGGCTGCACTTGGAGGACTGTGAGCAATTTTGGGCCCCTTATCTACGAAAGGATGTGCTGGCATTGGAGAACGTCCAAGGAGGCTCACAAGAATGATTCCTGAAATGAATGGGTTAATGTATGAAGAGTGTTTGATGGTCTGGACCTGAACTCACTGACATTTGAAAGAATGTGGGGGAATCTCACTGAAACCTATCTAATACTGAAAGTCCTGGAAATATGGATGTGATTAGGATGCTTCCTATCATGGGGAAGTCAGGAGTCTAGGACCAGAGGGCACAGCCTCAAAATAGAGGGATGTCCATCTGGAACAGAGTTGAGGAGGAATTTCTTTACCTGGAGGGTAAGAAAATTATGTAATGAATTGCCAATGACAGCTGTGGAGGCCAAGTCATTGGGAACATTTAAGATGGAGGTTGATAGGTTCTTGATTACACAGAACATAGAATAGTACAGCACAGTACAGGCCCTTCGGCCCACAATGTTGTGCCGACCCTCAAACCCTGCCTCCCACATAAGCCCCCACCTTAAATTCTTCCATATACCTGTCTAGCAGTCTCTTAAATTTCACTAGTGTATCTGCCTCCACCACTGACTCAGGCAATGCATTCCACGCACCAACCACTCTCTGAGTAAAAAACCTTCCTCTAATATCCCCCTTGAACTTCCCACCCCTTACCTTAAAGCCATGTCCTCTTGTATTGAGCAGTGGTGCCCTGGGGAAGAGGTGCTGGCTATCCACACTATTGATTCCCCTTAATATCTTGTATACCTCTATCATGTCTCCTTTCATCCACCTTCCCTCCAAAGAGCAAAGCCCCAGCTCCCTTAATCTCAGATCATAATCCATACTCTCTAAACCAGGCAGCATCCTAGTAAATCTCCTCTGTGCCCTTTCCAATGCTTCCACATCCTTCCTATAGTGAGGCGACCAGAACTGGACACAGTACTACAAGTGCAGTCTAACCAGAGATTTATAGAGCTGCATCATTACCTCGCGACTCTTAAACACTATCCCTTGACTTATGAAAGCTAACACCCCATAAGCTTTCTTAACTACTCTATCCACCTGTGAGGCAACTTTCAGGGATCTGTGGACATGCACCCCCAGGTCCCTCTGCTCCTCCACACTACCAAGTATCCTGCCGTTTACTTTGTACTCTGCCTTGGAGTTTGTCCTTCCAAAGTATATCACCTCACATTTCTCCAGGTTGAACTCCATCTGCCACTTCTCAGCCCACTTCTGCACCCTATCAATGTCTCTCTGCAATCTTCGACTATCCTCTACACTACCCACAACACCACCAACCTTTGTGTCGTCTGCAAACTTGCTAACCCACCCTTCGACACCAACATCCAGGTCGTTAATAAAAATCACTAAAAGTAGAGGTCCCAGAACTGATCCTTGTGGGACACGAGTAGTCACAACCCTCCCATCCGAATGTACTCCCTCCACCACGATCCTCTGCCTTCTACAGGTAAGCCAATTCTGAATCCACCTGGCCAAACTTCCCTGGATCCCTGAATAAGCCTACCGTGTGGAACCTTGTCAAATGCCTTACTAAAATCCATATAGATCACATCCACTGCGCTACCCTCATCTATATGCCTGGTCATCTCCTCAAAGAACTCTATCAGGCTTGTTAGACACGATCTGCCCTTCACAAAGCCATGCTGACTGTCCCTGCTCAGACCATGATTCTCTAAATGCCCAGAGATCCTATCTCTAAGAATCTTTTCCAACAGCTTTCCCACCACAGACGTAAGGCTCACTGGTCTATAATTACCCAGACTATCCCTACTACCTTTTTTGAACAAGGGGACAACATTCACCTCCCTCCAATCCTTCGGTACCATTCCCGTGGACAACGAGGACATAAAGATCCTAGCCAGAGGCTCAGCAATCTCTTCCCTCGCCTCGTGGAGCAGCCTGGGGAATATTCCGTCAGGCCCTGGGGACTTATCCATCCTAATGTATTTTAAGAACTCTAACACCTCCTCTCCCTTAATATCAACATGCTCCAGAACATCAACCTCACTCATATTGTCCTCACCGTCATCAAGTTCCCTCTCATTGGTAAATAACAAAGAGAAGTATTCACTGAGTCAGGGCATGAAAGGTTACGGTGAGAAGACAGGAGAATGGGGTTGAGAGGGATAATACATCACCACGATGGAATAGTGGAGCAGACTCAATGGGCCGAATGGTCTAATCCTGCTCCTATGTCTTATGCTTACAAAACAGGTTAGGTGGAACCAAACAGACATAGAAACAAAGAAAACCTACAGCACAGTACAGGCCCTTCGGTCCACAAAGCTGTGCCGAACATGTCCTTACCCAAGAAATTACGTAGAGTTACCCATAGCCATCTATTTTACTGAGCTCCATGTACCTATCCAGGAGTCTCTTAAAAGACCCTGTCATATCCGCCTCCAGCACCGTCGCTGGCAGCCCATTCCACACACACACAACTCTCTGCATAAAAAACTTACCCCGACATCTCCTCCGTACCTAATACACCTATTATTTAATATATCTATCATTTGAATACCCGTTCAGATGAAGAGTCTTCCTGAATCATCAACTGTCTATTTCCCTGCATAGATACTGCCTGACTTGCTGAGTTACACTAGCAGTTTTTTTTGTGCTAGATGTTGAGTAAATTTATACACAACAAGAAAATTACTAGAGTTGTACACAACAAACAATATTCTTTTTGAATACTGCAGGACATGGATTAGTTATAAGGTTAAGTACAGTAGTGGCAAATGGAACTTCATCATGACAAATGTACCGTAATGTACTTTGGGAAGTGCAATTCTGGATGACACATAAAGCAAGTGAATGGATGTCAAGGAGCCTCAAGTGAAGAGAGACATTAGGTTGCAAGTCCATAGCTTGCTGAAAGTGGCAAGACAATTGGATGAGGGAGTAAAGAAGGCATTTGGATGCCCCAACGGGCCCATTTCACAAAAAATGTTTGTTTGGATATATACCTTGGCATAATCTGAATTTTTCCAATGACACCAACATATTGAAACAAGATATTAAAATATAATCAGTGAGAAACTTACCAAATATCAGAACAACAGCAGCAACAAGTGCAGCAGTGAGTGACCTGGTCAGCTCCAAAACAATGAGATATGCAAAGGGAACGAGGCAAGACCCCAGGATTGCACAGAGCTGGAGATATTCACAAGAAAAAGCACACAAGACAGAAAGAGAACAGGTTACCATCAGAAATGTAAAAATAGCATCTGGAAGATGGAGAGTACACTAATAGATTTACATTTCATAGATTAACGGAGTTATACAGCATGGAAATAGACATTCAATCCAACTTGCCCATGCCAACTAAAATGCTGTGTTTGGCCCATCACCCTCTGAACCTTTCCTATTCATGAGCCTATCCAAATGACTTTTAAACATTGTCATTTTACTTCTCACTACATCTAACAGTTCATTCCATCCAATACCCTCAGTGTGGGAAACCAATCCCTCAAATCCTTTCTCTCATCTTAAACTTGTGCCCTGCAGTTTCAGCTTCCTCTGCCCAGGGAAAAAGACCGTCTATCCTCCTCACCTCTGTTGCTCATAATTTTATAGACCTCAAAAAGGTCACCTTTCAGCTTCCCTTGCTCAAAGGAAAACAGTCCCGGCCTATCCAATCTCTCATTCTTCCTCAAGCCCTCCAATCTTGGCAACATGCTTGTGAGACTTTTCACTACCTCAGTACAGTAGCCAGGATAATCAATCACCACCCCAGATATTCTCTCTTCTCCCATCGAACAGATACAGAAGCCTGAAGACACCTACCAACAAGCTCAAAGACAGCTTCCACCCTGCTGTTATAAAAATATTAAATGATTTCCTAGTACAGGCTGAGCATTCCTTATCTGAAATGCTTGGAGCCGGAGGTGTTTTGGAATTTTTTTTTGGATTCTGGAATATTTGCATTGATATGATGAGATACCTTGGAGATGGGACACAAATATAAACACAAAATTCATTTACATTACATATACAGCTTATACATGGGAAAGAGTAAACAGTCGACTATTTGGGCCAAGACCCTTCATCAGAACTGTACCTAATGTGAAGGGTCTTGACCTGAAAAGTCGACTGTTTAAACTTTTCCATAGATGCTACCAGGGCAGCTGACTTCCTCCAGCATTTTATTTGTATTGCTTTGGATTTCCAGCATCTGCAAATTTTCTCATGTTTGTATAGCTTATACATATGCCCTGATGTAGATTTATATAATATTTTAATAATAGAAACATAGAAAACCTACAGCACAATACACGCCCTTCGGCCCACAATGCTGTGCCAAACATGTACTTACTTTAGAAATTACCTAGGGTTAATTTTATAAATGAAACAATAAAATGTACACTGTACATTGAACTATCAAAAAGGTAAACTATCGCTACCTCAGCTGCCCAGGTGGACAATCAGTGGCTGTTTGTCGTTGCCATAACAGCCAACTCTGAATTTATGTGGTACCAGTAAACAGTCTTTGTCCTCCACTTGTTCATTACACCATTCAGCAGGTTAGATTTTCATCAGCGACAACCTTGGCAAACTCTAATGATTTTCTCCGTTGCTCTATCACCACAAATCTTTAAAAATCTTATGGTATGCCTTTACTTAAATTCTGCAACCAGCCTGCTGAATATTCACAATTACATTCAATTTTCAGTTTGCCATGAAAGATCTTTGCTTTGCTCATGATCAGCATACTGTTAAGCAGTATATGTTCACTCTGTCGCTGATAAATCTATTCTTTCAATACACAATCAAGATCTTCAGTTTTTGTTTAATGTAGTTTTTTTCTATTATTTGTTAACTTCTGTTTATTACATATATGAAATCATTCTCTGTGTTGCACAGAGACCTGTGCATTGCCTGGGTACCTTCCCAGCATCTTGTTGAATTTTCTATTTGTGACGTTATGTCAGCACTCATATACACAACCTATAAAATGAGTTGGGGGGGGGGCGGTCTCTTAATCTCACATTCTACCAAGTTATGATTTTGCATCTTATTGTTTAGCAACACTTACTCTGCAATTGACACAATTTATTCTGCATTAGACCATAAGATTTTGGAGCAGAATTCTGCCAGTCAGTCCATCGAGCCTGCTCCAACATTCCATTATGGCTGATTTATTTTCCCTCTCAACCCCATTAATCTGCCTTCTCCCCATACATCTGTTGCCCTGACTAATCAAAAAACTCCAAATATTTGTTTTAAATATACCCAATGACTTGGCCTTCATAGACATCTATGGCAATGAATTCCTCCTCATCCCAGTTCTAAATGGATATCCTTCTATTCTAAGGTTGTGCCCTCTGCTATTAGACTTACCCACTATAGGAAACATCCTCTCCATATCCATTCTACCTAGGCCTTTCAATATTTGATAGATTTCAATGAGCTCCTCCCTCATCCTTTTAAACTCTAGTGAATACAGGCCCAGAGCCATCAAATGCTCCTCACACAGAAATGTACAAAAGTCTCATGCACATGCAAAAAAATTCTGTAAAGCAAAGATGCTTTCAAGAATAATTAAATGAAATGTTTCTAAATATTAAAAAACTATGAAGAGCAGTAAACAGTAAAAAAAACTAAATCAAATCAATATTTGGCGTGACAAAACTTTGCCTTTAAAACAGCATTAATTCTCAGTGGCATGCCAAAGTTTGTGCACCCCTGATCAAAATTTCTGTTACTGTGAATAGCTGAGTAAAAGATGAACTGATTTCCAAAAGGCATAAAGTTAAAGATGACACATTTCTTTAATATTTTAAGAAAGAAAACTTTTTTATTTCCATCTTTTACAATTTCAAAATAACAAAAAAGGAAAAGGGCCCAAAGCAAAAGTTTGGGCACATACCGTTGCTCATTGCGGCCAAAAAGTTCTATTTTAACTTCATCAGTCCACAACACTTGTTTCCAAAATGCATCAGGCTTGTTTAGATGTTCCTTTGAACCTTTTGAATAGAACTTTTTGGCCTCAATGAGCAAAGGTATGTTTGGAGAAAAAAGGGTGCAGAATTTCATGAAAAGAACCCCTTTCCAACTGTTAAGCACGGGAGTGGATCGATCATGCTTTGGGCTTGTGTTGCACAGGAAACATTTACTGTTAGAGGGAAGAATGAATTAAATTAAATACCAGCAAATTCTGGAAGCAAACATCACACCATCTGTAAAAAAGCCAAAGATGAAAAGAGGATGGCTTCTACAACAGGATAATGAACCTAAACACACCTCAAAATCCACAATGGATTACCTCAAGAGGTGCAAGCAGAAGGTTTTGCCATGGCCCTCACAGTCCCCTGACCTAAACATCATCGAGAATCTGTGGATAGACCTCAAAAGAGCAGTATATGCAAGATGGCCCAAGAATCTCATAGAGCTAGAAGCCTTTTGCTAGGAAGAATGGGTGAAAATCCCCCAAACAAAAATTGAAAGACTCTTAGCTGATTAAAAAAAGTGTTTACAAGCTGTGATACTTGCCAGTGAGGGTAGGAATAGGATGCTCTGGAGGATGAACAAGTGGCTGAGGAACTGGTGCAGGGGGCAGGATTTCAGATTTCAGGATAATTGGGACCTCTTCTGGGGCAGGTGGGACCTGTACAAGAGAGACGGGTTACACTTGAACTACAGGGGGACCAATATCCTTTCAGGGAGGTTTGTTAATGCTATTGGGGAGGCTTTAAACTAGATTTGCAGGGGGATGGGAACCAGAGTGCCAGAGCTGACAGTGTGGCTGGGGTGAAAATAAATGATGTTAAAAGTTCAAGCAAATCCGCTAATAGAAAGGTTGTGAGTGGTGGTAAAAATCTTCTGAGGTGTATATATTTCAATGCTAGGAGTATTGCGGGGAAGGCGGATGAGTTGAGGGCGTGGATTGACATGTGGAATTATGACGTTATAGTAATTAGTGAAACTTGGCTACAGGAGAGGCAGGACTGGCAGCTTAATATTCCAGGGTTCCGATGTTTCAGATGTGATCGAGGCAGAGGAATGAAACGTGGGGGAGTAGCATTGCTTGTTAGGGAAAATATTACAGCAGTGCTCAGGCAGGACAGATTTGAGGGCTTGTCTACTGAGTCCTTATGGGTGGAGCTGAGAAACAGGAAAGGTATGGCCACATTAGTGGGATTGTATTACAGACCAACCAATAGTCAACGAGAATTGGAAGAGCAAATCTGCAGAGAGATAGCAGGCAACTGCAGGAAACATAAAGTTATGGTGGTAGGGGATTTTAATTTTCCATATATCGATTGGGTCTCCCATACTGTTAGGGGTCCAGATGGTTTAGAGTTTGTAAAGTGTGTTCAGGAAAGTTTTCTAAATCAATATATAGAGGGACCAACTGGAGGGGATGCAATATTGGATCTCCTGTTAGGAAACGAGTTAGGACAAGTGACAGAAGTCTCTGTAGGGGAGCACTTTGGTTCCAGTGATTATAACACCATTAGTTTCAACTTGATCAAAGACCAGGATAGATCTGGTCCTAGGGTTGAGGTTCTGAACTGGAAGAAGGCCAAATTTGAAGAAATGAGAAAGGTTCTAAAAAGAGTGGATTGGGACAGGTTGTTCTCTGGCAAGGATGTGTTCAGTAGGTGGGAAGCCTTCAAAAGAGAAATTTTGAGAGTACAGAATTTGTATGTTCCTGTCAGGATTAAAGGCAAAGTGAATAGGAATAAGGAACCTTGGTTCTCAAGGGATATTGCAACTCTGATAAAGAAGAAGAGGGAGTTGTATGACGTATAGGAAGCAGGGAGTAAATAAGGTGCTTGAGGAGTATAAGAAGTGCAAGAAAATACTTAAGAAAGAAATCAGGAGAGCTAAAAGAAGACATGGGGTTGCCTTGGCAGTCAAAGTGAAGGATAATCCAAAGAGCTTTTACAGGTATATTAAGAGCAAAAGGATTGTAAGGGATAAAATTGGTCCTCTTGAAGATCAGAGTGGTCGGGTATGTGCGGAACCAAAGGAAATGGGGGAGATCTTAAATAGGTTTTTTGCGTCTGTATTTACTAAGGAAACTGGCATGAAGTCTATGGAATTAAGGGAAACAAGTAGTGAGATCATGGAAACTGTACAGTTCAAAAAGGAGGAGGTCCATGCTGTCTTGAGGAAAATTAAAGTGGATAAATCCCCGGGACCTGACAGGGTGTTCCCTCGGACCTTGAAGGAGACTAGTGTTGAAATTGCAGGGGCCCTGGCAGAAATATTTAAAATGTCGCTGTCTATGGGTGAAGTGCCGGAGGATTGCAGAGTGGCTCATGTTGTTCTGTTGTTTAAAAAAGGATCGAAAAGTAATCCAGGAAATTATAGGCCAGTAAGTTTAACGTCGGTAGTAGGTAAGTTATTGGAGGGAGTACTAAGAGACAGAATCTACAAGCATTTGGATAGACAGGGACTTATTAGGGAGAGTCAACATGGCTTTGTGCGTGGTAGGTCATGTTTGACTAATCTATTGGAGTTTTTCGAGGAGATTACCAGGAAAGTGGATGAAGGGAAGGCAGTGGATATTGTCTACATGGACTTCAGTAAGGCCTTTGACAAGGTCCTGCATGGGAGGTTAGTTAGGAAAATTCAGTCACGAGGTATACATGGAGAGGTGGTAAATTGGATTAGACATTGGCTCAATGGAAGAAGCCAAAGAGTGGTAGTAGAGAATTGCTTCTCTGATTGGAGGCCTGTGACTAGTGGTGTGCCACAGGGATCAGTGCTGGGTCCATTGTTATTTGTCATCTATAGCAATGATCTGGATGATAATGTGGTAAATTGGATCAGCAAATTTCCTGATGATACAAAGATTGGAGGTGTAGTAGACAGTGAGGAAGGTTTTCAGAGCCTGCAGAGGGACTTGGACCAGCTGGAAAAATGGGCTGAAAAATGGCAGATGGCATTTAATACAGACAAGTGTGAGGTATTGCATGTTGGAAGGACAAACCAAGGTAGAACATACAGGGTTAAAGGTAAGGCACTGAGGAGTGCAGTGGAACAGAGGGATCTGGGAATACAGGTACAAAATTCCCTAAAAGTAGCGTCACAGGTAGATAGGGCCGTAAAGAGAGCTTTTGGTACATTGGCCTTTATTAATCAAAGTATTGAGTATAAGAGCTGGAATATTATGATGAGGTTGTATAAGGCATTGGTGAGGCCGAATCTGGAGTATTGTGTTCAGTTTTGGTCACCAAACTACAGGAAGGATATAAATAAGGTTGAAAGAGTGCAGAGAAGGTTTACAAGGATGTCGGGACTTGAGAAACTCAGTTACAGAGAAAGGTTGAATAGGTTAGAACTTTATTCCCTGGAGCGTAGAAGAATGAGGGGAGATTTGATAGAGGTATATAAGATTATGATGGGTATTGATAGAGTGAATGCAAGCAGGCTTTTTCCACTGAGGCAAGGGGAGAAAAAAACCAGAGGACATGGGTTAAGGGTGAGGGGGGAAAAGTTTAAAGGGAACATTGGGGGGGCTTCTTCACACAGAGAGTGGTGGGAGTATGGAATGAGCTGCCAGACGAGGTGGTAAATGCGGGTTCTTTTTTAACATTTAAGAATAAATTGGACAGATACATGGATGAGAGGTGTATGGAGGGATATGGTCCGTGTGCAGGTCAGTGGGACTAGGCAGAAAATGGTTCGGCACAGCCAAGAAGGGCCAAAAGGCCTGTTTCTGTGCTGTAGTTTCTATGGTTTCTATGGGTGTTACTAAGTACTGCCATGCAGGCTGCCCAAACTTTTGCTTTGGGCCCTTTTCCTTTTTTTGTTATTTTGAAACTGTAAAAGATGGAAATAAAAAAGTTTTCTTGCTTAAAATATTAAAGAAATGTGTCATCTTCAACTTTATGCCTTTTGGAAATCAGTTCATCTTTTACTCACTTAGCTATTCACAGTAACAGAAATTTTGACCGGGGGTGGTAATCTCAGGATTGCTACCTGTGCCACGTGCCAGTGAGGGTAGGAATAGGATGCTCTGGCGGATGAACACGTGGCTGAGGAACTGGTGTAGGGGGCAGGGTTTCAGATTTCAGGATCATTGGGACCTCTTCTGGGGCAAGTGGGACCTGTACAAGAGAGACGGGTTACACTTGAACTATAGGGGGACCAATATCCTTTCAGGGAGGTTTGTTAGTGCTATTGGGGAGGGTTTAAACTAGATTTGCAGGGGGATGGGAACCAGAGTGCCAGAGCTGACAGTGTGGCTGGGGTGAAAATAAATGATGTTAGAAGTTCATGCAAAGTCACAAATAGAAGTGTTGTGTGTAGTGGTAATAATCTTCTGAGGTGAGGCTATTTCAATGCAAGGAGTATTGTGGGGAAGGCTGACGAGCTGAGGGCGTGGATTGACCCATGGAATTACGACATTATAGCCATTACTGAAACTCTGCTACAGGAGGGACAGGACTGGCAGCTTAATGTTCCAGGGTTCCGATATTTCAGACGTGACAGAGGCAGAGGAATGAAGCGTGGGGGGGGGGTGGCATTGCTAGTCAGGGAAAATGTTACAGCAGTGTTCAGGCAGGACAGATTAGAGGGCTTGTCTACCGAGGCCATATGGGTGGAGCTGAGAAACAGGAAAGGTATGACCATGTTAACAGGGTTGTATTATAGACCACCCAATAGTCAGTGAGAATTGGAGGACCAAATCTGCAGAGAGATAGCAGACAACTGCAGGAAACATAAAGTTGTGATAGTAGGGGATTTTAATTTTCCACAACACAAAATACTCTGCAGATGCTAGGGTCAAAGCAACACTCACAACATGCTGGAGGAACTCATCAGGTCAGACAGCATCCGTGGAAACCATCAGTCAACGTTTCCACGGATGCTGCCTGACCTGCTTAGTTCCTCCAGCGTGTTGTGAGTGTTGCTTTAATTTTTCACATATTGATTGGGATTCCCACACTGTTAAAGGTCTAGACGAGTTAGAGTTTGTAAAATGTGTTCAGGAAAATTTTCTATATCAATATATAGAGGTACCAACAAGAGGGGATGCAATATTAGGAAATGAGTTAGAACAGGTGATGGAAGTGTGTGTCAGGGAACACTTTGGTTCCAGTGATCATAACACCATTAGTTTCAACTTGATCATGGATAAAGATCGATCTGGTCCTCGGGTTGAGGTTCTAAACTGGAAAAAGGCCAAATGTGAAGAAATGAGAAAGGATCTAAAATGGACATTTGGACATATGTGCTCTATGAACCACTTTAAATTGAATTAGGGAATGTTTAGCACAAATAGAGGAAGTATTAACTAATTGTAAAATCTGCCCCCAATCATCCACAGAAATGGTAAGCCCCAATTCCTGTTCCCAATCTACCCTAATCTTATCAAATGGAGCTTTCCTAAGTTTCATAATAATATTATAAATCATAGCCGATGCACCTTTCTGACATGGATTAAGGTTAATTATCGAATCTAAAATATATATAGGAGGAAGCATTGGAAAGGAAGAAAGTATAGTACTTAGGAAATTTCTAACTTGTAAATATCTAAAAAAATGTATTCTTGATAAGTTATATTTATTAGATAATTGTTCAAAAGACATAAGGGAACCATCTAAAAATAAATCCAAAAACCGTAAAATACCCTTAGTCTTCCAAGTTTGAAAAGCGCGATCCGTAAAAGAGGGAGGAAAAAATATGTTACCTAAAATAGGAATCGCTAACCCGAATTGATTAAGATCAAAAAATTTTCTGAATTGAAACCAAATACGCAAAGCATATTTAACGATCGGGTTAGAGACCTGCTTAAGGCGTTTCGAATCAAAAGGAAGAGAGTCAGTGGGCTTATAGTAGACATCAGTGGATAAGCTGTCTCCAGAGACAGAGACAGAAAGATCTAGAACGGGGAGGGAGGTGTCGGAAATGGACAAGGTAAACTTGAGGGCAGGGTGAAAGTTGGAGGCAAAGTTAATAAAGTCAACGAGCTCTGCATGCGTGCAGGAAGCAGCGCCAATGCAGTCGTCTATGTAGCGAAGGAAAAATGGGGGACAGATACCAGAACAGGCACGGAACATAGACAAACCCAACAAAAAGGCAGGCATAGCTAGGACCCATACGGGTGCCCATAGCTACACCTTTAGTTTGGAGGAAGTGGGAGGTGCCAAAGGAGAAATTATTAAGAGTAAGGACTAATTCCGCTAGACAGAACAGAGTGGTGGTAGAGGGGAACTGATTAGTCAGAGCGGAATTAATCTACTGATGTCTACTATAAGCCCACTGACTCTCACAGCTATCTGGACTATTCCTCTTCTCACCCTGTCTCTTGCAAAAACGCCATCCCCTTCTCGCAATTTTTCCATCTCCGCCGCATCTGCTCTCAGGTTGAGGCTTTTCATTCTAGGACGAGGGAGATGTCTTCCTTTTTTAAAGAAAGGGGCTTCCCTTCCTCCACTATCAACTCTGCTCTTAAACGCATCTCCCCCATTTCACGTACATCTGCTCTCACTCCATCCTCCCACCACCCCACTAGGAATAGGGTTGCCCTGGTCCTCACCTACCACCCCACCAGCCTCCGGGTCCAACATATTATTCTCCGTAACTTCTGCCACCTCCAACGGGATCCCATCACTAAGCACATCTTTCCCTCCCCCCCCTCTCTCTGCATTCCGCAGGGGTCGCTCCCTATGCGACTCCCTTGTCCATTCGTCCCCCCCCCATCCCTCCCCATTGATCTCCCTCCTGGCACTTATCCGTGTAAGCGGAACAAGTGCTACACATGCCCTTACACTTCCTCCCTTACCACCATTCAGGGCCCCAAACAGTCCTTCCAGCTGAGGCAACACTTCACCTGTGAGTCGGCTGGGGTGATATACTGCGTCCGGTGCTCCCGATGTGGCCTTTTATATATTGGTGAGACCCGACGCAGACTGGGAGACCGCTTTGCTGAACACCTACGCTCTGTCCGCCAGAGAAAGCAGGATCACCCAGTGGCCACACATTTTAATTCCACATCCCATTCCCATTCTGAAATGTCTATCCACGGCCTCCTCTACTGAAAAGATGAAGCCACACTCAGGTTGGAGGAACAACACCTTATATTCCGTCTGGGTAGCTTCCAACCTGATGGCATGAACATCGACTTCTCTAACTTCCGCTAATGTCCCACCTCCCCCTCGTACCCCATCTGTTACTTATTTTTATACGCACATTCTTTCTCTCACTCTCCTTTTTCTCCCTCTGTCCCTCTGAATATACCGCTTGCCCATCCTCTGGGTTCCCCCCCGCTTGTCTTTCTTCCCGGACCTCCTGTCTCATGATCCTCTTGTATCCCTTTTGCCTATTACCTGTCCAGCTCTTGGCTCCATCCCTCCCCCCCCTGTCTTCTCCTATCATTTTGGATCTCCCCCTCCCCCTCCAACTTTCAAATCCCTTACTCACTCTTCCTTCAGTTAGTCCTGACGAAGGGTCTCGGCCTGAAACGTCAACTGCACCTCTTCCTGGAGATGCTGCCTGGCCTGCTGCGTTCACCAGCAACTTTTATGTGTGTTGCATACATTTCACTGTATGTTTCGAAGTGCACATGACGAATAAATCTGAACCTTCTATATCCTAAGAATATTCTGGCCATCAGTTCAACCTACATTCCTTACCGCTCTCATGCCATAGTAATGGTGGTGTTCATACTTGTCTCCAGGTTTCTTAAAGGGAAAAGTGCCATCATATCCAGTCAAATATCCTGCTAATCCAATTAGCATCTGCAAACAGGAAAGCAAGAACTGAACGCATACATAAAAAAAGTTTGGGGTAAATGACACATTAAAAGTATCAATTCTGGTCAAGAAAACAATTAAAAAGCAAATAAAATTCTAGAATTTATTCTGAGACACACAAGTTAAAAATAATGATTTTAAAATATACAAGAACACTGGTCAAATCAGATTCAAGTCTATGTTATAGAAGGAAATTAAAACACTGAAGAAAATGGAAAAGATAAATAAGGATGGCATCACAATGTACAGATTGGAGCTTTACTTGGAAAGCTTTGGAATTAAAGAAAACTTCGGAATTATTTAACATTATCAATTTGCTGTTAAGCTACATTTGGGAAACTATTTTCGTTATGCGATTACATAAAACCAGGATTCAACATTGCAAGTTAGAATTCCAAAAGTGAAATGAGGAACAAACACTCTGCCTGGAGGTCGGTGACCGGTTGTGTTCCGCTGGGATCTGCACTGGGACCCCCACTCTTTGTGATTTTTATAAATGACTTGGATGAGACCATAAGACCATAAGATATAGCAGCAGAAGTAGGCCATTCAGCCCATCGAGTCTGCTCCGCCATTCAATCATGGCTGATCCAATTCTTCCAGTCATCCCCACTCCCCTGCTTTCACCCCATACGCTATGATGCCCCGATTATCTATCTCTGCCTTAAATACACCCAGTGTCTTGGCCTCCACAGCCACTCGTGGCAACAAATTCCACAGATTTATCACCCTCTGACTAAAGTAATTTCTTTGCGTCTCAGTTCTAAAAGGACGTCCTTCAATCCTGAAGTTGCTCCCTCTTGTCTTAGAATCCCCCACCATGGGAAATAACTTTGCCATATCTAATCTGGTCAGGCCTTTTAACATTCAGAATGTTTCTATGAGATCCCTCCCCATTCTCCTGAACTCCAGGGAATACAGCCCAAGAGCTGCCAGATGTTCCTCATACAGTAACCCTCTCATTCACTCAAAAACTTCTATAGTTGTACCATGGAGAGCATTCTGACAGGCTGCATTACTGTCTGGTATGGAGGGGTTACTGCACAGGACCGAAAGAAGCTGCAGAAGGCTGTACATCTACTCAGCTCCATCTTGGGCACTAGCCTGCAAAATACCCAGGACACCTTAAGGGAGCATTGTCTCAGAAGGGCAGCGTCCATTATGAAGGACCTCCAGCACCCAGGGCATGCCCTTTTCCCATTGTTACCATCAGGTAGGAGATACAAAAGCCTGAAGTCACACACTGAGTGATTCAGGAACAGCTTCTTCCCCTCTGCCATCCGATTCCTAAATGGACGTTGAAGCTTTGGACACTACCTCACTATTTTTTTAAAATATACAGTATTTCTGTTTTTGCACATTTTAAAAAATCGATTCAATATACATAATTGATTTACTTGTTTATTTATTATGTTTTATTTTATTTATTATTTTTTTCTCTCTCTCTGCTGGATTATGTGTTGCATTGAACTGCTGCTGATAAGTTAACAGATTTCACGTCACGTGCCGGTGCTAATGAACCTGATTCTGATTCATTCTCGTATGAGGAAGTGAAAGGACAGGTTAGTAAGTTTGCAGATGACATCAAGGTAGATGAACTTGTGGATAATGTGGAGGGTTGCTGCAGGCTGTAACACGACATTGACAGGATGGAGAGGTGGGCTGAGAAGTAGCAGATGGAGTTCAACCAAAAGATGTGTGAAATGGTATGAAAATGATCGCAGGATACAAAAAGACCAGAGACTGGGTGATTGAAGGGGACTGGGACATAGCCAATGAGTTAAACAGGTTTTTCAACAGCTTTGATGAGGAGGTTTCTGTTTACCCTTCTACAGCCATCCACCCCCCAGCTCCTCCTCTCTCAGCCTTCACCCTCCATCTCTCTCCAATGACAATGGAGAGCTAACGACCAGACACATTGACTGTCACTGCTGAGCAGGTAAGGAGAAAGCACAGCAGACCACACAGGTAAGGCTGTAGGCCCGGACGGCATTAGCCCAAGGTGTGTGCTATTCAGCTGAGTGTAGTCTTTCAATACATCTTAATCTAAACTTGAGCCTAGAGCAGGTCCCTGTGCTGTGGAAAACATCCTGCCTAGTTCCAGCACCCAAGAAGACATGTCCCACCATGCCCAGTGACTATGGACCAGTGGCACTGACCTCACAAGTTAAGAAATCATTATCTTCCTGCTTCAACGTGCTTACACCCATCTGGATGAGCAAGGCAGCACTGTCAGAATCATGGTCTTTTGATTTCTGCAGTATTTTTAACACCATATGACCTGCTTTACCAGGGAATAAGCTCATGGAGATGCAGGTGGATGCTCCACAATGTCCTGGATTTCAGACTACCTGTCCAGACAGCCACAATATGTGAGATTGCAGGGCTGTGTATCAGATACTGTGGTTAGCAGCACAGGGCACCTCAGGGGACTGTCCTCAGGGTTATGGATTTAAGTGTACGGGGTCTTTCTTTTGTTACATTTAAAATGGCGACTTTGTTATGTTAATCTGGGGAATGCGGCTTTGTTGTGCTTTAACGCTGAAGAGAGTTTGCGCTAGCAGTTTGTTTTACTTTAAATTGAGATAGCAGCCTTCTATTAGCCAATGGGTGGTTATGTATCGTTTTGTTTTCGGATACCATGCTGTATGGTATGACTGTGGACTGAGTTTTGGCGGGGAGTCGGAGGAGAGACGAGGAGGACCGCGGACGTGTGGAGAGGCTCCGGTCAATCACTCAGGGTGGTCCCGACCCGTGAGTCGACGGAATTCGGGTGGTCATCTGAAGTCGAATTGAGCTCCAACAGTAGCGCGCGAAGAACTTGGACTTTGATAAGTGTTGGCGCCTTTTTTTTTCATTACTTTCCTCTCTGTATCAAATGTATATTAATGTCATAGAATTAGTAATATCTATAAAGTGTATTTGTTAAAATTTACTGGGTGTGCTGGCTGATGATTGATGTTTGTGATTGATTCGGGTGGCGACCAACCCTGTGGGGAGTGTTGAGGCGGGTGCTGGGCTGGATTTCCCCTAGACATACACGAGCCAATATAATGGAACGTTACATAAGGAAGATGAAAACACTCTGTATTTCCATCTCCATCAAGGAAACGGATGTGGAAGTTGTCCAGAACTACAAATACCTGGGAACTCACCTGGACAATAAATCAGACTGGACTAAAAACATGGGGGCTCTGTACAAGGGACAGAGCCGACTGTACTTCCTGAGGAGGTTCCAGTCATTCAAGGTCTCCAGTGCTGTGCTGCAGATATTCTCCAACTCAGTTTGGCCAACCTTCCATTCTACACTGTAGTCTGCTGGGGCAGCACAATGAGAGCAGCTGATGCAAGAAGATCGATAAGCTCATCAGGAAGGCTGGTTCTGTTCTGGAGGTGGAACTGGATTCCCTGGTGGCTGTGTCTCAGAGGAGGATGCTGCAGAAGCTACAGAGCATTATGGACAATCCCTCTCACCCACTCCATGACATACTGGACAAACAGAAGAGCAACTTTAATACCAGACCGATTCCACTGAGGTGTACCACTGAATGACACTGGAGATCCTTTCTCCCTGTGGCTATAAAGACTCTACAACTCCTCTTCCTTAAGTATATGGTTTCATTGCACATCTGTATTTTGCACTATTACTTTTAATGCACATTTTGTTTTTTTTTACCTCAATGCTTACATTTTGTATTTTAAAGTTTATATTTCTGACTGAGCAACCTTGCAACAATAATTTCCTTCAGGATAAATAAAGTTTTATCTTATCTTATTTCAAGGGAAATAGAATATAAGAGCAAGGAGATAATGCTGAGGCTTTATAAGACACTAATCAGGCTGCACTTAAGAGTACTGTCAACAGTTTTGAGTTCCAAATCTCAGAAAGGATGTAATTGGAGAGAGCCCAGAGAAGGTTCATGAGGATGATTCTCAGAATGAAACTCTGGGAAAGGCACTGTCCCAACTACTCACAGACAGGAAAAGTGGCTGAGCAGTGGAAATTTGCTGATGGCATCCTGAAACACTACAAGAACATCGACCAGTTCAAGATCATCTTATTGCCGTGTTGAAGGAAAGATAATTTTCAGCATAGTCGCAAGGCGGCTGGCAGCTTTCTGCTCCAGGAATGGTTGCTATACATTTGTGCAGAAGGGAGGTACTCTAGGAATGCCCAGGTGTTTGCAGCATACAGGAGTGGTGACCCAACTCACTCAAGAGGCGCAGAAGAACAGATGGTTTTCTGGCTTGACCTGGCCAATGCCTATGGATCAATCCCCCACAAGTTAGTGTGGACTACCATGGACAACCATCACGTTCCAGGGGAACATCATTCTGTATTATTACAACCATTTCAGAATGTTAGCTTCATCAGGCCAAGCTTCATCAGAGTGGTACAGGCTGCAGATTGGGATCATCACATGCTGTATTATCCCTGTGACCCTCTTTGCCCTTGCAATGAATATTATTGCAAATTCTGCTGAATCAGAGTGCCGCGGCCCTTGCTGCAAGTCTGGTGTATGTATGGTAACCACCAATAAGAGCTTTCATGAATAACCGAAGGGTCCTGCCGAAGTGTTTCGGCCCGAAACGGCACTCTTTTCAATTGATGCTGCCTGGCCTGCTGAGTTCCTCCAGCATTTTGTGTGTGTTGCTCAGCATCCTACTGAGGTTTCTTTGGCCACTGCATTATATGAAATTCCAGTTTCCACTGTCGAGAGCCAAGAGAGAAAAGTCAGCAGCATCACCCTCTCTGGAAAGAACACCAAGCTGCCGCTGCCCTTGGAATCCTTGGAACAGTTCAAGGTGACAAGAGCTAGAGAGGAGAGGTGCTGCAGTACAGGGAGTCCAGTGACCCAAAGATGGCTCAGCCAGGGGTCATTGTGAAGACCGGGAGAAAGTGGAAAGCGGAACAGGCCTTGCAGCAGGTTGAATCTCAGCTGTGCCGCAATGTCCTGTTGGGAGCGGTGACCCAAGGAAGAGCTGGACTGTGAAGCTGCCCGGTCCCGAGGTATGACAGGACTAAGGGGAGGGAGAAGCACAAGCTCATCTAGGAGGATGTGAGAACAGATGTAGATGAAGAGAGATCCATCGAGGCAGTGGGCAAGCAGCAGCAGGGAGTTTGGACTAGGTGGAAGCAGACCATGGAAAGGAGAGTGACATGGACTGATCTCTGGCGAGCAGAGCCAACCCGAATCACATTCCTTGTCCAGGCAGTGTATGACATCTTACCCAGTCCAGCCAAGCTGCATAGCTGGGGGAAGGCTGATGCCACAGGCTGTCTGTTGTGTTCCAGGAGAGGAACCTTGTAGCACATCCTGAGCTGCTGCCCAAAAGCTTATGGAGGGGGCCGATACTGCTGAAGAAATGACCAGGTATAGAAGACCCTTGCGGAAGCAATCTTCTTAAGAAACATTAACAGTAAACAAGCTCAAACTTGCAATCAAACCATCAGTTTTGTGAAAGCAGGAGAGCAAACTGAGTCAAAAGTAAAGGCACCCCCAGGGATTCTGGCATCTGCTCATGCCTGGCAACTGATGACCATAAGACCATAGGTCAAAGGAGCAGAATTATGCCATTTGGCCTATCAAGTCTGCTCCACCATTCAATCACAGTTTTTCTCCTCCCCTCCTCAAACCCATTCCCTGGTCTTCTCCCTGTAACCTTTGATGCCATGTCAAATCAAGAACCTATCAATCTCTGTCTTAAACGCACCGAATGACCTGGCCTCTACAGTTGCCTGTGGTAATAAATTCCACAAATTCACCATCCCTGGCTAAAGAAATTTCTTTGCATCTCTGTTTTAAATAGGCGCCCCTCTATCCTGAGGCTGTGCCCTCTTGTCCTAGACTCCCCCACCATGGGAAACATTCTTTCCATATTTACTTTGTCTAGGCTTGTCAACATTCAAAAGGTTTCAATGAGATCCCCCCTCATCCTTTAAATTCCAGCGGGTACAGACCCAGAGCCATCAAATATCTGTTATATAACAACCCTTTCATTCCTGGAATCATCCTTGTGAACAGCCTCTGGACCTCTTCAATGCCAGCATATCTTTTCTAACAGCCCAAAGCTGTTCACAGTACTCAAGATGAGGCCTCACCAGTGCCTTATAAAGCCTCAGCATCACATCCCTGTTCCTGCATTCTACACCTCTTGAAATGAATACAAACATTGCATACGCCTTCCTCACCACCAACTCAACCTACAAGTTAACCTTCACGGTGTTTTGCACAAGGAGTCCCAAATTCCTTTGTATTTCAGATTTTTGGATTTTCTCCTCATTTTTCCAGTACCGTCCGGACGGTCTACATCTGTGTAGAGCCGTGATTAATGTTCTAGGAAGAATGTTTGCTAGTGCTGTTTTGGAAGCTTTAAACTAATATGGCAGGGGGATGGAAACCCACACAGTAAAGAAGAGGGAAGTGATGCAGAGACCAAAGCTAGTGTTAGTGTAGAAAAAAGTAAGAGTAGAGAGCATAAAAGTAAAAAGCAAAAATTGCATAGATCACCAGATTCTAAAAGGACAATTTAAGGGCAGTTTATCTAAATGCCCGTAGTATTAGAAACAAGGTTAGTGAACTTGTGGCACAGATCAGTACCAAGGCATATGATTTAGTGGCCATTACAGAAACCTGGTTGCAAGGTGGAGATGACTGGGAATTAAATATCCAAGGGTATCAGGTAATATGCAAAGATGGGCAGGAAGGCAGAGGAGGTGGGGTGGCGCTCTTGATTAGGGATGAGATCATGGCGATTGTGAGAGACGATATAAGATCTACGGAGCAGAATGTTCAGTCCACCTGGGTAGAGATTAATAATAGTAAAGGGAAAAAAAATCACTGGTGGGTGTTGTCTACAGGGCACCTAATAAAAATATTGCAGTGGCAGAGGTGATTAAGTAAGAAAAACTGAGGCTTGTAAGAACGGAACGGCAGTTGTCCTGGGGGATTTTAACCTCCACATAGATTGGGTGAATCAGGTTGGTCAAGGAAATCTTGAGGAGGACTTCATAGATTGCATCCATGATGGCTTTCTTGAGCAGTACGTTAGTGAACCTACAAGGGAAAATACTATCTTAGATCTAGTCTTGTGCAATGAGATAGGTAAGATTAACAATCTTGTAGTCAGGGATCCTCTTGGAAAGATTGATCATAGTACGATTGAATTTCGCATACAGATGGAGGATGAAATAGAACTAAAACTAGTGTATTTATACTTGAACAAGGGAGATTACAACTGGATGAGGGAGGACTTGGCTAATGTGGATTGGGAGCACAGGCTATTTGGTAGGACAGTTGAGGAACAGTGGAATAGTTTCAAAGAGATTTTTCATAGTGCTCAACAAAAGTATATTCCAGTCAAAAGTAAGGACAGTAAGTGTGGGGAGAGCCAGCCTTGGATAACTAAAGAAATAAAAGATAGTATCAAATTAAAAGCTCATGTGTACAAAGTCACAAAGAGCAGTGGGAGACTGGCGGATTGGGAAAACTTTAAAAAGCAACAAGAGAACAACTAAACAAGAAATAAGGAAAGGGAAGATAGAGTATGAAAGTAAATTAGCACAAATTATAAAAACAGATAGCAAAAGTTTTTATAAATATATAAAGCAGAAGAGGGTAGCTAAATTTAACATAGGTCCCTTGGAAGACGAGAAGGGGATATTGATATTGGGTGATAAGGAAATGGCCGAGGCATTGAATGACTATTTTGTCTCGGTCTTCACGGTGGAGGACACATCTAATATGCCAAAGAAGGACGTTATGGACAAAATGGGAGGTGAGGACCTTGATAAAATCACTGTCACTCAAGAGATAGTGATGAGTAAACTAGAGGGCCTGAAGGTAAATAAGTCCCCTGGTCCTGATGGGATGCATCCCAGGGTGCTGAAGGAATTGGTGGAGGTTATAGAGATGCATTGGTAATCATTTATCAAAACTTTCTAGACTCTGGGCAGGTCCTGGCTGATTGGAAGACAGCAAATGTCACGTCACTTTTTTTAAAAAGGATGTAGGCAAAAGACGGGCGAATATAGGCCAGTTAGCTTAACATCTGTAGTTGGGAAAATGCCTGAAGCTGTCATTAAGGAAGAAACAGCGAGACATTTAGAAAGGAGTGGTTCCATTAGACAGACGCAGCATGGATTCAGAAAGGACAGGTCCTGTTTGACAAACTTACTGGAGTTCTTTGAGGACATAATGAGTGCAGTGGGTAGAGGGGAACAGGTGGATGTCGTGTACTTGGATTTCCAGAAGGCATTTGACAAGGTGCCACACAAGAGACTTATAAATAAGATACGGATGCATGGAGCTGGAGGAAGTGTATTGGCATGGATAGTGGATTGGTAAACCAATAAAAGGCATAGAGTTGGTATAAATGGGTGTTTCTCTGGTTGGCAGTCAGTGGTGAGTGGGGTGCTGCAGGGGTCGGTGCTGGGCCCGCAGCTGTTTACCATTTACATTGATGATTTGAAAGAGGGGACTGAGTGTAGTGTTGCAAAATTTGCTGATGACACTAAATTGAGTGGAAAAGCAAATTGTACAGAGGATGTGAAGAGCCTGCAGAGAGATACAGTTAGGTTAAGTGAGTAGGCCAAAGTCTGACACATGGAATACAACATTGGTAAATGTGAGATCATCCACTTTGGAAGGAATAATAGAAGAGCAGATTATTATTTAAATGGTGAAAGATTGCAGCATGCTGTTGTACAGAGGGACTTCAGAATGCTTGTGCATGAATAGCAAAAAGTTGGCTTGCCGGTACAACAGGTTATTGAGAAGGCAAATAGAATATTGGCCTTCATTGCTAGAGGGATTGAATTCAAGAGCAGGGAGGTCATGCTGCAACTATACAGGGTACTGGTGAGGTCGCACCTGGAGTACTGTGTGCAGCCTGGTCTCCATACTTGAGGAAGGATATACTGGCTTTGGAGGCAGTGCAGAGGAGGTTTGCCAAATTGATTCCAGAGATGAAGGGGTTAACCTATGAGCAGAGATTGAGTCGCCTGGGACTATACTCTCTGGAATTCAGAAGAATGAGAGGGGATCTTATAGAAACATACAACATTTTGAAAGGGATAGATAAGATAGAAGTAGGAAAGTTGTTTCCATTGGTATGAGAGACTAGAACTAGGGGACATTGCCTCAAGATTCAGGGGAGATTTAGGACGGAGATGAGGACTGTTTTTCCCAGAGAGTAGTGAATCTGTGGAATTCTCTGCCCAGGGAAGCAGGTGTGGCTTCTTCACTAAATATATTTAAGATACAATTAGATAGGTTTTTACATAGTAAGGGAATTAAGGGTTCTGGGGAAAAGGCAGGTAGGTGGAGCTGAGTTTACGGACAGATCAGCCATGATCTTATTGAATGGCGGGGCAGGCTTGATGGGCTGGATGGCCTACTCCTGCTCCTATTTCATATGTTCTTATGTAAAAATAGTCTGCACATTTATTTCTACTACCAGAGTGTATGATTTTGCATTTTCCAACAACGTAATTTGTTACTCTCTTGCCCATTCTCCTAAGGCAGTGGTCCCCAACCTCCAGGCCACAAACCGATACATTGTCGTGAAGAATGCAGTGGGGCAGCTGTAGTCGGAACGCACCCAAAACATCTTTAAGAAAAAAGCCAAAATAAACAAGCTAATTAATTAGGTGCTGCCCGGCACGTAAATGTTGGCGCAGATCAGAGGCAACGCAATCTGGACCGACATTTACGTGCCGGGCGGCACCTAATTAATTAACTTATTTATTTCGTCTTTTTTCTTAAAGATGTGCTGGGTACGTTCTGGCTACCACTGTCCTAATCTGTCTAAGTCTTCCTGCAGCATACCTGTTTCTTCAACATTAACCGCTCCCCCACCAATCTTTGTATCATCTGCAAACTTGGCAACAAAGCCATCTATTCCATCATCTAAATCATTGATATACAGCATTAAAAGAAGCGGTCCCAACACCGAACCCTGCAGAATATCACTGGCAGCCAACCAGAAAAAGATCCTTTTATTACCACTCGCTGCCTCCTACCAACCAGCCAATGCTCTATTTATGCCAGCAACCTTCCTCAAATACTCTTAACTTGGTAAAACGCCTCATGAGTGGCACCTTGTCAAAGGCATGCTGATAGTCCAAATAAACATTGACTGCATCTTCTTTATCGTACTTGTAATCTCCTCAAAGAATTCCTACAGGTTCGTCAGGCAAGATCTTCCCTTAAGGAAACCATGCTGACTTTGTCTTATCTTGTTCAGTGTCACCAGGTACTCCATAACCTCATCCTAAAACAATTGGCTCCAACACCTTCCCAACCACTGAGGTCAGGTTAAATGGTGTACAAATTCCTTTCTGCTGCCTTCCTCCTTTCTGCTGCCTTCCTCCTTTCTTAAAGAGTGAAGTGACATTTGCAGTCTTCCAGTCCTCTGGCACCATGCCCGAGTCCAATGATTTTTGAAAGATCATTGATAATGCTTCCACAATCTCTGCTACCTCTTTCAGAACCCTCGCGTGCAGTTCATCTGGTCAGTTTGACTTAAGTACCCTGAGATCGTTCAGCTTTTTGAGCAACTTCTCCCTTTTAATAGTAACTGCACTCATTTCTCTTCCTTTACACACTACAACATTTGGCACACTGCTAGTGTCTTCCACAGCAAAGACTAATGCAAAACACTCAGTTAGATCATCTGCCATCTCCTTGTCCCCCCAATTATTATTTCTCTGCCTCATTTTCCAGCGGTCCTATAGCCACTCTCATCTCTCTTATTTTTTTCACATACTTGAAAAAGCTTTTACTATCCATTTTGATATCGTTTACTAGCTTGCTTTCATACTTCATCTTTGCTATCCTAATGATACTTTGAGTTGCTCTCTGTAGGTTTTTAAAAGCTTCCCAATCCTCCATCTTTCTGCTAATTTTTGCTTTGTTACATGTCCTCTCTTTAGTTTTTACATTAGCTTTGATTTCCCTTGTCACAGTTGTATTATTTTGCCATTTTAAGTATTTCTCCACTTTTAGAATATATCTGTCCTGCACCTTCCTCATTTTTCCCAGAAACTCATGCCAGCAGTTCCTTTTAATTTACTTTGGCCAACTCCTCTCTTATACTATGGTAATCACGGACCTGGGGAAACAACGAAAGATCCCACAGCATATTGTCAAGACCAGCTTGAGACCTGACATCCTCCTCATCTCAGAGGCAGCAAAATACACCATTCTGTTGGAGCTGACAGTGCCATGGGAGGAGGGCCATGACAGGAAGCTTGCCAGATGTGAGAATTGGTCACAGAAGTCTAAGTGCATGCCCGTTGAAGCAGGCTACTGGAGCTTCACTAGACAGTGTCTTCAAATACAAGGAGGCAGAGAGCCATCGGCAACATCATCCAGGCAGCAGAGAAAGCCTCAAGATGGCTCTGGATGAAGAGAACAAGTCAGTGGGGATCTGCAGCATATGCTACCTGAACACAAGTCATAGCTTGATCAACCACGACTGAATTGCCTGGGGAAGAGTGCCTGATGATGAAAGACCTGAAACACTCGATGACCCCAGATTACATCTCTGATATCCCTTTCTCACCTTATGTCCTTCCCTGCCCACCACCTCCCTCTGGTGCTCCTTCCCCTTCTTCCATGGTTTACCACCCTCTCCAGCCCTTTATTTCTTTCACCAGTCAACTTCCTAGCTCTTTACATCAGCCCTCCCCCACTCCCAGTTTCAGCTACCACCTACCACGTGGTACTTCTTTTCCCCTACCAGCACATTCTAACTCTGACTTCTCATCTTTTTTTCCAGTCCTGATGAAGTCGACTGTTACTCTTTTCCACAAATGCTGCCTGGCCTGTTGAATTCCTCCAGCATTTTATGTACGTTGCTTGGATTTCAAGTGTTTGTAGATTTTCTTTTGTTTATGTAACATCCATAATGATGTGTCAGAGCATGATGAACTTGGGAGTGTTGTGCATGAATCACAGAAGGTTGCAGGTGCAGCAGGCTATCAAGAAGGCAAATGGGATGTTAGCCTTTGTTGCTACAGAGACTGAATTGAAGAGCAGGGAAGTTGTGCTGCAACTGTACAGGGTACTATGAGGAGAGACTACTCTTGGGACTACTCACTGAAACAGAAGAATGAGAGGAGATCTCAGAGAAACATAAATTTATGAAAAGAATACGTAAAATAGAGGCAGGAAAGTTGTTTCCACTGATAGGTGAGACTAGAACTAGGGGACACAGCCTCGAGATAAGGTATCTAATTAGATTAGATTATGAGGACTCTCAGTCCTCTTTTATTGTCATTTAGTAATGCATGCATTAAGAAATGATACAATGTTCCTCCAGTATGATATCACAGAAACACAAGACAGACCAAGACTAAAACTGACAAAAACCACATAATTATAACATAGTTACAACAGTGCAAAGCAATACCGTAATTTGATAAAGAACAAACCATGGGCACGGTAAAAAAAAGTCTCAAAGTCTCTCGAAAGTCCCATCATCTCACGCAGACGGTAGAAGGAAGAAAAACTCTCCTTGCCATGAACCTCCAGCGCCGCAAACATGCCGATGCAGCACCCTGGAAGCACCCGACCACAGCCAACTCTTGAGTCCATCCAAAAACTTCGAGCTTCCAACCAGCCCTCCGACACCGAGCACTTCGACTCGGCCCCGGCAACAGGCAATAGGCAAAGCCAAGGATTTGGGGCCTTCCCCTCTGAACATTCTTGATCACACAGTAGCAGCAACGGCGAAGCAGGCATTTCAGAAGTTTCTCCAGATGTTCCTCTGTGCTTCTTACGTCTGTCTCCATCAAATCAGGATTGTGCATGGTACCTACTTAACAAATACCCATATCATTTCAGAGGAGCCGCGCGCGCTGCGTCGCGCCACCATCTTCTCCTCACTGAGAAAATAAGGAGGCATGGGATCCAAGGGGACCTTGCTTTGTGGATCCAGAATTTAGCTTGCTCACAGAAGGCAAAGAGTGGTTGTAGACAGGTTGTATTCTGCATGGAGGGTGGTGACCAGTGGTGTGCCTCAGGGATCTGTTCTGGGACCACTACTCTTTGTGATTTTTATAAATGACCTGGACAAGGAAGTGGGGGGATGGGTTAGTAAATTTGCTGATGACACAAAGGTTGGGGGTGTTGTGGATAGTGTGGAGGGCTGTCAGAGGTTACAGTGGGGTATCAATAGGATGTAAAACTGGGCTGAGAAGTGGCAGATGGAGTTCAACCCAGAAGTGGCAGTGAGGTGGCTCATTTTGGGAGGTCAAATATGATGGCAGAATATAGTATTAATGTAAGACTCTTGGCAGTATGGAGGATCAAAGTTATCTTGGGGACCGAGTCCATAGGACAATCAAAGCTGCTAGTGCATTGGCCTTCCATCAATCGTGGGATTGAGTTTAAGAGCTGAGCGGTAATGTTGCAGCTATATAGGACCCTGGTCAAACCCCACTTGGAGGGCTGCACTCAGTTCTGGTCTCCTCACCACAGGAAGGATATGGAAACTATAGAAAGGGTGCAGAGAGATCTACAAAGATATTGCCTGGATTGGGGAGCATGCCTTATGAGAACAGGTTGAGTCCTTTTCTCCTTGGAGCGGCAGAGGATGAGAGGTGACCTGATAGAGGTGGTGTTGTTGTTCGTCCATCGTCGACGTCGATGAGGACCTCGATACCAGATGGTGTCCAGACTAGCACTTGATTTGGATTTAAGTGAGGGAGAGTTGCGCAGTGTCAGCCTCACTCTCTCTTCCCAGTTCCCATCTGGGTCCAGTGGCAAGACAGAGTCGAGGTGGCTGGAGATGGGACCAGGCGCAGTGGATGACCAGAACATCTTCTGTATCTTGTCCTGCTCTAGACATTCCACGACGCTTGCAGAGACTGCCTTCTTGACCATTGGACCTTCCATTGGTCTCTTCCGCTCAATCAGCCAGAGTCTGTCTTCACATGCTGGGATAGACAACTCCCTATCTCACCGAGGGTTTGAGACCCGTCGGCTACCCTCACCTGGTTTAGCCGGCTTGTCAAAGTCATTGCCTGGGGTGTAGCCGCTGTCGCATGCAAACAGCTACAGGGAACCACAGGTGAGAGCTAAGTGCCAGGTGGGAACCAAAGGTGGACTAACTGCCTTGAAAAGGACACGACATGTTCCTCCACCAGAAGTGCCACCCCTCCCTGACACCCCATAAAGAGGTGTATAAGATGATGAGAGGCATTGATTGTGTGGATAGTCAGAGGCTTTTTCCCAGGGCTGAAATGGCGAACACGAAAGGGCACAGTTTTAAGGTGCTTGGAAGCAGGTACAGAGGAGATGTCAGGGGTAAGCTTTTTATGCAGAGAGTGGTGACTGTGTGGAATGGGCCGCCGGTGATGGTAGTGGAGGCAGACACGATAGTGTCTTTTAAGAGACTCCTGGATAGGTACATGTTGCTTAGGAAAATAGAGGGTTATGGGTAATCCCAGGTAATTTCTAAAGTAAGTACATGTTCAGCACAGCATTGTGGGCCAAAGGACCCGTATTGTGCTGTAGCTTTTCTATGTTTCTATGTAACATTGTATTTCATTTGCCACTTCCTTACCCATTCCTCTAAACTATCTAAGTCTCTCTGCATGCTCTCTGTTTCCTCAACATTACCCATTCCTCCACCTATCTTTTATCATCGGCAAATTTAACCACAAATCCATTAATCCCACAGTCCAAATTATTGACGTACATCGTAAGAAGCAGCGGTCCCAACACCAACCCGTGGAACTCCACTGGTAATCGGCAGCCAGCCAGAATAGGATCCCTTTATTCCCACTCTCTGTTTTCTGCCGATCAGCCAATGCTCCACCCACACCAGTAACTTCCCTGTAATTCCATGGGCCTGATCTTGCACAGCAGCCTCATGTGCAGCACCTTGTCAAAGGCCTTCTGAAAATCCAAGTACACCAAATCTACTGCATCTCCTTTGTCTACCCTGCTTGAAATTTCCTTAAATAATTGCAGTAGTTAGTCAGGCAGGATTTTCCTTTTAGGAAACACCGCTGCCTTTGGCCTATCTTGTCATGTGCCTCCATGTACTCTGTAATCTCATCCCTAAAAATCGATTCTAACAATTTCCCAACCACTGATGACAGGCTAACAGGTTCATAATTTCACATCTGCTGCCTCTCACCCTTCTTAAATAGCGTAGTAACAATTGCATTTTTCCAGTCATCCAGTACAATGCCAGAATCTATCGATTCTTGAAACATCATTGTTATTGCCTGCACAATCTCTCCAGTTACTTCAGAACCCGAGGGTGAATTCAATTAGGTCCAGGAGATTTATCCACCCTCAGACCATTAAGCTTCCTGATCACCTTCTCGGTCATAATTTTCACTGCACATACATCACTTTCCTGACACTCTTTAATGTCCGGTATACTGCAGATGTCTTCCACTGTGAAGACTGATGCAAAATACGCATTCAGTTCCTCTGCCATCTCTGTGTCTCTCATTACAATATCTCCAGCAACATTTTCCATTGGTCCTATATCTACCCTCAACTCTCTTTGACCCTTTTTATTCTTAAAAAAAGCTTTTAGTATTTTCTTTGATATTAGTTGCCAGCTTCCTTTCATAATTCATCTTTTCCTTCCTAATGACCTTCTTAGTTTCCTTCTGCAAGTTTTTATAAGCTCCCCAATCCTTTATCTTCACACTGGCTCTGGCTTCCTTGTTTGCCCTCTCCTTTGCTTGTACTTTGGCTCTGACTTCACTTGTCAGCCATGGTAGTATCCTTCTTCCATTCAAAAAATTCTTCTTACTTGGAATATATCTTCCTTGCACTTCCCGTATTTTTCGCAGAAATTGCAGCCATTGCTGCCCTGCTGTCCTTCCTGCTAGTATCTTCCCAATCCACTTTCATGTTAAAATCCACAACAATTTTCATGACATTGCCTGACACGCCTTTTCTATCTCCTGCTGTAATTTGTAGCCCACATCCCGGCTGCTGTTCGGAGGCCCATATACAACTGCCATGAGGGTCCTTTTACCCTTGCCCATTTCTTAACTCAACCCATAGAGACCCTACACCTTCCAATCCTGTATCATCTCTTTCCAACGATTTAAAATTATTTCTTACACACAGGGCCACACCACCCCCTCTGCCTACTAACCTATCTTTCCAATACACCATATATCCTTGGAAGTTTAGTTCCTAATGGGAGCCATTGAGTATTCAATAAGTACCTCTGCTATCTCCTCCGGTTCCATACACACTTTTCCACTGTCAGACTTGATTGGCCCTATTCTCTCATGTCTTATCCTCTTGCTCTTCACATACTTGTAGAACGCCTTGGGGTTTTCCTTAATCTTGTCCGCCAAGGCCTTCTCATGGCCTCTTCTGGCTGTCCAAATTTCATTCTTAAGTTCCTTCCTGCAAGCCTTATGATTTCCGAGATCCCTATCATTACCTAGTTTTTTTGAACCTTTCGTAAGCTTTTCTCTTCTTCTTGACTAGATTTTCAGCAGCCTTTGTGCACCGTGGTTCCAATACCCTACCATCCTTTCCCTGTCTCACTGAAACGTACCTATGCAGAACACCACGCAAATATCCCCTGAACATTTGCCACATTTCTGCCGTACATTTCCCTGAGAACATCTGTTCCCAATTTGTGCTTCCAAGTTCCTGCCTGACAACTTTATATTTCCCGTTCCTATCCCTCTCCAATGCTGTGATAAAGGAAATAGAATTGTGATCACTATCTCCAAAATGCTCTGCCACTGAGAGATCTAACACCTGACCAGGTTCATTTCCCAATACCAGATTAAGTACAGCCTCTCCTCTTGTAGGCTTACCTACATATTGTGTCAGGAGGTGGGACTATTGCTTGCTGCTGCTTACACGCGGGAAGGAGGGGAGCTGGGGGGGGGGTACTTTGGGGTTTTAACATTTAACTGTCTTTCATTCTTTGGGGCACTCCTCTGTTTTCGTGGATGGATGTGAAGAAAAAGCATTTCAGGATGTATATTGTATACATTTCTCTGACATTAAATGTACTTTTGAAACCTTTCTGTCTGAACACCCTGAACAAACTCCACCCCATCTAAACCCCTCATTCTAGGCAAATGTCAATCATTAGGGAAATTAAAATCTCCCACCATGACAACCCTGTTATTATTGTATCTTTCCAGCATTTGTCTCTCTATCTGCTCCTCAATGTCCCTGGTACTATTGGGTGGTATATAAAAAACACCCAGTAGATTTATTGACCCTTTCCTGTTCCTGTTCCCACGGAGAGTCAGTAGACAACCCCTACATAACCTCCTCCTTTTCTGCAGCCGTGCGCTATCTCTGATCAACAGTGCCACGCCCCACCTCTTTTACCTCCTTCCCTTTCCTTTCTGAAACATCTAAAGCCTGGCACTGGAAGTAACCATTCCTGTCCCTAAGCCATCCAGCTCTCTGTAATGACCAGAACATCATAGCTTCAAGTACTGATCCATGCTCTAAGCTCATCTACTTTGTTCATGATACTCTTTGCATTAAAATAGACACATCTCAAACCATCAGTCTGAGCGCATCCCTTCTCTACCACCTACCCATCCTCCCTCACACACTGTCTACAAGCTTTCTCAATTTGTGAGCCAACAACCCCTTCCTCCGTTTCTTCAGTTCGGTTTCAACGCCCCCAGCAATTCTAGTTTAAACTCTCCCCAACAGCCTTAGCAAACCTCCCTGCCAGGATATTGGTCCCCCTTGGATTCAAGTGCAACCCGTCCTTGTGTCACAAAAGAGGTCCCAATGAGCCAGAAATCTGAATCCCTGTCCCTTGCTCCAATCCCTCAGCTACGCATTTATCCTCCACCTCACTCAATTCCTATGCTTACTATCGTGTGGCACAGACAATAATCCCGAGATTGCTACCTTTGAGATCCTGCTTCTCAACTCTTTCCTAACTCCCTGTAGTCTGTTTTCAGGACCTCCTCACTTTTCCCACCTATGTTGTTGGTGCCAATATGTATGACCAACCTCTCAAAACACTTCATCACAGCAGATGTGAGTTCCACTGGGTGATAGCCATTGAGGCAGCTCACCCTGCTCTTCTTAGGCACTGGTATGATTGTTGCTCTTTTGAAGCAGGAGGGAACCTCTCACTGCAACAGTGAGAGATTGAAGACGTCCTTGAACAATTCGACCAGTTGGTTGGCACAGGTTTTCAGAGCCTGATGCCTTGTAAGGGTTATCCCTCTTGAAAGATGTTCTGATGTCATGACATCAGCCTCTGAGATAGAGGCCACAGTGTCACCAGAGGCTGCAAGGATTTGCATAGACGTAGTTTTATTCTTCCTTTCAAAGCATGCATAAAAGGTGTTGAACTTATCTGGGAGTGAAACATCACTGCCATTCATGAGGTTAGGTTTCGTTTTGTAGGAAGTAATGGCCTGTAAACCCTGCCAGAGCTGGCGCGCATGCAATTCAGTCTCCAACCTCAATCGGAATTGTTTTGTCACCCTTAAGATAACCTTCTGCCAGTTGTACGTGAATTTCTTGTATAATTCTGGATCATTGGTCAGAAATGGTACAGATCTAGTCCTAACAGACCACAAATTCCACTGCTTTTGAGTTGCATATGTCTGTTATGTTCTCAAAGACACACTCTCATCCACTCAGGGGACTAAACGCAAGAGCCACAAGATAATATTGCAGCTTTATGAAACCCTGGTTAGATCACACTTGGAATCCTATGTGCCTCATTATAGGAAGGATGTCAATGCTTCAGAAAGGGTGCAAAGGAGATTTACCAGGAAGCAGCCCTGCCTGGAGGGCCTATCTTAAGAAGATAGGTTGAGTGAGTGAGGGCTTTTCTCCTTGCAGCAAAAAGGATGAGAGGTGACATGATAGAGGTATACAAGACGATATAAGGCATAGGTTGAGTGCATAGCTTTTTCTCAGGGTGGAAATGGCTAATACAAGGGGGAATAATTTTGGTGATTGGAGGAAAGTATAGGGGGAATGTCGGGGTAAGTTCTTTACAAAGAGAGTGATGGTAGAGGCAAATACATTAGGGACATTAAAGTGATTCTTAGATAAACACATGGATGATAAAAAAATAGAGGGTAATGTTGAAAGGAAGGATTAGACTGATCTCAGAGTGGGTTAAAAATTGGCTTAACATTGTGGGCCGAAAGGTATGTACTGTGCTGATATATTCTATATTCATTATAAATATATTCCTCTACTGCTCTATCTCATCCCTTGGCAATCCTCATTATCTTTTTTTTAATTCTTTATGCAGGAATTCATACCTTGCCTAGTGGAGGATGAACATCAAAGAAAAATGTCTGGTTGATATAATAACTTCCCATTTTTCCAAAGTGGGTTTCATCCCAACTGTGAAGAGGAACAAATATTCATGATGCTGGATTTCAAAAATGCTACTTTCTCAACCAGACTCCTTACAAGCATACATCACAGGCTCCACAACCATGCATAGTTAAATGATGCAAAATAAACAGCCAGTAAAATAAAAGGCGAAACAGAAAAGTAGAGGCTTATAATGGGAAATGTGGAAATGATAAAGATGTGTATCAATGTAAAGATGTGTATCAATGGGCCGAATGGCCTATTCTGCTCCTGTATCTTATGACCTAAAGACAGTGCTTTCAATCAGTCAACATTCCACAATCTTTCTGTAGGAACACTAAGACTCCTATTTTTTATATTTTAAATGTTAATAAATACTAATAATTCCGGAGGTGGCTAAAAATTGATAATGAAGTAGGCAATGTTAGATAATTAATGAGTTAAAATGGGCAGAGCATGTCAATGAAATTTAATTCTCAGTGTGAAAGAAGCATTTTGAGAAGTCCAATGAAGCAAAAATTAGAGAATTTTTGGATCTTAAGGAATACTGAGGTACAGAGAATCTTTGTGTACACGTAAACAGATCCTTTAAGGTGACAGCCCCAGGTGCTCAGGGCAGTAAGAATACTATTTGAGCAGGAACAGCCCAACAGGCCCCTCAAGCCTGCATTACCACTCCTTTGCTACTTTGTCAAGATATCATCAGGGCAAAAAAATTAAACCATAATAGGAGCAGAATTAGACAATTTGGCCAATCGAATCTATTCCACCATATCATCATGGCTGATCCGTTATTCCTCTCAGCCCCAATATCCTGCCTTCTCCTCACATCCCTTCATGAACTGACCAATCAAGAATCTATCAACCTCTGCCTTAAATAATCATAAAGACTTGACTTTCACAACTACCTGTGGCAATGAATTCCATAGATTCACCACCCTCTGGCTAACGAAATTCCTCCTCGTCTTCATAGTAAAAGGATGCTTCACTTCCCGAGGATGTGTCTCTGGTTTTAGACTCTCGCGCCATAGGAAACATCCTCTGCACATCCACTCCATCAAAGTCTTTCACCATTCGATAGGTTTCAATCAGATTATCCCTCAATTTTCTGAATTCTAATCAATACAGGCCCAGAGCCATCAGACGCTGTTCATATGACAAGCCATTCAATCCTGAAATCATTTTCGTGAACCTCCTTTGAACCCTTTCTAGTTTCAGAACATTCTTTCTAAGGGTCCAAACCAGCTCACAATATTCCAAGTGAGGTCTCACCAGTGCTCTATAAAGTTTTAACATTACATCCTAGCTTTCATATTCTAATCCTCTTGAAATTAATGCTAACACTGCATTTGCCTTCCTCACTACAGACTGAATCTGTAAAATAGCCAGAGATTAAGGGAGCTAGGGCTTTACTCTTTGGAGAGAAGGAGGATGAGAGGAGACATGATAGAGGTGTACAAGATAATAAGAGGAATAGATAGAGTGGATAGCCAGCGCCTCTTCCCCAGGGCACCACTGCTCAATACAAGAGGACATGGCTTTAAGGTAAGGGGTGGGAAGTTCAAGGGGGATATTAGAGGAAGGTTTTTTACTCAGAGAGTGGTTGGTGCGTGGAATGCACTGCCTGAGTCAGTGGTGGAGGTAGATACACTAGTGAAGTTTAAGAGACTACTAGACAGGTATATGGAGGAATTTAAGGTGGGGGCTTATATGGGAGGCAGGGTTTGAGGGTCAGCACAACATTGTGGGCCGAAGGGCCTGTACGGTGCTGTACTATTCTATGTTCTATGCTCTATGCTAGAATCTCTCCTGTAATACAATGGGCTCGTACCTTGTTAAGCAGCATCATATGTGGCACCTTGTCAAAGGCCTTCTGAAAATCCAAGTACACAACATCAACTGATTCTCCTTTGTTATCCTGCTTGTTATTAAGTCCAACAGATTTGTCAGGCAAGATTTTCTCTCCTTGAGGAAACCATACTAACTACCGCCTAAAGCCACATCCTTAATAATCGACTCCTGCGTCTTCCCAACCACTCAGTTCAGTCTAATTAGGCTATAATTTCCTTTCTTCTGCCTCTCTCCGTTCTTGAAGAATGGTGTGAAATTTGCAATTTTCCAGTCTTCCAGAACCATTCCAGAATCCAGCGATTCTTGAAAAATCATTACTAATGCCCCCACAGTCTCATCAGCTACCTCTTTCTGAACCCTGGGCTGTACATTATCTGGTCCAAGTGACTTTTGTACCTTCAGACCTTTGAGTTTCCTAAAAGCTTTCTCCCTAGTAATGGTGACTTCACACACTTCATGACCTCTCACAACTGGAACTTTGACCATACTGCTATTGTCTTCCACAGTGAAGACTGATGCAAAATACTTATTCAGTTCATCCATCATTTCCTTGTCTCCATTATTACCACTCCAGCATTGTTTTCCAATGGTCAGATATCCACTCTCATCTCTCCTTTACGCTTCATGTATCTTAAGAAATGCTTGGTAGCATCTTTAATATTACTGGCTAGTGGACTTTTGCATTCCATCTTTACCTTGTCAATGTTTTTTTTAGTTGCCTTTTGTTGGTTTTCAATTAAGTCACCCCTCCTTTATCTGAATTCTTGTAAATATGGACTCAGAACCATCAAACAATCTTCATATGACAAGCCATTCAATCCTGGAATCATTTTCGTGAACTCCTTTGAACCCTCACCAGTATCAGCACATCCTTTCTAAGATATGGGGCCCAAAACTGCTCACAAAATACTCCAAGTGAGACCTCACAGTGCTTTATCAACCCTCTACATTACATCCTTGCTTTTATATTAAAGTCCTCTTGAAATTAATGCTAACTTCTCATGTGCCTTACTCATCACAGATTCAACCTGAAAATTAACCTTTAGGAAATTCTGCACAAGGACTCACAAGTCCCTCTACGCCTCAGTTTTTTGTATTTTCTCTCCATTTAGAAAATAGTCAACCGTTTCACTTCTTTTTCCAAAGTGCATGACCATAAACTTCCTGACATTGTATTCCATCTACAAACAAGAGAAAATCTGCAGATGCTGCAAATCTGAGCAAAATGCACAAATTGCTGGAGGAACTCAGCAGGCCAGGCAACATCTATGGAAAGAAAGTACAGTTGACATTTCAGGCTGAAACATCGAGGGGAACCTACATTCTTGCAGGCAGGTTTGTTAAGAGCTGTTGGGGAGGGTTTAATTTGGCAGGGGGATGGGAAACTGAGTGATAGGGCGAAGGATAGTGTAGTTGGTATACAGGTCTATGCAGTGTGTAGTAAGACCGTGAGGGAGGACAGACAGATGTTAGGGCAAAATTGCAGTCTCTGGGATGGCTTAAAGTGTAACAGGAGCAAAATCAAAATGGTGAATACAGGACGGAAGGCGCTATACTTGACTGCACGCAGTAAATGTAATAAGGTAGACTTGGAAAGCATCAAGTTGGCTAAGTCTCCAGGACCGGATGAGATGTACCCCAGGCTACTATGGTAGGTGAGGGATGAGATTGCATCATCAATGGGGATGGGAGAGGTTCCGGAGGATTGGAGGGTTGCAGATGTTGTTCCCTTATTCAAGAAAAGGAGTAGAGATAGCCAAGGAAATTATAGACCAGTGAGTCTTACTTCAGTGGTTGATAAGTTGTTAGAAAAGATCCTGAGAGGCAGGATTTATGAACATTTGGAGAGGCATAATACGATTAGGAATAGTCAGCATGGCTTTGACAAAGGCAGGTAGTGCCTTACAAGCCTGATTAAATTTTTTGAGAATGTGACATGACTAAACATATTGATGAAGGTGGAGTAGTAGATGTAATGTATATGAATTTCAGCAGGGTATTTGATAAAGTACCCCATGCAAGACTTATTGAGAAAGGAAGGAGGCATGGGATCCAAGGGGACATTGCTTTGTGGATCCAGAATTGGCTTGCTCACAGAAGACAAAGAGTGGTTGTAGACAGGTCATATTCTGCATGGAGGTCAGTGACCAGTGGTGTGCCTCAGGGATCTGTTCTGGGCCCTGTTCTCAGACCCCTTCTCTTCGTGATTTTTATAAATGACCTGGATGATGAAGTGGAGGGATGGGTTAGTAAATTTGGTTGATGACACAAAGGTTGGGAGTGTTGTGGATAATGTGGAGGGCCGTCAGAGGGTACAGAGGGACATTGACAGGATGCAAAACCAGGCTGAGAAGTAGCAGATGGAGTTCAACCCAGAAGTGGCAGTGAGGTGGTTCATTTTGGTAGATCAAATATGATGGCAGAATATACGAGGGGTGATTGATAAGTTTGTGACTTAAGGTAGGAGTCAATTTTAGGAAACCAAGCACATTTATTTTTCAATAGTCCCCTCCTACATTTACACACTTAGTCCAGCGGTCGTGGAGCATACAGATCCCTTCTTTGTATAAGTCGGCATCTTGGACCTCCAGAAAGTGGTCCACAGCAAGGGTGATTGATTAGTTTGTGATTAAGGTAGAAGGAGACGAGTTATACAGCTCTCGTTACATGCATGTGCAGTTCAACTTATGCAGAAAGTGTGAAGTTAATAACTCATCTCCTTCTTCCTTAGGCTACGAACTTATCAATCACACCTGCTGTGGACCACTTCTGGAGGTCCAAGACACCGACTTCTACAAAGAAGGGATCCGTATGCTCCACGACCGCTGGATTAAGTGTGTAAATGTAGGAGGGGACTACGCTGAAAAATAAATGTGCTAGGTTTTTAAAAATTGAGTCCTTCTACCTTAGGCCATGAACTTATCAATCACCCCTTGCAGTATTAATGGTAGGACTCTTGGCAGTATGGAGGATCAGAGTGATCTTGGGGACCAAGTCCATAAGACACTCAAAGCTGCTGGTGCATTGGCCTTCATCAACTGTGGGACTGAGTTTAAGAACCGAGAGGTAATGTTACAGCTACACAGGCTTCCCCTGCTTTACGAACGTTCGCTTTACGCCATATCGCTTTTACGAAAGTACCTGTTTTCGCTAACTGAAAGAGGATTTTTGCTTTTACAAAAAAAGACACCCGCTTTATACTTGTGTTTACCCCGAGAAACACTACCATGACCGTGAAGCCTTGCGTGGGCAGGTGTGCGCATACGTGTACGTGCACATATGTGTATGTGCCTGTTTTTTTCTACAAATCGGTTTTGGCTAAATCGTAAAAGTGCATAACCATACCCATCCCAACATTGCATTCCACCTGCCACTTCTTTGTCCATTCTCCTCATATGACTCCCTGCTTCCTCAACACTATTTGCCCCTCCACTGATTTTCATATTGTCTACAAACTTGGCCACAATGCTATCAATTCCATCATCCAAATCACTGATATACAACGTGCAAAAAGCGTTACCAACACTGACCCCTGCCGAACACTGACAGTCACTGGCAGCCAATCAGAACAGGCTCCCTTTATTCCCACTCTTCGCTTCCTGCCAATCAGGATGCTCTATCAATGATAATATCTTTCCTGTAATATCTTGCTAAGCAGCCTCGTGCAGCACCTTGCAAAAGGCCTTCCCAAAATCCAAGTAAACAACATCCATTGACACTCCTTTGTCTATCTCACTTGTTATTTCCTCAAAGAATTCCAACAGATTTGTCAGGAAAGATTTCCCTTGAATGAATCCATTCTGACTTTGGACTATTTTATCTTGTGCCTCCAAGTACCTTGAAAGAGTGGAGTGACATTTGCAATTTTCCAGTCCTCCAGTACCATGCCAGAATCAATTGATTGTTGAAAGATCATCACTAATGCTTCCAGAATCTCTTCAGCTACCTCATTCAGAACCCTGGGATGTAGTCCATCTGGTCTACGTGACTTACAGTTGCAAGAAAAAGTTTGAGAACCCTTTGCAAATGCTTGTATTAATTACTCATAACATGTGGTCTGATCTACATCTAAAGCACAATAATAATCTGCCTAAACCAATAACACACAAACAATTGTACTTTTCATGACTTTTATTGAACACATTGTTCAATCATTCATAGTCCAGGCTCGAAAAAGTGTGTGAACACTTGTATTTAATAACAGGTAGAACCTCCTTTAGCAATAATAACCTCCACCAAATGTTTCCTGTAGCTGCTGATCAGACTTGCACTATGGCAAGAAAGAATTTTAGACCATTCCTCCATACAGAACTGTTTCAGTTCATCAACATATCACAATTCTATCTCCTTTACCGTAGCTTTGGAGGGGGATAGGAACAGACAAGTCAGGAAAGTGTTTAATTGTAGTAAGGGGAAATATAAGGCTATCAAGCAGGAACTTGGAAGCATAAATTGTAAACAGATGTTCTCAGGGAAATGTACGAGCGAAATGTGGCAAAAGTTCAGGGTATATTTACATGGAGTTCTGCATAGGTACGTTCCAATGAGACAGGGAAAGGATGGAAGGGTACAGGAACCATGGTGTACAAAGGCTGTTGTAAATCTAGTCAAGAAGAAAAGAAGAGCTTACGAAAGGTTCAAAAACTAGGTAATGATAAAGATCTCGAGGATTATAAGGCTAGCAGGAAGGAATTTAAGAATTAAATTAGGAGAGCCAGAAGGGGCCATGAGAAGGCTTTGGCGGACAGGATTAAGGAATACCCCAAGTCATTCTACAAGCATGCGAAGAGCAAGAGGATAAAACATGAGAAAATAGGACCAATCAAATATGACAGTGGAAAAGTGTGTATGGAGCCAGAGGAGAATGCGGAGATACTTAATAAATACTTTGCTTCAGTATTGACTATGGAGAAGGATCTTGGCAATTGTAGGGATGACTTACAGTGGACTGAAAAACTTGACCATATAGATATTAAGAAAGAGGATGTGCAGGAGCTTTTGGAAAGCATCAAGTTGGATAAGTTACCAGGACCAGTTGAGATGTACCCCAGGCTACTGTGGGAGATGAGGGAGGAGGTTGCTGAGCCTCTGGCAATGATCTTTGCATCATCAATGGGGACAGGAGAGGTTCCGGAGGATTGGAGGGTTGCGGATGTTCAAGAAAGGGAGTAGAGACAGCCCAGGAAGTTATAGACCAGTGAGTCTTACTTCAGTGGTTGGTCAGTTGATGGAAAAGATTCAAAGAGGCAGGATTTATGAACATTTGGAGAGGCCTAATATGATTAGGAATAGTCAGCATGGCTTCGTCAAAGGCAGGTCATGCCTTATGTGCTTGACCGAAGTCTTTGAGGATGTGACCAAACACATCAATGAAGGTAGAGCAGTAGATGTAGTGTATATGGATTTCAGCAAGGCATTTGATAAGGTATCCCATGCAAGGCTTATTGAGAAAGTAAGGAGGCATAGGATCCAAGGGGACATTGTTCGTGGATCCAGATCTAGCTTGCCCACAGAAGGCAAAGAGTGGTTGTAGACCAGGGGTCCTTTGCGCATCACGGACCAGTTTAATATTGACGATATTCTTGCAGACCAGCCGACGGGGGGGGGGGGGGTTCAAGTTCAACAGTGCATGACAGGGAATAAGGAAAGGTGCAGCTGACACATATCGTTTCATATCGCCGAATCATATCGTTTCCACGCGGCCCAATGGTCGGGGACCACTGTTGTAGACGAGTCATTTTCTGCATGAAGGTCGATAATCAGTGGTGTGTATGACCTGGATGAGGAAGTGGAGGGATGGGTTAGTAAATTTGCTGATGACACAAAGGATGGGGGTGTTGTGGATAGTGTGGAGGGCTGTCAGAGGTTATAGGACATCGATAGGATGCAAAATTGGGCTGAGAAGTGGCAGTTGGAGTTCAACCCAGATAAGTGTGAAGTGGTTCATTTTGGTAGGTCAAATATGATGGCAGAATATAGTGCTAATGGTAAAAGTCTTGGCAGTGTGGAGATTCAGAGGGATCTTGGGGTCCAAGTTCATAGGGCACTCAAAGCTGCTGCGCAGGTTGACTCTGTAGTTAAGAAGGCAAACGGTGCATTGGCCTTCATCAATCGTGGGATTGAGTTTAGGAGCCAAGAGGTAATGTTGCAGCTAGATAAAACCTGGTCAGGCCCCACTTGGACTACTGTGCTCAGTTCTGGTTGCCTCACTACAGGAAGGATGTGGAAACGATAGAAAAGGGAGCAGAGGAGATTTACAAGGATGTTGCTTGGATTGGGGAGCATGCCTTATGAGAACAGGTTGAGTGAACTCAGTCTTTTCTCCTTGGAGCAGCGGAGGATGAGAGGTGACATGACAGAGGTGTATAAGATGATGAGAGGCATTGATCGTGTGGATAATCAGAGGCTTTTCCCCAGGGCTGAAATGGCTAATATGAGAGGGCACAGTTTTAAGATGCTTGGACGTAGGTACAGAGGAGATGTCAGGGCAAGTTTTTTCTGCAGAGAGTGGTGAGTTCATGGAATGGGCTGCTGGCGACGGTGATGGAAGCAGATAAGGTGGGGTCTTTTAAGAAACTCCTGGATAGGTACATGGAGCTTAAAAAAATAGAGGGCTATGGGTAACCCTAGGTAATTTCTACATGTTCAGCACAGCTTTATGGGCCAAAGGGCCTGGATTGTGCTGTAGGTTTTCTATGTTTCTATGTAAACACAAAATTCTCTGCAGATGCTGGGGTCAAAGCAACACTCACAACACGCTGGAGGAACTCAGCAGGTCGAGCAGCATCCGTGGAAACTATCAGTCAACGTTTCCGGCCGGAACCCTTCGTTGCTATGTTTCTATGTAATATTTCTGGGATACCTTGCACAAACAGCCCTCCTGAGATGCCCTCCACAGCATCTCAATTGGGTCAAGCTCTGGACTTTCTTTTTGGCCATTCCAAAATTTGAATTTTTTTCTTTTTAAACCATTCTGTTGATTTAATTTTGTGTTTCAGATCATTGTCTTATTGCACAATGCAACTTTTATTAAGCTTCAGGTGATGGACTGCTCCCCCGACATTCTGCTGTAAAAATGTCTTGATACAATTTGAATTCATTGTTCCCTCAACGATTGCAAGCTGTCCAGGTCCGGAGGCAGCAAAACAGCCCCAAACCATGATGCTCCTTCCACCATGCTTCACAGTTGGGATGAAATTTTTGGTGTTGGTGTGCAGTGCCCTTTTTTTTTTCCAAACATAGCAGTGTGCATTTCTGCCAAAAAGTTCAACTTATGATGTACATCTGTCCGCAGAACATTGTCTCAAGCGTTTGGAATGTTCAGGTGGTCTTTTGCAAACTTGAGATGTATAGCAAAGTTTTTTGGGAGAGCAGTGGTTTCCTCTGTAGTGTCCTTCCATGAACACCATTCTTGTTCAGTGTTTTTCTTACAGTGAACGCATGAACAGAGACCAGCAAGTTCCAGAGATATCCACAGGTCTTTTGCTGTTATCCTTGGGTTCTTTTTCACCTCCTTCAACATTGCATGTTGTGTTGTGCTCTTGGTGTGATCTTTGAAGGACACCCATTCCTTGGGAGAGCAGCAACAGTACTGAGTTTCCTCCATTGACCTTACTGTGGACTGATGAACACTCAGATTTTTAGAAAGGCTATTTTAGCCTTTTTCCAGCGACATGCATCTCTATAATTCTTCTTCTAGAGTCCTCTGAAAGTTGTTTTGGTCGAGGCATGGTGCACACAAACAGATATCTCTTGAGAAGAGCAAGCTTTGTCAGTAACCTGACTTTGTGTGTCTTTTTTTTATACAGCAGGGCACCTCTATGACCCACACTTCCAATCTCATCTCATTGATTGGAACACCCGACTCCAAATAGCTTTTGTAGAAGGCATTACCCAAGAGGCTCACGTACTTTATTTAAACCTAGACTGTGATTGATTTTGGCCCAAAACGTCGACTGTACTTTTTTCCCAAGGTGCTGTCTGGCCTGCTGAGCTCCTCCAGCATTCTGTGTGTGTTGCTGTGATTGTTTGAATGGTGTATATTGTATTGACGAGAAGTACAATTGTTTGTGTTTTTAGTTTAGGCAGATTGTGTTTGTCTATTATTGTGACTTAGATGACGATCAGACCTCATTTTATGAATAATTAATACAGAAAACCAGGCAATTGTAAAGGGTCCACAAATGTTTTCTTGCAACTGTATCTATCTTCAGACCTTCCAGCTTCCCAAGCACCTTCTCCCTTGTAACAACTTCACTCACCTCTGCCCTCTGACACTCTTGACCACCCAGCACACTGCTAGTGTCTTCCACAGTAAATACTTGTTTGTCCTCCGTTGCTACCTCTCCAGCATAATTTTCCAGTGATCTGATATTTGCTCCAGCCTCTCTTTTGCACTTTATATACTGAAAAAACTCTTGGTGTCCTCTATGATATTATTGGCTACCTTACCTTCATATTTCATCTTTTCTCTCCTTATGGCTTTTTTAGTTGCCTTCTGTTGGTTTTTAGAAGTATCCCAGTCCTCTTAACTTCCCACTAATTTTGCTCTGTTATGTGCCCTCTCTTTTGCTTTTATGTTGGTTTTGACTTCCTTTATCAGCCAAGGTTGCATCAAGGTTGCACTAAGGTTGCATCAAGGTGAGTCCACGATACCCTGAAGTGGGAAGGTGAACAGCCAGAGGTCGTGGTACATATTGGTAGGAAAAGGGATAAGGACCTAAAAACAGAATACAGGGAGTTAGGAAGGAAGTTGAAAAGCAGGACCTCAGAGATAGTAATCTTGGGATTACTGCCTGTGCCACATGACATAGAAACATAGAAAACCCACAACACAATACAGACCTTGTAGCCCACAATGCTGTGGCAAACATGTACTTTCTTTAGAAATTACCTAGGGTTACCCATAGCCCTCTATATTTCTAAGCACCATGTACCTATTTAAGAGACTCTTAAAAGACGCTACCGTATATGCCTCCACTACCATCGTCGGCAGCCCATTCCACACACTCACCACTTTCTGCGTAAAAACTTACCTCTGACATCTCCTCTGTACCTACTTCCAAGCACCTTAAAACTGTGCCACACACATCAAAGTTACTGGTGAACGCAGCAGGCCAGGCAGCATCTCTAGGAAGAGGTACAGTCGACGTTTCAGGCCGAGACCCTTCGTCAAGACTCACTAACTCGTTAAAACTGTGCCATTTCAGCCCTGGCGAAAAACCTCTGACTATCCACACGATCAATGCCTCTCATCATCTTATATACCTCTATTCGGTCACCTCTCATCCTCCGTCGCTCCAAGGAGAAAAGGCCAAGTCCACTTAACCTATTCTCATAAGGCATGCTCCCCAATCCAGGCAACATCCTTGTAAATCTCCTCTGCACCCTTTCTATGGCTTCCACATCCTTCCTGTAGTGAGGTAACCAGTACTGAGCGCAGTACTCCAAGTGGGGTCTGACCAGGGTCCTATACAGGTATCCCCCGCTATCCGAAGGTAGAGCATTCCTATGAAACCGTGGCTGACAAGGGAAATTAGGGACAGTATCAATTCCAAAGAAGAAACATACAAATTAGCCAGAAAAAGCGGCACACCTGAGCATGGGGAGAAATTCAGAGTCCAGCAGAGGAGGACAAAGGGCTTAATTAGGAAAGGGAAAAAAGATTATGAGAGAAAGCTGGCAGGGTACATAAAAACTGATTGTAAAAACTTTTATAGATATGTGAAAAGAAAAAGATTGGTTAAGACAAATGTAGGTCCCTTACAGTCAGAAACAGGTGAATTGATCATGGGGAACAAGGACATGGTAGACCAATTGAATAACTACTTTGCAAACAACAGGAATTCTGCAGATGCTGGAAATTCAAGCAACACACATCAAAGTTGCTGGTGAACGCAGCAGACCAGGCAGCATCTATAGGAAGAGGCACAGTCGACGTTTCAGGCCGAGACCCTTCGTCAGGACTAACTGAAGGAAGAGTGAGTAAGGGATTTGAAAGCTGGAGGGGGAGGGGGAGATGCAAAATGATAGGAGAAGACAGGAGGGGGAGGGATGGAGCCGAGAGCTGGACAGGTGATAGGCAGAAGGGGATACGAGAGGATCATGGGACAGGAGGTCCGGGAAGAAAGACGGGGGGGGGGTGACCCAGAGGATGGGCAAGAGGTATACTCAGAGGGACAGAGGGAGAAAAAGGAGGGTGAGAGAAAGAATGTGTGCATAAAAAAGAGTAACAGATGGGGTACGAGGGGGAGGTGGGGCCCAGCGGAAGCCAGAGAAGTCAATGTTCATGCCATCAGGTTGGAGGCTACCCATACGGAATATAAGGTGTTGTTCCTCCAACCTGAGTGTGGCTTCATCTCTACAGTAGAGGAGGCCGTGGACAGACATGTCAGAATGGGAATGGGATGTGGAACCAAAATGTGTGGCCACTGGGAGATCCTGCCCTCTCTGGTGGACAGAACACAGATGCCCAGCAAAGCGGTCTCCCAGTCTGCGTCAGGTCCCACCAACATACAAAAGGCCACATCGGGAGCACCGGACGCAGCATATCACCCCAGTCGACTCACAGGTGAAGTGATGCCTCACCTGGAAGGACGGTTTGGGGCCCTGAATGGTGGGCCTGAATGAATAACTACTTTGGTTCTGTCTTCACTAAGGAGGACATAAATAATCTTCCGGAAATAGTAGGGGACCGAGGGTCCAGTGAGATGGAGGAACTGAGGGAAATACATGTTAGTGGGAGGAGAAGGCAGCGGCGCGCCTGCGTGTGCGCAGCCCTCCGGTGAAAAATGATATCGTATCTGTTAAATAAGGGCCGTGGACAATTCTGATTTCATGGAAATTGGACATGAAAGCACAGAGGAACATCTGGAGAAATTTCTGAAACGCCCGTTCGCTGCTGTCGTTACTGTGTGGTCGGGAATCTCTCGGAGGGTAGGCCTCAAAATCCCCGGCCTTGCCTGCTTTTGGCGACCGAGAAGGAGGTCGAATCGTTCAGACAGAGATGATGCTCAGTACTCGGTGTCGGAGAGCTGATCAGAGCTCGAAGTTTTCGAATGACTCAAGAGTCGGATTGTGGTCGGCATGGTAGGGAGATTTTTTCTTCCTTCTCCCGTCTGCATGAGATGTGGGACATTTGAGAAACTTTGAACTTTACTGCGCTCACGGACTTCTTCATCAAGTTATGGTATTGTTACACTGTTTGTAACTATATGTTATAATTATGTGGTTTTGGCAGTTTTTTCAGTCTTGGTTTGTCCTGTGTTTTGTGATATCACACCGGAGGAAATAATGTATCATTTCTTAATGCATGCATTACTAAATGACAATAAAAGAGGACTATGTGCCTTCATAATCATAATAGGGAAGTGGTGTTCGGTAAATTGAAGGGATTAAAGGCAGATAAATCCCCAGGGCCAGATGGTCTGCATCCCAGAGTGCTTAAGGAAGTAGCCCAGAAAATAGTGGACGCATTAGTGCTAATTTTTCAAAACTCTTTAGATTCTGGACTAGTTCCTGAGGATTGGAGGGTGGCTAATGTAACTCCGCTTTTTAAAAAAGGAGGGAGAGAGAAACCAGGGAATTATAGACCAGTTAGCCTGACATCGGTGGTGGGGAAAATGCGAGAGCCAGTTATCAAAGGTGTGATAACAGCACATTTGGAAAGTGGTGAAATCATGGAACAATGTCAGCATGGATTTGTGAAAGGAAAATCACGTCTGATGAATCTCATAGAATTTTTTGAGGATGTAACTAGTAGAGTGGATAGGGGAGAACCAGTGGATGTGGTATATTTGGATTTTCAAAAGGCTTTTGACAAGGTCCCACACAGGAGTTAGTGTGCAAACTTAAAGCACACGATATTGGAGGTATGGTATTGATGTGGACAGAGAATTGACAGGAAGCAAAGAGTGGGAATAAACGGGACCTTTTCAGAATGGCAGGCAGTGAGTAGTGGGGTACCGCAAGCCTCAGTGCTGGGACCCCAGTTGTTTACAATATATATTAATAACTTAGATCAGGGAATTAAATGCAGCATCTCCAAGTTTGCGGATGAGACGAAGCTGGGCGGCAGTGTTAGCTGTGAGGAGGATGCTAAGAGGATGCAGGGTGACTTGGATAGGTTAGGTGAGTGGGTAAATTCATGGCAGATGCAATTTAATGTGGATAAATGTGAGGTTATCCACTTTGGGGGCAAGAACACGAGAACAGATTATCTGAATGGTGGCCAATTAGGAAAAGGGGAGGTGCAACGAGTCCTGGGTGTCATTGTACACCAGTCATTGAAAGTGGGCATGCAGGTACAGCAGGCGGTGAAAAAGGCAAATGGTATGCTGGCATTCATAGCAAGAGGATTCGAGTACAGGAGCAGGGAGGTTCTACTGCAGTTGTACAAGGCCTTGGTGAGACCACACCTGGAGCATTGTGTGCAGTTTTGGTCCCCTAATCTGAGGAAAAACATTCTTGCCACAAAGAAGGTTCACCAGATTGATTCCTGGGATGGCAGGACTTTCATATGATGAAAGACTAGATTGACTAGGCTTATACTCTCTGGAATTTAGAAGATTGAGGGGGGATCTTATTGAAACTTATAAAATTCTAAAGGGATTGGACAGGCGAGATGCAGGAAGGTTGTTCCTGATGTTGGAGAAGTCCAGAACGAGGGGTCACAGTTTACGGATAAAGGGGAAGCCTTTTAGGACCAAAATGAGGAAAAACTTCTTCACACAGAGAGTGGTGAATCTGTGGAAACAGTTGAGGCCAGTTCATTGGCTATATTTAAGAGGGAGTTAGGTATGGCCCTTGTGGCTAAAGGGATCAAGGGGTATGGAGAGAAGGCAGGTACAGGGTACTGAGTTGGATGATCATACTGAATGGTGGTGCAGGCTCGAAGGGCCGAATGGCTTACTCCTGCACCTATTTTCTATGTAAGCTGAAATGGCGTAAAACGAAGAAGCAATTACCATTAATTTATATGGGAAAAATTTTTAAGTGTTCCCAGACCCAAAAAATAACCTACCAAATCATACCAAATAGCACATAAAACCTACAACACTAACATACAGTAAAAGCAGAAATATGATAAATACACAGCCTATATAAAGTAGAAATAGTGTATGTACAGTGTAGGTTCACTTAACAGAATCAGGAAGATTTAGCCAAAACCAATTTGTAGGAAAAAAAATCAGCAAGTACACGCATTCGCACACACCTGCCTGCGCAAGACTTCATGGTCATGGTAGTCTTTCTCAAGGTAAACACGAGTTTAAAGCGGGCGTCTTTTTTCGTAAAAGCAAAAATCCTCTTTCGGTTAGCAAAAACAGGTACTAACGTAGGTTTTTTATAAAAGCAAAGTGGCGTAAAGCAAATGTTTGTAAAACGGGGGACACCTGCGTATGAGTATTTGGATAGACATGGACTAATTAGAGATAGTCAGCATGGCTTCATGCATGGTATGTTGGGTCGAAACAACCTTACAGAGTTTTTCGAGGAAGCTACCAGGAAAATTGATGAAGACAAGGCAATGGATGTTGTCTACATGGGCTTTAGCAAGGCATTTGACAAGGTCCTGCATGGGAGGTTATTCAAAAAGGTTCAGTCGCTCGGCATTCAAGCTGGGAAATTCAATTAGACATTGGCTTTGTGGCAGAAGCCAGAAATTGGTAGTAGATGATTGCCTCTGACTATACAGTGAGGAAGACTATCAGAACATGCAGTGCAATCTGGACCAGCTTGAAAAATGCCATATGAAATTTAATGCAAATAGGTGTGAGGTGTTGCACTTAGGTAGGTCCAACCAGAGGTTTTACACAGTGAACAGTAGGGCACTGGGGCATGTTGTAGGACAAAGGAATCAGGGATTACAGTTCATAATTTATCAGAAGTGGCGTCACAAGGAGACTGGGTGAGAAGAAAACTTTTGGCACATTGGCCTTCATAAATCAGAGTATTGATTACTGGAGATAGGATGTTATACAATCGGGTCTTCTCAGAGACTCCTGGATCGGTATATGGAGCTTAGAAAAATAGAGAGATACGGGTAACCTCAGGTAATTTCCAAGTAAGTACATGTTTGGCACAGCATTGTGGGCCAAAGGGCCTGTATTGTGCTGCAGGTTTTCTATTTTTCTATGTTATGTTGTTGTATATCACATTGGTGAGGCTTAATTTGAAGTATTGTGTGTAGTTTGGTCACCTAGACGATAGATGTAAATGACGTTGAAATTGTACAGAGAACACTTACAAGAATGTTGCCGGGATATAAGGAATGATTGAATAGGTTAGGACTTTGTTCCTTAGAACGTAAAGATTGAGAGATTTGATAGAGATACACAAAATTATGAGAGGTATAGATAGAATAAATGGAAGCAGGCTACCACCCTCCCGGATATTCCCCACCTCACAGACACTCCGCACCGACACTGCACATTCCCCCACCACCCGCCTGCATACTAAACACCTCACACTCCAATCTCACAGACACTCCCCAGACACCGACCTCCCCACCCAACGCTCACCCACCAAACATGCTGGGGCTCCGACAAGTGGTGGAAGCGGCTGAGCAGCGACAGCGCGGTGACCAACATCAGCAGCAAATGGCGATGGCCGTGGCCGTCGCCGTCACCCCTTATTCCCTTGGCCGGTTCCACCGAGGCTCGTTTGCAACCCAAGCCTTCCAACAGCCTTTCTGCAACCCTCAATGCAGTAAAATCCCGGGAATACTTCGCTTGCCTGCAGGACATCTCGCCACGGATTGAGCAGGAAGCACAGGCCGCGTCTCCCGTGGCAACAGATAGCGCGCATGCGCGGCACTACCCGGGTGCTTTGGATACCATGGAGTGGAATAAGTTGTGCTTATGCGAACAGTGAGCAAATTAGCCTTCTTGAACGCGTCATTCGAGAGTCAGTATCACGCAGCCCTGCTATTTTGATCCAGGGTTGCCAGATTGAAATTTTAATTTAAAGCCAGAGAAATTCCACTGTTTCCCCGACACTCACATCACAACAAAAACTCCAGATCCAGGTCATTACTCTCCTCTTCACTGGAATCAGTGGAACGTACGGCCGATGTGAAGTTTTTTTTAGCATTTCTGGAGATGCAGTGAAGTCTTTACAACATTTGCTTGAAAGCAATAGTTCTGTCCTGATTCTCACAATAGCATCAGGAAGATTCAGCTGCATTCCCTTTCTTGCCTTATTTTTAATGGAGGATACAAGAGAAAATAACCTCTCAACGACAGCATTGCTGACAGGGGTTATTAGGCAAGTAAGGGCAAAGGTGGCGACCTCTTTAAATGCCTGTTGCTGAAGTACACCAAGCCAAAACTCTTCAGTGTCTGTCGGGAGTCCATCTTTCTTAAATGGAGCTGCTTCTTTCCAATCCACAAAAGGCATTTTTCTCTATTCTTCTTCAGTAGTGCTGACATTGTTTCCTGCAAGGTGTATAAAGGGTAACTCGGAAAACATGGGCCTTGAAGCTTGGTTTAAAATTATCACAGGGCTCAATTTTGATAAACTTTCAAATGTATCTCTCACCGACGGAAGTCCACATGTAACTTGACTCAGAGCTTCTTCCAGCAAAGACATACATCTTTCTTTGACATTTTTTATTTCCAGATGGGCCTCAGCACTATTGTTCTGCTGTAGGAACTTATTACATGATGTTAAGAATTTGATACCAAAATCCAACATCATTAATATTTTTTTTTCTGTTTTTTCGCATCATACAGTCTGTTCTGAAGACTCTTCTGGTGTAAGAATATTTGTTGCTACAATTCATGAGGATCAACTTTGGTTTGCTGGAAAAGGCTGTTCAGTCTTTCAAATTCCTGCACAACAGGTCGGTGTTGCAAACTTTAGGAGTCTTGCTTTGAATTTTGTATCAAGCTTTGATTGGGCTAGTTCAGCAGAAGTGAAATAAGCCTTTAGCTCTTCCCAGTTCATCAAAATATTAAACATGACCTTTCCACGCACAAGCCACGAAATAGATGAAGGCTTTATAAAGGGGAGGGGGGCAGTTCAAGTTAGCTCAAATTCTATAGCTGTGTTCATCACTCAAAACAATTCTTTGTATGCTTCTTGTCTTAATTCACTATGGCGGGAGAGGCTTTGAGGAAAGAGAAGCAGAATAAACGGTGTAAAGACAGGAAGGTAGAAGGGCTGAAATGTGTGTACCTCAATGCAAGAAGCATCAGGAACAAAGGTGATGAACTGAGAGCTTGGATACATACATGGAATTATAATGTAGTGGCCACTTACAGAGAGGCACCAGGGCAGGAATGGATTCTCAATATTCCTGGATTTCAGTGCTTTAAAAGGGATAGAGAGGACAGAAAAAGGGGAGGAGGGGTGGCATTACTGGTCAGGGATACTATTACAGCTACAGAAAGGGTGGGTAATGTAGCAGGATCCTCTTTGGAGTCAGTATGGGTGGAAGTCAGGAACAGGAAGGGAGCAGTTACTCTATTGGGGGTATTCTATAGGCCCCCTGGTAGCAACAGAGATAGAGAGGACCAGATTGGGAGGCAGATTTTCAAAAGGTGCAAAAATAACAGGGTTGTTATCATGGGTGACTTTAACTTCCCTAATATTGATTGGCACCTGATTGGTTCCAAGGGTTTAGATGGGGCAGAGTTTGTTAAGTATGTCCAGGATGGATTCCTATCACTGTATGTGGACAGGCCAACTAGGGTGAATGCCATACTAGATCTAGTACTAGGTAATGAACCGGGTCAGGTCACAGATCTCTCAGTGGGTGAGCATCTGGGGGACAGTGACCACCTCTCCCTGGCCTTTAGCATTATCATGGAAAAGGATAGAATCAGAGAGGACAGGAAAACTTTTAATTGGGAAAGGCCAAATTATGAGGCTATAAGGCTAGAACTTGCGGGTGTGAATTCCGATGGTGTTTCTGCAGGCAATTTTACTAATGGACATGTAGTCGATGTTTAGTGATCTCTTGCAGGATGTTAGGAATAAATTTGTCCCGGTGAGGAAGATAAAGAATGGTAGGGTGAAGGAACCATGGGTGACAAGTGTGGTGGAAAATCCAGTCAGGTGGAAGAAGGCAGCATACATGAGGTTTAGGAAGCAAGGATCAGATGGGTCTATCGAGGAATATAGGGAAGCAAGAAAGGAGCTTAAGAAGGGGCTGAGAAGAGCAAGAAGGGGGCATGAGAAGACCTTGGCAATCAGGGTAAAGGAGAACCCCAAGGCATTCTTCAATTATGTGAAGAAAAAAAGGATGACAGGAATGAAGGTAGGACCGTTTAGAGATAAAGGTGGGAAGATGTGCCTGGAGGCTGTGGAAGTGAGCGAGGTCCTCAATGAATACTTTTCTTCGGTATTCACCAATGAGAGGGAACTTGATGATGGTGAGGACAATATGAGTCAGGTTGATGTTCTAGAGCATGTTGATATTTAGGGAGAGAAGGTGTTGGAGTTGTTAAAATACATTAGGATGGATAAGTCCCCAGGGCCTGACAGAATATTCCCGAGGCTGCTCCACGAGGCGAGGGAAGAGATTGCTGAGCCTCTGGCTAGGATCTTTATATCCTCGTTGTCCACGGGAATGGTACCAGAGGATTGGAGGGAGGCGAATGTTGTCCCCTTGTTCAATAAAGGTAGTAGGGATAGTCCGGGTAATTATAGACCAGAGGGCTGTTAGAAAAGATTCTTAGAGATAGAATCTCTAGGCATTTAGAGAATCATGGTCTGATCAGGGACAGTCAGCATGGCTTTGTGAAGGGCAGATCGTGTCTAACAATCCTGATAGAGTTCTTTGAGGAGGTGACCGGGCATATAGAGGAGGGTAGTGCAGTGGATGTGATCTATATGGATTTTAGTAAGGCATTTGACAAGGTTCCACACAGTAGGCTTATTCAGAAAGTCAGAAGGCACGGGATCCAGAGAAGTTTGGCCAAGTGAATTCAGAATTGGCTTGCCTGCAGAAGGCAGAGGGTGGTGGTGGAGGGAGTACATTCAGATTGGAGGGTTGTGACTAGTGGTGTCCCACAAGGATCTGTTCTGGGACCTCTACTTTTCATGATTTTTATTAACAACCTGGATGTGGGGGTAGAAGGATGGGTTGGCGAGTTTGCAGACAACACAAAGGTTGGTGGTGTTGTAGATAGTGTTGAGGATTGTCAAAGATTGCAGAGAGACATTGATAGGGTGCAGAAGTGGGCTGAGAAGTGGCAGATGGAGTTCAACCCGGAGAAGTGTGAGGTGGTACACTTTGGAAGGACAAACTCCAAGGCAGAGTACAAAGTAAATGGCAGGATGCTTGGTAGTGTGGAGGAGCAGAGGGATCTGGGGGTACATGTCCACAGATCCCTGAAAGTTGCCTCACAGGTGGATAGGGTACTTAAGAGAGCTTATTGGGTGTTAGCTTTCATAAGTCGAGGGATAGAGTTTAAGAGTCGCAATATAATGATGCAGCTCCATAAAACTCTGGTTAGGCCACACTTGGAGTACTGTGTCCAGTTCTGGTCACCTCACTATAGGAAGGATGTGGAAGCATTGGAAATGGTACAGAGGAGATTTACCAGGATGCTGCCTGGTTTAGAGAGTATGCATTATGATCAGAGATTAAGGGAGCTAGGGCTTTACTCTTTCGAGAGAAGGAGGATGAGAGGAGACATGATATGGTGTACAAGATAATAAGAGGAATAGATAGAGTAGATAGCCAGCGCCTCTTTCCCAGGGCACCACTGCTCAATACAAGAGGACATGGCTTTAAGGTAAGGGGTGGGAAGTTCAAGGGGGATATTAGAGGAAGGTTTTTTACTCAGAGAGTGGTTGGTGCGTGGAATGCACTGCCTGAGTCAGTGGTGGAGGTAGATACACTAGTGAAGTTTAAGAGACTACTAAACAGGTATATGGAGGAATTTAAGGTGCGGTCTTATATGGGAGGCAGGGTTTGAGGGTCGGCACAACATTGTGGGTCGAAGGGCCTGTACTGTGCTGTACTATTCTATGTTCTATGAAACCAATTGCGTACTTCAGACAGCAAAAATCCAATATTTGATGGTAGCTTGGACACTGCATATTGAATGCACAGTGCCAGCCAATGACAGATACGTTTGAGTTGCACACAGAAAGGAGGCACATCTTTAATCTAGACCACACAGAGTTGTTGCACCCAACCATGTTTGGTGCACCATCCGATGCAAAACCAATGCAATTTTCAAGACTCTGGCCACATCTTTTGATTTCCTCGTCAATCGAATTGAATATGTTTTTCCTGTAGCCTCTTGCACCGCAATTAAACCTAGAAATCCAGTTACAGTTTCCTTTGTTCTATCACTTAAAATTTGAACTAAAATACACAAGTGTCTTTGTGTTGAAATGTTAGTAGATCCATCTATAATGATGGCATATTTCTTATTCTGAAAGTCATCAATGAGACCAGTTTTCAGTGCAGGCGAAATGATGTTTTTGATTAAGCATGTACATTTAGTTTTATGTAACTTTATGTGCTCCAGTGTATTCCCATGCCCATGTGCTATCATGATTTCACTCAGGTGGTCAACTGTACGTATCGCACAATGGCAGGTCATGCTTACAGCAACTTGCAGCTCTGCTGCCTTAACTTTATCATTATCTTGCCTTGGAGTCTTTGTTACATTAAGTTGCGTCTGGCCTTTTGATGGCGTTTACCACTTGTGTTTCTCCGATTTTTCATGATTTGTAAGGTTACTAGCCTTTATAAAAACAGCCGAAGGCATCACAGTTTCACCACAAATCGTTATTATGTACAGAAAGTACGCTTCACGGTCGATTTGTATGATTATAAACCACATCCAAACACTTTGGAAATCTGAGAAAAACTGCACCCACCCGGACGGGTGGGCACATGATCGTGTTGCCGACTTGCTGGTTGGCGCCTTCTTGCCCAGACACTTGGCGGCAGAAATATTGCCAAACATAACTGACCAAAAAACATTTTTCTGAAAGGAAAATGGTTCAGAAAAAGGATGGTATGTAATTTTCGTGCAGACAATCTTAGCATGTAGAAAAGCCAGGAAAAGCCAAAAAAGCCAAATGATTTTGCTGACGCCAACCAGAAAAAGCCAGCTTTCTGGAATTTGGCACAAAAAAAAGCCAAGCTGGTAACCCTGTTTTGATCTGCCCACACCTTCATAAACCAGGTCCAGCATTTGCCTTTATTGGATGGTCCTCCTCCATACACGTCAGCTCATTTGTGGGGGTGTGAACAGGGTTAGTCGAGTGCAGTCCACGTCAGTTGGAGTGTGTTTGGACGTTAGGATTAGGATTAAGGTAGGGTTGAAGGACATATTTGTGGGGCTAGGGGAGATAGGGTTATGGAGTTTAGTGTCAGGAGGTAAGTGGTGCTGTGGATAGGGCAGTAGAGCCACTTTAATCTGGTCCATGCCTTTGACCTGGTCCAACACCACTTGGCTTAATTAACTGTGTGTGCATTGGGGCATATCATCAGTCATGTAACCTGGGATCCCTAATGCATGGTTGTGAAGGTGCATCTCTATATCCCATGGGTGCTGGTGTATGTGTCTGTATCCCATGGGTCAGGGTGTGTCTCTGCTATGCCATTTCATCATGGCTGATCCAATATTCCTCAAAGCCCCAATCTCTTCCTTCTCCCTGTATCCTTTAATGCCTTGACCAATCAAGAATCAATCTACCTCTGCCTTAAATATACATAAAAACTTGGTTTCCACGGCTGCCTGTGGCAAAGAATTCCACAGATTCACCAGTTTGCCTCAAGAAATTCCTGTACTGTACTCAAGGGTTCCTGTACTGTGGAAGACGTATTGCCTCAACCCTGTGCCGAAGACGCCGCGCCCCAGCGGCCTCAATGACTACAGACCAGTGGCATTGACCTCCCACATCATGAAGACCCTGGAGAGACTTGTTCTGGAGCTGCTCCGGCCTATGGTCAGGCCACACTTAGATCCCCTCCAGTTCGCCTACCAGCTCCGACTAGGAGTTGAGGATGCCATCGTCTACCTGCTGAACCGTGTCTACGCCCACCTGGACAAGCCAGCGAGCACTGTGAGGGTCATGTTTTTTGACTTCTCCAGTGCGTTCAACACCATCCGCCCTGCTCTGCTGGGGGAGAAGCTGACAGCGATGCAGGTGGATGCTTCCCTGGTGTCATGGATTCTTGATTACCTGACTGGCAGACCACAGTACGTGTGCTTGCAACACTGTGTCCTACAGAGTGATCAGCAGCATTGGGGCTCCACAGGGGACTGTCTTGTCTCCCTTTCTCTTCACCATTTACACCTCGGACTTCAACTACTGCACAGAGTCTTGTCATCTTCAGAAGTTTTCGGATGACTCTGCCATAGTTGGATGCATCAGCAAGGGAGATGAGGCTGAGTACAGGGCTACGGTAGGAATCTTTGTCACATGGTGTGAGCAGAATGATCTGCAGCTTAATGTGAAAAATACTAAGGAGCTGGTGGTAGACCTGAGGAGAGCTAAGGTACCGGTGACCCCTGTTTCCATCCAGGGGGTCAATGTGGACATGGTGGAGGATTACAAATACCTGGGGATATGAATTGACAATAAACTGGACTGGTCAAAGAACACTGAGGCTGTCTACAAGAAGGGTCAGAGCCGTCTCTATTTCCTGAGGAGACTGAGGTCTTTTGACATCTGCTGAGGATGTTCTACGAGTCTGTGGTGGCCAGTGCTATCATGTTTGCTGTTGTGTGCTGGGGCAGCAGGCTGAGGGTAGCAGACACCAACAGAATCAACAAACTCATTCATAAGGCCAGTGATGTTGTGGGGATGGAACTGGACTCTCTCATGGTGGTGTCTGAAAAGAGGATGCTGTCTAAGTTGCATGCCATCTTGGTCATTGTCTCCCATCCACTACATAATGTACTGGGTGGGCACAGGAGTACATTCAGCCAGAGACTCATTCCACCAAGATGCAGCACAGAGCATGATAGGAAGTCATTCCTGCCTGTGGCCATCAAACTTTACAACTCCTGCCTTGGAGGGTTGGACACCCTGAGCCAATAAGCTGGTCCTGGACTTATTTAATAATTTACATATTACTATTTAACTATTTATGGTTCTATTACTATTTATTATTTATGGTGCAACTGTAACGAAAACCAATTTCCCCCGGGATCAATAAAGTATGACTATGACTCATCTCTGTTCTACAAGGATGCCCCTCTATTCTGAGGCTGTGGTCTTAGACTCTCCCACCATAGGAAACAATAGACAATAGGTGCAGGAGTAGGCCATTTGGCCCTTGGAGCCAGAACCGCCATTCACTGTGATCATGGCTGATCATCCAAAATCAGTATTCAGTTCATGCCTTATCCCCATAACCTTTGATTCCGCTATCTTTAAGAGCTCTATCCATCTCTTTCTTGAAAGCATCCAGAGACTTGGCCTTCACTGCCTTCTGGGGCAGAGCATTCCACATATCCACCACTCTCTGGGTGAAAAAGTTTTTCCTCAACTCCGTTCTAAATGGCCTACCCCTAATTCTTAAACTGTGGCCTCTGGTTCTCGACTCACCCATCAGTGGGAATATGCTTCCTGCCTCCAGCGTGTCCAATCCCTTAATAATCTTATATGTTTCAATAAGATCCCCTCTCAGCCTTCTAAATTCCAGTGCATACAAGCCCAGTCACTCCAAACTTTCAATATATGACAGTCCAGTCATCCCAGGAATTAACCTTGTGAACCTACGCTGCACACCCTCAATAGCAAGAATGTCCTTCCTCAAATTTAGAGACCAAAACTGCACACAATACTCCAGGTGTGGTCTCACCAGGGCCCTGTACAGCTGCAGAAGGACCTCTTTGCTCCTATACTCAATTCCCCTTGTTATGAAGGCCAGCATGCCATTAGCTTTTTTCACTGCCTGCTGTACTTGCATGCTTGCTTTCAGTGACTGATGTACATGAACACCTAGATCTCGTTGTACTTCCCCTTTTCCTAACTTAACTCCATTTAGATAATAATCTGCCTTCCTGTTCGTACCACTAAAGTGGATAACCTCACATTTATCCACATTAAACTGCATCTGCCATGCATCCGCCCACTCATCCAGCCTGTCCAAGTCACCCTGCATTCTCATAACATCCTCCTCACATTTCACACTGCCACCCAGCTTTGTGTCATCCGCAAATTTGCTAATGTTACTTTTAATCCCTTCATCTAAATCATTAATGTATCCTCTCCACACCTACATCCACATCCACTTTATCAAGGCCTTGCGGTCACCCCTCATTTTTCTGTATGCTACTGAGCACAGCCCAGAGCCATTGAACACACTTCATGTGACAAGCCACTCAATCCTGGAATCATTTTCATGAACCTCCTTTGAACCCCTTCTGTGCCTTCTGAATTGTAACCTTGCCTTTAGAATACTTCTTTCTCTTTGAGATATATATAAAATAAAAAGAAAAGAAAATGCTGGGAATATCACTAACTGTGGCGCTTCTCTTCCTGACGAACTTAACGTATTCTACGCAAGATTCGAACAGAAGAGGAGCATTCCACTCCCTCCGGATGAACCCTACCTGGTGGCATCGAGATTCATCATCACCGAGGAGGACGTTAGAAGGCCCTTCCTGAAGATAAATCCAAGGAAGGCGACAGGCCCAGATGGCCTCCCAGGATGGGTTCTCTGAGCCTGTGCAAGCGAGCTAGCTGGAGTATTTGCTGACATCTTCAACTGCTCCTTGCTTCAGTCTAAGATCCCCTCATGTTTTAAGGAGGCAATGATAATCCCAGTGCCGAAGAAGAGCAAGGTGGCATGCCTGAATGACTATCAACCTGTGGCTCTGACATCAATTGCTATGAGGTGCTTCGAAAGATTGGGTATGGCACACATCAACCACAGCCTACCGGTCAACCTCGACGCTTTGCAGTTCGCCTACCGGAGCAACAGGTCAATGGCAGCTGCCATCTCTCTGGCCCTACATTCTTCCTTAGGAGAATAAAGACGCATACGTAAGGCTCCTTTTCATTGACTACAGCTCTGCCTTTAATACCATCATTCCAAATAAACTGATTCCTAAGCTCCGGAACCACGGCCTTAGCACTCAGATCTGCAGCTGGATCTTCAACTTCCTCACAGACAGGACCCAGGCTGTAAAAATAGGGGACAAGCTCTCCTCTACAATCACTCTGAGCACCGGTGCCCCACAAGGCTGTGTACTCAGCCCCCTGCTGTACTCACTGTACACCCATGATTGTGTAGCCAAGTTTCCATTGAACTCAATATATAAGTTTGCTGATGACACCACAATTGTAGGCCATATCTCGGGTAATGATGAGTTTGAGTACAGACAGGAAATTAAGAACCTGCTGGCATGGTGCGAAGACAATAATCTATCCCTCAACGTCAGCAAGATGAAGGAATTGGTTGTTGACTTCAGAAGGAGTAGCGGACCGCACGACCCAATTTACATCGGTGGTGCGCAAGTGGAACAGGTCAAAAGCTTTAAGTTCCTCAGGGTCAATATCACAAATGACCTGACTTGGTCCAACCAAGCAGAGTTTACTGCCAAAAAGGCCCACCAGCACCTTTACTTCCTGAGAAAACTAAAGGAATTTGCCCTGTCCCCTAAAACCCTCACTAATTTTTACAGATGCACTGTAGAAAGCATTCTTCTAAGGTGCATCACAACCTGGTATGGAAGTTGTCCTGTCCAAGACCAAAAGAAGCTGCAGAACATCGTGAACACGGCACAGCACATCACACAAACCAATCTTCCATCCGTAGACTCACTTTACACTGCACGCTGTTGGAGCAGTGCTGCCAGGACAATCAAGGATACGACCCACCCAGCCAACACACTTTTCGTCCCTCTTCCCTCCAGGGGAAGGTTCAGGAGCTTGAAGACTCGTACGGCCAGATTTGGGAACAGCTTCTTTCCAACTGTGATAAGACTGCTGAACGGATCCTGACCCGGATCTGGGCCGTACCCTCCAAATATCCGGACCTGCCTCTCAGTTTTTTTGCACTACCTTACTTCCCATTTTTCTATTTATGATTTATAATTTATATTTTTAATATTTACTAATTTTAACTATTTTTAATATTTAATATTTGTCATCCAGGGAGTGTGAAGCGCAGAATCAAATATCGCTGTGATGATTGTACATTCTAGTACCAATTGTTTGGTGACAATAAAGTATAAAGTATAATTGAAGACTGCCTTGGGATTTTCCTTTACCCTACTCACCAAGGCCTTCTCATGCCCCCTTCTTGCTCTTCTCAGCCCCTTCTTAAGCTCTTTTCTTGCGTCCCTATATTCCTCAATAGACCCATCTGATCCCTGCTTCCTAAACTTCATGTATGCTGCCTTCTTCCACCTGACTACATTTTCCACCTCACTTGTTTCCCATGGTCCCTTCACCCTACCATTCTTTATCTTCCTCACTGGGACAAATTTATCCCTAACATCCTGCAAGAGATCCCTAAACATCGACCACATGTCCATAGTACATTTCCCTACAAAAACATCATCCCAATTCACACCCGCAAGTTCTAGCCTTATAGCCTCATAATTTGCCCTTCCCCAATTAAAAATTTTCCTGTCCTCTCTGATTCTATCCTTTTCCATGATAATGCTAAAGGCCAGGGAGCGATGGTCACTGTCCCCCAGATGCTTACCCACTGAGAGATCTGTGACCTAACCCGGTTCGTTACCTAGTACTAGATCTAGTATGACATTCCCCATAGTCGGCCTGTCAACATACTGTGACAGGAATCCGTCCTGGACACACTTAACAAACTCTGCCCCATCTAAACCCTTGGAACTAATTAGGTGCCAATCAATATTAGGGAAGTTAAAGTCACCCATGATAACAACCCTGTTATTTTTGCACCTTTTGAAAATCTGCCTCCCAATCTGGTCCTCTCTATCTCTGTTGCTACCAGGGGGCCTATAGAATACCCCCAATAGAGTAACTGCTCCCTTCCTGTTCCTGACTTCCACCCATACTGACTCCAAAGAGGATCCTGCTACATTACCCACCCTTTCTGTAGCTGTAATAATATCCCTGACCAGTAATGCCACCCCTCCTCCCCTATATGATAGCAATGGTTAAGAGTAATTTAGATAGCTGCACAAAAGTGCAGAGAATTGAGGCCTCTAGATAATCGTAGTTTAAATGAATATCATGGTCAGCATAAATATGGGCCTTTTCCTGTGCTGCACTGTTCTATGTACAGAGAGAACTCATCGATGGGACACAGACACACCCCCTCCCTCACCAATGTACCCTCAAATTTGTAAAAATTTTATGCTGTGCATTGTTTTGCCCAGTGCCAACAACATGTGCACACTGAATGTTTAAGTGGAAGTAAACCTGAAACTATTCTAAGGATAATAAGCCTTTCTGCTTTGAATGACTTGCACTCTTCTGCACCTTACACAAAATTCGATGAAAGTGAATTCGACAAAATTGAAAGTTTTGAGGACGGGAGAGGTTCCAGAGGATTGAAGGGTTGCATATGTTGTTCCCGTATTCAAGAAAGGGAATAGAAATAACCCAGAAAATTATAGACCAGTGAGTCTTACTTCAGTGGTGGGCAAGTTGTTGCAGAAGATCCTGAGAGGCAGGATTTATGAGCATTTGGAGAGACATAATCTGATTAGGGATAGTCAGCATGGCTTTGTCAAGGGTAGGTCATGCCTTATGAGCCTAATTGAATTCTTTGAGAAGGTAACAAAACACATTGATGAAGGTAGTGGATATGGATTTCAGCAAGGCATTTGATAAGTTTCCCCATACAAGGCTCATTCAGAAAGTAAGGAGGCATTGGATCCAAGGAGACCTTGCTTTGTCGATCCAGAATTAGCATGTCCACAGAAGGCAAAGGGTGAATGTAGATGGTTCGTATTCTGCTTGATGAATGGTGACCAGTGGTGTTCCACAGGGATCTGTTCTGGGACCTGCCCTCTTTCTGATTTTTATAAATGACCTGGATGAGGAAGTGGAGGGATGGGTTAGTAAGTTAACTGATGACACAATAGTTGGGGTGTTGTGGATAGTGTGGAGGGTTGTCACAGGTTACAGCGGAACATCGATAGGATGCAGAACTGGGCTGAGAAGTGGCAGATGGAATTCAACCCAGAAAAGTGTGAAGTGGTTCATTTTGGTAGGTCAAATTTGAAAATAATATAAATGGTAAGACGCTTGACAGTGTGGAGGATTGATATTTAAATGCTAAACACAAAGGCAATCGCTACTTAAAAAGTTATAGACAATGCATGGACAATGATTCCTTTTGAAGCTACATACAAACATCATACCTTCTGACTTCATCCTTTCCTTCCGACGCCGACACAGCCTTTAGGAATGCAAGTTAAATCCACAATACATTTATTTGGCATTTTACGTGCTAACATAGAAGACAATTAATATTTATAAAGTATAGATAATACGGTCTTCGAAACTACAACATCTGGTCAAACTACGGCACCAGAAGCATCTGTTATTCACAGCATTTTAGGAAGTGCATTGTTGTGGACTCAATCCACAGTACTTTGTTAAAATAGAAGTCTGGTGCACAAAGTCATTTAAGTGTAAACGAATCATCTACCCAAAAACTCACTCTACAGTGTATATGGATTTCAACAAGGCATTTGATATGGTACCCCATGCAAGGCTTATTAAGAAAATAAGGAGGCATGGAATTCAAGGGGACCTTGCTTTATGGTTTACCCACAGAAGGCAAAGAGTAGTTGTAGACAGGTCATATTCTGCATGGAGGTCGGTGGTGTGCCTCAGGGTTCTGTTCTGGGACCCCTTCTCTTCGGGAATGACCTAGATGAGGAAGTGGAAGGATGGGTTAGTAAATTTGCTGATGACACAAAGGTTGGAGGTGTTGTGGATAGTGTGGAGGGCTGTCAGTGGTTACAACGGGACATTGACAGGATGCAAACTGGGCTGAGAAGTGGCAGATGGAGTTCAACCCAGATAAGTGTGAGGTGGTTCATTTTGGTAGGTCAAATATGATGGCAGAATATTAATGGTAAGACTCTTGGCAGTGTAGAGCATCAGAGGGATCTTGGCGTCTGAGTCCATAGGACACTTAAAGCTGCTGCGCAGGTTGACTCTGCTTAAGAAGGCATACGGTGCATTGGCCTTCATCAACCGTGGGATTGAGTTTAAGAGCTGAGAGGTAATGTTGCAGCTATATAGGACCCTGGTCAGATCACACTTAGAATACTATGCTCAGTTCTGGTCACCTCACTACGGGAAAGATGTGGAAGCTATAGAAAGGGTTGCAGAGGAGATTTACAAGGATGTTGCCTGGACTGGGGAGCATGCCTTACGAGAATAGGTTGAGTGAACTTGGCCTTTTCTCCTTGGAGGGAAGAGGATGAGAGGTGACCTGATAGAGGTGTATAAGATTATGAGAGGCATTGATAGTGTGGATAGTCAGAGGCTTTTCCCCAGGGCTGAAATGGCTATCACAAGAGGGCACGGTTTTAAGTACTTGGAAGTAGGTACAGAGGAGATGTCAGAGTTAAGTTTTTTTTATACAGAGTGTGGTGAGTGCGTGGAATGGGCTGCCGGCGATGGTGGTGGAGGTGGATACGATAGGGTTTTTTAAGAGATTCCTGAATAGGTACATTAGAAAAATAGAGGGCTATGGGTGACCCTAGGTAATCTCTAAAGTAAGTACATGTTTGGCACAGCATTGTGGGCAGAAGGGCCTACATTGTGCTGTGTTTTTGTTTCAATGTTTCTATCATGAAATAAAATGGACCAGCATGGTTTTCTCAAGGGAAAATCTTGCCTACAAATCTGTTGGAATTCACTGAAGAAAAAACAAGCAGGATGGACAAAGGAGAAATGGCTGAGGTTGGTATTTGATTTTTCAGAAGGCCTTTGACAAGGTGCCACACATGAGGCTGCTTAACAATCTACAAGCCCATGGTATGACAAGAAAGATTCTAGCATGGATAAAGCAGTCACTAATTGACAAGAGGCAGAGTGGAATAAAGGAAGCCTTTTCTGGCTGGCTGCCAATGACTAGTGATGTTCCACAGGAAGTCTCTGTTGGAACTGATTATTGTTACATTATATGTGAATGATTTGGATGATAGAATTGATGGTTTTGTTGCAAAGTTTACAGACGATATGAAGACAGGTGGAGGGGCAGGTAGTTTTTAGGAAGTAGAGAGACTACAGAAGGACTTAAGACAGATTGAGAGGTTGGGCAAAGAAATAAACACAAAATAATCTGCAGATGTTGGGGTCAAAGCAACACTCACAACACGCTGGAGGAACTCAGCAGGTCAGGCAGCATCCGTGGAAAAGCTCAGTCGACGTTTCAGGCCTTCCTGACAAAGGGTTCCGGCCCAAAACGTCGACTGATCTTTTCCACGGATGCTGCCCGACCTGCTGAGTTCCTCCAGCGTGTTGTGAGTGGGCAAAGAAATGGCAGATGGAATACAGTGTCAAGATGTGTATTTTCATGTACTTTGGTAGAAGAAATGAAAGGGTTGACTATTTTCTAAATTGTGAGAAAATACAAAAAACTGAGGCACAAATGGGACTTAATAGTCCTTGTGCAGGATTCCCTGAAGGTTAATTTGTAGGTTGAGTCTGTGGTGAGAAAGGCAAAAGCAATGTTAGCATTCATTTCAAGAGGACAAGAAAACAAGGGCAAAGATGTAATGTTGAAACTTTCTAGAGCACTGGTGAGGCTTCACTTGTAGTATTGGGAACATAAAGACGTGGCTTCCACAGCTGCCTTATCAAAGGAAAGATGTGCTAAAAAGAAAGTGACTCCAGGCTTGTCATATGAAGAGTATATGATGGGTCTGGGCCTGTATTCATTAGAATTCAGACAGCCCAATCAGCAGCAGGCCACAGCAACAAGGCTTCTTGCAGGTGTGACGGGGTCCTGAATTACCCCTATGAACTGTGCTTTTGAAAAGAAAGAAAGAAAGAGAGAGAGAGAGAGATATGCCCAACACAAACATCTTGTTAAAAAGAGAGTTATTTAACACCGACTTCTTGTTTTTGAGAGAGAGAGAGAGAGAGAGAGAGAGAGAGAGAGAGAGAGAGACAGACAGACAGAGACAGACACAGATAGACACAGACAAAAATAGCTTTGGATGATGTTATAGGTTTTCTGCAGCATGTTTACATTTCTACAAGGACGCTGCCTGCTTGGAAATTCTTACAGACAGAGAAGGGAGGAGCTGTTTGAGTGACAGCTAGTATTCGGCATGGTGAGATAAATAGAAGGTCAGATGATAAACGGACAGACACATGGTTTTGGACACTGAATGAGCTTTGTTGTGCCCACAGAAAAAGTGGGTTTTGGAGGATTGATCAATGGCTCTCGCAATGTGAAAAGGGAGTGACCGGTGGGAGAAACACTCAGGTTGGAGGAACAACACCTTATATTCCGTCTGGGTAGCCTCCAATCTGATGGCATGAACATTGACTTCTCTAACTTCCACTAATGCCCCACCTCCCCCTCATACCCCATTCATTATTTATTTATATACACACATTCTTTCTCCCTCTCTCCTTTTTCTCCCTCTGTCCCTCTGACTATACCCCTTGCCCATCCTCTGGGTTCCCCCCCGGCTTTTACCTTCTCCCTGAGCCTCCTGTCCCATGATCCTCTCATATCCCTTTTGCCAATCACCTGTCCAGCTCTTGGCTCCATCCCTCCCCCTCCTGTCTTCTCCTATCATTTTGGATCTCCCCCTCCCCCTCCCACTTTTAAATCTCTTACCAGCTCTTCCTTCAGTTAGTCCTGACGAAGGGTCCCGGCCTGAAACGTCGACTGTACCTCTTCCTAGAGATGCTGCGTGACCTGCTGCGTTCACCAGCAACTTTGATGTGTGTGACCGGTGGGAGGTTGTTTGTGTGTCCATTCCTTGCCTGGGTTGATAATTCCACCACAAAAGAACGGTCCCCTTTGTTGTGGTCACAGTCGGTGACTTCTAAAGGATTTCAGAGACAATGGAAAGATCGACGGCGTCAGCTCACCTGAAGACTCAAATCTCTCCCTCTCTCTCTCTCCATCACTACTCAAGTCAATACCACAAACTGAACTGAACTTTACCCATCATCGTAAGATTATCTATTTACCCCTAGACTTGAAGAAGCTTGGTTTTCATATATTTCCACAATTACTTATGTATAATCATTTCTAACCTCTTTGATTTATCTGCATTTATATTACCGTATTGCATAGTTACTAATAAATGCCATTAGTTAATAGCAATGCTGGACTCCAAAGTGTTTTCCATTTCTGCTGGTTCTTTAACCCGTCACGGGGTACATGACACAGGTAGGCAACACTTGTTCATAAGGAGAGCTTCGCGGGTGTTCAGGCTTATTCCGATGGCCCAATCAGCGGCAGGAACAGGCCACAGTGACAAGATTTCTCACAGGGCAATGACACTTGTTTGGAAGTACAGAAGGGGCAAGCGGGACGGCCAGTGGTGAGAGTAGGAGTGTCAGGTTTTGGCTCAAAGGAGAGTTTGACTCGGAAGAGGCGTTGGCTCTGGATAAGCTTCTGTTAAGGTTCCCTTTTTGTTCTCTCTTACCATACCTAGTGCAGTAAATGGCTGTGTGGTCTTCATGCCAGATGTAACCATATGCACATTACACAGAGCCACAGCTCCTTGAAGAACGTGTTAGGAATCTGGAACAGCATCTGAATGGCCTACAGCTTGTACAGGAGAGTAAGGAGATAGCGATCAGAGTTCGAGGCAAATAATCACCCCGATGTTGCAGGTGAGTAATGAGGTGACTGGAACTGTGATTAGGCAGATAGTGCAGAGCACCCCGTGGCCATTCCCCTCGATAATAAATATACGGTTTTGGATACCGTTGTGGGGTATGACCTCCCAGGGGAATATCATGGAGCTTGGGTTACTGGCACTGAGCATGGGTCCATGGTGCAGAAGGAAAAGAGGAAAAAGAGGGCAGCGGTAGTGATAGGGGACTCAATAGTCAGGGGAATGGACAGGAGATTCTGTAGATGAAACACCTGAATGGTATATTGCCTCCCAGGTGCCAGAGTCAGGGATGTCATGATCACATTCACATTTTGGAGGAGGGAGAGCAGCCAGATGTCTTGGTACATATTGGTACCAATGACATAGGAAGGAAAAGCAAAGAGGCCCTGAAAAGAGAATTCAGAGAGTTGAGAAGCAGGACCTCCCAGGTAGTAATTTCTGGATTGCTGCCTGTGCCACGCACCAGTGAGTGTATAAACAAGATGATTTGGCAAATTAATATGTGGCTGAGAAGCTGGTGCAGGGGGCAGGTTCTTGGATCACTGGGATCTCTTCTGGAGGAGGGATAACCTATCATAAGTGACGGGTTGTACCTGAACCCAAAAGGGGAAGCAATATTCTCATGAGCAGGTTTGTTTAGAGTGGTTGGGGAAGGTTTAAAGGGATAGGAAAGTGGGCAGAGGGGGAGGCATGGCTCTGCTGGTAAAGAATGGCATCAAATCAGTAGAAAGATGTGACATAGGATCGGAAGATGATGAATCTTTGTGGACTGAGTTAAGAAACTGCAATGGTAAAAGGACCCTGATGGCAGTAATATACAGGTCTCCCAACAGTAGCTGGGATATGGACCACGGATGACAAGAGGAAATAGAAAAGGTGTGTCAAATGGGCAATGTTATGATAATCATTGTAGATGTGAACATGCAAGCTGATTGGGAAAATAGGGTTGGAAATGGATCCCAAGAGAGTGAGTTTGTTGAATGCCAATGAGATGGCTTTTTAGAGCAGTTTGTTGTTGGGCCTACTAGGGGATCAGCTATACTGGATTGGGTGTTAGGTAATGAACCGGAAGTTTAATTAAGGTAATTAAATTAAGGTAAAAGGACTCTCTGGAGGCAGTGATCACAATATGAAATTTGATAGTGTCACGTACCCCGTGACGGGGATTAAGAAACCAGCAGAAATAGAAACCACTTTGGAGTCTCGTATTGCTATAAACTACTAATATTTATTAGTAACTACGCAATACAGTAATATAAATGTAGATAAATCAAACAGGTTGGCAATGATTTAATATATATAAAAGTAAGTGTGGAATATATATATATATATATATGAAAACCAAGCTTCTTTCAGTCTCGGGGTAAAAAGATACAGTCTTATGATGTTGAGTAAAGTTCAGTTCAGTTCATGGTATTTAGTTGAATAGCAATGGAGAGCGAGAGAGAGAGAGAGAGAGAGAGAGAGTTGAGTCTTCAGGTGAGCTGATGCCGTCAATCTTCTCGTCATCCTCATCATCCTCGACTGTGACTTTAACCAGGGGGACCGGTTTTCCTGTGGTGGAGCTATCACCCCAGCAAGGGTGGACACATAGACAACTCCCCACCAGTCAACCCCTTCTTCTTCGCTGGAATAGCAATTTTTGGATCAATCTGCCTGATTGATCCTCCAAAACTCACTTTCCCTGCAGGCACAACAATGCTCATTCAGTGTGCAGATCATGTGCCTGAGGTCTGTATCATCTGACCTCCTATTTATCCCACCAGGCTGAACATCACCTGTCATTCAAAGAGTCCCTCCTTCCTTTTCTGCAAAGAAGTGCACAAGCAGGCAACAAGTCCTTGAAAGTAACATCAACAACCTGCTGTAAATCACAACATCGAGTGTCCATTAAATAACACCGCCTTCGGTCACCATAGAAACTTAAGAGCTGCTTGGTGCTATCTCCAACTCCAAACTCAGTAAAAATCCAAAGCTACTTCCAATGCCTTAAAGTGACAGTCCAACCGTTAATCTTTGTCTCTCTCTCTCTCCTTTCCAAACAAACCATCAATGATGAATGTCTCTCTCTGTCTCTCTTCAAACAGTTTACAGGGGCACTCCTGGATCCCCTCACAATACAGAGCAACCTACATCGCAATACAGGCCCTTCGGCCCACAAAGTTGTGCCAAACATGTCCCTACCTCAGAAATTACAAGGCTTACCTATAGCCCTCTACTTTTCTAAGCTCCATGTACCTATCCAAAAGTCTCTTAAAAGACCTAATCATATCCGCCTCCACCACTGTTGTTGGCAGCCCATTCCACACACTTACCACCCTCTGCGTAAAAAACTTACACCTGACATCTCCTGTGAACCTACTCCCCAGCACCTTAAACCTGTGCCCTCTTGAGGCAGCCATTTCAGCCCTGGGAAAAAGCCTCTGACTATCCACATGATCAATGCCTCTCATCATCTTATACACATCTATCAGGTCACCTCTCATCCTCCATCACTCCAAGGAGAAAAGGCCGAGTTCACTCAACCTGTTTTCATAAGGCATGCTCCCCAATCCAGGCAACATCCTTGTAAATCTCCTCTGCACCCATTCTATGGTTTCCACATCCTTCCTGTAGTGAGGCAACCAGAACTAAGCACAGTACTACAAGTGGGGTCTGACCAGGGTCCGATATAGCTGCAACATTACCTGTCTGCTCCTAAATTCAATTCCACAATTGGTGAAGGCCAATACACCGTACGCCTTCTTAACCACAGAGTCAACCTGCGCAGCTGCTTTGAGTGTCCAATGCACTCAGACCCCAAGATCCCTCTGATCCTCCACACTGCCAAGAGTCTTACCATTAATACTATATTCTGCCATCATTTTGACCTGCCAAAATGAACCACCTCACACTCATCTGGATTGAACTCCATCTGCCACTTCTCAGCCAAGTTTTACATCCTATCAATGTCCCACTGTAACCTCTAATAGCCCTCCACACTATCCACAACACCTCCACCCTTTGTGTCATCAGCAAACTTACTAACCCATCCCTCCACTTCCTCATCCAGATCATTTATAAAAATCATGAAGAGTAAGGGTCCCAGAACAAATCCCTGAGGCATATCACTGGTCACAAACCTCCATACAGAATATGACCCATCTACAACTATTCTTCGCTTCTGTGGGCAAGCCAGTTCTGGATCCACAAAGCAATGTCCCCTTGGATCCCATGCCTCCTTACTTTCTCAATAAGCCTTGTATGGGGTACCTTATCAAATGCCTCGCTGAAATCCATATACACTACATCTACTACTCTTCCTTCATCAATGTGTTCAGTCACATCCTCAAAAAATTCAATCAGGCTCGTAAGGCACAACCTGCCCTTGACAAAGCCATGCTGACTATTCCTAATCATATTATATCCCTCCAAATCTTATAAATCCTGCCTCTCAGGATCTTCTTCATCAACTCACCAACCACTGAAGTAAGACTCACTGGTCTATAATTTCCTGGGCTCTCTCTACTCCCTTTCTTGAATAAAGGAACAACATCGGCAACCCTCCAATCCTCCGGAACCTCTCCCATCCCGATTGATGATGCAAAGATCATCGCCAGAGGCTCAGCAATCTCCTCCCTCGCCTCCCACAGGAGCCTTGGGTATATCTCATCTGGTTCCGGCAACTTATCCAACTTGATGCTTTCCAAAAGCTCCAGCACATTCTCTTTCTTAATATCTACATGCTCAAGCTTTTCAGTCCGCTGCAAGTCATCACTACAATCACCAAGATCCTTTTCCATAGTGAATACTGAAGTAAAGTATTCATTAAGTACCTCTGCTATTTCCTCCGATTCCATGTACACTTTCCCATTGTCACACTTGATAGGTCCTATTCTTTCATGTCTTGTCCTTTTGCTGTTCACATACTTGTAGAATGCCTTGGGGTTTTCCTTAATCCTGCCCGCCAAGGCCTTCTCATGTCCCCTTCTTTAAGCTCCTTCCCGTTAGCCTTATAATCTTCTAGATCTCTAACATTACCTAACTCTCTGAACCTTTTGTAAGCTTTTCTTTTCTTCTTGACTAGATTTATTACAGTCTTTGTACACCACAGTTCCTGTACCCTACAATAACTTCCCTGTTTCATTGGAATATACCTATGCAGAACTCCATACAAATACCCCCTGAACATTTGCCACATTTCTTCCGTACTTTTATCTGAGAACATCTGTTCTCAATATAAGCTTCTGAGTTCCTGCCTGATAGCCTCATAATTCCCCTTACTCCAATTAAACACTTTTCTAACTTGTCTGTTCCTATCTCTCTCCAATGCTATTGTAAAGGAGGTAGAATTATCTCCAAAATGTTCTCCCACCGAGAGATCTGACACCTGACCAGGTTCATTTCCCAATACCAAATCAAGTACAGTCTCTCCTCTTGCAGGCTTATCTGCATATTGTGTCAAGAAGCCTTCCTGAACATACCTAACAAACGCCTCCCCATCTAAACCCCTTGCTCTAGGGAGATGCCAATCGATATTTGGGAAATTAAAATCTCCCATCATGACAACTCTGTTATTATTTCCAGGATCTGTTTCCCTATCTGCTCCTCGATATCCCTGTTACTATTAGGCGGCCTATAAAAACACTCAGTAAAGTTATCGACCCCTTGCTCTTCCTAACCTCGACCCACAGAGACTCCGTAGACAATCCCTCCACGGCATCCACCTTTCCTGCAGCCGTGACACTATCTCTGATCAACAGTGCCATACCCTCACCTCTTTTGCCTTCCTCCCTGTCCTTTCTGAAACATCTAAAACCCGACACTTGAAGTAACCATTTCTGTCCCTGATCCATCCAAGTCTCTGTAATGGCCACCACATTATAGCTCCAGGTACTGATCCACACTCTAAGCTCATCTGTTTCGTTCACAATACTCCTTGCGTTAAAATAGACACATCTCAAACCGTCCATCTGTGTGCGTCCCTTCTCTATCACCTGCCTATCCTCCCTCACACACGGTCTCTAAGCTTTCTCTATTTGTGAGCCAACCACCTCTTTCCCAGTCTCTTCAGTTCAGTTCCCACCGCCCAACAATTCTAGTTTAAACTCTCCCCAGTAACCTTAGCAAACCTCCCCACCAGGATATTGGTCCCCCTGGGATTCAAGTGCAACCCATCCTTTTTGTACAGGTCACACCTGCCCCAAAAGAGGTCCCAGTGATCCAGAAATGTGAATCCCCGGCCCCTGCTCCAAACCCTCAGCCACGCATTTATCCTCCACCTCAATCTATTCCTCTATTCACTGTCGCATGGCACAGGCAGTAATCCCAAGATTACGACCTTTGCGGTCCTGCTTCTCAACTTCCTTCCTAACTCCCTGTAGTCTGTTTTCAGGACCTCTTCCCTTTTCCTACCTATGTCATTGGTACCAATATGTACCACGACTTCTGGCTGTTTTCCTTCCCACTGCAGGATATCTTGGACACGATCTGAAACATCCTGGACCCTGGCACCTGCGAGGCAAACTACATTCCGAGTTTCTTTCCTGCATCCACAGAATCGCCTGTCTGACCCCCCTAACTAGAGAGTCCCCTATCACTACTGCCTTCCTCTTCCTTTCCCTACCCCTTTGAGCCACAGGGCCGGACTCTGTGCCAGAGGAATGGCCACTGTTATTTTCCAGAGGTAGGCTGTCCCCCCCAACAGTACTGAAACAGGAGTACTTATTGTCAAGGTGTACAGCCACAGGGGTACTCTCTAGTACCTGACTCTTCCCCTTCCCTCTCCTGACTGTTACCCACTTGTCTGTCTCCCCTGGCCCCGGTGTGACCACCTGCCTATAACTCATTTCTATCACCTCCTCGCTCTCCCTGACTAGACGAAGGTCATCGAGCTGGATCTCCAGTTCCCTAGCGTGGTCCCTTAGGCGCTCAGCTCGACACACCGGATGCAGATATGACCGTCCGGGAGGCCAGGAGACTCCAGGGCCTCCCACATCTGACACCAAGCAGGGTCTGTGTTGGGACCGATTCTTTTGATGTTATATGTCAATGATTTGGATGATGGAATTGATGGCTTTCTTGCAAAATCTGCAGACAATGAAAAGATAGATGGAGGGGCAGGTAGTTTTGAGGAAGTAGAGAGGCTACAGAAGGCATTAGATTTGGAGAATGGGCAAAGAGATGGCAGAGGAATATAGTGCTGGAAGTGTATGATCATGCACTTTGGCAAAAGAAATGAAAGGGTTGACTATTTTCTAAGTGGAGAGAAAATACAAAAAACTGAGGCGTAGAGGGACTTGGGAGTACTTGTGCAGGATTCCCTAAAGGTTAATCGGGAAATGACTGCGCAGGCGCGAGGATGTCAGTGAGTTAGACCAGTGGGAGAAGTATAAAAGGAGATAATTTTTTTCTTCTACGGTTTGATCGTGGAATGACTGCGCAGGCACGTGGACATCAGCAAGTTAGACCAGTGGAAAGAGTTTAAAAAGAAGACAGCTTTATAGACCGGGCATTATAGGAGCAGGTGACAGAGTAAAGGGAGTCAGAGTAGGAGGGCTTTGGTTCAACAGGGCTTCGGCGATAATGGGTTGAGGCAAAGTAACTTACTTATGAAGAATAGGAAGTATTACTGCAAGGCCTGTGTTCTGTACTGGGTGTTGGATGTGGGATGTCTGGGTGACTTCCAGCCTCCCGGACAGCCACATCTGCGCCAGGTGCGTTGAGCTGCAGCTTTTTAGGGACTGGGTTTGGGAACTGGACGTGCAGCTCGATGGCCTTTGTCTGGTCAGAGAGAGTGAGGAGGTGATAGAGAGGAGTTATAGACAAGTAGTCACACCAGGGCCTCAGGAGACATGCAAGTGGGTAACAGTCAGGAGAGGGAAGGGCAAGAGTCAGATACTGGAGAGTACCCCTGTGGCTCTCCCCCTTAACACAAGTACTACTGTTTCAGTGCAGTTGGGGGGGGGGGGGAACGGCCTACCTGGGGGAAGCAACAGTCGCTGTTCCTCTGGCTCAGAGTCTGGCCCTGTGGCTCAGAAGGAGAGGGAAAGGAAGAGGATGGCAGCAGTGACAGGGGACTCTATAGTTAGGGGGTCAGACGGGCAATTCTGTGGACGCAGGAAAGAAACACAGATGGTAGTTTGCCTCCCAGGTGCCAGGGTCTGGAATGTTTCTGATCGCGTCCATGACATCTTGAAGTGGGAAGGTGAACAGCTAGAGGTCGTGGTACATATTGGTACCAATGATATAGGTAGGAAAAGAGGGTTGGTTCTGAAAACAGACTGCAGTGAGTTAGGAAGGAAGTTAAGGTGTAGGACCACAAAGGTAGTAATCTCGGGATTACTGCCTGTGCCATTCAACAGTGAGTATAGGAATAGAGTGAGATGGATGATAAATGCATGGCTGAGGGATTGGAGCAGGGGGCAAGCATTCAGATTTCTGGATCATCAGGACCTCTTTTTGGGCATGAGTGACCTGTACAAAAAGGACGGGTTGCACTTGAATACAAGGGGGAACCAATATCCTGGCAGGGAGGTTTGTTAAGGCTATTTGGGAGAGTTTAAACTTGAATTGCAGGGGGTGGGAACCAAACTGAAGAGACGGAAGGAGGGGCTGTTGGCTCACATCCAGAGAAAACTTGGAGACAGTGTGAGAGGGAGGATAGGCAGGTGATAGAGAAGGGATGCGCTCAGACTGATGGTTTGAGATGTGTCTATTTTAATGCAAGGAGTATCATGAACAAAGCGGATGAGTTTAGAGCGTGGATCAGTACTTGGAGCTGATGTGGTGGCCATTACAGAGACTTGGATGGCTCAGGGACAGGAATGGCTACTTCGAGTGCCAGGCTTTAGATGTTTCAGAAAGGACAGGAGAGAGGCAAAAGAGGCGGGGGCGTGGCACTGCTGATCAGAGATAGTGTTATGGCTGCAGAAAAGAAGGAAGTCATGGAGAGATTGTCTACTGTGTCTCTGTGGGTGGAAGTTCGAAACAGGAAGGGGTCAATAACTCCACTGGGTGTTTTTTAATAGACCACCCAATAGTAACAGGGACATCAAGGAGCAGATATTGAAACAGGGTCTGGAAAGATGCAATAATAACAGGGTTGGCGTGGTGGAAGATTTTAATTTAGAAACATAGAAAAATAGAAAAACTACAACATAATACAGTCTCTTTGGCCCACAATGCCGTGCTGAACATGTACTTACCTTAGAAATTACCTAGGGTTACCCATAGCCCTCTATTTTTCTCAGCTCCATGTACCTATCCAGGAGTCTCTTAAAAGACCCTATCGTATCTGCCTCCATTACCCGCAGCCCATTCCATCCACTCAGAACTCTCTGCATAAAAAAACTTACCCTGACACCTCCTCTGCACCTACTTCCAGGCACCTTAAAACTGTGCCCTCTCGTGATAGCTATTTCAGCCCTGGGAAAAGCCTCTGACCCCACGGGCCTCCGTATCTAGCATATCATTCTCTAACTACTGCCATCTCCAGCAGGATCCTACCACTCCAGAGACTGCTTTCCATAGGGATTACTCTCTATGTGATTCACTTGTCCTCCCCACTGATCACTCTCCTGGCACTTATCCCTGCAAATATGACTTTGCTACACCTGCCCCTGCATCTCCACTCTCACCACTGTTCAGAGTCCCAAACAGTCCTTCCAGGTGAGGCAATACTTTACCTGCTGGGATCATCTATTGTATCTGGTGCTCCCGATGCAGTTCGGGGGACTGCTTTGTCGAGCGCCTTGTTCTGTCCACTGCTAAAAGGAGAATCTCCCGGTGGCTACTCATTTCATTTCAACTTTCAATTCCAATTCTGACATGTCAGTCCATGTTTCTCAGGTTGGAGGAGTTAACACCTCATATTGCAAATAGGTAGCCTATAACCTGATGGCATGAACATTGATTTTTCTGACTGGTAATTTTTCCCCACTTCCCCTTCTTTCTTTTATTTTTCCATTCCCCATTCTGGTTTCCACTCTTAACCCTTCTCCTAACTTGCCCATCACGTCTCCTATCACCTCCCAGCTACCTTCCCCCTCACCGCTCACCTTCGCATTTGTACTCCTCTCCCTCATGCTTTTTATTCTGGCATCTCCCCCCTCCCCTTCTTTTCCTTTCCTGTCTTCATGAAGCGTCTCCGCCCGAAACATTGATTGTTCATTTCCAAAGATACAGCTTGGCCGACTGAGTTCCTTTCGCATTTTGCGTGTTGCTCCTGTCCCGCCAGCTACTGCTCCGCCCGCCGCTTTGCAATGAACCTCCCCTCCGATTTCGCCCCGGCTGCTGCAGTCCCACTGCTCCCCTCCGCAGCTGTCCCAACCATCTGGCCTCGGCCCCGGCCCCAGCCCCAGCCCTCTGGTCCCGCCCACTGCTGCCCCAGCCCGGCCCCAACTCTACGTCCGGGGCGGAAGCGACGCGCTAGGAGTGAAGGAGCCGAGGCCAATTCGGCGGGGAGCAGCAGACGGTATCGGGGTTGCATTGGTCAGTCTGCGTCTTCCGCTCTGGGGGAGCGCGCGGTAGATGCGGTGAATCCCGAGGTCGGTGCCGTTACTTAGAGCGATGGAGAGTGGGCCGTAGCTGTGGACGGAGGCAAGGCCGTGAGGATGAGAGGCCGGAGAGAGGGAGGTGGACGAGGGCCGGAGCTTTGGCCTTGCCTGGTTAGGCATAGGCGAGATGCCCGGGGAAGGATGCTTGAGCTCGGACTGGATGTATTGTTTCTCGATTTCCGCAGATTATTGCAGGAGTGGATTGGGCGGAGACTTTGTCCTTAATGGTTTTATAGCCCGAATTTCTCTTTGGATGCCGCTGCTCCTTGACCTCACTTTCCTTCTGATAGTTGATGCATTGGCTGTTTGTGCTGTTCTTCACATCGAACCCCAGAAAACAGCACAAACAGCCAATGCAAACTACATTGGCAAACTATGGCAAACTACATCTTGCTGAGCATCTGGTTGGTAGGTGTGGACCCTATTCATCCAGTATGTGCCTTCTCAACATTTTGGGAAAAGCTTTTTTCCTTCCACCGTCGGCTTTCTGAATGGCCCATAAGCACTATCTTGGTATTCCTCAATGACAATAAATCTGATTCTGATTCTCTCTTTGCAGTTCCAGTTGCTGAAATGGTTGTGCAGGGGGAAGATGATGATTTTGAAACTTGCTACACAAAGGCTCAGTCCTGGATACAAACAATCCATGATCGTTTGCAAACCTGTGACAAAGTGCAAGGGTCAAAGGAAATTCTTGAAGCCAGGCTGAAGGAGACAAAGGTGAGTAGCGAGTGCATTGTGGAGTTGCCTCTCATGCATCCACATGGGTGTGTCTGATGTATATATTAAACTAAATAAATAGTTCCTAGCACTTGAAGCAAATCATTGTTGAGTTTTCTAGTACTACATGGTAGGATAAGGATTAAAGTGCGTCATCTGGACACAAAGACAGAGTAATTATTTGTTAACGCAAACCTGAGGAAATCTGCAGATGCTGGAATTTCAAGTAACACACATAAAAGTTGCTGGTGAACACAGCAGGTCAGGCAGCATCTCTAGGAAGAGGTACAGTCGACGCTTCGGGCCGAGACCCTTCGTCAGGTCTAACTGAAAGAAGAGCTAGTAAGAGATTTGAAACATCATTTCAAGATTTGTTAACATCAGCATTCAGCTGATTGTGTAGGAAGCTTAAAGTGATGCAGACACGGGGTGTTGTCTGATCCTTGTAGTAGTGTGTGATATAATAGCCCTCCATAATCTGGAAGCATACCCAGAGACAAGTGCTTTAAATATGATTTTTGTAAACGATTATACTACCTTTTATATGACAGAAATCTCACTGGATGTCTGATCTGTCAATCCACTCAATAGCTTCTGATGCCAAGTGGCAGAATGAAGTACCTCCCTCAGAAAAGACTCACTGGGTACGCTGTTGTGATGTGTTCCACGGTTTAGGACTCATGACCACAACTGCATTTATGGTTGTTTCGTATGATTCATAGCACAGGGTGGTATGTTGTCCGTTCTGTCTAGTGTTTATTTACCTTCAGGGATGTTGCTTGACCTGCTGAGTTCATTTAGTATTTGGGAGTGTTCATGCAGGATTCCATAAGGTTAGTTTGCAGGTTGAGTCAGTGAGGAAGGCAAATTCAGTGTTAGTCTTCATTTCAAGAGGACTATAAATCAAAGCAAAGATGTAATGCTGATGTATCACTTGAGGAGTATTGTGAGCATTTTTGGGTCCCTTATCTAAGAAAGGATGTGTTGATGTTGGAGAGGAATCAGAGGAGGTTCACAAGAGTGATTCTGAGAATAAAAGGTTTATGGTGGATCTTTCCTATAGTGGGAGAGTCTGAGACCAGAGGGCACCGTCTCAGAATAGAGGACATCCATTTAGAACGGAGATGAGGAGGAATTTCTTTAGCCAGAGGGTGGTGAATCTGTGGAGTTCTTTGCCATAGGCAGTTGTGCAGACCAGGTTATTGAGTGTATTTCAAGCAGAGATTGATAGGTTCTTGATTAGTCACGGCATGAAAGGTTACGGGGGAGAAGGCAGGAGATTGGGACTGAGAGGGAAATGGATCATTCTGAATTCTGAATGGTCCATGAACACCACCTTACAATTCTCTTTCACTAACTTGTTTATTGTAACTTGTTTATTTTAACTTGTTTATTTTTTATATCTTGCACTGTACTACTGAAACAAATTTCACAGCATATGTCAGTGACAATAAACTTGGTTCTGATTCTGAGATTTGAGGCTCCAGGGATTGGTGTTAGTCCCACTGTTGTTTGTCATCTATATTAATGACTTTAATGACATTGTTAATGTGGTTAGTAATTTTATGGATGATACTAAAATTGGTGGTGTAATGAACAGTGAAGACTGTTGTCATCAGGATCCAGACGTACTGGGGAAGTGGACCAAAGAATGGAAGATGGAGCTTAACTCCAAGTGTGAAGTATTACTTTTTGGTAGGTTAAACCAGGCAGTACCTGCACAGTAAATGGCCAAGTCTTGGAGAGTGTGATAGAATCGAGAGGCCTATGGGTTCAGGTTCTTAGTTCTCTGAAAGTGGTGCCACAGGTTGAGAGGGTGGTGAAGAAGGCATTAGCGGAGTTTCCTTCATCAGTGCGCACACTGAGTACAGGGGTTGGGACGTTATGTTGCATCTATGCCAGTTGTTGATGAGACTACACTTGGAGTATTGTGTGCAGTTCTGGTCACCCAGCAATAAGAAAGATATCTTTAAACTAGAAAGAGTGCAACAAATTCAATAGAATGTTACTGGGACTGGAAGGCTTGATAATGAGAGGCTGAGGGTGACCTTACTGAAGTTTATGGTGGCCAGAGTTTTTTATCACCAGGGTAGGGGAGTCAAACCAGGATTGAGCTTTGACCAGTGACCAATCTGGACATCAGAGGTTTGAGAGGAGAGGATTTGAGATTTCTGTCAGGTCCATTGACTGAGTGGAAAAAGGCAGTGGCAGATCGAGGAAGTGTAATTGATCTTTGACCGACGACCATTCAGTGTTTGGGATTGATTAGCAAGAGCAAATTTAAGGAAGGCAGGGCCAAGCGCTGTAGCCACCATCTGAATGGACAGATTAGAGTGGTGATCTTGAGGCTTTAGCTCTTTGAGGCTTCAGTAAAAAAAACAGAAAAGCTCTAGGTAAAGTTTTTTTTCCTTCCCTTTATGTCTGTTAGGACAGTAGAGACGCCAGGCAGGATAGTTCAGTGCAAACAACAGGAATTCTGCAGATGCTGGAAATTCAAGCAACATACATCAAAGTTGCTGGTGAACGCAGCAGGCCAGGCAGCATCTATAGGAAGAAGCGCAGTCGACGTTTCAGGCCGAGACCCTGACGAAGGTCGACTGCGCTTCTTCCTATAGATGCTGCCTGGCCTGCTGCGTTCACCAGCAACTTTGAGGATAGTTCAGTGCTCCTCTTGCGGGATGTGGGAAGGCAGGGAGACCTCCAGTGTCCCTGACGACGACAACTGTGATATGTGCATCCAGCTGCAGCTTCTAACAATCAGTTTTAAGGAGTTGGAGCTGGAACTGGACATTCGGGAGGTGGAAGGAGTGATAGATAAGACACTTAGAGAGGTAGTTACACCGAAGGTGCAGGACAGGAAACTGGGTGACAGTCGGCAGGGGAAAGGGATTAAGGAGCCATTGCAGAGTACTCCTGCAGCCATTCCCCCTTAAGAACAAGTATACCACTTTGGATACTATTCGAAGGATGACTTAACAGGAAAGTCAAGTGGTTGGGTATCTGGCATTGGCCCTGTGTCATAAAACGGAAGCGGGTAGAAAAGGCGTACTGCAGTGATAGCAGACTCATTAGTTAGAGGAATGGACAGGAGATTCTGTGGGCGAGAACAAGATTCCTGGATGGTATGTTGCCTTCGGGGTTCCAGGGTCTGGGACATCTCAGATTGAATCCTTGGCATTCTTAAGAGGGAGAGTGAACAATCTTCCAGATAGAAGTTGTGAGATGTATTCAAGAAAGTTTCCTTCATCAGTACGTAGAAGTCCTAATGAGAGAGCGTATGATGCTGGATCTGCTATTGGGGGAATGAGACAGGGCAGGTGACAGAAATTTGTGTAGGGGAACACTTTGCATTCAGTCACCGAAATGCCATTCGTTTCAAAGTAAATATACAGAAAGATAGGTCTGGTCCACAGGTTGAGATTCTAAACTGGAGAAAGACCAATTTTGATGGTATTAGAAATGTGGATTGGGACAGGCTGTTTTCTGGCAAAGTTGTACTTGGAAAGTGGGAGGCCTTCAAATATGAAATTTTGAGGGGACAAAGCTTGTGTATACCTGTCAGAAAAAAAGATAAAGATAACAAGTGTAGGGAACCTTCATGTTCAGGAGATAGTGAAGCCCTGGTTAAGAGAAAAAAGGAGGTGCACAGCAGATATAGGCAAGTAGGAATAAATGCGGTGCTGATGGAGTACAAGAAATGCAAGAGACACTTAAGACAGAAATCAGGAAGGCTACAAGAAGGTATGAAGTTGCTTTAGCAGACAAGGTGAGGAAGAACCCTAAGGGACTCTACAGATGTATAAAGAGCAGAAAGATTGCAAGGGACAAGATTGGTCCTTTGGAAGACCATGTGTGTAGCCAAAACAGATGAGAGAGATCTTCAATGAATTCTCTGTATCAGTATTTACTCAGGAGATGGATAGAGTCAATAGGAGTGAGGCAAAGTAGCATCAACTTCATGGGCTCAGTACAGATTACAGAAGAGGAGGTGTTTGCTACCCTGAGGCAGATCAGGGTGGATAGATTCCCAGGGCCTGACAAGGTGTTCCTTGAGACCCTATGGGAGGTGTGCAGAAATTGCCGGGATATTTAAAACATCCTGAACGACTGGAGAGGTACCAGAGGATTGGAGGATAGCCAATGTTGTTCTGCTTTAAGCCTACAAGAGGAGAGGCTGTACTTGATCTGGTATTGGGAAATGAACCTGATCAGGTGTCAGATCTCGCAGTGGAAGAGCATTTTGGAGACAATTCTGTCTCATTTACCATAGCATTGGAGAGGGATAAGAACAGCCAAGTTAGGAAGACGTTTAATTGGAGTAAGAGGAAATATGAAGCTATCGGGCAGGAACTTGGAAGTAGAAATTGGGAACAGCTTCTCAGGGAAATGTATGACAGAAATGTGGCAAATGTTCAGGGGATATTTGTATGGAGTTCTGCATAGGTACATTTCAATGAGACTCGGAAAGGATGGTAGGGTACAGGAACCGTGGTGTACAAAGGCTGTTGAAAATCTAGTCAAGAAGAAAAGAAAAGCTTACGAAAGGTTAAAAAAACTAGGTAATGATAGCGATCTAGGAAATTATAAGGCTTGCAGGAAGGACCTTAAGAATGAAATTAGGAGAGCCAGAAGGGGCCATGAGAAGGCCTTGGCGAGCAGGATTAAGGAAAACCCCAAGGCATTCTACAGGTATGTGAAGAACACGAAGATAAGATGTGAGAGAATAGGACCAATCAAGTGTGACAGTGGAAAAGTGTGTATGGAACCGGAGGAGATAGAGGAAGTATTTAATGGATTGCTTCAGTATTCACTATGGAAAAGGATCTTGGTGATTGTAGGGATGACTTACAATGGACTGAAAAGTTTGAGCATGTAGATATTAAGAAAGAGGATGTGCTGGAGCTTTTGGAAAGCATCAAGTTGAAAAAGTCTCCGATACTGGATGAGATGCACCCCAGGCTACTGTGGGAGGCAAGGGAGGAAATTGCAAGCCTCTGGCAATGATCAGTGCATTATCAATGGAGATGGGAGAAGTTCTGGAGGATTGGAGGATTGAAGATGTTGTTCCCTTATTCAAGAAAGGGGGTAGAGTTCGCCCAGGAAATTATAGACCAGTGAGTCTTACTTCAGTGGTTGGTAAGTTGATGGAGAATATCCTGAGAGGCAGGACTTATGAATATTTGGAGAGGTATAATATGATTAGGAATAGTTAGCATGGCTTTGTCAAGGGCAGGTCATGCCTTACGAGCCTGATTGAATTTTTTGAGGATGTAACTAAACACATTGATGAAGGTAGAGCAGTAGATATAGTATACATGGATGTCAGCAAGGCATTTGGTAACGTATCCCATGCAAGGCTTATTAAGAAAGTAAGGAGGCATGGGATCCAAGGGGACCTTGCTTTGTGGATCCAGAATTTGCTTGCTCACAGAAGGCAAAGTGTGGTTGTAGACGGGTCATATTCTGCATGGAGGTTGGTGACCAGTGGTGTGCCTCAGGGATCTGTTCTTAGACCCCTTCTCTTCGTGATTTTTATAAATGAGCTGGATGAGGCAGTGGAGGAATGGGTTGGTAAATTTGTTGATGACTGGATCGGACTGTATTCTTTAGAGCTAGAAGATTGAGAGGAGATTTGATAGTTTACAAAATTATGAGGAGTTTAGATGGGGTAAGTGCAGCAGACATTTTCCCTTTTGGGTGTGACTAAACCAGAGTTCATGGGTTAAGGTTGAAAGGCGAAAGGTTTAAGGGGAATACGAGGGGATATTTCCTCACTCATTGCTCATGAGTGTGTGGAATGAGCTGCCAGCACAAATGATGTATGCGAGCTAGATTTCAACGTTTAAGAGAAGTTTGGATGGGTACATGGATAGGAGGTATACGTGGATATGGAAGACTCGCAGCATTTGGACAGATACACTGTAGGAAAGTATTGGCCAAATACAGATAAATAGGATGAATTTAAGTAACCAACTTTAAGTTGGGCTGAAGGGCCTGTTTTTGTGCTATGTATCACTGATTCTACCTACCTTACTTTTCTTCTCAATTCTCCTGATTGTAATATTTCCTTTGAATGTCCCTTTCCTGGACACCTCACCCTGGTCTTCTGCCTGGACCTTTTTATTGCCAACTGCCGATAGGACATAAATGTGTAGACTTTAACATTCCTCTCCTATTCCAACCTCACTCCTTCTGAACGCCCGGCTCTCCACTCCCTCCGCACCAATCCTAAGCTCACCATCAAACCAGCAGATAAGGGAAGTGCTGCTGTAGACTGGCGTACTGACCTTTACTTTGCTGAGGCCCAGCGCCAACTCTCAGAAACCTCCTCTTACCTACACCTCAAACAAAACCCCACTAAGGAATGCCAGACCATTGTCTCCCGCACCATCGCCAGCCTTATTGACTCTGGGTATCTCCCATCCACTGCCACCAGCCTCATTGTTCCTGCACCCTGCACCTCCTGTTTCTACCTCCTACCCAAGATCGACAAACCCGCTTGTCCAGGTAGACCTATTGTTTCAGCTTGTTCCTGCCCCACTGAACTCATATCGGCATACCTTGACTCTGTTTTATCCCCCATAGTTCAGTCACTTCTTACCTACGTCCATGACACCTCACGTGCTCTTGAGCTTTTCAAGGATTTCAAGTTCCTGGTCCCCATCATCTTATTTTAACTATGGATGTCCAGTCCCTGTGTACACCTCCATCGTCCACCAGGAAGGCCTCAAAGCTCTGTTTTTTTTCTGGACATCAGACCTAACCAGTTCCCCTCCACCACCACTCTCGTCTGCCTAGTAGAACTTGTCCTCACTCTCAACAATTTCTCCTTTGGCTCCTCCCACTTCCTTAAAAAAAAGGGGGTAGCTATGGGCAATCACCTGGGTCCCAGCTATGCCTACCTGTTTGTCGGCTCTGTGCAACAGTTTGTGTTCCAAGCCTATACGGGTGACCGTCCTGCACTTTTCCTACGCTAAATCAATGACTGTATTGGTGCTGTTTTCTGCACCTGTGCTGAACTCGTCGACTTCATCCACTTGCCTCTGAATTCCACCCTGCCCTCAAATTCACCTGGTCCATTTCTGACATCTCCCTTCCCTTTCGCAATCTTACTGTCTCTATCTCCGGAGACAGCTTATCCATTGATGTCTAGTACAAACCCATAGACTCTCGCAGCTACCTGGACTTCACCTTGTCCCACCCTGCTACTTGTAAAATTGCCATCCTATAAGACCTAGGAGCAGTATCAGGCCATGAGAGTGACATAGTTAATTCAAAAACAAAGGTTCTGAACTTAAAGAGGGGTAACTTTGAAGGTATGAGACGTGAATTAGCTAAGATAGACTGGCAAATGACACTTAAAGGATTGACGGTGGATATGCAATGGCAAGCATTTAAAGGTTGCATGGATGAACTACAACAATTGTTCATCCCAGTTTGGCATAAGAATAAATCAAGGAAGGTAGTGCACCCGTGGCTGACAAGAGAAATTAGGGATAGTATCAATTCCAAAGAAGAAGCATACAAATTAGCCAGAGAAAGTGGCTCACCTGAGGACTGGGAGAAATTCAGAGTTCAGCAGAGGAGGACAAAGGGCTTAATTAGGAAGGGGAAAAAAGATTATGAGAGAAAACTGGCAGGGAACATAAAAACTGACTGTAAAAGCTTTTATAGATATGTAAAAAGGAAAAGACTGGTAAAGACAAATGTAGGTCCCCTACAGACAGAAACAGGTGAATTGATTATGGGGAGCAAGGACATGGCAGACCAATTGAATAATTACTTTGGTTCTGTCTTCACTAAGGAGGACATAAATAATCTTCCAGAAATAGTAGGGGACAGAGGGTCCAGTGAGATGGAGGAACTGAGCGAAATACTTGTTAGTAGGGAAGTGGTGTTAGGTAAATTGCAGGGATTAAAGGCAGATAAATCCCCAGGGCCAGATGGTCTGCATCCTAGAGTGCTTAAGGAAGTAGCCCAAGAAATAGTGGATGCATTAGTGATAATTTTTCAAAACTTGTGAGATTCTGGACTAGTTCCTGAGGATTGGAGGGTGGCTAATGTAACCCCATTTTTTAAAAAAGGAGGGAGAGAGAAACCGGGGAATTATAGACCGGTTAGCCTAACGTCGGTGGTGGGGAAACTGCTGGAGTCAGTTATCAAAGATGTGATAACAGCACATTTGGAAAGCGGTGAAATCATCGGACAAAGTCTGCATGGATTTGTGAAAGGAAAATCATGTCTGACGAATCTCATAGAATTTTTTGAGGATGTAACCGGTAGAGTGGATAGGGGAGAACCAGTGGATGTGGTATATTTGGATTTTCAAAAGGCTTTTGACAAGGTCCCACACAGGAGATTAGTGTGCAAACTTAAAGCACACGGTATTGTGGGTAAGGTATTGATGTGGATGGAGAATTGGTTAGCAGACAGGAAGAAAAGAGTGGGAATAAACGGAACCTTTTCAGAATGGCAGGCGGTGACTAGTGGGGTACCGCAAGGCTCAGTGCTGGGACCCCAGTTGTTTACAATATATATTAATGACTTGGATGAGGGAATTAAATGCAGCATCTCCAAGTTTGCGGAGGACACGAAGCTGGGTGGCAGTGTTAGCTGTGAGGAGGATGCTAAGAGGATGCAGAGTGACTTGGATAGGTTGGGTGAGTGGGCAAATTCATGGCAGATGCAATTTAATGTGGATAAATGTGAAGTTATCCACTTTGGTGGCAAAAATATGAAAACAGATTATTATCTGAATGGTGGCCGATTAGGAAAAGGGGAGGTGCAACGAGACCTGGGTGTCATTATACACTAGTCATTGAAAGTGGGCATGCAGGTACAGCAGGCGGTGGAAAAAGGCGAATGGTATGCTGGCATTTATAGCGAGAGGATTCGAGTACAGGAGCAGGGAGGTACTACTGCAGTTGCACAAGGCCTTGGTGAGACCACACCTGGAGTATTGTGTGCAGTTTTGGTCCCCTAATCTGAGGAAAGACATCCTTGCCATAGAGGGAGTACAAAGAAGGTTCACCAGATTGATTCCTGGGATGGCAGGACTTTCATATGAAGAAAGACTGGATGAACTGGGCTTGTACTCATCGGAATTTAGAAGATTGAGAGGGTTCTGATTGAAACGTATAAAATCCTAAAGGGATTGGACAGGCTAGATGCAGGAAGATTGTTCCCGATGTTGGGGAAGTCCAGAACAAGGGGTCACGGTTTGAGGATAAAGGGGAAGCCTTTTAGGACTGAGATTAGGAAAAACTTCTTCACACAGAGAGTGGTGAATCTGTGGAATTCTCTGCCACAGGAAACAGTTGAGGCCAGTTCATTGGCTGTATTTAAGAGGGAGTTAGATATGGCCCTTGTGGCTACGGGGATCAGGGGGTATGGAGGGAAGGCTGGGGCGGGGTTCTGAGTTGGATGATCAGCCATGATCATAATAAATGGCGGTGCAGGCTCGAAGGGCCAAATGGCCTACTCCTGCACCTATTTTCTATGTTTCTATCTGGCCCATTGAGTCTGCTCTGCCAATCAATCGTGGCTGATCCTTTTTTTTTTCCCCTTCCTCAACCCCAGTTCTTGGCCTTGTCCCGTAACCTTTGATGTCATGTCCAATCAAGAACCTATCAATCTTTGCCTTAAATACGACCAACGAACTGGCTTCCACAGCTGCATGTGGCAACAAATTCCACAAGTTCATCATCCTTTGGCTAAAGAGATTTTTCCGCATCTTTCGTTTGAAAGGGCACTCCTCTATCCTGAGGCTGTCCTCGACTCTCCCGCCATGGGAAACATCCTTTCCACATCTACTCTGTCTAGGCCTTTCAACATTCGAAAGGTTTCAATGAGATCCTCCATCATCCTTCTGAATTCCAGCGAGTACAGACCCAGAGCCTTCAAACATTCCTCATATGATAACTCTTACATTCCTGAAATCATCTTTCTGAACCTCCTCTGGACCATCTCCAATGCCAGCACATTTTTTCTAAGATAAGGGGCCCAAAACTGTTCACAATACTCAAGGTGAGGCCTCAGCAGTGCCTTATAAAGCCTCAGCATCACATCCCTGCTCTTGTATTCTAGACCTCTTGAATGAAGCTTTACATTCCAGAACAAAGGAGATAGTCTTCTTTTTCAAAGAAAGGAGTTTCCCTTCCTCCACCATCAACGTTGCCCTCAACCGCATCTCTTCCATTTCACGTAGTCTGCTCTTAACCCACCCTCCCGCCACCCTACCAGGGATAGGGTTCCTCTTGTCCTCACTACCACCCCACCGGCCTCCCTGTCCAGCACATAATTCTCCAAAACTTCCACCACCTCCAACAGGATCCCACCACCAAGCATAACTTTCTTTCTTCCCCCCCCCCCAACATTCTGCATTCTGCAGAGATTGCTCCCTACGAGACTCTCTTGTTCATTTGCCCCTCCCCACTGATCTCCATGCTGGCACTTATCTTTGCAAGCAGAACAAGTGCTACACCTGTTCCTACACCACCTCTCTCACTACCATTCAGGGCCCTAAGCAGTCCTTCCAGGTGAGGCGACACTTCACCTGTGAGTCTGTTGGGGTCATTTACTGTGTTCGCGCTCATGGTGTGGCCTTCTGTATATCAGTGAGACCCGACGTAGATTGGGAGACGGCTTCACCAAGCATCTATGCTCAGTTCGCCAGAACAAGCCAGATGTCCCAGTGACCACTTCCCATTCCCATTCTGATATGTCCCTCCCCCTTTTTTTCTTCCATGGCTTTCTCTCTCTTTCACCAGTCGACTTTGCAGCTCTTTACTTCATCCCTCCCCCTCCAGGTTTCACCTATCACCTGGTGTTTCTCTGTCCCCTTCCCCCACCTTTTAAATCTACTACTCACCTTTCTTTCTCCAGTCCTGCTGAAGGATTTTGGCCTGAAACGTCGACTGTATAGATGCTGCCTGGCCTGCTAGGTTCCTCCAGCATTTTGTGTGGTGTTGCTTCGATTTCCAGCATCTGCAGATTTTCTCTTGTTTGCAACATTCAGCCTGGTTCTCACTAGAGTTAATCAACTGTTTAAAAATTGGCAACTTTTTATTTGTGGCAACACAGTAGAATAGTGGCCAGTGATCAGGGTTCAATTCCTGCCACTGTTTGTTAGGAGCTTGGCTCTTCACACTTTATGAGTTCCCATGACTGTTGTAGAGGGCATCGAGAGGAAAACCAACAAGCACCTGCAGAGATGGTTGGGAGTTTCCCCAAGCTTCTCTTCAGTGGGCCTTTACATTCGTCTGGGCAACTGCAGCTTCCCCTGTCATCTGTTGTGGAGGAATTCAAGGTGGCAAAATGCAGAGCTTTATTAAGCTTGAGAGATTCTAATGACGTCTCGTAAAGCGAGCAGGCGTTACAACCATATCTGGGCATAAGTGGGCAGCCAACGCAGCTGTGGAGGAGGCAGTGTGCTCTCTGAAGCTGCGAGATATCATCGGCAACCCCTGCGTCGGGCAGCAAGACCTCAGCTCAGTTCACTTCCAGAAGTGGGGAAACGTAAGCATAGGGAACAGGCGAGACATGATACAGGCAGAAGTACGGATCCGTGAGGAAGAGAAGCAGATTTCAAAGACAGTGGAACAAGGGTCCCAGGGTGCCTGGACAAAATGGGATCTGCCTAAGCACAAGATCTCATGAGCAGAGTTATGGAGACTGGAGCCCTTCCGTATTTCCTTCCTCTTGCGATCCGTGTATTACACCCTTCCTTCACCATTACATCTGTACACATGAGGGATGGGAGAGGACCCGATCTGTAAGCTCTGTGGTCAAAAAGAGGACACTGGCTCATATACTGTCTGGATGTAAAACAGCTCTAACTCAAGGATGGTGTAGATGGCGCCATGATAAGGTGCTTCTGGCTCTTGCTGACACACTAGAGCGGGAGAGATGCAAGAAGAGGATGGCTGGCACAGATTTGAGGAAGGCCATCACCTTCATCAAAGAGGGAGCCAGGCCTTTCGTAACCGAACAACCAAAGCCCAATCTGCTGCTAACGGCCAGGTCCTGGGAGATGAGGGTCGATGTGGAAAGGAGGTTGCAGTTCCCCAGATGTGCACACAATCCTACGCCCGGACATTGTACGGTGGTCAATGGAAGACAAGAAAATAATTCTGGTCGAGTTGACTGTGCCGTGGGAGGAGGGATGAGAAGAGGCCCACGAGAGAAAGGCCTTGAAGTACCAGCCCTTTACTGCAGGAGTGTAAAGACAAGGGATGGCAGGCATGGTTGTTCCCTGTGGAGATTGGCTGCAGAGGTTTCCCAGCCAAATCAGCATGGCGGTTGTTGTCAGATCTGGGCCTGAACGAAAAGAGCAAAAAACAAGCAGTTCGTAGGATGGGGAAGAGGCAGAACGAGCTTCTTGTTGGATTTGGAGTAGGCGAGAGGAGGGGAGCTGGAAGCCAGGAGCAGACGGGCAGTGATTTGGCAACTGGAGGGTGTCGTGGTTAAGGGTCAAAACACTCGGTGAAGGTTAGGAACCACCTGATGACATCTGCTCCTGGCTGAAGGCTACTTATAAGGTAACTGGAGAATGCACCCTAACAGGTGTGTGTAACAAGTCACTAGAGTTAATCAACTGTTTAAAAATTGGCAACTTTTTATTTGTGGCAACACAGTAGAATAGTGGCCAGTGATCAGGGTTCAATTCCTTCCACTGTTTGTTAGGAGCTTGTATGTTCTCCCCATGACTGCATGGGTTTCCTCTTGGTGTTCTAGGTTCTTCCCACATTTGGGTTAGGGTTAGTGTTGGTGCCAGAAGCATGTTGACACTTGCGGGCTGCCACCAGAACACCTTGGAATGGTTTAGTTTAGGATGAAAATGATACATCTCCATATATGTTTTGATGTTTCGATGTACATGCCAATCTTTATCTCTTCCCTTATTTTTTTTATGTTTGATAGGAAATTTTGGCTAAGGAACCTGAAGGAAGCATGTGGATACATAAGGTGCAGGTGAAGGCAGATTTATTGCTGGACCACACCAGTGAAGCCAAGAAGCACGAGATCCATCAGGCACTGAGAGAGATCAAAACCACCTGGGAAGATACCCAGACCAATATGGTTCATTGTCACAGGTAGTGGTTCAGTGTCTGCTGTTCACTTTATCTTATTCACTCTGTCACTTGCAACACACATCAAAGTTGCTGGTGAACACAGCAGGCCAGGCAGCATCTCTAGGAAGAGGTACAGACGACGTTTCGGGCCGAAACCCTTCGTCAGGACGAAGGGTCTTGGCCTGAAACGTTGACTGTACCTCTTCCTAGAGATGCTGCCCGGCCTGCTGCATTCACCAACAACTTTGATGTGTGTTGCTTGAATTTCCAGCATCTGCAGATTTCCACGTGTTTGCACTCTGTCACTTGTTTGGCTTCCACATTTAAAACCAGAACAAGGCTGAGCTTTTACCATGAGTTTGTTAAATGCATGCAAGGGGTGGGTGTGAGTGGATGCAAACACTGGGGAGTTGAGAATTTGTGCATGGAACAGTCGGTGAGCGGACTGTTGAGGAGATGAGATAGGTGTGCGTGTGTGTGTGTGTGTGTGTGTGTGTGTGTGTGTGAGAGAGAGAGAGAGAATTGTTCTTTCGGTTTAAGATGACACTGGCGATGCCCAGCGATTACTGTAATGGAATGAAAACAACTGCAATATATGCCTATTTAATAACACTTGATTAATGACAATGGAGAGGCGAGTAAAGAGGTATCATGGCAAGCAGAGACGAGCGGTGGCAGATGTGCAGGGAAGAATGCTCTGCCACAGACTGCAGTAGAGGCCAAGTCCGTACGTATATTTAAGGCAGAAGTTGATTGTTTCTTGATCGGTCAGGACATCAAAGGGTATGGGGAGGAGGTAGGTGTTTGGGGTTGAGTGGGATCCAGGATCAGTCATAATGGAATGGCAGAGCAGACTTGATGGGCTGAATGGCCTAATTCTGCTCCTATATCTTATGGTCTTAAGGCCTGGTTATGGCAAGTGTAATCAGGGTCGAAGGAGATTCAAGGCAGAATCATGGCGCCCTGAGAGTGAGGAAATTGGTGATGTCTGATTCATTTAAACACTGGGCTGAATTGGAATGGTTAGGTACAGACCGGCAAAGTGCTCTGGGAGCAAGGAATAACCCACTGTTCGGCCAATTTAAGCGCTGGGCCAGATTGAATAGGTCAAAGTGCTGGGACCAGAGGCAAGGGACGGGCCGGTTCTGCTTGCTAAGTCAGGGCGTTGGTTTGGCTGTACGCTGGAGTGCAGTGCAGGCTACAGTAATGCCTGGTTTCGCTTCCGTTGTCTCACAACGCTTACTTGGCTTTGGAATGGACTATGGCTGTTAACTGTGCCTGTGCCAGTTGCAGTGATGCTTGGCTTTGTGTCTTTCGTAAAGCTCCAGTTCTGAAGCTATTTGCTTGCTTTCGTTTTTTGCACGGTTTGTTATTTTTTCTTTCTCTGCGCACTGGGTATCTGACATTTTTTTAGGTTTCTTTGTTTTGTGGCTGCCTGGAAGGAGAGGAATCTCATGGTAAAATTGTGTATACTTTACTTCAGTATTCTCTATGGAAAAGGATCTTGGTGATTGTACTGCTGACTTGCAGCAGACTGAAAAGCTTGAGCATGTAAATATTAAGAAAGAGGATGTGCTGGAGCTTTTGGAAAGTATCTAGATGGATAAGTCGCCGGGACTGGACGAGATATACCCCAGGCTACTGTGGGAGGCGAGGGAGGAGATTGCTGAGCCTCTGGCGATGATCTTTGAATCATCAATGGGGACGGGAGAGGTTCCGGAGAATTGGAGGGTTGCAGATATTGTTCCTTTATTCAAGAAAGGGAGTAGAGATAGCCCAGGAAATTATAGACCAGTGAGTCTTACTTCTGTGTTTGGTAAGTTGATGGAGAAGATCCTGAGAGGCAGGATTTATGAACATTTGGAGAGGTACCCCATGCAAGGCTTATTGAGAAGGTAAGGAGGCATGGGATCCAAGGGGAAATTGCTTTATGGATCCAGAACGGGCTTGCCCACAGAAGGCAAAGAGTGGTTGTAGACGGGTCATATTCTGCATGGAGGTCGGTGACCAGTGGTGTACCTCAGGGATCCGTTTTGGGACCCTTACTCTTCGTGATTTTTATAAATGAGCTGGATGAGGAAGTGGAGGGATGGGTTAGTAAGTTTGCTGATGACACAAAGGTTGGAGGTGTTGTGGAGAGTATGCAGGGCTGTGAGAGGTTACAGTGAGACATTGATAGGATGCAAAACTGGGCTGAGAAGTGGCAGATGGAATTCAACCCAGATAGGTGTGAGGTGGTTCATTTTGGTAGGTCAAATATGATGGCAGAATACAGTATTAATGGTAAGACTCTTGGCAGTGTGGAGGATCAGAGGGATCTTGGGGTCCGAGTCCATAGGACGCTCAAAGCAGCTGCGCAGGTTGACTCTGTGGTTAAGAAGGCATACGGTGTACTGGCCTTCATTAATCATGGAATTGAATTTAGGAGCCGAGAGGTAATGTTGCAACTATACAGGAGCCTGGTCAGACCCCACTTGGAGTACTGTGCTCAGTTCTGGTCGCCTCACTACAGGAAGGATGTGGAAACCATAGAAAGGGTGCAGAGGAGATTTACAAGGATGTTGCCTGGATTGGGGGGCATGCCTTATGATAACAGGTTGAGTGAGCTCAGCCTTTTCTCCTCGGAATGATGGAGGATGAGAGGTGACCTGATAGAGGTGTATAAGATGATGAGAGTCATTGATCGTGTGGATAGAACATAGAATAGTACAGCACAGTACAGGCCCTTCGGCCCACAATGTTGTGCCGACCCTCAAACCCTGCCTCCCATATAAGCCCCCACCTTAGGTTCCTCCATATACCTGTCTAGTAGTCTCTTAAACTTCACTAGTGTATCTGCCTCCACCACTGATCCAGGCTGTGCATTCCACGCACCAACCACTCTCTGAGTAAAAAATCTTCCTCCAGTATCCCCCATTGAACTTCCCACCCCTTACCTTAAAGCGATGTCCTCTTGTATTGAGCAGTGGTGCCCTGGGGAAGAGGCGCTGGCTATCCACTCTGTCTATTCTTCTTATTATCTTGTACACCTCTATCATGTCTCCTCTCATCCTCCTTCTCTCCAAAGAGCAAAGCCCTAGCTCCCTTAATCTCTGATCATAATGTATACTTTCTAATCCAGGCAGCATCCTGGTAAATCTCCTCTGTACCCTTTCCAATGCTTCCACATCCTTCCTATAGTGAAGTGACCAGAACTGGACACAATACTCCAAGTGTGGCCTAACCAGAGTTTTATAGAGCTGCATCATTACATCGTGACTCTTAAACTCTATCCCTCGACTTATGAAAGCTAACACCCCAGAAGCTTTCTTAACTACCCTATCCACCTGTGAGGCAACTTTCAGGGATCTGTGGACATGTACACCAAGATCCCTCTGCTCCTCCACACTACCAAGTATCCTGCCCTTTACTTTGTACTCTGCCTTGGAGTTTGTCCTTCCAAAGTGTACCACCTCACATTTCTCCGGGTTGAACTCCATCTGCCACTTCTCAGCCCACTTCTGCATCCAATCAATGTCTCTCTGCAATCTTTGACAATCCTCTGCACTATCTACAACACCACCAACCTTTGTGTCGTCTGCAAACTTGCCAACCCCTCTTCTACCCTCACATCCAGGTCGTTAATAAAAATTACGAAAAGTAGAGGTCCCAGAACAGATCCTTGTGGGACACCACTAGTCACAATCCTCCAATCTGAATGTACTCCCTCCACGACCACCCTCTGCCTTCTGCAGGCAAGCCAATTCTGAATCCATCTGGCCAAACTTCCCTGGATCCCATGCCTTCTAACTTTCTGAATAAGCCTACCGTGTGGAACCTTGTCAAATGCCTTACTAAAATCCATATAGATCACATCCACTGCACTACCCTCATCTATATGCCTGGTCACCTCCTCAAAGAACTCTATCAGGCTTGTTAGGCACGATCTGCCCTTCACAAAGCCATGCTGACTGTCCCTGATCAGACTATGATTCTCTAAATGCCCAGAGATCCTATCTCTAAGAATCTTTTCCAACAGCTTTCCCACCACAGACGTAAGGCTCACTGGTCTATAATTACCCGGACTATCCCTACTACCTTTTTTTTAACAAGGGAACAACATTCGCCTCCCTCCAATACTCCGGTACCATTCCCATGGACAACGAGGACATAAAGATCCAAGCCAGAGGCTCAGCAATCTCTTCTCTCGCCTCGTGGAGCAGCCTCGGGAATATTCCGTCAGGCCCCGGGGACTTATCTGTCCTAATGTATTTTAACAACTCCAACACCTCCTCTCCCTTAATATCAGCATGCTACAGAACATCAACCTCACTCATATTGTCCTCACCGTCATCAAGATCCCTCTCATTGGTGAATACCGAAGACAAGTATTTATTGAGGACCTCGCTCACTTCCACAGCCTCCAGGCACATCTTCCCACCTTTATCTCTAATCGGTCCTACCTTCACTCCTGTCATCCTTTTTTTCTTCACATAATTGAAGAATGCCTTGGGGTTTTCCTTTACCCTACTCGCCAAGGCTTTCTCATGCCCCCTTCTTGCTCTTCTCAGCCCCTTCTTAAGCTCCTTTCTTGCTTCCCTATATTCCTCAATAGACCCATCTGATCCTTGCTTCCTGAACCTCATGTATGCTGCCTTCTTCCTCCTGACTAGATTTTCCACCTCACTTGTCACCCATGGTTCCTTCACCCTACCATTCTTTATCTTCCTCACCGGGACAAATTTATCCCTTACATCCCACAAGAGATCTCTAAACATCGACCACATGTCCATAGTACATTTCCCTGCAAAAACATCATCCCAATTCACACCCGCAAGTTCTAGCCTTATAGCCTCATAATTTGCCTTTCCCCAATTAAAAATTTTCCTGTCCTCTTTGATTCTATCCTTTTCCATGATAATTATAAAGGCCAGAGAGCGGTGGTCACTGTCCCCCAGATGCTCACCCACTGAGAGATCTGTGACCTGACCCGGTTCATTACCTAGTACTAGATCTAGTATGGCATTCCCCCTGGTCGGCCTGTCCACGTACTCTGTCAGGAATCCATCCTTGACACACTTAACAAATTCTGCCCCATCTAAACCCTTGGAACTAGTCAGAGGCTTTTTTCCAGGGCTGAAATGGTTGCCACAAGAGGACACAGATTGAGGGTGCTGGGGAGAAGGTACAGAGGAGATGTCAGGGGTAAGCTTTATACTCATAGAGAGTGGTGAGTGTGTGGAATGGTCTGCCGGCAACGTTGGTGGAGGTGGATATGATCGGGTCTTTTAAGAGAGTTTTGGGTCGGTACACGGAGCTAAGAAAAATAGAGGTCTAAGGGTAAGGCTAGTAATTTCTAAGATAAGGACATGTTTGGCACAACTTTGTGGGCTGAAGGGCCTGTATCATGCTGTAGGTTTTTTATGTTTCTACGTGCATTGATGATAAATGTACAAACCCCATTTCCAGAAAAGTTGGGATATTTTCCAAAATGCAATAAAAACAAAAATCTGTGATAAGTTAATTCACGTGAACCTTTATTTAACTGACAAAAGTACAAAGAAAAAATTTTCAATGGTTTTACTGACCAACTTAATTGTATTTTGTAAACATACACAAATTTAGAATTTGATGGTTGCAACACACTCAAGAAAAGTTGGGACAGAGGCATGTTTACCATTGTGTTATATCACCTTTCCTTTTAATAACACTTTTTAATCATTTTGGAACTGAGGATACTAATTGTAGTAGATTTGCAATTGGAAATTTTGTCCATTCTTGCTTGATATGAGACTTCAGCTGCTCAACAGTCCGTGGTCTCCATTTTTGATTCTCCTCTTCATGATGCGCCATACATTTTCAATAGGAGATAGATCTGGACTGGCAGTCTACAAAGCCACGCGGTTGTAGCCCGTGCAGAATGTGGTCTGGCATTGTCCTGCTGAAATAAGCATGGACGTCCCGGGAAGAGACGTCACCTTGATGGCAACATATGTCTCTCTAAAATACTTATATACGCCTCAGAGTCAATGGTAGCTTCACATACATGCAACTCACCCTTGCCGTGGGCACTGATGCACCCCCATACCATCACAGATGCTGGCTTTTGCACCTTTCGCTGATAACAATCTGGATGGTCATTTTCATCTTTGGCACGGAGAACTTGATGCCTGTTTTTTCCGAAAACTAGCTGAAATGTGGACTCATCTGACCACAGCACACGGTTCCACAGTCTTTCGCTCCATCTTAGATGAGCTCAGGCCCAGAGAACTCGCCGGTGTTTCTGCATAGAGTTGATGTATGGCTTCCTCCTTGCGTAATACAGTTTCAAGTTGCATTTCTGGATGCAGCGACGGACTGTGTTGAGTGACAATGGTTTTCCGAAGTACTCCGAGCCCAGGTGGCTATAATTGTCACAGTAGCATGACGGTTTCTTAGGCAGTGCCGCCTGACGGCTCGAAGATCATGCGCATTCAACAGTGGTTTCTGACCTTGCCCTTTACGCACTGAGATGTCTCTGAATTCTCTGAACCTTTCCACAATATAATGTACTGTAGATGTTGAAAGACCTAAATTCTCTGCAATCTTGCGTTGAGAAATGTTCCTTTTGAACTGACTAACAATTCTCATGAATTTTGGCACAAAGGGGTGAGCCACAACCCATCCTTGCTTACAAAGACTGAGCCTTTGATGGACACTTCTTTTATACCCAGTCATGATACCTCACCTGCTGCCAATTAGCTTGTTTAATGTGGAGTCCTCCAAACTGGTGTTACTTGAATATTCTGTGAACTTTTCAATCTTATTTTAACTCTGGCCCAACTTTTGTTGAGTGTGTTGCAGCCATCAAATTCTAAATTTGTGTATATTTACAAAATACAACTAAGTTGGTCAGTAAAACTATTGAAAATCTTTTCTTTATACTTTTGTCAGTTAAATAAAGGTTCACGTGAATTACCATATCACGGATTTTTGTTTTTATTCCATTTTGGAAAATATCCCAACTTTTCTGGAAATGGGGTTTGTACTTTCAACTTTGAACTTTGTATCTGTCAGGAGTGGAGTGTTGGGGAGGAGTGTGTGTGATTGTGTTACGGTATCGGTGAGGTGCATGTGTGTGCATGTCTGGGTGCCTGGACTTTTGGGAGGGGTGTGTGTTATGGTATTGCATGCGCGTGTGTCAGGGTTTTGGCAAGGGTTAGGTGTACATGCGTTGGAGAAGTGAAGTGACATGCTACTTGTTGGGTAAAAGTAATTTCTCAACTCTCCAACCCCTGTAAAAGTTTTATAGATCATGAGACCATAAAACATGGAGCAGATTTAGGCCATTCAGCCCATCTAGTCTGTGACAGAGCATTCCACAGATTCTCTACTCTCTGGCTAAAAAAATTCCTCCTTACTTCTGTTCTAAAGCGTCACCCTGCAATTTTGAGGCTCTGCCTCTTAGTTCTGGATACCCCATCAGAAAAAACATCCTCTTCACATCCACCCTATCTAGTCCTTTCAATGTTCAGTAGATTTCAATGAGATACCTCCCCATATTCTTCTAAATTTCAGTGAGTACAGGCCCAAAGCTGCTCAATGCTCCTCCTATGTTAACTCCTTCATTCCCAGAATCATCTTCATGTACCGACTCTGGACTCTTTCCAGTGACTCAAAACTGTTGACAATACTCCAATTGCCACCTGACTGGTGTCTAGAAGCATAGAAAACCTACAGCACATTAAAGGCGCTTCGGCCCACAAAGCTGTGCCGAGCATGTACTTACTTAGAAATTGCCTAAGGTTACCTATAGCCCTCCATTTTTCTGAGCTCCATATATCTGTCCAGGAATCTCTTAAAAGACCCTATTGTACGCGCCTCCGCCATGGCAGCCCATTCCACTCACTCACCACTCTCTGCATAAAAAAAACTTAGCCCTGACATCTCCTCAGTACCTACTACCAAGCACCTTAAAACTGTGCCCTCTCGTGTTAGCCATTTCAGCCCTGGAGAAAAAGCCTCTGACTATCCACAGAATCAATGCCTCTCGTCATCTTGTACGCCTCTATCAGGTCACCTCTCATTGTCTGGCACTCCAAGGAGAAAAAGCTGAGTTCACTCAATCTATTCTCATAAGGCATGCTCCCCAATCCAGGCAACATCCATGTAAGTCTCCTCTGCACCCTTTCTGTGGTTTCCACATCCTTTCTGTAGTGAGGCAACCAGAACTGAGCACCGTACTCCAAGTGGGGTCTGACCAGGGTCCTATATAGCTGCAGCATTACCTCTCGGCTCCTAAAATCAATCCCACGATTGATGAAGGCCAATGCACCGTATGCCTTCTTAACCACAGAGTCAACCTGCGTAGCAGCTTTGAGTGTACTGTGGACTCGGATCCCAAGATCCCTCTGATCCTCCACACTGCCAAGAGTCTTACCATTAATACTATATTCTGCCATCATATTTGACCTACCAAAATGAACCACCTCACACTTATCTGGGTTGAACTCCATTTGCTACTTCTCAGCCCAGTTTTGCATCCTGTCAATGTCCCGCTGCAATCTCTGACAGCCCTCCACACTATCCACAACACCCCCAACCTTTGTGTCATCAGCATATTTACTAACCCATCCCTCCACTTCCTCATACAGGTCTCTTAATAAAATCACAAAGAGTCGGGGTCCCAGAACAGGTCCCTGAGGTACACCACTGGTCACCGACCTCCATGCAGAATATGACCCATCTACAACCGCTCTTCGCTTTCTGTGGGCAAACCAGTTTTGGATCCACAAAGCAATGTCCCCTTGGATCCCATGCGTCCTTACTTTCTTAAAAAGCCGTGCATGGTGTACCTTGTCAAATGCCTTGCTGAAATCCATATACACTACATCTACTGCTCTACCTTCATCAATGTGTTCAGACACATCCTCAAAAATTCAGTCAGACTCATAAGGCACGACCTGCCTTTGACAAAGCCATGTTGACTATCCCTAATCATATTGTGAAGCCTCTCCAAATGTTCATAAATCCTGCCTCTCAGGATCTTTTCCATCAATTTACCAACCACTGAAGTAAGACTCACTGGTCTATAATCTCCTGGGCGATCTCTACTCCCTTTCTTCAATAAGGGAACAACACCCGCAACCCTGCAATCCTCCGGAACTTCTTCCGTCCCCATTGATGATGCAAAGATCATCGCCAGAGGCTCAACAATCTCTTCCCTCGCCTCCCACAGTAGCCTGGGGTACACCTCCACCGATCTCGGTGACTTATCCATCTTGATGCTTTTCAAAAGCTCCAGCACATCCTCTTAGTATCTGCATGCTCAAGCTTTTCAGTCCCCTGTAAGTCATCCCTACAATCGCCAAGATCCTTTTCTGTAGTGAATACTGAAGCAAAGCATTCATTAAGTACCTCTGCTATCTCCTCTTGTTCCATACACACTTTTCCACTGTCACACTTGATTGGTCCTTTGAGAGATTGAGGTGAAGGAACCCTCAGGAGGCAGTGATCATAACATGATTGAGTTCACTGTGAAATTTGAGAAAGTGAAGCGGAAATCCGATGTGTCGGTATTTCGGTGGAGTAAAGGAAATTACAGTGGCATGAGAGAGGATCTGGCCAAAGTTGACTGGAAAGGGACACTGGTGGGAAGGACGACAGAGCAGCAGTGGCTGGAGTTCATGCGAGAAATGAGGAAGGTGCAAGACAGATATATTCCAAAAAAGAAGAAATTTTCAAATGGAAAAAGGATGTAACCATGGCTGACAAGAGAAGTCAAAGCCAAAGTTAAAGCAAAGGAGAGGGCATACAAGGAAGCAAAAATTAGTGGGAAGACAGAGGATTGGGAAGTTTTTAAAAGCTCACAAAAGGAAACTTAGAAGGTCATTAAGAGGGAAAAGATGAACTATGAAAGGAAGCTGGTAAATAATATCAAAGAGGATATTAAAGCTTTTTCAAGTATATAAGGAGTAAAAGCCAGGTGAGAGTAGATATAGGACCGATAGAAAATGATGCTGGAGAAATTGTAATGGGAGATAAGGAGATGGTGGAGAAACTGAATGAGTATTTTGCATCAGTCTTCACTGAGGAAGACAGCAGTATACCGGACACTCAGGAGTGTCAGGGAAGAGAAGTGTGCGCAGTCACAATTACGGCAGAGAAAGTACTCAGGAAGCTGAATAATAGACAATAGGTGCAGGAGTAGGCCATTCCGCCCTTCGAGCCAGCACCGCCATTCACTGTGATCATGGCTGATCATCCACCATCAGTATCCAGTTCCTGCCTTATCCCCATAACCTTTGATTCCACTATCTTTAAGAGCTCTATCCATCTCTTTTTTGAAAGCATCCAGAGACTTGGCCTCCACAGCCTTCTGGGGCAGAGCATTCCATATAGCCACCACTCTGGGTGAAAAAGTTTTTCCTCAACTCTGTTCTAAATGGCCTACCCCTAATTCTTAAACTGTGGCCTCTGGTTCTGGACTCACCCATCAGCGGGAACATGCTTCCTTCCTGCAGCGTGTCCAATCCCTTAATAATCTGATATGTTTCAATAAGATCCCCTCTCAGCCTTCTAAATTCCAGTGTATACATGCCCAGTGACTCCAGTCTTTCGACATATGATAGTCCCGCCATCCCGGGAATTAACCTTGTGAACCTATCCTGCACTCCTTCAATAGCAAGAATGTCCTTCCTCAAATTTGGAGACCAAAACTGCACACAGTACTCCAGGTGTGGTTTCACCAGGGCCCTGTACAGCTGCAGAAGGACCTCTTTGCTCTTATACTCAATTCCCTTTGTTATGAAGGCCAACATGCCATTAGCTTTTTTCACTGCCTGCTGTACTTGCATGCTTGCTTTCAGTGACTGATGTACAAGAACACCTAGATCTCATTGTGCTTCCCCTTTTCCTAACTTGACTCCATTTAGATAATAATCTGCCTTCCCGTTCTTACCACCAAAGTGGATAACCTCACATTTATCCACATTAAACTGCATCTGCCATGCATCTGCCCACTCACCCAGCCTGTCCAAGTCACCCTGCATTCTCATAACATCCTCCTCACATTTCACACTGCCTCCCAGCTTTGTGTTATCGGCAAGTTTTCTAATGTTACTTTTAATTCCCTCATCTAAATCATTAATATATATTGTAAACAGCTGCGGTCCCAGCACTGAACCCTGCGGTACCCCACAGGTCACCACCTGCCATTCCGAAAGGGACCCGTTAATCGCTACTCTTTGTTTTCTGTCAGCCAGCTAATTTTCAATCCATATCAGTACTCTGCCCCCAATACCATGTGCCCTAATTTTGCCCACTAATCTCCTATGTGGGACTTTATCAAAGGCTTTCTGAAAGTCCAGGTACACTATATCCACTGGCTCTCCCTTGTCCATTTTCATAGTTATATCCTCAAAAAATTCCAGAAGATTAGTCAAGCACGATTTCCCCTTCGTAAATCCATGCTGACTCGGACCGATCCTGTACTGCTATCCAGATGTGTCGTAATTTCATCTTTTATAATTGACTCCAGCATCTTTCCCACCACCGACGTCAGGCTAACTGGTCTATAATTCCCTGTTTTCTCTCTTCCTCCCTTCTTGAAGAGAGGGACAACATTAGCCACCCTCCAATCCACAGGAACTGATCCTGAATCTATAGAACATTGGAAAATGATTACCAATGCATCCACGATTTCTAAAGCCACCTCCTTAAGTACCCTGGGATGCAGACCATCAGGTCCCGGGAACTTATCCGCCTTCAGACCCGACAGTCTAGCCAACACCATTTCCTGCCTAATATAAATTTCCTTCAGTTCATCCATTGCCCTAGATCCTTTGGCTACGATTATATCTGGGGGATTGTTTGTGTCTTCCCTAGTGAAGACAGATCCACTCATCTCATCAGTTCAACTCATCTGCCATTTCCTTGTTCCCCATAATAAATTCACCTGCTTCTGTCTTCAAGGGCCCAATTTTGGTCTTAACTATTTTTTTCCTTTTCACATACCTACTATCCTCCTTCATATTCTTGGCTAGTTTACCTTCGTACCTCATTTTTTCTACGCTTATTGCCTTTTTAGTTACCTTCTGTTGTCCTTTAAAAGTTTCCCAGTCCTACGGCTTCCCCACTCGTCTTTGCTATGTTATACTTCTCTTTTATTTTCATACTGTCCATTACTTCCCTTGTCAGCCACGGCCTCCCCTTACTCCCCTTAGGATCTTTCTTCCTCTTTGGGATTTTGGGGCCCCTACCAAACTTCTTCAACCGTCTGAGGTGAAAGAGGCGCTGTTGTGCCTTTTTCACCGCACAGCTGGTGTGCACAGTGATGTCCTCGGTGATGTGGATGCCGAGGAACTTGAAGTTGTTTACCCTCTCAACTCCAGATCCATTGATGTCAATAGAAACATAGAAACATAGAAAATAGGTACAGGAGTAGGCCTTTCAGCCCTTCGAGCCTGCACCGCCATTCATTACGATCATGGGTGATCATCCAACTCAGAACCCTATACCTGCCTTCTCTCCATACCCCCTGATCCCTTTAGCCACAAGGGCCATATCTAACTCCCTCTTAAATATAGCCAATGAACTGGCCTCAACTGTTTCCTGTGGCAGAGAATTCCACAAGTGCGAGTAACGAATTATACTTTATAGCAAATTTTGGTGATGGGTTAGTAGGAACAACTAAAAGAAAAGGCGCCACACAAGTAACTTATAAGTCTTGTGCACATAATATTTTAATACGTTGGAGCTCACGCCTCCAATTCCATCCACAACGTCCTTCCGAGACTCCGGCCACCATCTGAACCTCTGAGGTTCGGTATCTGCTGCCCTGGAACCGCTGTCCGTTACACCCACATCTGTCCTCTCTGCTTGTCTCCCGAAAAAGCCTGCGCTCCTTAACTCAGCACACATATACAGGATAACATAACATGACTTGCATTGGCTAGCAAATGAATACACTCCTCATTATCAGTAAATATAACCCAAACGCGGAAGATTTAAAAGGAACACAGCCTCATACAGCAGGCTGCGGAGTGAGCCGGGAGCAGAGTGAAGGCTTAAGGGCTTCGGCTCAACGGGCTCAGGTGGAAATGGGTGAGGCGGAGGAGGTTTGGTATTCATTTTTTGTTGTTATTTGAGGAGAGGGGCAGTATGAGTGTGAGGGCAGCTTGTTCTCAATGCCGGATGTGGGAGGCCCTGGAGTCTCCAAGCCTCCCGGATGTCCATATCTGCGCCAGGTGCGTCAAGATGCAGCTCCTAAGGGAACCTTCGTCTGGTCAGGGAGAGTGAGGAGTTGATAGAGAGGAGTTACAGGCAGGTGGTCACACCGGGGCCACGGGAGGCAGACAAGTGCATCACGGTTAGGAGGGGGAAGGGGAAGAGTCAGGTACTAGAGAGTACCCCGGTGGCTGTGCCCCTTGACAATAGGTACTCCTGTTTGAGTACTGTTGGGGGGGGGACAGCTTACCTGGGGGAAGCGACAGAGCGCACAGAGTCCAGCCCTGTAGCTCAGAAGGGTAGGGAAAGGAAGAGGAGGGCAGTTGTAATAGGGGACTCGATAGTAAGGGGGTCAGATAGGCGATTCTGTGGACACAGTCCAGAGACCCGGATGGTAGTTTGCCTCCCTGGTGCCAGGGTCCGGGATATTTCTGATCACGTAGAAGATATCCTGAAGTGGGAGGGTGAGGAGCCAGAGGTCGTGGTACATATAGGTACCAATGACATAGGTAGGAAAAGGGAAGAGGTCCTGAAAGGAGAATATAGGGAGTTAGGAAGGGAGTTGAGAAAAAGGACAGCAAAGGTTGTAATCTCGGGATTACTGCCAGTGCCACGCGACAGTGAGAGTAGGAATGCAATGAGGCGGAGGATAAATGTGTGGCTGAGGGATTGGAGCAGGGGGCAGGGATTCAAGTTTTTGGATCATTGGGACCTCTTTTGGCGCAGGTGTGACTTGTATAAAAAGTACGGGTTACACTTGAATCCTAGGGGGACCAATATCCTGGTGGGGAGATTTGCGAGGGCTACTGAGGTGACTTTAAATTAGAATGGTTGGGGGGTGGGAATCAAATTAAAGAGACGAGGAGAGAGGAAGTTAGTTCACAACAGGGGGATGGGAGCAAGTGCAGAGAGACAGAGGGGTGTAAAATGAGGGTAGAAGCAAAAAGTAGTAAGGTGAAAAGTAAAAGTGGCAGGCCGGCAAATCCAAGGCAAAAATCAAAAAGGGCCACCTTTCAACATAATTGTATAAGGGGTAAGAGTGTTGTAAAAGCGAGCCTGAAGGCTTTGTGTGTCAATGCAAGGAGCATTTGTAACAAGGTGGATGAATTAAAAGTGCAGATTGTTATTAATGAATATGATGTAGTTGGGATCACAGAGAAATGGCTCCAGGGTGACCAAGGATGAGAGCTCAACATTCAGGGATATTCAATATTCAGGAGGGATAGACATGAAAGAAAAGGAGGTGCGGTAGCATTGCTTGTTAGAGAGGAGATTAACGCAATAGAAAGGAGGACATTAGCCGGGAGGATGTGGAATCGATATAGGTAGAGCTGCATAACACTAAGGGGCAGAAAACGCTGGTGGGAGTTGTGTACAGGCCACCTAACAGTAGTAGTGAGGTTGGGGATGGTATTAAACAGGAAATCAGAAATGCGTGCAATAAAGGAACAGCAGTTATAATGAGTGACTTCAATCTACATATAGATTGGATGAACCAAATTGGTAAGGGTGCTTAGGAAGAGGATTTCTTGGAATGTATGTGGGATGGTTTTTTGAACCAACATGTCGAGGAACCAACTGGAGAGTAGGCTATTCTAGACTGGGTATTGAGCAATGAGGAAGGGTTAATTAGCAATCTTGTCGTGAGAGGCCCCTTGGGTAAGAGTGACCATAATATGGTGGAATTGTTCATTAAGATGGAGAGTGACATAGTTAATTCAGAAACAAAGGTTCTGAACTTAAAGAGGGGTAACTTTGAAGGTATGAGAAGTGAATTAGCTAAGATAGACTGGCAAATGACACTTAAAGGATTGACAGTGGATATGCAATGGCAAGCATTTAAAGATCACATGGATGAACTACAACAATTGTTCATCAAAGTTTGGCAAAAGAATAAATCAGGGAAGGTAGTGCACCCGTGGCTGACAAGAGAAATTAGGGATAGTATCAATTCCAAAGAAGAAGCATACAAATTAGCCAGAGAAAGTGGCTCACCTGAGGACTGGGAGAAATTCAGAGTCCAGCAGAGGAGGACAAAGGGCTTAATTAGGAAAGAGAAAAAAGATTATGAGAGAAAACTGGCAGGGAACATAAAAACTGACTGTAAAAGCATTTATAGATATGTGAAAAGAAAAAGATTGGTTAGGACAACTGTAGGTCCCCTACAGACAGAAACAGGTGAATTGATTATGGGGAGCAAGGACATGGTAGACCAATTGAATAACTACTTTGGTTCTGTTTTCACGAAGGAGGGCATAAATGATCTTCCGGAAATAGTAGGGGGACATAGGGACCAGTGAGATGGAGGAACTGAGGGAAACACATGTTAGTAGGGAAGTGGTGTTAGGTAAATTGAACGGATTAGAAGCAGATAAATCCCCAGGGCCAGATGGTCTGCATCCCAGAGTGCTTAAGGAAGTAGCCCAAGAAATAGTGGCTGCATTAGTGATAATTTTTCAAAACTCTTTAGATTCTGGACTAGTTCCTGAGGATTGGAGGGTGGCTAATGTAACCCCACTTTTTAAATAAGGAGGGAGAGAGAAACCGGGGAATTATAGACCGGTTAGCCTAACATCGGTGGTGGGGAAAATGCTAGAGTCAGTTATCAAAAATGTGATAACAGCACATTTGGAAAGTGGTGAAATCATCGGACAAATTCAGCATGGATTTGTGAAAGGAAAATCATGTCAGGAAGGAAAGAGTGGGAATAAACGGGACCTTTTCAGAATAGCAGGCAGTGACGAGTGGGGTACCACAAGGCTCAGTGCTTACATATATATTAATATTAGTTGTTTACAATATATATTAATGACTTAGATCAGGGAATTAAATGCAGCATCTCCAAGTTTGTGGATGACACGAAACTGGGCGGCAGTATTAGCTGTGAGGAGGATGCTAAGAGGATGCAGGGTGACTTGGATAGATTAGGTGAGTGGGCAAATTCATGGCAGATGCAGTTTAATGTGAGGTTATCCACTTTGGTGGCAAAAACAGATTATAATCTGAATGGTGGCCGATTAGGAAAAGGGGAGGTGCAACGAGACCTGGGTGTCATTATACACCAGTCTTTGAAAGTGGGCATGCGGGTACAGCAGGCGGTAAAAAAGGCGAATGGTATGCTGGCATTCATAGCAAGAGGATTCGAGTACAGGAGCAGGGAGGTACTACTGCAGTTGTACAAGGCCTTGGTGAGATCACACTTGATTCCTGGGATAGCAGGACTATTATATGATGAAAGACTGGATCGACTAGGCTTATAGTCGGTGGAATTTAGAAGATTGAGGGGGGATCTTACTGAAACGTATAAAATCCTAAAGGGATTGGACAGGCTAGATGCAGGAAGATTGTTCCCGATGTTGGGGAAGTCCAGAACGAGGGGTCACAGTTCGAGGATAAAGGGGAAGCCTTTTAGGACCGAGATTAGGAAAAACCTCTTCACACAGAGAGTGGTGAATCTGTGGAATTCTCTGCCACAGGAAACAGTTGAGGCCAGTTCATTGGCTATATTTAAGAGGGAGTTAGATATGGCCCTTGTGGCTAAAGGTATCAGGGGGTATGGAGGGAAGGCTGGTACAGGGATCTGAGTTGGATGAACAGCCATGATCATACTGAATGGCGGTGCAGGCTCAAAGGGCCGAATGGCCTACTCCTGCACCTATTGTCTATGTTTCTAAACAAGCTGCTGGAGAGAGAATTTTCTCAGTAGTTAACATATGAGAAGCCATTTTGGTAATAAGTGATTAACAATTAACAGTCTAGCTAATATTACTGAGAACCCTACACTTAGAACGAAATTGTGGCTTAGATTTGTTTACACATTTGCTTATCGGAGGAAGAGAAGATGGCGGCGCGACATAGCGCGTGCAGCCTCTCCGGTGATGAATATCTGTTATCTGTCAAGTAGGATGCCGTGCACAATTCTGATTTGATGGAGGCAGACGTAAGAGCACAGAGGAACATTTGGTGAAACTTCTGAAATGCCTGTTTCGCTGCCACCGCTACTGTGTGATCTGAAATCTCCGGAGGGGAAGGTCCCAAATCCTTGGCTTTGCTTGTTGCTCGGCGGCCGGGGCAGGGTCGAAGCGCTCGGCAGAGTTGGTGCTTGGTGTCAGAGGGCTGGTCGGAGGTTCGAAGTTTTCGGATGGTCTCAGAGTCGGACTGTGGTCGGGTACTTCCAGGATGCTTCATTGGCAAGTTTGTGGCGCTGGAAGCTCATGGCAGGGAGAATTTCTCCCTTCTACCGTCTGTGTGAGATGTTGGGGCTATCGGGACTTTGAGACTTTTTTTTACCGTGCTAATGGTCTGCTCTTATCAAATTACGGTATTGCTTTGCACTGTTGTAACTATATGTTATAATTATGTGGTCTTTGTCAGTTTTAGTCTTGGTCTGTCTTGTGTTTCTGTGATATCATACTGGAGGAACATTGCATCATTTTTTAATGCATGCATTTCTAAATGACAATAAACAAGAACTGAGTGTCCCCGTAACCTAATCTATTGCTGGTGATGGAACTTCCTGAATATTCCCAAACACCAGGTGTGTAGCAATCTTTAATTGCCTTTCTATATAATCAACAACGTCAGTGAAATAAGTTTTACGACTTGCCTTTTTTGTTGTTCACAGACTACAGTACTCCATTTACAGTGCCTATAAAAAGTATTCATCCCTCTTCGAAGTTTTCATGTTTTATTGTTTTAAAATATTGAATTACATTGGATTTAATTTGTCTTTTGCTAACACTGATCAACAGTCAAAGTGAAAGCAAATTTCTACAAATTGGTCTAAATTTATTACAATTATTAAACACAAAATAATTGATTGCATAATTACTCACCCCCTTCATTTGAGTATTCAGTAGATTTACTTTTGGCATCAGTTCCAGCCTTGAGTCTGTGCAGATAGGTCTCTCAGCTTTGCACATCTGGACACTTCCCTCATTCTTCTTTACAAAACTGCTCAAACTCTGTCAGAGCGCATGGGATCATGAGTGAACAGCCCTTTTCAAGTCTAGCCACAAATTCTCCAGTGGATTGAGGTCTGGAGTCTGGTGGCCACTCCTCGATATTAACTTTGTTGTTGTTTTGGGGCTTGCTGGAAAACAAATCTCCTAAGTTGCCGTTCTCTTGCATACTGCATCAAATTTTCCTCCAGGACTTCCCTGTATTCTTCTGCATTTACCTACCACCTTCACAAGCCTTTTAGGGCTTGCTGCAGCAAAGCATCCCACAGCACCATGCAGCCATCATCATGCTTCACTGCAGGGACGGTGTATTTTTGATGTGCAGTGATTGGCTTACACCAAACATAGCATTTACTCTAATGACCAGTAAGCTCAATTTTGATTTCATCAGCTCATAAAACTTCCTTCCAGCTGACTTTGGAGTCTCCCACATGCCTTCTGGCAAACTCCAGCTGCGATTTCATATGAGTTTTTTTCAACAGTGGCTTTCTTTTTGCCATTCTCCCACAAAGCTGTGATTGGTGAAGCACCTGGGCAACATTTGTTGTATACACAGTCTCGCATCTCAGCCACTGAACCTTGTAACTCCTTGAGAGTTACCATAGGTCTCTTGGTGGCTTCCCTCACTAGTCCCCCTTCTTGCAGTCACTCAGTTTTTGAGGATGATCTGCTCTTGGCTGATTTACAGCTGTGCCATATTCTTTCCATTTCTTGATGATTGACTTAACTGTACCTAGGGGATATTCATTGACTTGGAAATTTTCTTGTATCCATCTCCTGACTTGTGCTTTTCAATAACTTTTTTACAGAGTTGCTTGGAGTGTTCTTTTGTCTTCATGGTGTAGTTTTTGCCAGGATACTGACTCACCAGCAGTTAGACTTTCCAGATACAGGTGTATTTTTACAACAGTCAATTGAAACACCTTGACTGCACACAGGTTTATAAAAAGCTAGGACACCTTAACTAATTATGTGACTTCTAAAACCATTTGGCTGCACCAGTGATGATTTGGTATTAAAGAGGGTGAATATTTATGCAATCAATTATTTTGTGTTTATATTTGTAAGTAATTTAGATCACTTTGTAGAGATCTGTTTTCACTTTGACATGAAAAAGTCTTTCTATTGATCAGTGTTTTTAAAAAAAAGACAAATTAAATCCACTATGATTCTTGGCGGTTGATCGGGGCAGGACTGCGCAAGCGTGTGTAAGTCGGCCCGTGAGGCAGCGGGAGTATTTAAAAGAGAACAGTTTGATGGAGCGGGCGACGGAGTAGAGGGAGACAGAGTAGGAAGGCTTTCTCTTGAGAGGCTTCGGCGAGCAGAGGCTGAGGACGAGCTTCACTCCAAGTGAGGTAAGGCCGGGTAAGTTCCTTTAAAAGGAGAACTGTCTGCAGTGGTATTTTATTTGAAGCAAGGAAGGCGGCGAGGCTGTAACGTATTGGATAGGTCATGACAGCTGAGATCGGCCCGGTGGTTTGTTCCTCCTGCAGTATATGGGAAATCAGGGATACTTCCAGTGTCCCTGATGACTATGTTTGCAGGAAATTCGTCCAGCTGCAGCTTCTGGCAGACCGCATTGAGCAGCTGGAGCTGCGATTGGATTCATACTGGAGCATCCGCGATGCTGAGAAAGTTGTGAATAGCACGTTCAGTGAGTTGGCCACACCGCAGGTAAAGGCTACATAGGCAGAAAGGGAATGGGTGGCCACTAAACAGCGTAGCAGTAGGCAGGTAGTGCAGGAGTCCCCTGATGTCATCTCCCTCCTAAACAGATATACTGTTTTGTATACTGTTGGGGGAGATGTCTCTTCAGGGGAAGGCAGCAGCAGCTGAGTTCATGGCACCATGGGTGGCTCTGCGGCACAGGAGGGAAGGAAAAGGAGCGGGAGAGCTATAGTGATAGGGGATTCGATTGTAAGGGGAACAGATAGGCATTTCTGCGGCCGCAAACGAGACTCCGGGAGGGTATGTTGCCTCCCTGGTGCAAGGGTCAAGGATGTCTGTGAGCGGCTGCAGGACATTCTGGAGTGGGAGGGTGAACAGCCAGTGGTCGTGGTGCACATAGGTACCAACGATTTCGGTAAAAAAACGGGATGTGGTCCTACAAGGTGAATTTAGGGAGTTAGGAGATAAACTAAAAAGTAGGACCACAAAGGTAATAATCTCTGGATTACTACCAGTGCCATGTGCTGGTCAGAGTAGAAATAGAAGGACATGTCAGATGAATACGTGGCTTGAAAAATGGTGCAAGGGGGAGGGATTCAAATTTCTGGGGCATTGGAACCAGTCCTGGAGGAGGTGGGACCAGTACAAATAGAACGGTCTGCACCTGGGCTGGACTGGAACCAATGTCCTAGGGGGAGCGCTTACTACTGTTGTTCAGGAGAATTTAAACTAATGTGGCAGGGGGATGGGAACAAGTGCAGAGAGACAGAGAGGTGTAAAATGAGGGTAGAAGCAAAAAGCAGTAAGGTGTAAAGTAAAAGTGGCAGGCCCGCAAATCCAGGGCAAATATCAAAAAGGGCCACTTTTCAACATAACTGTATTAGGGCTAAGAGTGTTGTAAAAGCAAGCCTGAAGGCTTTCTGTGTCAATGCAAGGAGCATTCGTAACAAAGTAGATGAATTGAATGTGCAGATAGTTATTAATAAATATGATATAGTTAGGATCACAGAGACATGGCTCCAGGGTGACCAAGGATGGGAGCTCAACATTCAGGGATATTCAATATTCAGGAGGGATAGTCATGAAAGAAAAGGAGGTGGGGTAGCATTGCTGGTTAGAGAGGAGATTAACGCAATAGAAAGGAAGGACATTAGCCAGGAGGTTGTGGAATCGATATGGGTAGAGCTGCATAACACTAAGGGGCAGAAAACACTGGTGGGAGTTGTGTACAGTCCACCTAACAGTAGTAGTGAGGTTGGGAATGGCATTAAACAGGAAATTAGAAATTCGTGCAATAAAGGAACAGCAGTTATAATGGGTGACTTCAATCTACATATAGTTTGGGTGAACCAAATTGGTAAGGATGCTGAGGAAGAGAATTTCTTGGAATGTACGCGGGATGGTTTTCTGAACCAACATGTCGAGGAACCAACTGGAGAGCAGGCCATTCTAGACTGGGTATTGAGCAATGAGGAAGGGTTAGTTAGCAATCTTGTTGTGAGAGGCCCCTTGGGTAAGAGTGACCATAATATGGTGGAATTGTTCATTAAGATGGAGAGTGACATAGTTAATTCAGAAACAAGGGTTCTGAACTTAAAGAAGGGTAACTTTGAAGGTATGAGACGTGAATTAGCTAAGATAGACTGGCAAATGATACTTAAAGGGTTGACAGTGGATATGCAATGGCAAGCATTTAAAGATCGCATGGATGAACTACAACAATTGTTCATTCCAGTTTGGCAAAATAATACACCAGGGAAGGTAGTGTACCCATGGCTGACAAGGGAAATTAGGGATAGTATCAATTACAAAGAAGAAACATACAAATTAGCCAGAAAAAGTGGCACACCTGAGGACTGGGAGAAATTCAGAGTCCAACAGAGGAGGACAAAGGGCCTAATTAGGAAAGGGAAAAAAGATTATGAGAGAAAGCTGGGAGGGAACATAGAAACTGACGGTAAAAGCTTTTATAGATATGTGAAAAGAAAAAGATTGGTTAAGACAAATGTAGGTCCCTTACAGTCAGAAACAGGTGAATTGATCATGGGGAACAAGGACATGGCAGACCAATTGAATAACTACTTTGGTTCTGTCTTCACTAAGGAGGACATAAATAATCTTCCAGAAATAGTAGGGGACCGAGGGTCTAGTGAGATAGAGGAACTGAGGGAAATACATGTTAGTAGGGAAGTGGTGTTAGGTAAATTGAAGGGATAAAGGCAGATAAATCCCCAGAGTGCTTAACGTAGTAGCCCAAGAAATAGGGGATGCATTAGTGATAATTTTTCAAAACTCTTTAGATTCTGGATTGGTTCCTGAGGATTGGAGGGTGGCTAATGTAACCCCGCTTTTTAAAAAAAACGAGGGAGAGAGAAAGGGGGAAATACAGACCGGTAAGCCTAACATCGGTGGTGGGGAAAATGCTAGATCAGTTATCAAGGATGTGATAACAGCACATTTGGAAAGTGGTGAAATCATCTGACAATGTCAGCATGGATTTGTGAAAGGAAAATCATGTCTGACGAATCTCATAGAATTTTTTGAGGATGTAACTAGTAGAGTGGATAGGGGAGAACCAGTGGATGTGGTATATTTGGATTTTCAAAAGGCTTTTGACAAGGTCCCACACAGGAGATTAGTGTGCAAACTTAAAGCACACTGTATTGGGGGTATGGTATTGATGTGGATAGAGAATTGGTTGGCAGACAGGAAGCAAAGAGTAGGAATAAACGGGACCTTTTCAGAATAGCAGGCAGTGACTAGTGGGGTACCGCAAGGCTCAGTGCTGGGACCCCAGTTGTTTACAATATATATTAATGACTTAGACAAGGGAATTAAATGCAGCATCTCCAAGTTTGCGGATGACACGAAGCTGGGTGGCAGTGTTAGCTGTGAGGAGGATGCTAAGAGGATGCAAGGTGACTTGGGTAGGTTAGGTGAGTGGGCAAATTCATGGCAGATGCAATTTAATGTGGATAAATGTGAGGTTATCCACTTTGGTGGCAAGAACAGGAAAACAGATTATTATCTGAATGGTGGCCGATTAGGAAAAGGGGAGGTGCAACGAGACCTGGGTGTCATTGTGCACCAGTCATTGAAAGTGGACATGCAGGTACAGCAGGCAGTGAAAAAGGCGAATGGTATGCTGGCATTCATAGCAAGTGGATTCGAGTACAGGAGCAGTGAGGTACTACTGCAGTTGTACAAGGCCTTGGTGAGACCACACCTAGAGTATTGTGTGCAGTTTTGGTCCCCTAGTCCGAAGAAAGATATTCTTGCCATACAGGGAGTACAAAGAAGGTTCACCAGATTGATTCCTGGGATGGCAGGACTTTCATATGATGAAAGACTGGATCGACTAGGCTTATACTCTCTGGAATTTAGAAGATTGAGGGGGGATCTTATTAAAACGTATAGAATTGTAAAGGGATTGGACAGGCTAAATGCAGGAAAATTGTTCCCGATGTTGGGGAAGTCCAGGACGAGGGGTCACAGTTCGAGGATAAAGGGGAAGCCTTTTAGGACTGAGAGTAGGAAAAACTTCTTCACACCGAGAGTGGTGAATCTGTGGAATTCTCTGCCACAGGAAACAGTTGAGGCCAGTTCATTGGCTATATTTAAGAGGGAGTTAGATATGGCCCTTGTGGCTAAAGGGATCAGGGGGTATGGAGAGAAAGCAGGTACAGGGTTCTGAGTTGGATGATCAGTCACGATCATACTGAATGACGGTGCAGTCTCGAAGGGCCGAATGGCCTACTCCTGCACCTATTTTCTATGTTTCTATGATTCAATGTTGTAAAACAATAAAACATGCAAACTTCCATGGCAATGAATAATTTTTATAGGCACTATATCTTGAAGTATATAGGGCAATTTCTTCTTGAGGAGGAATTGCCAGAGAGTGATGAATGTATAGAATTCATTGCCACAGACCAAGTCATTGGCTATATTTAAGGTAGAGTTTGATAGATTCTTGATTATTCAGGGCATGAAGGGATGCAAGGAGAAGACACGAGATTGGAGCTGAGAGGGAAAATGGATCAGCCGTGACAAAATGATGGAGCAGACTCAGTGGACCGAATGACCTAATTCTGCTCCTTTATCTTGTGGTCTTATGGACAATTGACATATTAGCAGGCATGTCCAGCACACACACACGTACTGGATTTCTATCATGGCATTGCTATAGCCTTTAAGAAAAAGACTGTAGTCTTGAAGAATTTTCATGTCTTCAGCTTTAATAGGTACCCAAGAAAGAGCCTTTTGCTTATAGGTTGATGTAATTTTCTGTTCATTACCAAAGTGTTCCTGTCATGAAGGTTTAGCTTTTAGACATTCTCCCTTAGGGTCGACATCCTGGAAACTTCTGACGTTCTCTAGGGCAACCTTTAGTGTACTGTTCAAGTAGATAGAGGCAGTCACTCTAGCTATCCACTGTTTTCAAAACCCCTCATGAATGCATGATACTGAAATGGATGTCCATGGAAGATTTGAATTTCTCTTTTAGGCAATGATGAAATGCGTTGCTGTTGTACCAATAAGGTTATTAGTTAATTTTGCTTCCTCATAATATCAGTAGTATTGTTTTGACCTCTATCATCTAAAACAAGTGTGTTTCCATGCTGTAAGTGAATATCGGCATGAGCTGTGGGATATGACATAGGGTCAGAGTGCCTTACTAGTGCAGGCTGAGAGTAAGCACCATGAACTACTTCATGGGGGTTTTGTTCATGTATCTCAAACACACGAGGAACAAATGAATCAACATTGATATTAAGTGTATTGGTTTTTCTTTGTGATTTTTCAATATAAGAATTCACACCATAGGACTGTCCTGCTGGAGCACTTTTAGCAGTCATGACACTTGAAGCCCAAAGCACATTAAAGGGTTTCGGCCCGAAATGTCGACTGTACCTCTTCCTAGAGATGCTGCCTGGCCTGCTGCATTCACCGGCAACCTTGATGTGTGTTGCTTAACTTTAGCCATTTGTGTGGCAATATTTTCCTCCAACTTAAGCTAATCCTTCCTTTTTTCATAGGTGTTCCTCTTGCTGTTCCATTGCATGCTTGTCCTTCAACTTAACCTGTTTCTTCCTTTTCTGTAGCTGTACCTTTTGCTCTTCCAGCGCATGTTTGTCCTCAATAATCATTGACGTGCCATTAATGAAGCTAAATCAGCCTCTGTTTTAATGTGTGTAGAGGAGGTAGTAGATGCAGAAGATTTCTTCCTGCAACAGAGCTTCAAGTGCTGACATTTGATACACTGTCATTCAGTTTCACATCATCTTGTGGGTCATCTGCCAAATGGATAGTCAAAACATGCTTTGGAGTTTGAGAAACATCGTGAGTTGGAAGGTGAGACACACATTCACTTGTTGCATCAATATGACCTTCAATATAACATGTCAGGGTCAACGATTGGTTCATAGCCTCTATGAATGCAATGCATTCGTGATCAATATTTGAAAAATGTTGGTTGTTTTCCTTGTTCAGCCTTGGGAAAGTAATGAATTAGCATGTGATGTTGCTTAGCAACACTTCACAGAGATTAGTCAAGCCCTCAAGATGAGATTGCATGTAAGGCATTTTCTTATGGTCATTTATTGATGTTATTAAACCTTTAATTTTGTTCACATTTGTTTCGTACTTTTGAAGACTTTCAATTAGATTAGCCTTAGCTTCGGTTTTAATTTCTCTTTTGCAAGCCCCAACTACAGGGTTGTTGCCACCTATTCCATGCTTTGATACAGTCGTATTACTTTCTGTTTGTTCACTTGCAGTTCCGGCAAAATGTAACTCAATTAACGTAGTTAACAAACAAACAGTTGGTACTTTCACAACGCTTAAACCAGACTGAACAAACAGCTTTTAATTCAAGCGTTGGCAAATGGAATATTTCAGCACTTCAGTACAATAAAGCAATGAACCCTGAAGCGAACATCACACAATTGAGGTACAGTCCTAATGGATGGACCGCACTGACCATTCAAAAATGACCATACAAACATAGAGCATGAATTAACAAAAGGAGGCAGATGATCCTACTGCAAGCAGCTCTTATTTCTGACGTGTTGTTCATGGTGTCGCGATTTTAATTTTGCCAATGTGTCCAAGGCAGTCCTTTGCTGTACACTGGTGTTTATTTGGTGTAACTTTTTTTGTTGACAAAATGTAGTGGTTACTTGAAAACAAACCAAAACCGCTGAGGGCCTAAGCCAAGATAAGCGACCTGTGTGATGTTTAAGGTGTGTTTGATCCTTTGTTACAAAACCAGCAAAGACAAATGATCTTGTAGCGACTTTAAAAAAAATCTGGACACTCTTGAAGCACCAGATGGAGTAAATCGCACTTGACTTTGCTCCGTTCTTTTTTTCATTTATTTCCCACCTGTTTAGTATTCACAGTGAAATGTTTACAATATTTTTGTATGCTTGAATTTTGACTTTTAATTCTTGGAAATAACAACCAGAGGGAAAAAGGCACTAACCGAGAGCACGGAAGCCGACAATGGAAATGGAGAAGGAGGCGACCCTAAACAGTTTAAACAGCCTCAACAGGCACAACTGACTTTGGAAGTTATATCCAAGCTTTTGGATGACAAACTTGATAAATTTGATAAAAGATTTTCTAATCTCGAGATAAAATTAAATAATATTGAAGATCAACTTGGAGCAATTAAACGTGAGAATGAAAAGCAACGACTAATTTCGGAAACAACAGGAATTCTGCAGATGCTGGAAATTCAAGCAACATACATCAAAGTTACATACATCAAAGTTGCTGGTGGACGCAGCAGGCCAAGCAGCATCTATAGGAAGAGGCGCAGTCGACGTTTCAGGCCGAGACCCTTGGTCAGGACTAACTGAAGGAAGACTAATTTCGGATCTTGATGAAAATGGCAGACAAAGAGACTGCAGATTGAGCTCGTTGGAAATGAAAGTAATCTCGACCACTCAAATGCTGGAACAATATAAAGCCAAGATTATTGACCTGGAAAATCGCAGTCGCAGACAGAATCTACGGATTTTAGGACTTCGTGAGGATGTTGAAAGTGGCGATCCCACTAAGTTTTTTGCTCAATTTTTAATTGAGGTATTCAGTACTGAAGTGTTTTCTAACCCCCCTATACTCGACCGCGCTCATCGCTCATTAAGGGTTAAACCTCTGAAAGCTTTAAAACCCAGAGCTGTTGTTCTATGATTCCACTATGTGCATACTAAGGAGCAGTTAATTCGAGTTGCACGTCGGAAAGGAATAATTGAGTATGGGGATCTCAGATTTTGTTTGGCGGAAAATTTTAGTCCAGAGTTGTTACAAGAGAGGTCTCTTTTTAGGTCGGTGATGTCGGTATTATACCAAAAGAAATTATACCTTGCGTTGTTATATCCTGCGTGTTTTAGGGTTGTTTTGCCAGATAAATCACATAAACGGTTTAAATCAGTGACGGAGGCATGTCAATTTCTTGAAGAGCTTGACTAATTTTCAAGTGTTTAATAAATTTATTGCTTTTTCATGTTTGAATGTGGTTGTCTATTAGTTTAAAACTAATGTGTAGATTTGCCTTTAAAGTTCGGGAAATCTCATTCTTGGTTGGATTATACCTGTATTTTTTTTGGAGTATAGATGTTTATTATGCTTTTATGTTAAGATTTCTTTTCTCTTTTATTATTTTATGTAAGTATTTTTAACTTCGTTTAACATTTTGACTTAGCGACAGTTTTTTTTGAATTAATAAGATTGTATTTTGTTTCATTTTTCAAGATTTCGCCTTTCAAAATGTCTCGCAATGACTGGGTTCTTTTTTTTCAATATTTGTTTTGTCCTTTTCTTGGTATTTCTCTCATAATGTTTTGTCTGTGGGTGGTTTATTACATTTCTTCCATTTGGAGTTATGTCTTCATGAGAGTTGGAGGTAATGTATTTGAGATTAGTTAGCATACTGGCTGGCTTTGGCCAGTTTTTTTTTCGGGCTTGGTGGGTAGGGGATGGTATTTCTTTTAACTTAGTATTTTCCAATTGGGATGTTCTGAAACTACAAGTATGTCTGAATTGTCGTAGATTCCGGTTCCTCTTTAAACTTTTCCCTCTTCCTGAGTCATGGGTTTCCCGTGCAGTAAGGTTAACCCTTTGCATACCATTTGGCTTACGGTAGTAAAATGGATAATGTTATTAATTTTGTTTCATGGAATGTAAATGGTTTGAATCATCCGATTAAACGGAAGAAGATTTTTAAAGTCCTTCATAGACTGAATGCTCAGATTATCTTTGCTCAGGAGACTCGTGTGAGGAGGGTGGATAATCAACAGTTTTTTAGGTTTTGGGAGGAACAAAAGTTTCATTCTAATTCACAATCTAAGGTAAAAGGAATCTCTATTTTTATAGACTCCTCAATTTCATTTGTTCATTATGAAACAATTTCAGACCCGAGTGGTAGATTTTTGTTAATTACTGGCTTATTTTATAATCAAAAAGTCATTTTGGTTAATATTTATGCACCAAGTACTGACTATCCTGAATTTTTTAAGCATTTATTTGCATCTTTTCCTAATTTAAATGAATATAAGTTGGTAATGGGTGGAGACTTTAATTGTTGCTTGAACCCTTTGATGGATAGGTCTGCCCCTAATCAAATATCTCTAAACAAATCCACTATTTTTATTAACGCCTTTTTAGTTGATTCCAGAATCTTAGATGTTTGGAAGCTTTTATATCTTAATGAGAAAGAGTTTTCTTTTTTCTCTCATGTATATCATCGTTATTCGAGAATTGATTTTTTTTTATTGATTATTGATTAGCTTCATCTGTTATTGCATGTGAATATGATGCAATTACTATTTCTGATCATGCACCTCTGAAACTATCAATTAATTCACTGACGTAAGTTCTAGTGCTAGACAATGGAGGTTCAATTCCACTTTGCTTCAGGATTCAAATTTTGCCAATTTTATTAAAAAACGGATTGATTTTTTCTTTTCACCTAACTCTACGGATGAAATTTCCAGTGGAATATTGTGGGATACTTTTAAAGTATATATTCGTGGGCAAGTTATTTCATATTCTGCTGGATTGAAAAAACAAATTAATAATGAAATATGTACATTGGTTGTTAAGATTAAAGAAATAGATTAAAAATATTCTGTTGCTCCTAATCTAGAACTCTATAAAAAGAGGGTTGAACTTCAGATGCAACATAATTTGTTATTAACTTCCCCGATTGAAAATCAATTACTTAAAACTAAGAGTCAATTTTATATACATGGTGATAAATCGAGAAAATTATTGGCAGACCAACTGAAAGCTGCTTCGGCTAAACGTTTGATTAGTAAAGTTTTTAAACGGGATGGTACCTTGACAGTTGATCATGACGAAATTAATAAATCTTTTCAAGAATTTTATACCTCTCTATATCAATCGGAATTTCCTGAAGAGTCTACCATAATGCATGAATTTTTAAGGAAATTGAATATTCTGAAATTACCACTTAATGAACGCTTAGAACTAGATGCATCCATTACGGAAAATGATATTAAGGTTTGGATGGATTTACAGTAGACTTTTATAAATCTTTTTCAAATTTACTTTCACCATGGCTATGTAAATTTTTTAAGGATGCCTTACTTGTAGGTAAATTACCGCCTTACTTGTAGGTAAATTACCACAATCCTATTGTGAAGCATCCATTTCTTTAATTCCTAAAAAAGATAAAGATCTTACTGATTGTGCATCATATAGACCTATGTCTTTGTTGAATGTAGATTTCAAAGTTTTTTCTAAAATAATAGCAAATAGATTGGAAAAGGTACTGCCACAAATTATTTCTGATGATCAGACAGGATTTATTAAAAATCGCTTTTCATATTTCAATGTTAGGAGATTAATGAATATTGTATATACTCCTTCATCTAAAGTTCCGGAATGTGTTATTTCGCTCGACGCCGAGAAGGCGTTTGACAGAGCTGAATGGAAATATTTATTTCATGTGCTTGAGAGATTCAACTTTAGCCCAAAATTTATTTCTTGGATTGAATTGATACATCATTCACCTTTGGCTTCCGTAGTTACCAATAATCAGAGATCCCCCTTTTTTAGGCTTTTCAGAGGTACTGAACAGGGTTGTCCGTTAAATCCTTTGTTATTTGATATAGCTTTGGAACCCTTGGCAATTGCCTTTCGTGATTCACCCAATATATTTGGATTTACTCGTGGGAAGGAGACGCATAAGGTAGCATTGTATGCAGATGACTTGTTACTATATAGCTGTAACCCAGAGAAATCCATCCTGGCAGTTTTATCACTACTAGCTCATTTCAGTAGTTTTTCTGGTTATAAACTAAATCTTAATAATTCAGGGCCCCAAACAGTCCTTCCAGGTGAGGCAACACTTCACCTGTGAGTCGACTGGGGTGATATACTGCGTCCGGTGCTCCCGATGTGGCCTTTTATATATTGGCGAGACCCGACGCAGACTGGGAGACCGCTTTGCTGAACATCTACGCTCTGTCCGCCAGAGAAGGCAGGATCTCCCAGTGGCCACACATTTTAATTCCACATCCCATTCCCATTCTGACATGTCTATCCACGGCCTCCTCTACTGTAAAGATGAAGCCACACTCAGGTTGGAGGAACAACACCTTATATTCCGTCTGGGTAGCCTCCAACCTGATGGCATGAACATCGACTTCTCTAACTTCCGCTAGTGCCCCACCTCCCCCTCGTACCCCATCTGTTACTTATTTTTATGCACACATTCTTTCTCTCACTCTCCTTTTTCTCCCTCTGTCCCTCTGAATATACCTCTTGCCCATCCTCTGGGTTCCCCCCCCGCCTTGTCTTTCTTCCCGGACCTCCTGTCCCATGATCCTCTCGTATCCCCTTTTGCCTATCACCTGTCCAGCTCTTGGCTCTATCCCTCCCCCTCCTGTCTTCTCCTATCATTTTGGATCTCCCCCTCCCCCTCCAACTTTCAAATCCCTTACTCACTCTTCCTTCAGTTAGTCCTGACGAAGGGTCTCGGCCTGAAACATCGACTGCACCTCTTCCTACAGATGCTGCCTGGCCTACTGCGTTCACCAGCAACTTTGATGTGTGTTTCTTAATAAGAGTGAGCTTTTTCCATTAAATATACAAGTTCCAATTTATAGACAATTACCATTTGAATTAATTACTGATTATTTCACTTATTTGGGTGTCAAAATTACTAAAAAATATAAAGATCTATTTAAAGTTAACTTTCTACCCTTAATTGATCATGTTAAACAATTGTTTACTAAATGGTCCCCACTGTCCTTATCATTGATTGGTCTAATTAATGTTATTAAAATGGCTGTTTTACCTAAATTTCTGTATTTATTTCAAATGGTACCAATTTTTATCTCTAAATCCTATTTTGGTATTACTGATTCTAAAATTTCTTCTTATATATGGCAGAATAAAAATCCTAGATTGAGTAAGAAATATCTACAGAAATCAAAAAAGGACAGTGGTTTAGCATTGCCGAATTTTATATTTTATTATTGGGCAATTAATATCCGATATTTAATGTTTTGGACGCAAGATTAGGATGAAATTCATTGTCCACGATGGGTGAACCTGGAGGGTGAGTCCGTGCAGTGGTTCTCATTAGCTTCTATTTTAGGAGCTTTGCTCCCCTTTGCATTAACCAAACTGAATAAACAAATAATTAATCCAATAATTAAATATACAATACGAATATGGTTTCAATTTCGCAATTTTTTCGTATTGAACGAATTTATTTTATCTAGTCTGTTACGTACCCCGTAACTGGGTTGCCAAACCAGCAGAAATGGACCACTTAGTTGGAGTCTGGTTTAACAGAAACTAATAAAGTTTTATTAAAGAAATAAGTAACACAGTACTCTAATCGTAAGGATATAAATGCAACAGGTTAGCAATGATAAAACACACATGTACACAGAACTAGGGTAATAGGAATCAATCAAGCTCTATCGCAGTCTAGAGGTAAAATGATCAGTCTCAAGTGAGGCAGAGTTCAGTTCAGCTTAGTACAGTTCACAGTAATCGCTGTGGTGCCGTTGGAGAGAGAGAGAGATATGCAAATCTGATTCAGCAGACCTTTGATGTTCTTCGCAGTTGGCTTTCGGGCGGACCCTTTTTTTATGTCTTCTGTGGTCACCGACTGTGACCGCTCCGTTCCAGATACAACCATTCTTCCTCGGTGAACCCGACACCCAGGCAAGGGCGGGCACACGCACCAGGTTCCCGCTGATCGTACCTTTTCACCCTGTGCGTCTATGGTCGGTTCCCGTGACCAGACCTCCAAACTCCTACCAACTTGTGGGGGCACACCACTCTTCCAGGGTCTCGTGATCTCGTGGTGTGTGTCGTGCCTTAGCGAACATGTTCTTTTTATCCCCCTGCTGGGGTATCGCCTGTCCATCAAACTTCAAATAGTTCAGATTCAAAGCAACTGGTCTGTCAATATTCTGAAATATGTTTCTTTCTCGTTAATCTCTCTCTTCTCTCTTATTAGCATTTTGAATGTTTCTCCATTGACTCACTTATCTCTCTCATTAGCATCAATCTTCTGATAACTTGGTTTTCTGTCACACCCCTATCCTTCAAAGGATTTTTACTGGGGTAAAAATTATGGGCATGAATACATTATTAGATACACACTAATATACAGGGTCATCAGCTATTCAGCTAATACAGAGAACTTTAAGTTGTCAACACCTTGACAGTCAGCAATCACCTTTTCAGTTCCTTTTATATGTTTTATTTGAATATCAAGTTCCTTTAAGACCAGGCTCCAACTGAGCATCCTTTTGTTTTTATCCTTCATAGTGGCCAAAAACGCTAATTGGTTGTGATCAGTGTAAATTCTCAGTGGTTTCCGTCCCGGACGAATATAACAAAGGTCGTCCCACACAAACTTAGCATTCTTTGGCAAGAGCTTAGTAAGAGGGAGGGTAATATCTGCAAAGTTTTTGCAAAACTTCCGATAGTACCCCATCATCCCCAAGAACCTTCTCAGGGCTCTCTTGTCTGTCGGGGTGGGGACTTCAGAGATAGCCCGCACCTTAGCCTGCATTGGAGCCAGCTGCCCCTGTCCTACCACAAATCCCATATAAGTGACCTTCGCGTGGTCGAATTCACTTTTTGCGAGGTTCACTGTCAGGCTGGCTTCAAACAGCTTTTTAAACAGTTCCTCTACTGCCACAATGTGCTCCTCCCACGTGTCACTCCAGACAACTAAATCGTCAATATACGCTTCTGTGTTCCTTAGCCCTTTTGTCACTGAATTAATCATCCTATAGGGGCGTTGCTTACTAGGCTGACCTGATGTGACAACAACACCATGTCCCGGCTCTTGCATCGCCCCAGGACATCCGGACATACGTGTGTGTGCCGGTTAATTAGCTTTCTCAGCGGCTCGCTCTGTTCGGGGGTTAAAGGAGAGACCTTATCAGCAATGCTGGCCAAAACAATAGAGTTCTCCCATCTCTTCCTAGAGATGCTGCCTGGCCTGCTGCGTTCACCAGCAACTTTGATGTGTGTTGCTTGAATTTCCAGCATCTGCAGAATTCCTGTTGTTTGAGTTCTCCCATCTGGTCGGCACCATACTTATCTTTTCAAAATGGGTTTTCCCTTTATCAGGTGACACCCTAGCCTCATTAATTTTCGTGATAACACCGACTAGGTCTGTTCGCCTATCGTGGCAATCTGTTAGCATATCAATGGCCTGAAACTGTGTTAGCTCACGTCTACAATAGTCAATAGCATCCTTCCTCCTGTGCGGCCAGTAAAACTCTTTCATGATTCTATCGACTGTCCTCCTTACCCCAAAATATCCACCGAGGGGTATCTTGTGGGCCAGGTTAAGAATCTCATCCCCATAAATTTTCGGCACTACCACCTGGTGTACCACCCCCCATTCCTCATCTGCGGGCACGGTACGTGGTCTCCATTTCCTCATTAGTACTCCCTCCTTCACATAATAGCCTACTGGCTCCCTTTTTAATTCTGCTTTGGAGAGAGCTGTCTCCGCCAAAACCATCAGCTGCTCATCTCGCTCCTGTGCCTGTATAAATTCCTTCCTTGCTAATGATAAGTCTATCTCAACTTCTGTTTCACTACGCTGCTTCTCACTTTCTAACGCCTCCTGGTACAGGCTGGTGAAAACGTCTCAGCTAAATCTATATTCGCTTCGGCAGCTGTTCTGGACATGCGCCGAGTCACTGTGCAAACGGGATAAACCTGTGAGTCCATAGGTGGGGCCTCAATGCTGGCAGGCTGGCTTGTCAGTTTTACTGCTGATAACACATTTCTGCCGGCGAGGTCATTACCGAGCAAGACCTCCACGTCTTCCGTTGGTAATTCGGGCCTCACCCCTATCGTGACCGGTCCGGAGACCAAGTCGCTTTTTAGGTGTATCTGGTGCAAAGGTACTGCTTCAGTCCCTTTCCCAATGCCTTTTATCATCCTGACCTCCCCAGTCTGGGTCTCTGAACTAAAGTCTAAAACACTCCTTAAGATCAGTGACTGACAAGCTCCAGTGTCTCTCCAGATCCGTACTGGAACCGGGTTTAACCCCTCCTTCACCGACACCAATCCGGCCGAGATAAACTTCTCGCGCCCTTCCTGAACTTTATCAGACCTCTTCTTCCCTAGCGGTTTGTTTGCCAGCTCAATACAGCCAGTCGGAACCGTCGTTTTTCTTTTCCGTCTCCTTCTTTGGGGCAAAGCACCTGGACGCAAAGTGACCGGCTTTCCCACAATTATAGCATACGACCCCAGGAGACTTCCTACCAAACTGCTTCCTGTCTTCCTTATCCTTCTCACTAGTTCCCGGCTTACTTTCTGACTTTCCCGGCGGACTCTCTCCGCCCTCTCGACTACCCTTGTGGTAGCTTTTACCCGGGGTAAACTTCACTTTGTGTGTCAACGTGTACTCATCCGCTAACTTAGCAGTTGCGGCTAAGGTTTCTGCCTCTCTGTCATCTAGGTAAGGCCTCGTACCTTCAGGGACACAACCTTTAAACTGCTCAATCAGGATTAGCTGCAGCAGTCTGTCATAATCCCCATTGACCCCTTTCGAGGCGCACCAACGCTCACAATACATCTGCATCTCACGGGCAAACTCTAGTACGTGCGGCCCCACTGCTCCCTCGCATTCCAGAACCTCTGCCGGTATGCCTCCGGGACCAACTCATAAATCCTGAGTATTGCCTGTTTCACCACATCATACCTCTGGGCATCTTCTGCGGACAATGCCGAGTAAGCTTGTTGAGCTTTCCCTTTAAGTACGCTCTGAAGCAAAACAGCCCACTTATCCCTCGGCCAGTCCTGGCTTGCAGCGACTTTTTCAAAATGGGAAAGTACCGATCAACATCGGCCTCCTCAAATGGGGGAACCAGCCTAACCTCCTGGGTTGCCCTGAACCCTCCACCTTGGTTCGGCATGGGCCCCTGCGCTAGCGTCATCCTTAACTTCTCCAGCTCAAATTCCCTTTCCCTCTGTTTCTCTCTCTCTTGTTGTTCTAACTGCTTCTCTTCTCGTTCTAACTGCCTGTCCCTCTCTTCTCGTTCCAGCTGTTTTACCCGGAACTCGTGCTCGAGTCTCAATTTTTCAATCTGCAGCTGTACTGCTTCTCCACCAGGTTTGCCCATAGATACCACCTCCAGCTCCCCTTGGGGAAACACACCTTTAGATACATAATGCTCTATGATAGCTCTGTGCATCTTGTCTCTCCTCATTGTCGACTTCCCCTTAAAAAGATTCAACCGTTTGGCAACAGTTGCCAACTCTGATTTCCTGGCATCCTCTAATGCCTCCAAGGTTGGCGCCTTTAGAAATTCCTCAATCTGCATTTCTGCTGTTTGCCCTTTCTTTCTTTCGGGAATTTTAACTCAATCAATTTACCCAGTCCCAAATTTGGCATTCAAGATCGCAGACGAGATCCCCACTTATGTTACGTACCCCGTAACTGGGTTGCCAAACCAGCAGAAATGGACCACTTCGTTGAAGCCCTCCAGTCCCAGTGACATTCTGTTGATTTTTTTTTTGCACTCTTTCCGGCTTAATGATATCCTCCTCTCTGTTTCCTGTAAAACAAGCTGCCAGTGCAAGTGTAGATACAGGATTTCAACATTTAAGAGAAATTTGGATAGGTACATTGATGGAAGGAGTATGGAGGGCTATGGTCCAACTGCAGGTCGATGGGGCTAGGTAGATTCATGGTTTGGCACTGATTAGGTAGGCTGAAGGGACTGTTCTTGTGCTGTGTTCTACGACTTTATGACCATGGCTAAAGAAATTCCTCTTCATCTCTGTTCTAAATGGATGCCCCTTTATTCTGAGCATGTATCATCTGATCCTAGACTTTCCCCACTTTTGGAAATATCCTCTCCACATCTGCTGTCTAGGCCTTTTAAAGATCCTGTCGAAGCAGCTGATTATTTTCATCATTATTAAATTTCACGCTGGTCTCCATTGTTCCAACAAAACAACAGTGTGTAATCAGACTCTTCCCCCCCAATGAACAGCATCTCTGGCAAGGTCAGGAAGGACGAGTTTGATTTCCACTGATGCTATCCTTCATTCCCTTGCAGTCGGATTGAGTGGGTTTTACTGCACTGGTTCGAGTATTTGAAGGCAAGGGAAGACTATTTCTCGTGGTTGGTAAATATGAAACGAATGCTGGAGTCTGATCTTGAATTACAGCTGACCTTAAAGGAGAAGAAATTTCAGCTAAGTCATCACCAGACCCTGCTCAGTAGCATCTTCAACCAGGCCGCTCTATTGGAACGTCTCCTCCAAGAATCGGGTTCCTTATTTGCCACAACTGCAGATGAGACTCTCAATGAGAAAGGCCAGCAGGAATTAAAAGCAAGTCACGAGGATCTTGAGCAGAAAGCAAAGGTAGGAATCTCTCCTTGCTTCTGAGTGTTTGCAAGGACAGGTGTGTCAGCTGATGGCTGCTTCTGTGCTGTAAATTTCCAAGCAACTATTTGATCTTGTTTCTATCAAGAATCACTTAGTTCACTGCTGAAACTTTTTAAAATCATGTGTTAGATCTTGCTGCAATATTCCACCTGGTTCTGTCAGTGTGTTTCAGTGAGTATGTCAAGTTCTGGCAGTGTAGAAGAGATTTCCTGAGGTGTGCCAGAGATGTGGAGAGGTGACCTGTGAAAAAGTGATGAATAGAAATGTTCATATTAAGAAGGATCAGTGATCACTGAACACAGATCAGCAGAGAACATCAAAGATCCAAAGGCATTTTATATACATTAAGGGAAAATGTAGCTAGAGAGAGAACAGGGCCCCTCATGGTTAATGGGGGTAGTCTGTATTAGTACAGAGGAGGTGTTGGATGTCTTAACATGTATGAAGGTTGATAAATCTCCAGGGCTTGATGTGGTACAGTACTGTGCAAAATTCTTATGCATACGTAAAAAAAATTCTGTAAAGCTTTCTAAATAATGAAATTATATTTTTTGAAATATAAAAACCACAATAAAGAACAGAAAACAAAAAAAGAGAAATGAAATCAATATTTGGTGTGACCACCCTTTGCTTTTAAAACTGCATCAATTCTCTTACATACATCACTGTAAGAGAATCAACTGGTAGATTGTTCCAAGCACACTTGGAGAACTTGCACAGTTTTTCTGCTGACTTTGACTGTCTCACTTGCTTTTGTCTCTCCAGGTAATCCCAGAAAACATATGTTGAGATTAGGGCTCCGTGGAGGCTATACCATCTGAAACCATATAAATAATCCAGGGTGCTCAAGACTTTTGCACAGTACTGTATATCTAAGTACATGGTAGGAATTTAAGAAATTTCAGGAGCCTTGGCTGAGATATTTGCATCATCATTAGAGATGGGTGAAGTGTTGGAATACTGGAGGGTGGTGAATGTGGCTAATGTTGTGCCTTATTTAAGAAGGGTTGCACAGAAAAACCTGGGAACTATAGAACAGTAAATCTAACATCTGTGGTAGGTGTTAGTTATCCCTACCTCAGGAGATATGAAGGATAAGATGCATAACCAAGTTGACCAGGGAGAGTCAGCACAACTTTGTGCATGGGAGATTGTGTCTCACGAATTTGATTGGGTTTTTTGAAGAAGTAACTAAGAAGGATGATGAGGTGAGAGCAGTAGATGTGCCTCTGTAGCTGAGCCTGAACCATATGTTCCACTAGAAGTTTGTTTTTTTGCTTCTTCTATCCTTTGCCTATTTGTGTCTGACCAAATGCCTCTTTAATATAAAGATTGAATATAATTATTATATAATGATTATTAAATATTATGTCTATGATGTATAGGAGCAGAATTAGGCCATTTCGCTCATCGAGTATTCTCCACCATTTCATCGTAACTGATCCATTTCTCTCTCAGTTCTAATCTCCTGCCTTCTCCCTGTAACCCTTCATGCTCAGACTAACTAAGAACCTTTCAACTTCTGCCTTAAATATACCCAATGACTTCGCTACCTCAGCTGCCTGTGGCATCAAATTCCACAGATTCACCTCTCCCTGGTTAAAGAAATTCCTCTTCTTCGTCTCCATTTTAAGTGAGTGTTTTACTATCCTGAGCAGTTGTCTTCTGGTCTTGGACTCCCCCACCATAGGAATCATCTCTCCATATCCACACCATTAGAAACATAGAAAACCTACAGCACGATGCAGGCCCTTTGGCCCACAAAGCTGTACCGAACATGTCCTTACCTTAGAAATTACCTAGGGTTACCCATAGTCCTCTATTTTTCTAAGCTTTATGTACCTATCCAGGAGTCTTTTAAAAGACCCTATTGTATCCGCTTCTACCATGGCAGCCCATTCCATGCACTCACCACTCTCTGCGTAAAAAAAAAACTTAGCCTGACATCTCCTCTGTACCTATTTCCGAGCACCTTAAAACTATGCCCTCTTGTGCTAGCCATTTCAGCCCTGGGTAGAAGCCTCTGACTATCCACACGATCAATGCTTCTCATCATCTTGTATGAGGTCACCTCTCATTTGTTTCTCCAAGGAAAAAAAGGGCGAGTTCACTCAACCTATTCTCATAAGGCATGCTCCCCAATCCAGGCAACATCCTTGTAAATCTCCTCTGCACCCTTTCTATGGTTTCCACATCCTTCTGTAGTGAGGTGACCAGAACTGAGCACAGTACTCCAAGTGGGGTCTGACCAGGGTCCTATATAGCTGCAACATTACCTCTCGGCTCCTAAACTCAATCCCACGATTGATGAAGGCCAATGCACTGTTTGCCTTCTTAACCACAGAGTCAACCTGTGCAGCAGCGTTGAGTGTCCTATGGACTTGGACCCCAAGATCCCTCTTATCCTCCACACTGCCAAGAGTCTTACCATTAATACTATATTCTGCCATCATATTTGACCTACCAAAATGAATCACCTCACACTTATCTGGGTTGAACTCCATCTGCCACTTCTCAGCCCAGTTTTGCATCCTATCAATGTCCTGCTGTAACCTCTGACAGCCCTCCACACTATCCACAACACCCCCAACCTTTGTGTCATCAGCAAACTTACTAACCCATCCCTCCACTTCCTCATCCAGGTCATTTATAATAATCACGAAGAGGAAGAGTCCCAGAACAGATCCCTGAGCCACACCACTGGTTACCGACCTCCATGCAGAATAAGACCCATCTACATCTCCTCTGTACCTATTTGCCTTCTGTGGGCAAGCCAGTTCTGCATCCACAAAGGAATGTCCCCTTGGATCCCATGCCTCCTTACTTTCTCAATAAGCTTTGCATGGGGTACCTTGTCAAATGCCTTGCTGAAATCCATACACACTGCATCTACTGCTGTACCTTCATCAATGTGTTTAGTCACATCCTCAAAAAATTGAATCAGTCTCATAAGGCACGACCTGCCTTTGACAAAGTCATGCTGACTATTCCTAATCATATTATGCCTCTCCAGATGTTCATAAATCCTGCCTCTCCGGATCTTCTCCATCAAGTTATCAACCACTGAAGTAAGACTCATTGGTCTATAATTTCCTGAGCTATCTCTACTCCCTTTCTTGAATAAGGGAACAATATTCACAACCCCCCAATCCTCTGGAACCTCTCCCGTTCCATTGATGTTGCAAACATCATCGCCAGAGGCTTGGCAATCTCGTCCCTCGCCTCCCACAGTAGCCAGGGGTACATCTCGTCTGGTTCTAGTGACTCATCCAACTTGATGCTTTCCAAAAGCTCCAGCACATCCTCTTTCTTAATATGTACATGCTCAAGCTTTTCAGTCCATTATAAGTCATCCCTACAATTGCCAAGATCCTTTTCCGTAGTGAATACTGAAGTAAAGTATTCATTAAGTACCTCTGCTATCTCCTTTGGTTCCATGCACACTTTTGCACTGTCACACTTGATTGGTCCTGTTCTCTCACCTCTTATCCTCTTGCTCTTCACATAATTGTAGAATGCTTTGGGGTTTTCCTTAATCCTGACAACCAAGTCCTTCTCATGGCCCCTTCTGGCTCTCCTAATTTTATTCTTAAGCTCCTTCCTGCTAGTCTTATAATCTTCTGGATCGCTATCATTACTTAGTTTTTTTTTAACCTTTCGTAAGCTTTTCTTTTTTTCTTGACTAGATTTACAACAGACTTTGTACGCCACGGTTCCTAAATCCTACCGTCTTTTTCTTGTCCAAATGGAACGTACTTATGCAGAAATCCACGCAAATATCCCCTGAGTATTTGCCACATTTTTTTCGTACATTTCCCTGAGAACATCTGTTCCCAGTTTATGCTTCCAAGTTTCTGCCTGATAGCCTCATATTTCCCCTTACTCCAATTAAATGCTTTCCTAACCTGTCTGTTCCTATCCCTCTCCTTTGGTGCCTTTCAACATTCAATAGGTTTTAATGAGATCCCCACTCATTCTTCTGAATTCCAGTGGGTAGAGGCCCAGAGCCATCAAATGCTCCTCATATGGTAAGACTTTCAATCCCAGAATCATTTTCGTGCGCCTCCCTTGAACTTTCTCCAATGTCAGCACATCCTTCCTTAGATAAGGGGCCCAAAACTGCTTACAATAGTCCAAGCGAGGCCTCATCAGTGACTGTAAACCCTCAAACTACATTCTTGCTTTTATATTCTAGTCCTGTCAAAATGAATGCTAACATCACCTCGCACGATTGTATCTGATTCCACATCCATCACTTTAAACTCCTTCTTCTTGTCTTAAAGCCAATGGATGTTAATTAATTGGGTTTTCAGAAGGCTTTTGACACGGTCTGGTTCACGAGACTATGAAACAAGGTGGGTGTAGAAAGAAAATTTCCTTTTGTAAGAGAGGATCTGAGGGTACGACCTCTTAATAAAGGGATGACCTTTTCATAGAACATGGAATAGTGCAGCACAGTACAGGCCCTTCAACCCACAATGTTGTGCTGACCCTTAAACCCTGCCTCCCCCTCCCATATAACCCTCCCACCTTAAATTCCTCCATATTCATGTCTAGTAGTCTCTTAAATTTCACTGGTGTATTTGCCACAACCACTGACTCAGGCAGTGCATTCCAGGCACCAACCACTCTCTGAGTAAAAAACCTTCCTCTAATATCCCCCTTGAACTTCCCACCCCTTACCTTAAAGGCATGTCCTTTTGTACTGAGCAGTGGTGCCCTGGGGAAGAGGTGCTGGCTATCCACTCTATCTATTCCTATTAATACCTCTATCATGTCTCCTCTCATCCTCCTTCTCTCCAAAGAGTAAAGCCCTAGCTTCCTTAATCTCTGATCATAATCCATACTCTCTAAACCAGGCAGCATCCTGGTAAATCTCCTCTGTACCCTTTCCAATGCTTCCACATCCTTCCTATAGTGAGGCGACCAGAACTGGACACAGTACTCCGAGTGTGGCCTAACCAAAGTTTTATAGATCTGCTTCATTACCTCACGACTCTTAAACTCTATCCCTCGACTTATAAAATCTAACACCCCAGAAAAAGCTTTCTTAACTACCCTATCTACCTGTGAGGCAACTTTCAGGGATCTGTGGACATGTACCCCGAGATCCCGCTGCTCCTCCACTACCAAGTGTCCTGCCATTTACTTTGTACTCTGCCTTACAGTTTGTCCTTTCAAAGTGTACCACCTCACACTTCTCCGGGTTGAACTCCATCTGCCACTTCTCAGCCCACTTCTGCATCCTATCTATGTCTCTCTGCAATCTTCGACAATCCTCTACACCATCCACAACACCACCAACCTTTGTGTTGTCTGCAAACTTGCCAACCCACCCTTCTACCCCTACATCCAGGTCATTAATAAAAATCATGAAAAGTGGAGGTCCCAGAACAGATCCTGTGGGACACCATTAGTCACAACCCTCCAATCTGAATGTACTCCCTCCACCACGACCCTCTGCCTCCTGCAGGCAAGCCAATTCTGAATCCACCTGGCCAAACTTCCCTGGATCCCATGCCTTTTGACTTTCTGAATAAGCCTACCGTGTAGAACCTTGTCAAATGCCTTACTAAAATCCATGTAGATCATATCCACTGCACTACCCTCATCTATATGCCTGGTCACCTCCTCAAAGAACTCTATCAGGCTTGTTAGACACGATTTGCCCTTCACAAAGCCATGCTGACTGTCCCTGATCAGACCATGATTCTTTAAATGCCCATTGATCCAATCTCTAAGAATCTTTTCCAACAGCTTTCCCACCACAAACGTAAGGCTCACTGGTCTATAATTACCTGGACTATCCCTACTACCTTTTTTGAACAAGGGGACAACATTCGCCTCCCTGCAATCTTCCGGTACTATTCCCGTGGACAACGAGGACATAAAGATCCTAGCCAGAGGCTCAGCAATCTCTTCCCTCGCCTCGTGGAGCCACCTAGGGAATATTCCTTCAGGCCCCGGGGACTTATCCGTCCTAATGTATTTTAACAACTCCAACACCTCCTCTCCCTTGATATCAGCATGCTCCAGAACATCAGCCTCACACATATTGTCCTGAACGTCATTAAGGTCCCTCTCATTGATGAATACTGAAGAGAAGTATTCATTGAGGACCTCACTCACTTCCACAGCCTCCAGGCACATCTTCCTATCTCTGGGTCCTACCTTCGCTCCTGTCATCCTTTTGTTCTTCACATAATTGAAGAATGCCTTGGTGTTTTCCTTTACCCTACTCGCCAGGGCCTTCTCATGCCCCCTTCTTAAGCTCCTTTCTTGCTGCCCTATATTCCTCAATAGACCCATCTGATCCTTGCTTCCTAAACCTCATGTATGCTGCCTTCTTCCACCTGACTAGATTTTCCACCTCACTTGTCACCCATGGTTCCTTCACCCTACCATTCTTTATCTCCCTCACCGGGACAAACTTACCCTAACATCCTGCAAGAGATCCCTAAACATCGACCACATGTCCATAGTACATTTCCCTGCAAAAACATCATTGCAATTCACACCCGCAAGTTCTAGCCTTATCGCCTCATAATTTGTTCTTCCCCAATTAAAAATTTTCCTGTCCTCTCTGATTCTATCCTTTTCCATGATAATTCAAACCAAGATGAGGAAGAATTTCTTCAGCCAGAGAGTGGTGAATCTGTGGAACTCATTGCAATGAAGGGCTGTTGAAGACAAGCCATTGGGTATATTCACAACAGTGATTGAAGGTTCTTGATTTGTAAAGGGGAGAATAAAAAAAACAGCAAATCAGCCAGGAATGCTGGATCAGGATCGATGGGCCAAATGTCCTAATTCTGGTGCTATGTCTTATGGTCCTATACAGACTAAAGTATTCTTACGATGCCTGTCATGGAATCAGAATCAGGATTATTATCACCGGCATGTGTCGTGAAATTTGTTAATTTAGAATGTGTAGGATTTAACAGTCATGTTGATAGTAATTCAGTCATAAGTTTATTGAGTCATCTCATGTAATGGTTATGGCTGAGTGATGCTTAACACTTCAAGATAAGTTAGCTGTCATTTAAACTTACAGAATGGCTGGTGTAGCAGCAGAAACAGTAACACAGCTATATGTGCAAAGTATTTTGTGGCTGTGCTAAGCTCGATAACTAAAAAGTGAAGATTCTACAAATGTTGTTCAAAGATTTATAATCCCTATGATTGGATGATTTAAAAAAAGCTGATTATTATCATGCAGAACAATGACAGGTCTATGTACAACATGTTTAATTTTGCAGAATAAAATGTCTAAAACTGGAAAGCACTCCAAGTGAACACTTGATGTGAGTAATACAGGTGAAGAAGAAGGATCTAGCCTGTGTGTTTCAAAGCAACAATGTGTTTGAGAGAGAGCTGCAACACTGTGTGAGGAATGATAGGGAGTGATCCACATGACTCAAAGTTGGGAGACTTCTCATGAAAATAATCAGGTTGATGTTGACAGTAATTAATTCTGTGAGATTTCACAACAATTTTTCATATCTTAGCAAAAGGTGACTGTTTTGGAAGAAATAGTGCAAGATCACCAGCTTTACCTGGACAGTCTGGAGAAGTTCCAAAACTGGTTGCAGTTAATGACAGAAAAATATAGCAGTTGCATCTCACACAAGAACTGCAAGGATCACGTGGATGGATCACTTCAGGAACTGATGGTAAATGATGCAACAGTTAATAATCATTTCTATCTGTAAACTAGATGAAGAGTAAAGATCAGGAGAGATTGTGTAAGGGTGCTTCAGTTTTTGACCTTGTTCCTGGGATTGATGAAGATGTCCAATAATGCCTGTCTGAGAGTCAAGCAGGACAGTGACTTTAGGCAGCTTCTCAGTTGGACCTGCCAAGTGGGCAGGAATTTCTGATCTCCGGTATATGTTCTGAAGCCATGCTTCTCTTTGGATAGTAGAAATGTTCCTCAACCCTCCTTAATCTTTCCACCCACTGATTTAAATTTATACTTTTGTTACTGGTCTCTGCTGGGGAAACTTGTCCTGCTGTTTTAGCCTTCTTTTATTCCATCTTTCACAATAGATTAGAGCAGTTCCCTACCACTGATTTTTTGGCTTCTGAGTCCATAATTCTTTGCTTTTTCTCCCTTCAGAGGTGAGGCAGTATTGTATAGAATCAGGCCCTTCAGCCCAACTCATCCATCCTGATCAAATATCTTCCTGAGTTTGTCCTATTTGCCTGCATTTGGCCCATAACCCCCTAACCCTTTTAATATCCATGTATCTGCAAGTGTGTTTTTTTAAAAAAATGCTGTCATTGTATCTGCCTCCACATCTTCCTGCGGCATCTTTTTCTATATACTCTCCACTGTGTGTGGAAAATCTTGCTGCTTAGTACCCTTTTAAATCTTTCCTCTTTTACCTCTAGTTTGAGACTCCCCTACCTTGGGAAGAAGACTGTGACCATCCACCTTTTTCCTGCCCCTGAGGATTTTATAAACCTCCATATGTCACCACTCAGCCTCTTTCACTCCAGGGATAAACAGTCCCAGACCATCCAGTCCTTAAAACTCAAGCCCTCCGGTCCTGTGAAACTTTTCTGCACCATCTCCAGATTAATCATATCCATTCTATAGAATGGCAACCAGAATACACAATATGCCAAGTGTGGTCTCACCTACATGTTGTACAGCAGTAACCTGACTTCCTAACTCTTGTACTTAGTGCCAATCAATTGAATACCAACGTGTCATATGCCTTCTTTATCAGCTTTCTAATGCTTTCAGGGAAATATGTTTCTGTACCCCTCAGTCTCTCTGTTCTACAACACTTCCCAGAGCCCTGCCATTCAGTGTGCAAATCCTGCCCTGGTTTAACTTCCCAAAATGCATCCCCTCTACTTGTCTGAGTTAAATTCAAAGAGATTCAAATATATTTATTGTCAAAATATGTATGCGGTGTAGGGTGATGGGATGGAGATGCATCGCTGCCAAAGGACGTGTAAGGTGCTCCTTCCCTCTGCCAGCCTGCAGGTCACCCTTGGTCAAGGTGGAGCATCTTTGTAGCAACCCCTTCTTCCCCCCCCCCCACCCCACCATTCAGGGTCATGTGAATCCATGGTGGATGGTCATATGAGTAGCTGATGCATATCACAAGTCCTAGTTATGTGACCACTGACATCAGGCTGACAATTTCTGAAGTGTAGTGATAATGGCTGGGGTCACCTGCCTTTTAAAGACATTGCCCAGAAGAAGGCAATGACAAACCACTTCTGTAGAAGATTTTGCCAAGAACATTCATGGTCATGGGGTTGTGATTGCCTATGTCATACAACACAGCACATGATGATGATATGTGCAGTATACAACCCTGAGATCTGTCTTCCAGCTGACAGCCACGAAGCAAAGAAACACATTGGAACCCATTCAAAGAAAGCATCAAACATCAGGTTCCTTTTGCCATTGCTGTCCTGAATTTCCCAGCTGATTGAGGTCTACTTGTAATTTTAGACAACCTTGTTCACTGTCAACCACACCACCAATCTGCAAACTTAATATGCCATCGATATTCATTAATGTAAATGACTAGCAGTAGGGACATAGAAACAATGAAAACCTACAGCACAATACGTGCTCTTCGGCCAATAATGCTGTGCTGAACATGTCCTTACTTTAGAAATTATCTAGAGTTACCCATTGCCCTCTATTTTTCTAAACTCCATGTACCTATCCAAGAGTCTCATCATATCCGCCTCCACCGCCATCGCTGGCAGCCCATTCCACGCACTCAGCACCCTCTGAGTAAAAAGAAACTTACCCCTGACATCACCTCTGTACGTACTTCTAAGCACCTTAAAATGTTATCCATTTCAGCCCTGGGAAAAAGCCTCTGACTATCCACACGATCAATGCCTCTCATCATCTTATACACCCCTATCAGGTCACCCATCATCCTCCGTTGCTCCAAGAAGAAAAGGCCGAGTTCACTCAGCCTGTTCTCATAAGGCATGTTCCCCAATCCAGGCAACATCCTTGTAAATCTCCTTTGCACCCTTTCTATAGTTTCCACATCCTTCCTGTAGTGAGGTGGCCAGAACTAAGCATGGTACTCCAAGTGGGGTCTGACCAGGGTCCGATATAGCTGTAACATTACCTCTCAGCTCTTAAACTCAATCCCACAGTTGATGAAGGCCAGTAGACCATATGCCTTCTTAACCACAGAGTCAACCTGCGCAGCAGCTTTGAGTGTCTTATGGACTTCGATCCCAAGATCCCACTGATCCTCCACACTGCCAGGAGTCTTACCATTACTACTACATTCTGCCATCATATTTGATCTACCAAAATGAACCAACTAACATTCATCTGGGTTGAACTCCATCTGCCACTTCTCAGCCCAGTTTTATATCCTATCAATGTCCTGCTGTAACCTCTAACAGCCCTTCACACTATCCACAACACCCCAACCTTTGTGTCATCACCAAATTTACTAACCTATCCCTCCAGTTCCTTATCCAGGTCATTTATAAAAATCACAAAGAGTTGGGGTCCCAGAACAGATCCTCAAGGCACACCACTGGTCACCAACCTCCATGTAGAATATGACCCGTCTACAACCACACTGCTTTCTGTGGGCAAGCCAATTCTGGATCCACAAAGCAATGTCCCCTTGGATCCCATGCCTCCTTACTTTCTCAATAAGCTTTGCATGGGATACCTTGTCAAATGCCTTGCTGAAATCCATATAAACTACATCAACTGCACTACCTCCATCAATCTGTTTAGTCACATCCTCAAAATATTCAACCTTGGTTTGTAAGGCATGACCTGCCTTTGACAAAGCCATGCTGACTATTCCTAATCATATTATGCCTCTCCAAATGTTCATAAATCCTGCCTCTCAGGATCTTTTCCATCAGCTTACCAACCACTGAAGCAAAACTCAGTGGTCTATAATTTCCTGGGCTATATCTACACCCTTTCTTGAATAAGGGAAAAACATCTGCAACCCTCCAATCCTCTGGACCCTCTCCCGTTCCCACTGATGATGCAAAGATCATTGCCAGAGGCTCAGCAAACTCCTCCCTCGCCTCCCACAATAGCCTATATCTTGTCCAGTCCCGGTGAGTTATCCAACTTGATGCTTTCCAAAAGCTCTAGCACATCCTCTTTCTTAATGTCTTTATGATCAAACTTTTCAGTCCGCTGTGTCATCCCTACAATTGCCAGGCTCCTTTTCCGTAGTGAATACTGAAGCAGAGTATTCATTAAGTACCAACGCTATCTCTTCCGGTTCCATATACACTTTTCCACTGTCACACTTGATTGGTTCTATTCTCTCCACACCTTATCCTCTTACTCTTCACATACTTGCAGAATGACTAGGGGTTTTCCTTAATCCTGTCTGCCAAGGCCTTCTCAAGGCCCCTTCTGGCTCTGCTAATTTCATTCTTAAGCTCCTTCTTGCTAGCCTTATAATTTTCTAGATCTCTGTCATTACCTAGCTTTTTTTTAACCTTTCGTAATATTTTCTTCTTGACTAGATTTTCAATAGCCTTTGTACACCACGGTTCCTGTATCTTACCATCCTTTCCCTATTTCATTGGAACGTACCTGTGCAGAACACCACGCAAATATCCATAGAAACGTTGAAAACTTACAGCACAATACAGGCCCTTTGGCCCAAAAAGTTGTGCCGAACATGTCCTTACCATAGAAATTACTAGGCTTACCCATAGCTCTCTATTTTTCTAAGCTCCATGTACCTATCCAAAAGAGTCTTAAAAGACCCTATCGTATCCGCCTCCACCACCATTGCCATATAACCATATAACAATTACAGCACGGAAATAGGCCATCTCGGCCCTTCTAGTCCGTGCCGAACTCTTAGTCTCACCTAGTCCCACCTATCTGCACTCAGCCCATAACCCTCCATTCCTTTCCTGTCCATATATCTACCCTTCATAACAAGGGGAATTGAGAATAAGAGCAAAGAGGTCCTTCTGCAGCTGTACAGGGCCCTGGTGGGACCACACCTGGAGTACTGTGCGCAGTTTTGGTCTCCAAATTTGAGGAAGGGCATTCTTGCTATTGAGGGAGTGCAGCGTAGGTTCACAAGGTTAATTCCCAGGATGGCGGGACTGTCATATATCGAAAGATTGGAGTGACTGGGCTTGTATACTCTGGAATTTAGAAGGCTGAGAGGGGATCTTATTGAAACATATAAGATTTTTAAGGGATTGGACACACTGGAGGCAGGAAGCATGTTCCCGCTGATGGGTGAGTCCAGAACCAGAGGCCACAGTTTAAGAATTAGGGGTAGGCCATTTAGAATGGAGTTGAGGAAAAACTTTTTCACCCAGAGAGTGGTGGATATCTGGAATGCTCTGCCCCAGAAGGCTGTGGAGGCCAAGTCTCTGGATGCTTTCAAAAAAGAGATGAATAGAGCTCTTAAAGATAGCGGAATCAGAGGTTATGGGGATAAGGCAGGAACTGGATACTGATTGTGGATGATCAGCCATGATCACAGTGAATGGCTGTGCTGGCTCAAAGGGCCAAATGGCCTACTCCTGCACCTACTGTCTATTGTCTATTGTCAATTTAACCTTAAATGACAACATCGAACCTGCCTCAACCATTTCTGCTGGAAGCTCGTTCCACACAGCTACTACTCTCTGAGTAAAGAAGTTTCCCCTCATATTACCCCTAAACTTTTGCCCTTTAACTCTCAACTCATGTCCTCTTGTTTGAAGCTCCCCCACTCTCAATGGAAAAAGCCGATCCACATCAACTCTATCTATCCCCCTCATAATTTTAGATACCTCTATCAAATCCCCCCCTCAACCCTATACACTCCAAAGAATGAAGACCCAACTTATTCAACTTTTCTATGTAATTTAGGAGATGAAACCCAAGCAACATTCTAGTAAATCTCCTCTGTACTCTCTCAATTTTATTGACATTTTTCCTATAATTTGGTGACCAGAACTGTACACAAGACTCTAAATTTGACCTTACCAATACCTTATACAATTTCAACATTACATCCCAACTCCTATACTCAATGCTCTGATTAATAAAGGCCAGTATACCAAAAGCTTTCTTCACCACCCTATCCACATGAGATTCCACCTTCAGGGAACTATGCACCATTATTCCTAGGTCCCCCTGTTCCACTGCATTCTTCAGTGCCCTACCATTTACCATGTATGTCCTATTTTGATTAGTCCTACCAAAATGTATCACCTCACATTTATCAGCATTAAACTCCATCTGCCATCTTTCAGCCCACTCTTCTAAGTGGTCTAAATCTCTCTGCAAGCTTTGACAACCTACTTCATTATCCACAACTCCACCTATCTTAGTATCATCTGCATACTTACTAATCCAATTTACCACCCCATCATCCAGATCATTAATATATATGACAAACAACATTGGACCCAGTACAGATCCCTGAGGCACACCACTAGACACCGTCCTCCAACCTGACACACAGTTATCCACCACTACTCTCTGGCATCTCCCATCCAGCCACGGCTGAATCTATTTCACTACTTCGATATTAATACCTAACGATTGAACCTTCCTAACTAACTTTCCGTGTGGAACCTTGTCAAAGGCCTTACTGAAGTCCATACAGACAACATTCACCACTTTACCCTCCTCAACCTTCCTAGTAACCTCATCAAAAAATTCAATAAGATTTGTCAAACATGACCTTCCACGCACAAATCCATGTTGACTGTTCCTAATCAGACCCTGTCTATCCAGATAATTATATATGCCACCTCTAAGAATACTTTCCATCAATTTACCCACCACTGACGTCAAACTCACAGGCCGATAATTGCTAAATTTACTCTTAGATCCCTTTTTAAACAATAAAACAACATGAGCAATACGCCAATCTTCCGGCACCATCCCTTGTTTCTAATGACATTTGAAATTACACAGACAGGACCCAGGCTGTAAAAATAGGGGACAAGCTCTCCTCTACAATCACTCTGAGCACCGGTGCCCCACAAGGCTGTGTACTCAGCCCTCTGCTGTACTCACTGTACACCCATGGTTGTGAAGCCAAGTTTCCATCGAACTCAATATATGAGTTTGCTGATGACACAACAATTGTAGGACATATCTCGGGTAATGATGAGTTTGAGTACAGAGAGGAAATTAAGAACCTGGTGGCATGATGTGAAGACAATAACCTATCCCTCAACGTCAGCAAAACGAAGGAATTGGTTGTTGACTTCAGAAGAAGTAGTGGACCGCACGACCCAATTTACATCGGTGGTGCGCAAGTGGAACAGGTCAAAAGCTTTAAGTTCCTCAGGGTCAATATCACAAATGACCTGACTTGGTCCAACCAAGCAGAGTCCACTGCCAAGAAGGCCCACCAGCGCCTTTACTTCCTGAGAAAACTAAAGAAATTTGGCCTGTCCCCTAAAACCCTCACCAATTTTGATAGATGCACCGTAGAAAGCATTCTTCTAGGGTGCATCACAACCTGGTATGGAAGTTGTCCTGTCCAAGACCGGAAGAAGCTGCAGAAGATCGTGAACACGGTGCAGCACATCACATAAACCAATCTTCTGTCCTTGGACTCACTTTACACCGCATGCTGTCGGAACAGTGCTGCCAAGATAATCAAAGACACAACCCACCCAGCCAATACACTTTTCGTCCCTCTGCCCTCTGGGAGAAGGCTCAGGAGCTTGAAGACTCGTACGGCCAGATTTGGGAACAGCTTCTCTCCAACTGTGATAAGACTGCTGAACGGATCCTGACCTGGATCTGTGCCGTACCCTCCAATTATCCGGACCTGCCTCTCAGTTTTTTTGCACTACCTTACTTTCCATTTTTCTATTTTCTATTTATGATTTATAATTTAAATTTTTTAATATTTACTATCAATTTGTAATCCAGGGAGCAGGAAGCGCAGAATCAAATATCGCTGTGATGATTGTACGTTCTAGTATCAATTGTTTGGCGATAATAAAGTATAAAGTCTAAATATAAATATTTCTGTCAGAGTCCCTGCTATTTCCACACTAACTCCCCTCAAGATCTCGGGAATATCCTGTTTGGACCTGGAGACTTATCCACTTTTTTATTCCTTAAAAGTGCCAGTACTTCCTCTTCTTTAATCATCATAGTTTCCATAACTACCCTACTTGTTTCCCTTATCTTACTCAATTCAATATCCTTCTCTTTAGTGAATACCAAAGAAAATAAATTGTTCAAAATCTCCCCCATCTCTTTTGGCTCCGCACATAGCCGTCCACTCTGATTCTCTAAGGGACCAATTTTATCCCTCTCTATCCTTTTGCTATTAATATAACTGTAGAAACCCTTTGGATTTATTTACACCTCACTTGCCAAAGCAACCTCATATCTTCTTTTAGCTTTTCTAATTTCTTTCTTAAGATTCTTTTTACATTCTTTATATTCCTCAAGCACCTCATTTACTCCAAGCTGCCTGTATTTATTGTAGATCTGTCTCTTTTTCTGAACCAATTTTCCAATATCCCTTGAAAACCATGGCTCTCTCAAACTTTTAACCTTTCCTTTCAACCTAACCAGAACATAAAGATCCTTTACCCTCAAAATTTCACCTTTAAATGACCTCCATTTCTTTATTACATCCTTCCCATTAAACAAATTACCCCAATCCACTCCTTCTAAATCCTTTTGCATGTCCTCAAAGTTAGCCATTCTCCAATCAAAAATCTCAACCCTGGGTCCAGACCTATCCTTCTCCATGATTATATTGACACTAATGGCATTGTGATCACTGGACCCGAAGTGCTCCCCAATACATACCTCCGTTACCTGCCCTATCTTATTCCCTAACCGGAGATCCAACACTGCCCCTTCTCTAGTTGGTACCTCTATGTATTGCTGCAAAAAACTATCTTGCACACATTTTACAAACTCCAAACCATCCAGCCCTTTTTACAGAATGGGCTTCCCAGTCAATGTGTGGAAAATTAAAATCTCCCACAATCACAACCTTGTGCTTACTACAAATATCTGCTATCTCTTTACAAATTTGCTCCTCCAATTCTCGCTCCCCATTAGGTGGTCTATAATACACCCCTATAAGCATCACTACACCTTTCCCATTCCTCAATTCCATCTATATAGCCTCCCTAGATGAGTCCTCTAATCTATCCTGCCAAAGTACAGCTGTTATATTTTCTCTGACAAGCAATGCAACACCTCCCCTTCTTGCCCCTCCGATTCTATCACACCTGAAGCAACGAAATCCAGGAATATTTAGTTGCCAATCACACCCCTTCTGCAACCATGTTTCACTAATAGCTGCAACATCATATTTCCAGGTATCAATCCATGCTCTAAGCTCATCCACCTTTCTTACAATGCTCTTCGCATTAAAATAGATGCATTTCAGAAACTCTCCACCTCTTACTCTTTGTTTATTCCTAATGGAACAAACAACTTTGTTATCTTTTTCTTCCTTCTCCCCTACATCGTCGGTCTGAGTGCTCCCGTTTTCTGTCCCCTGCCTATCCTCCCTGACAGACTGTCTACTAGCTTTCTCTATTTGTGAACTAACCTCCTCTCTCCTCGTCTCTTCAATTTGATTCCCACACCCCAACCATTCTAGTTTAAAGTCTTCTCAGTAGCCTTCGCAAATCTCCCCGCCAGGATATTGGTCCCCCTAGGATTCAAGTGCAACCTGTCCTTTTTGTACAGGTCACACCTGTCCCAAAAGAGGTCCCAATGATCCAAAAACTTGAATCCCTGCTCCCTGCTCAAATCCCTCAGCCATGTATTTATTCTCCACCTCATTCCATTCCTACTCTCACTGTCACGTGGCAGAGGCAGTATCCCGAGATTACTACCTTTGCAGTCCTTCTACTCAACTCCCTTCCTAACTCCCTATAGTCTCTTTTCAGGACCTCTTCCCTTTTCCTACCAATGTCATTGGTACCTATATGTACCTATTGCTGGCAGCACATTCCACACACTCACCACTTTGCTTAAAAAAACTTACCCCTGACATCTCCTCTGTACCTACTCCCAAGCAGCTTAAACCTGTGCCCTCTTGTGGTAGCCATTTCAGTCCTGGGAAAAAGCCTCTGACCATCCACACGATCAATGCCTCTCATCATCTTATACACCTCTATCAGGTCACCTCCCATCCTCTGTCCCTCCAAGGAGAAAAGGCCGAGTTCACTCAACCTGTTTTCATAAGGCATGCTCCCCAATCCAGACAGCATCCTTGTAAATCTCCTCTGCACCCTTTCTATGGCTTCCACATCCTTCCTGTAGTGAGGCAACCAGAATTGAGCACCGTACTCCAAGTGGGGTCTGATCAGGGTCCTATATAGCTGCAACATTACCTCTCGGCTCCTCAATTCAGTTCCACAATTGATGAAGGCCAATACACTGTGTGCCGCCTTAACCACAGAGTCAACCTGTGCAGCTGCTTTGAGCGTCCTATGGTCTCGGACCCCAAGATCCCTCTGATCCTTCACACTGCCAGGAGTCTTACCATTAATACTATATTCTTCCATCATATTTGACCTACTAAAATGAACCACTTCACACTTACCTGGTTTGAACTCCATCTGCCACATCTCAGCCCAGTTTTGCATCCTATCAATGTCCCGTTGTAACTTCTGACAGCCCTCCACACTATCCACAACACCTCCAACCTTTGTGTCATCAGCAAATTTGCTAACTCATCCCTCCACTTCCTCATCCAGGTCATTTATAAATTCACAAAGAGTAAGGGTCCCAGAACAGATCCCTGAGGCACACCACTGGTCACCGACCTCCATGCAGAATATGACCCGTCCACAACCACTCTTTCCCTTCTGTGGGCAAGCCAATTCTGAATCCATAAAGCAATGTCCCGTTGGATCCCATACCTCCTTACTTTCTCAATTAGCTTTGCATGGGATACCTTATTATCAGGGTACCATGGGTCCCTTGAACATTTGTCAAATTTCTGCTGGACATTTCCCTGAGAACATTTGCTCCCAATTTATGCTTCCAAGTTCCTGCCTAATAGCTTCATAATTCCCCTTACTCCAATTAAACGTTTTCCTACCTTGTCTGTTCCTATCCCTCTCCATTGTAAGAGGAGATAGAATTGTGATCACTATCTCCAAAATGCTCTCCCACTGAGAGAGATCTTACACCTGACCAGATTCATTTCCCAACACCAGATCAAGTACAGCCTCTCCTCTTGTAGGCTTATCTGAATATTGTGTCAGGAAACCTTCCTGATCACACCCGACAAACTCCACCCCATCTAAACCCCTCGCTCCAGGTAGATGCCAATCAATATTTGGGAAATTAAAATCTCCCACCACAACAGCCCTGTTATTATTATACCTTTGCAGAATCTGTCTTCCTGTCTGCTCCTCGATGTCCCTGTTCCTTGCTGTACGTCTGATAGAATCATATAAAAGTACAGCATAGAAACAGGCTCTTCGGCTGTGACAAACCATTTAAACTGCCTAAACTCTAACCTGCACCTGGACCGTTGCCCCCCCCCCACCCCCTGCCAATCATGCACCTATCGTAGAATTCTCCAACTTCCGGTAATTCCCTCCCCTTCCCTTCCTCTATCCCTATTTCACTCTGCCCCCTCCCCCAGCTGCCTATCACCTCCCTCATGGTTCCGCCTCCTTCTACTACCCATTGTTTTCCTGCCTATCACCTCCCTGCTTCCCCTCCCCCACCCCTTTGTCTTTCACATTACTGGTTTTTCAACTGAACCTACCAGCCTTTTTCCTTCTCACCCTCCCCCCACCTTCTTTATAGGGCCTCTGCCCCTTCCCTGTTCAGTCCGGACGAAGGGTTCCGGCCCGAAACGTCGACTCATCATTTCCACGGATGCTGCCCCCCCTGTTGAGTTCCTCCAGCGTGTTGTGAGTGTTGCTTTGATCCCAGCATCTGCAGATTATTTTGTGTTCACCTTTGTGACCTCACTGCTATACTCATTTTCTTTTTATGTATCCCAAAAATATTCATTTCTTGCCCTATTCCCTTTCTCTTTGCTTTCTCCATGCAGGATGTGAATTGTCCATGGGTAGAGGAGCGTGTCCTGGCTTACCCAGACAAGCACCAGTTGTCTTTTTACCCTGGCTGGAGGGAGGGGTGGTGAGGCGGGAGAGGATTGAGGAAGGGACGGGTGGGGAGAGGGAGTAGTGCATTTGTGGCTATGCTTATAGAGCCATGGTATCAGTGGAAATATTGTGAATGGGCATAATGAACTGCAGCTTCTACTTTCACAGTCTGAGTTCTTCAGTTACCTTATTCACGTAAACTTCACCTTAAACACTTGCAGGAGCTGAGTGATAGCATCAGTAGTAAGGAAGGGGAGCTAGAGAATCTGAAGAGCCAGGCTGAAGCTGTAATAAAGAACACATCTCCCAAGGGTGCTGAGGATATCAACAGAGACTTGGAGCAACTGAGGACAGACTGGGAGGACCTGCAACGGAAGTGTGAACGGCATCAGGCCCCCCTACAACGAGCACTGCAGAATGTGCTAGAACATCAAACCAGGACTCAGCTGCTGGAGAGAGAGCTGGCTGAGATATTGGACCAATTACAGACTCTGGAACTCGAGCCTCCAGATGAGAATGAACCTGAAATTGTGTGGCGTAACTGTCTGGTAAGTTGTACCCTAGGGGGAGTGGGTCAGGGCGCTTTTGGTCTTTTTCCCAGTTGTGCCCCTTCCTGGTTGATGATTTGTGCTGGACCACGATATTTTACTTCACCTTGGAGCTACGTTTCTGAAGTTTACCATCATTTTGCACTCTGATGTTTAACACTTTTAATGTTCCTGGCTAGTCTCTCGTGTTTGCCTCCCAATCAACACCAAACACTTGGCCAGCTCTCTCCACTCTCACCACTTTAAACTGTTGCATAATATTGATCATCCTTACACCTGCTGTCTTACTTCTGTGTACCTGTACTGCTTCTAAATGTTGGCTGGTTCTTGCTTTCATTGTTGTGTACTTGGGGGAAATGGCTTTACTTTTTGAGGGGGTTGAGTGTGTGGATACAAAATAAATCCTAAATGGCTGTAGGGTGTTTTTAAGAATATTGGCACTTGAGTTGTCTAACTGGGCCAATGACATCCAAAACAAGGCAACGCATGCTAAGATTTTACAGAACAATTGCTGAATTTAGAAATAAGTAATACAATCCATTTTAGGCACTTAGTTTTAGAAAGGTATTTCAAGACCTTGAAGAGGGTGTTAAGGATGAGAGATTGCAGGGTCCATGAGGACTTACGGCTGTAGTAGCAGGTCTGAGTGAGAGTGTTATCAAAGGGTAGGAGAGCAGCAGAAATCACAGACAGTGGGGGTAGATCTGTCATACACAACTCATGTCAGGCAGGGTTCAGAGTATTTGGGTACCAGGGATGTGAAGATCTGAGATTGTTCATCAGGAACAGGAAAAAATGTGAATTTATTCTTCTTCCATCAGCAGGAAATACTGTTTATTTACTGTTTTGTCAGGAACAGGGAAATTTGTGGATTTATTGTTCTGCCAGGAACAGGGAAGACTTTATTTATTGTTCTTCTAGGAACAGGGAATACTATTTATTTATTGTTCTGCCAGGAAAAGGGAATAGTAGACCATAAGATAGGAGCACCATTTCATCATGGCTGAACTATTTTTCCTCTCAGCCCCAATCTTGTTTCTTCTCCCCGTATCCCTTCATGATCTGAACAATCAAGAATCTACCAACCTCTGTCATTGATTTACTTAAAGACCATAAGACATAGGAGCAGAATTAGGCCATTTGGCCCATGAATCTGCCTTAAATACACCCAATGATCTGGCCTCCACAGCTGCCTGCAGCAACAACTTTCACAAATTCACCACCCTTTGGCTAAAAAAAAATGCTCTGCATTGGTTTTAATCTGATGCCCCTCTATCCTGAGGATGTGTCTTCTTGTCCTAGACTCCCCCACCATAGGAAGCATCCTTTCCACATCTACTCTGTCTAGGCCTTTCAGCATTCAAAAGGTTTCAATGAGATCCCCACTTATCCTTCTGAATTCCCACGAATACAGACCCAGAGCTATCAAACGTTCCTCGTATGATAACCCTTTCATTCCTGGAATCATCCTTGTGAACCTCCTCTGAACTCTCTTCAATAGCAGCCAATCCCTTCTTAGATGAGGAGCCCAAAACTGTTCACAATACTCAAAATGAGGCCTAGGTAGTAGCTTGTAAAGCCTCAGCATCACATCCCTGCTCTTGTATTCCAGACTTCTTGAAATGAATGCTAACAGTGCATTTGCCTTCCTCACCACCGACTCAACCTGCAAGTTAACTTTTGGGGTGTTCTGCACGAGGACTCCCAAGTACCTTTGTGTCTCAGATTTTTGGATTTTCTCCCCATTTAGAAAGTAGTTTGCACATTTAGTTCTACTACCAAAATGCATGATCATGCATTTTCCAACATAAATTTCAATTGCCACTTTCTTTCCCATTCTCCTAAGTCCTTCTGCAGCCTACCTGTTCCTCAACACTACCTCCCCCTCCACCAATCTTCGTATCATCTACAAACTTGGCAACAAAGCCATCTATTCCATCATCTAAATCATTTATATATAGCAAAAACGAAGCAGTCCCAACACCGACCTCTGCAGAACACAACTAGTCACTGGCAGCCAACCAGAAAACGATCCCTTTTATTCCCCCTCGCTGCCTCCTACCAATCAGCCAATGCTCTAACCGTGCCAGTAACTTTCCTGTAATACTTGGTAAGCAGCCTCATGTGTGGCATCTTGTCGAAGGCTTTCTGAAAGTCCAAGTATACAACATCCACTGCATCCCTTTTATCTATCCTACATATAATCTCCTTGAAGAATTCCAACAGGTTTGTCAGGCAAGGCTTTCCTTTAAGGAAACCATGTTGACTTGGTCCTATCTTGCCTTGTAACACCAAGTACTCCATAAAGGTTTGGTCTCCACAGCTGCTTGTGGCAAAGAATTCCACAGATTCACCACTCTTTGGCTAAAGGAATTCCTCCTCATCTCCATTCTAAAAGCACACCCCTCTGTTCTGTAGATGTGACCTCCAGTCTTAGACTTTCTCATCATAGGAAACATCCGTAAGACCATAAGACAAAGGAGCAGAAGTTGGCCATTCGGCCCATTGAGTCTGCTCCACCATTTTATCATGAGCTGATCCATTCTCCCAATTAGTCCCACTCCCCCACCTTCTCACCATAACCTTTGATGCCTTGGCTACTCAGATACCTATCAATCTCTCCCTTAAATACACCGAATGACTCGACCTCCACTGCTGCCCATGCAACAAATTCCATAGATTCACCACCCTCTGGCTAAAAAAATTTCTTCGCATTTCTGTTCTGAATGGGCGCCCTTCAATCCTTAAGTCATGCCCTCCCGTACTAGACTCCCCCATCATGGGAAACAACTTTGCCACATCCACTCTATCAAGGCGTTTTACCATCCATTAGGTTCCAATTAGATCACTCCTCATTCTTCTGACTTCCAGTGAATACAGTCCAGAGGCATCAAATACTCTTAATATTGCAAGCCATTCAATCCTGGAATCATTTGCGTGAACTTCCATTTAATTAATAAATAAATAAATAGTGTTTATTGTTCTCCCAGGAAAAGGGAAGACTGTGGATTTATTGTTCTAACAGGAACAGGGAAGACTGTGGATTTATTGTTCTAACAGGAACAGGGAAGACTGTGGATTTATTGTTCTAACAGGAACAGAGAAGACTGTGGATTTATTGTTCTAACAGGAACAGGGAAGACTGTGGTTTTATTGTTCTAACAGGAAAAGGGAAGGCTGTGGATTTATTGTTCTCTCAGGATCGGGGAAGAATGTGGATTTATTGTTCTAACAGGATCAGGGAAGTCTGTGGATCTATTGATCTCATAGGAACAGGGAATACTGTGGATATATTGTTCTGCTGGGAACAGGGAAGACTGTAATTATTATTCTACCAGGAACAGGGAATATTGTGGATTTATTGTTTTGCTAGGAGCAGGGAATACTAGGGATGAGGTCCTGAAGTGTGAGTTTCGGGAACTAGGCAGAAGGCTGAAGAACAGGACCTCAAGGGTGGCGTTCTCAGGATTGCTGCAAGTGCTGCGTGACAGTGATGGTAAGAATTAGAGGAGATGGCAGTTGAATACGTGGCTGAGGAGTTGGTGCAGGGAGCAGGGTTTTAGATTTTTGGATCATTGGGATCTCTTCTGGGGAAGGTGGGACCTGTACAGATTGGATGGATTGCACCTGAACTCAAGGGGGAACAATATCCTTGCAGGTAGGTTCGCTGGCATGGTTCGGGAGGGTTTAAACTAATTTGCAAAGGGGATGGGACCCAGAGCGATAGAGCAGTGAAAGAAGTGCATGGAATAAAGCCAGATCTAACATATAGAGAGACTTTGAGGAAAGAGAAGCAGAATAAACGGTGTAAAGACAGTAAGGTAGAAGGGCTGAAATATGTGTACCTCAATGCAAGAAGCATCAGGAACAAAGGTGATGAACTGAGAGCTTGGATACATACATGGAATTATGATGTAGTGACCATTACAGAGACTTGGCTGGCACCAGGGCAGGAATGGATTCTCAATATTCCTGGATTTCAGTGTTTTAAAAGGGATAGGGAGGGCGGAAAAAGGGGGGAAGGGGTGGCATTACTGGTCAGGGATACTATTACAGCTACAGAAAGGGTGGATAATGTAGCAGGATCCTCTTTTGAGTCAGTATGGGTGGAAGTCAGGAACAGGAAGGGAGCAGTTACTCTATTGGGGGTATTCTATAGGCCCCCTGGTAGCAGCAGAGATACAGAGGAGCAGATTTGGAGGCAGATTTTGGAAAGGTGCAAAAATAACAGGGTTGTTATCATGGGTGACTTTAAGTTCCCTAATATTGATTGGCACCTGATTAGTTCCAAGGGTTTAGATTGGGCAGAATTTGTTCAGTGTGTCCAGGACGGATTCCTGTCACAGTATGTGGACAGGCCGGCTAGAGGGAATGCTATACTAGATCTAGTACTAGGTAATGAACCGGGTCAGGTCACAGATCTCTCAGTGGGTAAGCATCTGGGGGACAGTGACCACTGCTCCCTGGCCTTTGGCATTATCATGGAAAAGGATAGAATCAGAGAGGACAGGAAAATTTTTAATTGGGGAAGGGCAAATGATGACGCTATAAGGCTAGAACTTGCGGGTATGAATTGGGATGATGTTTTTGCAGCGAAATGTACTATGGACATGTGGTCGATGTTTAGAGATCTCTTGCAGGATGATAGGGATAAATTTGTCCCGGTGAGGAAGATAAAGAATGGTAGGGTGAAGGAACCATGGGTGACAAGTGAGGTGGAAAATCTAGTCAGGTGGAAGAAGGCAGCATACATGAGGTTTAGGAAGCAGGGATCAGATGGGTCTATTGAGGAATATAGGGAAGCAAGAAAGGAGCTTAAGAAGGGGCTGAGAAGAGCAAGAAGGGGGCATGAGAAGACCTTGGCAAGTAGGGTAAAGGAAAACCCCAAGGCATTCTTCAATTATGGGAAGAACAAAAGGATGACAGGAGTGAAGGTAGGACCGATTAGAGGTAAAGATGGGAAGATGTGCCTGGAGGCTGTGGAAGTGAGCGAGGTCCTCAATGAATACTTCTCTTCAGTATTCACCAATGAGAGGGAACTTGATGATGGTGAGGATAATATGAGTCAGGTTGATGTTCTGGAGCATGTTGATATTAAGGGAGAGGAGGTGTTGGAGTTGTTAAAATACATTAGGACGGTTAAGTCCCCTGGGCCTGATGGAATATTCCCCAGGCTGCTCCACGAGGCAAGGGAAGAGATTGCTGAGCCTCTGGCTAGGATCTTTATGTCCTTGTTGTCCATGGGAATGGTACCGGAGGATTGGAGGGAGGCGAATGTTGTCCCCTTGTTCAAAAAAGGTAGTAGGGATAGTCCGGGTAATTATAGACCAGTGAGCCTTACGTCTGTGGTGGGAAAGCTGTTGGAAAAGATTCTTAGAGATAGGATCTATGGGCATTTAGAGAATCATGGTCTGATCAGGGACAGTCAGCATGGCTTTGTGAAAGGCAGATCGTGTCTAACAAGCCTGATAGAGTTCTTTGAGGAGGTGACCAGGCATATAGATGAGGGTAGTGCAGTGGATGTGATCTATATGGATTTTAGTAAAGCATTTGACAAGGTTCCACACAGTAGGCTTATTCAGAAAGTCAGAAGGCATGGGATCCAGGGATGTTTGGCCAGGTGGATTCAGAATTGGCTTGCCTGCAGAAGGCAGAGGGTCGTGGTGGAGGGAGTACATTCAGATTGGAGGATTGTGACTAGTGGAGTCGCACAAGGGTCTGTTCTGGGACCTCTACTTTTCGTGATTTTTATTAACGACCTGGATGTGGGGGTAGAAGGGTGGGTTGGCAAGTTTGCAGACGACACAAAGGTGGGTGGTGTTGTAGATAGTGTAGAGGATTGTCAAAGATTGCAGAAAGCCATTGATAGGATGCAGAAGTGGGCTGAGAAGTGGCAGATGGAGCTCAACCTGGAGAAGTGTGAGGTGGTGCACTTTGGTAGGACAAACTCCAAGGCAGAGTACAAAGTAAATGGCAGGATACTTGGTAGTGTGGAGGAGCAGAGGGATCTGGGGGTACATGTCCACAGATCCCTGAAAGTTGCCTCACAGGTGGATAGGGTAGTTAAGAAAGCTTATAGGGTGTTAGCTTTCATAAGTCAAGGGATAGAGTTTAAGAGTCGCGATATAATGGTGCAGCTCTATGAAACTCTGGTTAGGCCACACTTGGAGTACTATGTCCATTTCTCGTCGCCTCACTATAGGAAGGATGTTGAAGCATTGGAAAGGGTATAGAGGAGATTTACCAGGATACTGCCTGGTTTAGAGAGTATGCATTATGATCGGAGATTAAGGGAGCTGGGGCTTTACTCTTTGGAGAGAAGGAGGATGAGAGGAGACATGATAGAGGTGTACAAGGTAATAAGAGGAATAGATAGAGTGGATAGCCAGCGCCTCTTCCCCAGGGCACCTCTGCTCAATAGAAGGGGACATGGCTTTAAGGTAAGGGGTGGGAAGTTCAAGGGGGATATTAGAGGAAGGATTTTTACTCAGAGAGTGGTTGTTGCGTTGAATGCACTGCCTGAGTCAGTGGTGGAGGCAGATACACTAGTGAAGTTTAAGAGACTACCAGACAGGTATATGGAGGAATTTAAGGTGGGGGCTTATATGGGAGGCAGGGTTTGAGGGTCGGCACAACATTGTGGGCCAACGGGCCTGTACTGTGCTGTACTATTCTATCTTGTATGTTCATAGAATTTCAACAGGTTCGTTAGGCAGGATTTTCCCTGAAGGAAACCATGCTGACTTTGTGCTATCTTGTCCTGTGTACCAAGTAGTCCATCACCTTACCCTTAACAATTGTCTCCCAACATCTTCCCAGCCACTGAGGTCAGGCTAACTGGTCTGTAATTTCTTTTCTGCTGCCTTCCTCCTTAAACAGTGGAGTGACATTTGCAACTTTCCAGTCCTCTGAAGTATTCTACGCTACCAATATCCAACAGGGTCTTGCGATCATAAAGAAAACGTCCAAGACAATCACTTGCACCATGCACCATCCAACGGTGCACAACATGTCAAGGTGACAACACAAGAATGGTACACAATAAGTTCAGATCCATCACTATTGGGCACCTTGCTGATGAGATAGTCCTGCTGTACTTGATGTTCTTAATGTCCATCAGTGACTTACAAGACAAAGACACCTTTGATTAGACCTGGAGTAGCTGCTGAGTTCAAGTGCACCATCATCTTTCTGGAAGATCATTTCTGAGTTGGATAGAGTGGATGTGGAGATGGTGTGAAATAACAGCAGAAGTTGCTGGTAATGCTTCACAGGTCAGATAATGTGTATGGAAAGAGAAGCAGGCAATGATTTGGGCCTGTTGTGCCACCATGCCTTGTGGATGATAGAGAGATTGAACGTGAGGGTAGGTGTCAGACTGATGGAAATGGCCATCATGGATGATAGAGAGAGATTGAACGTGAGGGTAGGTGTCAGACTGATGGAAATGGCCATTGTCGATGATAGAGATTAAACGTGAGGGTGTCAGACTGATGAAAATGGCCATTACCTAGCACTTAATTGGTACAAATATTCTAGGCACATGTCTGCCCATACCTGGCCCTACACTGTGCAGGAATGCTCCACTTATTTGCAAGTTTTGTAAGTCCTCAAATTATTGGAAGAAAATTAAATAATTAGCAAGGTAATGGGTGTGGGAATAAATTCCAGACCATCTTCTTGAACTCTAATTCTTGCTAAACCTCCCACTTCTGTTCCAGTCGCATTGACAGACCTTGTCCAAATTAATGACTAAGCAGGAAATCAAGTCCAATGAGGTCTTTTTTTGAGGTTGCACCACTCCAAACTGTCTCTGTTCTTATTAAGACATTTTTATCTCACCGTCTTTCCTTCCTGATTTAGATCACCAGGTCTTCAATTTTAGCAGTGGAATCGCGAGTGGAAGAACTTCAGATGAAACTGAAAAATCTTGGCATGTCCTCACAGAACGACACTCTCTCTGCTCAGGTCCTGAATGTCATTCAGGAATTTAACAGGTAATGTTGCAGGCTTAGAAAAGCTAGATGTGCTAAAACTCTTGTGTTATGAATTTTCTTTGCACCTGTGTGGCTCAGAGGATTGAGGGATGTTCAGACATCAAAGTACATTTCTTATCAAAGTATGTATATTTTATACAACTTTGAGTTTTCTCACCTTACAAAAAGTCACAAAACAAAGAAAGCCAGCAAAACCCTGAAAAAAGGACTGTCATGGGTGTATTACAAATTTCTTAGTCAATAGGTGACAGAGGCGAAGATGTGCAAATAACAAAGAGATGCAGTAACATTAGGGTTGTAGTACTGCAGTTTTCAGTTCACTGAATATTAACTGGAAGTGCCTTGGCCTTAAAGGTTCAGGGAGTGGAATTTTTGAAATGTTTCCAGGAGAGCCTTTTGATAGAGTAACCAACAATGGAAGGAGAATTACAGAACTTCATCTTATGGAAATGGAGCTAGTCAAGTAGTGAAAGTCAAGGGCCTCCGTTGGTCAGAGTTGACCATGGATATTGCGTCCCAGCTGTCTAGATACGCAAGCCTGGGCAGTACGATATGGAGAGCAAGCTGTTGCCCATGTAGCAAGCTCTCCCTCTCCATGCATCTGATGAACTCAAAGGAATGACAGAGACCGATACAGTTTGGTACCAGCAGCATTGCTGGAGTTGCCAGTTGGCATTGAGCTCAATGTAGGACTGTCTTAGGGACTCCAGCTCCTGATTTTTTCCTTGGGGTTTACTCCCAAAGCCTTCCCCATGAGTGGTTATAGCCACAAGGTAGCAGAGGCTTGAAATCAATTTCCTTCTCTTAGATGAACTGCTAACCATGGCTGATGAGCCCCATCTGCCTGAAGTGACTGATTTTAAGGCACCAGTAACCCGCCTTTGCCCTTTCTCATGTCAGTAGAAATGGTTCTGCCAAGCTTAGTACGTGAAGACCAGACGCTGGACTTGATTGTCAGAGGCTATTTGGGCCGTGTGCCATTGGGAGCTTGTCCCTATTACCACCCATGCCTATAACATCCTTATATTGCATCTGTTTGCTATTTGCACATCTTTTCCTCTATCACCTATTGACTACTAAGAGATTTGTAATACACCCCAAGACTCTTGGCAGTGTGGAGGATCAGTGGGATTTTAGGGTCCGAGTCCATAGGACACTCAAAGCTGCTACGCAGGTTGACTGTGTGGTTAAGAAGGCAAATGGTGCATTGGCCTTCATCAACTGTGGGATTGAGTTTAAGGGCCGAGAGGTAATGTTACAGCTATATAGAACCCTGGTCAGACCCCACTTGGAGTACTGTGCTCAGTTCTGGTCACCTCACTACGGGAAGGATATGGAAACTACAGAAAAGATGCAGAGGAGATTTACAAGGATGTTGCCTGGATTGGGGAGCATACCTTATGAGAATAGGTTGAGTGAACTCAGCCTTTTCTCCTTGGAGCGACAGAGGATAAGAGGTGACCTGATAGAGGTATATAAGATGATAAGAGGCATTGATCGTGTGGATAGTCAGAGGCTTTTTCCCAGGTCTGAAATGGCTAACACGAGAGGGCACAGTTTTAATTAAGGTGCTTGGAAGTAGGTACAGAGATGTCCGGAGTAAGTTTTACTCAGAGAGTGGGGAGTGCGTGGAATGGGCTGCTGGCGATGGTGGTGGAGGCGGATATGATAGGGTCTTTTCAGAGACTCCTGGATAGGTACATGGAGCTTAGAAAAATAGAAGGCTATGGGTAACCCTAGGTAATTTCTAAAGTAAGTGCATGTTCGGCACAGCATTGTGGGCTGAAGGGCCTGTATTGTGCAGTAGTTTTTCTATGTTTCTAAGATATGAGGCACATTTGGCAGCTTTGAGCCTGTACGCACTGGAATTTAGAAGAATGGAGGAAGATCTCATTGAAACCATAAGACACGGGAGCAGAATTAGACCATCTGGCCCATCGAGTCTGCTCCGCCATTCAATCATGGCTGATCGTTTTTTTTTCTCCTCCTCAGCCCACTCCACAACTTTCTTCCCATAACTTTTGATGTGATGTCCAATCAAGGACCTATCAATCTCTGCCTTAAATAAACTCAATGACCTGGCCTCCATGACTGCCTGTCGTAATAAATTCCACAAATTTTCTACCTTCTGGTTAAAGAAATTTCTCTGCATCTCTTTTTTAAATGGATGTCCCTCCATCCAGAAGTGGTGCCCTCTTGTGTTAGACTCCCCTCCATTGGGAAAAATCCTTTCCACATCTACACTGTCTAGGTCTTTCAACATTCAAAAGGTTTCAATGTGATCCCTCCTCAACCTTCTAAATTTCAGCAAGTACAGACCCAGAGCTATCAAACATTCCTCGATTGATAACCCTTTCATTCTTGGAATCATCTCGTGAATCCCTCTGGACCATCTCCAAAGCCAGCACATCTTTTCTAAGATGAGGGGACCAAAACTGTTCACAATACTCAAGGTGAGGCCTCACCAGTGCCTTATAAAGCCTCAGCATCACATCCTTGCTCTTGTATTCTGGACCTCTTGAAATGAATGCTAACATGGTATTTCCTTCCTCACCACCAACTCAACCTGCAAGTTAACCTTCAGGGTGTTCTGCACAAGTTCTCCCATGTCCCTTTGCATCTCAGATTCCTGGATTTTCTCCCGGTTTAGAAAATAACCCTCACATTTATATCAACTACCAAAGTGCATGACCAAGCATTTTCCAACATTGTATTTCACTTGCCTCTTTCTTGCCCATTTTCCTAATCTGTCTAAGTCCCACTGCATCCTACCTGTTTCCCCAACACTACCTGCCCCTCCACCAATCTTCGTATCATCTGCAAACTTGGCAACAAAGCCATCTATTCCATCATCTAAAGCATTGATATACAGCATAAAAACAAGTGGCCCCAACACCGACCCCTGCGGAACACCATTCATCACTGACAGCCAGCCAGAAAAGGATCCTTTTATTCCCACTTGCTGCCTCCTACCAATCTGGCAATGCTCTAACCATATTATTAACTTTTCTGTAATGCATGGGCTGTTAACTTGTTAAGCAGCCTCATGTGTAGCACCTTGTCAAAGGTCTTCTGAAAGTCCAAATATACAACATCCCCTTTATCTATCTGACTTGTAATCTCCTCAAAGAATTCAAACAGGTTTGTCAGGCAGGATTTTCCCTGAAGAAAATCTTGTCCTGTGTCATCAAGTACACCGTCACCTCATCCTTAACATTTGACTCCACCATCTTCCCAACCACTGAGGTCAGGCTAACTGGTTTATAATTTCCTTTCTGCTGCCTTCCTTCTTTCTTAAAGAGTGGAGTGATATTTGCAGTTTTCCAGTCCTCTGGCACCATGCGGGAGTCCAATGATTTTTGAAAGATCATTTCTAGTGCCACCACAATCTCTAATGTTACCGCTTTCAGAACCTTAGGGTGTAGTTCATCTGGTACAGGTTACTTATGTACCTTTAGGTCTTTCAGATTTTTAAGCACCTTCTCTCTTGTAATAGGTACTGCACCCACTTCTCTTCCTTCACACACTACAATATCAGGCACACTGCTAGTGTCTTCCACAGTGAAGTCCGATTCAAAATACTCATTTGGTTCCTCAGCTATCTCCTTGTCCCCTGTTATTATTTCTCCTGTCTCATTTTCTAGCGGTTCTATACTCACTCTCATAGATAGATTACATAGAATAGTACAGCACATTACAGGCCCTTCAGCCCACAATGTTGTGCCGACCCTCAAACACTGCCTCCCATATAACCCCCAACCTTAAATTCCTCCATATACCTGTCTAGTAGTTTCTTAAACTTCACGAGTGTATCTGCCCCCACCACTGCCTCAGGCAGTGCATACCACTCACCAACCACTCTCTGAGTAAAAAACCTTCTTCTAGTAATCCCCCTTGAACTTCCCACCCCTTACCTTAAAGCCATGTCCCCTTCTATTGAGCAGAGGTGCCCTGGGGAAGAGGCGCTGGCTATCCACTCTTATCTATTCCTCTTATTACCTTGTTATGAGGCTATAAGGCTAGAACTTACGGGTGTGAATTGGGATGATGTTTTTGCAGGGAAATGTACTATGGACATCTGGTCAATGTTTAGTGATGTCTTGCAGGATGTTAGCGATAAATTTGTCCCGGTGAGGAAGATGAAGAATGGTAGGGTGAAGGAACCATGGGTGACAAGTGAGGTGGAAAATCTAGTCAGATGGAAGAAGGCAGCATACATGAGGTTCAGTAAGCAAGGATCAGATGGGTCTACTAAGGAATATAGGGAAGCAAGAAAGGAGCTTAAGAAGGGACTGAGAAGAGCAAGAAGGGGGCATGAGAAGGCCTTGGCAAGTAGGATAAAGGAAAACCCCAAGGCATTCTTCAATTATGTGAAGAACAAAAGGATGACGGGAGTGAAGGTAGGACCGATTAGAGATAAAGGTGGGAAGATGTGCCTGGAGGCTGTGGAAGTGAGCGAGGTCCTCAATGAATACTTCTCTTCGGTATTCACCAATGAGAGGGAACTTGATGATGGTGAGGACAATATGAGTGAGGTTGATGTTCTGGAGCATGTTGATATTAAGGGAGAGGAGGTGTTGGAGTTGTTAAAATACATTAGGGCAGATAAGTCCCCGGGGCCTGACGGAATATCCCCCAGGCTGCTCCGCGAGGCGAGGGAAGAGATTGCTGAGCCCCTGGCTAGGATCTCTATGTCCTCGTTTTCCATGGGAATGGTACTGGAGGATTGGAGGGAGGCGAATGTTGTCCCCTTGTTCAAAAAAGGTAGTAGTGATAGTCCGGGTAATTATAGACCAGTGAACCTTACGTCTGTGGTGGGAAAGCTGTTGGAAAAGATTCTTAGAGATAGAATCTCTGGGCATTTAGAGAATCATGGTCTGATCAGGGACAGTCAGCATGGCTTTATGAAGGGCAGATCGTGTCTAACAAGCCTGATAGAGTTCTTTGAGGAGCTGACCAGGCATATAGATGAGGCGTTCCATTCCAGGACATCTCAAATGTCCTCTTTCTTTAAGGATCGTGGTTTCCCTTCTACTGTCATCAATGATGCCCTCACCCGCAATTCCTCCATTTCCCGCACTTCAGCCCTCACCCCATCCTCCCGCAACCACAAGGACAGAGTTCCCCTTGTCCTCAGCTACCACCCCACCAGCCTCTGGATCCAGCACATTATCTTCCGCAACTTCCGCCACCTTGAACAGGAACCCAGCACTAAGCACATCTTTCCCTCTCCACCCCTCTCTGCTTTCCGCAGGGATCAGTCCCTCCGCGAACTCCCTTATCCGCACGTCCTGTAAGTGTAAGTGCTACACCTGTCCCTACACCTCCTCTCTTGCCACCATTCAGGACCCCAAACAGTCCTTCCAGGTGAGGCAACACTTCACTTGTGAGTCTGTTGGGGTCATGTATTGCATCCGGTGCTCCCGGTGCGGCCTCCTCTACATCGGTGAAACCCGACGCAGATTGGGGGACCGCTTCGCCGAGCACCTCCACAACAGACAGGATCTCCCGGTAGCCACCCACTTCAACTCTGCTTCCCATTCAGATATGTCCATACATGGCCTTCTCTACTGCCATGATGAGGCTAAACTCAGGTTGGAGGAGCAACACCTCATATACCATCTAGGTAGTCTCCAGCCCCTTGGTATGAACATAGAATTCTCCAACTTCCGGTAACTCCCTCCTCCTCCCTTCCTCTATCCGTATTTCACTTTGCCCCCTCCCCCAGCTGCCTATCATCTCCCTCATGGTTCCACCTCCTTCTTCTACTACCCATTGTTTTCCTGCCTATGATGTCCCTGCTTCCCCTCCCCCAACCCTTTGTCTCTCAGATTACTGGTTTTTCAACTGAACCTACAAGCATTCTTCAAATCCTTCCACCTCCTCCTTCTTTCTTCAGTCCTGATGAAGGGTTCCGGCCTGAAACATCGACTCATCGTTTGCACTGATGCTGCCTGACCTGCTGAGTTCCTCCAGCGTGCTGTGAATATAGATGAGGGTAGTGCAGTGGATGTGATCTATATGGATTTTAGTAAGGCATTTGACAAGGTTCCACACGGTAGGCTAATTCAGAAAGTCAGAAGGCATGGGATCCAGAGAAGTTTGGCCAGGTGGATTCAGAATTGGCTTGCCTGCAGAAGGCAGAGGGTCGTGGTGGAGGGAGTACATTCAGATTGGAGGATTGTGAGTAGTAGTGTCCCACAAGGATCTGTTCTGGGAGCGCTACTTTTCGTGATTTTTATTAACGACCTGGATGTGGGGGTAGAAGGGTGGGTTGGCGAGTTTGCAGACGACACAAAAGTTGGTGGTGTGGATAGTGTAGAGGATTGTCGAAGATTGTAGAGAGCCATTGATAGGATGCAGAAGTGGGCTGAGAAGTGGCAGATGGAGTTCAACCCGGAGAAGTGTGAGGTGGTACACTTTGGAAGGACAAACTCCAAGGCAGAGTACAGAGTAAATGGCAGGATACTTGATAGTGTGAAGGAGCAGAAGGATCTGGGGGTACATGTCCATAGATCCCTGAAAGTTGCCTCACAGGTAGATAGGGTAGTTAAAGTTTATGGGGTGTTAGCTTTCATAAGTCGAGGGATAGAGTTTAAGAGTCGCGATGTAATGATGTAGCTCTATAAAACCCTGGTTAGGCCACACTTGGAGTACTGTGTCCAGTTCTGGTCGCCTCACTATAGAAAGGATGCGGAAGCATTGGAAAGGGTACAGAGAAGACTTACCAGGATGCTGCCTGGTTTAGAGAGTATGCATTATGTTCAGAGATTAAGGGAGCTAGGGCTTTACTCTTTGGAGAGAAGGAGGATGAGAGGAGACATGATAGAGGTATACAAGATATTAAGAGGAATAGATAGATTGGATAGCCAGCGCCTTTTCCCCAGGGCACCTCTGTTCAATACAAGAGGACATGGCTTTAAAGTATGGGGTGGGAATTTCAAGGGGGATATTAGAGGAAGTGTTTTACTCAGAGAGTGGTTGTTGTGTGGATTGCACTGCCTGAGTCAGTGGTGGAGGCAGATATGCTAGCGAAATTTAAGAGACCACCGGACAGGTATATGGAGGAATTTAAGGTGGGGGGTTATATGGGAGGCAGGGTTTGAGGGTTGGCACAACAATGTCGGCCAAAGGGCCTGTACTGTGCTGTACTATAATAGATAATTGTTATTAAATTATTATAAATCTTTGATTTAACAAGAATATTTATTTTTATAATGGTTAATCTTGGTAATGACTTGCCATTTCACAAAGCTTATTAAAATAAAACTGATAACTCAGCACCCTCAGGACCTTGGTGGCATTGGGTCAAGCAGATTTTCCAAAACTATTCAATGTTACACATTTCCCCCCCCCCAACACACTTTTAGTTTTTTTAAAACATGTTATCCAGTAGTTGAAAAAAATAAGAGAAACCTGCTGAGTTTCAGTTTATCAAACACACAAGCTGAAATGCTGAAGCACTCCAGATCCTACTTCTAACCCACACTCTGGACTCCAGCTCTGGCCAGAAAGCTACTCACATTCCTAACCCCTGGTGTTAGGAAGCCTGGTTAGATAGATAGATAGATATACTTTATTGATCCCTAGGGAAATTGGGTTTCGTTACAGCTGCACCAACCAAGAATGGAGCATAAATATAGCAATACAAAAACCACAAACAATCAAACAACAAAGTGCAAACTATACCAGATGGAAAATAAGTCCAGGACCAGTCTACAGGGTCAGAGTGTGTGACCCTCCACGGGAGGAGCTGCAAGTTCGATGGCCACAGGCAGGAACAACCTCCCGTGCCACCCAGTATTGTATCTCGGTGGAATACGGCCGAAGTCCAACAGTAAAAAGTTCAATATCCGGTCTACAAACACGTTCCTTGATCATAATATGACCCGGATTGCACCATCTGTTGTTAACCAGAACAGTAAGCACCCAACTCCTTTATGCTTACCACTCTGAGTGCACTTCCTGTCAGCCCGAACGGTCTGGAAGCCGTCCATGGAAAAGCTTTGATCGGGTATGTTCTTGTGCAGCCCCATTCCAGTGAAACACATAACACTGCACTCCTGAAATGTTCTCTGACGCCTGACTGGCGCCGTGAACTTGTCCATTTTATTACCCACCGAACTCCTCTTCTCCATAAGTCTCTGTTGTCTCTGTTCAGGCTCCACACTTGGCCAGAGGGCGGTGAATCTGTGGAATTCATTGCCACAGACAGCTGTGGAGGTCAAGTCATTGAGTATATTTAAAGTGGGGGTTGATAGGGTCTTGATTAGTCAGGGTGTCAAAGGTTACAAGGTGAAGGTAGGAGAGTGGGGTTGAGAGGGAAAGTAAATCAGCCACGATGGAATGGCGGAGCAGACTCGATGAGCCTAATTCTGCTCCTATGTCTTAATGGTCATATGGTCTTATTTTAAGGGTTTTGGGCTAAGACCCTTCATCAGCTCAGAACATTGACTGTTTATTAATTTTCTGCCTGACCTGCTGAGTTCCTCCAGCACCTCAGTGTACTTCTGTATGGAATGATCTGTCTGGATGGCACATTAAGACTTTTTTTTCCCCCATTGTATTTTGGTACACGTGACAATAATAAACTTTTTACCAATTCTTTTCCACTGGAGCTGCAGCCCAAGCAGTCTCAAAATCCAAGTCCAGGTTCATGCACCTCCATAGAATGGTTAGTGTAATGCTGTTCTAGCACCAGTGACCCTTATCGAATAGTACAGCACAGTACAGGCTCTTCGGCCCACTATGTTGTGCCGACCCTCAAACCCTGCCTCCCATATAACCCCCCACCTTAAATTCCTCCATATACCTGTCTAGTAGTCTCTTAAACTTCACTAGTGTATCTGCCTCCACCACTGACTCGGGCAGTGCATTCCACGCAACAACCACTCTCTGAGTAAAAACCTTCCTCTAATATCCCCCTTGAACTTCCCACCCCTTACCTTAAAGCCATGTCCCCTTGTATTGAGCAGTGGTGCCCTGGGGAAGAGGTGCTGGCTATCCACTCTGTCTATTCCTCTTAATATCTTGTACACCTCTATCAAGTCTTCTCTCATCCTCCTTCTCTCCAAAGAGTAAAGCCCTAGCTCCTTTAATCTCTATTCATAGTGCATACTCTCTAAACCAGGCAACATCCTGGTGAATTTCCTCTATACCCTTTCCAATGCTCCAACATCCTTCCTATAGTGAGGCGACCCGAACTAGACACAGTACTCCATGTGTGGCCTAACCACAGTTTTCCACAGAAGTGTTATTAGTCAAGTATTTAGTTGTATTTCTTGCTTTATGAGCCTCCAGTAAGCTGTTGGTCGTCCTCAGTAGCGCTATCTTAAACCATAACCTATAGGAGGTATGTTGGTTCAGATGGGGGAAGGTTATGATGAGGATTTGTGGGGTTGTGCAAGGTCAGAGAAGAGGCTAATGTTCAGCATTGCTGGAGCTATGGTCTTCCAGTTTATTGTTATCACAAAATACATTTAACGTTTGCCTTTCAGAGTGAAAGGAAAGATAATGAGGAGGTGCAGTCAGTTAGTGGAGAATCTTCGCCAGGGCTTTCAGGAGCTGCTGAAAGAGTTTAAGCAATGGAAGAACAACACCAGGAATCTGCTGGACTCTGCCCTGGATACCAATGATGAAGCATTTACCAGCCTTTATCTACAGCGCATTGAGGTAATTGACAAACACTCACTGGACCTTGTATATGGTGCATTGACCTACAGTGCCTATAAAAAGTATTGGAAATTTGCATGTTTTATTGTTTTACAACATTGAATCACAGTGGATTTAATTTGGCTTTTTTGACACTGATCAACAGAAAAGGACTTCCATGTCAAAGTGAAAACAGATCTCTACCAAGTATTGTAAATTAATTACAAATATAAAACACAAAATAATTGATTGCATAAGTATTCACCCCCTTTAATATGACACACCAAGTCATCACTGATGTAGCTAATTGATTTTAGAAGTTACATAATTAGTTAAATAAAGACCATGTGTGTACAGTCAAGGTATTTCAAAGTTGTAAAAATACACTTGTATCTGGAACGTCCAACTGCTGGTGGGTCAGTATCCTGGCAAAAACTACACCATGAAGACAAAAGATCACTCCGAGCGACTCCATGAAAAGGTGATTGAAAAGCACAAGTCAGAAGATGGATATAAGAAAATTTCTAAGTCACTGAATATCCCCTAGGGTACAGTTAAGTCAATCATCAAGAAATAGAAAGAATATGGCACAGCTGTAAATAGATAGATAGGTACCTTGACCTTGTCTTATGGTCTAATGGTCTTGTACTTTATTGATCTCAAAGGAAATTACAGTGTCACAGTAGCAGTACAAGTCCACAGATATAAATATTAGAAGAGGAGAGAATAAAAAAGTAAGTTACCACAATCTTAACAGAAGGCGTCATCACTTCCCCTGCTATAGGTTGACTCATAGTTGAGCCTAATGGCTGAGGGTAAGAATGACCTCATATAGCACTTTATAGAGCAACACAATTTTCTTAGTCTATTACTAAAAGTGCTCCTCTGTTCAGCCAAGGTGGCTTGCAGAGGGTGAGAAACATTGTCCAGAATTGCCAGGGTTTTCCATAGGGTTCTTTGTTCTATCACAGCTTCCAGTGTGTCTAGTTTGACTCCTATAACAGAGCCATCCTTTCTATTCAGTTTATAAAGCCTTTTGGCATCACCTATGTTGATGCCATTGCCCCAGCACACCACCACATAGAAGATTGTACTGGCAACAACAGACTGCTAGAACTTGTGAATGAGAGGCCTATATACTCCAATCTCCTCAGGATGTAGAGGTGACTCTCACCCTTCTTGTACACAGTCTCTGTGTTGGTGCACCATTGAGGTCATAAGACCACAAGACATAGGAGCAGAATTTATCCAGTGGGTGGTGAATCTATGGAATCTGTTGCCTCGGGCGGCAGTGGAGGCCAAGTCATTGGGTGTATTTAAAGCAGAGATTGATAGGTATCTGAGTAGCCAGGGCATCAAAGGTTATAATGAGAAGGCGGGGGAGTGGGACTAAATGGGAGAATGGATCAGGTCATGATAAAATGGCGGAGCAGACTCGATGGGCCGAATGGCCAGCTTCTGCTCCTTTGTCTTATGGTCTTAGCATCCCAATTCACACCCGCAAGTTCTACCCTTATAGCCTCATAATTTGCCCTTCCCCAATTAAAAAATTTTCCTATACTCTCTGATTCTGTCTTTTTCCATGATAATGCTAAAGGCCAGGAGGTGGTGGTCACTGTCCCCCAGATGCTCACCCACTGAGCGATCTGTGACCTGACCCGGTACGTTACCTAATACTAGATCTAGTATGGCATTCTCCCTGGTCGGCCTGTCAACATACTGTGACAGGAATCCGTCCTGGACACACTTAACAAACTCTGCCCTGTCTAAAGCATTGGAACTAATCAGGTGCCAATCAATATGAGGGAAGTTAAAGTCACCCATGATAACAACCCTGCTATTTTTGCACCTTTCCAAAATCTGCCTCCCAATCTGCTCGGTATCTCTGCTGCTACTAGGGAGCCTATAGAATACTCCCAATAGAGTAACTGCTCCCTTCCTGTTCCTGACTTCCACCCATACTGACTCCAAAGAGGATCCTGCTACATTACCCACCCTTTCTGTAGCTGTAATAGTATCCTTGACCAGTAATGCCACCCCTCCTCCCCTTTTTCCTCCCCTTTTTCTGCATTCTCTATCCCTTTTAAAGCACTGAAATCCAGGAATATTGAGAATCCATTCCTGCCCTGGTGCCTGCCAGGTCTCTGTAATGGCCACTACATGATAATTCCATTTATGTATCCAAGCTCTCAGTTGATTACCTTTGTTCCTGATGCTTCTTGCATTGAAGTACATGCATTTTAGCTCTTCTACCTTGCTACCTTTACACCCTTTATTCTGCTTCTCTTTCCTCAAAGCCTCTTTATATGTTAGATCTGGCTTTACTCCATGCACTTCTTCCACTGCTCTATCTCTCCGGGTCCCATCCTGTTTGCAAATTAGTTTAAACCCTCCCGAACCATGCTAGCAAACCTCCCTGCAAGGATATTGCTCCCCCTTGAGTTCAGGTGCAACCCATCCAATCTGTACAGGTCCCACCTTCCCCAGAAGAGATCCAAGTGATCCAAAAATCTAAAACCTTTCCTGTTGTGAAGGATGATTTAAATATCTCTGCCAGGGCACCAACAATTTCTGCAATTGCTTCTGGAAGGCTTTGACGGAACACCTTGTCAGGCCCTGGGGATTTATCCACCCTGATTTACCTCGGTAGCAAACACCTTCTCTGTAATCTATACAGGCTCCCTGAACTTCATGCTGCTTTGCCTCACTTCTTTATCTACTGTGTCCATCTCCTGAATAAATACAGATGCAAAAATTTTATTTAAAAACTCCCCCATCTATTTTGACTCTACCCATAGATTACCATTCTGATCTTCCAGAGACCAATTTTGTCCCATGCAATCCTCTTAAAATATCTGTAGAATTCCAGAGGATTATCCTTCACCTTGTCTGCTACAGAGGTTTCATACCCTTTTTAGCCTTCCTAATATCTTTCTTGTGTTCTCTTGTATTTCTTGTACTCCATAAGCACCTTATTTGTTCTGAATTGTGTATGCTTGCTATGCACCTCCTTTTTTTCTTTTAACTAGGGCCTCAATATCTTGAAAACCAAGATACCCTACCCTTATTATCTTTACCTTTTATTCTGACAAGCACATACAAGCCTTCTGCTCTCAAAATTTCATTTTTGTTGGCCTCCCACTTTCACCTTGTGCATCCCAGTTTGGCAAAAGAATAAATCAAGGAAGGTAGTGCACCCATGGTTGACAAGGGAAATTAGGGATAGTATCAATTCCAAAGAAGAAGCATACAAATTAGCCAGAAAAAGTGGCTCACCTGAGGACTAGGAGAAATTCAGAGTTCAGCAGAGGAGGACAAAGGGCTTAATTAGGAAGGGGAAAAAAGATTATGAGAGAAAACTGGCAGGGAACATAAAAACTGACTTTATAGATATGTGAAAAGAAAAAGATTGGTTAAGGCAAATGTAGGTCCCCTACAGACAGAAACAGGTCGTGAATTAATTATGGGGAGCAAGGACATGGCAGACCAATTGAATAATTACTTTGGTTCTGTCTTCACTAAGGAGGACATAAGTAATCTTCCGGAAATAGTAGGGGACAGAGGGTCCAGTGAGATGGAGGAACTGAGGGAAATACATGTTAGTAGGGAAGTGGTGTTAGGTAAATTGAAGGGATTAAAGGCAGATAAATCCCCAGGGCCAGATGGTCTGCATCCCAGAGTGCTTAAGGAAGTGGCCCAAGAAATAGTGGATGCATTAGTGATAATTTTTCAAAACTCTTTAGATTCTGGACTAGTTCCTGAGGATTAGAGGGTGGCTAATGTAACCCCGCTTTTTAAAAAAGGAGGGAGAGAGAAACCAGGGAATTATAGGCAAACAACAGGAATTCTGCAGATGCTGGAAATTCAAGCAACATACATCAAAGTTGCTGGTGAACGCAGCAGGCCAAGCAGCATCTATAGGAAGAGGCGCAGTCGACGTTTCAGGCCGAGACCCTTCGTCAGGACAAACTGAAGGAAGCATAGAATTATGCTTACCAGGGAATTATAGACCGGTTAGCCTAACATCGGTGGTGGGGAAACTGCTAGAGTCAGTTATCAAAGATGTGATATCAGCTCATTTGGAAAGCGGTGAAATCATCGGACAAAGTCAGCATGGATTTGTGAAAGGAAAATCATGTCTGACGAACCTCAGAATTTTTTGAGGATGTAACTAGTAGAGTCGATAGGGGAGAACCAGTGGATGTGGTATATTTGGATTTTCAAAAGGCTTTTGACAAGGTCCCACACAGGAGATTAGTGTGCAAATTTAAAGCACACGGTATTGGGGGTAAGGTATTGATGTGGATAGAGAATTGGTTGGCAGACAGGAAGCAAAGAGTGAGAATAAACGGGACCTTTTCAGAATGGCAGGCAGTGACTAGTGGGGTACTGCAAGGCTCATTGCTAGGACCCTAGTTCTTTACAATATATATTAATGACTTGGATGAGGGAATTAAATGCTGCATCTCCAAGTTTGCGGATGACACGAAGCTGGGCGGCACTGTTAGCTGTGAGGAGGATGCTGAGAGGATGCAGGGTGACTTGGATAGATTAGGTGAGTGGGCAAATTCATGGCAGATGCAATTTAATGTGGATAAATGTGAAGTTATCCACTTTGGTGGCAAAAACAGGAAAACAGATTATCATCTGAATGGTGGCCGATTAGGAAAAGGGGAGGTGCAACGAGACCTGGGTGTCATTATACACCAGTCATTGAAAGTGGGCATGCAGGTACAGCAGGCGGTGAAAAAGGCGAATGGTATGCTGGCATTTATAGCAAGAGGATTCGAGTACAGGAGCAGGGAGGTACTACTGCAGTTGTACATGGCCTTGGTGAGACCACACCTGGAGTATTGTATGCAGTTTTGGTCCCCTAATCTGAGGAAAGACTCAGAGGGAGTACAAAGAAGGTTCACCAGATTGATTCCTGGGACGGCAGGACTTTCATATGATGAAAGACTGGATGAACTAGGCTTATACTCGTTGGAATTTAGAAGATTGAGGGGGGATCTGATTGAAACATATAAAATCCTAAAGGGATCGGACAGGCTAGATGCAGCAAGATTGTTCCCGATGTTGGGGAAGTCCAGAACGAGGCGTCACATTTTGAGGATAAAGGGGATGCCTTTTAGGACTGAGATTAGGAAAAACTTCTTCACACAGAGAGTGGTGAATCTGTGGAATTCTCTGCCACAGGAAACAGTTGAGGCCAGTTCATTGGCTACATTTAAGAGGGAGTTAGATATGGCCCTTGTGGCTAAAGGGATCAGGGGGTATGGAGGGAAGGCTGGTACAGGGTTTGAGTTGGATGATCAGCCATGATCATACTGAATGGCGGTTGAGGCTTGAAGGGCCGAATGGCCTACTCCTGCACCTATTTTCTACGTTTCTATGTTTTCTATGTTTACCAGAAAACAGGAAGGTAGAGGGGGCAGCTTTGCTCTGTTGGTAAAAATGAAATCAAATCATTAAAAGAGGTGACATATGGTCGGAAGGTGTTCCGGTGTATAAGCTGATGAGAGGCATTGATCGTGTGGATAGTCAGAGGTTTTTTCCCAGGGCTGAAATAGCTGCCACAAGAGGACACAGGTTTACGGTGCTTGGGAGTAGGTACAGAGGAGATGTCAGGGGTATGTTTTTTACACAGAGAGTGGTGAGTGCGTGGAATGGGCTGCCAGCAATGGTGGTGGAGGTGGATACAATAGGGTCTTTTGAGACTTCTGGATAGGTACATGGAGCTTAGAAAAATAGGGGGCTGTGGGTAACCCTAGTAATTTCTAAGGTAGGGATATGTTCGGCACAGCTTTGTGGGCCGAAGGGCATGTATTGTGCTGTAGGTTTTCTGTGTCTCTATGTGTTGAATCATTGTGGATAAAGCTAAGGAACTGCAAGGGTAAAAAGACCCTGATGGGAGTTGTATACAAACCTTCAAACAGTAGTAAGGATGTGGCCTGCAAATTATAACAGGTGATAGAAAATGTATGTCAAAAGGGAAATGTTACAATAGTCACAGGGGATTTTAATATACAGGTAGACTGGGAAAATCAAATTGGTGCTGGATTCCAGGAGGGAGAATTTCTAGAGTGCCTTCGAGATGGCTTTTTGGAGCAGTTCGTGGTTGACCCCACTAGGGGGATCAGCTATTTTGGATTGATCCAGAATTGATTAGAGAGCTGAAGGTAAAAAGAACCCTTGGGGGCAAGTGATCATAATGTGTTTGAATTCACACTGAAATTTGAGGAGAACCTGTAGTCAGATGTATTCGTATTTCAATGAAATAAAGGGAATTACAGAGGTATGAGAAAGGGGAGTTGGCCACTAAAGGAAAACCACATTCTCTCTGCGTCTGTCTCCTGAGTAAAGCTGGATGCAAAAAGTCCATTTAAGATCTCACCCATCTTTTTTGGCTCGAGAAACTAATGTTCATACCATCAGGTTGGAGGCTATGCCGGTGGAATATAAGGTGTTAGCAGTGGACCAATTGATTCGTAGAGAGAGAGAGAGCTTCACACAGGTCATAGAAACATAGAAAACCTACAGCACAATACAGGCCCTTCGACCCACAAAGCTGTGCCAAACATGTCCTTACCTTAGAACTACCTAGGCTTACCCATAGCCCTCTAATTTTCACAGCTCCATGTATCCATACAGGAGTCTCTTAAAAGACCCTATCATTTAGATTATGAAGACACGTAGTCCTCTTTTATTGTCATTTAGTAATGCATGCATTAAGAAATGATACAATATTTCCTCCGGTGTGATATCACAAAACACAGGACAGTCCAGACTGAAAAAACTAACAAAACCACATAATTATAACATATAGTTACAACAGTGCAACAATACCATAACTTGATGAAGAAGTCCATGAGCACAGTAAAGTTCAAAGTCTCTCAAATGTCCCACATCTCACGCAGACGGGAGAAGGAAGGAAAACCCTCCCTGCCATGCCGACCACAATCTGACTCTGAGTCATGCGAAAACTTCGAGCTTTGATCAGCTCTCCGACACCGAGTACTGAGCACCATCTCTGTCCGAACGATCCGACCTCCTTCTCGGTCGCCAAAAGCAGGCAAGGCCGGGGATTTTGAGGCCTACCCTCCGAAAGATACCCGACCACGCAGTAACGACAGCAGCGAACAAGCGTTTCAGAAATTTCACCAGATGTTCCTCTGTGCTTTCACGTCCATTCTCCATCAAATCAGAATTGTCCACGGCCCCTATTTAACAGATACAATATCATTTTTCACTGGAGGGCTGCGCACGCGCAGGCGCGCCACCATCTTCTCCTCTGCCGGCAGCCCATTGCATGCACAGTCAGGGAGAAAAGTTTAAATAAAGAGCGTTTCACAGAGCTCAGCTCATTAGAGTTGTGGTTATGACTGCAAGGCCAGTTTTCTGTTCTGGGTGTCAGATGTGGGATGTCCGGGAGACTTCCAGCCTCTCTGATGGCCACATCTGTGCCAGGTGCATTGAGCTACAGCTCCTTAGAGACCGAGTTAGGGAATTGGAGCTGCAGCTCGATAACCTTCGGCTTGTTAGGGAGAGTGAGGAGGTGATAGACAGGAGCTAGAGGCAGGTAGTCACCCCAGGGCCACAAGAGACAGTTAAGCGGGTAACTGCCAGGAGAGGGAAGGAAGGGCGTCAGGTAGTGAAGAACACCCCTGTGGCTGCCCCTCTGAACAATAACTACTAACATTTTGAGTGCTGTTCGGGGAGGGGATGGGGGATAACCTACCTGGAGGAAGCAACAGTGGCCATGGCTCTGGCACTGGCTGGTCCTGTGGCTCAGAAAGGTAGGGTAGCGGTAATAGGGGTCTCTATAGCTAGGGGACAGATAGGCGATTCTGTGGACGTGAAAAAGAAACGAGGATGGTAGTTTGCCTCCCAGGTGCCAGGATTTATGATATTTCTGAGCGCGTCAATATATATAATGGATTCTCAATATTCCTGGATTTCAGTGCTTTAAAAGAGGTAGAGAGGGCAGGAGGAGGGGTGTCATTACTGGTCAGGGATACTATTACCGCTACAGAAAGGGTGGGTAATGTAGCAGGATCCTCTTTTGAGTCAGTATGGGTGGAAGTCAGGAACAGGAAGGAAGCAGTTACTCTATTAGGGGTATTCTATTGGCCCCCTGGTAGCAGCAGAGATATAGAGGAGCAGATTGGGAGGCAGATTTTGGAAAGGTGCAAAAATAACAGGATTGTTATCATGAGTGACTTTAACTTCCCTAATATTGATTGGCACCTGGTTAGTTCCAAGGGTTTAGATGGGGCAGAGTTTGTTAAGTGTGTCCAGGACGGATACCTGTCACGGTACGCGGACAGGCTGACTACGGGGAATGCCATACTAGATCTAGTACTAGGTAATGAACCGGGTCAGGTCACAGATCTCTCAGTGGGTGAGCATCTGGGGGACAGTGACCACCGCTCCCTGGCCTTTAGAATTATCATGGAAAAGGATAGAATGAGCGAGGACAGGAAAATTTTTAATTGGGGAAGGGCAAATTATGAGGCTATAAGGCTAGAACTTGCGGGTGTGAATTGGGATGATGTTTTTGCAGGGAAATGTACTATGGACATGTGGTTGATGTTTAGAGATCTCTTGCAGGATGTTAGGGATAAATTTGTCCCGGTGAGGAAGATAAAGAATGCAACACTCACAACACGCTGGAGGAACTCAGCAGGTCGGGCAGCATCCTTGGAAATAATGAGCCAAGTTTCAGGCCGGAAACCTTTCGTCAGGACTGTAGGGGGAAGGGGCAGAGGCCCTATAAAGAAGGTGGGGGGAGGGTGGGAAGGAGGAGGCTGGTAGGTTCCAGGTGAAAAACCAGTAAGGGGAAAGACAAAGGGGTGGGGGAAGGGAGGCAGGGAGGTGATAGGCAGGAAAGGTGAAGAAAGAATAAGGGAAAACACAATGGGTAATAGAAGGAGGCAGGACCTTGAAGGAGGTGGTCGGCAGCTGGGGGAGGGGGCAGAGTGACGTAGGGGTGGGGGAGGGGAGGGGGAGGAAATTACTGGAAGTTGGAGAATACTATGTTCATACCAAGGGGCTGGAGACTACCTAGACGGTATATGAGGTGTTGCTCCTCCAACCTGAGTTTAGCCTCATCATGGCAGTAGAGGAGGCCATATATGGACACATCTGAATGCGAGTGGGAAGCAGAGTTGAAGTGGGTGGCTACTGGGAGATCCTGTTTGTTTTGGCAGACGGAGCGGAGGTGCTCGACGAAGCGGTCCCCCAATCTGCGTCGGGTTTCACCAATGTAGAGGATGCCGCACCGGGAGCACCGGATGCAATAGATGACCCCAACAGACTCACAAGTGAAGTGTTGCCTCACTTGGAAGTACTGTTTGGGGCCCTGAATGGTGGCAAGAGCGGAGGTGTGGGGACAGGTGTAGCACTTGCACTTACAGGAATAAGTGCCAGCTGGGAGATCCGTGGGGAAGGACGTGTGGACCAGGGAGTCATGGAAGGACCGATCCCTACGGAAGGTGGAGAGGGGTGGAGAGGGAAAGATGTGCTTAGTGGTAGAGTCCTGTTGAAGGTGGCGGAAGTTGCGGAGGATAATGTGTTGGATCCGGAGGCTAGTGGGGTGGTAGATGAGGACAAGGGGAACTCTGTCCTTGTGGTGGCGGGAGGATGGGGTGAGAGCCGAAGTGCGGGAAATGGAGGAGATGCGAATGAGGGCATCATTAATGACAGCAGAAGGGAATCCCGCTATCGAAGATAAAGAATGATAGGGTGAAGGAATCATGGGTGACAAGTGAGGTGGAAAATATAGTCAGGTGGAAGAAGGCAGCATACATGAGGTTTAGGAAGCAGGGATCAGATGGGTCTATTGAGGAATATAGGGAAGCAAGAAAGGAGCTTAAGAAGGGGCTGAGAAGAGCAAGAAGGGGGCATGAGAAGGCCTTGGCGAGAAGGGTAAAGGAAAACCCCAAGGCATTCTTCAATTATGTGAAGAACAAAAGGATGGCAGGAATGAAAGTAGGACCGATTAGAGATAAAGGTGGGAAGATATGCCTGAATTCTGTGGAAGTGAGCGAGGTCCTCAACTAATACTTCTCTTCGGTATTCAGCAGTGAGAGGGAACTTGATGATGGTGAGGACAATATGAGTGAGGTTGATGTTCTGGAGCATGTTGATATTAAGGGAGAGGAGGTGTTGGAGTTGTTAAAATACATTAGGACGGATAAGTCTTCAGGGCGTGACGGAATATTCCCCAGGCTGCTCCATGAGGCGAGGGAAGAAATTACTGAGGAGATTTACCAGGATGCTGCCTGGTTTGGAGAGTATGGATTATGATCAGAGATTAAGGGAGCTTGGGCTTTACTCTTTGGAGAGAAGGAGGATGAGAGAAGACATGATAGAGGTGTACAAGATATTAAGAGGAATAGATAGAGTGGATAGCCAGCACCTCTTCCCCAGGGCACCACTGCTCAATACAAGAGGACATGGCTTTAAGGTAAGGGGTGGGAAGTTCAAGGGGAATATTAGAGGAAGGTTTTTACTCAGAGAGTGGTTGGTGCCTGGAATGCACTACCTGAATCAGTGGTGGAGGCAGATACACTAGTGAAGTTTAAGAGACTACTAGACAGGTATATGGAGGAATTTAAGGTGGGGGGTTATATGGGAGGCAGGGTTTGAGGATCGGCACGACATTGTGGGCCAAAGGGCCTGTACTGTGCGGTACTATTCTATGTTCTATGTTTATTATTTACTATAATGCCTGCAGTGTTTTGTGCACTTTATGCAGTCCTGGGTAGGTCTGTAGTCTAGTGTAGTATTATTCATGTAGCACCATGGTGCTGAAAAACGTTGTCTTGTTTTCACTGTGTACTGTACCAGCAGTTATAGTCCAAATGACAATAAAAAAGTGACTTGACTTGACTTGATTAGTCTCAAGTCTTCCTTCTTTCGATACCTGTGATCTCTCCTATCAGGTCCTGGTGACTTATGCACCTTAATGCTCTTTGGGTATTGGGTATATTTAAAGAGATTGATAGGTTCTTGACTCGTCAAGGTGTCAAAGGTTACACGGAGAAGACAGGAGAATGGGGTTGACAGATAAATAATTAGCCATGATGAAATGGTGGAGTGCCCTCGATGGGCCAATGGCTTCATTCTGCTCTTATTTCTGATGGTCTTGCGGATTTTTCATGTCCCTTCCTAACTCCTAATTTCTTTCAGAGACCTACAGATTTGCGCCCCAAGATCTATTATGTACATTATTGTTCCTAACAGTCCTGGTATTTATTGTGCAGTTTTCTAATTGCATTTGACTTCCCAACACATGACTCACACTTAGCGAGATTAAACTCCATTTGCCAGTTCTCCACTCTTGTTTTCGGCTGATCTGTATCCTGTAGTATTTTTCATAACTGTCCTTGCAGTTCATATTCTGTAATTAATTTCATCATTCCATCTTTTCTATGAAAGACCCTCAAAATTGGGCAGACTATTATTTAAATGGGGAAAGAATTCAAAGTTCTGAGATGCAGCGGGACTTGGGAGTCCTCATACAGGATGCCCTTAAGGTTAACCTCCAGGTTGAGTCGGTGGTGAAGAAGGTGAATGCAATGTTGGCATTCATTTCTAGAGGAATAGAGTATAGGAGTAGGGATGTGATGTTGAGGCTCTATAAGGTGCTGGTGAGACCTCACTTGGAGTACTGTGGGCAGTTTTGGTCTCCTTATTTAAGGAAGGATGTGCTGACGTTGGAGAGGGTACAGAGAAGATTCACTGGAATGATTCCGGGAATAAGAGGGTTAACATATGAGGAACGTTTGTCCGCTCTTGGACTGTATTCCTTGGAATTTAGAAGAATGAGGGGAGACCTCATAGATACATTTCGAATGTTGAAAAGCATGGACAGAGTGGATGTGGCAAAGTTGTTTCCCATGATGGGGGAGTCTAGTACGAGAGGGCATAACTTAAGGATTGAAGGGTGCCCATTCAGAACAGAGATGCGAAGAAATTTTTTTAGCCAGAGGGTGGTGAATCTATGGAATTTGTTGCCACGGGCAGCAGTGGAGGCCAAGTCATTGGGTGTATTTAAGGCAGAGATTGATAGGTATCTGAGTAGCCAGGGCATCAAAGGTTATAATGAGAAGGCGGGGGAGTGGGACTAAATGGGAGAATGGATCAGCTCATGATAAAATGGCGGAGCAGACTCGACGGGCTGAATGGCCGACTTCTGCTCCTTTGTCGTATGGCCTGAACTCTCAAAAGTACGAAGTAAATTTATTATTAAAATGAATATATGTCACCATATACTACCCGAGAAATCCTTTTCTTGCAGGCATTCTCAGTAAACACAAAGAAACACAATCGAATCAATGTAAAACTGCACATGACAGAGGGACAGACAACCAATGTGCAAAAGACAACAAACTGTGCAAATACAAAATATAGCAAAAACACAACAATAAATAAATAAATAAACAAACAAACAAACAAACAAACAAGAAATAAATATCGAGAACATGACTTAGAGTCCTTCTAAGTAAGACCATTGGTTATGGAATCAGTTCAGTGTTGGGGTGTGTGAAGTTATTCCTACTGGTTTCAGTAAGTTGGTCAAACAGGACCTGCCTTTGCTGAATCCATGCTGTGTCTGCCTGATGGATCCATTTCTTTCCAAATGCTTCACTATTTCTTCTTTATTGACAGCTTCAAGCATTTTCCCAACTACAGATGTTAAACAACCGGCCTATAGTTACCTGCCTTTTCCCTACATCCTTTTTTTGAACAGTGGCGTGACATTCACTGTCTTCCAATCTGCTGGGACCTGCCCAGAGACCAGAGAATTTTAGTAAATCACCACCAAAGCCTTTACTGTAACTTCTGCCATTTCTTTCAGTACCCTGGGATGCATTCCATCAGGATCATTTACCTTCAGGCTCCCCAGTTTTCTCAGCACTATCTCTTTAGTGATAGCTATTGTATTGAGGTCCTCACCTCCCATCGCATCCATAACATCTCTCTTTGGCATGTTAGGCATGTCCTCCACCGTGAAGACCAACAGAAAATAGTCATCCAAAGCCTCTGCCATTTCCTCATTACCCAATATCATTTCCCCCTTCTTGTCCTCCAAGGGACCTACATTCACTTTAGCCACTCTTCTCCGTTTTGTATAATTATACAATCTTTTACTATCCGTTTTTATATGTTCTGCCAGTTTATTTTTATAATCGTAGCTTCCCTTTCTTTATTGCTTGCTTCGTGGTACTTAGTTGCTTTTTAAAGTTTTTCTAATCTTCCAGTTTCCCACTACTCATGGTGACTTTGTACGCACGAGCTTTTAGTTTGATGCCTTCTTCTATTTTCATAGTTATCCAAGGCTGGCTCTCCCCACTCTCACTGTCCTTGCTTTAAACTGGAATATACTTTTGTTGAGCACCATGAAAAATCTCTTTAAAAGTCTTCTACTGTTCCTCAACTGTCCCACCATATAGCCTGTGTTCCCAGTCTACACTAGCCAAATCCTCCGTCATCCCATTATAGTCTCCATTGTTTAATTATAATACACTGGTTTTAGATTGAACTATTGTATGAGAAATTAAATCATACTGTGATCACTCTTTCCAAGAAGATCCCTTACTACAAGATCATTAATTTTACCTGTCTCATTGCACAGGACCGGAACTAAGATAGCACGTTCTCTCTCGATTCAGTAACGTGCTGTTCAAGAAAGCCGTCACAGATGCATTCTGTGAAGTCCTCCTCAAGACTGCCTCAATAAAGTTAATTCATCCAACCTATGTGGAAGTTAAAGTCCCCTATGATAACTGCTGTTCCATTCTTACATGCCTCAGATATTTCTCTGTTTATTGCCTGTGCCACTGTAATGTTATTATTTGGTGGCCGATAGACAACTCCCAGCAGTGTTTTTTTTTTCCCTTTACTATTCCTAATCTCTATCCAGATGGATTCAGCATTCTGCGCCTTAGATATTATATCGTCTCTTACTATCGCCCTGATCTCATCTTTAATTAAGAGCGCTACCCCACCTCTCTTACCTTCCTGCCTATCCTTCTGTATTACCTGATATCCTTGGATATTTAATTCCCAATCCACTCCACCCTGCAACCACGTACCTGTAATGGCCACTAAATCATACCCCTTTGTACTGATTTGAGCCACAAATTTACTGACCTTGTTCTGAATACTATAGGCATTCAAATAAAGTGCCCTTACATTTATTTTGCTTTTAAAATCTTGTGTAATGTTTTACTCTTTTGAACTTGAGTTTTCTTCACTCCTTTCTTACCTTTCTCCTTTTTATATTTTGCTTTTTCTTTTTCTTTATCCAGACTTTTCTTTTTTACTTTACTTCTCCAATCTGTTGAACCTACCCTCCTACTATTTTGTTTAAAGCCCTATCTATAGCCCTAGTTATACGATTCACTAGGATCCAGGTCCCATCACGCTTCAGGTGGAGCCCATTCCATTGGTACAGCTCCCTCCTTCCCCAATACTAATGCAAATTTCCCATGAATTCAAGACCACTTCTCACACACCAATCCTTAAGCCACACATTTAACTCTCTAATCTTCTTGACCCTCTGCCAATTTGTATGTGGCTCAGGTAGTAATCCAGGTCCTGCTTTTTAACTTAGTCCCTAGCTGCTCAAATTCTCTTGGCAGAACCTCTTTCCTCGTTCTACCTATGTCGTTGGTACCCACATGGATCACGTCAACTGGACCTTTCCCTTCCCACTGCAAGTTCCTCTGCAGGTCAGATAAGATGTCTCAAACCCAGGCACCAGGCAGGCAACACAGTCTTCGGGACCTCTATCCACGCGACAGAGAACTCCAGCACTGTCTTTTGGATCCCAGTACCCACCTCACTCACACTCACACCCTCATGCCCCTGACCACAGACCAAATTTGAGGCAGCTAATCTGATGGGTGTGACTACCTCCTGAAACAGGGAATCCAGGTAACTCGACATCACCATTCCCGCCCCCCCCCCCCACCCCAACGTGCCGCAGTGTTTGAAGCTCAGATTTCAGGTCATCAACTTTGAGCCTGAGTTCCTCGAGCAGCTAACACTTGCTACAGATGTGGTCACCAGGAACCATAATCGGGTCCACCAGCTCCCACATCATGCAGCTGCAGCACATCACCTAATCCTGCATCATCTCTTTATTTAATTAGCTGTAATTTAGTGACTTTTTATTCAACCACTTCAAAAGCCCTACTTGCTACTTACCTGTGCCTCCTCACCAAAACCTCAAGTTCCTACTCCTACATTGGTCCCCTCTCACAATGGCTGCTCTGCTTTGACCCTGCTTTACTTATACTTGCTCCTGCTAATGAATCGCAAATTGATTGGTCCGCCGCTAATGCGCCAAGCCCCATGAAATGCTCCTTTTATAAACTTTTCTCCCCAACCTGTGCAAATCTCAATCAATGCTGCCTCTCCCTCTCCCACTCCCCCCTCCCGCTAATGTAATTGTGGGCTGAAGGGCCTGTCCTGTGCTGTTCATTTTAATTTGCAGAATTAGTGTGAAGCTGGAATCATAATTGTAATTTCACCTGAATGTTGGCTTTCGGTTCCTTCCCTCAGGACCAGTTGACTTGTAGCAGTGAACTACAGGTCAAACTTGACAGATTTCGGGTACTTGAGGGGATGCTGACCAAGGTTTTCAACAGTGAGCAGGCAGCAGCATTTGGAGCTGAACTGCGGGAAGCTTCGTGGCAGCAAGAATTCTTCACTGATCTCCTGATTAAGAGACGGGGGCAGATACAGGTAATAACACTATCCAAAACACAACAAGTGAGAAACCAATACACCTGTTTCCACAGTGACTACAGCAGCTTGGTCAGGCACACGAGCTGATGATGTTAGATCAGTAACAACATAGAAAATGCTGGAAGAGCTCAGGACAATCGAAGTTTCTGGTTGGAATCTGGAGAAAGGGTCTCGACTGGAAATTTCAACTATGATTTTCCTCCATCAGTGCTGAGTTCCTTCAGTTCTTTAGTGTTGCTCAAAGAGGTTGTGGCCTGTGAGAGGACCAGACTTGGACTTAGTCCATTTCATCTACAGCAGAAATCTTTTGGCTCAAATGTTTTGGGAGCATGCAAGAAGCACAAAATTTATTTCTTGCCTTTAGATTCAGTGAGGCAGAGGTGCTGCCCATGATCCCATCATCTGTCTGTGCTCTCCATATGTTGCATGTGTCCAGTCTCTGGAGGAGAATCTATATAAAAACCATTTTTCCAGCCAATCTGAACATGGAAAACTAAAAAGAATGGGCTTTAAGCATGTATTTTATTCATCATATAAATTGAGTCACAAAAGAGGGGTAGCTACTTTAATATCAAGTACTCTTAATTATGAACATATTTCAGAGACTAGAGACAAAGAAGGACGGTTTGTAAAAATCACAGGAAGAATAGAAGGTACAGAAATAACATTGCTGAATGTTTATGCTCCTCCAGGTAGTGAATGGTCATTTTATAGACACATTTTTGACCTAATGGTCAGTTCTCGAGGGGTAGTAATTTGTGGAGGAGATTTTAATATTAGATTAAATCCTATATTAGATTCTTCAAGAATAGTTACTCAGAATAAACCTCTGACTCGGAAAGTGAATTCATTGATGGAGGAGTTGGGAATTATAGATGTCTGGAGGGAATTACACCCTACTAGTAAAGATTATACATATTACTCTTTCCCTCATTCAGCCTATTCAAGGATAGACTATTTCTTTATCTTTAATACAGATAGACTCAGGATAAAAAACTGTAATATTGCAACAATTGATCTGTCGGATCATAGCCCAGTCTCTATGTCTCTAATCCTGGAAAGGAAAATGAGGAAAACACTATGGAGGCTAAACTCACATATACTTAATAACCCAAAAGTAATGGAGAGATTAAGGGGAGAAATCAAAGAATATCTAGACCTTAATGACACGGGAGAAACATCGCCAGTGATTTTATGGGATACATTGAAAGCTGTACTGAGAGGGAAAATTATTTCCATTACTACTCACATGAAAAAAATCAATGCACAAAAATTAGCAGACCTTCAAGGAAAATTAAAACAACTTCAAGTTGGAGATAGCAACAAAAGTAATTCAAATCGAAAACAGGAAATTAGGAAATTGCAAAGTGAAATTGATGATATTTATACGTTGGAAACTCAAAGAAATTTTCTTTACCTGAGACAAAAGAATTATGAAGTAGGAGGTAAATCAGCTAGATTATTAGCATATAAATTACGAAAACAACAAGCAGACAATACAATTCATAAAATAAAGAATCCAAAGACAAAGCTTGTGGAGAGTACAATAGGGAAAATTCAAGAGAGTTTTGAAACGTATTATCGAGAGCTGTACTCCCAACCCCGGGCCCCCAATGAGCCCTATATAGACAGTGTATTGAATTTTTTAGATCTACCTAAACTTACAGATTTACAAAATGAAAGTTTATTAGAACCAGTAACTGTCAAAGAACTGAACGTGGCCATCTCTAGGTTAAAGGCTGGAAAGTCCCCGGGTTCTGATGGGTTTACCTCAGAGTGGTACAAGTCCCTGAAGACACAGTTAGCCCCATTACTACTTAACACCTTTAATTGGATCTTGCAGAGAGGAGAAACTCCACCTTCCTGGAGAGAAGCGATTATTTCAGTTATTCCGAAAGAGGGTAAAGATAAACTAGAATGTGGCAATTATCGGCCAATTAGTGTTCTTAATTTAGATTACAAACTATTTACATCTATATTAGCGCGCAGATTGGAAAAGCTTTTACCTGGCCTAATCCATTTAGACCAGACTGGATTTATTCAACAAAGACAAACACAGGACAACATAAGGAGAACTCTGCACATATTAGAACAGGTTAATAAGAACGAGACAGAGACAATGGTAGTAGGATTGGACGCTGAGAAAGCTTTTGATTCGGTTAGTTGGGCATTCCTATACAGAGTGTTAGGAAGATTCGGCTTTCAAGAAAGGTTTATTAAAGTAATTCAGACTCTGTATGACAGCCCAACAGCCCGAATTAAGATAAATGGGGACCTCTCTGACTCCTTCATTTTAGAGAGAGGCACTAGACAGGGATGCCCAATTTCTCCTCTCCTTTTTGCGCTATATATTGAACCACTTGCCCAACTAATAAGACAGAGCGAAATCGTAAAAGGTATCAAGGTGGCAGGGATTGAACAGAAAGTGGCGTTATTCGCAGATGATGTTTTGGTCTATCTGAGTGAACCAGAAAAATCATTTATAGGATTGTTTACACTGTTGGATGACTTTGGGAAAATATCAGGTTATAAAATAAATGTAAAGAAAACGCAGGTTATGTCCCTAAATTATACACCATCCAAAAAATTGCAGGATACATACGATCTTAAGTGGGAAGCTAAATCATTAAAATATTTAGGAATAACCCTGCCGAAGGATCTTTCAACACTGTCACAGGTAAATTATGGGCCATTGATCTCAGAGATAAAAGCAGATATGCATAGATGGAATCTTATCCCCTTTTTAAGTTTAAATTCAAGGATAAATACTATAAAAATGAATATTCTTCCTCGGTTATTATATCTTTTCCGTACTTTACCAGTGGAGGTGGATGATAATCAATTCAGGGAATGGGACAAATGGATTTCCCGCTTCATTTGGCAAGGAAGGAAACCTAGAATTCGATATAACACCTTACAGTTAGGGAAGGAAAGAGGAGGTATGGTTCTTCCTTGCCTGAGAAATTATTTTTATGCCTCACAGATAACCCCTCTGTTATATTGGTGTAATAGGGAATATAAGGCTAGATGGAAGGAAATAGAATTTGGATTAGTTGACAGTTTTCCTCTTCAGGCCTCAATAGCTGACAAAGGATTGATGGCCCAGTTGGAAAAATTTAATAATGCTTGGATAAATCTTACATTAAAAGTATGGCAGAAGGTGGTTAATTCATGTGGAATTAATAACATGCTAAAACTCTTTAGATGGTGTGCATATGATACCGAATTCCTTCCCAACAGAGGAGATAAAAGATTTGAGCTATGGATAAAGAAAGGTCTTACAACCTACCTCTCATTTATAGATAAAAGAGTATTACAAAGTTTCCAAATCCTGCAGGACAAACATGGCCTAGAACATAATGACTTTTTTGGGTACCTTCAAATACGAAACTATGTTAACCAGAGTTGTAGATATACAGACCTATCAACAGTAGAATTAGAATTTTTCAAGATTCTGAATTCGGCTTGCAGTTCAATACCTAGTAAATCAGTTTCTCGCCTATATAATTCACTCTCCCATGCTAAAAATGTAAATACACTGTACATTAAAGAGAAGTGGGAGAAAGAAGCGGGGTTGGTACTTTCAGAGGAGGCTTGGGGGAAAATCTGCAGCTTTCAATGGTCCTCGACTAATTCTTTGACTTGGAGAGAACATTGTTGGAAAAACATTATAAGATACTTCAAGACCCCATATCAGGAAAAATATAAAGATACAAATGTGATGTGTTGGAGAAGGTGCGGCTCCAAGGAGGCAAATCATTTTCATATTTTCTGGGATTGCCCTAAATTAAGTCTATTTTGAGAAGGTATTCATAGAACATTAGTTAAGGTACTTAGGTCCCAGATACCTCTGAACTTTGAGACGCTCTATTTGGGGCATGTATTGTTCCTTGAACAGAAGGAAGACATAAAGTTGCTGCAGGCCCTCTTAGCGGCAAGTAAGAAATCAATCACTAGAAAATGGCTAAATCCCATACCACCTACATTAGAAGATTGGTACGAAATTATCTTGGAAATATTTAAAATGGAAAAGTTGACCTACTCCCTGAGAACTCAAAAAGAAACATTTTATCAAATCTGGAATAAATGGATTGAATATATAACCCCAATGCGAGCAGACTTTAGATGACTCTCCTAATGATTTATATTGCTCTTCTCATCAACACAGTAATATTGCTAACGTAAGCACCCCTAGTCTAAATGTTTGTTTTTTTTGGAAAATAGAGAATTAACACAAGTAAAGGGAAAGATTTGGAAAAGGGATAAAAAAAATGAAAAAATTAAGTAAATAAGTACATAGGGATTGGATAATTATGTCTGCGGGCAGGAACAAGCACGAACAAATTGGGATATAAACACCTACAATGGTTGGTATATAGGCTTGTATGCAACATTTTGGAACAGTGGAAATGGTCCAGAAGGGTTGTATGGAAACTATTATTACCATTTTTCTTAACAACTAATTTCATTACTTAGCCTAATAGGTTAGATTTACCACAGTACATAATTATCTATTTAAATGTTTATTTTGCTTTTATATCATCTCAATGTGTACTTAAGAATGTATAAATAATAACAACAGGAATTCTGCAGATGCTGGAAATTCAAGCAACACACATCAAAGTTGCTGGTGAACGCAGCAGGCCAAGCAGCATCTATAGGAAGAGGCGCAGTCGACGTTTCAGGCCGAGACCCTTCGTCAGGACTAACTGAAGGAAGAGGGAGTCCCTCTTCCTTCAGTTAGTCCTGACGAAGGGTCTCGGCCTGAAACGTCGACTGCGCCTCTTCCTATAGATGCTGCTTGGCCTGCTGCATTCACCAGCAACTTTGATGTGTGTTGAATGTATAAATAATTGTAGTTTTATACATATTAAAAAATGGAAAAGGTTATATGTGTGAAAAAAGTACATGATAATTGTGAACTCATCCAAATAAAAATAAAATTTAAAAAAAAAACATTTTTCCAGCATCAGTGAACTGAAGATATGTTAGAAACAGTAAAATACAACCTGACTTGCACTAACAGGCAGCACAAACTATGTGTGCCTTTTGGAGTTCCCATTCTATTTCACAAGGATTTTGTCGATTGCAGGATCCATTGAGCCTGACGCCAATACTGAGGCAGTAGAATTTGCCAGTGGTAGGACGTTAGTAAACTGAGAATAGAGAAGGAGAAAGGCAGAGGGCAGTAAATTTGTGGTGAAAAAAGTTTGAAAAATGGAGAGAGAAAGATCCCAGTGAGCCTCATGCAACAGAGAAGTACAGTACACCAACGGCCTTCAGCCCATGTCTTGGACCACATGTGAATTAGCAGGGAGGAGGTATTGGAGACTTTAAAGAAATTTTGAGGAGGTTAAAAACAGATGTATCAGTATTATAGTGGAGGCATGAGAGAGGACCTGGCCTAAACTGACTGGAAGGGGACACTTGCAGGGATGACGGCAGAACTGCAATGGCAGGTGATTCTGGGGAAACTTCAGAAGGCACAGTAAGGAAACAACTCAAATATGAAGAAGTATTCTTCATATTCTTGAGGGGGAGCAATATCCTTGCAGGTAGGTTTGCTAGCATGGTTCGGGAGGATTTAAACTAATTTGCAAGGGGGATGGGACCCGGAGCAATAGAACGGTGAGAGAAGTGCATGGAGTAAAGCCAGATCTAACATATAAGGAATACAAGGAAGCAAAAATTAGTGGGAAGACAGAGTATTGGGAAGTTTTTAAAAGCTTCCTAAAGGAAACTAAGAAGGTCATTAAGAGGGAAAAGATTAACTATGAAAGGAAGCTAGCAAATAATATCAAAGAGGATACTAAAAGCTTTTTCAAGTATATAAAGAGGAAAAGACAGGTGAGCGCAGATATACGACCGATAGAAAATGATGCTAGAGAAATTGTAATGGGAGATAGGGAGATGAGATGGCGGAGGAACTGAACGAGTATTTTGCATTAGTCTTCACTGAGGAGGACATCAGCAGTATACTGGACACTCAAGGGTGGCAAGGAAGAGATGTGTGCGCAGTCACAATTACGACAGAGAAAGTACTCAGGAAGCTGAATAGTCTAAAGGTAGATAAATCTCCCGGACCGGATAGAATGCACCTTCGTGTTCTGAAGGAAGTAGCTGTGGAAATTGCAGAGGCATTAGCGATGATCTTTCAAAAGTTAATAGATTCTGGCATGGTTCTGGAGGACTGGAAGATTGCAAATGCCACTCTGCTATTTAAGAAGGGGGCAAGGAAGCAAAAAGGAAATTATAGATCTGTTAGCTTGACATCGATGGTTAGGAAGTTGTTGGAGTCGATTGTCAAGGATGAGGTTATGGAGTACCTGGAGGCATATGACAAGATAGGCAGAACTCAGTATGGATTCCTCAAAAGAAAATCCTGCCTGACAAACCTATTACAATTTTTTGAGGAAATTACAAGTAGGTTAGACAAGGGAGAAGCAGTGGATGTTGTATATTTGGATTTTCAAAAGGCCTTTGACAAGGTGCCACACATGAAGCTACTTAACAAGATAAGAGCCCATGGAATTACGGGAAAGTTACATACGTGGATAGAGCGTTGGCTGATTGGCAGGAAACAGAGAGTGGGAATAAAGGTATCCTATTCTGGTTGGCTGCCGGTTACCAGTGGTGTTCCACAGCGGTCCATGTTGGGGCTGCTTGTTTTTACATTGTACATCAACGATTTGGATTATGGAATAGATGGCTTTGTGGCTAAGTTTGCTGATGATACGAAGATAGGTGGAGGGGCCGGTAGTGCTGAGGAAACGGAGAGTCTGCAGAGAGACTTGAATAGATTGGAAGAATGGGCAAAGAAGTGGCAAATGAAATACAATGTTGGAAAGTGTATGGTTATGCACTTTGGCGGAAGAAATAAACGAGCAGACTATTATTTAAATAGGGAAAGAATTCAAAGTTCTGAGATGCAACGGGACTTGGGAGTCCTCGTACAGGATACCCTTAAGGTTAACCTCCAGGTTGAGTCGGTGGTGAAGAAGGTGAATGCAATGTTGGCATTCATTTCTAGAGGAATAGAGTATAGGAGCAGGGATGTGATGTTGAGGCTCTATAAGGCGCTGGTGAGACCTCACTTGGAGTACTGTGGGCAGTTTTGGTTTCCTGATTTAAGAAAGGATGTGCTGACGTTGGAGAGGGTACAGAGAAGATTCACTAGAATAATTCTGGGAATGAGAGGGTTAATATATGAGGAAAGTTTGTCCGCTCTTGGACTGTATTCCTTGGAGTTTTGAAGAATGAGGGGAGACCTCATAGAAACATTTTGGATGTTGAAAGGAATGGATAGAGTGGATGTGGCAAAGTTGTTTCCCATGATGGGGGAGTCTAGTACAAGAGGGCATGACTTAAGGATTGAACAGCTCCCATTCAGAACAGAAATGCGAAGAAATTTTTTTAGTCAGAGGGTGGTGAATCTATGGAATTTGTTGCCACGGGCAGCAGTGGAGGCCAAGTCATTGGGTGTACTTAAGGCGGAGATTGATAGATATCTGAGTAGCCAGGGCATCAAAGGTTATGGTGAGAAGGTGGGGGAGTGGGACTAAACGGGAGAATGGATCAGCTCATGATAAAATGGCGGAGCAGACTTGATGGGTTGAATGGCCGACTTCTGCTCCTTTGTCTTATGGTTTATATAGAGAGGCTTAGAGAAACAGAATAAAGGGTGAAAAGGTAGTAAGGTAGAAGGGCTAAAGTGTGTGTACTTCAATGCAAGAAGCATCAGGAACAAAGGTGATGAACTGAGAGATTGGATACAGACATGGCATTATGATGTAATGGCCATGACAGAGACTTGGCTGGCACCAGGGCAGGAATGGATTCTCAATATTCCTGGATTTCAGTGCTTTAAAACGGATAGAGAGGGGAGGAAAGGGCAGGAGCGGTGGCACAGGGATGCTATTAAAGCTACAGAAAGGGTGGGTAATGTAGCAGGATCCTCTTTTGAGTCAGTATGGTTGGAAGTCAGGAACAGGAAGGGAGAAGTTACTTTATTGGGAGTATCCTATAGGCCCCCTGGTAGCAGCAGAGATACAGAGGTGCAGATTTTGGAAAGGTACAAAAATTAAAGAGTTGTTATCATGGGTGACTTTAACTTCCCTAATATTGATTGGCACCTGATTAGTTCCAAGGGTTTAAATGGGGCAGAGTTTATTAAGTGTGTCCAGGACGTATACCTGTCACAGTATGTCGACAGGCCGACTAAGGGGAATGCCATACTAGATCTAGTATTAGGTAACGAACCGGGTCAGGTCACAGACGTCTCAGTGGGTGAGCATCTGGGGGACAGTGACCACCGCTCCCTGGCCTTCAGCATTATCATGGAAAAGGATAGAATCAGAGAGGTGCCAGAGAGTGGTGGTAGAAAATTGCTTCTCTGAGTGGAGGCCTGTGACTAGTGGTGTGCCGCAGGGATCACTGCTGGGTCCATTGTTATTTGTCATCTATATCAGTGATCTGGATGATAATGTGGTAAATTGGATCAGCAAGTTTGCTGATGATACAAAGATTGGAGGTGTAGTAGACAGTGAGGAAGGTTTTCAGAGCCTGCGGAGGGACTTGGACCAGCTGGAAAAATGGGCTGAAAAATGGCAGATGGAGTTTAATACTGACAAGTGTGAGGTATTGCACGTTGGAAGGACAAACCAATGTAGAACATACAGGGTTAATGGTAAGGCACTGAGGAGTGCAGTGGAACAGAGGGATCTGGGAATACAGATACAAAATTCCCTAAAAGTGTCGTCACAGGCAGATAGGGTCGTAAAGAGAGCTTTTGGTACATTGGCCTTTATTAATCATAGTATTGAGTATAAGAGCTGGAATGTTATGATGAGGTTGTATAAGGCATTGGTGAGGCCGAATCTGGAGTATTGTGTTCAGTTTTGGTCACCAAATTACAGGAAGGATATAAATAAGGTTGAAAGAGTGCAGAGAAGGTTTACAAGGATGTTGCCGGGACTTGAGAAACTCAGTTACAGAGAAAGGTTGAATAGGTTAGGACTTTATTCCCTGGAGCGTAGAAGAATGAGGGGAGATCTGATAGAGGTATATAAAATTGTGATGGGTATAGATAAAGTGAATGCAAGCAGGCTTTTTCCACTGAGGCTCGGGGAGAAAAAAACCAGAGGACCTCGGTTAAGGGTGAGGGGGGAAAAGTTTAAAGGGAACATTAGGGGGGGCTTCTTCACACAGAGAGTGGTGGGCGTATGGAATGAGCTGCCAGACGAGGTAAATGCGGGTTCTTTTTTAACATTTAAGAATAAATTGGACAGATACATGAATGGGAGGTGTCTGGAGGGATATGGTCTGTGTGCAGGTCAGTGGGACTAGGCAGAAAATGGTTCGGCACAGCTAAGAAGGGCCAAAGGGCCTGTTTCTGTGCTGTGGTTTCTATGGTTCTATGAAAATTTTTAATTGGGGAAGGGCAAATTATGAGGCTGCCAGGCTAGAACTTGCAGGTGTGAATTGGGATGATGTTTTTGCCTGGAAATGTACTATGAATATGTGGTTGATGTTTAGGGATCTCTTGCAGGATGTTAGGGATAAATTTGTCCTGGTGAGGAAGATAAAGAATGGTAGGATGAAGGAATCATGGGTGACAAGTGAGGTGGAAAATCTAGTCGGGTGGAAGAAGGCAGCATACATGAGGTTTAGGAAGCAAGGATCGGATAGGTCTATTGAGGAATATAGTGTAGCATGAAATGAGCTTAAGAAGGGGCTGAGGAGAGAAAGAAGGGGGCACGTGAAGACCTTGGCGAGTAGGGTAAAGGAAAACCCCAAGGCATTCTTCAATCATGTGAAGAACAAAAGGATGACAGGAGTGAAGGTAGGACCGATTAGAGATAAGGGTGGGAAGATGTGCCTGGAGGCTATGGAAGTGAGCAAGGTCCTCAGTGAATACTTGTCTTCTGTATTCACCAATGAAAGGGAACTTGTTGATGGTGAGTACAATATGAGTGAGGTTGATGTTCTGGAGCATGTTGATATTAAGGGAGAGGAGGTGTTGGAATTGTTAATATACATTAGGATGGATAAGTCCCCGGGGCCTGACAGAATATTCCCCAGGCTGCTCCACGAGATGAGGGAAGAGATTGCTGAGCCTGTGGCTAGGATCTTTATGTCCTCATTGTCCACGGGAATGGTACCGGAGGATTGGAGGGAGGCGAATGTTGTCCCCTTGTTCAAAAAAGATAGTAGGGATAGTCCGGGTAATTATAGACCAGTGAGCCTTATGTCTGTGGTGGGAAAGCTGTTGGAAAAGATTCTTGGAGATAGGATCTCTGGGCATTTCGAGAATCATGGTCTGATCAGGGACAGTCAGCATGGCTTTGTGAAGGGTAGATTGTGTCTAACAAGCCTGATAGAGTTCTTTGAGGAGGTGACCAGGCATATAGATGAGGGTAGTGCAGTGGATGTGATCTATATGGATTTTAGTAAGGCATTTGACAAGGTTCCACACAGTAGGCTTATTCAGAAAGTTAGAAGGCATGGGATCCAGGGAAGTTTGGCCAGGTTGATTGAGAATTGGCTTTCCTGCAGAAGGCAGAGGGTCCTGGTGGAGGGAGTTGGATTGGAGGATTGTGACTAGCAGTGTCCCACAATGATCGATTCTGGGACCTCTGATTTTCATGATTTTTATTAATGACCTGGATGTGGGTGTAGAAGGGTGGGTTGGCAAGTTTGCAGACGACACGAAGGTTGGTGGTGGTGTAGATGTGTAGAGGATTGTCGAAGATTACAGAGAGACATTGATAGGATGCAGAAGTGGGCTGAGAAGTGGCAGATGGAGAAGTTTGCAGACGACACCAACCTTTGTGTCATCTGCAAACTTGCCAACCCACCCTTCTACCCCTACATCCAGGTCGTTAATAAAAATCACAAAAAGTAGTGGTCCCAGAACAGATCCTTGTGGGACACCTGTAGTCACAATCCTCCAATCTGAATGTACTCCCTCCACCACGACCCTCTGCCTTCTGCAGGCAAGCCAATTCTGAATCCACCTGGCCAAACTTCCCTGGATCCCATGCCTTCTGACTTTCTGAATAAGCCTACTGTGTGGAACCTTGTCAAATGCCTTACTAAAATCCATATAGATCACATTCACTGCACTACCCTCATCTATATGCCTGGTCACCTCCTCAAAGAACTCTATCAGGCTTGTTAGACACACATCTGCCCTTCACAAAACCGTGCTGACTGTCCCTGATCAGACCATGATTCTCTAAATGCCCATCGATCCCATCTCTTAAGAATCTTTTCCAACAGCTTTCCCACCATAGACGTAAGGCTAACTGGTCTATAATTACCCGAACTATCCCTACTACCTCTTTTGAACAAGGGGACAACATTCGCCACCCTCCAATCCTCCGGTACCATTCCCGTGGACAATGAGGACATCAAGATCCTACACTTTAGAAGGACATACTCCAAGGCAGAGTACAAAGTAAATGGCAGGATACTTGGTAGTGTGGAAGAGCAGAGGGATCTCGGGGTACATGTCCACAGATCCCTGAAAGTTGCCTCACAGTTAGATAGGGTTGTTAAGAAAGCTTATGGGGTGTTAGATTTAGGTCGAGGTATAGAGTTTAAGAGTCGCAAGGTAATGAGGCAGCTCTCTAAAACTCTGGTTAGGCCACACTTGGAGTACTGTGTCCAGTTCTGGTCACCTCACTATCGGAAGGATGTGGAAGCACTGGAAAGGGTACAGAGGAGATTTACCAGGATGCTGCCTGGTTTCGAGAGTATGCATTATGATCAGAGATTAAGGGAGTTAGGGCTTTACTCTTGGGAGGGATGGAGGATGAGAGGAGACATGATAGAGGTGTACAAGATATTAAGAGGAATAGATAGAGTGGATAGCCAGTGACTCTTTCCCAGGGCACCACTGCTCAATACAAGAGGACATGGCTTTAAGGTAAGGGGTGGGAAGTTCAGCGGGGATATTAGAGGAAGGTTTTTTACTCAGAGAGTGGTTGGTGCATGGAATGCAGTGCCTGAGTTGGTGGTGGAGGCAGATACACTAATGAAATTTGAGAGACTACTGGAGAGGTCTCTGGAGGAATTTAAGGTGGGGGGTTATATGGGAGGCAGGGTTTAAGTGTCAGCACAACATTGTGGGCCGAAAGGCCTGTACTGTGCTTTACTATTCTATGTTCTATGTTCTAAAGGAAGGATGAGGCTGATAAGGGAAGTCAACGACAACAGAAAAGCAAACAAGAGGGCGTAAAATAAAGCCAAAATTCTTGGGAAGTTAGAGAATTGGAAAGTTTTAAAATACCAACAGAAGGCAACTAAAAAAGCCATGATGAGAGAAAAAATGGATTATGAGGTAAGCTAGCCAATAATATAAAAGACTACACTGCAAGTTTAAAAAAATATATAAGGAGTTAAAGAGAGGCGAAGATGCATATTGGACTGCTGGAAATTGACACTGGAGAGATGGCAATGCAGGGACAAAGTAAAATCGGAGGAACTTTTTAAATATTTTGTACGACCTTAAGATATAGGAACAAAATTAGGCCATTTGGTCCATCGAGTGTACTCCACAATTTCTTCATGACTGATCCATTTTTCCTCTCAGTCCCAACCTCCTGCCTCCCCCCACCCCCGCATCCCTTCTGACCAATCAAAAATATATCAACCTCTGCCTTAAATATACATACAGACTTGGCCTCCACAGCTGCCTGTGGCTAAGAATTCCACAGATTCACCACTCTCTGGCTAAAAGATTCCTTTCCATCTCCGTTCTAAAAGGATGTCCCTCTGTTCTGAGGCTGTATCTCCTGGTTATAGACTCTCCCATCACAGGAAGCATTCACTCTATCAAGGCCTTTCACCATTCGATAGGTTTCAATGAGGTCACCTCTTATTCTTCTAAATTCTGGTGAATGCAGACCCAGAGCCAACAAATGCTGTTCATATCACAAGCCATTCAAACCCAAAATCATTTTCATGAACCTCCTTTAAACCCTTATTTTTCTAAGATAAGGGGCCCAAAACAGCTCACAATACTCCAAGTGAGGCCTCACCAATGCTTTATAAATTACATCCTTGCTTTTATATTCTAGTCCTCTTGAAATGAATGCTAACATTGCATTTGCTTTCCTCACCACAGATTCAACACGCAAATTAACCTTTGGGGAAACCTGCACAAGGACTTCCAAGTACCTATGTGCCTCAGATTTTTGTATTTTCTCTTCATTTATTAAATAGTCCACCCCTTTATTTCTTCAATGAAAGAGCATGACCATAAACTTCCGGACACTATTCCATCTGCCACTTCTTTGCCCATTCTCTTAATCTGTCTGAGTCCTTACATAGCCTCTCTGCTTCCTCAAAACTACCTACCCCTTCCCTATGTTCACAGCGTCTGCAAACTTTGCAACAAAGCGATCAATTCTATCATCCAAATCATTGATACCCTACCTTTGTCATTGGTACCAACATGTACCACAACTTCCAACTGCTCGCCCTCCCTTCAAGGATATTCTGCAAACGCTCAGAGACGTCTTGGACCCTGGCACCCGGGAGGCAACACACTATCCTGGCGTCTTTTACTGCTGCAGAATCACCTATCTGTCCCCCTATCTTTCGAGTCCCTATGACTATTGCTCCACTTGACTTTACGCTACCCTTCTGAGGCTCAGAGACAACACAGTACTATTGGTCTGGCTGCTGATGCCTTGTCCAGATAAGTCATGCCTCTTTGCAATATCCAAAGGGGATTACCTGTTGCTGAGGGGAATGGCTACAGGGGTACCCTGCACTGACTTCCTTCTCCCTTTACCTCTCTTGAGTCATAGGAGAGGGGTAGAGGTCCCGCACAGTAAGTTTAGGGAGTTAGGAAGGAGAGTGAAGAGCAGGACCTCCATGGTGGTAACCTCTTGCTTACTTCCATTTCACGAGCTAGTGAAGGTCAGAACAGGAAGAGACCATAAAACGTAGGAGCAGAATTAGGCCATTCAGCCCATAAAGTCTGCTCAACCATTCCATCATGGCTGATCCCAGATCTCATGCAACTCTATACACCTGCTTTCTCGCCACATCCTTTAATGCCCTGACTGATTGGGAAACAATCAGCTTGCGCCTTAAATCTACCCACAGACTTGGCCTCCACCACGGTCTGTGGCAGAGCATTCCCCAGATTCACTACTTTCTAGCTTAAAAAAAAATTCCTCCTTGCCTCTGTTCTCAATTTTGAGGCTGTACCCTCAGGTTCTGAATACCCTCACCATAGGAAACATTTTCTGTACATCAACTCTATCTCGTCCTTTCAGCATTCGGTTTGCTCTCTCCTTGGCTTTTATATTGGCTTTGACTTCTCATATTAAGCAAAGGTTGTGTCATTTTTCTTTGCATTTAGAAAATTAAACCAGAGATCAGTGAAGAACAGTGCAGCTTTGTCGAAGGCAAGGGAACATCAAATGCTGCTTATATTCTCAGGAAAATTAGCGAAAGGTCAATAGAAGTACAAGAAGACCTATAATCTGTTTCATTGACTACACAAAAGCCTTCAACTTAGTGAAACACCAAGTCATCATGAAAATGCTTAAAAATATTAATATCGATGGAAAAGATCGAAGAATAATCAGGAATCTCTACTGGCAACAAAGTGCAGCCATACGGATAGACAATGAGATTGGTTAATATCAACCAATTGATTACCTCACTGGCAGACCACAGTACGTGTGCTTGCAACACTGTGTGTCCGACAGAGTGATCAGCAGCACTGGGGCTCCACAGGGGACTGTCTTGTCTCCCATTTACACCTCGGACTTCAACTACTGCACAGAGTCTTGTCATCTTCAGAAGTTTTCGGATGACTCTGCCGTAGTTGGATGCATCAGCAAGGGAGATGAGGCTGAGTACAGGGATATGGCAGGAAACTTTGTCACGTGGTGTGAGCAGAATTATCTGCAGCTTAATGTGAAAAAGACTAAGGAGCTGGTGGTAGACCTGAGGAGAGCTAAGGTACCGGTGACCCCTGTTTCCATCCAGGGAGTCAGTGTGGACATGATGGAGGATTACAAATACCTGGAGATACGAATTGACAATAAACTGGACTGGTCAAAGAACACTGAGGCTGTCTACAAGAAGGGTCAGAGCCGTCTCTATTTCCTGAGGAGACTGAGGTCCTTTAACATCTGTCAGATGATGCTGAGGATGTACTAGGAGTCTGTGGTGGCCAGTGCGATCATGTTTGCTGTTGTGTGATGGGGCAGCAGGTTGAGGGTAGCAGACACCTACAGAATCAACAAACTCATTGATAAGGCCAGTGATGTTGTGGGGATGGAACTGGACTCTCTCACGGTGGTGTCTGAAAAGAGGATGCTGTCCAAGTTGCATGCCATCTTGGACAATGTCTCCCATCCACTACATAATGTACTGGGTGGGCACAGGAGTACATTCAGCCAGAGACTCATTCCACGGAGATGCAACACTGAGTGTCATAGGAAGTCATTCCTGCCTGTGGCTATCAAACTTTACAACTCCTCCCTTGGAGGGTCATACACCCTGAGCCAGTAGGCTGCTCCTGGACTTATTTCCATTTGGCATAATTTACATATTATTATTTAATTATTTATGGTTTTATATTGCTATATTTTTACTCTATTCTTGGTTGGTGCAACTGTAACGAAACCCAATTTCCGTCGGGATCAATAAAGTAAGTCTGTCTATCTATCTGACTTTAGCTTCTCCTACTCAAATTCCTGAATTATATATATGAAAGTTAAAATAAGTAGTGCAAAAGAGTGGTGAGGTAGTGTTCATGGCTTCAATGTCCATTCAGAAATCTGCTGCAGAGGGAAGGAAGCTGATCCTGAATCATTGAGTGTGTACCTTCAGGCTTCAGTGCCTCCTTCCAATTAGTCATTGTCATCATGGCTATCCCTCGAGGTCGAGGATGATGGTCTTCGTTCTGAAGAAGTGGCCCACAGAGCGAAGACGTGTGTATTTGTTTAACGTGTACTTGATGTTGCACTCCAAGAAGCACACGATGCTTCACAAATCAACCAACTGATTCCAATGGCATGGAAACCATGACGATTGAAGCTGATGGATTTGTTGCAGCCTTCATCTGCCTTCACAGCCGTTGAGTTCCAAGTAACTTCGTCCGCCTGTTCCACCGTTGAGGTCTTGGTTGGATTGTTCTTTGTCAGGGACCTCAGGGACCTTACCGCCATGGGTGACCCTACCAGGAGCCTAGCTCCAGATGGCATCGCTCTCAGGATCACAGGACCACACAAGCTTCTCCACCACGACAAGGTGACAATCCACGGAGAAGTAAGTTGGTAGCAATTAGTAAAGGGCATAACCTAGTTGGCTGCCTATGACAAGTGGTGTTCCTCAGGGGTCAGGATTGGGACTGCTGCTTTTCACATTGTTTGTCAGTGATTTGGATCATGGAATTGATGGCTTTGTGGCAAAGTTTATGGATGATACGAAGATAGGTGGAGGTGTATGTAGTGTTGAGGAAGCAATACAATTGCAACAGGACTTAGACAAACTGGAAGAATAGACAAAAAAGCAGCAGAGAGAATACATAGAAAACCTACAGCACAATACAGGCCCTTTGGCCCACAATGCTATGCCAAACGTACTTACTTTAGAAATTACCTATATTTACCCATAGCCCTCTATTTTTCTTATCTCCATTTACATATCCAGGAGTCTCTTAAAAGACCCTATCATATCCGCCTCCACCACCATTGCCGGCAGCCCATTCCACACACTCACCACTCTCTGCATAAAAAAACTTACATCTTCTCTGTACCTACTTCCAAGCACCTTAAAATTGTGCCCTGTCGTGTTAGCCATTTCAGCCCTGGAAAAAACCTTTGACTATCCACACAATCAATGCCTCTCATCTTCTTATACACCTCTTTCAGGTCACCTCTCATCTTCCGCCACTCCAAGGAGAAAAGGCCAAGTTCACTCAACCTATTCTCATAAGGCATGCTCCCCAATCCTGGCAACACCCTTGTAAATCTCCTTTGCACCCTTTCTATAGTTTCCACGTCCTTCCTGTAGTGAGGTGACCAGAACTGAGCACAGTACTCCAAGTGGGATCTGACCGTGGTCCTATATAGCTGTAGCATTACCTCTCGGCTCTTAAACTCAATCCTACGGTTGAAGAAGCCAATGCACAGTATGCCTTCTTAACCACACAGTCAACCTGTGCAGCAGCTTTGAGTGTCCTATGGACTCAGACCCCAAGATCCTTCTGATCCTCCACACTGCCAAGCGTCTTACCATTAATACTATATTCTGACATCATATTTGACCTACCAAAATACTGTATTCTGCCATCATATTTAACCTACAAAATAGATGTTGAGAAATGTATGATAATGCATTTTGGTAAAAGGAACCTCCTCTGGACTCTCTCCAATGACAACATTTTTGGTAAAAGGAACAATAGTGTGGACTGTTATTTAAATGGGGAGAAGGTTCAAACCTCAGAGGTGCACAGGGACTTAGAAGACCTTGTTCAACACTCCCAGAAAATTTGCAAGTTTACAGGTTGCATCTGTGATAAAGAAGGCAAATGCAATTTTGGCATTTATTTCAAAGGGAGTTGAATGTAAAAGCAAGGAGATTATGCTGAGGCTTTATAAGGCACGAGTCAGGTCACACTTAGAAACATAGAAAACCTACAGCACAATGCAGGCTATTCGGCCCACAATGCTGTGCCAAACATGTACTTACTTTAGAAATGACATAGGGTTACCCGTAGCCCTTTATTTTTCTAAGCTCCATGTACCTATCCAGGAGTCTCTTAAAAGACCCTGTCGTATCCGTCTCTACCGCCATTGCCGGCAGCCCATTCCACACACTCACCACTCTCTGCATAAAAAACTTACCCCTGACATCCCCTCTGTACCTACTTCCAAGCACCTTAAAACTGTGCCCTCCAAGTTTATAGAACATAGAACAGTACAGCACAGTACAGGCCCTTCAGCCCACAATGTTGTGCCGACCCTCAAACCCTGCCTCCCATATAAGCCCCCAACTTAAATTCCTCCATATACCTGTCCAGTAGTCTCTTAATCTTCACGAGTGTATCTGCCTCCACCACTGACTCAGGCAGTGCATTCCACGTACCAACCACTCTCTGAGTAAAAAACCTTCCTCTAATATCCCCCTTGAACTTCCCACCCCTTGCCTTAAAGCCATGTCCTCTTGTATTGAGCAGTGGTGCCCCGGGGAAGAGGCGCTGGCAATCCACTCTATCTATTCCTCTTATTATCTTGTACACCTTTATCATGTCTCCTCTCATCCTCCTCTCCAAAGAGTAAAGCGTAGCTCCCTTAATCTCTGATCATAACGCATACTCTCTAAACCAGGCAGCCTCCTGGTAAATCTCCTCTGTACCCTTTCCAGTGCTTCCACACAGTCATAGTCATAGTCATACTTTATTGATCCCAGGGGAAATTGGTTACAGTTGCACCATAAATAATAAATAGTAATAAAACCATAAATAGTAATATGTAAATTATGCCAGTAAATTATGAAATAAATCCAGGAGCAGCCTATTGGCTCAGGGTGTCTGACCCTCCAAGGGAGGAGTTGTAAAGTTTGATGGCCACAGGCAGGAATGACTTCCTATGACACTCAGTGTTGCATCTCCGTGGAATGAGTCTCTGGCTGAATGTACTCCTGTGCCCACCCAATACATTATGTAGTGGATGGGAGACATTGACCAAGATGGCATGCAACTTAGACAGCATCCTCTTTTCAGACACCACTGTGAGAGTGTCCAGTTCCATCCCCACAACATCACTGGCCTTACGAATGAGTTTGTTGATTCTGTTGGTGTCTACTACCCTCAGCCTGCTGCCCCAGCACACAACAGCAAACATGATAGCACTGGCCACCACAGACTCGTAGAACATCCTCAGCATCGTCTGGCAGATGTTAAAGGACCTCAGTCTCCTCAGGAAATAGAGATGGCTCTGACCCTTCTTGTAGACAGCCTCAGTGTTCTTTGACCAGTCCAGTTTATTGTCAATTCGTATCCCCAGGTATTTGTTATCCTTCGCCATGTCCACACTGACCCTCTGGATGGGAACAGGGGTCACCGGTACCTTAGCTCTCCTCAGGTCTACCACCAGCTCCTTAGTCTTTTTCACATTAAGCTGCAGATCATTCTGCTCACACCATGTGACAATGTTTCCTACCGTAGCCCTGTACTCAGCCTCATCTCCCTTGCTGATGCATTCAACTATGGCAGAGTCATCCGAAAACTTCTGAAGATGACAAGACTCTGTGCAGTAGTTGAAGTCCGAGGTGTCAATGGTGAAGAGAAAGGGAGACAAGACAGTCCCTCGTGGAGCCCCAGTGCTGTTGATCACTCTGTCAGACACACGGTGTTGCAAGCACACGTACTGTGGTCTGGTAATCAAGAATCCATGACACCAGGGAAGCATCCACCTGCATCGCTGTTAGCTTCTCCCCCAGCAGAGCTGGGCGGATGGTGTTCTACGCACTGGAGAAGTCAAAAAGCATGACCCTCACAGTGCTCGCTGGCTTGTCCAGGTGGGCGTAGACAAGGTTCAGCAGATAGATGATGGCATCCTCAACTCCTAGTCGGGGCTGGTAGGCGAACTGGAGGGGATCTAAGTGCGGCCTGACCATAGGCCGGTGCAGCTCCAGAACAAGTCTCTCCAGGGTCTTCATGATGTGGGAGGTCAATGCCACCGGTCTGTAGTCACTGAGGCCGCTGGGGCGCGGCGTCTTCGGCACAGGGACGAGGCAGGACGTCTTCCACAGTTCAGGAACCCTCCGGAGCCTCAGGATCAGGTTGGTTACATGGCAAAGTACTCCACATAGCTGAGGGGCACAGGCTTTGAACACCCTGGTACTGACACCATCCGGTCCTGCAGCCTTGCATGGATTGAGACGTTTTAGCTGTATTCTCACCTGTTCAGCTGTGAAGCCCACTGTGGTGGTTTCATGTGGTGAAGGGGTATAGACATGAGAGCAGGGTGGGGGACTGTGAGGAGGGGTAGGAGGGGAGAGTGGAATATGTTTTGGTTAGGGGCCGACAACAGAGGGCTCATGTGGGGGATGGGCAGGGGCCACAATTTCAGATCTGTTAAAGAACAGGTTAAGTTCATTGGTCCTGTCCACACTGCCTATAGTGAGGCGACCAGAACTGGACACAGTACTCCGAGTGTGGCCTAACCAGAGTTTCATAGAGCTGCATCATTACATCGCGACTCTTAAACTCTATCCCTCGACTTATGAAAGCTAACACCCCATAAGCTTTCTTAGCTACCCTATCCACCTGTGAGGCAACTTTCAGGGATCTGTGGACATGTACCCCCAGATCCCTCTGCTCCTCCACACTACCAAGTATCCTGCCATTTACTTTGTACTCTGCCTTGGAGTTTGTCCTTCCAAAGTGTACCACCTCACACCTCTCCGGTTTGAACTTCATCTGCCACTTCTCAGCCCACTTCTGCATCCTATCAATGTCCCTCTGCACCTCTACACTATCTACAACACCACCCACCTTTGTGTCGTCTGCAAACTTGCCAACCCACCCTTCTACCCCCACATCCAGGTCGTTAATAAAAATCACGAAAAGTAGAGGTCCCAGAACAGACCCTTGTGGGACACCACCAGTCACAATCCTCCAATCTGAATGTACTCCCTCCACCACGACCCTCGCATTAACCCTAATGCGAATCCACCTGGCCAAACTTCCCAGGATCCCATGCCTTCTGACTTTCTGAATAAGCCTACTGTGTGGAACCTTGTCAAATGCAATACTAAAATCCATATAGATCACATCCACTGCACTACCCTCTTCTACCCTCATTTATATGCCTGGTCACCTCCTCAAAGAACTCTATCAGGCTTGTTAGACACGATCTGCCCTTCACAAAGCCATGCTGACTGTCCCTGCTCAGACCATGATTCTCTAAATGCCCAGAGATCCTATCTCTAAGAATCTTTTCCAACAGCTTTCCCACCACAGATGTAAGACTCACTGGTCTATAATTACCCGGACTATCCCTACTACCTTTTTTTGAACAAGGGGACAACATTCGCCTCCCTCCAATCCTCCTGTACCATTCCCGTGGACAACAAGGACATAAAGATCCTAGCCAGAGGCTCAGCATTCTCTTCCCTCGCCTCGTGGAGCAGCCTGGGGAATATTCTGTCAGGCCCCAGGGACTTATCCGTCCTAATGTATCTTAACAACTCCAACACCTCCTCTCCCTTAATATCAACATGCTCCAGAACATCAACCTCACTCATATTGTCCTCACCATCATCAAGTTCCCTCTCATTGGTGAATACTGAAGACAAGTATTCATTGAGGACCTCGCTCACTTCCACAGCCTCCAGGCACATCTTCCCACCTTTTGTCATCCTTTTTTTCTTCACATAATTGAAGAATACCTTGGGGTTTTCCTTTACTCTACTCACCAAGGCCTTCTCATGCCCCCTTCGTGCTCTTCTCAGCCCCTTCTTAAGTCCTTTCTTGCTTCCCTATATTCCTCAATAGACCCATCTGATTCTTGCTTCCTGAACCTCATGTATACTGCCTTCTTCCACCTGACTGGATTTTCCACTTCACTTGTCACCCATGGTTCCTTCACCCTACCATTCTTTATCTTCCTTACCAGGACAAATTTATCTCTTAACATCCTGCAAGAGATCTCTAAACATTGACCACATGTCCATAGTACATTTCCCTGCAAAAACATCATCCCAATTCACACCTGCAAGTTCTAGCCTTGTAACTTCATAATTCGCCCTTCCCCAATTAAAAATTTTCTTGTCCTCTCTGATTCTATCCTTTTCCATGATAATGCTAAAGGCCAGGGAGCAGTGGTCACTGTCCCCCAGATGTTCACCCACTGAGAGATCTGTGACCTGACACAGTTCTTTACCTAGTACTAGATCTAGTATGGCATTCCCCCTAGTCGGCCTGTCCACATATTATGACAGAAACCGTCCTGGCCACACTTAACAAACTCTGCCCCATCTAAACCCTTGGAACTAATCAGGTGCCAATCAATATTAGGGAAGTTAAAGTCACCCGTGATAACAACCCCGTTTTTGCACCTTTCCAAAATCTGCCTCCCAATCTGCGCCTCGGTATCTCTGCTGCTACCAGGGGGCCTATAGAATATCCCCAATAGAGTAACTGCTCCCTTCCTGTTCCTGACTTCCACCCATACTGACTCCAAAGAGGATTGTGCTACATTACCCACCCTTTCTGTAGCTGTAATAGTATCTCTGACCAGTAATGACACCCCTCCTCCCCTTTTTCTGCCCTCTCTATCCCTTTTAAAGCACTGAAATCCAGGAATATTGAGAATCCATTCCTGCCCTGGTGCCAGCCAAGTCTCTGTAATGACCACTACTTTATAATTCCATATATGTATCCAAGCTGTCAGTTCATTACCTGTGTTCCTGATGCTTCTTGCATTGAGGTACACACATTTCAGCCCTTCTACCTTACTGTCTTTACACTGTTTATTCTGCTTCTCTTTCCTCATAGCCTCTCTATACGTTAGATCTGGCTTTACTCCATGCACTACTTTCACTGCATTCCCCTTGCAAATTAATTTAAACCCTCCTGAACCATGCTAGCAGGCCTACCTGCAAGGATATTGCTCCCCCTCAAGTTCAGGTGCAATCCATCCAATCTGTACTGGTCCCACCTTTCCCAGAGGAGATCCCAGTGATCCAAAAATCTAAAACCCTGCTCCCTGCACCAACTCCTCAGCCACGCATTCAACTGCCATCTCCTCTAATTCTTACCATCACTGTCACGTAGCACTGGCAGCAATCCTGAGAACGCCACCCTTGAGGTCCTGTTACTCAGCCTTCTGCCTAGTTCCCGAAACTCACACTTCAGGACCTCATCCCTCTTCCTGCCTATGTCTTCCTGCCTATTTTTATGAATTTAGAGGAATGCAGGGAGATCTCCTTTGAAACATGCCAAATGTTGAAAGGACTGGATGGGGGGGGATATGGAGAGGATATTTCCTCTGGTGGGGGTATCCAGATCTGGAGGACACAGCCTCAAAATTGATGGGTGATCTTTTAGAACAGGTAAGGAGAATTTTTTTTTAGCCAGAGAGTAATGAATCTGTGGAATGCTCTGCCTCAGACTGCGGTGGAGGCTATGTCTGTGTGTATATTTAATTGGGAAGTTGATCATTTCCTGATCGGTCAGGGCATCAAAGGATATGGTGGTAAGGCAGGTATATGGGGTTGAGTGGGATCCGGGATCAGCCATGATGGAATGGCGGGGCATGCTCGATGGACTAAATGACCTAATTCTGCTCCAATGTCTTCTGGTCTTATGGTCCTGGGTGATGGGGGTAGTTAATGATTGATGCCGCCTTTTTGAGGCACCGCTCATTGAAGGCGACCAGGATGATAGGTAATCTGTAGTGCCCATGATGCAGCTCACTGAATTTATCACTTTCTACAGATTACTTAGATCCTTTCCAGTGCCCACCAGATGTTAGAGCAAAAATACGTTCAGCCAGATAGTTTAAGATGTATCTATTTTAATGCAAGGATCATCATAAACAAGGTGGATGAACTTAGAGCGTGGATCAATACATGGAACTATGACATTGTGGCCGTTACAGAAACTTGGATGTCTCAGGGTCAGGAATGGCTGCTGAGTGTGCCGGGCTTTAGGTGTTTCAAAAAGGACAGGGAGGGAGGCAAAAGGGGTGGGGGTGTGCCATTGCTCATCAGGGATAGTATCTCAGCTACAGAAAAGGAGGAAGTCATGGAGGGATTGCCTACTGAGTCAGTATGGGTGGAAGTCAGAAACAGGAAAGGGGCAATAACTACTGGGTGATTTTTATAGACCTCCAATTGTAGCGGAGACATTGAAGAGCAGATAGGGAGGCAGATTCTGGAACGGTGCAATAATAATAGGGCTGTTGTGATGGGTAATTTTAACTTTCCTAATATTGACTGGCATCTCCTTAGAGTAGGGGGTTTAGATAGGGTCGAGTTTGTTAGGTGTGTCCAGCGAGGTTTTCTGACAACTTGAGGAGAGGCTGTACGTGATCTGGTATTGGGAAATGAACCTGGTCAGATGTCTGATCTCTCGGTGGAAGAGCATTTTGGAAGTAGTGATCATAACTTTATCTCCTTTACTATAGCACTGGAGAGGGATGGGAGCAGATAGTTTGGGAAAACATTTGAAGCACCCGGGTTCGGTTGGCTGCGTAAGTCTGGGAAAGGCAATCTCCAGCCCCAGCTCCGGGTCAAATCTTACAAAGTCTTCTCTCCAGCAACACACATAAAAGTTGCTGGTGAACGCAGCAGGCCAGGCAGCATCTCTAGGAAGAGGTACAGTCGACGTTTCGGGCTGAGACCCTTCGTCAGGACTAACTGAAAGAAGAGATAGTAAGGGATTTGAAAGTGGGAGGGGGAGGGGGAGATCCAAAATGATAGGAGAAGACAGGAGGGGGAGGGATAGAGCTGGACAGTTGATTGGCAAAAGGAATATGAGAGGATCATGGGACAGGAGGCCTAGGGAGAAAGAAAAGAGGGGGGGAGCCCTGAGGATGGGCAAGGGGTATAGTGAGAGGGACAGAGGGAGAAAAGAGAGAGAGAAAAAGTATGTGTGTATATAAATAAATAAATAACGGATGGGGTACGAGGGAGATGTGGGGCCATTAGCGGAAGTTTGAGAAGTCAATGTTCATGCCATCAGGTTGGAGGCTACCCAGACAGAATATAAGGTGTTGTTCCTCCAACTTGAGTGTGACTTCATCTTGACAGTAGAGGAGGCCGTGGATAGACATATCAGAATGGGAATGGGACGTGGAATTAAAATATGTGGCCACTGGGAGATCCTGCTTTCTCTGGTGGACAGAGTGTAGGTGTTCAGTGAAATGATCTCCCAGTCTGCGTCGGGTCTCACCAATATATAGAAGGCCACATCGGGAGCACCGGATGCAGTATATCACCCCAGCCGACTCACAGGTGAAGTGTCGCCTCACTTGGAAGGAATGTCTGGGGCCCTGAATGGTGGTGAGGGAGGAAGTGTAAGGGCATGTGTAGCACTTGTTCCACTTACAAGGATAAGTGCCAGGAGGGAGATCGGTGGGGAGGGATGGGGGAGACGAATGGACAAGGGAGTCGCGTAGGGAGAGATCCCTGTGGAAAGCAGAGAGAGGGGGAGGGAAAGATGTGCTTAGTGGTGGGATCGCATTGGAGGTGGCGGAAGTTACAGAGAATTATATGTTGGACTTGGAGGCTGGTGGGGGGGTAGGTGAGGACAACGGGAACCCTATTCCTGGTGGGGTGGCGGGAGGATGGAGTGAGAGCAGATGTGCATGAAATGGGGGAGATGCGTTTGAGAGCAGAGTTGATAGTGGAGGAAGGGAAGCCCCTTTCTTTAAAAAAGGAGGACATCTCCCTCGTCCTGGAATGAAAACCTCATCCTGAGAGCAGATGCGGTGGAGACGGAGGAATTGCGAGAAGGGGATGGCATTTTTGCAAGAGACAGGGTGAGAAGAGGAATAGTCCAGATAGCTGTGGCAAGAGACAGGGTGAGACACACTCAGTTTGGAGGAACACCATCTTATATCACACCCAGGTTGGAGGAACAACACCTTATATTAAGATGAAGCCACACTCAAGTTGGAGGAACAACACCTTATGTTCTGTCTGGGTAGCCTCCAACCTGATGGCATGAACATTGACTTCTCAAACTTCTGCTAATGCCCCACCTCCCCCTCGTACCCCATCTGTTATTTATTTATTTATTTACACACATACTTTTTCTCTCTCTTTTTCTCCCTCTGTCCCTCTCACTATACCCCTTGCCCATCCTCAGGGCTTTTCCCCCCCCTCCCTCTTTTCTTTCTTCCTGGGCCTCCTATCCCATGATCCTCTCATATCCCTTTTGCCAATCAACTGTCCAGCTCTTGGCTCCATCCCTCCTCCTCCTGTCTTCTCCTATCATCTTGGATCTCTCCCTCCCCCTCCCACTATCAAATCTCTTACTAGCTCTTCTTACAGTTAGTCCTGACGAAGGGTCTCGGCCCGAAACGTCAACTGTACCTCTTCCTAGAGATGCTGCCTGGCCTGCTGCGTTCACCAGCAACTTTTATGTGTGTTGCTTGAAATTCCAGCATCTGCAGATTTCCTCGTGTTTGTGTCTTTTCTCCAGCGTCTTCTCTCTTCATCCTCCTTGATCCACAAGCCCCAAGCCCAACATTAGTGTCCCTCACCAGTGAAACCTCCCCTTAATCTGGCCATCCTAAATGGATGGCACACATTTCTCCTATCTCTTATCTTCAACAGTAACCCAAACAAGCAGCTTGCAGCAGCATAACAGTAAAACAAAATGAACCATGGCATTACACATTTAATTGGGGTAGGGGAAATATGATGCTATTAGCCAGAAACTTGGGAGCAGATGTTTTCAAGGAAATACACGGCAGAAATGTGGCAAATGTTCAGGGAATATTTGCAAGGCGTTCTGTATAGGTATGTTCTATTGAGGCATGGAAAGGATGGTAGTGTAAAAGAACCATGGTGTTTAAAGGATGTAGAAAATCTAGTTAGAGGAAAAGAAAAGCTTATGAAAGATTCAAGAAACTAAGTACTGTTAAAACTCTAGAAAATTACAAGGTTGCCAGGAAGGAGTTTAAGAATGAAATTATGAGAACCAGAAGGTGCCATGAGAAGGCCTTGGTGAGAAGGATAAAGGATAACCTCAAGGCATCTACTAGTACGTGAAGAGCAAGAGGATGAGCTGTGTGAGAATAGGACCAATCAGGTGTGATAGTGGAAACTTGTGCATGGAGGCAGAGGAGGTAGCAGAGGTACTTAATGAATACTTTGCGTCACTATTCACCAGGGAAATAGACCTTGGCAATTATGGGGATGACTTACTGTGACTGGAAATGCTTGAGTATTTGGTCGTGGTGGCATCCGTAAGTCTCGCGAGACTATAGATTTGTGCCTGGAAGGTCTTGCTTCAGTCTGCGTTAGAGTAGCATCTGTTGTAGCTGTAGAGGCCTACATGGGGGTGACAGTCTCGGCTGCATCGTCTGCACTTGAAGGCGCTGTCCTCCAGTGTTATCTTGGTGCTGTTTTTCCGATGAGTGCGCTTTTCTCCAGCAGCAAGCCTCAGCTTCTCTTCTCCTCTTTTTAGACCTCTGCGTAGTTCCAGCCTCCAGTAAGAGCGATCGCTTACGATGTCCTCTCACCTCTTGACGTTCATTTTCAGTGACGTCATGTCTCTTGCAAACGTCTTTGAAACAAAGGTGGGGCCGCCCTTGTGCTCTCTTGCCGGAGGTCAGTTCCCCGTACAGCAGGTCCTTTGGGATCCTCCCGTCTGACATGCGGTGTACGTGGCCCAGCCAGTGGAGACGGCGTTGTTGGAGCAGTGTGAAGAGGCTGGATATCTGGGCGCTGACCAGGACCTCATTGTTGGTGACTCGGTCAGTCCACGTGATGTCCAGGATGCGCCTCAGGCTGCGAAGGTGGAAGGCGTTGAGACGCCGCTCTTGTCTGTACTAGAGGAGAGGCTCCAGGTCTCGCTGCCGTAAAGCAGTGTGCTGAGGACGCAGGCCCTGTAGACTGCAACTTTGGTGTGCGTCGTCAGCTTTCTGTTCTCCCAGACTCTCTTTGTCAGCCTGGCAAATGTTGAGGCTGCTTGTCCGATCCGTCTGTTGATCTCGGGGTCTAGGGAGAGGCTGTCCGTGATGGTGGACCCAAGGTATGTAAACTCGTGAACTATCTCCAGCTCGTAGTTGTTGATGGTAATGGCAGGGGGGTGCTCAATGTCTTGGCCCAACACGTTGGTTTTCTTCAGGCTGATGGTCAAGCTGAAGTCCTGGCAGGCTCTTGAGAAGCTGTCCATGAGGCGTTGCAGTTACTCTTCAGAGTGTGTTGCCACTGCTGCATCGTCTGTAAACAACATGTCCCTGATGAGTACTTCACGAACCTTGGTTTTTGCCCTTAGCCGGGACAGACGGAACAGCCTCCCGTCCGATCTGGTGTGGAGGTAGATACCATCAGTTGATACCACGTGATGTCCAGGATGCGCCATCAAACAAAGGCGTGTTTCAGCATGACTGCGAAGAAGATGCCAAACAGGGTGGGGGCAAGCACACAGCCCTGCTTCACACCGCTGCGGATGTTGAAGGCCTCCGAAGAAGAGCCGTCGAACTGAACGACACCCTTCATGTCTGTGTGGAATGACTGAACTATCCTGAGGAACCTCAGGTATATAGACATCTCGGGCATATAGACCCAAGATTATATTGAGTATATAGACATTAAGAAAAAGGATGTGCTGGAGCTTTTGAAAAACATTTAGTTAGATAAGTCACTGGGTCCGTACAAGATAGACCCCAGGCTACTGTGTGGAGGAGATTGGACAGTGCTGTGGGTGTTAGCAGGTCCTGCTAACGAGCCACGTTTTCATATGAGCCTTGTTGGGGGGGGGGGAGTTACACAGCAAGTATATATATGTCTGTTAAGTAGTTAAGTTAAAATAAGTAGTGCAAAAAAAAATAGTGAGGTAGTCTTTATGGGTTCAATGTCCATTTAGAAATCAGATGAGTATTGCAGGTGCCCTTGTCAATCCATGTTGTTACCAATTTGTTCAAACAGGATTATGCCTCTCACTGAGCCATGCTGTCTTATCTTTCTTTAATTCCTGCCTTTCCAAGTGTATCTTAATCCCATCCCTCATAATGTTTTTAGTACTTTCACACCAATGATGTTTTCAGGTGGCATTGTAGAGATCCATATCTACCAAAGGAGATATAAGGCTCTCCTTCCCTCCATTAGCCTGCAGGTCACCCTTGGGCAAGGTGTAGCACCTGCTTAGCCCCTGATCAGGGTCACTTGAAGCCATGGGAGCAGGAGATTGATGGTCATATGAGAAGGTGCTGCATCTGACCTATTATGATTATTATCTGAATGGTGGCCGATTAGGAAAAGGGGAGGTGCAACGAGACCTGGGTGTCATTATACACCAGTCATTGAAAGTGGGCATGCAGGTACAGCAGGCGGTGAAAAAGGCGAACGGTATGCTGGCATTTATAGCGAGAGGATTCGAGTACAGGAGCAGGGAGGTACTACTGCAGTTGTACAAGGCCTTGGTGAGACCACACCTGGAGTATTGTGTGCAGTTTTGGTCCCCTAATCTGAGGAAAGACATCCTTGCCATAGAGGGAGTACAAAGAAGGTTCACCAGATTGATTCCTGGGATGGCAGGTCTTTCATATGAAGAAAGACTGGATGAACTGGGCTTGTACTCGTTGGAATTTAGAAGATTGAGGGGGGATCTGATTGAAACGTATAAGATCCTAAAGGAATTGGACAGGCTAGATGCAGGAAGATTGTTCCCGATGTTGGGGAGGTCCAGAACGAGGGGTCACAGTTTGAGGATAGAGGGGAAGCCTTTTAGGACTGAGATTAGGAAAAACTTCTTCACACAGAGAGTGGTGAATCTGTGGAATTCTCTGCCACAGCAAACTGTTGAGGCCAGTTCATTGGCTATGTTTAAGAGGGAGTTAGATATGGCCCTTGTGGCTACAGGGATCAGGGGGTATGGAGGGAAGGCTGGGTTCTGAGTTGGATGATCAGCCATGATCATAATAAATGGCGGTGCAGGCTCGAAGGGTCGAATGGCCTACTCCTGCACCTATTTTCTATGTTTCTATGTTTCTATGACAATTCTCTGAACAGTATTGATAATGGTTGGAGTCACCCACCTTGTAAAGACACTGCGCAGAAGAAGGCAATGGAAAATCACTTCTGTAGAAAAATTTGCTAAGAACAATCATGGTCGTGGAAAGACCATGATCACCCACATCATTCGATCGCTCAAGCTACACATTTTCCGAATTATTTTTACAGCTCATAGTGGTGATGATAATATTTGACTCAAAGGCCTGAGGAAGTTTCCCCTCTGTGGGCAAAGCCTCAAGATACCATCATTGGACTGAGATGAGGAATTGCTTCCCTCCGAGCTTTGAGATACTCTTTAGCTGGAGAGAAATTGAGGGCTCTGGATGAAGCTTAGGAACGTAACTGAGGCCAAATCTCACATAAGTAAGATTCTGACTGAAAAGATGGAACAAGCAGGAGGAATGGAGAAACATCTTTTATACCTAATGAACGGTTTGGATCTGGGAATGGATTGAATGAAGGATCACAGTGGAAGCATGTTTAGAACTCATATCACTATCCAAAGGAAAAGTGTTCAGGGCCATAGAGAGCAGCAGGGAGTGGGACTGACTGCATACTCAGAAGCAAAAGATAATAGATGATATAGAATTGAAGAAGCCATTCAGCCAATGACAACTTCTGTTGTTTTATTTCAGGCAAATAATCAAGGCCTTGCTAATTACAAGCTATTGATGAAGAAGTTTGAAGATTGGCTAAAAGGTGAAGATCAAAAATTAACAAATATCTTGGCTGCCAACAATGCCAGGAACGGTAGGGAGAGGAAAAGAAGGAGACAAGTTTTGAAGGTAAATGAAGTTTTACATTATTTCAATGGCCAGCTGTTCACTTGGGCATTTTGTGATGGTGTACTAACTTCATATTTTATTTCCATGTAACATTGGCTATTAGCTTCATTGAGTTTCACCAGTTTTCAATCCAGTTCCCCCATTTAATTCCCTGTAACCTATTCCATCTCATCAATCCTCCACTGAATCACCCACCTAACCATGGGTAATTTGTGTGACCAATTAACCTACCAACCAGCATGTCTTTAGGACAGAAGAGGGACCAGGAAAACCAGTGGTACAGATGCACTCACAGGAAGGTAAAAACTATGCAAGCATCGGAAATGAAGGTCAAATCTGAGTCACTTGGTGTGTGGGGAAACAGTATGATCTTACATGTATCTTCAGCTCTTCCTGAAGGAGATAAGGACATTGAATTGCCCAGAGCACCAGAAGACAGTGGATAATTTGGCAGCACAATATCCTTGTAATGTTTAGAGCTAGGACTGTTATTGGCAAAGGTAAACACAAAATAATCTGCAGATGCTGGGGTCAAAGCAACACTCACAACACGCTGGAGGAACTCAGCAGGTCGGGCAGCATCCGTGGAAAAGATCGGTGGATGTTTTGGGCCGGAACCCGTCGTCAGGACTGTAGGGGAAAGGGGCAGAGGCCCTATAAAGAAGGTGGGGGGAGGGTGGGAAGGAGAAGGCTGGTAGGTTCCAGGTGAGAAACCAGAAAGGGGAAAGATAAAGAGGTGGGGGAAGGGAGGCAGGGAGGTGATAGGCAGGAAAGGTGAAGAACGAATAGGGGAAAACACAATGGGTAGTAGAAGGAGGCGGAACCAAGAGGGAGGTGGTCGGCAGCTGGGGGAGGGGGCAGAGTGACATGGGGATAGGGGAAGGGAGGGGGAGGGAATTACCAGAAGTTGGAGAATTCTATGTTCATACCAAGGGGCTGGAAGCTACCTAGACGGTATATGAGGTGTTGCTCCTCCAACCTGAGTTTAGCCTCATCATGGCAGTAGAGGAGGCCATGTATGGACATATCTGAATGGGAGTGGGAAGCAGAGTTGAAGTGGGTGGCCACTGGGAGATCCTGTCTGTTTTGGCCCATCAAGCCTGGTCCGCCATTCAATAAGATCATGGCTGATCTGGCCATGGGCTCATCTCCACCTACCTGCCTTTTCCCCCATAACTCTTAATTCCCCTACTATGCAAAATTACACTAAAGTTTTCTCATTTCCTTGACCACAAATTCCAATTCCTCTGTGAATTCTGATTATTGTCATAGAACAACAGCACAGAACCAGGCCCTTCAACCCATTTTGTCCATGCTGAACTATTATTCTGTCTCTTCTCATTGACCTGCACCCAGACCATAGGCCTCCATACTGCTTCCAGCTAAATATCTCTTAAATGTTGAAATCAAACCTGTCGGCAGTTTGTTCCACACTCCTTACATCCTCTGACTGAATAAGTTCCCTCATGCTTCCCTTAAACATTTCTCCTTTCAGATTCAGATTTAATATCAGTGGCAAATGTCATAAAATTTGTTGTTTTGCGGCAGCAGTACATTGCAATAAATAATAATAAAAGCTATAAATAACAAGAAGAAAAATATCTGTAATGCCCTGTAATCTTAAGATTTCTACTGTTATGCTGCAGATATTTCATTTTAGCAGTTCTGTAAAAGCAGTGTGTTCTGTGGGTAGACTACGTTTGGTTTTGGCTAGAAAATAAGGGGCAATGATGTTCAACTCTGGAATATTGTGTTAGCCATTCAGGATGGGGGAGTTGGGAGAGGGTTCTAAAGACAACTGGGCAGAGTGAAATTTATCACAGACAGTATGGTTCACATTTTTTTGGCGGGAACTGTGGAGAAGACAGAAGGGAAGATGGTTGAGGATGCAGTGGGAAGGAGCGTTTGCCCTTGCATGGAGATTTGTAAAGATGAATGGCTCAAAGGAGGAAGGGCCAATATCCCTGCGAGAGTGGCCGTTGTTCAAGATGGATTTTGAGTGACTTTCAGAATCTGTGTGTTTTCACACAGACCATGGGTCCAGCACGTGAATAACTCGACAGCTTCAAGATGAGCTCCAAATTTATGTGCACATCTGAACTGGGTTAACTGTAAAGAGCCCTTTTATTTATTTTTTCTTTTTCTTAACTGTTCGATAAAGCTGAAATTTGTAAATATACTTTCTTTATAATTTGATTCAATCTGTTATTTCTTGCCAACCAATAATTGTGTATGGGCCATATTTACAGAGCATTTGCTCAAATAGAGGTTTCTTTAATTGGAACATCACGGTGTTCCTGCTTGGTTAAATCCCAAATCATACCGACCCTAGACGTATATTGTTTATGAAAGGTGACCTTCTCACCGCGGAGTCTCGTGACCGTTAGCAGAGCCAGTTAATGAGTTGTTTGCATACGAGCCTGGTGAAGGGGAGATATATATATACACACGCACATATATATGTGTGTATATATACACACATATACATACATAGAAATCTGCAGCACATTACAGGCCCTTTGGCCCACAATGTTAGGTCAACCATGTAACCTACTCTAGAAACTGCCTAGAATTTCCCTACCACATAGCCCTCTAATTTTCTAAGCTCCATGTACCTAATAATACCCTATTGTATCTGCCTATACTACCTTCACTAGCAGTGCATTCAACACATCCACCACTCTCTGTGAAAATCTTACCTCTGACATCTCCCTTATACCTACTTCCAAGCACCTTAAAGCTATGCTCCCTTGTGTTAGCCATTTCAGCCCTGGGAAAAAGCCTCTGGCTATCCACATGATCAATGCCTCTCATCATCTTATATACCTCTATCAGGACACCTCTCATCCTCCATCACTCCAAGGAAAAAAGGCTAAGTTAACTCAACCTATTCTCATAAGGCATGCGCTCCAATCTAGGCAACATCCTTGTAAATCTCCTCTGCACTCTCTCTATAGTATCTACATCCTTCCTGTAGTGAGGTGACTAGAACTGAATACAGTACTCCAAGTAGGGTCTGACCAAGGTCTTGTATAGCTATAACATTATCTCTTGGCTCTTGAACTTAATCCCATGGTTGATGAATGCCAGCGCACCATACACCTTCTTAACAACACTGTCAACCTGCGCAGCTGCTTTGTGTGCCCTATGGACACGAGCCCCAAGATCTCGCTGATCCTCCACATTGCCAAGAGTCTTACCATTAATATTCTGTCTTCAAATTTGACCTATCGAAATGAAGCACTTTACAATTACCTGGCTTTAACTTAATCTGCTACTTCTCAGCCCAGTTCTGCATACTATCTATGTTATGCTGTAACCTTTAACAACCCTCCAGACTATCCACAACACCCCCAACTTTTGTGTCATCAGCAAACTTACTAACCCACCCTTCTACTTGCTCATCCAGGTCATTTATAAAAATCACAAAAAGGAAATAGTAGTCACCGTCCTCCATACAAAATATGAACTATCCACAACCACCCTTTGCCTTCTGTGGGCAAGCCAATTCTGGATTCACAAAGCAAGGTCTCCTTGGATCCTATACCTCATTACATTCTGAATGATCCTCGCATGGGGAACCTTGTCAGATGTCTTACTGAGATCGATATCCACTGCATCCACTGCTCTACCTTCGTCAATGTGTTTTGTTACATCCTCAGATAATTCAATCAGGTTCGTAAGGCATGACCTGCCCTTGACAAAGCCATGCTGACTAGTCCTAATCAGATTATGCCTCCCCAACTGCTCATAAATCTTGCTTCTCAGGATCTTCAACAATTTGCCCACCACTGAAGTAAGACTCACTGGTCTATAATTTCCTGGGTTATCTCTACTCCCTTTCTAGAACAAGGGAACAACGTTTGCAACCTTCCAATCCTCTGGTACTTCTCCCGTCCCTATTGATGATGCAAAGATCATCGCTAGAAGCTCAGCAATTTCCTCCCTCGCTTCTCACAGTAGCCTGAAGTATATCCTGTCTGGTCCCAGTGACTTAATCTAGCTTAATACCTTTCAAAAGCTCCAGCACATCCTCTTTCTTAATGTCTGTACACTCAAGCGTTTCAGTCCACTGTAAGTCATCCCCACAATTTACAAGGTCCCTTTCACTGGTGAATACTGAAGCAGAGTATTCATTAAGTACCTCCGCTACCTCCTCCGGCTCCATGAACATGTTTCCATTCTCACTTCTGATTCCTATTCTGACACGGCTTATCCTCTTGCTCTTCACATACTTGTAGAGTGCCTTGGGGTTTTACTTAATCTGGCTCACCAAGGCCTTTTCATGGCCCCTTCTAGCTCTCCTAATTTCATTCGTGAGTTCCTTCCTGGCACCCTTGTAATTTTCTAGAGCTCTAACAGTACCTTATTTCTTGAACCTTTCATAAGCTTTTCTTTTCTTCTAACTAGATTTTCTACATCCTTTGTACACCATGGTTCTTTTATCTTACCATCCTTATTGTGCCTCAGTGGAATATAGCTATGCAGAACGCCATGCAAATTTTACCTAAATTTTTGCCATATTTCTAGCATGCATTTTCCTGAACATTTGCTCCTAATTTATGTTCCCTTACTTTAATTAATAACTTGAATTAAGTAGGTACTGCAAAAGAAAACCTTAACCCATGACATCTTAAAAAAAAAAGTATTTTCGGCTTCCAGCATTTTCTGAGGGCCCAGTCAAATTGTGGTTCATTAGCAAGGGCAAATAAAAATAAGGCAGGGACAAGTGGAGCGGCTATCGTGTGAACCAGTGTTAGAGAGGATAGGCTACGGGTCATCAGGCTTTGGTGACAATAGGCTTAGGCAAGCTAAGTATCTGGTAAGTTTCTTCATTCTTCGTTGGTTAGTGCATAGTTAGAGTAGTGAGAATTTCTCCAGGGGCTGTGTTGTGTTCTTTGTGTGAGATATGGGAAATGTAGAATATGTGGGAGACTTCAACCTCCTGAATAACCACATCTGCAACAAGTACGCAGAGTTTCAGCTTAGAGAACATGTTAAGCAATTGGAGCTGCAGCTTGTTGACCATAAGACCTTAAGTCATAGGAGCAAAATTAGGCGATTCAGCCCATCGACTCTGTTCTGTCATTCCACCATGGCTGATCGCAGATCCACTCAACCCCATACAGCTGCCACTTTGATGCCCTGACCGATCAGGAAATGATCAACTTACACCTTAAATATACCCACACACTGACCTCACTAGATGTCCTGACTAGACACTGCTGTGCCTTTCCTACAATACTCCTTGCACTGAAATAGGTGCAGTACAGATCATTAGTCCCACCACGCTCAACCTTTCAATTCCTGTCTTGCTTAACAATATCTTTCCCCACATCCACTCCACTATCTGTTCTGGCACTCTGCTTCCCATCCTCCTGCAACTCTAGTTTAAACCCCACTCCCACCCCGCAGCACCAGCAAGACTTCCCACAAGGATATTCCCTCCAGTTGATGTGCAAATCATCCCTTCTGTACAAGTCCCACCTTTCCTGGAAGATAGCCCAATGATCCAAAAATCTGAAGCCCTTCCTCCTGCACCAACTTCTTAGCCATGTATTAAATAGTTATATCTTCCTATTTCTGGTCTCACTAGCACGTGGCACAGGTAGCAATCTTGAGATCACAACCCCAGAGGTCCTGCCCTTTAACTTAGCACCTAACTCTTTGAACTCCCTGTGCAGAACCTCATCACTCGTCCTACCTTTATCATTGGTACCGAGAAGGACAATGACCTCTGGCTGCTCATCCTCCTTGATGTCCCGGACCCTGGCACCTCGGATTCCTCTAATGAATCTCCTATCACTTCAGCTCACCTCTTCTCCCCCTTTCCTTCTGAGCCTCACAGCCAAAATTGGTGCCAGAGACCTGACCACTGAGGCTTTCCTCTGCTGGGTGATCCCCTCTTACAGTGTCTTATTGAGGGGAACAACTACGGGGCTACTAAGCACTGGCTGCCTATCCCTTTTCCCCCTCCTTAAAGTCACCCTGTGACCTGTGTCCTGCACTTTGGGTGCAACAACCTCCCTGTATCACCTGTTAATCAATGCCTCTGCCTCCCAACTGCACAGCAACGGCTTCTCCGTGGCAAGAGTCAGAAGCACCAAATTTCTTGGTGTGGAAGTTATGAATGATCTCTTCTGGTGTCTCAGTACCACCCATTTGGTCAAGAAAGCACAGCAGCGCCTCCACTTCCTGTTGATATTGAGGCAAATAAGGCTCTCCTCATTTCATCATTGCTGATCCATTTCCCTCTCGGTCTCAATCTCCTGCCTTCTTCCTGTATCCCTTCATACCCTGTCTAATCAACAATCTATCAACCTCTACCTTGAACATACCCAATGATTTGCTTCCACAGCTGCCTGTGGCAAAGAATTCCACAGATTAGCCACTCTATGGTTAGAGAAATTTGTTCCCATCTCCATTCTAAAAGGACACCCCACCATTCTGAGGCTGTGTCCTCTGGTCTTAGACTCCCTACCATAGGAAACATCCTCTCCTCATCCACTATATTGAGGCCTTTCAACATTCAGTAGTATTCCATGAGTTCACCCTTCATTTTTCTGAATTCGAGAGAGTGCAGGCCTCCTACCATCAGGCACAAGGTACCGCAGTGTAAGAACTAGGACTGTTAGGCTGGGTAACAGCTTCTTTCCACAGGCTGTGACGCTTCTGAACATTCTGCTACCACCCAATGCACACTATCTATTATGTTGCCAGTAGCATTATGCTGTTGTACGGTGTGCAAACGTCTTGGGCGCGTGTATAAGACAATATCCAGGCTTGGGCTGACAAGTGGCAAGTAACATTTAAGCCATGCAAGTGCCAGGCAATGATCGTCTCCAACAAGAGAGGCTCTAACCATTGTCCCTTGACATTCAGTGGCATCACCCTCATGGAATCTAATCTGCCGGGACCTGCCCAGAGTCCAGAGAATTTTGATAAATTATCTCCAAAACCTCTACTATAATTTCTGCTATTTCTTTTAGTACCCTGGGAGGCATTCCATCAGGACCAGGGGACTTATCTATCTTCAGGCCCACAAGTTTGCTCAGAACTACCTCTTTAGTGATAGCTATTCTATCAAGATCTTCACCTCCTATCACATCCATAACATTTCACTTTGTCATGTTAGACATGTCCTCCACCATGAAGGCTGACATAAAATAGTCATTCAAAACCTATGCCATTTCCTCATTACCCAATATCAATTCCCCTTTCTCGTCATCCGAGGGACCTACATCCACTTTAGCCACCCTTCTCCATTTTATATAATTATACAAACTTTTACTATCCGTTTTTATATTTTGTGCTAGTTTATTTTCATAATCTATATTCCCCTTCTTTATTGCTCACTTAGTCGTTCTTTGTTTAAAGTTTTCCCAATCTTTCAGTCTCCCACTACTCTTGGCGACTTTGTACGCATGAGTTTTTTAGTTTGATGCCTCCTTTTATGTCCTTAGTTATCCAACACTGGCTCTCTCCACCCTTACTGTTCTTGCTTTTAACTGGAACATACTTTTGTTGAGCACCATGAAAAATCTCTTTGAAAGTCTTCCACTCTTCCTCAACCATCCCACCACATAACCTGTGTTCCCAGTCTACACTAGCCAATTCCTCCCTCATCCCATTGTAGTCTCCATTGTTTAGGCATAATACACTAGTTTTAGATCCAACTGTTGCACCCTCTGTTTGTATGAGGAACTCAGTCATTCTGTGATCTGTCTTTCCAAGCGGATCCTTGACTGTAAGATTACTAGTTGCACAGGACCAGATCTAGGTTAGCACATTTTCTTGTAGCACGAGTCTTTGTGCAGAACACACGAAAGGTTAACTTGCAGGTAGAGTTGATGGTGAGGAACGCAAAGGCAATGTTAGCATTCATTTCAAGACATCTAGAATACAAGAGCAGGGATGTGATGCTGAGGCTTTATAAAGCACTGGTGGGGCCTCATCTTGAGTATCATGAACAATTTTGGACGACTTATCTGAGAAAAGGTGTGCTGACATTGGACATGGTTCAGAGGAGATTCACAAGGGTGATTCTGGGATTAAAGGATTATCAGATGAGGAACTTTTGATGGCACTGGGCCTGTACTCACTGGAATTTTAGAAGGATTGGGGGGGGATCTCATTGAAACCTTTCAAATGCTGAAAGTTTTGGAGCAGATATGGAATGGATGTTGCCCATGATGGGGAGTCTCAGAAGAGGGCACAGCCTTAGGATAGAGGGGCTTTCAGTCCCTGAAGACTGGAAAATTGCAAATGTTACTCCACTCCCCAAGAAGGGACAGAGGCAGAAGAAAGTAAACTGCAGGCCAGTTAGTCTGACCTCAGTGATTGGGAAAATGTTGGAGTCGATTATTAAGGATGAGATCTCAAGGTACTTGGAAGCACAAGATAAAATATTCTGTAGTCAGCATGGTTTCTTCAAAGGAAAATCTTGCGTGACAGATCTGTTTTTGAAGAAATAACAAGTAGGATAGACGAAGGAGAATCGGTTTTTGTTGTATACTTGGATTTTCAGATTGTCTTTGACAAGTTGCCACAGATGAGGCTGCTTAACAAGCTGAAAGGTTATGGTATTACAAGATAGATTCCATCATGGATAAAGCAGTGGCTGATTGGCAGGAGGCAAAGAGTGGGAATAAAGGGAGTCTCTTCTGGTTGGCTGCCGGTTACTAGTGATGTTTCACAGGAGTCAGTGTCGGGACCGATTCCTTTTATGTTATGTGGTGGAATTGATAGCTTTGTTGCAAAGTTTGCAGATGATATGAAGGTAGGTAGAGAGGAAGGTAGTTTTGAGGAAGTAGAGGGGCTACAGGACAGATTAGGAGGATGTGCAAAGAAATGGCAGATGGAATACAGTGATGGGAAGTGTATGGTCATACACTTTGGTAGAAGAAATGAAAGGGTTGATCATTTTCTAAGTGGAGAGAAAGAAAATACAAAAAAATTAGGTGCAAAGGAATTTGGGAGTCCTTGTGCAGGATCCCCTAAAGGGTTAATTTGGAGGTGAGAAAGGCAAATGCAAGGTTCGCATTCCTTTCAAGAGGGCTAGAATATAAAAGCAAGGATTTAATGTTGAAACTTTATAAAGCAGTAGTGAGGTTTTACTTGGAGTATTGTGAAGAGGTTTAGGCCCCTTAGAAAGGTTGTGCTGAAAGTGGAGAGGGTTCAAAGGAGGTTCAGAAAAGTGTTTCCAGGAATGTTTCAGAAAGGACAGGGAAGGAGACAAAAGATGTGGGGGCGTGGCATTGTTGATCAGAGAAAGGTGGACGCCATGGAGGGATTGTCAACGGAGTCTCTGTGGGTGGAGGTTAGGAAAAAAAGGGGTCAATACCTTTACTGGGTGTTTCTTATAGGCCGCCCAATAGTAACAGGGATATAGAATAGTACAGCACATTACAGGCCCTTCGGCCCACAATGTTGTGCCGACCCTCAACCCCTGCCTCCCATATAACCCCCCACCTTAAATTCCTCCATATACCTGGCTAGTCGTCTCTTAAACTTCACTAGTGTATCTGCCTCCACCACTGATTCAGGTAGTGCATTCCAGGCACCAACCACTCTCTGAGTAAAAACCTTCCTCTAATATTCCCCTTGAACTTCCCACCCCTTACCTTAAAGCCATGTCCTCTTGTATTGAGCAGTGGTGCACTGGGGAAGAGGCGCTGGCTATCCACTCTATCTATTCCTCTTAATATCTTGTACACCTCTATCATGTCTCCTCTCATCCTCCTCCTCTCCAAAGAGTAAAGCCCTAGCTCCCTTAATCTCTGATCATAATCCATACTCTCCAAACCAGGCAGCATCCTAGTAAATCTCCTCTGTACCCTTTCCAATGCTTCCACATCCTTCCTATAGTGAGGCGACCAGAACTGGACACAGTACTCCAAATGTGGCCTAACCAGAGTTTATAGAGCTGCATCATTACATCGCAACTTTTAAACTCTGTCCCTCGACTTATGAAAGCTAACACCCCATAAGCTTTCTTAACTACCCTGTCTACCTGTGAGGCAACTTTCAGGGATCTGTGGACATGTACTCCGAGATCCCTCTGCTCCTCCACACTACCAAGTATCCTGCCCTTTACTTTGTACTCTGCCTTGGAGTTTTTCCTTCCAAAGTGTACCACCTCACACTTCTCCGGGTTGAACTCCATCTGCCACTTCTCAGCCCACTTCTGCATCCTATCAATGTCTCTCTGCAATCTTCGACAATCCTCTACACTATCCACAACACCACCAACCTTTGTGTCATCTGCAAACTTGCCAACCCACCCTTCTACCCCCACATCCAAGTCGTTAATAAAAATCACGAAAAGTAGAGGTCTCAGATCCGATCCCTGTGGGACACCACTAGTCACAACCCTCCAATCTGAATGTACTCCCTCCAGCACGACCCTCTGCTTTCTACAGGCAAGCTAATTCTGAATCCACCTGGCCAAACTTCCCTGGATCCCATGCTTTCTGACTTTCTGAATAAGCCTACCGTGTGGAACCTTGTCAAATGCCTTACTAAAATCCATTTAGATCACATCTACTACACTACCCTCATCGATATGCCTTATCGAGGAGCAGATAGGGAAACAGATCCTGGAAAGGTGTAATAATAACAGAGTTGTCATAATGGGAGATTTTAATTTCCTAAATATCGATTGGCATCTCCCTAGAGCAAGGGGTTTAGATGGGGTGGAGTTTGTTAGGTGTGTTCAGGAAGGTTTCTTGACACAATATGTAGATAAGCCTTCACGTGGAGAGGCTGTACTTGATTTGGTGTTGGGAAATGAACGTGGTCAGGTGTCAGATCTCTCAGTTGGTAGAGCATTTTGGAGATAGTGAAACATAGAAACATAGAAAATAGGTGCGGGAGTAGGCCATTCGGCCCTTTGAGCCTGCACCGCCATTCAGTATGATCATGGCTGATCATCCAACTCAGAACCCTGTACTAGCCTTCCCTCCATACGCCCGATTCCTTTAGCCACAAGGGCCATATCTAACTCCCTCTTAAATATAGCCAATGAACTGGCCTCAACTGTTTCCTGTGGCAGAGAATTCCGCAGATTCACCACTCTCTGTGTGAAGAAGTTTTTCATAATCTCGATCCTAAAAGGATTCCCCTCTATCCTCAAACTGTGACCCCCTCGTTCTGGAATTCCCCAACATCGGGAACAATCTTCCTGCATCTAGCCTGTCTAATCCTTTTAGGATTTTATACGTTTCAATAAGATCGCCCCTCAATCTTCTAAATTCCTACGAGTATAAGCCTAGTCGATCCAGTCTTTCATCATATGAAAGTCCTGCCAGCCCAGGAATCAATCTGGTGAACCTTCTTTGTACTCCCTCTATGGCAAGGATGTCTTTCCTCAGATTAGGGGACCAAAACTGCACACAATACTCCAGGTGTGGTTTCACCAAGGCCTTGTACAACTACAGTAGTACCTCCCTGCTCCTGTACTCGAATCCTCTTGCTATAAATGCCAGCATACCATTCGCCTTTTTCACCGCCTGCTGTACCTGCATGCCCACTTTCAATGACTGGTGTATAATGACACCCAGGTCTCGTTGCACCACCCCTTTTCCTAATCGGCCACCATTCAGATAATAATCTGTTTTCCTGTTTTTGCCACCAAAGTGGATAACCTCACATTTATCCACATTAAATTGCATCTGCCATGAATTTGCCCACTCACCTAACCTATCCAAGTCACCCTGCATCCTCTTAGCATCCTCCTCACAGCTAACACTGCCGCCTAGCTTCGTGTCATCCACAAACTTGGAGATGCTGCATTTAATTCCCTCATCTAAGTCATTAATATATATTGTGAACAACTGGGGTCCCAGCACTGAGCCTTGCGGTACCCCACTAGTCACTGCCTGCCATTCTGAAAAGGTCTCGTTTATTCCCACTCTTTGCTTCCTGTCTGCCAACCAATTCTCTATCCATATCAATACCTTACCCCCAATACCGTGTGCTTTAAGTTTGCACACTAATCTCCTGTGTGGGACCTTGTCAAAAGCCTTTTGAAAATCCAAATATACCACATCCACTGGTTCTCCCCTATCCACTCTACTAGTTACATCCTCAAAAAATTCTGTAAGATTCGTCAGACATGATTTTCCTTTCACAAATCCATGCTGACTTTGTCTGATGATTTCACCGCTTTCCAAATGTGCTGTTATCACATCTTTGATAACTGACTCCAGCATTTTCCCCACCACCGATGTTAGGCTAACCGGTCTATAATTCCCCGGTTTCTCTCTCCCTCCTTTTTTAAAAAGTGGGGTTACATTAGCCACCCTCCAATCCTCAGGAACTAGTCCAGAATCTAACGAGTTTTGAAAAATTATCACTAATGCATCCACTATTTCTTGGGCTACTTCCTTAAGCACTCTGGGATGCAGACCATCTGGCCCTGGGGATTTATCTGCCTTTAATCCCTTCAATTTACCTAACACCACTTCCCTACTAACATGTATTTCCCTCAGTTCCTCCATCTCACTGGACCTTCTGTTCCCTACTATTTCCGGAAGATTATTTATGTCCTCCTTAGTGAAGACGGAACCAAAGTAGTTATTCATCTGCCATGTCCTTGCTCCCCATAATCAATTTACCTCTTTCTGTCTGTAGGGGACCTACATTTGTCTTAACCAATCTTTTTCTTTTCACATATGTATAAAAGCTTTTACAGTCAGTTTTTATGTTCCCTGCCAGTTTTCTCTCATAATCTTTTTTCCCCTTCCTAATTAAGCCCTTTGCCTCTTGTGCTGGACTCTGAATTTCTCCCAGTCCTCAGGTGAGCCACTTTTTCTGGCTAATTTGTATGCTTCTTCTTTGGAATTGATACTATCCCTAATTTCCCTTGTCAGCCACGGGTGCACTACCTTCCTTGATTTATTCTTTTGCCAAACTGGGCTGAACAATTGTTGTAGTTCATCCATGCAATCTTTAAATGCTTGCCATTGCATATCCACTGTCAACCCTTTAAGTGTCATTTGCCAGTCTATCTTAGCTAATTCACGTCTCATACCTTAAAGTTACCCTTCTTTAAGTTCAGAACCTTTGTTTCTGAATTAACTATGTCGCTCTTCATCTTAATGAAGAATTCCACCATATTATGGTCACTCTTACCCAAGTGGCCTCTCACGACAAGATTGCTAATTAACCCTTCCTCATTGCTCATAATGATCATAATTCTATCTCCTTTACAATAGCATTGGAGAGAGATAAGAACAGACAAGTTAGAAAAGTGCTTAATTGGAGTGAGGGGAATTATGAGGCTATCATGCAGGAAATTGGAAGCTTAAATTGGAAACAGACGTTCTCAGGGATAAGTAGGGAAGAAATGTGGCAAATATTCAGGGGATATTTGTGTGGAGTTCTGCATAGGTACATTCCAATGAGATAGAGAAGTTATGGTAGGGTACAGGAACCATGGTGTACAAAGGCTGTAATAAATCTAGTCAAGAAGAAAGGAAAAGCTTACAAAAGGTTCAGAGATCTAGGTAATGTTAGAGATCTAGAAGATCATAAGGCTAACAGGAAGGAGCTTAAGAAGGAAATTTGGAGAGCCAGAAGGGGCCATGAGAAGGCCTTGATGGACAGGATTAAGGAAAACCCCAAGGCATTCTACAAGTATGTGAAGAGCAAGAGGGTAAGACGTGAAAGAATAGGACCTATCAAGTGTGACAGTGGGAAAGTATGTATGGAACCGGAGGAAATAGCAGAGGTACTTAATGAATACTTCACTTTAGTATTCACTATAGAAAAGGATCTTGGTGATTGTTGTAACACACATCAAAGTTGCTGGTGAACGCAGCAGGCCAAGCAGCATCTATAGGAAGAGGCGCAGTCGACGTTTCAGGCCGAGACCCTTCGTCAGTCGACGAAGGGTCTCGGCCTGAAACGTCGACTGCGCCTCTTCCTATAGATGCTGCTTGGCCTGCTGCATTCACCAGCAACTTTGATGTGTGTTGCTTGAATTTCCAGCATCTGCAGAATTCCTGTTGTTTGGTGATTGTTGTGATGACTTGCAGCAGACTGAAAAGCTTGAGCATGTAGATATTAAGAAAGAGGATGTGCTCGAGCTTTTGGAAAGCATCAAGTTGGATAAGTCGCCGGCACTGGATGAGATATACCCCAGGCTACTGTGGGAGGTGAGGAATGAGATTGCTGAGCCTCTGGTGATGATCCTTGCATCATCAATGGGGACGGGAGAGGTTCCGGAGGATTGGAGGGTTGCGGATGTTATTCCTTTATTCAAGAAAGGGAGTAGAGATAGCCCAGGAAATTATAGACCAGTGAGTTTTATTTCAGTGGTTGGTAAGTTGTTGGAGAAGATCCTGAGAAGCAGAACTTATGAACATTTGGAGAGGTATAATATGATTAGGAGTAGTCAGCATGGCTTTGTCAAGGGCAGGTCATGCCTTACGAGTCTAATTGAATTTGTTGGGGATGTGACTAAACACATTGATGATGGACGAGCAGTAGATGTAGTGTTTATGGATTTCAGCAAGGCATTTGATTAGGTACCCCATGCAAGGCTTATTGAGAAAGTAAGGAGGCATGGGATCCAAGGAGACATTGCTTTGTGGATCCAGAACTGGTTTGCCTATAGAAAGAAAAGAGTGGTTGTAGACGGGTCATATTCTGCATGGAGGTCGGTCACCAGTGGAGTGCCTCAAGGATCTGTTCTGGGACCCTTACTCTTTGTGATTTTTGTAAATGACCTGGATGAGGAAGTGCCGGGATGGGTTAGTAAGTTTGCTGATGACACAAAGGTTGGAGGTGTTGTGGATAGTGTGGAAGGCTGTTGTGGATAGTGTGCAGGATATTGTTAGGATGTAAAACTGGGCTGAGAAGTGGCAGATGGAGTTCAACCCAGATAAGTGTGAAGTGGTTCATTTTGGTAGGTGAAATATGATGGCAGAATATAGTATTAATGGTAAGACTCTTGGCGGTGTGGAGGATCAGAGGGATCTTGGGGTCCGAGTCCATAGGACGCTCAAAGCAGCTGCGCAGGTTGACTGTGTGGTTAAGAAGGCGTACGGTGTATTGGCCGTCATCAATCATGGAATTGAATTTATGAGCCAAGAGCTAATGTTGTAGCTATATAGGACCCTGGTCAGATCACACTTGGAGTACTGTGCTCAGTTCTGGTCACCTCACTACAGGAAGGATGTGGAAGCCATAGAAAGGGTGCAGAGGAGATTTACAAGGATGTTGCCTGGATTGGGAGCATGCCTTATGAGAATAGATTGAGTGAACTTGGCCTTTTCTCCTTGGAGTGACAAAGGATGAGAGGTGACCTGATAGAGGTGTATAAGATGATGAGAGGCATTGATCATGTGGATAGTCAGAGGCTTTTTCCCAGGGCTGAAATGGTTACCACAAGAGGGCACAGGTTTAAAGTGCTGAGTAGTAGGTACAGAGGAGATGTTAGGGGTAAGCTTTTTACTCAGAGAGTGGTGAGTGCGTGGAATGGGCTGCTGGCAATAGTGGTGGAGGCGAATACGATAGGGTCTTTTAAGAGACTTTTAGATAGGTACATGGAGCTTAGTAAAGTAGAGGGCTATAGGTAAGCCTATTAATTTCTAGGGTAGGGACACGTTCGGCATAACTCTGTGGGCTGAAGGGCCTGTATTGTGCTGCAGGTTTTCTGTGTTTCTATGAATGAGTGCTTTGGCATATGAAGAGCATTTGATGGCTCTGGGTATCTATTTACTAGAATTCAGAAGAATGAGGTGTGACCTCGTTGAAAGCTGTTGAATAGTGGAGGCCTTGATACAGTGGATATGGAGAGGATGTTTCCTATGGTGGGAGTCTATTACCAGAGGACACAGCCTGAGAATAGATGGGCATCCATTTAGAATGAAGATAAGGAGGAATTTCTTTTGTCAGTGAGTGGTGAATCTGTGGAATTCTTTATCACAGGCAGCTGTGGAGGCAAAGTCTTTATGTATATTTCAGGCAGAGGTTGAATAGATTCTTGATTGGTCAGGGCATGAACGGATACAGGGAGAAAGCAGATGATTGGGGCTGAGAGGAAAATTGGATCAGCCATGATGAAATGGTGGAGCAGACTCAGTGGGTCAAATAGCCACATACTGCTCTGATATTTTATGGTCGTTTGGTATGCATGTTTATGGTTTAATGAAAATGAACTTGATGAGCTTGGCTGCCTCTGGGCATGCACAAAGTAATGGGAGTTTCTACTTTTTTCAAATAAATGACAAATTGTTTTCAGGTGCTGAACTGTCATGTACCTCATGGTCAGAAGATTTTTGAAGAGCTGATAGGTGTTGAGTGTGCCAGAGTGAATGAAGAAGAGAAACAGCTGGAAGATTTGCGATATCGATGGATTTTGTATAAAACAAAGCTCAGCGAAGCAGGAGACCTCCCGGTATGTGCTGTGGCCTAAATCACATCCAGTCACTTCAAAAACTGTCACTGTTTTGATCTCTGTGTACTTGATCCTTTTGTGCAACTGTTGACTTAAAGCTTTTGTTCTCAAATTTCATTCCCGGAGTTGAATAACTTGATTTTTTTCTTGTGGAGGTCAAGTATCCAGCGTTTGAGGCTAATGTCTATTTGTATCTCTTCACCATCTTGGTGCCCTGCATAGGTAAATTGTTTGACATCCAGCTGTGGTTACCACAACATCAGCATTTCAAAGATGAAATTTATTGTCCTTGGTTTCTTCAACTCCCACTCTGTGACTCTATACACCAGCATATCAGTGTGCCTAAGGCTACTGCAGAACAGCACAGCGCAAAGGTCCTTCTGACCACCATATTGTGTTGAAGCAATTTAATATGTAACAACTAATCCCTTTTGCCTACACAGTGTCCATACATTTCCATTTCCTATACATTCATTTGCCTTTTTGAGAGCCTCTTAAACACCTCCATTGTATTTACCTCTACCACCACCCCTGACAGTGCCTTCCAAACGCCCCCACCTCTCTGTGTATATGAGAAAAAACGCCATGTACATCTCCATAAGAGCATCAAGACTGAAGATATAGCAGCAGAGTTAGGCCATTTGGCCCATCGAGTCTGCTTCACCTTTTCATCGTGGCTGATCCATTTTTCCTCTCAGCCCCCAATTTTTCCTGCCTTCTCCCTGTATTACTTCATGCCCCGACCAATCAACAATCTATCAGCCTCTGCCTTAAATATACGTAAAGACTGTCTTTATGTCTGCATTCGATATGTTCAGTACCTGGTAGTTTTTTTCTTTCACCGTCTATTTTGTGATTGTCTCTGCAGAGTCAAGGCCAAGATGAAGTTGAAGAATTTAGAAAGGTGATCACATTTCTTTAAATCTTCATGTTTCTTTTGAATTGTGCCTTTGCAGCCAGTTTTAGTGAAATAGTTCTGTGATGCCTGTAGAATGGATAGGTTGGGTTTGTTTTCCTGTCATCAGGAAGATTGGGGAAGCGGATATACAAACTGTTGAAGGGTGTATGTGGGGTGAATGGTGAGAAACGTCCCTGAGCAGAAGTTTCTCTAACTGCAGGCAAAGGAGATTTCAGGGGATTTGGTGGAAGAATTTCTTCACCCAGAGGGTTACATGCTGCCTGATGTATGGTGGAGGCAGAGACCATCACAGAACATGGAATGGTACTATACAGGAAAAGACCTCCAGCCCAAAGTGACTACATGGCCATAATATCAATCCAAACTAATCCCGTCTCCCTGCACGTGGTCGAAATTCCTCATTCCCTGCCTATCTAAATGTCTCTTCTGTGTTGCTGTCATATCTACTTTCACCATTTCTCCTGGCAGTGTGCTTCAAGCAGCCACCATTCTCTGTGTTGTATATTTGCCTCACAAATCTCTTTTAAACTTTCCCTCTCACACTGAGCCTATGTCATTGGACCATAATATATAGGAGCAGAATTAGGCCATTCAGCTTATCAAGTCTGCTCTGCCATTCCATCATGGCTGATCCCAGATCCCACTCAACCCCCATATTCCTGCTTTCTCGCTATATCCTTTGATGCCCTGACCGATCAGAAAATGACCAACTTCCGCCTTAAATATACGCACGGACTTGGCATCCACTGCAGTCTGTGGCAGAGCCTTTCACAGATTTACTACTCTCTGGCTAAAAAAAATTCCTCCTTGCCTCTGTTCTAAAGGGTTGCCCCTCAATTTTGAGGCTGTGCCCTCTAGTTCTGGATCCCCTAATCATAGGAAACATCATCTCCACATTGACCCTATCTAGTCCTTTTAATATTTGGTAGGTTTCAGTGAGATCCCCCCGTATTCTTCTAAATTCCAGTGAGTACAGGCCCAAAGCTGCCAAACCCTCATTCCCGAATCATCTACGTGAACATGCTCTGGACTCTCTCCAATGACAACACATCCTTTCTAAGGTATGGCCTGACTAGTGTCTTATAAAGTCTCAGCATTATCTCCTTGCTTTTATATTCTATTTCCCTTGAAATAAAGCAACACACATCAAAGTTGCTGGTAAACGCAGCATCTATTGGAAGAGCTTCAGTCGACATTTCAGGCCGGGACCCTTCGTCAGGACTAACTGAAGGAAGAGTTAGTAAGAGATTTGAAAGTGAGGGGGGAGGGGGAGATCCAAAATGATAGGAGAAGACAGGAGGGGGAGGGATGGAGCCAAGAGTTGGACAGGTGATTGGCAAAGGGGATATGAGAGGATCATGGGACAGGAGATCCGGGGAGAAAGACGGGGGGTGGGGGAACAGAGGATAGGCAAGGGGTATAGTCAGAGGGACAGAGGGAGAAAAAGGAGAGTGAGAGAAAGAATGTATGTATAAAAATAAATAACGGATGGGGTACTAGGGGGAGGTGGGGCACTAGCGGAAGTTTGAGAAGTCGATGTTCATGCCATCAGGTTGGAGGCTACCCAGACGGAATATAAGATGTTGTTCCTCCAACCTGAGTGTGGCTTCATCTTTACAGTAGAGGAGGCCGTGGATGGACATGTCAGAATGGGAATGGGACGTGGAATTAAAATGTGTGGCCTCTGGGAGATCCTGCTTTCTCTGGCGGACAGAGCGTAGGTGTTCAGCAAAGCGGTCTCCCAGTCTGCGTCGGGTCTCGCTAATATATAGAAAGCCACATCGGGAGTACCGGACGCGGTATACTGTCCACCAGAGAAAGCAGGATCTCCCAGTGGCCACACATTTTAATTCCACGTCCCATTCCCATTCTGACATGTCCATCCACAGCCTCCTCTACTGTAAAGATGAAGCCACACTCAGGTTGGAGGAACAACATCTTATATTCCGTCTGGGTAGCCTCCAACCTGATGGCATGAACATCGACTTCTCTAACTTCCGCTAGTGCCCCACCTCCCCCTAGTATCCCATCCGTTATTTACATTTATACATACATTCTTTCTCTCACTCTCCTTTTACTCCCTCTGTCCCTCTGACTATACCCCTTGCCTATCCTCTGTTCTCCCCCCCGTCTTTCTCCCCGGATCTCCTGTCCCATGATCCTCTCGTATCCCCTTTGCCAATCACCTGTCCAACTCTTGGCTCCATCCCTCCCCCTCCTCCTCCTGTCTTCTCCTATCATTTTGGATCTCCCCCTCCCCCCTCACTTTCAAATTTCTCACTAACTCTTCCTTCAGTTAGTTCTGACGAAGGGTCTCGGCCTGAAACGTGGACTGAAACTCTTCCAATAGATGCTGCCTGGCCTGCTGTGTTTACCAGCAACTTTGATGTGTGTTACTTGAATTTCCAGCATCTGCAGAATTCCTGTTGTTCCCTTGAAATAAATGTCAGTATTACATTTGCCTCCTTTACCACAGAAGAAGAATAGCCCTTAACTCAGCAGTGGAGTTATTGGGGCACCATCATGACAGTGTTTCCATAGCAAGCTATTCTTGTTTTTACGAGGCCGAGTTGCTGCTCGACGCTCAACCCGACCTGGATTCAAACTCGGGAACCTTTGCTCCGGAGTCCGGCGCTGATATTATTGCACCACCAAGCAGGACAATTACCACAGACTCAACCTGTAAATTAACCTTCTGGGACGTGGCATCAAAGGTTACAGGGAGAAGGCCAGGAACTGGGGGTTGAGGAGGTGAAAAAAAAAGGATCAGCTTGAATGGTGGAGCAAACCTGATGGCTGAATTCTGCTTATATGTCATGGTCTAAATCATTGACAAACAATGTGAAAAGCGCAGTCCCAGTACTGACCCCTGAGGAACACCACTAGTCACTGGCAGCCAACCAGAAAAGGCTCCTTTTATTCCCACTCGCTGCCTCCTGCCTGTCAGCAATTCAGCTATCCATGTCAGTATCTTTCTGTATCACCGTAAGTTATTATCGACTTGGATCGACTAGTCTTACACTCTCTGGAATTTAGAAGATTGAGGGGGGATTTGATTGAAACATAAAATTCTAAAAGGATTGGACAGGCTAGATGCAGGAAGATTGTTCCCAATGTTGGGGAAGTCCAGAACGAGGGGTCACAGTTTGAGGATAAAGGGGAAGCCTTTTAAGGACCGAGATGAGGAAAATCTTCTTCACAGAGAGAGTGGTGAATCTGTGGAATTCTCTGCCACAGGAAGCAGCTGAAGCCAGTTGATTGGCTATATTTAAGAGGGAGTTAGATATGGCCCTTGTGGCTAAAGGGATCGGGGGTATGGAGGGAAGGCAGGTACAGGGTTCTGAGTTGGATGATCAGCCATGATCATACTGAATGGCAGTGCAATCTCGAAGGGCTGAATGGCCTACTGCACCTATTTTTTATGTTTCTATTATCTTGATAATCGGATTCATGTGTAGCACTTTATCAAACTCCTGAAAATCCAAGTAAATGATATTCTCTGCCTTTCCTTTTTCCACCCTGCCTATTATTTTCTTGAAAAGTTCTTAACAGATTTGTCAGTCAAGATTTCCCTTGACGGAAACTATGCTGACTTTGACTTATTTTGTCATTAGTTTCCAAGTACCTCGAAACCTCATGCTTAATAATAGACTCCAACACTTTCCCAACCACTGAGGAATTATATGCTAACTGGCCTATAATTTCTTTTCTTTTGCCTTCCTCCCTTCTTAAAGAGTGGAGTGACATTTGCAATCTTCCAGACCTCTGGGACCATGCCAGAATCGAGTGTTTTTTGAAAGATCATGACCAATGCATCTATTATCTCTTCATCAACCTCTCTGAAGACTCTGGGATGTAGTCCATCTGGCCCAGGTGACTTATCCACCTTAAGACCTTTGAACTTGACTAGCACTCTTTCCTTTATAATAGCAATGGCACTCATTCCTGTTCCCTGACACTCACTTCTGGCACATTGCTAGTGCCTTCCCCAGTACCCAGTAAGTTCATCACACAAAGGAGAAAATCTGCAGATGTTGGAAATCCGAGCAACACATACAAAATGCTGGAGGACCTCAGCAGGCCTGGCAGCATCTGAAAAAAGAGTACAGTCAACATTTCGGGCCGAAACCCTTCAGCAGGAACTAAGTTCATCTGCCATTTATTTGTCCCTATTACCACCTCACCTGCATTATTTTCCAGTGGTCCAATATCAACTCTCATCACCCTTTTATTCTTTATTTAACTGAAAAATCTTTTGGTATCTTGTTTTATATTATTGGCTAATCTGCCCTCATATTTCATCTTTTCCCTTCTTATAGCTTTTTTAGTAGCCCTTTGTTGGATTTTAAAAGCTTCCCAATCATCCAGCTTCCTACTCACTTTTGCTACATTATATGCTCTTTCATTGGCTTTTATGCAGTTCTTAACTTCCTTGTTAACCACAGTTACCTACCCCACCATTTGAGAACTTCTTCCTCTGTGGGTCATATCTATCCTGCCCCTTGTGAACTATTCCTAGAAACTTCAGCCATCTCTGCTCTGCCATCATCCCCACCAGTATACTCCTCCAATCCACCTGGACAAGCTCCTCTCTCTTCTCTCTGTAATTCCCTTTATTCCATTGTGATACAAATGCCTTTGAGTTATACTTCTCCCTCTCAAATTGCAGTATCAATCATATTATGATCTCTGCCTCCACAGAGTTCCTTTACATTAAGCTCCTTATTAAGGTCTGGCTTATTACACAACACCCAGTTGAAGACAGCCTTTCCCTGAGTAGGCTCAAGTACAAGCTGCTCTAAAAAGCAGCTAGTAGGCATTCAACAAATCCACTCTCTTGCGATCGACACCAACCTGATTTTCCAATCCCTTTGCATATTGAAGTTCTCCCATTACAATTGTGTCATTACCCTTATTACATACCTTTTCCAGCTCCCTTTGCAATCTCAAACCCACATCTTGGCTACTATTTGGAGGCCTAAATATGATTCCCATAATGGTTTTTTTAATCTTGTAATTTCTTAACTCCATCCACAAAATTCAACATTCTCCGACCCTATGTCACCTCTTTCTAAAAGTGTAATTTAATCTCTTGCCAATAGAGCCACACCACCTCCTGTGTCTTCCTGCCTGTCCTTTTACTACAAAGTATATCCTTTGACGTTGAGCTCCCAACTATGGCCTTTCAGCCACGACTCAGTGATGCCCACAGTGTCAAACTGACCAATCTCTAATTGCACCACAAGTTCGTCCACCCTATTCCGATTGCTACACACATTTAAACACAGCAGCTTCAGTCCTGCATTCTTCGCTCTTTTGAATTTTGCCTCTGTGGTGCAATTTAACTCTTCGCTCTGTTGGCATTTGTATCCAATCACTGGCTTGTCCTTCCTTACATTCATGTTACATCCATCACCTACTAGTAAACCTTCTGGCTCATCCTCAGCTTTGTCATACTGGTTCCAATCCCCATGACATATTAGTTTAAAACACTCCCAACAGCTCTAGTAAACCTGCCTGCAAGAACGTTGATCCCGCCCGGATTCAAGTGCAACCCATCCCTTTTGTACAGGTCCCACCTGTCCCAGAAAAGGTTTCAGTGTTCCAGAAATCTGAATCCCTGCCCCCTGCACCAATTCTTCAGCCACACATTTATTTGCCACCTCGTTCTATTCCTATCCTCACTGTCACATGACACAGACAGCAATCTTGAGATTACTACCCTTGAGGTCCTGTTTCTCGGCTTCCTTCCTAACTCCCTATGTTCTTTTTTCAGGATCTCCTCCCTTTTTCTTCCTATATTTTTAGTAGCAATATGTACCATGACTTCTGGCTGCTCGCCCTTCCTTTTAAGGATATTGTGGACGCATTTAGAAACAGCATGGACCCTGGCACCTGGGAGGCAAGCTAACATCCGTGTTTCCTTTTTGCCTCCACAGAATCACCTATCTGTCCCCCTCGCTATAGAGTCCGCTAGAACTGCTGTCATCCTCTTCAGTTCCCTACCCTTCTGAGCCACAGGGTCAGACTCAGTGCCACTATTGCTGCCCCCAGTTCAGTCACCACCACCCCCCCCAACAGTACTCAAACAGGAGTACTTATTGTTGAGGGAGACAGCCACAGGGGTGCTCTCCATTACCTGACACTCCCCCCTCCTTCTCCTGATAGTCACTCATTTATCTGTCTCCTGTAGCCTTGGGGTGACTACATCCCTCTAGCTCCTGCCTATTGCTGCCTCACTTCCCCTAACAAGAACGTCATCGAGCTGCAGCTCTAGTTCCCTAACACTGTCTCTAAGGAGCTGCATCTTGATGCACCTGGCACAGATGCGGCCATCAGGGAGGCTGGGAGTCTCCTGGAAATCCCACATCTGACACCCAGAACAGAACTCTAGCTCTGTAGACATATCCCCTATTGTCTCTGGAGTTGAATAAAAAAAATAAGGAATGAACTTACCTAGCCTCCACCTCTTCTCACTGAAGCTTTGTTGAGCCAAAACCTTCCTACTCTGACTTAGAATACTACGACGACGACAGCCGCTCCCACGATGACCGGTTTTTAAAAGCTCTTTGTTGGACCTGCATGGGAATGCCCTCTAGTATTTGACATTTCCATACTGGAGAAAAAGATTATCTACCCAATGTATAATAATTTTATATGCTATCAGGTCTCCTCAGTCTCTTATGTTCCAGAGAAGCCAGTCCAAGTTGTTCTAACTTCTCTTTGGTAGCGAAAACATTCCAATCAAATTCTTCAAATGAGCTCTAAAATAGCATGGCTATAAGGCTGATGCTGTGTATTCACAGATGGATTTTGTACAGATAAGTAAATTTTGGAAATCTTGAGTAACATATTTAAAGTTCCAGAGGAAATGAACAGGTCAGGCAGCATTTATGAAGGGAGAAAAACAGTTCAAGCTTTTGGGCCAAGACCCTTTGACTGGAAAGAAAGGTGGCAGAAGCCAGAAAAAGGTGGGAGAGGGGAAGGAGTATAAGCTGGCAGTGATAAGTGAGACCAGGTGAGGAGGAAGTTAGGTGGGTGGAGGAGGGGTGATGAGCTCTGGGAGAGAATAGATGGAATAGGTAAAGGGCTGAAGAAGAAAGAATTAATAGAAGAGGAGAATGGACCATGGAATAAAGGGAGAAGGAAGGGAACTAGAGGGAGATGATGAGGTCAAGGTAAGAGAAGAGAAGGGAGAGAGAAGGTAACCAGAATGGTGAATAGTAAAAGAAGTGGGAAGGTGGAGAAACAGTGGAGAACAATGAACATGTTAGAGAATTTGATGTAAATGCCATCAGGTTGGAGGTGGAAGAGGCAGCAGTGAACAGACATGTCAGAATGGGAGTGTTTAGTCAAATTGAAATAGATGGCACCAGGAGATTAATGCTATTGTGGTGTAACCCAATCTCTAATGTCTTTTTCCATGTTGTATGGCCATATCTCTCCAATTAGAGTTGCTTATTGAATGTGACGACTAGCGGGGTGGAGAGTGAGGGCAAGCGGATTTCTGTCTTTTGTGCAGGTGGAGGAATGTGGACGTCAGAAGAGAGCAAGTCACAGTTAAATGAAAAGAAAAACATCTATAAAGTTTTGGCGCAAACACGAGGAAATCTGCAGATGCTGGAAATTCAAGCAACACACATCAAAGTTGCTGGTGAATGTAGCAGGCCAGGCAACATTTCTAGGAAGAGGTACGGTCGACGTTTCGGGCCGAGACCCTTTGTCCTGACGAAGGGTCTCGGCCCAAAACGTCAACAGTACCTCTTCCTAGAGATGCTGCCTGGCCTGCTGCATTCACCAGCAACTTTGATGTGTGTTGCTGTAAGGTTTTGGTCAGTATCCAGGCTAGATGGGATGGGCGAAAGGGCCTTTTTCTGTGTTGCAGTGCTCAGCGACTATCTGTGAAGTATTCGTGTGTATTATGTCATTGGTGCAGAACTGTTATTGACTTGTTCATTGAATCACGATTAGGAAAATAAGCCTTGTGCTAAATATTAGGAAATTAAATGTCATCTTCCTGCCTCCTCCCACCACATGGCATTGAACCCAGAGTGTAAAAGCCTGGATTATGTGAACCCTTTCCGTATTTTGGGAGCTATTGTTACTCTGATGCATTATATGACCTTTAGCCGTTGAGGAAAGAAATGTTTGGCAACACATGGTGTCTCACTACCTGAAATGAAGGAGCATCAAGAAAGACAATGAGGTCTCCCCATTTCTTGCTCAGGAGCATGAACAGTGGAAAGTTTGCACTGTCTCCAAAACCACCCACTGGCTGCATCGATCACCAGTGACTTCACGTGCAGCAGACCAATGGAAGGCTATCAGGGCCTCTGCAATTCCCTTCCTCTTTCCTGAGCAGTCAATGAATAGCATCATAAAGCAGGAGTGACCCCTTTTGGCCTAACTTACTGGCCTTGATCTTTGCTCACCCCATCTGCATTAGATCATATCTCTCTACACTTTATCTAGGTACCTGTACAAATGCTTTCTAACTCCAGCTGACCTTAAGCTCGCCATTCCCACACAAGGGCCATAGCCAACACTGCAGTTGCAGGTTCCAGCTGTAGGTGCATACTATCCCATTTGGAATATATTGTCATTCCTTCTTTGTTTCTGGGTTTAAATCCTGGAACTCTCGCACAACACCACTGTTGGGAATCCTCACCAGAAGAACAAAAGTGGTTCAACGGCTTCAGAGATAGGAAGAGATGCACAGTTAGTGTTGAATGTGCTGGTAACACACAGATCCTAAAAAATATATTGCATGTTCTTTAGTTTTGATGAATCAAGCTGTGTGTGTGCTTGGTGTTAAGCAGATACCTTGATACACACCTGTATTTCATGTGAAACCTGTGGATTTTGATTTGTTCGAGAGTGTTGGACTCTGCTTGTTTTCTTTATTTATTACTTTTTTGACATTTCTGTTCCTGTGAAACAAAACGTTGTGTTTGTTAATTGTGTGGGGGATGTGAAAAAGGCATTAAAGGTTCTATTGATATATGGTACCAGATAACCTAACAGAAAGAACTACTGATTTACTGCAATATTTTTCCCATGTGTAGCTGGAAACAAATATTTAATGTGCTATGAAGTCCTACATTTTAAAGCCTGATAATTGATTATGCAAAGCAAAACCATGTTAAAATGCCTGTGTTTCAGTGTGGAATGGAAGGTTGAGCGTTGTAACCAGTTTTGCTTCTTATTTCCCTGCAGCCTTCGGGAGGGATCTGCCGCTACCTCTCTCGCGCCTGTTGTGCTGCACTCCCTCTTCAGTTGCTCTTGCTCTTTTTATTGCTGCTCGCCTTCCTCCTGCCTCTCATCGAGGAACAGGACAGCTGCAGTGTGGTCAACAACTTTGCACGGTCGTTCTACCTGATGCTGCGATATCAGGGTCCACCTCCAACGTAGCCAGATGTGTTCTCATTTCTCACAGCACATCCAGTGCAAGCAGCTCCCTCATCTTACTCTGAACGCTGTATCCGATATAGCCAGCCTAGAACTGACTGGTGTCCGTTTCATCAGATATGCTGCAAGATTTACTCCATTTTCTTGTCCTCTTCATTGTAACAAAGCAGTATTCATCTCTTATGCCTGACAGTATGAGGCAGAAGATTTTTTTTTAAGTGTTGAAGCAGTGAGATAATAAGATCTGCTTTGCTTAACATTCATTTATGGTATTTAGCTGACATTTCTCGTACAATAACATCAGATTATTTTATAAACTTTTTAAAATTTATAAGCTAAAAATAATTTATTAGGAAGGATGTTTAATCATGTTGAAGTTTCAGGCTAATATTTGAGATTGTAATCTTCACCTTATATTGAAACAATGAGACCTGATTTTTATTTGTAGAATTTTAAGGAGTGTATCTTCGTGAATTTTGTGGGGGTTTTTTTGTTTATTAATGGCCAGAAAAGCATTTATCTGTTACAGTTACCCATGGTGAAGTTTTCTCAACTGCAGAGCAGTTGTGTAAATTAGAAATGATGAGATAAATGATAAGTTCAGTTATAAATGATACTGGCAATTACATGGTTAATGTTTGGCCACCTCATTGTTGTTACTTCTAAAGACTTTAAAATAATTATTTAGAACCTCACAAAAGAAATGATTGTTCAGCCTGTCTTACTTGGGTAAAAATTTGAAGGAGCTTTATAATTAGTTCCAGTCCCCTGAAATTAAGGCCATAAGACATAGGAGCTGAATTAGGCCATTTGGTTCCTCAAGTCTGCTCCACCAGTCCATCATGGCTGATTTCTTCACAACCAATTTCTCTGTGTTATTACTGATCAGTTTCCATTTCTCTCAAACAGATTTCAGATTGTAATGGAAGTAATTAACTGGGAATAAAGAATTATCAGTTAACTGGAATCCACTGATTGAAAGGTGGCAAATTAGTTTCAGTAACTTGAAGTAGAATTGGACTTGCATTTGAGGCAAAAAAATTGCAGGACTGCAGAGAAGTTAAAAAATGGGGTTGATTTTAAATACTCTTGAATAGAAAAAAAAAGTCAAAAGCATAGTTTATTGTCATCTGCACAGGTGCAATGAAATACTTACTTGCAGCAGCATTATAGGTACATAGAATCAGACTTGTGTAACCTGAAATGTAATGTTTTTATATTAATGTTTCTATAATATAGTGACTGAAGTTTCTGGAAATTTTTTATTGATTACTTGTGAATGAATGGATATTCAAAATCATAGTTAATCATTCTCTACTTAAAAGAGAATGAAGCAGTAGAATAGCGGTTGGCGGTTAGCATCTTGCTGTTACAGCACCAGTGATCCAGGTTAAATTCAGCTGCTATCTTAAGGAGTTTGTACATCTCCCTGTGATCACATGGGTTCCTTTTCAATGCTCTGGTTTCCTCCCACATTCCAGAGACATAAAGTTAGTAGGTTAATTGATCATATGGGTGTAATTGGGTGGCTTGGGCTGGAAGGACCTACTACCATGCTAGATCTCTAAATGAAAACCACATTATTCTAGACACCAGGCAGCACCCTGGTTTCTATTCTGTACCATCTCCAAAGCCTCCACATCCTTCCTGTAATGGGGTGACCAGAATTAGATCATAAGACATGGGAGGAGAATTAGGCCATTTGGCCCATTGAGCCTGCTCCGCCATTCCATCATAGCTAATTTATTATTCCTCTCAATCCCATTCTCCTGCCTTCTCCCCATAACCTTTCACACCCAGCTTAATCAAGAACCTGTCAACCTCTACCTTAAATATACCGAATGACTTGGACTCCATAGCTGTAATTCCCACAGCCAGGCTACTCCCTGATTAAAGAAAATTTTCCTCATCTCTGTTCTAAATGGATGTCTCTCAATTCTGAAGCTGCGTCCTCTGGTTTCCCCCACTATAGGAAACATCCTCTCCAGATCCACTTTATTCAGACCTTTCAAAATCCAATAGATTGCAATGAGATCTTCCCCTCACCCCTTCTGAACTCCCGTGAGTACGGGGCCAGAGTCATCAAACGCTCCTCATATGTTAACTCTTTCATTCCTGGAATAATTCTCTTGAAACTCTTCTGGACTCTCACTAGTGCCAGCATGTATTTTCTTAACAAGGATCGCAAAGCTGCTTACAATGCTGTAAGTGTAGTCTAACGAGTGCCTTATAAAGCTTCAGCATTATGTCCTTGCTTTTGTATTCTAGACCTCTCAAAATGAATGCTAACATTGCATTTGCCTTTCTTACCACTGACTCAGCCAGCAAGTTAAGTTTAGGAAATCCTGCATGAGGACTCCCAAGTCTCTGCACCTCTGATTTTTGAATTTTCTCCCCATTGAGAAAATATTCCACTCCTTTATTCCTTCTGCCATTTCTTTGCCCTTTCTCCCAATCTGTCTTAAGTCTTTCTGTAGACACCATGCTTCCTCAACATTACCTGCCCCTACAGCTAACTTTGTATTGTCTGCAAACTTGGCCACAAAGCCATCAATTCTTTTATCCAAATCATTGACATATAATGTGAAAAGAAGTGGTCCAAAAAACAACTCATGCGACACACCACTGGTCACTAGCAGCCAACCAGAAAAGGCCCCCTTTGTTCCCATTCTTTGTCTCCTACCAGTCAGCTTATCTTCTATCCATGCTACTGCCTTTCCTGTTAAACCATGGGCTCTTGTGAATAAGCCTGGTGTGTGGCACCTTGGCAAAGGACTTCTGAAAATTCAAGTAAACCACATCCACTGAGTCTCCTTTGTCTATCCCACATATTATTTCCTGAAAGCATTCCAACAGATTTGTCAGGCAAGATAAACCCTTTGGTAAACAATGCTGACTTTGGCCTATTTTATCATGTGCTTCCAAGAACCCTGAGACCTCATCCTCAATAAACAAAAGAAAATCTGCTAATGCTTGAATTTCAAGCAACACACACACGAAATGCCAGAGGAACTCTGCAGGCCAGGCAGCATCTATGGAAAAATTCATAAATCCTGCTGACCTGCAGAATTCCTCCAGCATTTTGTGTGTGTTGCCTTAATAATAGACTTAATTAAAGTTGGGCTAACTGGCCTATAATTTCCCTTCCTCTGCTTTCCTCCCTTTTTAAAGAGTGAGGTGGCATTTGCAATTTTTGAGTCCTCAGAAACCATTGCAGAATCTAGGGATTCTTGAAAGATCATTACTAATGCCTCCACAATCTTCAGCTACCTCTTTCAGAGCCCTGTGATGAAGCTCATCTGGTCCAGGTGATTTATCTAACACTAACTCTTTCAGCTTCCCAAGCACCTTCTCCTTCATAAAAGCAACTGCATTCACTTCTGTCCCCTGACACTCTCACATTTCTTGCATTTTGCTAGTGTCTTCCACAGTGAAGACTGATGCAAAATACTTAAGTTCCTATGCCATTTCTTTTTCCCCCAGAAATGCACATAATACACCCAAGTATGGCCTGACCAAAGTTTAGTACAGCTGTAACATTAGTTATAGAGATGTAAGGCACAGTAAAAGGCCCTGAGCCCATACATGCCCATGTTGGCAAGGATGTATGTTTAATCCCATTACCTGTCTACACATTTAAATGTATCTAATGTACCTGCATCAACCACTTCCACTGTCAGCTGATTCTGTGTATCTAGTATCCACGGTGTTGTTTATTTGATCCCCTTAGATTCTTCTTAATCCTGTCACCTCCAAGCTTAAAACTATGTGTTCTAGTTTTCAATTCCACGACCTTGGGAACTTTCGCTTGCAGCACTTCAGGGAATGCAGTGATTCAGGTAAGCAGCTCACTGCCACCGTCATCATGCCAACTCAGGATGGACAATTATTGATATTGTCTTGTCTTGGAATGTCCACATCTTTTAAATAAATAAATATAATTCTCATTTCTAACCTCTCACTTCCATACATTGTACTCAGTCTGTCATTTGATTACCCATTCCTGTATCCTAGCTATATCGCTTTGCAGGCATTTTGTCTTTCCTCAGCCTGACTTTGTATTAATAGCAAACATTGGCACAATATCGATTATCCCTTCATCTGGATCATTTCTACAAAAAGTGAATAGTAGAACACACAAGATAGGTAACTCCAAAGATTCTTTTCCATTCAGACTAGCCAATAATATAAAGCTTGATACTGAAAGCATTTTCAGTTATACAAAATGTATAAGGGAGGTGAGAGTTGATATTGGACCACTGGAAAATTATGCTGCTGAGGTAGTAATTAAGGGGGGGAGGCGCAAAGAAATGGCAGATGAACTTGCAGGGTACTTTGCATCTGTCTTCAGAGCAGGAGCAAGTGCCTTTGCTATTGCAAAAGAAAAAATGCTAGGCAAACTCAAAAATCTTAATGGGGTTAAGTCACCTGGGCCATATGGACTACATCTTAGAGTCCTGAAAGAGATTGCTGAAGAGATAACAAATGCATTGCTCATGATCTTTCAATAAACACTTGATTCTGGCATGGTTCCAGAGGACTGGAAGATTGAAAATATCACTCCACTCTTTAAGAAGTGAGGAAGGAAAAAGAAAGGAGATTATAGGTCAGTTAGCCTAACCTCAGTGGTTGGGAAAGTGTTGGAGTCTATTATTAACGATGAAGCTTCAAGGTTCTTGGAGACTAATGATAGAAAAAGTCAAAGTCAGTATAATTTCTGTCAAGGGAAATCTTGCCTGACAAATCTGTTAGAGTTCTTCGAGGAAGTAGCAAGCAGGGTGGACAAAGGAGAGTCAGTGGATGTCACTTACTTGGATTTTCTGAAAGCGGTTTGATTAGGTGCCACACTTGAAGCTGCTAACAAGATACAATCCTATGGTGTTACAGAAAGTTACTGGCATGGTTAGCGGAATGGCTGAGAGGCAGGAGGTAGTGAATGGAAATAAAAGGGGCCTTTTCTGGCGGGCTGCCGCTGATTAGTGGTGTTCCTCGGGGTCAGTATTGGGACCGCATTGTTTGTCAGTGATTTAGATCATGGAATTGATGGTGTCGTGGCAAAGTTTGTGGATGATACGAAGATAGGTGGAGGGGTAGGTAGTGCTGAAGAAACAATATGATTGCAGCAACATTTAGACAAATTGGAATGGGCAAAAAGTGGCAGATGGAATACAGTGTTGGGAAATGTATGATGATGCATTTTGGTAAAAGGAACAATAATGTGGACTATTATCTAAATGAGGAGAAGGTTCAAACATCAGAGGTGCAGAGGGACTGAGGAGTTCTCGTGCAAGACTCCCGGAAGTTTAATTTACAGGTTGAGTCTGTGGTAAAGAAGGCAAATGCATTTATTTCAAGTGGATTAGAATGTAAAAGCAAGGAGATAATGCTGAGGTTTTATAAGACACTAGTCAGACTGAACTTAGAATTTTGTCAACAGTTTTGGGCCCCCTAATTGTAGAAAGGATGTGTTGTCATTGGAGAGAGTCCAGAGGACGATCATACAGATGATTCGGGAATGAGGGGGTTAACATATGAAAAGCGATTGGCAGCTTTGGTCCTGTACTCACTGGAATTTGGAAGATTGTGGGGGCGGGGGGGGGGTATCTCATTAAAACTTCCTGAATGTTGAAAGGACTAGATTGGGTGGATGTGGAGAGGATGTTTCCTATGACGGGGTATCCAGAACTAGAGGGCACAGCCTCAAAATTGAGGGGTGATGCCTTACAGCAGAGGTAAGGAGGAATTTTTTTAGCCAGAGAGTAATAAATTTGTGGAATGCACAGACTGTGGTGGAGGCCAAGACAGTGCATATATTTAAGGCAGAAGTTGATCATTTCCTGATTGGTCAGGGCATTAAAGGATACCGTGAGAACACAGGTGTATGGGATTGAGTGGGATCCGGTATCAGCCATGATGGAATGGTGGAGCAGACTCGAAAAGCTGAATGGCCTACTTCTGCTTCTATCTCTTATGGTCTTAATGGAAACTCATGGCTTCTGTGTTAGCGGGAAAAATAAGATGAAAAGTGGCAGTTGGAAGTTAGTGCAGACAAGTGTGAGGACCAACCAGGGTAGGTCTTCCAAAGCAACTGATAGGGAACGGAGCACTGTGGTAGAACAAAGGGATCTGGGGATACAGGTCCATAATTTGTTGAAAGTGGTGTTGCAAGTAGATGGGGTTATAAAGAAATCTTTTGGCACACTGACCTTCATAAATCAATGTATTGAGTACGGGAGATGGGATGTTATGTTGAAGTTGTATAACACGTTGGTGAGGCCTAATTTGGATTATTGTGTGCAGTTTTAGTCACTTATCTACAGGAAAGGTGCAAACAAGGTTGAGAGAGTGCAGAGAAAATTTACAAAAATGTTGCGGGGTCTGGAGAACCTGAGTCATAAAGATTGAATAGATTGTGACTGTATTCCTTACATGTAGAAGATTGCAAAGAGATTTGATAGAGATATAAAGTTATGAGGGATATAGATAGTGTTAAGGCAAGCAAGCTTTTTCCGCTGAGGCTGGGTAGGACTACAATTGGAGGTCATGGGTTATGGTTAAAAGAGGAACTTGAGGGGAAATTTCTTCATTCAGAGGGTCATGAGAGTGTGGAATGAGCTTCCAGCATATGGTGCATGCAAGGTTGATTTCAACGCTTAAGAGAAGTTTGGATCGGGACATGGATGGCAGGGATACAGAGGGCTATAGTCCCGGTGCAGGTCGATGGGAGTAAGCAGTTTAAATGGTTTCTGCATTAATAGATAGGCCAAAGATTCTGTTTCTGTGCTGTACTCTGTGACTAATGCATCATCTCACACTTGTCTGCATTAAATTTCAGGATTCCTGTGAAACAAATAGTTTCGTGGTTGAGAAGCACAGAGTCACATAGCTTGGGATTGGCCCTCCTGGCCACATTGCCCTGACTCCCCATTATACCTATCTAAACCGCTGGATTTATTTTCTGATCCTTATGTTTCTTCCAGGAATCAGAAATGACAAGCAGTCTTAATTCCAAGATTTCAGTTTACTTTGGAGTACAAACAAACATACAAGTACAAGGCAAACTAAAGAAAAGGCTAAGAAACACTACTAATAGGTGTATCGATGCGAAGACAGGAATAAAGTCAAGATGCTGCTCTGAAAAATAGATAAGACATTTGTCAGGTCGGAATAAATTAGCTAATAGGCCACATAATTAAAACAATGATGTCACATGAGTAATGTACTAATGCTTAGCCAGTGACAAATGAGAAAGGTAGTAAATGGTCAGTTTCGCTGTTATGCTGCTTTCTGCCAGTAAGTGGGGATGAGCCACCACATACTGTGAAAAATACATGAGTTTGTTAAAAAGTAAAAATTTTATAAAAAGTATTTTAAAAAACTGGTTTCCAACAAAACTAATCTCATGTATCTTCATAGGGTCAGTAGCATTCTATGCCTTGGAAATTTATCATATGGTCATCAAGTTATACAGCACATACTTCCTTAATGTTGTCATAGTACTGGGGTAGTAGTGATGTGCTCTCACTACCTAGCAAATCTTTTCAATTAGCTCTGACAACCAAGTCCAGCTCTTTGCGTTCCTGTGTGGCTTAGCTACTAAGCCCAACAGAACTGTTTCTACTGACGGGAGAACAGGCAAAGTTGGATTACTGACGCCATAAAACCAGGGAGTTAGGGCTCCTCAGGTGTGGTTGGTAGCTCATCTAAGAGAAGGGAAACCCTGATCTCAAACCTGCACTGCCTTGTGGTTATACTCACTCATAGGGGAGGCTACAGGAGTAAACCCCAAGGAAACAATCTTTAGCTGGAGTCCCTCAGACAATCCTAAGGATAATGGTTGAGCACTACATAGATAAGGAAGAAATTGAGGGGGAGGTGTTAGAGAGGTTTCCTGAGAGTAAACTTGAGACCCAGTTACAACTAGAACAAATGAAGTTAGAGAGATTTAAACTGGAGGCTGCTGAAAGAGAAAGAGATAAACAAACGCAGTTTGAGATGGGGATAGAGAAGCTAAGGCTCGAGAAAGAAGTTGCTGGTTCTAAGGAGCTGGTTGTACTGTTTGTTACCAGTCAGGAAGTTAAACTGGTCCCTCCATTTGAGGAGACTGAGGTTGATAAATACTTCCATCATTTTGAGAAAGTGGCTCAGAGACAAAAGTGGCCAAAAGAAAACTGGTCTCTTTTGTTACAGGGTGTAATTAAGGGTAAGGCTCATAAAGTTCACTCTGCCGTATCAATTGGAGATGCAATTAATTATGACACAGTGAAACGGACTGTACTTAAAGCCTATGAATTGGTTCCAGAAGCCTATAGGCAAAAGTTTAGAAATTTGAGGAAATCTGTGAACCAGACTTATATGGAATTTGCTTATGAGAAATTTGTGTGTTTTTACCGGTGGTGCACATCTAAAAATGTGAATGATGATTTAAACAGCTTGAAAGAGTTGGTTTTAATTGAAGAATTTAACAGGTGCGTCCCTAATGACATAAAGGTATATTTAGATGAAAAGGATGCTGCCACTTTGCAGGAGTCTGTTAAATTAGCAGATGAGTATGCTTTAACCCACAAGGTTAAGTTTACCCCGAGTAAGAGCTTCCAAAAAAGTAGCAGGGATAGTCAGGGTAAACTAGACATTAAATCTGAGACTAGTGACAAAAGTAAGGATGCCAACTAAGCCAATCACTGATGATTCAAAGATGGATTCCACCATTTATCCCTCCTGTGCAGTAACTCGAAGTATGGCTAAGAAGTCAGCCAATGCAGATAGTTCTGTGCAGGGTGGTTCTGCTACCCATGATAGACAAAATCAGGATTCAAGTTTTGATGACTTGTCAGGGACTTTTCTGCCTTCATTAGTTCACCAGGATCCAAGTAATAAATCTAACGAGAAAGATTTATTTCTGTTTAGGAAGGAGTTTATAACAGAACAGAGACCCTACTTTAAAAGAACAAGCTCTCTCAAATGATGAGATAAAGAAAGTGCCAGTTGGATATTATATTAAAGATGGATTGTTAATGAGGAAGTGGAGACCACCTGCTATACCTGTGAGTGAGGGATGGGCAATTGTTCACCAAGTTGTGGTTCCTAAAGACTATAGGAACGAGATTTTAACTTTGGCCCACAGTATGCCCTTAGGTGGCCATTTAGGTGTGAATAAAACTAAAGAAGGTTATGAAAAAACTTTTCTGGCCTAATTTGAGGAAAGATGTTGTGACCTTTTGTCGACCTTGTCACACTTGTCAAGTTGTGGGTAAACCTAATCAGGTCACTCCAGTGGCCCCAATGCAGCCTATACCTGCATTCGGTGAACCCTTTTCAAAAGTTATTGTGGATTGTGTTGGTCCTTTGCCAAAGACTAAAGCTGGCCATCAGTATTTATTAAGTATCATGTGCACAGCATCCAGATTTCCCGAGGCAATACCTCTCAGAAATATAAAGGCTAAAACTGTGGCAAATGCTTTGTTTGGTTTGCCTAAAGAAATTCAGTCTGACCAAGGAAGTAATTTTACATCTGGATTATTCCGGCAGGTAGTTTATGAGTTCGGAGCTAAGCAGATTACGTCATCTATGTACCATCCGGAATCACAAGGGGCTTTAGAGAGATTCCATTCCACTCTCAAAACAATAATTAAGACATGCTGTGTTGAATATAAGAAGGATGAGGAAGTTCCTTTGCTTTTATCTGCAGTAAGAGAATCAGTTCAGGAATCCCTAGGCTTTAGTCCATTCGAACTTGTATTCGGTCATAGAGTTTGGGGACTTTTGACCTCGTTAAAGGAACAGTGGGTTAATGAGGACGTACATATCAATTTACTGGACTATGTTTTGAAGTTTAAAGAGAGATTACACCAAGTCTGTAGTCGAGCGAGACAAAATTTAAAGATTTCTCAAAACAAAATGAAGCATTGGTTTGATAAACAGGCTCGTAAAAGGAATTTCCAAGAAGGAGATAAGGTATTGGTATTATTTCCAATGTTGACAAATCCACTTCAGGCGAAATTTAATGGACTGTATGAAATAGTCTCTCAAGTAAATGATGTAAATTATGTTGGCAAAACACCTGATCGACGAAAATCAACACAGATGGCACATGTAAACATGATGAAACCATATTTTGACGAGCAGGCACCATATGTGAGCGTGATTGTCAAAACAAATGAGTCTGGCAATCCTGGGAATGAAATTAATTGATTCATCTGAGGTTTATTCTAAGACAAACATTGTCTCCGTCAGATGAACAAATTCGGCTATTCTAGAAAACATTGATAACAAATTCGCCCATTTGCAGCAACAGAAACGATGGCAAATGAAGGAATTAATTTTGAAGTTTAAAAATGTATTTCCTGATGTTCCAAACTGAACCACAGTCGCATCACATGACGTGAATGTTGGGAGTGCCCAGCCGATTAAACAACACCCCTATCACATGAAAAGAGAGCAGTTTGATGGAGCGGGCGACGGAGTAGAAGGAGACAGAGTAGTAAGGCTTTGTCTCAAGAGGCTTCGGCGAGCAGAGGCTGTGGACAAGCTTCACTCCAAGTGAGGTAAGGCCGGGTAAGTTCCTTTAAAAGGAGAACGGTCTGCAGCGGTATTTTATTTGAAGCAAGGGAGGCAGGGAGGCTGTAGCGTATTGGGTAGGTCATTCAGCTGAGATCGGCCCCGTGGTTTCTTCATCCTGCAGCAAGTGGGAGATCAGGGATACTTCCAGTGTCCTTGACGACTATGTGTGCAGGAAATGTGTCCAGCTGCAGCTTCTGGCAGACCGCATTGAGTGGCTGGAGCTGCAATTGGATTCATACTGGAGCATCCGCAATGCTGGGAAAGTCATGAATAGCACTTTCAGTGAGTTGGCCACACCGCAGGTAAAGGCAGAAAGGGTATGTGTGGCCACTAGACAGCGTAGCAGTAGGCAGGTAGTGCAGGAGTCCCCTGAGGTTATCTCCTTCCTAAACAGATATACTGTTTTGGATACTGTTGGGGGAGATGTCTCATCAAGGGAAGGCAGCAGCAGCCGAGTTCATGGCACCATGGGTGGCTCTGCAGCACAGGAGGGAAGGAAAGGAGTGGGAGAGATATAATGATAGGGGATTCGATTGTAAGGGGAATAGACAGGCATTTCTGCGGCCACAAACGAGACTCCAGGAGGGTATACAACAGGAATTCTGCAGATGCTGGAAATTCAAGCAACACACATCAAAGCTGCTGGTGAACGCAGCAGGCTAGGCAGCATCTCTAGGAAGAGGTACAGTCGACGTTTCAGGCCGAGACCCTTTCTCAGGACTAACTGAAGGAAGAGTTAGTAAGAGATTTGGAAGTGGGAGGGGGAGAGGGAGATCCAAAATGATAGGAGAAGACAGGAGGGGGAGGGATGGAGCCAAGAGCTGGACAGGTGATTGGCAAAGGGGATATGAGAGGATCATGGGACAGGAGGTCCGGGGAGAAAGACAAGGGCAGGGGGGGAACCCAGAGGATGGGCAAGGGGTATAGTCAGAGGGAGAAAAAGGAGAGTGAGAGAAAGAAAGTGTGTATAAAAATAAATAACGCATGGGGTACGAGGGGGAGGTGGGGCATTAGCGGAAGTTAGAGAAGTCAATGTTCATCCCATCAGGTTGGAGACTACCCAGACGGAATATAAGGTGTTGTTCCTCCAACCTGAGTGTGGCTTCATCTTTACAGTAGAGGAGGCCTTGTATAGACATGTCAGAATGGGAATGGGATGTGGAATTAAAATGTGTTCCCACTGGGAGATCCTGCTTTCTCTGGCGGACAGAGCGTAGGTGTTCAGCAAAGCTGTCTCCCATTCTGTGTCGGGTCTCGCCAATATTGTTAGGCCACCTAACAGTAGTAGTGAGGTTGGGGATGGCATTAAACAGGAAATTAGAAATGCGTGCAATAAAGGAACAGCAGTTACAATGGATGACTTAAATCTACATATAGATTGGGTGAACCAAATTGGTAAGGGTGCTGAGGAAGAGGATTTCTTGGAATGCATGCGGGATGGTTTTCTGAACCAACATGTCAAGGAACCAACCAGAGAGCAGGCCATTCTAAACTGGGTATTGAGCAATGAGGAAGGGTTAGTTAGCAATCTTGTCATGCGAGGCCCCTTGGGTAAGAGTGACCATAATATGGTGGAATTCTTCACTAAGATGGAGAGTGATATAGTTAATTCAGAAACAAAGGTTCTGAACTTAAAGAAGGGTAACTTTGAAGGTATGAGACGTGAATTAGGTAAGATAGACTGGCAAATAATACTTAAAGGATTGACGGTGGATATGCAATGGCAAGCATTTAAAGATCATATGGATGAACTACAACAATTGTTCATCCCAGTTTGGCAAAAGAATAAACCAGGGAAGGTAGTGCACCTGTGGCTGACAAGGGAAATTAGGGATAGTATCAATTCCAAAGAAGAAACATACAAATCAGCCAGAAAAAAAAGCGGCACACCTGAGGACTGGGAGAAATTCAGAGTCCAGCAGAGGAGGAGAAAGGGCTTAATTAGGAAGGGGAAAAAAGATTATGAGACAAAGCTGGCAGGGAACATAAAAACTGACTGTAAAAGCTTTTATAGATATGTGAAAAGAAAAAGATTGGTTAAGCCAAATGTAGGTCCCTTACGGTCAAAAACAGCTGAATTGATCATGGGGGAACAAGGACATGGCAGACCAATTGAATAACTACTTTGGTTCTGTCTTCACTAAGGAGGATATAAATAATCTCCTGGAAATAGTGGGGGACCGAGGGTCTAGTGAGATGGAGGAACTGGGGGAAATACATGTTAGTAGGGAAGTGGTGTTAGGTAAATTGAAGGGATTAAAGGCAGATAAATTCCCAGGGCCAGATGGTCTGCATCCCAGAGTGCTTAAGGAAGAAGCCCAAGAAATAGTGGATGCGTTAGTGATAATTTTTCAAAACTCTTTAGATTCTGGATTAGTTCCTGGGGATTGGAGGGTGGCTGATGTAACGCCGCTTTTTAAAAAAGGAGGCAGAGAGAAACCAGGGAATTATAGACCGGTAAGTTGACATCGGTGGTGGGGAAACTGCTAGAGTCAGTTATCAAAGATGTGATAACAGCACAATTGGAAAGCGGTGAAATCATCGGACAAATTCAGCATGGATTTGTGAAAGGAAAATCATGTCTGACGAATCTCATAGAATTTTTTGAGGGTGTAACTAGTAGAGTGGATAGGGGAGAACCAGTGGATGTGGTATATTTGGATTTTCAAAAGACTTTTGACAAGGTCCCACACAGGAGATTAGTGTGCAAACTTAAAGCACACGGTATTGGGGGTATGGTATTGATGTGGATAGAGAATTGGTTGGCAGACAGGAAGCAAGGAGTGGGAATAAACGGGACCTTTTCAGAATGGCAGGCAGTGACTAGTGGGGTACTGGAAGGCGCAGTGCTGGGACCCGAGTTGTTTACAATATATATTAATGACTTAGTCGAGGGAATTAAATGCAGCATCTCCAAGTTTGCGGATGACACGAAGCTGGGCGGCAGTGTTAGCTGTGAGGAGGATGCTCAGTGTATGCAGGGTGACTAGGATAGGTTAGATGAGTGGGCAAATTCATGGCAGATGCAATTTAATGTGGATAAATGTGAGGTTATCCACTTTGGTGGCAAAAACAGGAAAACAGATTATTATCTGAATGGTGGCCGATTAGGAAAAGGGGAGGTGCAACGAGACCTGGGTGTCATTATACACCAGTCATTGAAAGTGGGCATGCAGGTACAGCAGGCGGTGAAAAAGGCGAATGGTATGCTGGCATTTATAGCAAGAGGATTCGAGTACAGGAGCAGGGAGGTACTACTGCAGTTGTACAAGGCCTTGGTGAGACCACACCTGGAGTATTGTGTGCAGTTTTGGTCCCCTAATCTGAGGAAAGACATCCTTGCCATAGAAGGAGTACAAAGAAGGTTCACCCGATTGATTCATGGGATGGCAGGACTTTCATATGATGAAAGTCCTGCCATCATATTTTATACTCTCTGGAATTTCGAAGATTGAGGGGGGATCTTATCGAAACGTATAAAATTCTAAAGGGATTGGACAGGGTAGATGTAGGAAGATTGTTCCCGATGTTGGGGAAGTCCAGAATGAGGGGTCACAGTTTGAGGATAAAGGGGAAGAGTTTTAGGACCGAGATGAGGAAAAACTTCTTCACACAGAGAGTGGTGAATCTGTGGAATTCTTTGCCACAGGAAACAGTTGAGGCCAGTTCATTGGCTATATTTAAGAGGGAGTTAGATATGGCCCTTGTGGCTAAAGGGATCAGGGGATATGGAGAGAAAGCAGTTACAGGTTTCTGAGTTGGATGATCAGCCATGATCATACTGAATGGCGATGCAGGCTCGAAGGGCCGAATGGCCTACTCCTGCACCTATTTTCTATGTTTCTATGTTTCTCTGAACATAGAAAAATGTAAATTAGCTAAACAAGAGATTGAATTAAAAAAAATGATATTATAAAGCCTTCAACTTCAGATTGGAGTTCACCTTGTGTTATTGTACCAAAATCAGATGGTAGTAATAGGTTTTGCACTGAGTATTTCTATAGATAAATGCTGAACACCGATTATATGTACTCTGACATTCTCAAGAAAGATTTCAAAATTCAACTAACTTGCAACTTCAGATTCAACTCTGCTTAAAGACAGACACAAAAATGTGTGAAGATGCTGTAAATCCAAGGCAACGCACATTAAATACTGGAGGAGCTCAGCAGGCCAGGCAGCATCTATGGAAAAGAGGATACAGTTGATGTTTAGGGTGAACGAGATAATGGGCTGAAGGGGGGGGGCAATCTGATAGAAGAGGGCAGAAACCATGGAGGAAAAGGAAGGATAAGGAGACGCACCAGATGGAGATGATGAGCAGGTAAGTAGATAAGGTGAGAGAGGGAAACAGGAATGGAGAATAATTAAGGGGAGGTGGAGTGCTAATTATCTGAAGTTCAAAAAATTGACATTCATGCCATCACGTTGGAGGCTACCCAGATGGAAAATTAGGTGTTGCGTCTCCTACCTGACTGTGGACTTATCGTGGCAGTAGTGTATCACGTACCCCGTGACAGGAATAAAGAACCAGCAGAGATGGAAAACACTCTGGAGTCCAGTATTGCTATAAACTAACAATATTTATTAGTAACTACACAATACAGTAATGTAATTGCAGAGAAATCAAACAGGTTAGCAATGATTATATATATATATAAGTATATCAGTAAGTGTGGAAATATATGTATGAAAAACCAAACTTCTTTAAGTCTAGGGGTAAAAAGATACAGTCTTACGATGATGAGTAAAGTTCAGTTCAGTTCAGTTCAGTTCGTGGTATTGAGTTGAGTAGTGATGGAGAGAGAGAGGGAGAGATTTGAGTCTTCAGGTGAGCTGAAGCCGCCGATCTTCTCGTTGTCCTTCGAAATCCTTTAAAAGTCACTGACTGTGATGTTAACAAAGGGGACCGGTTTTCTGTGGTGGAGCTATCCCCCAGGCGAGGGTGGACACATGGACAATTCCCCACCAGTCAACCCTTTTCCTCTTCCCACTGCAAGAGCAATGGATCGATCCGCCTCATCGATCCTCGTAAATCCACTTTTTCTGTGTGCACAACTATGTTCATTCAGTGTCCAAACATGTGTCTGAGGTCTGTATCATCTGACCTCCTATTTTATCTTCCCGTGCTCAGCATCAACTGTCATTCAAATAATCCCTCCTTCCTTTGTCTGTGAAGAAATGCAAGCAGGCAACAAGTCCTTGAAAAAGTATCAACAACCTGCCTTCGGTCACCATGGCAACTTTCGAGCTGTTCAGTGCTGGCTCCAAACCCAACTCAGTAGAAATTCAAAGTTACTTCCAGTGCCTTAAAATGACAGTCCAACCATTAATCTTCGTCTCTCTCTCTCTCTCTTTTACAAACAAGCCATCGGTGGTAAATAACTCTCTCTCTCTCTCTTTTCAAAATAACAGTTCATAGGAGTAATTCAGGATACCCTCACAAGAGGAAGCCATGGACTGACATGTTGGAATGGGAATGGGAAGTAGAATTACAATGGATAGTTACCAGATCAGGCTTTCTATGGCGGACAGAATGTAGGTGCTCGGAGAAGTGGTCTCCCAACCACTGATCTCCCTCCTGGTACTTGTCCTTGTAAGCGGAACAAGTTCCAGACGTGCCCCCTGCACCTCCTCCCTCACCACCATTTAGGGCCCCAAAGAGTCCTTCCAGGTGAGGCAATACTTCACCTGTGAGTGCATTGGGGTCAGCTACTGTATCCGGTGCTCCTGGTATGCCCTCCTGAATATCGCTGAGAGACGACATAGATTGGGAGACCGCTTTGCCGAACACCTTCACTCTGTCCGTCATCAACCAGCACGTGCAGAACTTAATTGTCCCGGCAACGAGAGGGTTCCCACCTCACAGCTGCAGTAATCATGTCACGGTCTATAGAACAGGCATGAGAGGAACAGAGACAAGGAAGAAGAAAGACCAGTGAGAGAGGAACACACATCAAAGTTGCAGAGGTACAGTGGACCTTTTCCTGGAGATGCTGTCTGGCCTGCTGCGTTTACCAGCAACTTTGATGTGTATTGCTTGAATTTCCAGCATCTGCAGAATTCCTCGTGTCCAGTGAGAGAGGAAGGGTGTTTAGAGACAAGGAGGAAGAAAGTCCAGTGAGAGTGGAGAGGTGTTTAGAGACAGGGAGGAAGAAAGTTCAGTGCTGCTCATTACGATGGAGCAGAATTTCCAATGTAAATCAAAAGAATTAAGAGAATTGGAAAGGAAATTAGTCAAGGAAAACTAGCAGAACAGAAACGGAGCGCCGACAACCACTTCCATTCCTTTTCAAAATATGTGTTGATTACATGTTCAAATTCCAGCTTAGTTATGTAATGGAAAGATTGATTTTGGTTACAACCACCAAAATCAACAAACAATGATCTGTTAAGAACAAATATCTTGAAAAATTTCCTGGTTTTATATACCTGTGAACGCTGGAAATTTAACTTGAAAGTCTGAAGGCTTGTTGTTGCATCTTGTGTTCCAGTAATTCCTTTTCTTTTTAAATCTTTTTATTAATTATTATTGAAAATCAACAACAGCGAAAAATACATCAAAATAATCAAGACAACATATCCATATGTAGAATAAGAGTTAAACTATCAACCAAGCTGAACAGTATATCAATAATAATAAAAAACAAAATGTTAAAGCTTTTTTATGAAAAAAAGAAAGAAAGAAAAAAAAGAACCCCTACTAACTAAAACAGAAAAAAAAAACCCTAATAACAGAAAAAAACTGGGAAAACCCATTTGGAGCACAAACCCGGAGCTACGCCATACAGGCTTCCATTAAAAAAAAGACATCAATCCGCCTACCAAATCCATATACCCAAGCATCAGAAAAGGACCATCTTTATTAACTCAAATCAAATGATAATAACGGGCAAAAGAACCCCACCTTTTCTCAAAATCAAATCCAGGATCAAAAGTTCGACTTCTAATTTTTTCCAAACTAAGACATAATATCACCTGAGAGAACCATTGTATCAAAGTGGGAGCAGAGGCATCTTTCCATTTCAGTAAAATAGCCCTTCTAGCCAATGATGTGACAAAAGCAATTACATATTGGTGTGATATAGAAATACCGTGAATATGTTGAGGAATTATACCAACCAAAACTGTCAATTTATTGGGTTGTAAATTGATTTTTAGAGCTTTAGAAATTGTAGAAAAAATAGATTTCCAAAATTGTTTCAATACAGAACACGACCAAAACATATGTGTCAATGTAGCTATCTCAGTTTTGCATCTATCACACTGACTATTTACGTTAGGAAATATTTTAGGCAATCTCTCCTTTGTCAAATAATAACAATGTACAATTTTAAATTGAATTAGAGAATGACTGGCACAAATCGAAGAAGAGTTAACCAGCTTCAAAATTCGCAACCAATCCTCTGTTATCAAGGTCATTTTAAGCTCTCTTTCTCAATCTTGCTTAATCTTAAGTAAAGAATAGTTATCCTGTTGTAATAGTAAATTATAAATTTTCCCAATAAAACCTTTCACTAAAGGGTTCATTTTTAAAATAATGTCTAACAGGTCAGAGTCTTATATATATGGGAAATTACTTAAATATTCTTGTAAGAAATGTCTGACCTGAAGATATTGCAAAATATGTGAATATGAGAGAGAGTATTTAGTTTCTAATTTCTTGAAGGACATCAATCGGCCTTCTTGAAACAAGTCCATAAAAGAAAAAATTTCTTTATTCCCCCAAAGAGAAAAGGTAGGATCACTAAGTGAAGGTTCAAATAAATAGTTTCGATAAATTAAACTAAAAAAGTTAATTTTTTTAAGATTAAAAAACTTACGAAACTGGTACCAGATTCGTAATGATTGATTAATCATAAGATTTATATTTAGAATAGTAATTTTGGCTGATTGTACAGGTAAAGGAGCTCCTAAAAACAAGTTAAATTAAATTGTTTCACAATTTTCAATTCCAAATCAACCCAAGATGGTCGTTCCTTTTTATCGGTCCAATATAACCAAGAACACGCATAAGGTATATTAACCACCCAATAATACATTCTTAAATTACGCAAAGTAAGACCTCCATCCTTTTTTAATTTTTGTAAATGACATTTTCCAATTCTTGGTCTTTTATTTTTCCAAACAAAAGATGAAATAATAGAGTCAACCTGATCTAAAAAACTTCTTAGTTAGAAAAATAGGAATATTTTGAAATACATATAAAAATTTTGGTAAAATCATCATTTTAACTGCATGAATTTGAGCTGCTAACGAAAGTGTAAGTGGATTCCATCTAGAAAAAAATTGCTTCATAAAATCCAGTAAGGGAACTAAATTAGCTCTTGTTACATCTTGTTTTCCAGTAATTCCTATAGGCTCTTTGAGTGATTGGTATATATTCATGTCATACAGGCAAATGATGTTTACTTTCTTTCATATTACTTACCCAAAGCCTTTAAAATATTTACAAATCAGTACATTTTACACAAGTCACTAATTGTAATAGATATTTCTACACATTCTCAGAACACTTTTCCCCCCATTAATAAAACCTTGCAATTTATCAGTGAATATTTTCCCTTCTTTGGCTTTTTCAACCAATCACATCATTCCTGAGCCCAGAAATCAAGCAAGATCTATGACAGCATTTTTTATTTTAAAAAATGGTGAGGTAAAAATTGAGAAACAGCATCCATTTTTGGCTAGCATGATTGAGGAACAATTTCTCCAGCTCGAAGACAGGGTACAAAAAGGGTGGTTCCAATGGTGGGATGTATCAAATGCAAGGTGTCACCAGAAATGCTGGAGTTATTCCCTCTGCAACAAAGAAATTGGGAAGCTAGAGGGAATATTCAGCATCATAATAATTTTTGACATAGTAAACAGAAAAAAAATTACAACCTTTGTCATGGTTCAGGGAATAAGGCACACATGGGCAAGATACACAGAGGGGACGGGTATGATTTGGTTTTATAAAGCAGGGGTTAGGTAGATTGGATATTGGCTGCCACAGAAACCCCAAAAGCAGAGTTCAATATTTAAGTTTTACTTTTTAAAATTTCCATAAATGCCTGTCTTCACTGAAGGGAATCTGACTGAATATCTCTGCCAGATGGACAGCTTCTACCCCATTGTTATAAAACTATTGAATGGTTCACTTGCACTATACATTGGACTCTTAACATCATGAACTACCTCCTTATGAAGTTGCACCTTATTGTTTATCTGGAGTGCACTTTCTCTGCATCTGTTGCATTTTATTCTGCATTCTGTTACTACTTTTCCTTGTACTACTTTAATGTTGGAATAATGTAAGACATTTTCACTCGTGCCCTGAATCTCCTGCCCTGAAACACCTGCATTGAATCACATGCCCTGAAACTCCTGCCCTGAAACTCCTGCTGTGAGTCTCCTGCCCTGAATCTGCTGCCCTGAAAGTCCTGCACTGAATCTAGAACCCTGGAACTCCTGTCTGGAAACTCAAGCCCTGAATCTCCTGCACTGAAACATCCTGCTCTGAAACTGCTGCCCTGAATCACCTGCCCTGAATGTACTGCCCTTAAACTCCTGCCTGAAACTACTGCCCTCAATCTCGAACCCTGAAACTCCTGCCCTGAATCTCCTGCCCTAAAACTCCTGCCCTAAAACTTCCTGCTCTGAAATTCCTGCCCTGAAACTCCTGCCCTTAAACTGTAGCCCTGAAACTCGTGCCCTGAATCTCCTGCGCTGAAATCCCTGCTCTGAAACTCCTGCCCTGAATCTCTTACCCTGAATCTCTTGCCCTGAATCCCATGCCCTGAAACCCCTGCCATGAAACTCCTGCCCTGAATCTCATGCCCTGAAACTCGTGCCGTTAAACTCCTGCCCTGAAACTATTGACCTGAATATCGAACCCTGAAACTCTTGCCCTGAAACTCCTGTCCTGAATCTCCTGTCCTGAATCTCCTGCCCTGAAACGTCTGCCCTGAATCTCCTGCACTGAAACTTCCTGCCCTAAAAATCCTGCCCTAAAACTCCTGCACTAAAACTTACTGCTCTGAAACTCCTACCCTGAATCTCCTGCCCTTAAACTGTAGCCCTGAAACTCGTTCCCTGAATCTCCTGCGCTGAAACCCCTGCTCTGAAACTCCTGCCCTTAAACTGTAGCCCTGAAACTCGTGCCCTGAATCTCCTGTGCTGAAATCCCTGCCCTGAATCTCTTGCCCTGAATCTCTTGCCCTGAATCCCATGCCCTGAAACCCTGCCATGAAACTCCTGCCCTCAGTCTCCTGCCCTGAAACTCCTGGCCTGAATCTCAAACCCTGAAACTCTTGCCCTGAAACTCCTGCCCTGAAACTCCTGCCCTGAATCTCCTGCCCTGAATCTCCTGCCCTGAATCTCCTGCATTGAATCTCATGCCCTTCAAATCCTGCCCTGAAACTCGTTCCATTAAACTCCTGCCCTGAATCTGGAACCCTGAAACTCCTGCCCTGAATCTCCTGCCCTGAAAGTCCTGCCCTGAATCAAATGTCCTGAATCTACTGCCCTGAAACTACTGCCCTGAATCTGGAACCCTGGAACTCCTGCCCTGAGACTCCTGCCCTGAATCTCCTGCACTGAAACATCCTGCCCTGAAACTCCTTCATTAGGGTTAGGGTTAGGGTAAGGGTTTGCGTTAGGGTTAGGGTTAGGGGGTTAGGATGCGAGTATGCGGGCAGTGGGCAAAATATTCCTCTAGTGTTTGTGGATCTCGTACTGGAGATGCAGTATCACTTTACCCTACCACTTTGTTTTTGGCCTACGTCATCTTCATCTTGGTCCCCAACTTTCCTTTACTGGGATCTTCATTCTCTTCAACCTCCATTCTGGAGTTTAAGTTACAATAGTGGAGTTATTGCCTATGGATAGTGTTTTGGATTTGGGTCTTTTTTATAGGGACTGTGTGCTGTGATCTGGGGGTTTTGCGGTAGCTAATTGAGGGGTGTTGTGGGGAGGGACATGCCCGCGGGTAGAGTTAGGTAATGGGGGTTGAGGATTCATGGCAAAGGGAGGTGGGGTGGCAATTGGCATTGCGAGGGGTGTGGGTGTCCCCTGCAGTAGGGGGGAGGGCTGAAATAGGAGCCTAGCTGCTGGTGATATTGGGCGAATTTGGCCCATTGATGGGGTAAGGGCTTGGGTTTATGGGGGTATGTAGCAGGGTTGGAGATGTTAGGTTTAGTGGTTGGGCAAAGGACTATTATATAAGCCCTTTAGTGTGGTGTGGTTTGGGTTATTTGGGGTGCTGTCCGGTTTAGTTGGGGTGCCCGGTCCATTGGAAATTAGGGTTAGGGTTTAGTTGGGGTGTGTGGTCCTCCAGATGTTAGGATTAGGTTGGGGGGGTAGGGTTGAGGGGGGCCCGCTGGGCGGCAGGGGGTATAACTGGTGATGTGGGGTGAGTTTGCTCCTCTGGCGAGAAGAGGATCTGTTTATGGGGTGTGAAGATGTTAGGTTTCAGGGCAGGGTCATGTGCTGGGGATGTATTCTTTCCCATGGGGGACGCTGGGAAGTTGGGGCAAGTGCTGTGTCTGGATTAAACCGGTCGTTACGCGTCTGTTCTTCCTAGTGGTTATCTCCTGTAGCGTTATAATTTCTAATTTTACTCCTCTCTACTTGGGGAATTAGGTTCTGTTCTGGGGCCTGGTTGTTAGGCTCTATTTCCAAAGTAAGACGAACCTTTCCTACTTAATGGTCCCCTGTCTTAATTTGTTTCAGGGTGGGTGACTGAAGGGGATCTTCCCCTTCTTCCCTACTCTAACTTTCTCAATTTTTTTAAAATTACAGGGTGCAGCGTTAGCCCTTCGGTGAGTACATTTTATGTTGCTGGTCTGGTTTTTTAGGCCTCGTTTAGGCCGTTTGGGGACTGCGTCTGTAGTCTTTCAGTCCATCTCCTCTCTGCTCTTTTTCTTTGGAGATTTGACCAGTTTATGTTGGTTTCCAGGCCCAGGATTGCTAAGGAGTACATTCCATGCTCCAGGAAGTGCCTACTAACTGGTCTGTTTTGGTTTCCTCTTGTGATATTACCGAGGTGTCCTGTGAGTCTGGTTCTCAGGCTGTTGCCTGTCTCCCCTATGTATATGATATGGCATTGTTTACATTGGATTGCATATACTACATTCTTTTGTTCGCAAGTTATCCTCTACTCTATCTCAGCCCACTTTCCTGTAGCTCTGCTGTGTATGCTTTTTGAAATCCTGATGTATATGCACGCCCTGCAGTTTCCCACTTCACAGTTTGGCGCTGTTCATACTTTGGTACTGACTAGTATGTCTTTTAAGTTTCTACCCCCTTTGAAGGCTGAAACTATGGTGTATTGTCCCAGTGTCCCCCCTTCCTCCTTTAGATTTTCAAAGTGTGTTTTGACTGTCTTGTGGATATTCACTGCCATCCCACTGTATCCTGTTATCAAGGGTAGTTTCTGTGTTGTGTTGTCCCGTGGTCGGGGATTTGTGATACTTTTTAAAAAGTCAGATTTGATGTGTCTGAGCCTGCGTCTGTTGTAGCCCCTGTGTCTAAGTGCAGAGAAGAGGATAGTAGTGGCTTGGTGGAAGTCCTCTGCCCTGGTGCAAATGCGATGAAACCGGGTCAGCTGTCCTTTGACAATGCCTCTAAAGGTGTGTTTGGGATGGTGGCTCCCAGTGTGTAGGAGGGTGTGTGTGTCTGTGGTTTTAAAGAATACTTTGGTGGCTAGTTTCTGGCTGCCGTTTTCTGGTGCTAGTTTAAATACCGTAGTGTCCAGGAAGTCAATTTTCTCCCTATTTGTTGTGGCCTTAACCTTAATGGATGGATGATGAGTGTTTAGGATTTGAATAAATTCCTCCAATTCTACCTCTGAGTGTGTCCACACTCCCCAGATGTCATCCAGGTATCTATAGAGACACATGGGTTTCTTGGGACACTTTGGATAAACTGTTTCCTCCCACTTTGCCATGTATATATTGGCATAGGCTGGAGCAAACTTCTTTCCCATCGCTGTGCCCTTGATTGCAAGTAGAATTCATTATTGAATTCAAAGTCATTTTTAGTCAGGCTGAGGTGAAGGAGTTCCACCAAGGCCTTGTCTGGTCTCTCTAGCTGGGGGTTCTTCTGTAGGATATCCCTCACTGCTTCTATACCCCTGTCGGTTTCTATATTGGTGTACAGGCTTTCAATGTCAATGGTGAAAAATATGGCCTCAGGGGGCACTGACATGGAATTGACCAGCCGGACAAAGTGGTACGTGTCCTTGATGTAGCTGGAGTGTTTCTGGGATAGTGGGTTAAGGAAGGCATCAATGTACTCTGCTATCCTGTATGACTCACTGCTGCAGTCCGACACGATGGGCCTGCCGGGTGGTATTTCTCCCGGAATGGTCCATGAATCTGGGCTCTTGTGTATTTTGGGGAGGATATAGAACTTTCTTGCTCGTGGCTGTATCCCTGTCAGGTACTCCACTTGCTTCTTCCCGAGGTATCTAGTCCTGTCTAGTTCTCGCAAAATGTTCCTAATCTCTGTGTGTGTTTCCCAGTATATGGGTTCCCTTAGTTTAGTGTAGTGTTCCGTGTTGTTTAATTGTCTGTGTGCCTCAAATAGGTATTGCTGTTTGTCCATGATAACTATGCTGCTCCCTTTATCTTCTGGTTTGATAACAATATCCATATTTTCTCTCAGTTCTTTCAGGGCTGCTCTCTCCTTCCTAGTTAGATTGGGTTTATCCTGTACTTCTCTCTCCCTCTCTATTATCTCATCCAGTGTGCTCTCAAATTGTAAGACTGTGGCAACCAACTTTCTGGCACACACGAACCAGCTCACAACAACGTGCGCAGGCAGAGGGCCGGCCGCAAAAAGGGCACCAGGCCATCTTCACCAGCAGGGGGAAAATCTCGCGCGCGGAAAGGGTCTGAGAATATGCATTCCCCAGGGAGGGCGGGAACGGGAAGGCTTTAAAGCAGGCCGCGAAGTTTGAATAAACCCCTTTCATCGCAACTCCAACTCACCGACTCCGTGTGGTTATTCTAGTGCTGTGTGTAGCACACCACTACATTTGGTGACCCCGACGGCCCAAACGATATTTGGGCCGGAGATGACCGACGCCACATCTGTTCACGCAGTTTCGTTACAACTGCCAAGCTTTTGGCCGCTGAGAGCCCGTCTGTGGTTGGAACAGGCAGAAGCACAATTCCACATTCGGCAGATAACCTCGGAGTCCACTCGCTACTACTACGTGCTGAGCTCTGTCGACCAAGAGACTGCTGCACAAGTTGAGGAGTTTATACAGTTGCCCCCGGAGAACAGCAAATACACAGCATTCAAAGCCCTGCTCATAAGGACTTTTGGACTCTCACGGCGCGAACGAGCACGCCGCTTAATGCACCTGGATGGTTTGGGAGACAGGCCGCCATCGGCATTAAAGAACGAAATGCTGGCCCTGGCTGAAGGACACAAACCCTGCCTCATGGCAGGTGGGGTGGCGTTGCTGGTTAAAGATGAGATTAACGCAATATAAAGGAATGACATAAGCCGGGAAGATGTGGAATCGATATGGGTAGAGCTGCATAACACTAAGGGGCAGAAAATGCTGGTGGGATGTGTACAGGCCACCTAACAGTAGTAGTGAGGTCGGAGATGGTATTAAACAGGAAATTAGAAATGTGTGCAATAAAGGAACAGCAGTTATAATGGGTGACTTCAATCTACATGTAGATTGGGTGAACCAAATTGGTAAAGGTGCTGAGGAAGAGGATTTCTTGGAATGTATGCAGGATGGTTTTTTGAACCAACATGTCGAGGAACCAACTAGAGAGCAGGCTATTCCAGACTGGGTTTTGAGCAACGAGGAAGGGTTAATTAGCAATCTTGTCGTGAGAGGCCCCTTGGATAAGAGTGACCATAATATGGTGGAATTCTTCATTAAGATGGAGAGTGACATAGTTAATTCAGAAACAAAGGTTCTGAACTTAAAGAGGGGTAACTTTGAAGGTATGAGACATGAATTAGCTAAGATAGACTGGCAAATGACACTTAAAGGATTGACGGTGGATATGCAATGGCAAGCATTTAAGGATTGCATGGATGAACTACAACAATTGTTCTTCCCAGTTTGGCAAAAGAATAAATCAAGGAAGGTAGTGCACTCGTGGCTGACAAGAGAAATTAGGGATAGTATCAATTCCAAAGAAGAAGCATACAAATTAGCCAGAAAAAGTGGCTCACCTGAGGACTGGGAGAAATTCAGAGTTCAGCAGAGGAGGACAAAGGGCTTAATTAGGAAGGGGAAAAAGATTATGAGAGAAAACTGGCAGGGAACATAAAAACTGACTGTAAAAGCTTTTATAGATATGTAAAAAGGAAAAGACTGGTAAAGACAAATGTAGGTCCCCTACAGACAGAAAAAGGTGAATTGATTATGGGGAGCAAGGACATGGCAGACCAATTGAATAATTACTTTGGTTCTGTCTTCACTAAGGAGGAAATAAATAATCTTCCAGAAATAGTAGGGGACAGAGGGTCCAGTGAGATGGAGGAACTGAGGGAAATGCATGTTAGTAGGGAAGTGGTGTTGGGTAAATTGAAGGGATTAAAGGCAGATAAATCCCCAGGGCCAGATGGTCTGCATTCCAGAGTGCTTAAGGAAGTAGCCCAAGAAATAGTGGATGCATTAGTGATAATTTTTCAAAACTCGTTAGATTCTGGACTAGTTCCTGAGGATTGAAGGGTGGCTAATGTAACCCCACTTTTTAAAAAAGGAGGGAGAGAGAAACCGGGGAATTATAGACCGGTTAGCCTAACATCGGTGGTGGGGAAACTGCTAGAGTCAGTTATCAAAGATGTGATAACAGCACATTTGGAAAGCGGTGAAATCATCGGACAAAGTCAGCATGGATTTATGAAAGGAAAATCATGTCTGACAAATCTCATAGAATTTTTTGAGGATGTAACTAGTAGAGTGGATAGGGGAGAACCAGTGGATGTGGTATATTTGGATTTTCAAAAGGCTTTTGACAAGGTCCCACAAAGGAGATTAGTGTGCAAACTTAAAGCACACGGTATTGGGGGTAAGGTATTGATGTGGATAGAGAATTGGTTAGCAGACAGGAAGCAAAGAGTGGGAATAAACGGGACCTTTTCAGAATGGCAGGCAGTGACTCGTGGGGTACCGCAAGGCTCAGTGCTGGGACCCCAGTTGTTTACAATATATATTAATGACTTGGATGAGGGAATTAAATGCAGCATCTCCAAGTTTGCGGATGACACGAAGCTGGGCGGCAGTGTTAGCTGTGAGGAGGATGCTAAGAGGATGCAGGGTAACTTGGATAGGTTGGGTGAGTGGGCAAATTCATGGCAGATGCAATTTAATGTGGATAAATGTGAAGTTATCCACTTTGGTGGCAAAAATAGGAAAACAGATTATTATCTGAATGGTGGCCGATTAGGAGAAGGGAGGTGCAACGAGACCTGGGTGTCATTATACACCAGTCATTGAAAGTGGGCATGCAGGTACAGCAGGCGGTGAAAAAGGCGAATGGTATGCTGGCATTTATAGCAAGAGGATTCGAGTACAGGAGCAGGGAGGTACTACTACAGTTGTACAAGGCCTTGGTGAGACCACACCTGGAGTATTGTGTGCAGTTTTGGTCCCCTAATCTGAGGAAAGACATCCTTGCCATAGAGGGAGTGCAAAGAAGGTTCACCAGATTTGTTCCTGGGATGGCAGGACTTTCATATGAAGAAAGACTGGATGAACTGGGCTTGTACTCGTTGGAATTTAGAAGATTGAGGGGGGATCTGATTGAAACATATAAAATCCTAAAGGGATTGGACAGGCTGGATGCAGGAAGATTGTTCCCGATGTTGGGGAAGTCCAGAACGAGGGGTCACAGTTTGAGGATAAAGGGGAAGCCTTTTAGGACTGAGATTAGGAAAAACTTCTTCACACAGAGAGTGGTGAATCTGTGGAGTTCTCTGAAACAGTTGAGGCCAGTTCATTGGCTATATTTAAGAGGGAGTTAGATATGGCCCTTGTGGCTACGGGGATCAGGGGGTATGGAGGGAAGGCTGGTGCAGGGTTCTGAGTTGGATGATCAGCCATGATCATAATAAATGGCGGTGCAGGCTCGAAGGGCCGAATGGCCTACCCCTGCACCTATTTTCTATGTTTCTATGTTTGAGCAGGCGTTCCTAGATCAACTGCCCGAGGACATACGCCTGCTGCTGTCCGATACAGATTTCAGCGACCCCCGGGAGGTGGCGGCAAGAGCAGATGTGTTGTGGAATGCCAAGAAGGAGAGAGGGGCGTCCGTCGCACAGATCACCAAGCCGCATGCCCAACGACAGACCAGACCAGGCCCGGCAGCAGAGCCCAACGAACAATGGTGCTTCTACCACCAGCGGTGGGGCACAGAGGCCCGCCGCTGCAGACCACCCTGCAAATTCCCGGGAAACGCCAGGGCCAGCCGCTGCTGATGGCTACGGCGGCTGGCCATCAGGACAGCCTCCTGTACGTCTGGGACAAGCAGTCGGGACGCCGATTTTTGGTCGACACCGGAGCGGAGATCAGCGTTTTACCTCCAACGAGTTACGACACCCGCAACAGAGAACCCGGACCCACCCTGAGAGCCGCTAATGGCAGCACAATACGAACCTACGGCACCCGCACGGCGCGGCTACAGTTCAGCTCCAGCCGGTTCACGTGGGACTTCACACTGGCCGCCGTGGCCCAACCAGTGCCGGGGGTGGATTTTCTGCGCGCCCACAGCCTGCTGGTCGACCTGCAAGGGAAGCGACTAGTCCACGCCAAGACTTTTCAAACGTTCTCCCTGGGTGAAGCGAAGTTGCCAGCCCCACACCTGGACTCCCTCACGCTGTCCAACGATGAATTCACCAGGGTCCTGGCGGATTTCCCATCAGTACTGACACCGCAGTACACGGCAGCCATGCCCAGACACGGAGTACAGCACCACATCCCGACCCAGGGACCACCCCTCCACGCCCGTGCTCGAAGGCTTCCCCCGGACAAGCTCCGACTGGCGAAGGAGGAGTTCAAGAAGATGGAGGAATTGGGGATCATACGACGGTCAGACAGCCCATGGGCCTCCCCCCTGCACATGGTGCCCAAGGCAACGGGGGGCTGGAGACCATGCGGTGACTACCGCAGAGTGAACGAGGCTACAACGCCAGACCGCTACCCTGTGCCGCACGTCAAGACTTTGCACCCAACCTACACGGCGCAAGGATCTTTTCCAAGGTAGACCTCGTCCGGGGATACCATCAAATCCCGGTACATCCGGACGACATCCCCAAAACAGCACTCATCACCCCGTTCGGAGTTGTCGGATTCCTCCGAATGCCGTTTGGTCTAAAGAATGCCGCACAGACTTTCCAGCGGCTAATGGACGCGGTGGGACGCGACCTGGACTTTGCATTCATCTATTTGGACGACATCCTCATAGCCAGCAGTAGTCGGCAGGAGCACCTGTCCCACCTCCGCCAGCTCTACTCCCGCCTGAGCGAATTCGGCCTTATAATCAACCCAGCCAAATGCGAGTTCGGACTCGATTCCATCGACTTCCTGGGCCACAGGATTACTAAAGACGGGGCAACCCCACTGCCCGCCAAGATAGACGCGGTCCGCAACTTCCCCCGACCCAACACAATCAAAGGCCTGCAGGAATTCGTGGGTATGGTGAATTTCTACCACCGTTTCCTCCCCTCAGCAGACCGAACCATGCGCCCCCTGTTCACTCTAATGTCGGGTAAGGGCAAGGACATTACCTGGGACGAAGAGGCCGCAGCCGCTTTCGTTAAAACCAAAGAAGCCTCGGCAAACGCCGCGATGCTAGTGCACCCCAGAACGGACGTTCCTACTGCCCTCACTCTGGACGCATCCAACACAGCGGTCGGTGGAGTGCTGGAACAACTCATCGAGGGTCGCTGGCAACCCCTGGCGTTGTTCAGCAAACACCTACGACCACCTGAACTCAAATATAGTGCTTTCGACCGGGAGCTATTGGCACTATACCTGGCAATCCGGTAGTTCAGGTACTTCTTAGAAGGTAGGCCCTTCACCGCGTTCACAGACCACAAACCGCTTACCTTTGCGTTCATGAAGATGTCCGACCCCTGGTCGTCCCGCCAGCAGCGACATCTGTCCTACATCTCCGAGTACACGACAGACATCCGGCATGTCTCTGGAAAGGAAACCGTCGTGGCGGACGCACTATCCAGACCTACCATACAGGCCCTGTCCCAGGGGGTGGACTATGCAGCGCTGGCAGAGGCACAGCAGACAGACGCTGAGATCCCCAGTTACAGGACTGCAGTCTCCGGTTTGCAGCTCCAAGACCTCCCCGTAGGCCCAGGTGAGAGGATCCTACTATGTGATGCAGCTACCGGCCACCCCGCCCCGTCGTCCCAGCAGCCTGGCGCCGGCAGGTTTTAGAGTCCATTCACAATTTAGCGCACACCTCCATCAGGATAACCGTCCGGCTGGTCTCCAACAGAATCGTGTGGCATGGACTTCGTAAACAGGTCAGTGAATGGGCCAAAACGTGCATGCAGTGCCAAACGGCCAAGGAGCAGCGGCACACCAAGGCTCCACCGCAGCGGTTCGAACCCACCCGCCGGAGATTCGACCACATCCATGTGGATATCGTGGGGCCCCTGCCAGTGTCGCGAGGAGCGCGGTACCTCCTAACTATGATAGACCGCTTCACCAGATGGCCAGGGGCAGGCCCGCTCACCGACACCACCTCCGAATCCTGCGCCCGAGCACTGATCGCAACCTGGGTAGCCCGCTTCAGGGTACCGGCCCACATTACCTCCGACAGGGGAGCCCAGTTCACCTCAGCCTGAGGTCGGCTATGGCCAGCCTTTTAGGAACACAGCTACACCACACAACTGCCTACCACCCACAGTCGAACGGACTAGTGGAGCGCTTCCACCGTCACCTGAAGTCGGCTCTCATGGCCCGCCTGGAGGGGCCTAACTGGGTGGACGAACTTCCCTGGGTCCTGCTCGGAATCCGCACGGCGCCCAAAGAAGATCTGCACGACTCGTCGACCGAGTTCGTGTACGGCGCACCCCTGGTCGTCCCAGGAGACTTCATACCAGCCCCAAGGTGGCAAGAGGAAGAACCCGCAGCAGTCCTGGACAAACTACGTGAGAGGCTCGGTAACCTGGCCCCCATACCGACTTCACAGCATGGACAGAGCCCGACCTGCGTACCCAAAGACCTGCAGAACTGTAAGTTTTATTTTGTACGACGGGGCGGAGACCGGGCACCGCTACAGCGGCCCTACGAGGGGCCGTTAAAGGTGATCAGGAACAACGGGTCCACGTTCGTGCTGGACATTGGGGGGAGAGAGGAGGTTTTCACGGTGGACCGACTCAAACCGGCCCATGTGGACTTGGAACAGCCAGTCCAGGCTCAGGCACCGCGGCGCAGGGGCAGACCTCCCACCAAACAGAGGCCGATCCAGTCTGTGGACATTGGGGGAGGTGACGCCGGTTCTGCGGGGGGGGGGGGTTATGTGGCGACCCACTTTCTAGCACACACGAACCGGCTCACAACAAAGCGCGCAGGCAGAGGGCCGGCCACAAAAAGGGCGCCAGGCCATCTTCACCAGCAGGGGGAAAATCCAGCGCGCGGAAAGGGTCTGGAAATATGCATTCCCCACAGTAGTCCCGCCCAGGGAGGGCGGGAACGGGAAGGCTTTAAAGCAGGCCGCGAAGTTTGAATAAACCTCTTTCATCGCAACTCCAACTCACCGACTCCGTGTGCTTATTCCAGTGCTGTGTGTAGCACACCGCTACAAGACCGCTTCTGACCTGTACCTCCTCTTGGGCATCCAGTCGGAGGGAGGGGTGAAAGGGGTCTTGCTACATTCTGACTCCCCCAAAAAGTCGACCAGTACCAATCTCCTATAGAATTTCTCCATGTCCCCCTCAATCTGCTCCTTATGGAGCTTTGCAGTTGGTACAGAAGTGAGGCCCCTGTTCAGAACCTTGTGCTGCGTTTCTGTACGTATGAATGTACGGGAGAGGTTCACGACGGTCTCTCCCAGTCGTGGACCCTGCCTCTCTCGGCTTTGTCTCCATTCTAGTTTAAAGACTGCATCCACCTCTTGACTATGGTCAGGGCTGTGTTCTCTGTCCAATGGATGTGGTCTGTGTCCACCTTAAACTGCCTCGCCGGGATTGCAGGGATATAATTCTTAGTTCTAATAATCTCGTTCAGTTGACCCAGGGTTGCTTGTCCTTCCTCTGTCAAACAGCGGCTATAGTTCAGCTCTGGCACACAGATACTGGCATTGGTAAATTTTATATGGGCCATTCTTAACAGTTGCTGAAGCTGTTTAGTCGTCGTTGCTAGTTGATGTGACCTATTGTTTATTCCAAAGGAAAGGATAACCTTCTTATTTTCCAGTTGTGGTTCTAACCTTGTCAGGATAGCAGCGGCATGAGTGAATGTGGCTCCCGGAAAACTGTCCAATTGAACATCCTTATTAGGGCATATTTAGATCCTGGAAATGTTAGAGTCCCCTATAATTAGTATAGGTTTAAGGGGCCTTATTTCCCAAGTTACATTTTTCTGTTTAGAGTGAAGATGCCTCGGTATTTGACCCTACTGGTACTGCAAATAGGGGTTACCTGTCGTCTTGTTTGTCCCATGTCCTCCAGCTCTCGGGCTGTGTGGTTCCCTGGGGTGGAAGACTTGCTCGGTTTTCGTGTACTGGCTCCCCTTGTCTGTGTGCCCATCCACACTGGTTTGGGGTGGAGTGCTGATTCCACGGAGTCTTGGGTCGGGGAGGCTGTGGGGGCGGCGGGCTGTGGCTCCCCTGCTCCTAGGTTGGATTGCGTCTTCTCCGAGGGGCTGATGGGTGGCGAGGGACTCACCTGGCGTCTTCTCTGTTGCTGTGGCTGGGGCAGTGGGGCCACATCGGCGTCGAGTGGTTTAACTAGTTCCAGCGCCCTCCCGTGGACGGTGCCGGAACTCCCACTGCACGTGCTCTTCTCAGGACCTTTTGATCTGAGACAGTCCCGCAGCACAATTACCGGACTCAAGTTCGTGTTACTCGTCGCCGGCGCACGGACTGTAGCCTGAGCCGTCTTTTTCAGGGGCTCGGGTGTGATACGGGTCCGGTCTCGGCTGACCCAGAAGCAGTCCCTGGAGGTGGAGTGTCTGTTCCCCTCTCCCCCTTGGGATGCGGTTTCCATTGTGGCCGCATTAGGGTTAGGGTTAGGATGCATGTATGCGGGCAGTGGGCAAAGTATCCCTCTAGTGTTTGTGGTATCGTACTGGAGATGCAGTAACACTTTACCCTGCCACGTTGTTTTTGGCCCACGTCATCATGATCGCGATCCCCAACTTTCTTTACTGGGATCTTGCTCCTCTTCAACCTGCATTCTGGAGTTTAAGTTACAATAGTGGAGTTTTTGCCTATGGATAGTGTTTTGGATTTGGGGTCTTTTAAATAGGGACTGTGTGCTGTGATCTGGGGGTTCGGTAGCTAGTTGAGGGGTGTTGTGGGGAGGGACATGCCCGGGGGTAGAGTTAGGTAATGGGGGTTGAGGATTCACGGCGAAGGGAGCTGGCGTGGAGTGGCAATTGGCATTGTGGGCGTGGGGGTGTCCACTGCAGTAGGCGTGAGGGCTGAGGACTGAAATAGGAGCCTAGCTGAGCTGGAATGTTTCTGCGATGGTGGGTTAAGGAAGGCATCCATGTACTCTGCTATCCTGTATGATTCACTGCTGCAGTCCGACACGATGGGCCTGCCGGGTGGTATTTCTCCCGGAAAGGTCCGTGAGTCTGGGCTCTTGTGTATTTTGGGGAGGATATAGAACTTTCTTGCTCGTGGCTGTATCCCTGTCAGGTACTCCACTTGCTTCTTCCCGAGATATCTAGTCCTGTCTAGTTCTCGCAAAATGTTCCTAATCTCTGTGTGTGTTTCCCAGTATATGGGTTCCCTTAGTTTAGTGTAGTGTTCCGTGCTTTTAAATTGTCTGTGTGCCACAAATAGGTATTGCTGTTTGTCCATGATAACTATGCTGCTCCCTTTATCTGCTGGCTTGATAACAATATCCGTATTTTCTCTCAGTTCTTTCAGGGGTGCTCTCTCCTTCCTAGTTAGATTGGATTTATCCTGTACTTCTCTCTCCTTCTGTATTATCTCATACAGTGTGCTCTCAAATTGTAAGACCGCTTCTGACCTGTACCTCATCTTGGGCATCCAGTCTGAGGGAGGGGTGAAAGTGGTCTTGCTACATTCTGACTCCCCCAAAAAGTCGACCAGTACTAATCTCCTATAGAACTTCTCCATGTCCCCCTCAATCTGCTCCTCATGGAGCTTTGCAGTCGGTACAGAAGTGAGGCCCATGTTCAGAACCTTGTGCTGAGTTTCTGTAGGGATGAATGTACGGGAGCGGTTCACGACGGTCTCTCCCAGTCGTGGACCCTGCCTCTCTCGGCTTTGTCTCCACTCTAGTTTAAAGACTGCATCCACCTCTTGACTATGGTCAGGGCTGTGTACTCTGTCCAATGGAGGTCGTCTGTGTCCACCTTAAACTGCCTCGCCGGGATTGCAGGTATATAATTCTTAGTTCTAATAACCTCGTTTAGTTGGCCCAGGGTTGCTTGTTCTTCCTCTGTCATCAGCGGCTGAAGTTCAGCTCTGGCACACAGATACTGGTATTCGGAAATTTTATATGGGCCATTCTTAATAGTTGCTGAAGCTGTTTAGTCGCCGTTGCTAGTTGATGTGACCTATTGTTTATTCCAAAGGAAAGGATAACCTTCTTAGTTTCCAGTTGTGCTTCTAACTTTGTCAGGATAGCAGCGGCATGGGTGAATGTGGCTCCCGGAAAACTGTCGAATTGAACATCCTTATTAGGGCATCTTTTGATCCTGGAAATGTTAGAGTCCCCTATAATTAGTATAGGTTTAAGGGGCCTCACTTCCCAAGTTACATTTTTCTGTTTAGAATGAGGATGTCTCGGTATTTGACCCTCCTGGTTACTGCAAATAGGGGTTACCTGTCGTCTTGTTTGCCCTATGTCCTCCAGCTCTCGGGCTGTGTGGTTCCCTGGGGTGGAAGACTTGCTCGGTCCTCGTGTACTGGCTCCCCTTGTCTGTGTGCCCATCCACACTGGTGTGGGGTGGGGTGCTGATTCCACGGAGACTTGGGTCGTGGAGGCTGTGGGGGCGGCGAATTAGGGCTCCCCTGCTCCTAGATTGGATTGCGTCTTCTCCGAGGGGCTGATGGGTGGCGAGGGGCTCACCTGGCGTCTTCTCTGTTGCTGTGGCTGGGGCAGTGGGGCCACATCGGCGTCGAGTGGTTTAACTAGTTCCAGCGCCCTCCCGTGGACGGTGCCGGAACTCCCACTGCACGTCCTCTTCTCAGGACTTTTTGATCTGAGACAGTGCCGCAGCACAATTACCGGACTCAAGTTCGTGTTACTCGTCGCCGGCGCACGGACTGCAGCCTGAGCCGTCTTTTTCAGGGGCTCGGGTGTGATACGGGTCCGGTCTCGGCTGACCCAGAAGCCGTCCCTGGAGGTGGAATATCTGTTCCCCCCTCCCCCTTGGGATGCGGTTTCCATTGTGGCCGCATTACGGTTAGGGTTAGGATGCGTGTATGCGGGCAATGGGCAAAATATCCCTCCAGTGTTTGTGGTCTCGTACTGGAGATGCAGTATCACTTTACCCTGCCACGTTGTTTTTGGCCCACGTCATCATGATCTCGGTCCCCAACTTTCCTTTACTGGGATCTTCCTCCTCTTCAACCTGCATTTTGGAGTTTAAGTTACAATAGTGGAGTTTTTGCCTATGGATAGTGTTTTGGATTTGGGGTCTTTTAAATAGGGACTGTGTGCTGTGATCTGGGCGTTCGGTAGCTAGTTGAGGGGTGTTGTGGGGAGGGACATGCCCGGGGGTAGAGTTAGGTAATGGGGCTTGAGGATTCTCGGCGAAGGGAGCTGGGGTGGGGTGGCAATTGGCATTGCGGGGTGGAGGCATCCCCTGCAGTAGGGGGGAGGGCTGAAATAGGAGCCTAGCTGAGCTGGAGTGTTTCTGCGATGGTGGGTTAAGGAAGGCATCCATGTACTCTGCTATCCTGTATGACTCACTGCTGCAGTCCGACACGATGGACATGCCGGTTGGTATTTCTTCCGGAACAGTACGTGAGTCTGGGCTCTTGTGTATTTTGGGGAGGATATAGAACTTTCTTGTTCGTGGCTGTATCCCTGTCAGGTACTCCACTTGCTTCTTCCCGAGGTATCTAGTCCTCTCTAGTTCTCGCAAAATGTTCCTAATCTCTGTGTGTGTTTCCCAGTATATGGGTTCCCTTAGTTTAGTATAGTATTCCTTGTTTTTTAATTGACTGTGTGCCTCAAATAGGTATTGCTGTTTGTCCATGGTAACTATGCTGCTCCCTTTATCTGCTGGCTTGATAACAATTTCCATATTTTCTCTCAGTTCTTTCAGGGCTGTTCTCTCCTTCCTGGTTGGATTGGGTTTATCCTGTACTTCTCTCTCCCTGTCTATTATCTCATCCAGTGTGTTCTCAAATTGTAAGACCGCTTCTGACCTGTACCTGCTCTTGGGCATCCAGTCTGAGTGAGGGGTGAAAGGGGTCTTGCTACATTCTGACTCCCCCAAAAAGTCGACCAGTACCAATCTCCTATAGAACTTCTCCATGTCCCCTTCAATCTGCTCCTTATGGAGCTTTGCAGTCGGTACAGAAGTGAAGCCCCTTTTCAGAACCTTGTGCTGAGTTTCTGTCGGGATGAATGTACGGGAGAGATTCACGACGGTCTCTCCCAGTCGTGGACTCTGCCTCTCTCGGCTTTGTCTCCACTCTAGTTTAAAGACTGCATCCACCTCTTGACTATGGTCAGGGCAGTGTTCTCTGTCCAATGGATGTGGTCTGTGTCCACCTTAAACTGCCTCGCCGGGATTGCAGGGATATAATTCTGAGTTCTAATAACCTCGTTTAGTTGGCCCAGGGTTGCTTGTTCTTCCTCTGTCAAACAGCGGCTAAAGTTCAGCTCTGGCAAACAGGGGCTGATGAGTGGGAAGGGGCTCACGTGGCGTCTTCTCTGTTCCTGTGGCTGGGGTAGTGAGGCACATCGGCGTCGAGTTGTTTAACTAGTTCCTGCGCCCTCTCGTGGACGGTGCTGGAACTCCCACCGCACGTGTCGACGCTGGGAGGACTATCTAGCTACAGCGCCCTCTCCTGGACGGTGGCGGAACTCGCACTGCACGTATTGTTCTCAGGACATTTTGATCTGAGACAGTCCCGCAGCACAATTACCGGACTCAAGTACGTGTTACTCTTCGCCGACCGACGGAGTGCAGCCTGAGCCGTCTTTTTCCGGAGCTCGGGTGTGATACGGGTCCGGTCTCGGCTGACCCAGAAGCCGTCCCTGGAGGCGGTGGGTCTGTTCCCCTCTCCCCTTGTGATGCGGTTTCCATTGACCGTGGGGTCATTGTGGCCGCATTAGTGTTAGGGTTAGGATGCGAGTATGAGGGCAGTGGGAAAAATATCTCTCTACTGTTTGCGGATCTCGTACTGGAGATGCAGTATCACTTTACATGCCACGTTATTTTTGGCCCACGTCATCATCATCTCGGTCCCCAACTTTCCTTTACTGGGGTCTTCCTCCTCTTCAACCTGCATTCTGGAGTTTAAGTTAGAATAGTGGAGTTTTTGCCTATGGATAGTGTTTTGGATTTGGGGACTTTTAAATAGGGACTGTGTGCTGTGGTCTGGGGGTTGTTCGGAAGCTCATTGAGGGGTGTTATGCGGAGGGACATGCCCGGGGGTAGAGTTAGGTAATGGGTGTTGAGGATTCACGGCGAAGGGAGCTGGGGTGGGGTGGCAATTGACATTGCGGGGGTGGGGGTGTCCCCTGCAGTAGCGGGGAGGGCTGAAATAGGAGCCCAGCTGAGCTGGAGTGTTTCTGCGATGGTGGGTTAAGGAAGGCATCCACGTACTCTGCTATCCTGTATCACTCACTGCTGCAGTTCGACACGATGCGCCTGCCGGGTGGTATTTCTCCGGGAACGTTCCGTGAGTCTGGGCTGTTGTGTATTTTAGGGAGGATTAGAACTTTCCTGCTCCTGCATGTATCCCTGTCAGGTACTCCACTTGTTTCTTCCCGAGGTATCTAGTCCTCTCTAGTTCTCGCAAAATGTTCCTAATCTCTGTGTGTTTCCCAGTATATGGGTTCCCTTAGTTTAGTGTGGTGTTCCTTGTTTATTAATTCTCTGTGTGCCTCAAATAGGTATTGCTGTTTGCCCATGATAACTATGCTGCTCCCTTTATCTGCTGGCTTGATAACAATATCCATATTTTCTCTCAGTTCTTTCAGGGCTGCTCTCTCCTTCCTAGTTAGATTGCGTTTATCCTGTCGTCTTGTTTGCCCCATGTCCTCCGACTCTGGGGCTGTGTGGTTCCCTGGGGTGGAAGACTTGCTCGGTCCTCGTGTACTGGCTACCCTTGTCTGTGTGCCCATCCACACTGGTGTGGGGTGGGGTGCTGATTCTACGGAGTCTTGGGTTGGGGAGGCTGTTGGGGGCGGCGGGCTGTGGCTCCCCAGCTCCTAGGTTGAATTGCCTCTTCTCCGAGTGGTTGATGGGTGGAGAGGGGCTCACCTGGCGTCTTCTCTATTCCTGTTGCTGGGGCAGTGGGGCGACATCGGCGTCGAGTGGTTTAACTAGTTCCATCGCCCTCCCGTGGACGGTGCCGGAAATCACACTGCACGTGTCGGAGCTGGGAGGACTAACTAGCACCAGCGCCCTCTCGTGGACGGTGCCGGAACTCCCACTGCACGTGTTGTTCTCAGGACCTTTTGATTGGAGACAGTCCCGCAGCACAACTACCGGACTCAAATTCACGTTACTCGTCGCCGGCGGACGGAGTGCAGCCTGAGCCGTCTTTTTCCGGGGCTCGGGTGTGATACGGGTCCGGTCTCGGCTGACCCAGAAGTCGTCCCTGGAGGTGGAGGGTCTGTTCCCCTCTCCCCCTTGGTATGCGGTTTCCTTTGTGGCAGCATTAGGGTTAGGGTTAGGATGTGAGTATGCGGGCAGTGGGTAAAATATCCCTCTAGTGTTTGTGGATCTCGTACTGGAGATGTATCACTTTACCCTGCCACGTTGTTTTTGGCCCACGGCATCATCATCTCGGTCCCCAACTTTCCTGTACTGGGATCTTCCTCCTCTTCAACCTCCATTCTGGAGTTTAAGTTACAATAGTGGAGTTTTTGCTTATGGATAGTGTTTTGGATTTGGGGTCTTTTTTATAGGGACTGTGTGCTGTGATCTGGGGGTTGTGCGGTAGCTAATTGAGGGTTGTTGTGCGGAGGGACATGCCCGGAGGTAGAGTTTGATAATGGGTATTGAGGATTCACGGCGAAGGGAGGTGGGGTAGGGTGGCAATTGGCATTGCGGGGGTGGGGGTGTCCCCTGCAGTAGCGGGGAGGGCTGAAGTAGGAGCCTAGCTGAGCTGGAGTGTTTCTGCGATAGTGGGTTAAGGAAGGCATCCATGTACTCTGCTATCCTGTATGACTAACTGCTGCAGTCCGACACGATGGGCCTGCCGGGTAGTATTTCTCCCGGAACGGCCCGTGAGTCTGGGCTGTTGTGTATTTTGGGGAGGATGTAGAACTTCCATGCTCGAGGCTGTATCCCAGTCAGGTACTCCATTTGCTTCTTCCCGAGGTATCTAGTCCTCTCTAATTCTCGCAAAATGTTCCTTATCTCTGTGTGTGTTTCCCAGTATATGGGTTCCCTTAGGTTAGTGTAGTGTTCCGTGTTTTTTAATTGTCCGTGTGCCTCAAATAGGTATTGCTGTTTGTCCATGATAACTATGCTGCTCCCTTTATCTGTTGGTTTGATAACAATAACCATATTTTCTCTCAGTTCTTTCAGGACTGCTCTCTCCTTTCTAGTTAGACTGGGCTTATCCTGTACTTCTGTCTCCCTCTCTATTATCTCATCCAGTGGCTCTCAAATTGTAAGACCGCTTCTGACCTGTACCTCCTCTTAGGCATCCAGTCTGAGGGAGGGGTGAAAGGGGTCTTGCTACATTCTGACTCCCCCAAAAAGTCGACCAGCACCAATCTCCTATAGAATTTATTTCAGGACATTTTGTTCTGAGACAGTCCCGCAGCACAATTACCGGACACAAGTTCGTGTTACTCGTCGCCGACCGACGGAGCGCAGCCTGAGCAGTCTTTTTCCGGGGCTCGGGTGTGATACGGGTCCGGTCTCGGCTGACACAGAAGCCGTCCCTGGAGGTGGAGTGTCTGTTCCCCTCTCCCGCTTGGCATGCGGTTTCGATTGTCCGTGGGGTCATTGTGGCCGCATTAGGGTTAGGGTTAGGATGCGAGTACGCGGGCAGTGGGCAAAATATCCCTCTAGTGTTTGTGGATCTCGTACTGGAGATGCAGTATTACTTTACCCTGCCACTTTGCTTTTGGCCCACGTCATCATCATCTCGGTCCCCAACTTTCCTTTACTGGGATGTTCCTCCTCTTCAACCTGCATTCTGGAGTTTAAGTTAGAATAGTGGAGTTTTTGCCTATGGATAGTGTTTTGGATTTGGGGTCTTTTTTATAGGGACTGTGTGCTGTGATCTGGGGGTTGTGCGGTAGGTAATTGAGGGGTGTTGTCGGGAGGGACATGCCCGGGGGTAGAGTTAGGTAATGGGGGTTGAGGATTCACGGCGAAGGGAGGTGGTGTGGGGTGGCAATTGGCATTGCGGGCGTGGGGGTGTCCCCTGCAGTAGGGGTGAGGGCTGAGGGCTGAAATAGGAGCCTAGCTGAGCTGGAATGTTTCTGCATGGTGGGTTAAGGAAGGCATCCATGTACTCTGCTATCCTGTATGACTCACTGCTGCAGACCGACACGATGGGCCTGCCGGGTTGTATTTCTCCCGGAAAGGTCCGTGAGTCTGGGCTCTTGTGTATTTTGGGGAGGATATAGAACTTTCTGGCTCGTGGCTGTATCCCTGTCAGGTACTCCACTTGCTTCTTCCCCAGATATCTAGTCCTGTCTAGTTCTCGCAAAATGTTCCTAATCTCTGTGTGTGTTTTCAAGTATATGGGTTCCCTTAGTTTAGTGTAGTGTTTCGTGCTTTTAAATTGTCTGTGTGCCTCAAATAGGTATTGCTGTTTGTCCATGATAACTATGCTGCTCCCTTTATCTGCTGGCTTGATAACAATATCCATATTTTCTCTCAGTTCTTTCAGGGCTGCTCTCTCCTTCCTATTTGATTGGATTTATCCTGTACTTCTCTCTCCTTCTGTATTATCTCATCCAGTGTGCTCTCAAATTGTAAGACCGCTTCTGACCTGTACCTCCTCTTGGGCATCCAGTCTGAGGGAGGGGTGAAAGTGGTCTTGCTACATTCTGACTCCCCCAAAAAGTCGACCAGTACCAATCTCCTATAGAACTTATCCATGTCCCCCTCAATCTGCTCCATATGCAGCTTTGTAGTCGGTACAGAAGTGAAGCCCCTATTCAGAACCTTGTGCTGGGTTTCTGTAGGGATGAATGTAAGGAAGAGTTTCACGACGGTCTCTCCCAGTCGTGGACCCTGCCTCTCTCGGCTTTGTCTCCACTCTAGTTTAAAGACTGCATCCACCTCTTGACTATGGTCAGGGCTATGTTCTCTGACGAATGGATGTGGTCTGTGTCTACCTTAAAATGCCTCACCGGGATTGCAGGGATATAATTCTTAGTTCTAATAACCTCGTTTGGTTGGCCCAGGGTTGCTTGTTCTTCCTCTGTCAAAAAGCGGCTAAAACTCAGCTCTGGCACACAGATACTGGCATTGGTAAATTTTATATGGGCCATTCTTAACAGTTGCTGAAGCTGTTTAGTCGCCGTTGCAAGTTGATGTGACCTATTGTTAATTCCCAAGGAAAGGATAACCTTCTTAGTTTCCAGTTGTGGTTCTAACTTTGTCAGGATAGCAGCGGCATGGGTGAATGTGTCTCCCGAAAAGCTGTCCAATTGAACATCATTATTAGGGCATCTGTTGATCCTGGAAATGTTAGAGTCCCTATAATTAGTATAGGTTTAAGGGGCCTTCCTTTCCAAGTTACATTTTTCTGTTTAGAGTGAGGATGCCTCTGTATTTGACCCTCCGGGTTACTGCAAATAGGAGTTACCTGTCGTCCTGTTTGTCCCATGTCCTCCGACTCTCGGGCTCTGTGGTTCCCTGGGGTGGAAGACTTGCTCGGTCCTCGTGTACTGGCTCCCCTTGTCTGTGTGCCCATCCACACTGGTGTGGGGTGGGGTGCTGATTCCACGGAGACTTGGGTCGTGGAGGCTGTGGGGGCGGCGAATTAGGGCTCCCCTGCTCCTAGATTGGATTGCGTCTTCTCCGAGGGGCTGATGGGTGGCGAGGGGCTCACCTGGCGTCTTCTCTGTTGCTGTGGCTGGGGCAGTGGGGCCACAACGGCATCGAGTGGTTTAACTAGTTCCAGCGCCCTCCCGTGGACGATATCGGAATTCCCACTGCACGTGTCGGCGCTGAGAGGACTAGCTAGCTCCGGCGCCCTCTCCTGGACGATGACGGAACTCGCACTGCACGTATTGTTCTCAGGACATTTTGATCTGAGACAGTCCCGCAGCACAATTACCGGACTCAAGTACGGGTTACTCGTCGCCGACGGACGGAGTGCAGCCTGAGCCGTCTTTTTCCGGGGCTCGGGCGTTTTACGGGTCCGGTCTCGGCTGATCCAGAAGCCGTTCCTGGAGGTGGAGGGTCTGTTCCCCTCTCCCCCATGGGATGCGGTTTCCATTGTGGCCGCATTAGGGTTAGGGTTAGGATGCGAATATGCGGGCAGTGGGCAAAATATCCCTCTAGTGTTTGTGGTCTCGTACTGGAGATGCAGTATCACTTTACTCTGCCACGTTGCTTTTGTCCCACGTCATCATCATCAAGTGGCTCCCCTTGTCTGTGTGCCCATCCACACTGGTGTGGGGTGGGGTGCTGATTCCACGGCGTCTAGGGTCGGGGAGGCTGTGGGGTCGGCGAACTGGGGCTCCCCTGCTCCTATATTGGATTGCGTCTTCTCCGAGGGGCTGATGGGTGGGAAGGGGCTCACCTGGCGTCTTCTCTGTTCCTGTGGCTGGGGTAGTGCGGCACATCGGCGTCGAGTGGTTTAACTGGTTCCAGCGCCCTCCCGTGGACGGTGCCGGAACTCCCACTGCACGTGTCGGCGCTGGGAGGACTATCTAGCTCCACCGCCCTCTCGTGGACGGTGCCGGAACTTCCACTTCATGTATTGGTCTCAGGACATTTTGATCTCGGACAGTCCCGCAGCACAATTACCGGACTGAAGTACGTGTTAATCTTCGCCGACGGACGGAGTCCAGCCTGAGCCGTCTTTTTCCGGAGCTCGGGTGTTATACGGGTCCGGTCTCGGCTGACCCAGAACCCGTCCCTGGAGGTGTAGGGTCTGTTCCCCTCTCCCCCTTGGGATGCGGTTTCCATTGACCGTGGGGTCATTGTGGCCGCATTAGGGTTAGGGTTATGATGCGAGTATGCGTGCAGTGGGAAAAAATATCCCTCTAGTGTTTGTGGATCTCGTACTGGAGATGCAGTATCTCTTTACATGCCACGTTGTTTTTGGCCCACGTCATCATCATCTCGGACCCCAACTTTCCTTTACTGGGGTCTTCCTCCTCTTCAACCTGCATTCTGGAGTTTAAGTTACAATAGTGGAGTTTTTGCGTATGAATAGTGTTTTGGATTTGGGGACATTTAAATAGGGACTATGTGCTGTGATCTGGGGGATGTTCGGTAGCTCATTGAGGGGTGTTATGGGGAGGGACATGCCTGGGGGTAGAGTTAGGAAATGGGGGTTGAGGATTCACGGCGAAGGGAGCTGGGGTGGGGTGGCAATTGGCATTGCGGGATGGGGGTGTCCCCTGCAGTAGGGGGGAGGGCTGAAATAGGAGCCTAGCTGAGCTGGAGTGTTTCTGCGATGGTGGGTTAAGGAAGGCATCCATGTACTCTGCTATCCTGTATGACTCACTGCTGCAGTCCGACACGATGGGCCTGCCGGGTGGTATTTCTCCCGGAACGGTCCGTGAGTCTGGGCTGTTGTGTATTTTGGGGAGGATATAGAACTTTCTTGCTCGTGGCTGTATCCCTGTCAGGTACTCCAGTTGTTTCTTCCCGAGGTATCTAGTCCTCTCTAGTTCTCGCAAAATGTTCCTAATCTCTGTGTGTTTCCCAGTATATGGGTTCACTTAGTTTAGTGTTGTGTTCCGTGTTTTTTAATTGTCTGTGTGCCTCAAATAGGTATTGCTGTTTGCCCATGATAAATATGCTGCTCTCTTTATCTGCTGCCTTGATAACAATATCCATATTTTCTCTCAGTTCTTTCAGGGCTGCTCTCTCCTTCATAGTTAGATTGGGTTTATCCTGTCGTCATGTTTGTCCCATGTCCTCCGACTCTCGGGCTGTGTGGTTCCCTGGGGTGGAAGACTTGCTCGGTCCTCGTGTACTGGCTCCCCTTCTCTGTGTGCCCATCCACACTGGTGTGGGGTGGGGTGCTGATTCCCCGGAGTCTTGGGTCGGGAAGGCTGTGGGTGCTGCGGGCTGGGTCTCCCCTGCTCCTAGGATGGATTGCGTCTTCTCCGAGGGGCTGATGGGTGGCGAGGGGTTCACTTGGCGTCTTCTCTGTTCCTGTGGCTGGGGCAGTGGGGCCACATGGGCGTCGAGTGGTTTAACTATTTCCTACGCCCTCTCGTGGACGGTGGCGGACCTCCCATTGCACGTGTCGGCGCTGGGAGGACTGCCTTGCTCTAGCACCCTCTCGTGGACGGTTCCGGAACTCCCACTGCATGTGTTCTCAGGACCTTTTGATCTGAGACAGTCCCGCAGCACAATTACCGGACTCAAGTTCGTGTCACTCATCGCTGGCGGACGGAGTGCAGCCTGAGCCGTCTTCTTCCGGGGCTCGGGTGTGATACGGATCCGGTCTCGGCTGACCCAGAAGCCGTTCCTGGAAGTGGAGGGTCTGTTCCCCTCTCCCCCTTGGTATCAGTTTCCATTACCCGTGGGGTCAGTGTGACCGCATTAGGATTAGGTTTAAGATGCGAATATGCGTTGTGACGAGAATACACATAAAATTAAGATGTTTGCTGGCCTGGGTTAGCATCAGTGACATCAGCAAGTGGTCTGCCACCTGCCCTCAGGGGAAGGAGAGATAAGGAACAATGGAGCAGCGTCTGGAGATGTGTAATGAAGGGACGGGGGAGAGAGAGCTGTCTGGAGCGGCTTCCCCTTTGAACCCTGAACTGTTTGAAGTGATGGACAGGCGATACCCCAACAGGGGGATAAAAAGGGACAGGTTCGCTAAGGCAGCACACACGACACCCGAGGTAACGAGACCCTGGAAGCGGTGCGCCTCTCACGAGTCGGTGGGAAGTACCGCACAACGGACAGGGTGGAAAGGTACGATCAGCGGGAACCCGGTGTGTGTCCGCCCTTGCCTGGGTGCCTAGTTCACTGCAGAGGATCGACCGCATCTGGAGGAGGGGTCACATTCGGTGACCTCAGGTGACATCACCAAGGACCTGCCCAGAAGTTGCTTGTGAGCAATTATCGTCGGTCTGTGAGTGGAAGCCGTTTCTGAATTATCCGTCGTTCCCGTTCTCTCTCTCTCTCTCTCTCTCTCTCCCACCACGTTGTCCATCGCCATGGCAACGATTACTGCGAACTGAACAAAATTGGACTGAACTTTGTGTCACTTTGAAATTGGTCATTTATCCCTGGACAACGATAGAGCTTGATTGATGCTGTTATCTTAATTCTGTGCACATGTGTTTATCATTGCTGAACTGTTGCATTTATTATCCTTTCGATTACTGTGTTGCTTGTTTCTTTAATAAAACTTTCTTAGTTCTAGTAATCCAGACTCCAGCTGAGTGATCCATTTCTGCTGGTTTGGCAACCCAGTTACGGGGTATGTAACAGCGTGCAGTTGGCAAAATATCCCTCTAGTGTTTGTGGATCTCGTACTGGACATGCAGTACCCTGCCACTTTGTTTTTGGCCCACGTCATCATCATCTCGGTCCCTAACTTTCCTTTACTGGGATCTTCCTCCTCTTCAACCTCCATTCTGGAGTTTAAGTTACAATAGCGGAGTTTTTGCCTATAGATAGTGTTTTGGATTTGGGGTCTTTTTAATAGGGACTGTGTGCTGTGATCTGGGGGTTGTGCGGTAGCTAATTGAGGGGTGTTGTGGGGACGGACCTGCCCGGGGGTAGTGTTAGGTAATGGGGGTTGAGGATTCACGGCGAAGGGAGGTGGGGTGGGGTGGCAATTGGCATTGCGGGGGTGGGGGTGTCTCCTGAAGTAGCGGGGAGGGCTGAAATAGGAGACTAGCTGAGCTGGAGTGTTTCTGCGATGGTGGGTTAAGGAAGGCATCCATGTACTCTGCTATCCTATATGACTCACTGCTGCAGTCCGACACGATGGGCCTGCCGGGTGGTATTTCTCCAGGAACGGTCCGTGAGACTGGGCTCTTGTGTATTTTGCGGAGGATATAGAACTTTCTTGCTCGTGGCTGTATCCCTGTCAGGTACACCACTTGCTTCTTCCCGAGGTACCTAGTCCTCTTTAGTTCGCGCAAAATGTTCCTAATCTCTGTGTGTGTTTCCCAGTATATGGGTTCCCTTAGTTTAGTGTAATGTTCCGTGTTTTTAAATTGTCTGTGTGCCTCCAATAGGTATTGCTGTTTGTCCATGATTACTATGCTGCTTCCTTTATCTGCTGGTTTGATAACAATAACCGTATTTTCTCTCAGTTCTTTCAGGGCTGCTCTCTCCTTCCTAGTTAGATAGGGTTTATCCTGTACTTCTCTCTCCCTCTCTATTATCTCAACCAGTGTGCTCTCAAATTGTAAGACCGCTTCTGACCTGTACCTCCTCTTGGGCATCCAGTCTGAGGGAGGGGTGAAAGTGGTCTTGCTACATTCTGACTCCCCCAAAAAGTCGACCAGTACCAATCTCCTATAGAACTTATCCATGTCCCCCTCAATCTGCTCCTTATGGAGCTTTGCAGTCGGTACAGAATTGAGGCCCCTGTTCAGAACCTTGTGCTGGGTTTCTGTAGGTATGAATATACGGGAGAGGTTCACGACGGTCCCTCCCAGTCGTGGACCCTGCCTCCTCGGCTTTGTCTCCAGTCTGGTTCAA